>NW_027040672.1:1419524-2839049 GCF_037179485.1 Ochlerotatus camptorhynchus
AAAATTGGGCATATGGCTAAAAATCTGCTATTTATAAATTTTATCGTGTTGTCGAATTTAGGCCAACATTACATCCGAGCAACTTCCCTGGAGGTAGCCGAAACATCTCCAGGTGTTGGCCAATAAAGCTCTGGGTTCTTTATATGGCCAGCAATGAGCTTGTTTAAGAGTTATCATGTAACTTTATGTGTTTCACGCTGGGTTTTGGCTTTAGTATAAAATTGGCCACTCTTTTGTTAATAACTTTTCAGTCAGTTGATGAAACCTGGTTTTACTTTAAGTAATTGATAAAGGAGGATCAAAGTTCACAGTAGGCACGGATAGAGTAGTTTAATTTCACACTAATGAGTATTTTCATTCAGGGGGTGGATGTGACCAATGTAGTCTGGGACACTTAATATGTCCCATTTCGAACAGGTTCTTGTTTTTGAATTTTGTTGTAATTTGATGTGTGTCACATCATGGGCTTTGGTTCTAGTCAGGAGTACTCGGACAATGGCCGTATGTAGCGTGATGGAAAATATACTGTATTAACAATATTCAGGTATACCACGATAATATGCACATTTTCGATCCTGTAATGTGCGTAAAATTGAAATGTACGTAAAATCGAAGCACAAAATAATGTCATTATTTAGATTTTTAAAAACAATTTTTTTTTATATTTATGTGATAAGGCTAAATTAACTTTTGATAAGGCCGAATTAACTTTACAGAGCCGAGGATACAATACAATTAATCTTAAAACTATAGTCAAAATGTACCACACAATGAACATTTTATCTTCCGCTATCCAATAAGCCTCCTCCACCAGAACGGGAGCCGCTTCCAGTGGTTTCATTGTATGGCAGATTCGCCAACGAGGGTCAGAGCACTTCCATTGTAGCAATGGACGCAAAACGTGGTCAGCACTCACACATTCATCACGAAACGGTTGCTTTACAAAGTCGACGACGCATCGACTGAAAGAACTGCTGATGAAGAACAATGAGGAGGGCCACACAATGGTTGCTGCCGAGTGACACACATTGAGAGTGGCCTGCTTCTGTCGACAGCCGAGTGAACACCGTTAAAACCAATATGAACCATCGAAAACGTATTCGCCAATCTTGTTTGTAGACCGTTTTTATTACATTGATTATCTTAAACGCTAATTCACTAAAATTCACTCAGTTTTGTCTTAGTACAATATGTAGGAAGCATATAAATAGTTTAAATACATAGTTCTCCTTGCTATCGATACGTGCAGACATATTGCTTTAATTTGGTTTTGGACATGGTAAAGTCAATAGAATCGCAATGTTTATTGTACATAGACATCATTTGGTTAATTGGCCCAAATTTGACATTGTTCGTACGATGATAGTTTATAGCAAATATTTATCGATGTCGTAAATGACGTGATGGTATATAAAAGTTTAAAATTGATAAGAGTTCCATAGAGTCAATCTTGCGCGAGACGTGCGAGCTGCCACTTCAAGAAGAAGAAATAAGATCTATTTGAAAAAAAAAAAGTTTTTTCTTGAAATACCTTAATATCTTAAAATACAATGAACTAAACTTCTTGAAATTTTGCTCATTTTTAGTCATAATAAAGATCATCAACATTCCACTATTTTTCTACAATCCGTCCAATAGGTGAAAAGTTGAAAATTGAGCGTTTTACTAAACTAAATCTAGCTTCATAAAGGTTCTTCCAATAAAGTCCAAAACAATAGCGAAAAATCAAAAAATATCTGTTTAGCCACTTGCCTAGATTAAAAAAATATATCTATTTACAATTTTAAAAAGGTCCTCTAGGGTGTACGCTCATTTTTTCTATACACTGTATCTCGAATGATCACGCGCTGGTCATCAGGAAGATCAGGAACATCCCCAAAAAATCCACGTTACGAATCACAACTGAAATCGACGAATATTTGGATCCTTAACGCTCGTTTATGTAAATTAAGGATCGTGATCTGATTATAGAATTTGCATAGCCACTACCTCCAGAAGATCTGCAGAAGAGGCAACTTTACAATGCTGAACTAAAAATTAAATTTACCAAGAATTTTTAACCAGTTTTTCATAAGCAGCCAATACTAT
This sequence comes from Ochlerotatus camptorhynchus, assembly GCF_037179485.1. Classification (NCBI taxonomy): domain Eukaryota; kingdom Metazoa; phylum Arthropoda; class Insecta; order Diptera; family Culicidae; genus Ochlerotatus; species Ochlerotatus camptorhynchus. The sequence continues at coordinate 1,421,613 of NW_027040672.1, forward strand.
CCATTTAAATTGTCGAGATTACGTATTGCTCTAAGAAAAATTTAAAACCAGCCCAGACTTAACACTTAACACTTGACAACGTATAACCACTAGACGTACAGTATGCCAGTAGAGAAATTATCTTTAACAAAAAGACCAGCAGGCTTAGGCGAGAATTGAACCCTCGCTCCAAGGAACGCTAATACTCCTAAACGGCTGGTGACCAGGCATGGAAAATCATTTGCATTCATTTCGTGCATTCATTTACATTCATTTGTCCCTAACTTTTTTCATCAACAGAATTCCACAAAATGATGTATAGAACTTTTGTAGGTTTTGTTATTAACTACAACGTTTGTTAAAACTCAAATCCGTATCTCTTATGCATGACGAACCAGAGCCAACAGACGCCACTACTGTTTTCAAGTGAATGTATTTTACATTCACTGAAAAACAGTAAGTTCTGTCCGCTCTAGTTCGTGATGCATAAGAGATGCAGATTTGATTTATGGGCAAAAGTTGTAGCTAATAACAAAACCTACAAATTTCTATACATCATTTTGCGGAATGCTGTTGATGAAAATAGTTAGAGGCAAATGAATGTAAATGAATGCATGAAATGAATGTAAATGATGATGATAAATGATGAAATGACTAATACTCCTAGAACGGCCGTGATTTAGGTAAACTAATAGTTACTCTCAATATGATCTAAATAGTACTGCGCATTTCACAACAAACTAAATTCGAGGGTGCATATATAGGGTGTCCCAAAAAGTATAAGCACACTTTCAACACGCCGCCATTCTACCCCGATGAAGTTTATCATCTGTTCATCGATGTATGTTGTTTACTTATATCTCAACAAGTTTTTGTGTCCAAAGTCCATTTTTTTTTACAAAATCACAGGATCGAAAATGCGCAGATCGTGCACAAATGGTGTACTATTCCCAACCTATCAGTAAGGAAGGTGGCGAAAATGGAGGAAGTAAGTATCGGAGTAGTCCAAACCGCCATCCAGATGTTCGATGAAAAAAGTTACCTTTGACAACACATCGAAATCTGACCGTAAACCGGAACCGGTGGACCGAAAAGTGGACCAGAAGGTCACTAAGCTTTCGTCCATAATAAAAGTGCCTCTGTTCGAGATTTGGCCAAAAAACTGAGAACATCGAAGAGCAACGTCTAACGTGCCAAGGCAAGAAACGGGCTGAAAACGTTCAAGAAGCAGAAGAAGCTGAAACAGAGTCAGAAACAAGCCGCATCTGTCAAATCGAGGTCAAAACTATACACAGTCCGTGATGGTCATGAAGTTGACGATGCAGATAAGTCAATTTTTACCGAAAACTGTGGTATGAAGGTCATGGTTTGGCAAGCGATATGTGTGGCATGTTGTCAAAGCCATTTTTGTTGTTGTTGTTGTTGTTGTTGTTGTTGTTGTTGTTGTTGTTGTTGTTGTTGTTGTTGTTGTTGTTGTTGTTGTTGTTGTTGTTGTTGTTGTTGTTGTTGTTGTTGTTGTTGTTGTTGTTGTTGTTGTTGTTGTTGTTGTTGTTGTTGTTGTTGTTGTTGTTGTTGTTGTTGTTGTTGTTGTTGTTGTTGTTGTTGTTGTTGTTGTTGTTGTTGTTGTTGTTGTTGTTGTTGTTGTTGTTGTTGTTGTTGTTGTTGTTGTTGTTGTTGTTGTTGTTGTTGTTGTTGTTGTTGTTGTTGTTGTTGTTGTTGTTGTTGTTGTTGTTGTTGTTGTTGTTGTTGTTGTTGTTGTTGTTGTTGTTGTTGTTGTTGTTGTTGTTGTTGTTGTTGTTGTTGTTGTTGTTGTTGTTGTTGTTGTTGTTGTTGTTGTTGTTGTTGTTGTTGTTGTTGTTGTTGTTGTTGTTGTTGTTGTTGTTGTTGTTGTTGTTGTTGTTGTTGTTGTTGTTGTTGTTGTTGTTGTTGTTGTTGTTGTTGTTGTTGTTGTTGTTGTTGTTGTTGTTGTTGTTGTTGTTGTTGTTGTTGTTGTTGTTGTTGTTGTTGTTGTTGTTGTTGTTGTTGTTGTTGTTGTTGTTGTTGTTGTTGTTGTTGTTGTTGTTGTTGTTGTTGTTGTTGTTGTTGTTGTTGTTGTTGTTGTTGTTGTTGTTGTTGTTGTTGTTGTTGTTGTTGTTGTTGTTGTTGTTGTTGTTGTTGTTGTTGTTGTTGTTGTTGTTGTTGTTGTTGTTGTTGTTGTTGTTGTTGTTGTTGTTGTTGTTGTTGTTGTTGTTGTTGTTGTTGTTGTTGTTGTTGTTGTTGTTGTTGTTGTTGTTGTTGTTGTTGTTGTTGTTGTTGTTGTTGTTGTTGTTGTTGTTGTTGTTGTTGTTGTTGTTGTTGTTGTTGTTGTTGTTGTTGTTGTTGTTGTTGTTGTTGTTGTTGTTGTTGTTGTTGTTGTTGTTGTTGTTGTTGTTGTTGTTGTTGTTGTTGTTGTTGTTGTTGTTGTTGTTGTTGTTGTTGTTGTTGTTGTTGTTGTTGTTGTTGTTGTTGTTGTTGTTGTTGTTGTTGTTGTTGTTGTTGTTGTTGTTGTTGTTGTTGTTGTTGTTGTTGTTGTTGTTGTTGTTGTTGTTGTTGTTGTTGTTGTTGTTGTTGTTGTTGTTGTTGTTGTTGTTGTTGTTGTTGTTGTTGTTGTTGTTGTTGTTGTTGTTGTTGTTGTTGTTGTTGTTGTTGTTGTTGTTGTTGTTGTTGTTGTTGTTGTTGTTGTTGTTGTTGTTGTTGTTGTTGTTGTTGTTGTTGTTGTTGTTGTTGTTGTTGTTGTTGTTGTTGTTGTTGTTGTTGTTGTTGTTGTTGTTGTTGTTGTTGTTGTTGTTGTTGTTGTTGTTGTTGTTGTTGTTGTTGTTGTTGTTGTTGTTGTTGTTGTTGTTGTTGTTGTTGTTGTTGTTGTTGTTGTTGTTGTTGTTGTTGTTGTTGTTGTTTCTGGTAGGTTTCTGGTGTGAGCAGACCCTTCTTACTTATTCAAGTTTATTTATTTTATTGTCATTATCAGTGACCAAGCCCCCCACCCCCGTGTCATCCAGTGACGCTACGCCACTGCCTGGGGGTACGCGGAATATATCCGGGTGTAGTCTATTTGGTGTGGCTACCAATCACCTTATCATCGTATTTTAATGTGATTTAATGGGTTTTAATTCAATTCATATTCAAGCAACTTCCCCAGGGTACCCGGAACATGTCCAAGTGTGTCCAATGTGGTCTGGAACACTTAACACGACTTGCATTGATCTTATTTTTGAATTCTGTAGTAATTTGATGTGTCGCATGATGGTTTTAATACGTTTTCCGTTAAATCCAGCATGAAGGCCCATATTCACCGGATCTTATTCCGGCCATATCTCCGGAACCGGTTCACCGATTCCAAAACCGTTCAATAGCGTTCAATGGGACTCCAAGACCTATCATTTGGCGCCGAGTTTGTCCAAATCGGTTGAGCGGTTGCTGAGAAACGTGAGCGCATTCATTTCGTTACATACACACACACATACACACATACACACATACACACACACACACAGACATGTTCCGATCTCGTCGAGCTGAGTCGAATGATATATGACACTCGGCCCTCCGGGCCTCGGATCGATAGTCGGTTTTTCAAGTGATATCTATACCCTTCTTTGTAAGAAGGGTAAAAAGAGTTCAGATTAAAAACGGTCAAATTACCGGAGGTCTACGGTACTAACGAAAAGCTAAAAAATTTGGCCAATTCTACGATTTTTTTCCAGATTTAAAGTGTACATAGTTTTGCATATTCCAAAGTTTGTATTTTTAATAAGCTCTTTTTAAATTAAAAATTTTGACATTTTGATATATTTGAGTGTTTATTTTTTTTTTAAATGTTAAATTTTAAAAATCATCTTTTATTTATGTTTCTCAGAAACGCTCTATTTCTTCCTGCAACTTTGTAGAAGACTTCATTTCGGTCAGAAATGCCGTTTCCGTGCTACAATTTTTTGAAAAATTCTATGACGACATTTTGAAAATTTAACAAGATCTAAAATCGCTGAATTTTAGCAGAAACAAACAAAACAAACAATTACACAAACATTCATTTTTTTTCTCGAAATTTTGCCAGGAATTCCCATAGTAAAACAATGTTAAGTGGTGATTTATTTCGTATGGAGAACACCAGAAAATGTTGATTATAACAAAATTAGAAACTCACCAAAATGTAAAGCCTATAACAATTTTAATTTTAACCGGCCTACAAATTAAGGCACGCCAACACACAATCTATGCTGCAATCGAGACCCTTTTCGACGTGTCACAATTGAGTGCATAAATGGCTTAATAATAAGAATCAATACTATCTACTACCTACGGTGTCAAGGCCCAAACGGAATGTGGACGGAAACGGAACGGAAACGGAAAGTTTGACAGTTCTCACAAATGGCATCAAGGATGCCTAACCGAAGGCGATGTGTTTCTAACTAGTTTTCAATCCGACAAGTAGCCATATTCAGATCGGCCTTTCCGCAGCCGCTGCCGCTGCCGTTCTGCTTCCGCTGTCATTGCGTCAGATCCGAATGCATTGTGCGTGGCTTAGTAGTGTCTGAGGAAAGAACAAATCATGACGAACAATTCAAAAGGTCCTATCTGCTTTGATCGATTCCCCCCATCGACTTTCTCTTTCGTTAATTGCTCAGGTGCAAACAAATTCTCTGTTGAATTTTAATTTGGATGCTAGATGAGAAACGCCTTTATCAAACTATGTTGCAAAAATAACGTGACATCTGTTGGTACAGCCATAGTTATCAAAAGAGAAAGTTGATTAAGAGAATCGATCAAAGCAAATAGGATTATTTCAAATGTTCATCGATAAATTTGTTAAGATTTTTGATATCATTTTTAATATGTTTAGAAAAATCGAAACATGATAACGGTTAACTTCATTGTTAAGTAATTATTTAAAAAATTTAATGCGTGTCGTATTAAAAATTCATTAAAATTTCTATAATATATAGCACAAACGTTATTAACGCTAGATTTGGCGAAAATGTACACGATATTTTTTTTATAAATTGAAGCAAAATATCGCATAAATCAGCAATGTTGTATGAAATCTTGCATACAATTTCGTTGTTTATGTGAACTAAAGCTCAACCTTAAACGAGAGGAGATTTCAACTAGTTCGTTTATTTGGAAGGCTCAATTGCGTTAGCTTTACGGAGCCGAAGGCTTACGTCACAGTTAAAATTAAAAAAAAAATCTGTGAACTTATCTATGATATAAAAAAACAGTTATATTCTGTTATGAAACGTTTGGTATAAATCTAAAGACGATAATCAAATTTTAGTCATAATTTTACTTTCTGTTTCCATTACATCCAAAAGTTCAAATGCCGTTCCTATACCGCCGCGTCACTATGACCATAGCAAGAACTTTTCCATCGCGTTCGGAGACAGGTTTCAAAAGAATTTTACTATCCATCGGGAACGAAAAACGCCAAACATGCTCAACTGCGGTTTGTCATGTTTAGCGTTCGCTGTCGTGGTAAAATTTTCCAAATGCCCATAACGACAGCTCACTTATTAGTCCCTAATCGGTGGCGGGACATGGTTGTCGTTTTCCATTCGCTGCCTAATCCGGTCGTGTGCGCGTTAAACATAGAAAAAAAGAAGAAACTTGGTGACTTTGGGGCGTGCAAAAACCGTACATGTCACACACTAGTGCCCGTGGACAAAAGTTGCTAATCAAATGACCGCAACCAGCGGCCGGCGGCAAGAGGATTCGGATTATCACTCGTTATCACCGCCGCCAGCACCAACCCTTTTGGTAAATGGCTATTCGATGGGACTCAAAGCCCGTCCTGTGGCTGCCGACCAGGCAATGGTCAATCGAGCCGTAACAGGCGGTAATCGTCTTTGTGGTAGTGCGAAATCAGTCATCCGACGTGTTTACGCGCCGCGAACCAGTAATGTTTCACCTGGTGGCGGCAGCAGCGGCGGCGGTGTGATTGGCACCAGTGGACGAACAAGTGCTTCGAAACATGTGACCGTGGACCGTTTCCGTGTGCGATCGGTAGCCGGCGTACGTGGAATCATTGATGGACGCGGTCGCTCGAAACGTTGGTCACGTGCTACTGTTCCGATACAGAGCGGATGCATCGAGCGGGAGGTGCTAAAGATACCGTTCATTACGTTTCCAAGGTATTTAGTGCAGGAAATGTGTTTGCGGAATAGGACAGAGAACTACTTTGGTCTAATCGCTCAATTTGGGCCTATCGAGCAAAAAACATCAAATAAATCCATGATTTTGGCGTTAGCAAGTCAATTGAGCGTTTGGTACGATACTTTAGTTCAAACGCTACCGAACGAAATCAATAAGAACGCGTGATATCAATGTTTAGCATCCATTATTCACAAAAACAAAAGAAGCGCTCCAACCGAATCAATGTTTATCTTCATACGATAGGCCGAAGTGAATTCAATGGCGTTTAAATGCTTTAGGCCGAGTTTAGAATCCGTAAGCCGATATTGGGGTCGAGAAGCAGTCTTAGCTTTCAACAATATCTCAATAATTTGTTACTTTTTATCAAATCTTACGGTACGTACGGGAAGGTAAATAAATTTAAAAGTCATCTGCACTGAAAGCATTTCATTTTGTGAAAAAAAAATCATCGCGAAAAATATAGGCAAAAGGCGGGTTGTGCTTAGAAGGACCAAAATTAGATATAAGCCCTACTGTTTCCTTGAAAGAGCCAAGCGCTGTTGTCGTAAAATTTTAGTTAAGTAGCCGCAATTTTAATCATTTGGCACCACATATACAAGACCAAAATGGTGCTAACGTGATCAACATTCAATCAAATGATTTTCGTACATTTTACCATTACCAAAAGTATAACGAGTGACACATCTTAACAGTTAATGATACTTCGTAATCGTCAACTGGTACAAGGTGATATGGCCGGGTGTCTAGATAGATGAAAACACAGGAAAACCGGGAATTCACAGACAATTTTATTTTTTCTGAAATTACCTGGAATTTTCAAAGAATCTCAACATTAAACGGAGAATTTTAAAATTCTCCTACTAAGGATATTGTTAAGAATACAATGCATTATTTCTATTGGGTAATCGAACTTAATAGATCCGCAGTGAAAAAAATTTCAGTTTCAAATGACATTTAAAAAATGCATGTGTTTTTTTCAGGTTCTGAAATATGCATATTTTCCACACATTTTAAACTTGATGAAGTTTTTTTGAAATTCTGCGCTAATCGTAAATATAAATCAATAATTTTCTAGAAACTGAAGTTAAATCCTCTACACAGTTTTAAAGGCTATTGGAGTTTGATTTTAATTTCTAAGGATCTTTCCAAGGAAGCTGAAAAAAATCTTAAAAACAAACTCTAAGTACAATCTACTTTTAAGATAGTTCTGAAGAATTCCAGATTTCATGCGAAACCTGAGATAAGTTTGATTAGAATTTTAAGAAAATCCTGAATTGGATTCTAAGTGTATTTGAATGAAAGCTCATTGAAATTTCTGAGGATTATTCCACACACTTAAATAGTTTTTCAGAGATTCCAACAGCCGAGTAGTTCTGCAATTTATTTTGCTGAAATTCAGTTAAACAACTGCCGAGATTCAGCTAACAAATTAGATTTTTGCTGAAATCTCAGCTAACAAACATAATATGTTTTAAATTTTGCAGAGCTGTCAGCAAAAGTAACACATCCAAACTGGTTGTCCCATCATATAAGAAGCAATGGTACAAAGCAAACTTAAAACGCGGTTTCTCGGCTTGCTGATTTGTCCTATGAGACAAACATGATGCGGTAAATGCCAAGATAATCAGCTGTTGGAGATTTTACCGAGCTAAACTCAAAGATTATTTCACAGATTTCTGTGAAATTTTATCGCAACAGTAGAAAACACAGATGTTCTGTGAAAAATTATTGGCAAACTGTGAAAAATCACCGAACGTTCGGCTGTTGAGATTTCATAAAAATTTCACAGAAATCTGTAAAATAATCTTAGTGTGTAGATTGAGTGTGCATGATAATTCTGAACAGAACTCCAGGGAACCCCAAAGGAAAAATGCAAGGGAAATCTGAGGATAATTTCATTAAATTTTGGGGAAAAACTGAATCCGATGCATAATGTCATGGAAATTTTAGGAGAATACTAAATTGAGGATTACAATTAAATCTAGATAAACATTTCAAATGGTCCTGTATACATTAATCGATTCTCTTCATCGACTTTCTCTTTCGTTAATAACTCAGTTGCAAAACCTTTCCCTGCTGTATTTGACGGTTTGGACGCTATATAAGAACCTTCTTTATCATACTATGTGGTAAAATTAGTGCGAAATCTGTTCGCATAGCAGTGCTTATCACAAGATAAAGTCGATGAAGAGAATCGATCGAAGCAGATAAGACCATTTGAAATGTTCATCGATAAATCTGAGAATAACTCCAGGAGAATTTCAAAGGAATTCGGAAAAGAATTCCAGGAGTTTGCCAAACATATTTTGAGGATAAATCTAACGAATTTGCTAGGAAAACTTTCAATGTGAGTAGATTTACAAAGGAGGGAGTGATTTTCAAAGGGAATTCTAAAATGAATTAACAATGGAATTTCTGAGAATTATTTCAAAGAGTTCCTTAATTAGTAGAAGTTCAAGAAAATTGAATTCAGAGGATAGTTCAAGGGAATTAGGAGAAGTATTCCAAAGATATTGCGGTGATATTTTTAGAAAAAAAAAATTAACACCACCGGCTTTGGTTCAAATAGCTAAAATAGGAAATAGGCAGCGCTCATTTTGAATTTATTTAACCGGTACCCCTACACATGTTCGTGACGCCCATTGAGCGTGTAGAGGTACAAGTTAAACAAATGCAAAATGAGCTTTGATTCATCGCAATTTTACTAAAGCTAATTGAATTGCCTCAAATTTTTCATAATTTTCCTAAAGTTTTGTTATTGATCACGAAACTTTTCCTTAAATCACTAATTTTCCCAGAACTTCTCTGGACAACCCCGAAGTTTGATATACCTCTCTGAGGTTCCTAAGATAATCATAATTCCCTGTCGCTTATGAAGTTTTCGGATCATTCATATAATTCTAAGAATATTCTATATTTCCGCGGTACTTTTTGTAAGTCTCTGGAAATTTCGATAATTTAATGGCCTTGTTCTGAAACTGTCTGATCGTCCTCGATACTATCTAAATGTTTGTAAATTCCTTTGAAAATCTCTGGAATTTCTTGAAGATATCGTATTTTTTAAATTAAGGCCTGTACTCGAAAAAAATGCACCAGACAAAAGTGTTCGCCAAAAATTTATTTTAAGTCGGATTTTCCTGAAACATTCAGGGAATGAACTAATACATATGGATTATGTTCAATTTCCTTTCCATCGCTGAAAGCCCGCACCTTTCCCTTAAGATTCCTCATTACATTTTGTGCAATGGTGGGGCCGACCTTTTTGTTCACTTTCATCCATTCTTTCTTCAACTCCAGCTCGTTCTTAAACACCTTGGACGATTTTCGAACTTTGAACTTCATTATGGTCCAAAATCTTTCCACCGGACGAATCTCTGGTGAATTTGGGGGGTTGGCGGTTTTTGGTACAAAAACAACGTTATTGTCTCTGTACCAATCCAACGTTGATCGCGCGTAATGGCATGATGCCAGGTCCAGCCAAAATAATGTCTCGCTTCTAGAGGCACTTGGTGCGGTAAATTTCGCTGTTGATGGTACCCATTGTGATGTACGGTTTACTCAGTTTACCGCATTGGCATATGGCCTGCCAGAGCAAGTATTTTTTTGGCGAATTTGTCCACTTTCTTCTTCTTTATGTCTTCCGGAACATCAAACCGTGATTTGGCAACGTAGAACTCCAGCCCCGGTACCTGCTTTGCGTCTGCCCTGATGTAGGTTTCGTCATCCATAACCACACACATCGGTTTCGTTAACCACTCTCGATACAGCTTCCTTGCGCGGGATTTGGCCGCCGTGTTTTGTTGATCACGCCGGTTCGGTGCCTTCCGGACCTTGAATACACGAGGCCTAGCTTGTTTCATGGTTTGCTGAACGAACCAGGCGGAACACTTTGCCTTCAGAGCCGCGTCGCGAATCGAAAGGTTCGGATTACGCTTGAAATAATCCAACACCTTCCGGGCCTTCACAGGGTCAGCTGTCTTCGATTTTCTTCTACTTCCAGCCCGCCGCTCGGTCGTCTGGGACTCCTTGAACTATTTTACCACCCGAGACACAGTTGTATGGGTGATTCCCAGTTGTCCTTCGATCCATCTTATGGTCGCAGTCGGATTTTCCATGACGGCGCGCAAAATTCTTCAGCGATTTTCTTCTTGTTTCGATGACATCTCAATAACCACTGAACCGATTGTTATGAAATTTTGCACATGTAAACAATTCACTCCAAACTAGTTATACTCAGATTTTCATCAATTTTTACCAACGGATAAAAAAGTTACACACGGATAAAAATAGTGCATTTTTTTCGAGTGCAAGCCTTAATGGAGCTGTCTTGAAGTTCTCTAATAAACTTAGTTAAATTTGTCTCTAATTTTTGATGTTCTGGAAATGCACATGATAATCACATAAAATTCTTAAAATACTCTTACATTCTTCTGATGGTAATATAACTTCCCTAACGTTCTAGAAATTCTCCCGGAGCTTGCTGAAGATTCTGAAATTTCTCCAAACTTATGTAAGCTTTCTGTAATTTTCATGAAATTATTTGAACGGTTATTTTTTCTGTCAAGATCAGAAGCTTCCCTGAAGCTCACAATTTTACAATATGTTGGTTCTACTCTGAAATAAATGGAACTCTTCTAAACACTTTTAACTTTTCTGAAGTTTGCTGGACCTCTCTGATCATTTATAGAATTCTAGTAATATCCTATATTTCCACGGAACTTTGAGTAAGTCTCTGCAAATTTCTTTAATTTAAAGGCATTCTGAAACTATCTAATCGTCCTCGATGTACTCGGGACTTCACTGATTATCATGATGCTATCGAAATGCTTGTAAATTTATTTGAAGGTCTCTGGAATTTCTTGTAGATATCGCATATTTTTTAAATAATGGAACCGCCTTGATGTTCTCTAAACAACTTAGAAATAATGGTAATATACCTTCCCTTGCGTTCTAGAAATTCTCCCGGAGCTTTGCTGAAGATTCCGGAGTTTCCCTTGCCATGCTAACAACCACGGCAATAACCGGATCATAAACAAACAAACTCATCCATTTAAAACTGAACAAAGTTCTTAGCTTCAAATTACATAGAATGCCATTGCAACCATATGCGGTCAATGCGCCACCGCGTTAGAGTTATTTCGTTTCCACTTTCCTCCCTCCGCAGGTGGCCTACGCTGATGTGCAAAGGCGAATGAAAGGTTTTACGTTGCACAACCGGGTAGGACCACTAAACTTCAAAAATGCTGATCTTGCAAAGATGGATAATTTTGAGTATCCCGCGGGAATGACAGAGAGTCTTCTTCCAGAAGTAAGTTCATACAACCAGAAACCAAATCAATCCATCATGTGTCAGAACATCCCAATAGATGGGAAGAAGAGCTCACCCTCTATCCACGAAATGTTAGCAACAGGGAGTTGGCAATCCCACTCTCCCCATCCAAATGGCTTCAATCGGGTAGATTGTTTATTGATTTAGCAAGAAGCACCTTGCTGCAGTTTTTTGCAATATTTGTAACAAGTTCAAAATTAACTGAAATACCAAAAAAATTTAAAACTTTGTTATTTTTTGTATTCTATGTTTGGAAGATTTTCGGTCATTGGACAATAAAACATATTAAGAAACCATTTCACATGATTTTTATAATAAAAATAAAGCAAAAGAACTATTTTCAAATGACGACTTGTGTGTGTAATAAATTTTTGATCAATCTTACCTTGACAACCACTTACCTATGTTGTCATATGTTAGAGACACTTTTTCCCAACCGGATACCTGAAAGTTAAATGAAAACCTCAAGAACACACACAGACAATACAATATCTTTATTCTGCTCTAAAATATACATATTGTTGAATTTTTCATAATTTTTCTGAAATTTTCATTAGTTCTCTTCGCTGAAATTCTATGTAGCCTAAAACGGGGTAACATTGATAGTTTTTTAAAGTATATTCTAAATATTTTTTACAGCAATGAATGTTTTTAAAATTTTATATTTTTAAAACAAGTACTGAGGATCCAAGAGTCAATTCGTTAGTAATATGTTTAAGGGAAATTAAAGCATTTGCACTTTTTTTTAGTTTTGTGACCGAACTTCAATTTTTTGATTTGGGGTTACTTTGATAATGCTCGATGAATGTAGAAAAAAATGGGTGAAACACAAACAATTTAGTTCTTTAAATATGAAAATTTGAATGAGTATATAATCAGAAAACATCATAAGCAATAAGAATACAACATTGAATTTGTGATGGCTATATCGAAAATACATTTCATAAGTGATGGTTTGAGTGCTTTTTAAAACAGGCGAAAAACACGAAAATGATTTTTGAATATGTTTGTAAAATATGTAACACATACTTTATAAAAACTATGTACGATATCAACGGAAATACCCTAAGCTACAATATGGAACCAATGTTTCTAATTTGGAAAAAGGGCAGCGAGTAAATTTAATCTTTACATTATACTATCAAAGTTACCCGCATTATCAAAGATACCCCGTTTTACGGTACCGTAAAACGGGGGGAAGTTGATCACTTTTTTTCCGAGGGACCTAAATATTTTCCCAACCATGTGTATGGTACACAAACTAATGGTAAAAAGGTAAATGAATCATTAAACAATGACGATGTTCCTTAATAAGTAAAAAAAATCTCCTTAAAATAGATCGGTTTGCTCCTTAAATGATTGATCAAAAATACGTTATAAATCTTAAAATGCTCAGTAAATATTTAAAGTACGCTCCCTAAAATAGAGAAAACTGTACATTAAGCATTTGAAAATGCTCCTTAGTATGCACCGCTTTGCACCATTTTGAAGTGTAATTGTACCATATATCATCGGAAAAGCTGCTGTAGAAAGGTTAATAAGTACCATGAAATCAGCTGAAATGTTCAGTAAATCATTGTGTGCATTTGTGCATTTTTACTGAACATTTCAGCTGATTTCATGGTACTTATTAACCTTTCTACAGCAGCTTTTCCGATGATATATGGTACAATTAGACTTCATAATGGTGCAAAGCGGTGCATACCAAGGAGCATTTTGAAATGCTTAATGTACAGTTTTCTTTATTTTAGGGAGCGTACTTTAAATATTTACTGAGCATTTTAAGATTTTTAACGCATTTTGATCAATCATTTAAGGAGCAACCCGATCTATTTTAAGGAGATTTTTTTTACTTATTAAGGATAATTTCATCTGTTTTATTGAGCAAAAGTAGGGCTGCCCAAACTAATACCTTTCAAACCTGTACAAATGCTTTTCTAAAGTATGAATTTAGTTTTTGAATTGCATGTTTAGTTATTTCTTAGAATTAAAATGAGATTCGGTCATGAGAACTGCCCTTAAGACATTCAGCAAAGATTTATAGATCAAGCTTTTCTGAGGTACTTGCTACTTATTAAAAGTCTCCACAGTTTTTCTCAAATTCTCTCCACATCTCTGAATTTCTTATGACTTACGTTAAGTTCTCTGAATATTCCTGAAATTCCCTAAACTTCTTAAAAATTACTGTAGCTTTTTTTTTTAAGCTAATTGAATCACTTTGAAGTTCTTAAGGCTTCCAGAAAGTTCCCCATATTCTCAAGACGCTTTAAGAACTTGCTTGTTTATTAAGCTTCCTTGCCTTTCATTCCTCAGATCTTCTGTAGAGTTCATACAACTGATGTTAAGTAAATGGAACTTCACTGAACATCTCTTTCATAAAGTTAAATGCAAAACTTGAACTAAATTAGTTAGGAGGAAATGCTGTACTCAACATGAAGCTTTAGTGCGATAATTTATTAACTAGAGAAAGTTTTGCAGCGGATAGATTGATAGCTCCGTTAGAGAACGGCAGTGGGAAATTTGAGCGAAGGGCCATTAATGTGACAATACTAATCAAATGCGCGCTCCCTTGCCTAGCTCAGGGTGAGGGGATTTTTATGTATTTCCTCAAATACACAGGCAAAAAATTGCGCGTTTGTGAACATGTATTTTTGAATAATTTTGTAGTGATTATATTAGCTTAATTTTGCATCAAAGTTTGTTTCCCCAAATGCATTGCGTATAGAGAATCACCTCGTGAAGGTTGTGGCTGCTTGTACGCTGCAGTCCTTTACAAGAATTAATGGCAGTTGTTGTATGAAACATATGCACAGGATGTAATAAATCCAACCTTACATTGGACGTAGGAGAATTTTGTTTTGCGTGTATAAACTACATTCTAGACATGGGCGATCCGCTCCCGAGCTGTTCTATACACCCGATTCTCTAAAGTGAGCTGATGATCCGCGGTTCATTTTTAAGGAACTGCAGCTCATCAGCTCACTGATATCACAAGTCTAAACCATGGAGGCGAACCAGCCCTAGGCTGAAAGCCTCCCTAATAAAGATAAATCAATCAATCAAGTCTAAATAAACCATTCAATCCATCACGGAACTTTTCAAAAAAGGACTCATTACTCCATTTACGCATTGAACAGTGACCGCGTAAACCAAGACGCGCGCGTAATACAACAAGTGCCTACTGATCGACAGCAACAGGTAAAAGCAAACATCCAAGCGGCTGTTTGGGAGAGAGAGAGATATGTACATGTACATGTGCTACACGATGTTAATTTTCTACTGGTATTATCCAATTTATGTATTACCCGGCTCTTATTGTTGATGTTATTCCTCCAGCATATGTGCTCTCACCTCTCCTCCCATCATTCTCTGGAGGAGCGGAAGATCCGCACAAAAGCAAATAACCGAAAAGCGAATTGCAGCTCTCCAGCTTATCAGCTCAGCTCCGGATCCGAATCATCGACTCGAATGATTCACTGGGAGCTGTTTAGGATGCCAACTCTCGGACCCGTCCAGCTCTTCGGATCTTTTTCTCTCTATCTCTCGATTCTTCACGATTCAGCTCCGGATCCGGATCTGAGCTGATGATCTGGAGCTGAAGCCGAGAATAGTGAGAGAAATTTTGCTGGAGTATTAACATCAGAAATAAAATCTGAATGTAGACTGGATTGCATAGCTTGAAAAAAGGTGTAACATCGTGTGCCACGTGTGACATAGGTGTAGCTCTCTTGGATACATTTTTTTGTTTTACTGTTAGGGTAGATGTACCAGTTATGGTTATACGTTCCTATTATGGTGTGTTCCAATTGTAGCCTATGGGAATCCCATAGGCTATAATTGGAACACACCATAATAGGAACTTATAGCTATAACTGGTACATCTACCCTATGTTGTTGGCATATTTTGCGCGCATTTTGGTTTACGCGATTGTTGATCAGTTGTTGAGTTAGTGGCGTTTTCCATTGAAAAGTGAAGCCATGTTGTAAGGTACGGATTTTTGGTTTAGACTACTTTTACGATTGTATGCAGTTTAAAGCACTAAAACCACTAATTAAGTTTTCGATTTTAAATTTGTGTCATAATTTCTATAATTTCAATGTGAGCTGATGAACTGTTCAAAAGACTCGACTCCCTTTAGTTAGCAGGATGGGTTTTATTCACTCAGCCAGATGAGCTGTTTTGACCACCTCTACTACATTCCAGGACTTAAGAGCCGCGCACAATACAACCGGATATGATCCGTTGCGGTAAAGTGACAGCTAAATCTATAACCTAACCATCAGATTTGCCACAATGAATCCGGATGCATTCTTCGGTGACTGATTTCAATCTCGATTAACATAAAATGATGAAAAACTACAATTCTCCTCCATTAAACTGACTGAGTTTTATATTCTACAGAATAGCTTCCCTCCATCTCAAAGTAGAATCCATTAACGATTTCCGCTCTTGCTCAGCTATCATCGGATTAAGTAAATGGAACTAAGAAAGCTTTACCTCTTCAAACCGAGAAATAATGCACACAAAGAATCGCCGAACACTTTTCGCTGTGTAGCCTTCAATTCACATTTCTCGCATCTTAATTACAAGTTAACGTCGTCGTCGTCGTCATCCCAGAAAGAGGACTCAGCCTTTCATTATAGATGACACTCGCATATACCTTCGAATATCCCGTCCTATATTCTGTCGACACCCTGTCAATTAGATTTCGCTATACAGGTGTGTTTGTGCAGGGGTAACTTTCCTTTCGTTGCCCATTATTGATATGCAAGGTGTGCACAGTGCATGTGCATGTGCTTTATACCTGAGCCGTGCTCTTGGACGCGTCAATTGCATCCAATTTTGCACATTGCACACCACCTCCCTTGTCAGCGACGTCCTTGTTAAGGTCAGAAAAAAGAATTATATTGCGAAAGCTGCACCACTAGGGTGCATCACTTTGAACAAAAATCAGAATGTGCAAACATGGCAAACATAAATCTGGTGAAATGGTGATGATTGATGAACGTTAAGGGGTTTTTTTTTTTCCTTTGGTTTGTTTTTTCCGTCGATCTTGTTTTCCGTGCTGAGCACCAATGCTACCGACGTGCCAGGAAGGCAGCTCCCATACCTGGACCCTACCTATCGACCCATCAACTCATGAACCGGGGACCAACGGCTTTACTTCCCATCCGAAGGAAGGCGTGATCAGAGATGTTATGCCTCAGAACATCCCGGCGGCGCCGACTGGGATTGAACCCAGGCCTGCTGGGGTGAGAGGTAATCACGCTTACCACTACACCATCGGCGCCGTTGATTATATACCCACTCTATCGTGTATCATTTTTCGTTTTTGGATTTCTATCTCTTTTAATTTGCTTCCAATTGTTGGTCATTGTCATAGCAACAACATATTCATATACATATATTGGACAACTAGAATCAAAGTTGGATTGATGTTAGTGAATGTTCAAAAACGATCCCAAGTAAAAATTTGGGTTTTATGAGGGTTCTGTAGACAGAGGTTGTCAATTGTACATTGTTACTGAAGAAATATCACCACTAACAAATTACCACCTCTATACTGTAGACCATGATTTAGACTAGTAGAATGCCTTAAAACTTCAATAAAACTTGCGATGTTACATGGGGATGCACCCTACTGCACCACTACTGACTGTATGCGCTTAAAGCGTTCATTTCCCGTGCCGGCATGGACGGTAGGAAAGTAATCTTGCAGCACTTTCCTAGAATTTATATGTACATTCTCGCAATAAAAGGGGAATAATGTGGGTGTTGGAGAGGGGAAAGAGGTAATGGCAGAATAGCACATGAAAGTAAAGTCCACCAGGACGACGACAGGATGTCGCTGTGAAAGAAAAGGTGGAAAATAAGCTTGGAAAAGTGATGCTTTTTCCTAACGATGTAGCCGTCTTCTGAGGCGGTAATCGACACCCAAAGCGGAATGCAGCGATGTATGAATGTCGAAGTGGGAACTTAACAGGGTTGACGGGTTGTTTGTTTGGCAGAAGGCCGTTGCACAGACTATTATAACAATTAGCTACTGCAGGCACAGTAACAAAATTCTGCAGTTGTTAAAATCTGGACACACATACGGTGAAAATATACTTTCAACACAAGTTCCACATTCGAATATATTACTCTATTCTTTGATGGAAATTGAGCTCCAGAATCTATTTAGGGAGCTAATTGGCGCATGTGTAATAAATCTTGGTATCATCAATCATATAGTTGTACTCAGCAAAAAATTAATTCAATTCAATCATGTCGAAAATCTCATGTAATTTTTATGGCCAAAAAATAAACAAATGCAGTAAAAGCAGCGTAATGTCAGTTCATGCACTGTATTTATGATAATTTTGTCCTTTTTGGCAAGTAATATTACACCATATTTTCGACAAGATTGAAGTGCATCCACTTTGATGTGTGTGTGTGTGTGTGTGTGTGTACAATCTAACCCCCACTGTCCGGCAGTGTTATTATGGAAGAAAACTGCTTTTTATTACCCTTAAATTAAAGCAGGTTTAGTCCGGGAGTTAGAAGGTGTTAGCTCTATTGCAGCTCCAGTGACCCATTTCAGAATGCCTGGTAATTCACGACCACTCCGAGGTCACTTTTACTTACAATAAGCCCCGCATGTTCACTCTACCTTTATCAAATGGATAATGGTATCATAAACACACTTCCAGATTCAAAAAATATTATTTCCAAATCTGGCACGTATATAGTTTTGAAATTTGTTCAACTGTATTAAATCGATTTGAATGGACATTTCTTATCAATTTTGTTTCGAATACCTCTTGATTCATCTGCTGGCAGCACTTACTGGCCCTTACCGGCGACCAACTCATGTGCCCGCAAATGCAACAACGCCTAAATCTTAAAGCTCTCCGAACGTCCCCTCGAAAATGCAATCGAGATATGTATAAGAACAATCTTCAACTGGAACGTACTCACCAAATCAATACATCCGGGAGCAAATTCCCGATGCTTATTTTTCTCTCGCAAACCCGTCGTCGTCGAACGGCAAAAAAAGGAAACTCGGTGAGCAATTTTGTGACATGGAATTTTCACTGAACATAAACCGCGAATTCACGATTTTCACCACACCCAACTGCGAAACACGTTCAGAAGCACTTTTGGTACAATTTCGATCAATTTCTTTCGAAAACACAACAAAAAAGGCTACAAGTGAGCCAACATCAACACCGATTGTGCCGAGCTCTTTCACGCACCTTGCAGCGCGTAAATAAACTGAAATTAAAAATTATCACTCGCGATGCCACTAATTTCTGGTCCGGGAGAAAATCAAACAACGCAGATCGCGACATCTCTTCCGATGCTTGCAAACATGTTGAATCACGTTTTCTTTCTCTATTCTAAAACTTCCCGGAAAGCGAGAAAACTACCAATCCCACACGTATAAACGTCCGGGAGGCAGAGCGCCAAACTTAAAACACAACCGTATCCAAAGGCGTTCGAAACTGCACCCGCACTTTAGGTGAATCATCTTGTCGCAAAAAAGCCATGCAGGAGACGGATTCTTCATCGCCTTTAACTGGTTTAGCGCATTGGTCACAGGCGGAAGTCATGCTGACTCAGTTTCCAAAAGTGATTTAGAAACAGCGGTGGAGATGCTCTAATACGCAAAGAGGAATTGGATTCTCAAGATCGCCCAATGCTAGACAGTATACACTACAATATGTCTGATTGGATAACTTTTTCACTGTTTTCACAACACAAAATATGCTCTAATTAGACGATTATCGCAACGAACTGCACTTTCCACTAACAACCAGTACAATATTGCAGGTATACCGAACGGAAAAAAAACGAATAACGATAGCCCGTGTGATAAAAAATCGACAAATTTAGCAGCGCACAATCACGACGATGTGAATAACAACAACTGTCTAAATCTGAAGTGCATCCACTTTGATGTGATATCAAAACTAATGTTTTGTTGTGTACGCTAGACTGATGTAAAAATTGAAATTTTCGCTCCACAGTGGTCAAACGGTTCCACATAGTCTTTAAACTCATTTGGATCATTTTAACCATTTGAAGTTTATGTGGAAATTACAATGGGAAAACCAAACTTGTTGTTCCTTGTCTTCTAATATTTTTCTATGGTGTACTGTTCAATATTTCTACAGCTACTGTTTATACTGTTATATATTTCTCAGCTACAACTATGCAGAAGATCGTTTTTCAGACAAACGTCAAAAAGTAAAAAAGTTATTAATTATTTAATATATTGATAATCTTATGACATGATTAAGCAGCTGTATTTTTTTTATTTTTTTATGACTAAACATCAACAGGCGTTATTTGCCCCAATGATGTAACCTAAACTAAACATGAAAATCAATAAATACAAAGATAGACATCTCGTAAAAAGGAACATTACTAGACAAACTAAACTGATCTAGAAAAAAACGAACTAAACCTCCGGCGAAGAAGCTGGTGAGTCAGGTCAAAGTCAAACAGTGTGGAGACCCTATTGAAGAGTCTCTGTAAACCACCGATTGCGCCAAACCTAATTATAGCATGTTCGCTGTATGGGCAGGCGCAGCATTGAATTATGCCGTAAGGCTCGTGGTTGAACATTGATGTCAACTTGCTCAAGGAGAACAGGACAATCGGAGCGTTCTTGCAAAATATCCGCGATTAGCAATGCCCTTGCTGTATCTCTTCGGACCAGCAGGGGCTCCAGATGGATCAGTTGCAAACGATTTTCGTATCTAGGCAATCGGAAGTTATCCGTCCACGGCAGTTTACGTAGCGCATATCTCAGGAACCGTCGTTGAACAGCTTCAACTCTTTCGACACCGTTGTTGTAGTGAGGAGTCCAGACAACCGAGCAGTATTCTAATATGGAGTGAGACAAGAGGCAGTACAACGATTAAAGGCAGTAGATATCCATAAAGTTATTGGCAAACCTGAAGATAAACTCTAGAGTTCTGGAAGCTTTGTCGACGGCATACGAGATGTGCTGCTTGAAAGAGAGTTGTGTATTCAGAATTACACCTAGGTCCTTAATTTGGCTGACGCGCTCAATTTCAGTGCCTTAAGAAACATACTTGAACATAATAGTCGCTTTCATAAAATTCAGAATACACCAATCAGCAAAAGCATTCAGCTGAAGTTGAAGGAAGCAACAGTCTTCAATTGAGTGAATTCGAAGGAAGAGTTAAAGCTCATCTGCGTAAGAAAACCGTGGTCCCTCAATTACCAGAGTCACGTCGTGGAAGTAAATCAGAAAAATCAGCGGTCCCATGTGATTACCCTGGGGTATGCCGGCCGTTGCGTTGCAGTGAACATACGAGACTGGTGATTACCAATCACAACAGTAAGATAGCGATTGGTGAGGTACGACTGAAACCATTGCAAACGGCAGCCGTGGATACCAAGCCTGTCCAGTTTTGCGATTGATATGCGATGATTCAATTTATCGAAGGCAGCAGATAAGTCAGTATAAATGACATCCGTCTGAGAACGGTCTGACATACTGTTACAGATGTAGGAAGTAAGGCACAGCAAATTAGTGGCAGTGGAGTGAACAGCCATAAAACCATGCTGGTCCATACTAATATACGGCTTACAGTGAGCGAGAAATGGTTCCATAACAACGAGATCGGACAATTTAGCAACAGCGCTAAGCGAAGTGATGCCATGGTTGTTGCCAACGTCCTGTTTGTTGCCTGGAAACATGTGCGCTAGCTTCCAACAGGATGTGAAAATGCCGACTTCCACGGACCGTTAAAAACGTGCAGCAGTGGAGATAACAAGCTGTCCAATTGCGTTTTGAGGAACTCTGATGGAATTCAGGACTCGGATTGTACGACGAATTAAGTTTCGAGGAAGCCCTGGAAAACATCTCGGGATTGATGTCAATTCTGCTCATGGTTTGGCCAGAGAGTTTTACGTAACTGGCAGCCAGTCGGGCATGGTCGTCACTCAGTCTCTCGTCCGTGAAGACACTAGCAAATTTTTCAGAGAACATCTGACAGATATCTTACGTAGATGAGGCCACGTTACCATTATGTATCATAGACGACGGCAGACCAGCTTCATGACGTTGTTCGTTGACAAACTTCCAAAACTGCTTGGGACGTGACTTAAGCTTTCTCTGCAATCCACGTCGATACTGAAGAAAGCACCGTTTCACAACTCGTTTGTATGCGTGATTGATCCTGACATAGTGACGTTGAAAGGATAGTGTGCGGTGCGATACTACCATGGTCGGCGTTGCAAAAATTGTAGGAAACGGTGGCAGGTGAAATATTAAAATCATGCATCAGCTTAGTACTTAACGTCACCATGAAATCCCCGGGATATTGAAGTCACCAAACACAATAACTTCATCGGTTGCTTTAGCGGTATCCAGAACAACAGAGCAGGGCAATGGGTTTCGATAAGCTCGCGTATACGGTCGGGAGGAAAGTACACAGCACAGAGAAACAAGGTACGATCGCCCAGTTTGATCGACGTCTACACATGCTCTAAGCATATACAGGCATTATTTTCTACAAACCTCGGTTTAAACCTACAGTTTAAAGCCACTAAAACAACTTCAACATTAACTTTCCGGCTATTAGGAGATGAGGAGATGAAAGTATAGAGTTGATAGTTCCGTTAGAGTACTGCAGTGTGAAAATTGTATAGAGAGTAGAAAGCGAGCAAGGACAACTTTGAGGAAGGTACGAATCAGGATGATCATCTATCTTTACCAAAATCCCCAGATGAAGAGGGATGGTGAGGGGTATCCCCCTCCCCCGCCACCACTGGCAAAAAGAGATGATCGCCGATTTGCTCTGGTCATGTACCTACGATGTGTGGAAACAGTTCTATCGATTTTACCGCACTCAAGTCGTTATCTGAAGGGAGGCACCTAGTCGTAGGTTTGAAAATTACAGCTATTGTTTGCACTGTATGTGCTCCTATCAAATCAAATATGACAGGAGCACATACAGTGGTAGAGGCAACAATAGCTGCAATTTCTAAACCTACTACTGGGTAATTCGGAGGGGCTACGCGGAGCAAAGTGTGCATGATCAATCCGTCGACAATGGCGGATAGGTGGCTTCGACTGGTCTAGTCACTCGCGGTACAGCTTCCTGGCGCGGGATTTGGCCACCGTATTCTGTTTATCGGTTCGGTTAGGCGCCTTCCTTACCTTGAAGACATGAAGTCCGGCCCGCTTCATTGTCTGCTGGACCATCCAGATGGAAGAATTGACCTTCTTGGCCACGTCTCGAATCTAAAGATTCAGATTGCACTTGAAGTAATCCCTCATCTTCCTTTCGTTCACGGGGTCAGTCGTCTTCGCTTTTCTTTCACTACCAGTTCACCGCTGGACACGGTCGAATTGTCGATTCCAAACTGTTTCACGATCCTTCTGTGTGATTGGCCTGGATTACCCATGACCGCTCCCATTTGTCGAAGCAACTCTTGCTTCGAATCCATCTCGATAACCACTTGACAGATTGTGACGAAATTTTGCAAATGTAAACATTACACTCTAGACTAGTTTATCTCAAAATTACATAAATTTTAACCCATGCAATAAAAAGTTACACACAAAAGAAAGTGTTGCATTGTTTTCGAGTACAATCTTTAGCTACGATCATGTAATCATATTTTGAACTATTATCGCCACATAGATTGTTAAAAGAAACAATTATCTACACGCTTACTTGAAAGTACCCATTAATGAGTAACATTTCACCCATTTTGAAGTACAATGACTTATCTCATCAATGGGTAATACATTAAAGGGTAACATATATACCGTAATCCGGGGGCAAATTGTTCGCCAGGGTAAATTTGATCAAAATACCTTGCGTTTTCAGCTGTCTCGTACATTTTTTTTGGCAATAGAAATCGTGATAATATTTCATCAAGGGACTCAATTTCACCTCAAATCAAATTTGAGATTCCGAAAAATTCTCAAACATAAATCTTTAAATTAGTGGTGATTAGTACTTGGCACTGATGCAGTCTGCAAGTAGTAGACGAAATACGCGTATCTGTCAAAAGATAAGCAATTATAACGGAATTAAAAGAAAATAAACCAACACACTCACAGCTCTTCCTAAACATTATCAAAACTATCATGTAGAACGATTGAGCGCTCGTATTTATCTACTGGTTTTAGTACCATTAGTTGGTCAAGTTTCTTTTTTGAAGAAAATTATTTCGATATTTAAGTAAAATAATGGTCAATTTTCCACCATTTAACGGTACTCATTAAATGCGTTAATGTTTTACCCATTAATGAGTTAACCCACTTTTCTTCAAAATGGCTGAAATTAACTCATTAATGGGTGCGTCAGCTTAGCGTGTAGCACCTCAAGCACAGCAAGGAATGTTTTTGCTGCCAAATTAACGAAAAATAAACTCGATTAATAGAATCGATCATTACAGGTAGGACGTTTGGAAATGATCCTCGTGGTTCATAACTGCAACCAAGCTTGCAAATGCTCATCACAGCTAAAATGCTATTTTTCGGATTTATGAAGCTATGAAATATTTTAATAGTAATTCTTATTGCAAGAAGAGAAGGTAAAGTATTTGTATGATACATAAAACATGTTAATTTAGCTTTCAGAGGGTCACAATAGCGATTAGCTGTAACGATGAGCAAAGTGATGAGTGAGCAATCAGAGATCATAAAATCGCTAGTTGTGACCTTCTTAAAAGCAAAATTGATAAATTGTGTATATCATACACAAACTTTACAACCCATTCTTGCTTCATACAAAAAAAAATTATCATTATAGTATCTCATAGTTTCATAATTCCAAAAATTAGCATTTTAGCTGTAATGAGCGATTGCAAGTCTGACTGCAACCCTGTATGCAATCGCCCTACCATTAGATGGATTTATCCTCACCACCCACCCATGCACGTGGCATGATATTAGATACCGACAGCCATCCCGGTTGAAAACTCACGTTATGGATACGAAACGCTAAGAAATTTCAGTCCCACGTGAAACAGCATTCGTAGTACAGAACCATCCCAAGAGCAAGCTTGACGACAAGGTACCTGCCTATGCAGTTTTTATTAAATTTAATAGTGGAACACATACATTGTTCCGGGAGCCCACCTGAAGAGGGAAATCTCCGCACACATACGTGGGTTCAATTTCACGAGAATTTCTCAACTAGGATTCCAAGCGTCGACGATGCGACAGCGTGAGCATTTTGTTTTCTTACATTCAACCCGGCAAAAACGTTTGCTGACGTCAGCGGTAAGCTTTCCATTATTCCCACCGTAAATTGAAATTATGTAACTGCTCTCAAGAAAATTACAGCTCACCTGCATTACAGGAACAAGAGTAGGCGTAAGAGCACCAAGAACCTTATCGTACATTCATCTTATCCTTGAACTTTCCCAGGTAAATCTTACTTTCAGAGTTTCATCGGGTTCAACTTTTTCTTTTGATCACAAATCCAGTTTTGCTGAACAGCCGATGCGAATGATTCAATCGGTTCATTATTTCATACTTCGCATTCATTCAGAACTATACAATTTTCATCTTGCAAATACCTGTCTGCAAGACCCAACCGACCACAATGGTGCAATCCGTCAGCTCAGAAAGGAACGACAACACGATGAGCTAATTATTCCACTTGTTTGAATCTATACAAACCAAACAAGCAACCGAGGGAAAACAGAATTGCTAAAGCCATTCAAACATCTTCCACGGCGCACCGCCTTGCTTCCGTCCGGGTTTGCTCCGCCAGCCTCTTGCCTGAATCCAGGAACGGAGAAAAGCCGAAAGAAGCCACATCCTTCCGGCCTCTTCTTTGCCGGAAAAATAAACGATTGTTAAACACGGAGTCGCCCCCGCCTTGTTGTCCCGTGCGTCGGACCATTCAGTTTCCATCTTGACTTCGTCTCCTCGGCTACGTAAAAACAACATTCTTCTCTGATGGACTAAAAAACCTCTTGTCATAATTTGCCAGACGTGCTCACTGCCGCAGAGTACGGCAACCGACCGACGACGACGACGACGACGGATATCGAAACGAAATATTGCCGGTTGCAACTGAAACTGGACTGCTCAAAACATGCTAATAGTGTGATAAAAGCGCACGTTCACGTCAGACCTTCTTGCTTACTTCATAAGGAATAGTTAAGTGCACCGAACATAATCAAACAATTTGACGTAAGCGTTCGCTGTTATCACCCTTTTTAATCAGTGAAAACGCGATTATTTGTTCAGTTTGGGGGGAAATGCACAATACCTACCGGAGAAAATATTAAAACTCTTGTCGGTTCTGGCTTTTCGCGGAAGTTGATTGTTTTGATGCGATCGGATAGCCGTGTGGCGACGACGAGGTTCTA
Source organism: Ochlerotatus camptorhynchus (assembly GCF_037179485.1). Lineage (NCBI taxonomy): Eukaryota > Metazoa > Arthropoda > Insecta > Diptera > Culicidae > Ochlerotatus > Ochlerotatus camptorhynchus. The sequence continues at coordinate 1,447,445 of NW_027040672.1, forward strand.
ATAGCGCCTGTTCGTGAATTGCATTAACAGACGATTACACGGAATGTCAAACATGCTGTAAAAGGAGGATGACGCCGTGCTTTTGTTTGCATATCATAATTAACGATTGCGGTGGCTACGGCGAACGTGGAAGCAAGTTTGAAGGTTTTTTGCTACATATGATATTCACTATGATATATCTAAGTATTATTACATTGTTCTTGCCTTGGCAATTCAGTATTTTAAACAGTAAACAATTGACATCTTACAACTAAAAACTAAAACTTAATCTTATCAAAATTTAATGGGAACTAATCGTTGCAATTGAGCATTGCAAATTTTAAATTATGTTGTTGAAAATTTGTTCTAAAGTTTACACATTCAAAATTCTTTGTACCTTGGCAGGAAGGCCGGTCCAAAATCTTTTTTTAAATATTAGAAGTATATTCTTCAGGCAAAGTTTGGATTGCATGTTTATAAGATCATACATCATGGCTTGAATGCTCTCAAGGTAATCTTTAAAAGTTATTTTTTGGTCAAGTATTAATCCAATATATTCCACTTGCCTTGATCAACAAATTGGAACTCCGTTCATAGTAACTATGTGACCACTACTAGGTTTCAAAAAAGGAGCTCTAGGCTTATATGGAAAAATTATAAGTTGACTGTTGGGGGCGTTGGGAGAAACCTTCCATTTTTGTAAATAAGAAGAGAAAATATCTAAACTTTTCTGCAGTCTGCTGCTAAAACACGAAGATTTCTTCCTTTAGCGGAAATGCCTGTGTCGTCAATGAACAAAGATTTGTGGCAACCCTGAGACAAATCAGGGAGTTTCGAAGTGAAAATTTTATACAATATAGGCCCAAGAATGCTACCCTGAGGAACTCCTGCTCTAACAGGTAGTCGATAAGATTTGGAATTTTGATAATTTACCTGCAGAGTTCTGTCAGTTAAATAATTTTGAACTAATTTCATGACATAGACTGGAAAATTAAACTTTTTCAATTTGGCATTCAAACCTTCATGCCAAACACTGTCAAATGCTTTTCTATGTCTATAAGAGCAACTCCAGTTGAGCAGCCTTCAGATCTGTTCGACCGAAATAAATTGGTAGCTTGCCGGTGAAAAACTCCAACCCCGGAATTTGCTTAAAATCGGCTTTTATATACGTTTCGTCGTCCATCACACAGCAGCCATATTTTTTCAGCATCTTCTCGTAGAGCTTCCGTGCCCGAGTTTTAGCCGTCGATTGTTGCCGCTCATCGCGGTTTGGGAAGTTCTGTACCTTGTATGTATGTAGTCCAGCTCTCTTCTTTGCATTCTGGACGTAGCTCTGCGACATGCCGATCTTTTTAGCCAAATCACGGCTTGAGACGTTGGGATTTGCTTTAATCATCCGCTTCACCTTTCCCTCCGTCTTTTTGTTCTCCGGTCCCGGTTTTCTTCCAGCTCCTTTGCCGTGGTCCAACGTCAACCGCTCCTGGAACCGCTTCAACACTCTGGAGACGGTTGAATGGTGAATGTTCAACATTTTTCCCAACTGCCGGTGCGACAGGTCAGGAAATTCTAGGTGTTTGGAAAGAATTTGTTCTCTCAACTCGCGTTGGTTCACCTCCATTTTCGTTGAATCGAAAAACACGACTTCGAGTTTGACAGCATGTACACAATACACATCAATGAGAAAGTGTGCAAAATTTGGTTGATTTTTACCCAATGGTAAAAAGTTATGCCCTGTTGAATGTGTCGCAATAATTTCGTGTTCGCCCTTTAGGCACCATGGCGGCAGAACAAAGTTTCTCCAAATCGACTTCCAATCGAAGGATTAAAGAGGAATTGGATACGGGCCAAACAAGGATCGAAAATGATTAATTAAATAGAAATTTAAAGTTTTTCTCAAAATCGATATCCTAGTAGATTACTATAATAATCTGAAGGATTTTAGAGGAATTTTCCAAGTCGATGTCCAAGCAGGATTACCTCGGGTAGGGTTCAAACAAGGGTGGAAGAGGAATAAGAGTCAAACAAAGAAATTTTACAGGTAACATTCAGCACTGAAAAGTGCTGTTTAATTTGTTGTAGCTTTAGATAGCTTTAACACTTCCTTGAGCAAAAAGCAAATAGACCCGCACGGCAAGAGAGCACGATGCGGAATGACCTAAGGAACTTCAAGAAAAACTTCGAATGACTTTATAAATAGGAGACTTCATAGCAGATTCAGTGCATTTACTTGAGAACCTTTAAGTCTTGGGGTTCAAAGTCGGTTTAAAGGATTTTAGGAATGATTCTGAAAACAATTAGACGAGTAAAGCATACTTCTAAATATTAGGCGGTCCTCTGTTGAGTGCTCTAGGAATTTGTTTACCCCCTGACGATAATAGGTTAAGGTATTGCCGAAGCCGACATTTCCCAAGTAACACTTGCAACATCTTGCATGAAAAATAAAAAAAAATGCAGTTGTAAATAAGTTATATATTAATTGCTTTGAAAACATCCTGTTTTAGACGCGTTGTATTGTTGCTTGTGAAGTATTCAACCTTCCTGACAAGCACTTGTTATCTTGAAGTTGTATTTCGATATTGCATGTCTCAATTACCAGTTTACAACACATTTATGGCTAGCCTTCCCAAGCAACACAATTTGTCATAAACGGGTTTACATAACATATTTATGACAATATCAGCGGTAAACATTTACGTCTAGTCACTTATATACAACTCATTTATACCGAAAAAAGCGCAAGAGGTGGGATCTATATATAACATATGCTTGACTTGCGCAACTTATTTATGACTATAACGCAACCTACTGTATTGGACATGTTGTAAATTAATTTCATCCATCCTACAAATGGAATTTGTTTATCATCAATTTACACAACTTATTCTTCTGAGGAATTTTGTCGTGCGAATAAAATGCCTCAACTTAGAATCCGTACTGCAAACATTTATGCGGTTACAAATTTATGGTAAATCTATACATTCTACTTCTAAAGAACTCATTGGCTCTTAGAAAAAGCTTAATATAAAATTAAATTGAATTGCATAAAAAATCCTGGATAAAATTCCTTAACCTTGCAAAAAACAAAAACAAATAGAATATCAACTTTCTTTTTTTAATTATCTTACTTTTTTCTTTTACAAAACATACATGTGATGGTGAAAGCACAAATTAAATGTTTTTTCATTCTAAACATTGCTTCATTGGTCAGCCATATTGTAGTGCAGGTTGTAGAATGCATTGAGAAATTTCATAATTGTTATCAAAACATGTTTACAACACGAAAAACAAGAACATTACTTGTACTAGAAATTGATAACATCCCCGGTGGTACCCGGAACATGTTTGGATATGATCGCTTTCACGTTGGACGCACTTGATTTGACGATTCATTGTAACTGATTTTGAATTCTCATGTGTTTTGATGCGTCGCATGATGGGTATGGATTCAAATCAAAAACTGATCCCTTCCCTGGGGCACTTGGAACAATTTCAGATGTGGTTCCGGGCACTCTATGCTAGCATAATTGAACTAAGTTTTAGAATTCTCATATGATTCGAGGTGTCAAATGATGATTTTTTGTCCAAGTCAAAAACTGGCCACTTTCCTGGAGGTATCCAGAACATGACCGAACGTGGTCAATGTGGTCCTGGGCAATCAATATGACCACTATTGATCTTATTTTCAAATTCTCGTGTGATTTTAGGTGTCGGCACGTTTCAGGTCGCTTCTAGTTTTAATGTGGTCAAGGTACCTTCCATTTGGAGGCTTTTTGTGTCAAATTCGGCTTAGTGGTTGCTGAGATACGCACCGATCTTTATATCGCGTCACACACACACACACAGACATTTGCCGATCTCGTCGAGATGAGTCGACTGGTATATGACACTCCCCGAGCAGCACACTTGTCGCAAAACGGTTGTAGCAACTCCTATGCGACTTATTCCGGTCACAATCTAGTTGTCATAACTTTTCTAAACTGAAGTGTGTTGCTTGGGTCGGCCCTCCGGACCTCAGATGGATTTTCAAGCGGTATGTATCAATGCTTATCATTTATCTCAACTTAGCTGAAAATGAAGATAACCTTAACAGATAGACCAACTTCCTGCATGAATTTGCATTTTGACACAATAGCATTCTTTTGATCAAGGCAACCTCTGAGTATCGTTTTCCTTCATTCGTGGCTTGATGTTCATTATCGCCTATGTTGTTGTCAATATTAATATTCGTCTTCATCTTGGTGGTGATGACTTTGAGGATCAAATCAAGCATAACTATTCAAATCGACGTATCTGCTTTTGTAAACAATCTCTTCAATCGGCGAATTGTTTTAACTGCTAACTCACACACGCAAACGAACACCATCATCAGGTAGGATACACTTTCGTCTACTAGCTGGTGTTGATAGTTTCTGTGAGTGAGCTTGCAGTTGCCACAAATCGCCGATTGAAGTGATTGTTTACAAAATCAGATACGTCGATTTGAATAGTTACGCTTGAAATGCAAAACGATTATATTCATTTTACAGAAATATAATTGTTGGGAATTGCCAACGATTCGGAAGGCCATATAATATATATATTATTCATCAATCAGAGCATCGTGTTGCCTTTAGTTTTTAATATTAGTTTCAAGTTCTAACAATTAAAATAAAAGAGCTAATAGTTTACTATTTATACAATTGAATGTATTAGGTAAAACATACGTGGATTGAAATTGAATTATACCTAAAATAACTTTATTTACTTAGTGATTAACTCCTACAATGTGAATTCCCCTGATTCCTAACCTAAAACTAAGCCTACAAATTGCAAAGAGTGTAATGCCTTGTTCAGACTGGAGAGTTATAACATGTTATAACGGTTGTCAAATAATTGGAACACAAAAACCACCATCAAGATAGCGCTATAACGTGTTATAACTCTGTAGTCTGAACGTACTATAAGTTAAACCCTCTTAATTTATGTAAAATACGCCTAACTTAATATATTATAGTACGGGAAAATTTGTTTTTGCACGAACAAATTTGCCAGACAGTCGACAGTAGACAATTAGGACCAGAGCTAGAACTGTCAATGCTGACTGACACGAAACACATAAAAAGGGACTAAACGTAAGTTCATGCATGATTGGAAATATGATGAGCAAACACCGAATATTTGAACATAAAACATTTATAACATAAGGTACAAACACGGACCGTTTTGTCTGAAACAAATGTAAACATCACAACATGTTAAAACCAATTATATTTACAGGAAAATAATAATCAACCGGATAGTAACACCTCAGTACCGGTCGTTCTATTTCCGGGATTATTATTTTGGAATTTCCCGAATCGTTGGCAATTCCCAACAATTTTTTTTTTTTTAATTCTTTATTATAGAGATTTTTAGCCGAGGGCTAGTTCATCTCTAAACACACAAATATAATGCTGAAGAACGTGTCGTGTTGGTTTATACACACAGAGCGATGGTAAATTATTGCCTCATGCTGAATTTATGACAATATCGAAGAATTAGGCTCTGGGGTCGACAATATTCAAAATAGTATTTGTTCCCAAAATGAATTCGACTATTTTGCTTTTGAGGATCGATTCAGATTTTGGCAAATTTCACGCATCAAACGCGTGGGCCCATGCATTATTTATGTGACGCTAAATTGTGGAAAAAATAAACCCCCCCCCCTCTCTCTCTCTCTATCTTCACGTTTTTCCTATACGTAAAGCATTGCTTATAACAAAATCTTAGACCCTCCTCCCAAGTAGAATTTCTTGTTTTATTGCATTCTATTAGTGGTTTTTGAGATCAATTTTATAAAACCGTCAATAAAATTAATAGCTCCAGCACAACCTTTTGATAACCGCTATAAGATCGTCTAACAGCTTAGTGAACCACCCTTGATAAGGTTTATAAAGCATGTTTGCGAATCACAATAAAGCTGTCTTAAGAAAGCCCCATACTCTACAAAAGGTTCTCATAGCCTCTTTAAGAGTAATATTGTATTCAAGCAGTTTTATTACGCTTTGGTGAAAATCAGTTATAAATCCAATTTAATTTTTATTGCTTCAAAGCAACCGCCATAAATTAGCTTGTTGTTGTTCTGTTCTGCTGAAATTTTTTTTTTTTTCATATGGAAATCTTTAGCGGTAAAAATAGGCTTGAGTGTTGGTGTCAAGATCACCATGCAATCAATTTTGTTTCATGTCGACATTGGTGAAAATCTCAAAGAAAATATATGACTTTTTAGAAGTTCCAAAACATATGCACTTGAAATTTTATCGTTTATATTGGGATAATATGAGGGTTGAATAAATGCGCCTCCAAAATAATTCAAGTTAACAAAAAAGATTGTTTCAGAAATCAAATTAATTTGATGGAATCATCTTAATTTTACAGAAAATAGAACTCAATAAATAAATTCATACCAATGCACACTGGAAATTATTTCGGATCGCTAATTTAGCCATTATTTTATTTAAATTTCTTGGATTTTATTCCAAGGCTAATGGCATTTTTATAATGACAATATAGTGACAGAGGACAGCAGGCAAGAAAAACCACTTTTGAAACGTTGCAACTGAATGCTTTTAATTGTTTTAAAATAACTGTTTCATGGCCAACTAGTTTTATTGGGCTTACTTATATAGCAATATAAGGATTTATTTTTGGGTTTTATAAGGGCAATTCATATTGTTTTTTTTTTATACTTCAAAGCAATCATAAAACCTTTCATATGTGAAAATAGCATAAGTATTAGTTGGTTTTTTATAAGCTTTATAGGGGTTTTGTAGATAGCTATAAGAATGTTCCATGACTTGCATTGTATATGACCGTCAAAAAGCTGTAGGTAATGGTTGCAGCTGCATTAAAACCTTTATAAATTTTGAATATAGCCAAGCAGCTCTAGATTTGTTACTTGGGTTAGGGCGTGACATAATATATGCATCAACCCTATTCGTTGATGTATAGTCAACTCGTTTGTTAATTTCGCTCGTAAGTCACAGCGAAGATCTTCGCAATTCCTCTACACTGGGTTGAAACGCTCCTTGCGTGTGACGGTACATGATAAAAACAGACAGTGGTATGTATGCCCTTCTTTGTAAGGAGGGTAAACACGATTTTATACTATTGTCCAAACAAATCCAATGAGAAGTGATTTTCAATGTCCCAAATATTTGATAAAGGAAATTAAATTCCGTAAATTACCTTCACGAATTCATTAAATCTACGCAACATTCAACAGCAACAGCATTCCGGGTCACGACGAGTCTATCGCGTTACACCATATAAAAGAATATTACATAACATGATGCAAGCCATTATCATTAGTTATGAGCAAAGAGATAGAAACTTATACAGCAACTACTAGCTGTAGGAGTTGTAGGAGTTGAAGATGTAAAGTGCTTGTTCCTTGAATGTTTCCTCCTCCTCAATTTAAACAAAATGTCACAACGGTGACATTTGCGCAAAAACTCGAATCTATTATACTTTCTAGCTACCAATAGAAGAAGATGTCTTCTGAAAGCCACAGCGCTCGTCATCAACTTTGCTTTCATCTAAGATGACTTTATCAAGTGATTATGAATCCACACCATTTGTGTTTCCTCCACTCCGACCTCCAGCTCATCCTCAAACGACAAAAACTTTTGTCATCACATCGGCTACAGGAAGGAAACTTTTCCCTAGAGTACGTAGGTACCACCGCCACCAGGTGAGCCTGAGCAAGCAACAAGAGCAACCACACGCGGCTGCTGTCGGCTTTCGTTTGAGTGGTTTCTTGTTGTTGATTTTGCAGAAATTGATGCGGCTGTTCACTTTTTCATTCAATGCGAAACTTGAAGGCTCTTTTAGACAAAATACCAAGAAGAGTCAAAGCCATGCAGTAAACACGGTTGTTAAATTGTGTCGAAAGATTTCCTACCACCACCGCAGGCAAGTCGGTACAGGTTCTTCCGGAAGATAACGATGTTCTTCCTCATAGCTGGGACGAGTCATTGCCACCGTGGTTGGGCATAGGCGTGCATTGGAAGGGTTCAAATCGATTTTTCACAAACATGCATCATGCTTACTTAAATACTATGTGGACCAAAATCTTATATAGTTCCTTGCAAAATAATCTTATATATTTCGAGAAAATAATTCTCGAGTGGACCGGAGATCGAATCGGTTTTAAAACATCCCGCAACACTTCCACACTTCGGTGAGGACTAACATACACAGTTTCAAATTGGATTGTTCGTGGTATCGGTAAGGTTGTTAATTGAAAATATTTGATGAAATGATTTATGATTTAGCCATAAAGGGAAAAAAATGGTTGTCAAATATATCATCATATATCAACAATCCCAAAAAAATGCTCGATTCACTTGGTTTGGACTCCTACCTACTGCATGCCAATGGAAACATCGCAAGCATACCGGCATCCCGATTCCGGGAAACGAACGAACGAAATCGATTTTCGCGCATTTCAACATTCATTTCCCTTGCTGGCAGTCTTGTTCCCAGTCCGGTACTCTCAACTTTCATGCTACAACTTCTAAGGAAGTTGAAAATAAGAGCTCGAAATGAGAAAGAACTACGTGGTGGCCCTAAAAAAATCGTGACAACATCGGCAATAAGTGAAAGTCAAATATATAGGGCTCAACAAGTGTTCCTCGATTGGAACAGGTGGGGTTATTGCTAAAAAAACATGCATGTATCATGCTTACGCAGATTTGTTTGCACGATTGAACCACAAGAAAAAAAAGACATCGAAAAGCTTTTCCTTCAACAGCAAAGTGGATGAATACAGAAGTTAGGGTGCCAATGATTGAGTGGGAAAAACAGTGACCCTCGAATTTGCGAAACCGACCAAAATGTTTATTGCCTGAGAAAAGACTGTGTGTAATATTTAGGCTTAATCTAACAAGTATTTTGAAACCCGAAAAGTCACCCACAACAAATGTTGATGCCGAATGACATTTTTTTTGGGCAAAACTCGACTTGAAATTTTGTTCCTTAGTAGGAGGCGTGATATGGAATATTGATGAATTCCCGACCAGAAAGGAATAACTAAATTTTTACATAATTATTATCAAACATCAACACAATTGACACAAAATTATAACATATTTTGTTAAAATTAAACTTGAGAGCAACATTTTAAATCAATATATTAATTAGATTTAGAATAGAAAGAAAAAGATAAATTTAAATAGGTATTTGTATTTTTATATTGTGTTCCAATTTCGAAAGTTTTTTTTATTACGTTACCGTTTGAGTAGTATACGATTTTTAAAAATTTCCCTAGATCTGCAAATTATTCACCTTTTCTAAACATCCTGAAGATTATTCAAATTCTGAGAGCATGGTGCCTCCAAAAAATTTCAAACTTGACTTTTTTTTTAACTTTTTGCATGTCCAGGATCTCATTTTTTCCAAAATCTGAAATCTTAAACATAGCGGCTCCGGTGGTGTAGTGGTAACCGTAACTGTCTCTCACTTCAAAAGGCCTGGGTGCAATCCCAGTCAACGCCGTCGGGAATTATAAGGTATAAAATCTCTGATCACGCCTTCCTTCGGAAGGGAAGTAAATCCGGTGGTCCCCGGTCCATCAGTTGATGGGTCGGTAGGTAGGGTCCAGGTGTGGAAGCTGCCTCCCTGGCGTTGGTAGCATAGGCACTCAGTACGGAAAACAAGATCGACGAAAAACAAATAAAAAAAAAAACAGAAATCATAAACTTGATTTAAGACTAGATGAGTCCAAGATCAAAGCTAGAGATTTTGGATTGTTTTTGATTAATTTTGTAAACATGTGGTTCATAAATTTGACTAAACGAGTACTATAACGTATAATGAAAACTTTTATTATTTCTAATCTTGTAATTTGTTCTCTTAAGAAACTTCAAAAAAAAATTACGTCTCAGAGCTTTGTTTTTGTGTTTATTACATATTAAATATTACAAATATCTTTGGAAATCATCTCCAGGAATAATCTTAAGAAATTTGTTTAAGTTTAAATATTATCTTAGCTTTTAACATTTTCCATATACAGCCATTTCATAGCAAAACGGTATAGTGGTTCTCAGAATTTCTTAAAAATTGGTAGTTTTGTTCCTCATCGCAAAATATTAGACCCATATTTTTTTTGGCCCAAAAACTGATTTTTTTTTTAATTACTTTTCATAACTTTTGAACCATTGCTCGATTTCAAAGTTAAAAATACCAAATGAAAGGTTATTAAAAATACTCAATATATTATAAAATATAATTATATTAAACAATTGGGATTTTATTGTTGTTTCGTCTTCGATTGAATCTTACAGACTACTCTACATATTCTTAATTCTATTTTTTTAAATATTCTTAGAAATAGTAAAATCTTAATGAACACCTATGTCGTTTAAGACATCCAAGCAGGAATTTAGTGGATTGTTCTGACCATATACGGTTCTATGTGCCGGTACAGCAATGTGAGGAGATCTCCTTAGTTGCCGCGGTGGTACATAGAGAGGAATTTCCTGGAGCAATTGAGGACAATCGATGTTTCCGCCAAGTAGGTCGAAAATGAATAGTTGCTGAATCATTTTACGCCTTTCATTTAACGTTTCTAAGTTTATCAATGCACAACGAGCGGTGTAGTCAGGTAGGTGCATGGGATCACGCCATGGCATATTTCGCAGTGTGAATCTGATGAACAGTCTCTGTATTCGTTCAACTTTTAAAACGAGTGAGGTATGGAACGGAGCCCAGATGGGAGCTGCATATTCTAGGAGGCTCCTTACTAGAGTACAGTACAGCGTCTTCTGGGTGTAGATATCCGTGAACTGCCAAGTGTACCGCCGAATGAAACCGAGAACAGCATATGCCTTCGAAGTAACCATCGCTACGTGATTGTTAAACCTCAACTTTGAGTCAATCGTAACCCCTAGACCAAGAATTGATGACACTCGTTCCAATGGTACAGATTACAGCGGGTACTGGTGAGTGATAGGGGCGCAGCGACGAGAAAATGATATTATTTTGCATTTTTTTATATTGACTTTCATTCCGTTTTCACTGCACCATAGCAACAAATTGTCAATATCTCGCTGAAGTACAATACAATCGAGGATGGAAACGATGATTCCGTAGATTTTCAAGTCATCGACAAACATCTGCTTGAATGATGAGATACGTGGACACAAATCATTTACTAACAATACGAAAATCAATGGTCCCAGCCAGGGCCCAACAAAGTCACTTTCAATCGAAAATCGTCAAGCGACGACGAAGGTGTCAACCATCACTTTCAATTGAAAGTCATTCTGTCTTCTCTTCGAGCAGATCATCTTCAACATCAACAGAACCACTTTCGATCAGTTTTCATGCTGTTTGTTTTGGCTTGATTCGTTTTCATTTCGTCTTTCATTGTCTAACGAACTTGCTTTCGCATTGAAGCGAAGCTGTTCGATCCGAATTCGCGCAGTTTTTCTGACTTTTGTTGATTGTTCACTTGGGTCATTTAAGCGCATGTGCACACTAATAGAATTCCACACATTTTTATTGACGAATTTCCATGTTAAATTCCACATGATTTTCATGTGATCACACATAAACAGAATCCACCCAGAAGCACACATGAAGTTTATGAGTCAAATGAATAGTATGTGTGCGACACATAGATATCATTTGTTGATAGCATTGCAAAAATTCATGTGTGGAACACATAAAAACAATCTTTGAAATTTTATCAGTGATTGATCAGTGCACGTAGATGTCAAATTCATCATCATAGGGTGGTTTGTTTAGCCATCAATATAGGTATTTTTGGAATCGGGATGACGTCTAAAGATTTAAAATCGATATGCGACGATATTTTAAAATACAAGATGGCGGCTTACAGTTTTAAATACTGTCAAATACCCATCAATGTGGGTATTTTTTAATCGGGGTGATATTTGGAGGCCGGAAATTGATATCCGACGCCATTTTGAAATCCAAGATGGTAGCTTCCCGTAGAAGAAAAGTGGGAAATAGTGATGCCGACCCATCAATATGGGTATTTTTTGGAATCGGGGTGACGTCTAGAGATTGGAAATAGATATTAGACGCCATTTTGAAATCCAAGAAGTTCAAGTTGAAGACAATACTGTCAAATACCCAACAAAATATGTAAAAAATTATAATCGGGATGACATCTAAAGGCATAAAAACAATATCCGACACCATTTTAAAATTCCTGAAATTTTGAAAAAGTGTGAAATTCTATCAAATATCCATAGATCTGCTTTTTTTTAGAATCAGGATAATGTCTAGAAGCCGGAAATCGATATCCGATGCCATTGTGAAATCCAAGACGGCGGCTTCCGATTTGAAGAAAAGTTTCAATTTTCACAACGGGGATGACACGTAGATGCCGACAATTGATGTCAGACGTCATACTTAAATCCAAAATGACGACTTCTGGATTCAGAAAAAGATGAAAATAATATCAAAGACCAGGCATGGTAAATCATTTGCATTCATTTCATACATTCATTAGCCTCTAACTTTTGTCATCAACAGCGTTTTGCAAAATGATGTATAGAGCTTATGTAGGTTTTGTTATTAGCTACAACTTTTGCTCATAACTTAAATCTGTATCTCTTATGCATCACGAACTAGAGTGGGCAGAAATTGTTACTGTTTTTCAGTGAATGTAAAATACATTCACTGAAAAACAGTAGTGGCTTCTGTTCGCTCTTGTTCGTCATGTCAGAGATACGGATTTGACTTGTTAACAAAAGTTGTAGCTAATAACAGTACCTACAAAAGCTAAATACATTATTTTGTGGAATGCTGTTGATGAAGAAAGTTAGACGCAAATGAATGTAAATGAATGCACGAAATGAATGCAAATGATTTTCCATGCCTGTCAAAGACCCATCGCTGTGGGTATTTTCGAAATCCCAGTAACGCCTAGAGGCCAGAAACCAATTCAAGATTGTGGCTTCTGATTTAAGAAGAAGTGTCAAATACCCTACAAATGATGTCGAACGTTGATTTTCAGCATCTACGCATCGTCCCCGTCCCGAAAATACCCTAAGATATGGGTATTTGATACTTTTTGTGAAACCCAATGACCGCCATATTGGATTTCAAAATGGCGTTGAATATAGATTTTCGGCATCTATGTGTCGTCCCCGTTCCGAAAATGCCAATTTCTTAGGGTATTTGACACTTTTTCAGAGCCCGATGGCCGCCATATTGGATTCCAAAATGGCGTCGGACATCGATTTTCGGCACCTCCGCGTCGTCACCGTTCCTAAAATACCAATGATTGAGCCCGACGGCCGCCATCTTGGACTCCAGAATGGCCTCGTTAGTTTAATATTCGTTAAATATAAAATACCATTTTGTTACTACATATAATCCGGATACCATGCCTATCGGCAACCGATGTTATGTGGATACTATCCGATTACTATATGTTGATGCCTGACGACACTAGTGATGGAAAAGTTCGCGAAAACTCACTATGACTCGCGAACTTTATCCTTGGTGAACTTCGTGAAATATCGCGAACTTTTCCAACACTGGACGACACGACGCGTGACAAGTCGAATGTGCCCCGAATTGAAGTGAAAGTGGAATCACGAAGGAAGCAGTTTTCACGTCATTCATTGCATCAATTGAAACAAGGATTTGCTTCAAATGAAATGAACTGATGCACTTGACGAACGAAACAAGCGATAGTCAAGTAATGTTTGACAGGAGGAATTTTCATCGTGACTCGATAACAAGAAACACAATGACTTAAACGAAAATTATATTGTTCGAAATGAAGCGATTTTGCGGAGAGTTAATTTTCTTTTCCTTGTTTCGAAAATGTAGAACCCTGGTCCCAGCACACTGCCCTGTGGTACACCGGAAGTGATTGATTTAACGACACGAAAGCATTACGATTGGTCAGGTAAGACCGAATCCAGTCAACCATCCAATCGGAGAGTCCTATAGCTTTCAGTTTTTCACAAGCACGCACCGTGTCAAACGCTTTTGAAAAATCAATGTAGACCGAGTCAACCTAATTGCGAAGTTCGACCTCGCGGAACAGTGTGTTGGTATAGCACATCAGATTCGTGGATGTAGAACGATGTTGAACAAACCCATGTTGATACTCCGATATTAAAGGCTGAACAACACTGTAAAGTGCTCCGTGCACTAGGGTTTCGCCTTGCTAATGCAGCATAGAAGCAAAATACCACGATAATTGTCAACGTGGTTACGGCTACCGGATTTGTGTATTGGTACGATAGCAGCAGTTTTCCATAAGCTGGGGAACGTCCTCTCGGACAGCGAACGGTTGAATGTACAGCAAATCGGTAAAGCCAGCGAGCGAGCGCAGTATTTCAGGAAATTCGGAGGAATTCCGTCAAATCCGGGGCTTTTTGATGCATTAAGATTGGTCAAAACTGGCGATTGGTCATCTGGCGTGAAGCGTAGTTAGGGGAAATTTAAGTCATATTCATGTCGATCGTTGACGCTGTAAGCGGGGAGGCAAGCTTGCCTTGACCATAAACACCTTGAAAAAACGTAGCGAACAAATTTGCGATCTCTTCCGGCGATGTTGCGGTTACGCCGTCTAGAACAACTGTGTTGGGTAGGCGATTGCACATCCTTTGCGACTTCACGAATTTCCAGAAATTCGATGGGTTTTGTCTCAGGTTTGACTGTGTTCGTTGAACATGTTCTTCGTAGCTAGCGGCGAGTAGTTCGTTGTATTGAGTTTCAATTGAACGAAGAGTATTTCGGTTGTCCTCGGATTTAGAGATGAAAAACCGTTTGCGGGCCTTGCGGAAGTTACGCAGCTTTGTATTCCACCAGGGTTTCCACGCAGAGTAGCCGGAGAAAGGTCTACGAAGAGGAACACACTCGTGGAAAATTGCGTGCAGTTTTTCGTAGAACTGGTTTGTAATGACGTCAACTGAATCACCGTTCAGAACCAGGGACCAATTTTCTGCTTTAAGTATGTGATCTAGGGCGGTTAGGTCACAGTTTTTAAGATCAAATACTGCTGGGGCATCATGACGATCAGGTAGATTGAAGTGCGCATCGAGGTTCAGAATGAATGGCCTGTGATGGATGTCAACATTAAGCAGTGGAACCGCTGGTTCAAGGAGATCAAAAACGTCTGGATTGGTAGTGAATGCCAAATCAAGCAGCTTTCCATTTGTGTTTACAAATGGGTTAACCTGAATTAGACCATTAGCATTTCTTCGGTAAGAGCCACTTCCTGCTCCGTCGATGAGTTTGAAGGCAGATACCCGTTCAGGTCCTCGTCGAAATTCCAGAGTAAATGAGGGAGATTATAATCACCCAGCACCATGATGATATCATCGCTCACGGACGTCTCTTTAATATTCCGTATACCTACAGCATGTAACTTGTAGTGCTCAGGACCTGACAAAGGGCGAACGTAGATTCCGGAGATGAACAGTGAGCGGTTATCCAAACTAATTCGGACAATGACCTGCTCGAGCTGGTCACAGTTTTCCAACGAAACCACGGAGCAAGGGTGCACAGATTTGACTGCTATGAGTGGACCACCTCCCCTGGATAATTGACTGGAAGATTCATTGCGATCACAGCGGAATATTTGGTAGTCCGTCGAAATTTCACAGTCGGATATGTCCGGTCGAAGCCAGGTTTCTGTTAAGACCACTGCATCGTAATCACTGCTCGTCAGTCTCAAACGAAGCTCTTGGATCTTCGTACGTAAACCCCTAACATTTTGATAGTAGATAGAGAAAACTGAATCCGAGAGGTTCTCCATCTCACTATCATTAATTCGTACCGAAGCAGTCTCGGGTGCATTCATGGAGCGGTCCTGCGTTCGTCTCTGCGGGTTCGGCTCGGTCAATGTAGGGATGTCAGTACGTTTCAAAGTTTGATTAACACCACTGGAATGACGACCAGTCGTCGCGCTGGAATCGGAGGGTGGATCAGACAAAATACTGCTTAGAATTGCATCGTACTCGCCTTGAATGACAGGTTGGAAGACCCCTTCTCCATAACCACACACAGGTCCAGGACAACTGTTGGCCGATGACGGAGTGTGCTCGACTGTGGTGGAAGGATTAGGGGCTTCCTTAGAGCTAACCTCGTTGCGTGCTGTAGTTTGAGTAGTACTTGCAGAGTGTTGAGTTGAAGCAGGAATGGCACCCACGGAGAGATGATATTCTCGGACGACGGTATGCAGATTCGTAGTACGATTTATGCTGCTAAGAGCATCACCTTGGACGGCTCCTGTCCTACCATCGTCCACAAGAGCAAGGTGACTTTGACCTCGTGAGCACACATCATTAGTAGGCAGGATTGGGTCGGAGTTTGGGCTGAAACTATGCAAATCATCAGGGACAGAAGGTTTGATAACACACGTGTACTTGCCTGGGAGTGCAGGCTGGGAGACCCCTTCCACACACTCGTAAACAGAACCAGGACGACTGCGATGGCAGCTAGCTGAATTGATGACGTCTATAATAGCAGCTGATGGCTCGACTGTTACGGTGCTAGAAGAGGCTCCCACAGCGCTTTGTGATGTGCGTCCCGGTGTTGAAGAAATAGATTCATTGGTTCCTATGCACCCGACGTTGACGAATCCATTGCATCCCTCGAAGATAGACTGACTACTCTCGGAACGGTTTTTGCTCGATCCTCAAATTCTCGAAAACTGATGTTTTCTGGCCAGGATTCGCAGGACAGAGCTTTTTCTTACAGCTGGTCACTTATTAAGCCTACTTTAAAGGACACGAACCCAAGCGAATTGAGGTCCTTTCCCTTTGAAACCAGTTTCACCAACAATCAATACGAAACTAACGATTTTAAATTGGCTCACCACTTTAGTAGCCTATTGGTCCCAAGCAAACGATTAACGTACCCTATTCTAGTCGAAATTCTAGTACTACGCAATGTTTGTTTTGATTCGCTATGAAAGTTTGACAGATAAAATGAGAGGTTATTGGTTTTACCTATGTGTCGAGGGGTGATTCGACAAGCTTGGGACCGAAGATAGTACCAGAGGTGAGCCAAAAAGTTGAGCACGTTTCTTCGGGACCTACTTGTCTTAGAGTTACCTCTATGGTTTCACCACCTTTGGTTGCACATTGGTTAAGTCGAGACACTCAATGCGTGTCTACAGTGAACTCTGGTCCTACTCTATCAATTTCTAAAAGTAATACAAACCGGTGGAAACTGACGATTTTAAATTGGCTCACTAGCCTATTGGTCCCAAGCAAATCGTTTAACGTATCCCATTCTAGTCGAAATTCTAGTACTACACTATGTTTGTTTTGATTCGCTATGAAAGTTTGACAGATAAAATGAGGGCCTCGTGGATTTTCCAATGTTTTTTGGGGTGCATCGATAAGCTTGGGTATTGAAGAGAGTACCAGAGCTTTTTGGCTCAGCTCTGGTACTATCTTCGGTCCCAAGCTAATCGATGCACGCCTAGAAACATAGGAAAATCCACGAATCCCTCATTTTATCTGTCGAACTTTCATAGCGAATCAAAACAAACATAGTGGAGTACTGGAATGTATCCTAGAATGGGACACGTTAATCGATTTGCTTGGACCAATAGGCTAGTCAAGTAGTGAGCCCATTTAATTTCGTATTGATTGTTGGTAATACCATGTTTCAGCAACTGAGTGAACATTTATTAACAAATGAGCAACTTACGTTAACAAAATGAGCATTCCAACCCTGTTCATAGGGCTACTAAGACCTCAAATTAAAAATGATCTCCGGTAATATGCACAAAGTGTCGTTCATGTCTACGGGGGTCCACGGTACAGTTTTTTTAATCGGTCAACTTTTTCGGAGCAAGCGGAGTTTCAAGCACTTTCACCATAGAGGTAGCTCTAAGACCAGAAAGTCCCGAAGAAACGAGCTCAACTTTTTGGCTCAGCTCTGGTACTATCTTCGGTCCCAAGCTAATCGATGTACCCCTCGAAATATATAAAAATCCACGAACCCCTCATTTTATCTGTTAAATTTTCATAGGAAATCAAAACAAACATAGTGTACATAGTGTAGTACTGGAATTTATATTAGAATGGGGTACGTTAATCAATTTTCCTGGGACCAATAGGCTAGTCAAGTAGTGAGCCAATTTAAAATCGTTAGTTTCTTATTGATTGTTGCTTTCACTCTATGCTCATGGAAGTCGAGAAAATGTAAGATTTTCTAGACCTAGGCAGTTAATCGAGCCCATCATCATCGGTTTGGTGGTACCGCCTTAACTGAATAATAGAGACGGTCGGGTATGTTATTAAAATACCCGAACCCAACCCGTACCTTATTCATAATATTTCCAAGAACACGTACCCGAACTGAACCCGAAATTAGTTTTTTTAATTTCCGTACCTCATCAGAAACCGAAAATTTAGTTTTCTGACAACCCGTATCCGACCGTTTTTTTTTTAAACTAGTTTGATTATTTACTAGGCTCAGTCGTGTGTGACACTTTGCGGAGCGTAATTTTTGAATTAACATTTTAAACAGCAGTAAATCTAGGTTAGTATTGGGTACCAATTAATCGTGGCGGGCTCGAGGTTAATGGGTAACAATTTCGATTGGAAGAAGCTAGGTAGGAAACAGGTTTCTGAAGCCTCCTTCAGATACTACTCTCGAACGGTTGACGGGCAGGGGCAAGTAGCACAGAAACAGGTGGATTATAAAACTGGGACACAATGGCTGGAAAATGTGTGGAAAGGAGGGGATGGTCACCTCAAACTCTAACATCAGACAAACAAAGGAATTTGTAGATTGCTGGCATGTAGGGAAGATCACGGGTTCCCAATACATCTCTTACTTTACGGAAGGGTTGTCTACCTCGGGCCACTAGGGTATCCAATAGACGTGCTCTGAAGGCGTCATTACCCGGATAATGCCAAACTGCGTTCATCATAACCGGTTCTGCACCTACATATATTGCTGTCAACGAGGTTGGACAAAAGTCTTGACATCACGCGAATGAATCCCCCACTTACATCCAGACCTTTGAACCACGCTCTCGAAGAGTAGTGGAATGTAACCACCGCCCAAGAGAATTACTTGTCCAATCGTTTTGCCAACTTAGAGGAGAACTCTGACGTACTAATGGGATAAATTCATCATGTGAAATTCTTCTATCATAAATCTCGCCTTGTTGTGCGCCCACCTTTACGAGAGAGTCTGCCTTCTCATTGCCTGGGATTGAGCAATGTGAGGGGACCCATACAAAGGTAATCATATATGATCTTTCGACCAGCAAACCCATCTGCTCCCTTACCTTTGAAAGGAAATAAGATGAGTGCCTTGTTTCATCGACCGGATAGCCTCAATCGAACTGAGACTATCCGAGAAGATGAAGTAATGGTCTGTGGGCTTGTCGGAAATCATCCCCAATGCGAAGTTGATTGCTGCTAGCTCAGCAACATCAACGGAACAAGGTTCCTGAAATTTCCGGAAGGCGGTTGAGTATTCATTGAAGACACCGAAGCCAGTGAATCCATCAATGCGTGATCAATCAGTGAAAAATCTTCTATTGCAATTGACTTGTTGGTACTTTTCAGCAAAAATACGGAGTTGATCTGGAACTCCTTGAATAGCTTATTTCATGGAGATATCACAGTCAATGGAGGAACTGTAGTTAGTAAAGCGTACACAAGGGGGGTTATAGCACGGAAGGCTAATATCCGATCACATATAATTAAGGTAGATTCGCACGAATCTAGACTGGGTGCTCAATTCGAGCATTGCTTCGAAGTTTTCAATCACAAGGATGTTACTGACACTACATTTGATCAATACTCTTAATGAGAGCTCCCAGAAACGGTTCTTCAGGGGTTTTACGCCCGCTAGAACCTCTAGGCTCATATAGAGATTGCAAAAGTATGATCATTAAAATTTACTGCTATGAAGTTTTTTTTTCCCGATGAAAACATGTTGCGTATACGTATAATTTATTTATTATAATTTATTTACTTTGATTTACGGTTTAGCGACTTTGCAGTCAATTTAATTGTTTATGAGAAAGTTTGATCATCTCTTACCGATGATATGTTCTTACCTCTCAATATGATATGAAAGAATAGTCGTTTTATATAGTTTGATGAGGTCTTCCGGGTGAGCACCCCACCATGTCCCGGAAATTGATCATAGAAAGTTGATCCTTTGTTGACACTTTTGTTTCAAATACGTAATGTGGGTACCCCAAGTGCATTTTGAATCAAACCAGACTCAAGGTATTTGAAGGTCAATGATTGGGTAATGTCTCTGCCCAAAAGATTTAGACGCAATTGGGCTGGAAACCGCTTCCTTGTAAACTCGATTCCCAAATTTCTGGCCCAAAAGGCCAGATTACACTAGTTTACAGCATTTTTGAACTCTGTAAGGTGATGATCATTTCCAATGCAAAATCCTACGCTGAATTCAATGCCGTGGTCAGAAAAAATAAAGTAGAGCCATTTTTGAGATAAACAAAAATTTTGATTTTTTAAATTTTGGACAAAAGTACGATTACTAAAATGTCAATATCTTTAGAACTAGTACACCAATTTTAAATCTTTTTGTATGAAAATGAAGCTAAATAAAATAAATAAATAAAATTGCTATCGTTCACTTGAATATTATGTCTTAAATAAAAATTTAATTTTGAAGTCATTTAAAAATTTACAGCATTTTTTTTTTATTTTTCCTGCGAATTTTCCATAAAAATCTTGTTTTAATCAACATTTTTTATTGGAAAAAAGATCCAAAAAATCCATAATATCCATTCCATTCAAAGCCGGAGAAAATGAGCCTTTAATGGATGAAATCGGTTGAAAATTGTCGAAGTTATGAGCATTTTTGTAAAACACTTAAAAATGTTGCTGAAATACAACAGCTTTAGAGTTCCTTTTCTAGGTGTCGTTGTAAGCATCCAAATCGCATGTAAAGTTTTCATGGGAGATTCTTTTCTCTACATATCAATTTGATTAAGGCATATCAGGATTTAAAACCGAGTTGATACAAAAGAAATTTATTTAGGTTTTATTAAAAATGATTGAGAATCGAATGACTTTGTCTTCGATGTTTTGAACTTGTTTCTCGAATCAGAAACCAACAATAGTCACCCATCATTGCTTCATCCCAAAACCCTTGGTAACGACGTTCCATCATCTTAATTTGTTGGTGAAAACGTTCGCCGTGCTCATCACTCTCGTCACCAAGATTTTCCGGGAAAAAATCCATGTGAGAATGTAGGAAATGTATCTTCAAAGACATATTCACACCTGTGTTCAGTGAAATAAAAGGATTTGAAATTAATTATATGTAACAAACACAATATTTTTGATTTATACCTATTTTCTCATAATTTTTGAGCAATTCATCGACGGCTTCCTCATAATCTGGGCTTCTGAAATTTCCTAAAAAGGTTGTGACAACACGCTGGAACGATTTCCACGCTTCTTCCTCATCTGGTGTCAAAACTGTATTGAATGCGGAATCATTGAGCAGTTTTTTGATCTGTGGGCCAACAAATACACCTTCCTTTATCTTTGCGTCAGATAAATTTGGAAATACTGATTTCAAGTACTGGAAGTCCGGCCCTTCTTTTTGCAACGCTTTGACGAAATTTTTGAATAGCCCAAGTTTTATATGTAGTGGTGGACGTATTATGCGTTCTTTTACCACAAGAGGATCATTTTTAACGTTGTCTTTACCAATTATGACATTATCCCGTTTTGGCCAATCTTTTCGGACGTAGTGTTCCTTACGAGCTCGACTGTCCCATTTACACAAAAAACACACATATTTTGTGTATCCCTGTTGCAATCCAGTCAACATGGCAACCACTTTAAGATCGGAACAAATTTTCCAATTGTGTTGATTGTAATTTATCAAATTGAGCAATAGATTTATACGTTTCCTTCATATTAACGGCATGAGCTAATGGAATAGAAGGTTTCTCATTCCCTTGATGCAGTAAAACGGCTTTCAAGCTCAACTTGCTGCTATCGATGAATAAACGCCATTCAGCTGGATCATATGGCTCACCAAACTCTTCAAACAAGCCGTTTATGTCATGGCAAAAACATGCCTTGTCCTTTGTAGAATAATATTTGTCAAATTTCTTGTGAAGATTCCTGTGACAAGAAATTTTGACCTTCTTGCTCAGCATGTTGTGTTCTTTCAAGCGTGATGCCAGCAATTCGGATTTCTCCTTCGATAAGTCGAGATCTCGCACCAAATCATTAAATTCGGATTGTGTAAACAGTTTTGGGTTTCTTTCCAATTCCACATCGAAGTCTTCCTCGCATTCCTCCTTGAATTCCTCCTCACTTTTTGTAACGGTCGATTCAACAGAGGGCGCTCGTTTCCGCTTTGGATAAACAGGATACGGGACCGAACTTGAATGTGGAACAGGTTTTGTCATAGAAGCCACTTGTGGATACTCAACTGTTTTGTGACGTCCTTGTTGCTTAACTTTTGTCAAGTAGAAATAACAATCCGTTGCATGACAAAACGGTCGACGCCATATGGTGGGCATGTCAAAGGACAAATAGCGACTGACAGATAACAAATAAGTGAGTTAGTAAGTAAGACATTAACACTTATCAAAAATAGATGAAGTAAGATAATGTCGATCAGGAAAGAACAAAGCACTACCATGCTGTACATAAATTGTTTATATGAAAGTTGTTCAAATAATCAATTTACCTTGCGCCTGACATCCACCTAGCCAAGCACGTTTTGCACGAACTACATAATACTTTTGGAATCCACGGTTCGTCAAAGTCTCCAGGATCAAATTTAAAATAAAGCTTGTATGCAGTTTGCAACGAAGCAGTGAAATTGACCGATTTTGTAAATATATAGTTGCCACACGCGTAACAAAACTTTTGAGGTTCATTTTTACACTTGAATTCACGTTTTGTCGTATACATCGTTAAGCAATGTTAAAGAAAGAAAGCTGTCAAATTGAGTTGGTTGCGTTAGGTTCTCGCCGAGCGGTCTCACAAACACTAGCGTAAATTATATTGTTGAAAATATCCCATTTAATTTTGCGTGACAGCTGTTAGTGTTAGTGAAATGCACCGTATGCGTACACATCCGCAGAAAGGCTTACTGGAAGTGGTGCATGAACCTAGGAGCGGGACAACGGCCAATCTTGGAACATTCAATTTCCATGATTTTACAAAAAATTTCATAACTTCGACAATTTTCAACCGATTTCATCCATTAAAAGCTCATTTTCTCCAGTTTTTAATGGACTTTAAGAATAAATTATGGAATGATTTTTTGAATCTTTTTATCCCATTAAAAATGTTGATTAAAACAAGATTTTTATGGAAAATTCGCAGAAAAAATAAAAAAAAATGCTGTTAATTTTTAAATGACTTCAAAATTAAATTTTTAATTAAGACATAATATTCTAGTGAACGATAGCAAATTTATTTAGATTCACTTTCATAAAAAAGATTTTAAATTGGTGCACTAGTTCCAAAGATATTGACATTTTAGTAATCATACTTTTGTCCAAAATTCAACAAATCAAAATTTTTGTATATCTCAAAAATGGCTCTACTTTAATTTTTTCTGACCACGGCATTGAATTCAGCGTAGGATTTTGCATTAGAAACGTTGGTCAACCACTAAAGTTCACACTTTTTATGTTGTTTTGTAAACTAGTGTTATCAGAGAATTTTACAAGATTTCCGCACGTTGACCTCTCAGGAAAGCCTTGTCGGGTAAACAAACACGTTCCTGGTTATAAACCGTATATGTGATAATGTTTGCACCATCGTACAAATAAGGTTCCCGTTTCACCTGTACATACAATGCCTTGGTCTTCTTTGCATGCACGTAACCTATAGTTCATACCGTAGTAGGCTGTGTATAAAAGAAAATGGTTTACTTAGTTTGACAGTTGCACCATGACGAAGTGGCAGCGTATTCGTGATTTGTCCCACGCTTAAATGTCGCAAAAGACATTTCAATCGCCGTGGGAGTGTCCCTGTGGACCGTCAAAAGGATTTTAGACCGAGAAAAGAAAGGACAACTATCCGCGAAGTTGGCCACAGGTCGTCCGAGGTCAGCTCGGGTTTCGAGGGTTATCGCTGCTATCAAAAGGAAGATTCGGGTGAATCCAGTGCGTTCAATAAGGAAAATGGCAAAGGAATACGGGATCAGTGACTTTACGGCACGGAAGATCGTAAAGGAAGATTGCGGGGCGAAGTCGAGGACACGGAAAAAAAACTCACATGATTACCAACCGCATCCGGGAGTTACGAGTCGAACAATGCAAGGAAATCTTGAACTTCCTTAAGCGAAAAAATCCGGTAATCCTGTTCACCGACGAGAACATGTTTACCGTCGATCCCGTATCAAATTCCAGAACCGACCGGTGTATTAGTTCTCTTCCGGTAAAAGACGTGGCCGACGAGCACAAGAACGTGTATCTGACCAAGCATCCTGCTAGCGTTATGGTGTTTGGATTGGTGGCTTCCGATGGCAAAAAAATGGACCCGGTGTTCATTCCAGAAGGCGACAAGGTAAACACGGAGGTCTACATCGGGATTTTAAGTAAGTATGTTCTTCCGTGGATCAAAGAACAGTACGGTCCGAAGCCAAATGTTGTATTTCAGATGGGGCTCCGTGCCACACCTCGAACCGCACTCAGAAGTGGTTGCAGGGCGAGGGATATGTGGCCGCCATCCAGCCCCGATCTTAATCCGCTGGATTACTCAATATGGCGCGTCATGAAGGCCAAGGCCTGTTCTAAACGCCACCCGAGTACAGCAAGCCTCAGACAAACATTAACCCGTACCTGGAGATAAATGGATCCAGACTACATTATTAGAACCTGCCGTGCATTCCGGAAGCGTGCGGAGGCCGTAATTGCAGCAAGTGGAAACTCCATCGATGATTAACATAGTTTAAGACTCTGAGAAACATCCCCTTTATTTAAATAAATAAAAAAAACTCGGAAACGAAATTTTTGAGATTTTTTTTTTTAATTTTGACATTGCTCAATGGTGTAAACATTATCACCCATACGGTACTGTTCAATGAACACATATACTTATTTGTAAGGTATCCGGTTTTGTAAAGGCACATGTGTATTTGTTGAAGAAATTCGCCAAAAAGCTAGATTTGGTGCTCAAAATAATTACTTTCTTAGTTGGATATGATGCTAGAAATACCCGTACCCGACTATTCCACGTTTGTTTATACATACATGACCTGGACCTATCCGCATACCATGCATACCCGTACCTCACCCAAACCCGTCAGGTACAGTTACGGGTAAAAATACCCGGACCTGACCATTTCTACTGAAAAGGCTATTTTATCCGGAATGATTTTAATTACTGACAAACCCCACATTAATCTAATCTAAATATTAAGAAAAAATAATACAATTTCATCCATAGTTGAATCGCAAGGTGAATCAGTTTTAAATATGATCTTGCTTCATATTTTATAGGATTAAGCGGCAATCATGTCAAAAATGTAAAACAAAATTTTTTATTTATTAAATAGTTGTCTAAACCGTAGATCCCCGCTCATCTGAACGACACTTAATTCATATTAATGGGGTTAATTCTTAATTTGACCTTCTAGTAACCCTATGAGCATCTGCAAAGCGTGTTTCTGATAGCCTTATTTGCATTTGGCATCATCAAAAAACCGAAATTTCACGTACCCCACCAATCCTTCCTCCCTCTCCTGGGGGAGGTTTTTTTTTTAAAAAAAACTCAAACTGTAACTATTTTAGCCGCCCGTCCAAATTTTGCCCAGGATCTTTTTTCGATGCAATAATCATTTTTTTATATGGTCGAATTTCGAAATTCAGGATGAACATTTTTATTGGCACCCTAACAAATATGTATGGATCTATATGGCTGTGTACGATATAAATATTTGCAGCAAATTATCTCCATGAAGCAAGAGCTAATCTGTGTCTGCCTTCTTAAGTTCCTTGCCTTCAACCAATGCAGACGACAGAAAAAAAGCAGAAGATTGAAAACGAAAATGGAAATCCCCACAGTCACCATTAGCACAGAATCCACAGTATTAACCCTGGACTGCCTAGTCAAACGGGCTTCGTACGAATATGTAAAAGTTATGGAAATTGTTTTGATAAAGTTGCAGGGCTTTCGTTCAAATTATCCAATTCAAAATCAAACTTTGGCCCAAATTTTAGTAAAAAGATCAAGTTCAAATTAGGTTGCCTTTTTTTTATTTTGACGAAAATAACAGCATAAAATTTTAAAATAATGTTACCACCAGTCTACCTTTTTGAAACTACCCCGCCAAAAAGTGGGCTTGGCTGGCAGAGGGTTAAATAATTTCCTCAAGCATAATTCATGGCGAAAAGTCTTCCTTTCAACTAAGCGCTCCATTCACATCAAGAAAATCAGATGTTGGCGTTCTCTAGATGCCAGCACAGCCAGTAGTGAACTCATGGCACCTGGGTGCACTTGACAGTCCCACCCACCACACCGCGATGTCTTCTTCATCGGAATTATCGTCAGTAATCTTATAAAAAAAATTTCGCAATGAATAATTCATACAATTATCTTTCGAGAAGGAAAGGAAGGGAAGTTCTGGACAGCCGGCTATAATTGTAAAACGAGCGCTGGGTTCTTCTGAGTTAATCTAATAGTCCAGTTGCGACAACTAGGTCTTGTCTGTGTGACAGAGGGGGAGACCGGTAGGAAGCTGAAAAAGTGATTTGAGGACCATAAAATTATGCACGTGATTAATGGATACCATGCAGAAATAAACCTTAACTTCATATTAAACAGAGGAGTTATGGCAGTTATGACATTTAAAGCACTACTTAAAAATGGTGCCAGTTTTGACATGTATCAATAATGCAATTTTAGATGGGGTACGACCAAAGCTATGGGTCCTCAAATAGCCTAATCAGTAAAGGTGCGGTCCAGTAAAGCCGGTGGCCCTGTCCGGTCGAGGAAATCTTCCCTGGGCAAAGAGTATCAATGTGCTTGCCACACAATATTTGTTGGAATAGAAACTGTGGAAGTGCTTCATCAACACTAAGTTGAGAGCTGGCGGAAGCCCGTTAAATAAGAGCGTCAAAACTATGTAGAAGAAGAAGGGTCAAAGCTAGGGCCATTAGACCTGAAAAGGCCATTCCGCTGTATGTCACCAGCCACGCTGCCTACGGAGCTTCCACAGGTCGCCTTCCACCTGGTCGAACCATCTAGCCCGATGCACACCTCTTCGTCTAGTTCCTGTAGGGTCGTTTTCGAGCACCATTTTTACCGAGTTGGCGTCCAACATTCTTGCGACGTACCCAGTAGGATGGGACAAAATTCAAATTCTAGTTCCAATATGATTTCCGATGGCCTTCTGGGTCCTAGAATAACTGTGTAAAATTTCAGGTCGGTCGGTGGAACTATATTTTAGCGCCAGCGGTTTTAATTTGACATAGGATTTTCTATGGGAAAACTTACTTTTTCAAATAAAAATCTGGTGAGGTACCATAAATCAAACCAACTGCTCCCTAGGAAATTTTACAAGGAAACTTTTCTTCGAACGATCCGACGCTTGTGGAAAAAGTTATTTAGCCATTACTGATTGCTAACCAAACGAACTGCTCATTATTCTTTTTTTCTAGCAGCACTGCCAGCTGCCACCTGCTGCTGTCTGCGCGAGGCAGTCACGTTGTGTGGGGGTTCACTCAGCATGGAGGAAAGCCGATATCATGCGCAAAAAATAATATACCAGTAGGTTTTAATATGTATTTCTATTTTATGATCAAAATCATTCTCTTTATAAATTCGGGACAAAATGCATTCCTATGTTTGAAGCAAAAAGATCCTTCAGTAAACACGCTTTGTTTTCGTTCTATTCTTTCTTCAGAAAGGTCCGCAACGTTATGAAGTATGGGCCTTTTTCCACTACGATCGGAACTGGAGGCTGTCAAAAACGAAGACGTTCTTCTGCCTCAACTGGTCATGATCATTTATAAAACGGCAAAGAGAGTCATATTGCCTCATTATTGAAGTGCATTTTGCCCATTGTTGGGTGCTTTTTACCTCATCATTATGGTGTGTCTTGCCCCTTTGTTTTAGGGCATTTTACCCCAGCATGGGTGCATTTTTCCCCGTTTGGTGGCATTTCCAGATTATGTTATCAATTTCTAAAATCACTTTTTAAGGTATTTTTTTTTTTCAAACTTTTCATGTATGTTGCGAATATAAACACCTAAATAATGCTTAACAGAATTTATGCAATGCATGATATTCATTGTTGCTTTTAATTTTAACGGGAAAACAGCTTGATTTCCTCAACTGGTGCATTTTACCCCAGGAGCCCCTACTAATGCACAAATGGTACAGACTTAGAAAGCTCTCAATTAACGGCTGTGGATGTACTTCGAAAAAACTAAGTTTGGGGCCGGCGCAAAGCTCAAGTAGAGACGTATTAAAGCCAAAGAAGAAGAAGAAGAAGAAGAAGAAGAAGAAGAAGAAGAACATGAACAGCTCCTAACCAAAATTTTCAAGAAGGAGCTTCTATAACCAGGTGATCACGTGTCTCCTTAACGCATTCAAAAAGCCTTTGGATGTTTTCTTCAGTTTCAGTACGTCTTCAAACATTTTCAAAAATTATTTAAATGTCTGCAGGATTAAAATACCTTCACATAATTTCAAATGTCTTCAAATTGAAGGCATGTCTTCAAATCTGGCATCCCTGTACGCATTTTTAAGTAATTTGGATCATAAAAAAAATAAGATTCATCAGATTAAAAATGTTCAAACTTTGACGATTTTGTGCCACCCCAAGTCATGTCCGTTTGAGCCCTTTTGCCGGCCTTTGTCTAATCTATCCCCCCCCCTGCATGGTACCAGCGAGCCGCCGTTTCTTCATGCAAAGATTGATAGTATCATATGGGATATTCATAGGAGTAAAAGGGTAAGGAAATGTCCACATACAGACTGACGTTTGCTTATGGGATTTTACCATGGAAATAAAGAGATACCACTTGGCCGACAAGGCGAATGGTATATTTTCAAGGTAATGCCGAGATTCTTTTTTCGACTAGATCAGGGGACTTTTTAATGGAATTTCTAACTAGTATTTTCAAGTCAATCAGAAGCCAATCAAGGGCGTTGCTGTGGACAAATGCAATATTTCTTCGTTTCTTCGACCTGGATTGGATTGGATTCATTACGGCAATTACGCTAATTGGGTTGTTTAAGGGTTTTAAGGTAAATGCATATTCGTAATCTGCATTAAAAATGGAACCGAAATCTAAAATTTCATCAATTTAGGTACACTGGAACTATTTTAAATAAGTCCGATTACACAAGAAAAAATCACCCTCTTAGCGCCCCTCGGTGGGACTTTGTATAGGAGCGTGACAGTTCGCTTTGATAGTTTAGTGTGAAGTTATTATTTTGCTTTAAATATTGATTTAAAAATCCATGAGTTTGAAAAAAATATCGAATTGGGTTCATTAATTTTGGAAAAATATATCGGTTACTTCAGAAGCATCTGAAAGAGCTTCGTTTTCTGTGCACAGCGATGTTTTTACGATCCCATTTACTTCCCTCTCGATTTGTAAATCAAGATTTAAAGCAGGGTAGCCACTTCTCTGTTTAACACAAATCTCACAAATTGACAGCTCACTCCCATACTGGGTACAAGCATAGAGGTAACTCTAAGATCAGAAGGTCCCGAAGAAACGGTCTCAACTTTTTGGCTCAGCTCTGGTACTATCTTCGGTCCCAAGCTATTCGATGCACCCCTCGAAACATAGGAAAATCCACGAACTCCTCATTTTATCTGTCAAACTTTCATAGCGAATCAAAACAAACATAGTGTAGTACTAAAATTTCGGCTAGAATGGGGAACACTTATAGATGTACTTGGGACCAATAGGATTGTCAAGTAGTGAGCCAATTGGGTTGTTAAAGCGTACATGAAATAAATACATATTCGTTATCTGCATTAAAAATGGAACCGAAATCAAACATTTCATCAATTTTGGTACACTGAAACTATTTTAAATAAGTAAGGTTACATTGGCAAAAAAAACACCATCTTAGCGCCCCTTGGTGGGACTTTGTACTGGAGGGAGCTGTCAACGAATAGATTTAGTGTCAATGATCAAAAATATAAATCTTCATTTAAAAATCGTGATGATCGTCTACGGGATCGATAAAAATATCGTTGTGCTCAAAAAATGAAGCTCTATCAGATGATACATAAAAATCGGTATATTTTTCGAGGTAAAACAACCGAATTTAAAATCGTTAGTTTCCACCGGTTGGTACAACCGAGGGGCGCTGGGATGGTGAATTTTGCTGGGGTAATCACGCTTATTTAAGATAGTTCCAGTGCTTCGGATTTGATGAAATTTTGGATTTCGGTTCCATTTGTTAGGTAGATTACGAATATGCAATAGTCACAATACCCCTAAAAAAACCAACTGAATGTAATTGAATGCAAACAATTCCAAGATTTCGTGTTAACGTTAAGACGATTGAATAGGTGTAATAAAACTACCATTTTGTCTGTGATATTGGACTATTTTTCACTGGGCTTAAGTTTACTTATGATTACATTACGAAATAGTCCGTGGATGGATGTTAACGTTTGCATTAGAAAAAAAGGGAAATTACTCTAATGTTGGTCTATGGATCTAAAAATCTGCTATTTATCAATTGTATCTTGATGAACGCGTTATTGTAACGGTACAAATGGATATTTTTGATCGCTATTGAAAATTTAGTCGATTGCTGAATTTTTGTATGGGCCCAAACTACGGCTATTTAGGCCGACACTCCACTATTAGTTTTTTTTTTTTTTTTAATAATATACAATTTACGTTCAATAGAATTAGGGATTTATTTATTAATAACCATAATATCGATATAGAACCTAACGAATACTTTTGTTTGTAAGTAATACTTATTGTTGCTTGAAAAAAAAATAGTTCAAGCAGTTTCTAGTAACTTTTTTGACGTAGAACTACGTCTTTGTCGACTTTACTGAGGTACAAATCAAAAAATATCTGTGGTGAAATAGTGCTAGGTTTTGAATGCTTGTAACTTTGTTATTTATAGATGAAATTAAAATCCAAATACGCCAATCGATAGGATATTACTTAACAAATCTGCTGAAATAAATACTTTACCCATTTTTAATCAAAAAACTTTTGAAAAATGCGCAAATGATAATTTTATCACTGTTCTCATGAACTAAAACATGTTTAATGCAAACATTAATTTGTTTTTAACAGGGTGGTAGACTTGTTCAAACTAGCTATATAATTATAAATAATGAACGTAAAGGGTTAAAGCAATACTAAAACATGAGTTCATGTGTGCTAAGAAGACATCGAATTATAAACCACGTTAGAATTATTTTAATATCATTGGCTTCCTCCTTGATCCCTTTTTTTCATTTTACAGCTGGAATAATCAATTTGACAAATCGATGTCCTACTATACCACCTGAAACCACTGAAATGGGGTCGATTTTTGATGATCGAGTTCCACATATGTTCTGTGATATAAGGCTAGTAAGTTTTCATCACATACAATCAGTAATAAATGAGTTATAAACAAGTAATTGGGAGTTGCAATACCGAACTAAAACTTCAATATATGATACAAGCAATATTTTGTTATTCGTGATAAAACATGTTTTCACAAAAAATTATTTCATTTCTCAATGTTTTTGAATAATTGCATTGCAATGTGGTTGACCGATAAAGCAATATATGGAATGAAAATACATTTCATTTATGCTTTCAACATCACATACACGTTATGTAGAAGAGAAAAGAAAGATAATTAAAAAATGAAGATATTCTACTTTTTTTTTCTAAAAAATTAATATTTTAAAAACTGAGGAATTTTATCCAGAATTTGTTTTTATAATTCAATTTACTGTATCCAGCTTATCTAAGAGTGAATACAATTTCAATGGTGACCAAAAATATCAATTTGTACCGTTCCAATGACGCGTTCATCTAGATAAAATTGATGAATAGCAGATTTTTAGCGATGGGACTAATCCATAGACCAACATTAGAGCCATTTCCCCTATGTTATATATTGATCCCACTTCTGGTGCTTTTTTCGTTATAAATGAGCTGTGACTATATCTAATTTTTAATAGCTGAGATTTTCATATATAAGTTATGTAAACCCGTTTATTACAGACCGTGTTGCTTGGGAATAACCCATGCCTGTCCAGTAGTTAAGCATTCCAGAAAACCAAACAAACCTGTATTTGGAACAATGAAATGAGCTATCAGATTAACTAGAATTCGATACAAAAAAATCAACCATACACACTACTAAAAAGTCATGTAAATTTCGGTTCCCTGAGACCGACACATGTAAGCGGGCCTTTTGACATAAGAATCAGTTGAAAGAAACGTGAAAATCAATTCAATCAAACGTTCTCTTCGTCGACTAGCTGATGTTTCGGTTTGAGAACACTTAATTTTACATGAAATGTTTGTTTACGTTCTATGATTTACGTCCAATATAGACTACGTCTCGTGTAAAAGTAGTTATTTTTAAGTGTGTATGAGATATGCAACGTAGTTGCGATATTAGAAGCTCAACCAAAACAAAACTCGATCTATTTCTGCCTGACCAACTTCCACAAACTCTCAAAACCGACTCCACGTGATTGATATACCAAATACCCCAAAACCACCTTTGATTAACCCTCCAGACCGATTAAATACCTCCAGTCCATCTATTTTCACTTCAAAATACAGCCTAGACCTAGACCAACCCGCCTGCCGACAAGCCAATTTCCGAAGGAACATCAGCAGCCAAATCTACAATAATCCTCTTGTTTTACCTTTCCAGATTCGAAGAGTCCTGTTTGCGCCGGAACAATCCCCGCCTCTGTCAGCAGAACCATCTCAACGGCAGCATCAATAATCGCAGCAGATTTTCCTCGTCGACATCGTTGTCTTTATCATCAACAACATCGTTGCCGTCCGCGGTGCCACCCGGAGCTTCTCCAAGTAACCAAGCTCCACTGAAGGGTGAACTAATACCGGAAAAGTACCACCCACTGCGGGACGCAAAAACCTATGCTGAATTGCGCCGTATTCTGGACCGCAATGGAAAGTATCTGAGGCGTGCGAATATCGCCGGCATTGGTCAAGGTCAGTTCAACAGCTGGCAGCAAAACAGAACACTTACGCGTGACTACGATGGGACTTATTCCACCTGTTCTTCGTCCTCGTCAGGTGGCACCATCAATGGAACAGCAACGGTGCAGCAACGTGTTCGCAACCGTGAGCGACAGCTAGGTCAAGAACAATGCGATGATACTGCATTCAGTTATGTTGGACAGTGTACTCAGGACGGTAGAGTGTCTGAAAGCGATGACGGAAGATTAAAACCTTTTAGGAAATACGCTAATTGTTACTATAACGAAGGTATTCAGTGGCATTTGGACTACCTGGACGCGTGCACGCAACGTGCGGAAGAAGTGAAAAGGAGGTTCGTAGAGAAGAAGTTTTTCAGCACCAATCGGCGGGAATGGTTCCGTGAAAGTAGTTCAGTGTTCAAAGTACAGGAATCGAGTACGGAAGTGTTTGACCAGTTAGTGTCCGATAGATTTTCTCGTCGTAAACCCATCTTTCGGTCTAGTATTATGGACAGTTATCCGTCGAAACTGTGCCACGAAAAAGCGGAAAAATTGCAAATTCTTGTCGATAATCTATATCAGTTAAAACTGGAAGCTGCAGAGTTGGAGAGCGAAGCATTACCGAAAATCATACTGACGGACTGTTCTTCCAGCCCGCCGAACAATTGTGAGAATAGCGCAAGGGATGAAGCCAAATCAGTGCAAAACAATAACCCGAGACCCATCTCGCAAGACGATCCTCTGAAACCTAGTGTTAAAAGTACCAACGATAATCATCTTAATATAAGTAACAATAACGGTTGTTATTTGCAGCCTCATTTTAACAATCTTAAAGTGAACAACAGTCTCAGTATTCCGACTACCAAACTGTACCAAAGTGAAGCAAGGCCTCCGTAAATTTTTCGCTGTGCTTTTGACGGGTCTAGTAGTATGATAGTGAGCAGATTTTTACGCCATTACAACACTCATCATCGTGATAGCTATCATCAATGTCATTATCATCAGCAGCAGCAGCAGTAGCATCCCAGTAGCAAAAGCAGCAGAAACAATCAACGGCCGGGCAGTCGCGTCGAAAAGTAGCCTCTACGCGTCCGTTGCTCACTGGCCTCTTTTGGCAAACCATGGTTTCAATTATGGATATCGACCCCAAAAGACAAATCTGTGATAATCGTGCAACACTGTCGCAAAGTGCTGTTAGTCAGAAATCGATCGATCTGGAAATTCCGATTCCACTCAAGCCGCCAACGTCGACGACCTCGCCCACCTCACCACCGTCCGGCGCGTCGGGAACGGAGGGCACGCTGGACCCGACGACCGTCACCAGCACCGTGACGGATACCGAGCTGGCCAAACGTGCGATGAAACTGGACCTGATCGAATCCCAGGGCAGTTCCAGCACGAGCGCAGCCAGCGGTACGAGTGCTGCCAGTACCGCCACCACCACCACTACACATTCCTCCAATACGGTAAACTCGGCCGCCACCATCATGATGAAGCACCGGAAGCTCAAGGAGCGCACATTCAGCGACGAGCTGGGATCGCCCAAGTCGCCGGCCGCAGTAATAGGTATTATATCTATTCTATCTTAACTAGGGAGGGAAAAACTACCACACGAGCTGTCCATCGATCTTCAATTTTGGTTCGAGCCCATTGATTTCATAGATTTTGTGGCAAAATACCATTGGAGTCAGAAATCGTAAGACAAATGGCATTTAAATCAGAACTTGTGAGCATTAGGGTGCATCAGTTTTTAAAAAAAATTGCGAATATGACAGCTACCCACCACCCACCAGTTGAAATACGAGCTTGTGCAAAAAATGTTAAAAGTACACGGTCAATGAGAACGAACCAAATTTGAGTTTAACTTACCCATAATCGCCAAAAGTGCAGGAACTCAGCGATGAGTAAATATGCCTTATGTTTTTCAGTGGGAAATCTAAAATATCTGAAGGAAAATGAGGAAAATTTACGAAAGCTTTAGTCAGTCGAGGAACAGTACCAATAGACTGAGTGAATCCAATCTTTACTTTTCTCATATTCGGCATTTTTTTTTTCCTGGAACATGAGGCAAATTTATTCATCGCTGAGTTCCTGCACTTTATGTGATTTATGAGTATACTAAACTTGGGTCGTTTTCATTGGCCGTGAATGGAGTTAGTAGATTGAGATTTGGGCGAATTCGGTAGGTAAGGTAAGTGTGTCATTTTTTGACCCTACCTACATCATTCTTTACCAAATGTATTTCGATGCATGGTTAGAGCATAGATTTTGCCAATATCTACGCATATACAACCGTGAAATTTGTTTTCAAATCTGAGTATGGCTCTAGGGCCAAAAACGGGAGCACTAATGCTGGCACACTTACACTACTATAAGAGATTTTTAAATTTCACTCATATCGCTCTATCATTTGTGGAAGTAATCCAAAGGCTGTCAACATTGAATACGTCAATGCTATGAAAATAGTCAACAAGCTATATTTTGCCATTTATACGCTTTTTTTTCATTAGTTGCTACCAAACTAACGATACAGCAAGCCTTTCATCTGTTCTGTTAAAGACAATGGAAAAAAATTCTAGATAATTTCATCAAATCAACAAGTTTACCGAGGTTACCTCTTAGAAATTAGGTAAATATACGATAACGGCTCTACAATCGCTAGTTAATCGCTTAAAGCCAAAGAAGTAGCTGTGGTTGCTTTTTCTCGATATTGAAGGTGAATTCGACAGTGGACGAACTCCTTAAAAGTTTGGCGGAGCAAGGTTTCAAGGTGATTGGTTATGCATTGATATGGCCATTATGGTACGTGGAAAATATGACGGTTACAAACTGCGCTCAACATGATCTTCGAGTTGTGTAGGAGAGAGGGCTTAAATTTATACTAGACTGATGCAAAATTTGAAATTTTCGCTCCACAGTGCTTAAACGGTTCCAAATTGGGTCCTCATTAGCCTCCCAAAATTTGAGCTACTTTAGTAAGAAACTGACTTGGCACAAACCATTTCAAGTTTATATGGGAATTACTATAGAAAAACATATGTTTTTGTTCATATCTATCTTACAATTCACCACATCACTATGCAGTCAAATGATAGCAGTAATTGTAGTAAATTTTCTCAGCTACAAGTTTGTTCAAAACCACTTTTCAATCAAATGTAAGGAACAAAAGTTATTAATGATTCAAGTCACTGATGTCTTATGATTATGCTCTTTCAACTGTTCAGTAGGCAACATTGGTGTTTCTGGTGCGAAGAATAGAGCACAAATATCATGGCTACTATGTCACACTGCAGAATACAGTGTTGCCCACAGAACAGGTGCTTGATCATGCCATAAGATTATCAATCTCTTAAACAATTAATAACAATTTAATTTGATATTTGGCTGAAAAACTAAAATGCGCAAAGTTGTAGCTTAGAAAATTTCCCGTAAGAATAGTTATATAAATTTCTGAAAAAGCAATATGCAAAATAGGTAGAAGACAATGATCAAAAATTTTGGTTTTCTCATAGTAATTTCCATATAAACTTCGAATAGTTTGTGCCAAGTCAGTTTCTTACCAAATGAGTTTAAATTTTGGGAGGCTCATCAGGACCTGATTTGAAACCGTTTCAGCACTGTGGAGCGAAAATTTCAAATTTTGCATCAGTCTAATGTATACCCTTCAAAAACTGTCATAGTACCTTTCACCAAAAGAACACAAGCTATGTTGGTACAGCCTACTCTACACGGTAAAAGTCGTCATGTGATTTGCTGTTGAATTTGCACTACTTGCCAAACATTGCAATTCGATGTGCAAATACCTTGGAAGAGATTTTAGATTGTATTGCACATTGTTGTTGATGTGCTGTGCTTTGAACTCGAAATGTCAACCATACTGCTGCTAACAATCTATCACTTTAAGTTTAAATAATTTATCCTTGGATTAATTTTTTGCTGAAAATGGATTTAATTCACCACTCCAAAAAAATAATTACGTTTTGATTTTTCTAAAAATATTGAAAAAAGATATCAAAAATCTAAAAAAATAAATTTTTTTTTTTTTTTTTTACAAAGAAAATTCACGTGCAAAAACTTTTTTTATTAGTCATTCGTAAAGTTGAACTCAAAAAACCACAAAACATCGACTTTTTGGTTTTTCTGAAAGTCCAATTTTTTTTTCATGATGAGATAGAAAAAATATTTTTACATGTAATTTTCGACAAAAATCTAAGAAGAAACTGATTTTCTTGGATTTTTGATAATTTTACCAATATTTTCAGAAAAATTAATATTTTTTTTATTTTCGGGCCGGTAAGCTTCCCCTTAAATAAATATATAGCCTTGTTCATACTGCAAGCCTTGTTATATATTATTCAGAATATGATCATACCCAGATCACATGTTCCCAAGTGACATTGAACAATATCACAAGGCTTTTAGTAGAAGCAAGGCGAGTCATTGAGCAATAAATTTGATAAGTTTGACACTGTTTCGTAAACGAAAATATTTGAAGACACTATTATTGACTACAGCAACAATTTTGTATTACTCACGCATCCTAGAACGCAAATTATTTCGGGTAGAGATGGAGAATTATCGCTTCTCTTGCTTGATTTCATTTGTTGTTGACTTGCCATCTTCGCGACATTTGCTTCCAAAAGCAAAACTAATCAAATTTAATGGATGAAAACAGTGGTGCTGATTCAAATGATAATCATTTTGATTGAAAGGTTTTATACAGTACATATTTCTCAACAACAAATCACTTTGTTTCAAAACACAAATAACTAGCAAATCAATGATAAATTACTTCGATCCGTAGTGCCACATAACTGACTGAGTCAAGTGCAAGAGCATTTGTATTAGATGTGATAACTTTTTACCGTGTAGATGGGGTTCAAATTGAGTTAGCGGAAAGCTGTGGGGAAAACATAAGGACTACGACCGAATATGGTATACTGGATATATTCAGCAATAATTCGATCAATGTGATGATTCACTGATATGGTGGCCCAATATAAATTAGGTAACCGCTCAAAAGAAGTTAGGAAAACTGCAAAGACTATACCAATGTCCGGGGCAATGAAAAGTACACCATCTGTTGCCTTGGATGCTGTTCCCCACAGTTCAAAAGTCATAATAAAATTTTAGATGGCAATCTGGAAGGGCATTTGTGTATCCTTAAGGATTTTAACTTGAATTCAGCTGTTAATAATGTGGAGGATTGGATGGTAACGAAGACAAACTATGATGTTCCCTTCAAAGTGCTTAAATCAAGACGCCATATATGGGAATCTGGTGGGCCAAACATACGTCAGGATCTATTGTATTTTACACCTACGGGTCGAAAATTGGTGAAAATACTGGATCTAGAGTCTATGGCCCTGCAGTCAGTAAAGTCATACCAATGGGACATAGTCCCACAATATTTCAAGCAGAAATTCAAACAATCAATATCTGCCTAATGAGGAAATACAGGTTTGCTAAGATCTGTATATTCTAAGACAGCCAAGAAGCTCTTAATGCGCTTAAGGCATGCCGATCAAAGCTAGTGTGGCAAGACAAGCTTCTGCATCGAGCTTCATCGGTCCGGAACCATTTTGTGGAGTCCCTGAGTGCGCTTTGAGGATGGAACTAAGAACTTGGGAAACGTCTATGGTAGAATCTAATTGTAATTACACGGAAACATCCAGACAAACCAAAAGATGTATAACACCCAGTGCTGCCAAAGCTCGGATCTTACTTAATCTTAGGAAAACAGATCTTCGGGTTGGTTTAATGACTGGTCACACAGCATAGCAGATATCACTTCAATAAAATTGGAAAAATTCAGTTTAGCGACTGCCGTTTTTTGTCATTTTGAAAACCAATCTCCTGAACATATACTCTGCAATTGCGGAGCACTGTTCAATCAAAGAATGTCAATATTTGGAAAAGGGCTATTAGAACCCTTTGAAATTTGGCTAAGCAATATCAACAGGGCATTATACTTTATAAGACGAGTTGAGCCTAAGTGGGGCTGCATGCTATGTCAACCAATGTGTATCACACCTTAATAGTGGTAAGATATGTGACTAGCACCAAATTAAATATGGGTCGAACAACAAAATTCCTAAGTAATGAACGCAGTTGTAAAATGGCTCTACAGAGGATAAAAAAAAAACTTTGCTGTATGGAAAAAACTTAGAATAGGTCTTGGAATTTCGTAACATTTGGTAAATTTGTTCCTTATCGAAAAATGTTGAACCCTCATTTCTTTATTTCGCCATTAGGGTGACCCATTCCGTGAAAGGGTGGTCAGAAAAATCATCATTTTTTCAAATAACTTTTCAACCACTGGACCTTTGATGAATCAAATGGTCAAATTACAGATTATCACTAAAGTTCTTAGTAAAAATGTGAATATGGGGTTTATTCTGGATTTGACATTGAAAAACATTGATTAAAAAAGATTTTTTTATGATTTTCATGGTTTTGGGACCAAAAGGCTTGTATGTTATATTTTTCTTGAAAATTTGGCCTTATTTGCACAACATATAAAAAATTCAGCATTGTATATTCTTTCGTTTTAGAGCTTCATTTTTTTATATTTAGTTTGAATAACGGAGGCTCATGGCTGTTTATGAGCAAAAACTAAAAACTTAATATGTTTGAACAATTGTAGCTCAGAAACGAAAAAAAAAACATGGGTGTAAAAATAACTCTAATGTTAGCCTATGGATCTAAGATTGAGCCCATCACTCAAAATCTACTATTAATCAATTTTATCTAGATGAACGCGTCATTGGGACGGTACTAATGGCTATTTTTGGCCGCTATTGAAAATTTAGCCGATTGCTGCATTTATGTATGGGCCCAAATTAGGGGCATTTAGGACGACATTACATCCATTTCCCCTACATCGCTGATTTATTTATATGTTGTTTAAAATAGTTCAAATTGCCAGGTACCAGATTGAACACATTTTACACTTTGAATTAGTACTATTTGATGGACCCGTAGGGGCTTCTTGCTTTGCTCAGAGGAGAAACGTAAACTTACGTAACAATAAAGTTCAATCATCAGAAAATAACAATACAACGCAATTTTACGAACCATTAACAATACAGCGTACACATACACTACGTCACGTATACGTATACGCAAAATGTTTTCATCGGAAAAAAAAAACTTCATAGCGGAAAATTTTCCCGATGAATGAATCTTTTTAACTGACACAATCATACATTAGAAATCTCTATGGCGTCGTAAAAAAAATCGGCTCTAATATTTTTCTACACACGCTAACTTGAAATTACCCATTAATGGGTATAAATGCCTTATTTTGAAGAAAAGTGGCTTAACTCATTTTTTTTTTCATCATTTGTTTTCCGTGCTGAGAACCAGTGCAAACGACGCCAGGGAGGCAGCTCCCATACCTGGACCCTACCTATCGACCCATCAACGCATGAACCGGAGACCAACGGCTTTACTTCCCTGAATCCTACTGCACTATGGGCCAGGGGTGTAGGGCCATTAGGCTGAACGCTATTACGCCGAATGGGCCATAAGGCCGAAAGCCATTTTGAGTGTGTAAAAGTGAAAGACAGAACTTGGAGTACTTTTTGGAAGAACAATACTCTGGAACTTCTAATATGTTCCAAGATCTCTGTCTGAGAAGGTACCTATAGTACCGTTCATAAGTATATAACATCACGATTTTTTTTTCTCGGACAAAAAGTTCAAAGAGCCATAACTTTTTTTGATATCTATGACATATTCTGAAATCTTGGTTCGGTTGAAATCATGAACTTGAATGAGTATACTTGGAAACATATCAAAATCTCAAATTTAAAAAAAAATATTTCCGTCATCATGTCGGCTATATTTTGACTCCATCAAGTATTTCCTAAAATTGAAACAACGCAGATGTCGTATTACGAACAGTGAACAACTATTAGAATGTCGACCCAATGATCCATTCAGCCTAGTCAACCATTCGGCCTAATGCCGCTTAGTTTAGTGGCTTTGGGCCTAATGACTAATCACCGGGACAAAATTAATGAATGAATCTTTTGAAACACATCAAAATCGCTCATTTAAAAAATTAAATCTTTTGGAACAATTTAAATAATTATGATAAAAAATAAATTTTAATATTACATCCAAGAGGATGCACTTAAATCATGTCGAAAATCTCAAGTATTTTTTTTAGCCACAACAATAAACACATGCAGTAAAAGCAGCGTAATGTCAGTTCATGCACTGTATTGATGATAATTTTGTCGTTTTTGGCAAGTAATATTGCACCATATTTTCAACACGACTGAAGTGCATCCACTTTGATGTGATATTAAAATTATTTTTTTGCTGTGTGTCTCTGAATAATTTTAACAATATCATTCTAAGGCAACCAAACTTTTTCCTAATTTTAAACATAAATTAAAAACCATAAACAAACAAATGCAAACATTTATGTTCAATACAATATGAAATTTTATCTTGCAAATCGGCCCAGTGGTTCAAAAGTTTGGAAACAAATTATTTATTGGGCCGCCCTAACATGGAAATGGTCACCTTAATAACAAAATAAAGAAATACAATTCTAATATTTTGCAATAAGCAATAAAATTCCCAATTTTTACCACATTCTGAGAACCACTACATAGTTTTGCTATGGAACGGCTATGTATTTCAATAATTGCGACATTTTAAATCGGTTTCTGCGCAAAAATAATAGAAAAAGCGTGCAAAAATTTGTTGCTATACGATTTTTGTCTTTTCAATTGTCCATTGATTGCAATGTTTAAAAAAAAAATTCATGAATTTTTAAATCAAGACATTTTTACATATTTAACTATAAAACAATTTACGCAAAATTACTTTAAAAAATTACTGTATGGTTAACTACCCAATTTCCGGCCTATTAAGCACAACCCGCACTTAGTCTTTTTTTAATCTAGCGAAGTTTAGCACCAAATGGAATGTTATTATTACTGATGGCTTAAAAAAATTATTTACATTTCCTCTAACACGCCAAACTCGGCGGCCTACAAATTCTAAACTTGGCCTAACGCATTGAAACGCCAATGAATTTACTTCGGCCTATCGGATGAAGATAAAGATTGATTCGGTCGGAGCGCTTCATTTGTATTTGAGAATATTGGGTGCAAACATTCATATCACGCGTTCTTATTGACTTCGTTTGGTAGCATTTAAACTAAAGTATCGTACCAAACGCATAATTTACCTGTTAACGCCGAAATCATTGATTTATATGATGTTTTCTGCTAGATACGCTCAAAATGAGCGCTTAGGCCGAAGTAGTTCTCTACCCTATAGATTTTTTCTAAGAGCAACTTTATTTTTCTCTACAACTTTGTCTCAGACGTCATTTCGATCAGAATTTAAATTTTCGTGCTACGATTTATTGAAACATGTCAAACGCCATTTTGGAGTCATGAGGAGCAAGAGTTACGTACACACAAAGAATATTATAGGTTTTGCCAGGATTTTCCAGGGAAAAATTCCCGAATTTGAGAAAAGTAAAGATTGGATTCACTAAGTCTATTGGTACTACTCCGAGAATGAATAAAATTTTCGTCACACGAAACCATGAGACAAATTTACTCATCGCTGAGTTCCTGCACTTTTGGCGATTATGAGTGAACTAAACTCAAATTTGGGTCGTTCTCATTCACCGTGTACTAATAATAATTTTGTCCTTTTTGGCAACTAATACACGATTGAAGTGCATCCACTTTGATGTGATATCAAAAATATTTTTTTGCTGTGTACGTCTTACGGGAAGTTACAGGGGGTAAATCTGAAATCAAAAATTGCAACCGTCGCGAAAATGTGTAAGGTTTTGAGTGCATTGTCACTTTGTCATTTATAGATGAAATTAATATCCAAATAGCAATTCACTCTACAAATTTGCTAAATAATTACTTTTCCAATTTTGCGTTTTTTTTTTTGTGTACAAATTAAAAAGTGATAATTTTGTCACTGTTTTCATGAAATAAACGTTTTCCCTAAACCCAGTCATCACTCATTTTCGCTTCGGACGGTATGGTGAGTAGTACAAGCAGCAAGCAGGAGCAAGTCAGCGGTTAAAGGTGAAATAACAGCAGAGGACGGCGTGATGAGTGGATCACCTTGACAACCAGCGGTGGGCTGTAGGCAGATTTTTTAAATATTTTGTTTTTTGATTTTTCCAGGGATTTTACAGATTTTTCAAATAAGGGAATATACATTTTATATAATTTGTTTATATATTATTCCGATAAATAATCATTTCTTCCTAATGAGAAATTTGAATTATATCTTTGAGTATCAAACCCAATTGGTATTTTTCACTAATTAAAATATTGATGTATAATCTTCAAATGAATACAGAGTCTTTTGAATGGATTTTTGATTTTCAGATGTTCTGATTTTTCGTAGAAAGGTATATTAGTTTCCCTTTTTTTATTTAATTAATCATATCACATGGTGACAGATATGGTGGTTTATTCAATTTGTTGTTTGTCAAATCGGCAAACAAGCCATTGCACAGTGGGAAAAAATCGACTAAAAGGAGTAAAATTCATTATCTCTGATCAGCGCTGATTTAACCTTTGCAAATATAATCATTCTTATGGGAAGAATGGGGCCTCCCTTAGCTCAGTCGGTAAAGGCGCAGCTACAAAGCAAGACCATGCTGGAGGTGGCTGGGTTCGATTCCCGGTTCGGTCTAGGAATTTTTCGGGTTGGAAAATTTCTCGACTTCCCTGGGCATAGACGCATGATTGGACTTGCCGCACAATCATATCAATGCAAAAATGGTACAGGCATCGAAAGCTCTCAATTAATAACTGTGGAAGTGCATCTAGAACACTAAGTTGAGAGCACGCAATAAGCTAATATGCTATATGCAATAAGCTTGAAATGCGAAGAAGAAGAAGAAGAAGAAGAAGAAGAAGAAGAAGAAGAAGAAGAAGAAGAAGAAGAAGAAGAAGAAGAAGAAGAAGAAGAAGAAGA
Organism: Ochlerotatus camptorhynchus; assembly: GCF_037179485.1. Lineage (NCBI taxonomy): Eukaryota > Metazoa > Arthropoda > Insecta > Diptera > Culicidae > Ochlerotatus > Ochlerotatus camptorhynchus. The sequence continues at coordinate 1,491,533 of NW_027040672.1, forward strand.
AGAAGAAGAAGAAGAAGAAGAAGGGAAGAAGTCTCAGGAAACCAGTGGAAATAGTTTCGTCCTGTGCAGAATGGGGCAAGTTGGGGTTTTTGGAGCATTTTACTCAAACATGGCCAGAAGGCTACTCTCTGAGCTAGAAAAGTTTGCAGAAGTTCTTAATGTGGATGCTGATGTGATGAGAAACCTGCGTTTGATAAGCTGTTTGGCCTTGCCAAACCAATTTATGAACAAGGACAAGTTAGCAGAGTTGTACAACATCTTAGAAGAGCAGGTATACACAGAGTTTTCGTTCATAAGAAATCTACCTCCATGTATATGTAAATACAAACATTTAGCAGAATCCATGGATAAGTTGGTAAGATCATTGGTTACTAATCTAAATATGCATTATAAACAAAATAATTTCGTTTATTTTAAAGCTATTTCCCTTGAGTTTAGTGAATGAACAAACTTCTTGCCACAGAAATTATAAATATTTTCGTCCCCATCTTGCTAGCACAACTTCGTTTAGTTGGCATTGGCTCGTTCAGACCCCGTTATGGGCACACAGTTCTAAACGAAGTCATTGACGAAACATTCAGTCAAAAAATTAGTGAATATTTCATGAATCCTCAATGAGAACCTTGTAACAATTATGACGATTCTGATTAATATGATAACTTAAGTGACAGCCACGATGAAGAATAAGTATCAGAGATGTTATTAATTATAAGTTTGGTGTAGAAATCCCTAAACAAGTACTTCGATATTATGATTTAAGAAAATTTATATGGAAAGAAATCGAGTTTTATGTCAACTTCCTTCATCCTAACCCTGTCACTGCAAAAAAAATAATCTGACCTTGAGTAAGCCATGAATATATGATTTCACGTTTTTTTTTTCCTCTGTTCGGGACATAAAACCACTGCGACCAGTAATTTGATCTATTGTAGTATATCCCGTGTCCTTAGTTTAGTGCATGTCGTATTACTCCATCACTATTGAGAAATGATGAAGTATTCGGTTTTGATACAGTTGTCATTCTTGCCTTTATCGCAAGGAATCGATTCTAATTGAAAGGTCCCGCTATTTATACCCTTCGGAGTGTTGAAACACCCTCCAAAGGCGCGCCTTTTTGTCAGTCAAAATTGGAAGTCTTAGCAACAAAATTAAGCAATGACATCGATAATGACCATGCATTAGAACCCTAGTCTTAACCACTTCAAACTAGGAAACAACGAATAGAAGATTAGGAATCACATAGGTGAAGACTAACTAACTCATTTTTTCCTTGTTTCAAGATCATCCTCGGTCCACGCAACCCGAGGACTTATCACTATCAACAAGGCATAAAAAGTAACAAGGACTAAGATGTGTTCCTTTGATTACTGTAAAATCCTGTTCCCCTAGTTTGAAGTAGTCAAGACTAGGAATCGGTGGTAGATCTTACATTCCGTAACATACCACGAAAAGGTGATCTACCCACGTTACGGGGCATGATTTCACGTTACACGCATCGTAAACAGAATCGATTAGATCAGCAGGGTTAATATTTTTCATTATTTTTTATCAAATCCAATATCTTTGTATTTTCTATTTACTAGTTCATAGAAATGATCGTTTGGAGGGATAAAGATAAAAAGATAAGCGGTAAGGAACATACTCTGTAAGAAATTACCTACTAGGAGTTGAAACGGAACTGAATTGGAAAGAAGCTTATATTTAGAAAGTTTGATTGTTGTTTGTTTCCTTACACACGAAACACGGATTGTGCAACTTATGAAATGCTTCATTTTATGTAATACATAAAGTTATTGAATGATATTTCTACGGTATGTGACGTTCACTTAAAATGGGATTATCACCATTGGATGTTTTCAGTAGGACAGTGCTTGAGGGTTTAATATGAATGTGGCGTGTAATAGTATGATTTTACTTTTTTTCTTCAATAAAAGGAGAGAATCGGGCAAAATGTTTATTTATCTAAAGTCTGCGCAAGATGCGACAAGCATTTTTTTATGCTTTAAACATATTTACAATGATATAATAATATAATAAACGAGTATTCAATATTACATGCGTGAATTCGAATACTACTTGATTTATTAAATTAAAGGGGATAATCAGGACAATGGGTAATAAGCTAATGTCAGCACAAAATGAGACCATCACCATTAAATTCCTCACACATTTTTACAGAGGGAAAGTGCCCGAACGATCAAAATAACAGGCCTTAATTCGTATAAAAGTATATCATGACTTGTTTTCTTCAGTAAAAGGAGAAAATGGGGCAAAATGGGTAATTTACTGAAATTTTCTCAAGATGAAACCATCACCATTCGATTCCTCAGTCATTTTTACAATAATACAGTACACGAAAGTAGAGTTTTACAGGCACTAACGCGTAGAACCGTGTAACACTACTGATTAAATTCATAAATAGGGGAATGCTTTTGGGGAAATGCTCCACACGTCAGCTTACCTTTCGACGTAATCTAAAACGTAATTTTTTGGATCCCTAAGGTGTTTTCCTTCAAGACGGACTATCATTGGACAGGTTTTCTTATCACTGACTACTGTATTTTAAAAAATATCGAAAAAAAGGTAATAGGGGTAAAATTTACTAAAATGCATAGTCTGCACAGACTGGTGATGTATGAAACCATTTTTAATGGATTCTCCAGATGTTTTTCTACAAGAGTGATTTGGAATTGTTACTTCATTAAGAAAATTTTCAGCCGGCAACAGATTTTTCCTTCACTACTGTAACTTGATTGAATGTGTTTTCAGACTTGAAGAAATGATACCCGTCACTTAATAGAAAAACCAAGATTGTAGGATTTCGAGATTTTCAAAATAGATCAATTGTTTAGAAAGCAATCTCTAGTAATCTTTCAAGATTCTAAACTTTGAACAATCTTTCTCTGAACTATGTATGAACTTAATGGAGATTTACTTAAATCCGCTCTGAGACCATACTAAAGAAATTATATAGATTTTATTACAGATTTTTGTCAGCCAAATAGGGTAGAGAACTATTTCGGCCTCATCGCCCATTTTGGGCCTATCGAGCAGAAAACTTCAAATAAATCCATGATTTCAGAGTTAACAAGTCAATTATGCGTTTGGTAAGATACTACCGATACTAAGCTACCGAACAAAGTCAATAAGAACGCGTGATATGAATGTTTGCACCCATTATTCTCAAAAACAAAAGAAGCGCTCCGACCGAATCAATTTTTATCTTCATCCGATAGGCCGAAGTGAATTCATTGGCGTTTCAATGGCGTTTCAATGCGTTAGGCCGAGATAAGAATCCGTAGGCCAAGTTTGGCGTCAAGAAGCAGTGTTAGACTTTTGGCAATATCTCAACGATTGGTATCTCTTTTTCAAATTTTACGGTACGTACGGAAAGGTAAATAAATTTGGAAGCCATCAGTAATAATAACATTCCGTTTGGTGCTAAACTGCGCTAGATTAAGAAAGATTATGTGCGAGTTGTGCTTAATAGGCTGGAAATGGGGTAGTTAACCCTACAGATTAAAGGATTGTGTGCCATGAAAGTACAGATTGAAATTCTAAAAAATGTGACAGGGTGGAGGGAGACTCATCTGTTCAACGAGCTGTATTATCCAATCCGACTGACGGTTTTCTATATTTATCTCGCTCTCTCATTTCATAAGGTCCTAAGTAACACTGATCGATTCTCATCATCGACCTTCTCTTTCGTTAATAACTTGGGTACAGAACCATTTCTTGTCTTGTTTGTCATATTAGAAGCTAGATAATAGCTATGTCCTGAAAATAGCTGGGTTCAGCTTGATTTGTGGAGAGTCCATCGGATAATATCGGGCAGGTGTGAGATGAGCTTTAAGTTAAGAACGATGTCGTACCGAAGTTCATGTTCGCATCGGAAAACGTAGTGGGCCGATCGCACTATGGGGCATTTTCATACAACCAGGCGGTCAAAAATATTTCTATCATTTTTTCACAATTTCTGCTATTATTCTTGCTTTGTTTCATCAATATAAGGTATGCGTTATCACTTTTCAACACGACCAACTCTTGAAAAGGGCCTAACTTTTGATTAATTAAAATTTAATTTTTACGATTTTATAACGGTTACAGTTTCAGTTACAATATAATCATGAACAATTTCTTCTTCAATTTCATCGACTGCTTTCATAAGTTCCTCCAAGGCATTGAAGTTATTAGTATCGACTACTGAATCACTTACAGAATTTTCAAATATCATGAAACTTTTCACGATGTCGGGATAATCCAGGGATACTTTTTTCTGTCGTCTTTTTGCCATCTAAATGGAACTGATCAGTGGGTCCGATTCATTAATGGCACGAATAAAGACATCATGTAAATTTTCTACTCTTGCGTTTTCTTGCATGATGGGTTCGATATTTTTTCAATTGTTTATGTTGACTTTCTGCTGCCTCTTCCGCTAATGAACCAAGTGGTGCTGGTGAATGTATGATTATTTCTCCGGCATGAGCGAGAACTTTATGCACGGTTGCAGGAATTTTGTACCAATCATACAATTTAAGATAGAGCCTCTATGTTTCCTTGCAATATGCATCAAATTTTTCCGGGTTTATTGGCTCTTGGCAGTTAATAGCAATTAATATATTCCGGAATCTGAAAATTAGCTCTTCATCAATGTTCAGCACGGACCTTAAAAGCTTGGGATTTCCAAATGCTCTTCGACAAACGTTTCCTGTAGTACTGGTACCTGCTCCACCCGATCGTGGTTGATCTACTCTTACTCCAAATTTTTCGTAAAGCTGTGTAGTCACATGTTTTTTTCTTTGTTCATATAGTTCTTTGAACGGTTTCGTTACCTTCCATTTTTTTGATATCCATTCTGTATGCAATATGCAAAAGGCATTCGAAAAATCTTATCCAAGCATGAAGTGGAGATATGCCGTAATGCAAGGCTTCTTCGTTTGATATAAATCCTTCCTCGAATTTCTCTGCATCATTCATTACATTTGGTGTTGCCCCACATATTGGACAATTCTGCATCGACGAATTTCCAGTGATATAAGTTAAGACTTTTCCGTCTATCATACTGAGGACAAAATCAAAATCAACAAGTATAAACTTGTCGTTTGAGAGTTCAATTTTCACTGGCGTTAGTTCACTCATTTCTTTTCTACATCCTGTTTTGTAGCCAGAATAACTTCTTTACTCTTTTTAATGAATTCAAGGATGAATGGCCTACAAAATCGAATACTTTGAGGCATGGGATTAAACCACATAATTTCCTTTCGATCATTGTACATGAACAACTGAATTGGTGTTAAAGTGGACGAAAATACATCTGAATCGTCCTGACATCCTTCTGGTAGCACTTGATGATATTGCGAATATCCAGTTGATCCGTCCATACTCGTTGAGCTCTGCATCAATTATTTGGACGATTCGTTTCACTGTATTTTCCATCAGCGTCTGGAGTTTCATTTTTCAATGCACTTTCTTCGATGAATTCACTAGGAGGGGCGCATATTTTTTTCACTGCTCCGATCACATAGTAAGGTGGAAATCTTGAAGGTGATTCACTATGTATTACTTCGTATTGAAATCTACTCAATCCAGCCTCGATAAGTACACTAAAAGCCTTTTCTGGTGACATCATTCCTCGTTGATCAGTTAGTTGAGCCAGTATGGTTTTAGACCTTTTTTGGTTTTTTAAAATATGCCCAATAACTTTAACTAAATTAAAATCCTTTCGATTATAAGCGGTCCGTCTTGCAAATAACAAAGCTTTCTCGATGGTATCGAATTTTGGATCAACTGCTTCTTTATCGATGACGCGACGTTTTCCTCTTTCACTCAAATCCAAGAAAGGTTTTGAAGGTCGTCCACGTTTTGTTCCCGAGGCCGAGGTTGAGGCAACACATTGCTCCTGTTCGATGAATTCCTCGATGCTAAATTCTCCATCAAGCCAATTCCGAAAATACGACTCAAATCGCTCTTTCGTGCGATTAGCTTCATGCCATTTGTTGATGTATTTAGTAACGATTTTATGGATCTTTTCATCGAGACGTTTACGTTTTTCCACCGAGATGTTATAATTTTCACAAATGAATTCAATGGCTCTGTGAACATTGTCACTATGGCTTAATTTTGCGTCTAATAGATTAATAATGGTTCTATTATCCATGCTCACACTTGATCTCAACCGTAAATTTGAATTACACTGTAGTAGTTTAAATAAAAGCTACACAAAATACACTATGGCTTCAAATTGACACTACAGTAGGATAAGTACAGACTTAGGTATAAATTAAACTCATCCGCGCATATGCGTAGGTACATACTTACGCATATGCTTCTATCATCGTTATAACCCAGGTACTTACTTTAGAATAAAGCATAAACGAATGTAGTTTTACGTTCATCCAACAGTGAACTTTATGATAATGATGACTTCTTTTGTACAAAAGCTTAAGCCCTTTTTAAAAGTTGGTCATGAAATATTAGAAAATGTTCTTTAACAATATATTTCGACTATACTAACCGAATATAACTCCAAAAGTTGCAAAATAATTGTTGAAAAAGTTTGTTTCCAAGCCGGCTCTTGTACAATTTGAAATCTCCCATAATAACCGAAAATTTTCAAATCGCTTATATTTCCAATGGGGCAGGTTGGGGCAGGCAAACTCTTCAGTACTTGTTTGAGTACACTCAAAACTTCGTCCAGAGCTGAGAATTAGCCTGGGAATGTGCGAGACTCGAAAGACACAAGATCAATAAAGTTAAATTTTCATTAATTTTCAATTATTTTTTTTTCTATTTTTATTTTTAAATTTTTTTGTCTCCATCAAATTTCCAAATGGATTTTATTTTCGGAAAGCTTATTAAATTACCTTTCCAACGATGTATAATGATGTGGTAGTAATATGATAAATATTGGATGAAATTTTATTTGAGTGGTAGTGTATTTTTGCGGCAAAATTTGTACTTTTCTTACTCTTTTTTGACTTTGACATCCGATATCTCAGAAACTAAAACTGCTAGAAGCTTGAAACTTTCAGATTCTCTTAGTTGAAATGTTTACTATCGACCAAAAATAACGAAATAAGGATTAGTGAAAGTCGATTTTTTGATTTTTGACCGCCTGATATCTGATAGTGGCGATCTCCTGAGCAACTTGCAGCAGCAGTATTTTCAACGGTAGGAGGTGGATCCTTCTGACTCGGATAGAACAATCGGTCCTTCTCAGGACCACCATTTTTTACAAAAAAAGCGTTATGTTCCTGGAATGAATCGGCGGTATTGACCAATTTTCAGTGACACTACAATATTATTTCCCATTTGGCTCCCGTCAAAGAAACGTGGAAAATGTAATTTTTATAAAACACCCTCCCCTCTCGCACCCCCTATAACGACAAACTAAAAAATCATTAAATCATTCATGGACGTTGTCGTTCACTTTTTTGCTGGAAACTATTGCTAAACAAACTACAAATAAATAAATAAAGTTGTATTCCGTTAATTTTTTAAAATCAAATTTGACAGAGAAATTTCTCTCTCAGGAGTATTTCATGTATTTTTAGATTTATGATTAAAAAAAAAAGTGAATCTGACACTGTAAAATATGACTGGTACCTCTATATGTCTTCTTCTTCCTCCTCGAATGTAAAGCTCATTGCGTATCGCATATAAGCTTATTGCATGCTCTCAACTTAGTGCTCTAGAATCTAATTAATTAATTAATTTATCTTTATTAGGGAGGCTTTCAGCCTGGGACTGGTTCGCCTCCAAACTCTAGAATCTAGAGTCTAGATGCACTTTCACAGTTATTAATTGAGAGTTTTCGATGCCTGTACCATTTTTGGCATTCGTATAATTGTGCGGCCAGGTTGAGAAATCAAACAACTCGCAAAATACCTAGACCGGGTTGGGAATCGAAACCAGCCACCTCCAGCATGGTTTGTAGCTGCGCCTCTTTATATAGATTTACAGTCAAAGTCTCTCCTTTATTACATACACTGAAGTCTTTTTTTACACGGTTTTTTTTTACGCGGTTTTTTTTTTACACGGTTTTTTTACACGGTTTTCCACGATTTACACGGTACGTTTTTAACGATTTCTCGACAACGATACAACCTATCGACTTGCTTCCAATCACATTATCCGTTTCAAGCTATAGGTAATCGAATGGCATACTTAAAAAAAATCACAATTTTTGGTGTAAATACAGAAATTTTTAAAATATATCTATATGGACCATATCATGCTTTAATTACAAATGGCATCAAAATCCGATTTTTCAAAAACATTTAAACATGCGAAAAATCAAAATCTCGTAGGTTTTTTTACACGGTTTTTTTTACACGGTACGTATCCCCCGTGTAAAAAAAGACCTGAGTGTACTCTTCACAAACGATCGTTTGTCAGAAAACGTGCAGCTAATCTTGATACCCGATACCCGATACCCGATCCAAGTTGAAACTGAGTGATAAATGAATTCGCTATGAGTGAGTGGAAACGTCATCAAATCATCAACTAATATATATTAGTCTTCTTTATTATCGAGACTTTCAGCCGTGGGCTGGTTCGTCTCTTACCGACTGGAGGTTCCGGAAGGGAGCCCCCTCAATCAATTAATATAATCATATCACTTAAGCTCTCAAGTTTTCGCATAGGCAAAACTGACTCTACCCAATCGTCTAGAGAGACCATCTTCAAGCGCTAGCTAGTCAGCGTTTGTCTCCTCTCCGGAACATATCGATCTAACATGACCGTTTCTTTCACTCTGTACACCCGCAGGTCGGAATGGTACCACACACCTGGTGGTACCACGCCAAACGTCGCTTACCTCTCAATCAGATGTCGTAGACGATCGCAAGGCACTACGGGACGCGCTGTACCAGGGCATCTTTCACCGGCACCGGCGGACAATCTTCGCCGTCGGGAGCTTCCTCCGAATGCTGAAGAGTCGCAACTCATCCTACAATACCATTCGTAGCTCGTCCGAAGGTGAGGACGATACGCGATAAAGCCAACAACAACAACAACAACAACCGAACAAACACGAACATAGTCCCGACGGTGAAACTGATTAAATATCACGGTAAGATCGGGACAACCACGGAATATTCAATACAGGTAAACTTATGATCGAAGCGAGCCTGATGGTGGACATAAGGTTCACCGAATACATTAGACACGGAGACACTTGTTATTGTGAGAGAGTAAGCTTAGAGAATAGTAATGATAACGGAGAGGTGGTTTGTCTACACACATTTGGGTACATATTATAGCGCTAGAGAAGGAGGCAGCCATGAGTATGTAGGTGTTTTGTAATGTTTAGCTGATTAGTTGCGGGGAAGACACGCTGCAATGATTTATATGGTTAGGATCCAGGATCAAATGGTAGGACCAGTTAGTAGAACGCGAAAGCAAACGAGTGGGCGTATTATAGTATTTTTGCAACACGCATAAGTAATTCTCAAATTCCGTTTCTGCTGAAATTATGATCAAATTGATTAATGTTATCTGATTAGCATTTGGTTCGAATTTCCAACATAATTTTTCTCCTCAAATGCGACCAATATCAGGTCCCATCTAGGCAACCAACCAAAAATGACACGTAACTTCAAACGAAACATACCTAGTTGATTTATTGGAAATGAGAAGCCACGCAAAAAAGGATGCAAAGAAGAAAAAACGTAGACATCAAATCCGGTGAACGAACCGTGATCCGAATTTAAAACATGGAAGCAGAGAACGGGAGATGAAAAGTTGCCTTTTAGCATGCTAAAATTTATGTTTATTTCCCTTCCATTTCCGCTGAGGGCCGAGCACAAATCGATCCAAGCAGACGTAGAAAATGATGCACACAAATTCCTCGCAGAGCACGGTGGGTGGTGCCGACGCCGACCGCTATTTATTGGCTGTCTTTTAACCAATTGAGTTGATTTTTTGTATGTGATTGGTGACAGCAATGCATGTAGTCACCTACAGAAAATGAGTTCAATTGGGTGGCGTAGAACCGAGAAACAGCAGTGGGTGGACGGCACCACCTAGGCTACCGTACTCCGCGGGGAACTGCTGTATATTGCAAGATATGGTGGCAGCCGCTGCGGTTGCTATGATTATTTGACGACAGGCAAACTTGTTGATTGTGGTTTTCATTTTTTTTTTCTCCATGCAGATTCCAAGGGGCACGACAACATAGATGTACATATTGTAAAATGTAATCAAATTTTTTTAACTATCAACGAAAATATTTAAGTATTTTCAAAATCCAATATAGGGTAAATGATGGCTTTGGCGCCGATTGACTGTTTCCGGCAACCAAAATTTAAACGTTTCCCTGTATTTTCTCACCTAACGATTCCTTAGTCTTTCAGCTTCAATCTGATTATATTTTTACGACGGGGCGAACCTGTTACGTCAGGTTTTTCTTCAAATAAGCCATATGCACTAAAAAATACAACTAATTTCGAGTTGCCGATAGTAGAAGAGCTGGTTAAGACGCAGTTCAAATGGAAGGGTTTCCGATGAAAAAGAGTCTGCTGGCAATAGTCACACTCACCTGAAAAGTTTGAAGCGTTGTAAAAACGTTATCAAACCGGTTTGGACAATTCTGTCGATTGGAATGGATAGAATAGACGAGAATACGTAAACTCCCTTATGTAAAAGATGGAGCTTTTTGTGCTGGACAATGTTTTTTTTTCTAATGATGCTTTAGTTTTTAAATCAGTCAAGAAAATTTAAACATCAAAACATATTTTGATTTACTCAGCTAAGGTGTCCGCCGCCCCTGGCAAATTCTTGATTACTTCAGAGATTGCCGGGCAATAACGCTTAGGCATTCAGCATATCGATATAACAATAATATCGGGATTGAGGAGAGAGATGTGCAATTTTTCGGACAATATTTTTATGGTATATGTTATAATATATTTTCGTAAAATTCTACCACTCTCCAAAATGCATGCCATTTAGATTAATCGCCATCAAAATCAAAGAAAATGTATGTAAATTAGTGATTTTTTGTTGAAAAGAGGTCCAAAATGGGAGTTTAGCGACACAAAAGTGATTAGGGGAAACGCTCCTATAGTTGCGGTACGTTAGAAGCGTTAGGTTCCTATAGTTGTGTATGGAGTCTCCAACACAACTATAGGAACCTAACGCTTCTAACGTACCGCAACTATAGGAGCGTTTACCCTATACTAAAATAAGAACGTAAGGAGATAGAAAACTATTTCTTCAACAAAGTAGCTTGAAATCATATCAGCTAAAATTTTGCCTAAGATCATTTGTCTCAATTTTCTAAAAATAAGGAAGTTGTTTTTTTAAATATCAATAAATTATAAATTCACCTAAATATTAAAAACGACCAAACAAATATCATTTTAAAGAAAAAAAAATTTACCCAAGCACCAAACGTCTAAAACTTAAGCATTAAGACTGTCCTGGATCACTGTGCATTTTTTTCAAAAAGTAGTGAATATAAAAGAATACGAAATGACAGGGCTTTTGTCTTCCTAAATTCTCATCCTGGACCACTGTACATTTCAACAAGTACACTGAGGCAAATAAACATAAGAATTTCATAAGGCTCGACGTATGAACGACATATATGAATTTCATAAGCGTGACTTATGAATGATTTCCGTCGAACATAAGGTAGCTCTTATACGCTTTTAGCCATTCAATTTAATCAAGCATTGTCAGACGAGTGGTCCAAACACATGACCGGTAATCTCAGCGTCCATGGTTCGGTTCTAATCTGCTCCGGTTTATAATTTTTTTATCATCATTATTTTTCAAAAGGCAATCAATAAAATTCATACTGATTTCTTGTGGCTAAAATTAATAAGTGTTTCTTATGGAATTCTTACGTTCTTTTGCCGGCGTGTAGTGAATATATGTGAATACAAAATGTGTAGGGGGCAGAAATATTAACATTCTATCAAATATATCATATTAACAATATGATATGCCTTTTCTAAATGTTGCAATGGTGACCCGCAAAATATTGCTTCACGCACCATCTAGCGTTCAAAAAGGCCAGAAACAATCATTCAATTACAATCGAGGGGTGCGAATATAGCACTTATTACAAAAGTAAAAGTCGAATTATTTTCATTAACTACATTGTGTATATTACTTTAAAATTTGTCTGACATGTCACTGTTGTCATCGAATAAAATAAAATGCTGAAATACATTCATTTGAAATATTAAACAAATTTTCATTTGGTTTACCCCTCGTGACGATAAACAAATACATTGGTAGCCTTTTTCGCCAGCTAAGCGAAACAGTGGATCATATTATTAATGTAATATATTTGATTATATGTATAAATCTCTGATCGCATTCCATTTTGGGCTCGAATTTCCTCTATTAGTCACTACCAGTGATACAGAACCATCTATTTCAGTCATGCATGTCATGCTCTCCAGCTATTACATCGTCTGCTGATAGTGAGAGAACCTTTTATTTATAGATTGCCCTAATATTTGCTTCAAAAATAGATCATTACCCTCCAATAAAAGACACGAATGAACTTTGCATCTGGAATTTTTAACTGATGATCCCATTATTCCTCATACTCATCATCAGTGTCAAAAACAATTAGCAGCTCCCTATTATAGCTACCGTAAAAAGGGATGGCTTGCGACAAATAGATTGTATTAGCAACCTGGCATACCGTGCAATTAACCGGTGCTAATTTAGAATATGTTTAACTAGTACCCCAACATAGATGCGTTATGATCATCTATTTAGGGGTTCCAGTTGAACAAATTCAAAATAATGATCGTTTAATTGCAATTTTAGCTATTCAAACTAACGGGGTTCTACGGTATCATGAAGGTATGATTACAATTAACTATAGAAGACCTAACAACAGTTAACGTTGTTTTCCTGGCGATGCGATATTTAAAAAACTGTAACGAAGATTGCTAGTTAGAGTCGAGACAAGTTGAGGCCCACATTGATACAAGCACACTTAATTTATTTTGCCGAGATTTGCACAGCCGACTGCACGTCAATCTGTTTTACTGAGATCTCAGCAAAAGTGATGTTTCGTTGTTGAGTCTCAGAAATTGCTTTGCTGAATCTCAGCAAACAATGTCATGTTTATTGAGATATCAGTTAAATTGATTGCTGAGCATTCGGCTGTGCAAATCTCGGCAAAAATTCTAAGTGTGAGTATTAAAATAAGTTTTTAAGCAACAGAAAAAGCGGTTTTTGCTTAGTAGTTCTTACTGACTAATTTACTAATTTTATGGATATCCCTGTAAGATTGAATTTACGGCAGTCAATTTGCCAAGGAGTAAGTAACTCAGCACATTGTGCCGAAATTAGATTCGGCACAGCTTGGGCACATCCATTGGCACAATCTCGTATGCATTGGATTGTTGAAAATAAAATGGGAGCACTGCTGGACAACTATCATTGAAGTTGTTCACAACATAACGTGCTGTTTGACTGTATATTCAGGAACATCCTTACCGGTGGTGTGGTGATAAGCGTGACTGCTTTCTCACCCCAATGGGTCTGGGTTCAAGCCCAGCCGAGGTCGGTGGGATTTTTCTGAGGCATAAAAATCTCTGGTCACGTTTTCCTTCGGAAGGGAAGTTGGTCCCGGCCCATGTATGTTTGAATGGTTGCGATATCCTACGCAGGTGTGGAAGCTACCTTCCTGCACATTCGATTGCCGTCAATGGATGACAATCGATGTCCGTCAGTGATTGGCACTAGATTTCGGAAAACAGACCGACGTTAAATAAAAGAAAGAATAAGAAGAAAAACATCCTCTAATTGAATATACCAGAGGAACTGTAGGTTCTAGAATGGTCTCAAGAGAAAGAGGCAGTCAATCAGACCCTATTAGTACCCTTAATTCAAATAATGATGCAGCTCGCAGTAAAAAAAACTACAAAAGTCATATTCGTCATCCTCTATAGTCGGTCTTCATCAATGTTCCCCACCGGTTCCACCCAACCCACTGCCGAAAACATCAGCAGCGCTGGTGATCTATAACGTATTTAAGCTCCAACCATGTAACATTAAATCCGGCAAGGTGGCAACAAATGAAATGCCTTGAAAACAATTCTTACTTTCCCGCAATGGACAATTAAAAAATGGTTTATTTGTTTTCGAATTGACGAGCACAATTTGCGTGAATCATGCTTTCCTATAACGACATGCGGTGCGACATGTACCAAGCTTAAACCTAGAGGAAAAGGAGGAGCTGTCAAATTAGCACCAGAGCACCAGAGAAATTTGGCTTCACTCGAGTTGTTCACAGATGACAGGCGTTGCAGTCCTGTGGTTCCACCTCTTTCCGGCCGCTGATAGACCGATGCTTTTCACATCACGAAAGGCTAGGTTTCTGGTCTGCCTTTGAGGGCATTATAAAACCCTAAAACACAGGATTTTTACTATCCTATGAACACAGCACACATCCGCCACTTCCCGCGTCATCCTCAATCCGATTTATCCTTGCGATTTCAAACCAAAATATTCAAGGTGTTAGAAATACCGGGTTGACGCGAAGGGTATTTTACAAACAATCGCAGCTTGCTCTATGACCGGCACAATCGGTACACCTGCGGCACACTGACAAAAAAATGACCCAAGATTGGAGTGCGGAGTGACCTATCCCTTGGCACTGAAAAATACAGCTGATTTCGAGTTTCTGATAGCAGAAAAGCTGGTTAACACGCGGTTCAAATGGAAAGGCTTCCGAAGTGTTGTAAACACGTTTTAAACCCGTTTTGGACAATTCTGTCGATTGGAATGAATAGAATAGCAAGCATCAAATAAATGTAAACAACCAAACACGTCATGTAGGTTGAACACAAAAAAAAATCGGACACGAAAATCTTGTTGGGGTTAAAAATGCGTTTTTTTATAGTTTAATTTAACAGTTATCACACTTAGAAATTATTACCGACTTCGGTAATTTTCACCGAACTTTCAACAGTTGAACTATTCGGTAAAAATAAAGCATTTTAATTAATTAGTTTTAAGACTTCAAAACAAGGAACACTTCACCGCAATGGCTAGACTCGGCTATTTAAAGAAGGCTGACAGTGTTTTGAAAATAATATTAATTGAAACAACTTTTGAAATGAGGGTCAAAGTTTTACCGAACGTTCAGCTGTTGAAAAAATTACCGAAGTCTGTAATAATTTCTAAGTGTATACATTAGTTAGTATTATGCTTATTGTAAGACTGTTTCAGTCTTCCTTCTTACCTGGGAGGGAGAAGCAGACTCGAACAATATGACCGTCAAAATGTCATACCAGAATCAAGCTGTCACGAACCGTCATTGGGAGCCAAGCAGTTTGATAATACTTTTCTTACACTTGGGCAGTATTGAAATCTTGCATAAAGTAATTCATGAAAACTGTCGTATTCAGCTATCTTATTCAATGGGACATCGTTTTTTTTTTAAATTCATTAATTGAATGTACACAAATATATATTGAAAGGTTTTTGTCAATATATTTAGTGGCATAATAAAATGCAAAACAGAAAAGTACATTTTCTCACTGTACACTGGACAATCTCAAACAATCACTACACGCTCAAAGCAAAACAGGTTATTTTGCTACGCCTAGTTTGATTTGATTTCAATGGCACAAATTTTCATGACAAGCTATACAATAAATTCCGTGTGTGCTATCTGCTTCTCCCTTCCAGATTTGGATTATCCTGGTTCACTGTGCATTTTTTTCAAATATGGTACTTAATATAGGGGAATACGAATTGACAGGACTTTTGTCTTGCTAAATTCTCATACTGAATACGAAATGTGTTTGGGCAGAAATATTAACAATCTACATGTATAAATCTCTGGTCGCATTCCATTTTAGGCTCAAAATTCAGCTATCAATCACTACGAGTGATACAGAGCCATCCTTTATATTCATGCATGTCATGCTCTCAAACCCATTACACCGTCTACTCATAGTGAGAGAACCTTTTATTTATAGATTACCCGAATATTTGCTTCAAAAAGAGTTCATCACCCTCCAATAAAAAAAAACACGTATGAACTTTGTATCTTGAGTTTTTAAGATAACTAACTGATGATCCCGTTATTCCTCGTTATTGAATTATTTTCGTTGATATTTAGAAATACTAGATGATAATTTCAAATATATCTAAGTTGTCTTGCCCCTTGGATCAAACATAGAAACATCAGATTTTGATGTCTCTCACCTTAACACCTTCTTCCTCAGTTCTTTGGCCCTAGGTTCGTGTTTAAGACTAATTTGCTTAAAAGTTTCCTTATATCACCGAAATACGATGCACCTGTTGAATCTGGTAATTATATTACTTTTACTAACATGTATCTGGACTATAGATACTATAGATTCCATAGATAAGCGGAGGCCTAAAAAGTTGTTTTGGCAACCATGAAAAATAAATGATCTTACTGGCATCCGTGAAAAAAGTTGATGCCATCATAGACAGCATTGCCAGATTGTTTCATGATTATCGGTATCAAATGATAAAAAAAAATCGGTATTTATCGGTATACCCTATTTTTTTTTTTTTTTTTGACTAAGATTGAAAGATGTACTTTCTATGTAAGTCGGAAGAAACTTCTGGGAAATATTTGAATTAGTCTCTTAATGGTACCAACAAAACTTCCAAAGGAAGAATAAAGAAGATCTTGTGGAGGAAGTTCTAAAAAATGTCTAACAAACATCCAATGGGGATCTTCTAAGACAAATATTGAGAAACTTCTAGTAAATTTTTTTAAAAACTTTCGGATAAAATCCAGAAGCCAGAAAAGTTTGGAAATCGAAAGCCAATCCCGGAGGAGCCATTTCCAGGGGAAGTTAGGAGAAGCTCTGAAAAAACCTTCCAATAAGGCAGAAAAAACCTACAGAGAGTGACTTATGGAGAAACTTCCAGAGGAAGACGAAATAAACTTCTGGGAGAACTCGATAGATACATCCGGTAGAACTTTTATTGAACTTCTTGGAGAAGACGGAAGAAATTTCCAGGAGACACTGGGAGAATCTTCCTAATGTAGATTGAATGAAAATTCTGGAAAAAGTCGGACGCCAGAGGACTTACGGAACAGTCGACTACTTCAAGGAGGAGATGGGAAAATATCTGGAAGAAATAGATTTCTGTGGGATGTTAGCACAATATTCTCTGAAGTTCCTCACATGTTCTATTGTTTGCACTTCGGAATATCTCATACTCGGAGCTCCTTGAAAGTTCTTACAATTTCCCTAAATTTAATGGGGCTGTTTTGAAGTTCTCTGATCATCCTCGAAGTACTCATAACTTCCTTGATTATTATGGAACTACTGGAAAATCTCTTATCTTCTGTAAAAGTCGCTGGATCTTTTTTAGGACTTTCAATTTATTTATTTTTTCAAATTAATGAACATCAGCATTAAAGTTCTCTGAACTTCGCTATTTTTAGTTTAAAGTTCCCTAAACAGCCGATAAAAAACACAGAACTTTCCTCAAAATGTTCTCACAATTTTCTAATGTTCACATAACTTCCCTTACGTTACCAAAATATTCATGAACCTCTCGGATCTTAACTGAAGTTTTCGGAACTTATTTAAAGGTGCAGAAATTTCCTTGAATTTATTTGTACTAATGCTTCCCTAAAGTTATGTCAATTATCCTGAAACAAATGGAACTATCCTGAAAACCATTAAATTTCTTTAAAGTTCTTTGGGCTTGTGAAGTTTCCAGAATATTTCAGTTTCCTTAAGTTCATTGGAGTTCTTTGGGCTTTCCTGAGATTTTGAGTTTTGAGAAGTTGATGAAACTGTCTTTAATTTATCTGAACCTACCCAAAAGTCCGAAATATTCTGAAATTTCAGAACTTCTGAAAAGTTCCTGAAATTTTCCTGCAACTAATGGGACCGCAATAAAACTCTGGAAGCATTTCTGAAGTTGAAAAAACTGACGGGAGGAGACGGAATAACCTTTCGAGCGAAGCCAGAAAAAGCTTCCAAGGGAAGTCGAAATAGCTTTCCAGAAGGAATCGGAAAATAATTTACAGTGTAAGGTGGACGGAAATTCCTAGAGAAAGTTGGTAGAAACTTCGAAGGGAAGATTAAAGAAATTTCAGGAAGTTCAAAAATTAACGTTTTTATGGACCTATTTTTCCACTGAATAAAAGTATTTCTCGATTTCCAGAAATTACTGGGATGGAGCCGTCAGCTGTTTCTCGACTCTTTGGTTACCAAAAACGGCGAGGAAATGGAAGCATTAGTCGAAAGAGTATAAAGCATAAGGATTGATGCATATATTATGTCACGCTCTAAGGAAGGAGGGGGGTCTAAGATTTGGTGACAAGCAATGCATTAGGTATAGGAAAAACGTCACGATAGGTGGGGAGGGGGTAATTTTTTGCTCGATTTAGCGTGACATAATTAATGCATGGGCCCCAAGACATTTTTGAAGATAAAATTTTTTTTAGAGCAGTCTCAAAAATTGCAATTTTCAAAAAGATAAAAGTCTCTCACAATAGTTTCCTCTGAAAATTCAGTGCGGGCAGGCAGTAATCATTTTGATTATTAATAAAAAAAAATCGGTATAAATCGGTATTGTAGCTCAAAAATCGGTAACCTTATCTGTATATCGGTATAAATACCGATAAATCGGTATGTCTGGCAACGCTGATCATAGAGCTCTTCGTTGTGTAGTTTTGTTTTGTTTCGTGCGTAATAGTTCAAAATGAAGTGCAAAGCAAAGTGCAGCAATGTATCGAGGAATGGTTTGCTTTATCTTTCCTTCTTCCGTTGTCCGCGAAATAAATCGGAATGTGGAGCGTGGAAAGCGTTTTGTGCTCATTATATTACAATACTTCTCCCTCAAACAACACCATGATGACGTCATGCTCGTTTGGCTACACTAACTAACAGTTCGTTTGGCTACATTATACTTTTCCTTCGCCTATCTATGGAATCTATAGTATCTATAATCTGGACCAAGAGGGTATTTGTATATGTGCACAATTAATTTAATTATTTCAAGTTCCGTGGCCATCAATGTTGATGAAATGTTTACCAATTACTCGTCAAAGTTTAACACACAATAGGAGTATTCACAAAACGCATCCTAAACGTATGCACCTTCGTAAATGTGTAAACTTCCATTACACTTCAATGAACCCTGGTGTTTTTACTACAGAGTATATGTTAACGATGCCCGTAATGAATACCCCTAATATGCTGTCAAAAGTTTCTGCTTGCTAGGAGCAATATGGCACATTGAAACCTACGTCCAGATTTACTTTTAACCAGGCTTTAGGCTTTTACGCCGCTTGATTTGCGAGAATTTTTCTGGCTCTCATCCAGGGTTACTTCCACTCACTTGCTATAAAAAAATGTTTTCGGAATTATGAAATTATGAGATGGTATAATGATAACTATTACTTGTAAGCTACAAAAAGAGGTCGTGAAGTATGTGTATGACACATAAAATCTGTCAATATTGCTTTCAGAGGGTCACAATCCGCGATTTTACGACTCGTGAGCGCTCACTCTGAGTGAACGCTCACGAATCATAAGATCGCTGATTGTGACGCTCTGAAAGCGAAATTGACAGGTTTTATGAGTCAAACACATATTTTACACCCTCTTCTTGTTACTTACAAGTACAACACATCATTATATCATCTAATGATTGCATAATTCCGAAAAAAAAAATTATAGCATGTGAGTGGAAGCAACCCTGCTCTCAACTTGGTGTTCTAGATGCGCTTCCACAATTGTTAATTGAGAACCTTGTATATTTTGTGGCAAGCACAATGATACTCTATGCCCAGGAAAGTCGAGAAAATTTCAAACCCGAAATATTGCCTCTACCGGTCGGGAATCGAAAAAGGGGGCGGGACACCTTGGCTGAATATATGTAATAGTTAAATAATTTCGTTGATATTGAGAAATATTTGATGATATTTTCAAATAGGGGAAATGGCTCTAATGTTGGCCTATGGATCTAAGATTGGGCCCATCGCTAAAAATCTGCTATTTATCAATTTTATCTAGATGAACGCGTCATTGGGACGGTACTAATGGATATTTTTTGTCGCTATTGAAAATTTAGTCGATTGCTGAATTTATGTATGGGCCCAAATTAGAAGCATTTAGGCCGACATTACATTCATTTCCCCTATATCTAAGTTGTCTTGCCTCTTGGAATTGAACCCACCGCCTCCGGCTTGGTAATACCGTGCCTTTACTAACTGGGCTATCTGAGGCCCCTGCATCGGAAAGCAGCTTGCTTGAATTTTTGTTTTGTTATTTATTCGCGGCACATGGTAACTGTCAACTTTGCCAAGTGCAGTGGTTCCATTAAATACTGGAAGTTTTCCATCATTAATGCTTTTAAACTAATCCTCGATGGCAAAAATTGGAAATTGGACGATTTTTTCCGTTTTATATATTCCTACTACTCAAGTTGAAAACAATACATAACAATATGCAACGGAAACCGAGCTTAGAGATGACATCACATACATGCACAGCTATTTAAGCTGTCATGACATGCTGTGATGAGGGCGAGAAAATAAATATGACAACAACCACACAATTTTCATTAATCCCAACCACACAACGGCAAAAAAACAACGTGTCAACGCAGCTGATTACGATGCTTCTAATGGGTGTCTATTTTATCTGTGACAACCGTGGGAGATTGTGTGAAAAACGTGGTTCCTGGAAACTCTATTCATAGGCTTCCTTGTACTGAAAATGACACTCTCATCAACAGCAGCTTCCGATAACAAATGGCAAACCACGATGAGCCTATTTTACAATCGCAGACAGGTAAGCAGAAAAATTCTATTTTGATTTACAATTATTCATGAAATCTTTAATTTGTTTTAACTGCCATGGAAAACCAGAGAGTTTGCGGGAAGGTTAAACAGCAAGTCTGTAAAGTCGACTTGAATTTTGAGCTTTCTGCCAGATATTAGAAACAACTTTCGTTTCATAGCCACCATCAATACATTTCTACGAAGGGCGTTGACTAGCTTGCAGATCGATTTGTTTTCGGTTGACTAAAATAGCATATTTTTCGAGCAAAATATTGCATTGTTCCGGAAATCGAAATACCAGCTGGTAGCTTAGAAAAATGCAGGAAGTAAATTACGGGAACAGAGTTTTGTAAGGCATTCTCAAAGCCGTAGCAGAAGGAAAGGAAGCTGTAGTTAATCCCAAAGAAAAAAAAATAGTTATTTTGTACGTCGAAACACATTCTACACTAGGGCAAAGAAAAAAATATGGAGAAGGAAAAAACAAGAAGAAGAAAATACTTTATAATACCAGCGTCATTGTCGTTGTTAATTTTTATAACTTAATGAAAAGCAGAAAGAACATATAATGTATTAGAGGAAAATTATGAGAAGAGAAAGAAACCGCAAGTTGAATGATGTTTAACGCATTGAACCATTAACCACATAATTGCAGACATAATGTCATGAGAAACCGATGCGTTGCATAAAAAAAAAACAAAAAAAAGAAATTAAGCAAATCATGTTAAGTTTATAACGCTAGCAAACGTATAGAATGAATCCAGGAAAACAAAACTAATGAAAAACTAAACGTTAGGAATGATTATTTTAGAGAAAACCAAAACACAGATTGAAAGGAATGTAGTAGTGGAACGGGCAAATCTTAGACTAGTTTATGACTAATAAATAACAAATAACGATACGGTTACCATATTGCATCCAATTAATTCATGATGACCACCATTTTACCACACGTGTCACTGTTCAATGCGGTTCTATTCCAACAGGGCTGTGTCTCTTACAGTCATGCATCGAAACAACTCCGTTTGCACACTATTCAAAGGTCATATTTTACTGATGTATATTTCTGTTGAACTTAAAACCTAGATTTCGAACGACGTAATGGTGGAACCTACTTTGCAGTAGAAGCTCCAAATACACTTCTATTTAACCTAGCAATGAGGGTAGACAGTACATTCAAATGGCAATGGGAGACATATGGGTGCTAGCACTGTGTATTTGTGTGAAATTCCTTCGGTACGCCGTTGAAAAATTTAAATTATCCACCTCTCATGAAAATTTAATCAGTTTAACGAAACTGTGCTCCAGTTTTCGATAGCCTTCGGCTTTCTTAGCGGCATCGATGGTGCTGATGGCGGTGCGCTGTGTCATTTTCATTCGGCTGTTTCCACTTTGTCCTTCCGAGCCTTGAGGTAGGCTTTCACGTAGAAATCGGCGAACAGCGTAAACATGAACAGGTTCTGCGTGAAGCCGATAAACAGCAAGTAGGTCGGATAGCTGCAGTATCCGAAAATCAGCGGCAGTCCAAAATGTGCCATCAGGATCATGAATTGAATCTGAAAAACCATGGAAAAAGAACAAGAAGGGGGAAAGTCAGTGGTAAGTATGAATTTTGGTTTCAGGACAAAACAAAAGTTAGCTCATACTACTGCAACACCCACCCAATCATCGAAATGGACGCATTATGAATTAATTAAATATAATAAAAAAAAATTATGTTGATTTTACTAGGGAGGAAGTGACGAATGGGGGAGAGCGATATTTTTTTCCTAAATTTAGCGTGACATAATTAATGCATGGCCCCGGAGAAGCTCAACGTGACATAGGTAAATTATCAGATTTGAGTCTTTCCGATATAAATGAAACTTTCCCAGCAAACAATTTTAGCTGCCGATCAGCTTATACAAGCAAAAATTAGCTGCAGAAGGCAAATTTTGGCTGTATAAGCTTATCTGCAGCTAAAATTGTTAGTTGGGTTGTCTATGTTTTCGACAGGGGGAATATAAATGTTCCCTAGACATTTAAATGGTGCAACGGCCAAAAATTGGTCAAATATAATTTAGTGCCCACTGATTATGTTATTATATACAGTCGAAATTCGCTGGTTGGGCTTTTAATACTTGGGCTGCTTTTTAGTTGGACCTCCGCTGGTTGCAACTGGATGTCGAATTCTCGTGTCAAATCGGATTTTACAATCAAACATAAATTCTTTTTGCTTCAATCCGCTGTAATTGAAGTCGCTTTGTGTGAAATCTTCTCAACCACAACAAAAGATGCGGACACCAAAACAAATTATAGCCAAATTCGTTAGTTGGGCCGATGTGGTGGCCCAACCAGCAAATTTCAACGGTAAATGATCAAAAAAATAATTCTTTTAGAAGTTCAACGGCTACAAAATACAGCAATATTATTGAATTAGGCTTCCAACTTTCCAAATGCGGACTGCCAAGCTTTACGTTTCACATCATCCATCAGATTTTGTACTGCTGTTGTATCAACCTCATGAGCATTTCCAGCCGAAAACGCTAAATAAAATGTCAATTTTGTCTCGACCCCTTCCGATTTGAATGAAACATTGCTCACATGTTCGCTGCTACCAATGATTGCAATTTTCATTGAAATATGATTGTTTTTCTTCACAGTAACTTTAAAAAGGGCGTATTAAACAAAATGATTAAATTTTTTTTTCAAGAAATTATAACCTAAAATCTATTGATCTGATCAAAATGGCACACGGAAAGAAGTCATAGGTAGTTAAATTATCTTTGAGGAAAAATACACTGAAAGAAAGCTTAGTAAATTAATATTTGAAAAAAAAACGTAGAACGTTCATTTCTTCAAAGCACAGTAAATTTTTAATCCTGGTTTCCTAGCAGTCGTCAGACGTTCTCCAAACACTTACGCTGTTCCTTGCTCACAATTTTGACAACTGAATAGTAAATGGCAATAACAAAATAGAGGAAACATTCCGTACGCACACACCTACAAACTGAGGGGTGTTTAAGTTTTTTAAGTGCACGATTAAAAAATATTCCAAATTTTAGTCGACCAATTTTTGACCGTCCACCCTTTAGAGCACTTTGACTCAAGCGTCATATTTTAAAAGGGCGTATGTATTTTTATGAGCACTATGTTTGCAAAAAACGTATCTCACACTCTAAACGTCAAAAAATCATTCAAGCCGAGAGGGACGAAAGTCCCAGATTTATTCAAAACTTTCCAAAAATTACTCTAAAGTTTGATTTATTGATTTATAGTCGGAGAAATCCATTTTATCGGATTCATCCTAAAACTAAATAATATCGATTTTTAATCGGTCACATTTCTTATTACCGGTCACATCTCTATAAGCTATAAGTATCATGACAGGTAACGATTAAAGAGCCTGAATTTATAAAGAGGCGACATCTTATCAATTTGACAGGTCTTCTGCTCGATTGGAATGACTTTTCCTATGACTTTGACAGACAATCGATTGTTCCAATTTTGACATGTCGTCTCTTTATAAAAAAGGAACGTCGTGCAATCTCAACCAACAATTCAAAAAGGCGGATCAGCTTTTGTAATCAAATCTTTTCTCGCAAATCGAAGCTCGCCTTGCCAAATCAACAAAAAACCGCCGGCTAGGGAAAAATTCTCTCCTATCCGATGGTGGAATTGGTTTGTGTAAGCGTGCTTCAGTGTTCAAGATAAGGTCATTACAAGTTTGCTGATCCACTCTTTAGTATTGTTGGTTGATAAATCTGTTCGAAAATCGTATATTCAAAAATCATTTATGGTGATTCCTTGAAGAGTTCACAAATTCCCTGAGGATGGCAAGTGTTCTAGAGCACAATTTTCGGACACAGTTGTGACATCACTCATGAAATTGGAACTCCCTGTTTGCTGCATCAAATGTGAAGTTCCTGTTTCATTGTTGTATGTTTTGTGGCAGCTGTGCTGTGCATTTCACACAGTATTGGAAGTACAGAAATGCATATGTCACGAATGGGAATTCTCCGATATCTCCAAGGCCATTACTGATTTCCATCCCTGCCTCAACAGACTTCCCCAATCTCAGGCATCCGGTGAAGATCAGCATCGATGGCACTTATCGTTTGGTGTTGGGTTTGGTCGAGTTGAGGTTTGGTCACGTTTGGCCATCAATTCTGTTGCCAAATCTCCGTGCAAATATCATTGCTTCCAGAGTTTGAACATGCAACAATCACAAAAGCAGGTGCTCAAGAAAGTGACAGTTCACATCACAAAACACACTTAAAACAACATCAGCATAATACCCGATAATTCTAACACATTCAAGATTATCGATGAATAGTGTATGCAATCGGATAATATCGGCAGGTGCTTGTTATTATTCATTACGACTTGAATTGATCTTAAAAATCGAAATTTTTTAAGCAAATTTTATGAAAATCCGCTATATGAAATGTGAAGCGGTTTACTTTCGTCCCCCTTGATTCCAGCTTGAAACTCACAAACTGCTCAAACGTCAATTGGGTTGTTTAACTTCGAAAAATATACCGATTTTTATACATCATCTGATAGAGCTTCGTTTTCTGAGCACAACGATATTTTTATCAATCCCGTAGACATTCATCTCGATTTTTAAATCAAGATTTAAATTTTTTGATCGATGACATTAAATCTATTCGTTGACAGCTCGCTCCAATTCAAAGTCCCGCCAAGGGGCACTAAGATGGTGATTTTTGCTAATGTAATCGTACTTATTTAAATTAGTTCCAGTGTACCAATATTGATGAAATTTTGGATTTCGGTTCCATTTTTAATGAAGATAACGAGAATGTATTTACCTCAATAACCCTAAACAACTCAATTGATAACATGCTTATGCCGAGACGGACGAAAGTCCCAGATAAATTCAAATTTTATGCAAGAATACTTTTTAGTTTGATGAAATGATTTATATCCGTGCAGTTAAATTTTATTCGATGATTGAATATTAAAAAACAAACTATTAATTCTCAGATATGGTAGCTGTCAGAATTTCCCGTTCCTATTTAGACGCAACGGAAGAGAAATAAGTTTATAAGTGAATCTCCAATGTAGATAATTTAACTACAGGGTATCTCAAAATTGATGGTACACCCTAGAAGATTTTTTTTAACATGGTGAATAGACGTATTTTTTTTTTAAATCATGGCTTGTTCAATGTTTATTGATTTATTGCCATGATATAGGTCTTTATTGGAAGAGCCTGTATTAAGTTAGATTTATTTTAGTGAAACGCTCGAATTTCAACTTTTTACCTAGTGGACGAATTTTAGTAAAATTATTGGTATACGAATGATCCCTACTACGACTAAAACTGAGCAAAATTTTAAGAAGTATGATATTTTTATTTCAAGAAAATAAGGTTTTTCAAGAAAAACGCGTTTTTCTTAAATTGCTCTAACTTTATGTTAAATGAACGAAATATGCCTAATACTGAAACAATAATTAATAATTGTAGGCTGAATCAGCTGCCAAAAATTCAGAGACGTATCTTTTTAACTTGTGCTTTTAGAGCCGTTTTCCTAAAATTTAAGAACTGCTTACGATCAATTTTGAGATACACTGTACCTACCACTTCTTTTCACATGTCATTTTGATCAGATCAATAGTTTTCATGTTGATTTTTTGAAAAAAATATGCACCCAGATCGGTCAAAACTGAACCTACCCAAAAATGGGTAAACTGTGTTGGGAATCCAATCAACGTTGTTCATTTGTCAACTTGTCACTCCCAACACAGTTTACCCATTTTTGGGTAGGGCGAGTTTGGACCGATCTGGGTGGATTGTACCCAAATTTGGGTAGTTTTGAAATAGCGTGTACTCGATTTTTAATACACCCTTTACAAAAGCTACTGGAATGAAAAAAATCATATTTAAATGAAAAATGCAACCATTGGTAGCAGCGAACATATGAGTAATGTTTCATTCAAATCGGAAACACTAATGTCCAACCAGTTTGCGTTTTGAGCTGGTAATGCTGTAACTGCTGAACGCCAGTTTTCTTTGAACTGTTTCTCATTTTCAATTTTTTCCGAGTTTTCTTGAGGTTTCGCTTAACGATTGCCCAATATTATTCGATTGGGCGCAGCTCCGGCGAGTTTGGAGGGTTTTGTTGTTGGGTTGTTGTTGGCGGTATACCATTCCTGAGCCATTTTCCCGTAGTCTGGCCAAAACAGCACGTAATAACTGTGTTTCTTCAAAAAAAAGGCCATAGGCGTTTTTGAAAACATTCCTTTACACAAATATCTTGGTTAATAGTATCAGTTGTTACGCAAATTCCGCTTTTTTAAGCCCACACGTGCAAATCGCCTGCCAAACCAAGTATTTTTCGGGAACTTTGACAACTGTTTCTGCTTAAACATATCCTGAACCTGTCCTTTTCCGGTAGCCGTGTAAAACTCTTGACCTGGGAGCTGCTTGAAATCCGCCTTCATCGTCCATTATTATGCAATCAAACTTGGTCAACAATATCGTGTACAACATACGTACTCTTGCTTTGGCGGTGCTTATCATCTCCATTGGGTGTCACTGTAACCTTGTATGTTGACTCTTTGCGCTGTTTTGTGTGATAATCCCAGCTTCTTTCCGACATCTCTGATGGAAAGGTTAGGATTACGCCTGAAAACGCTGGGCATTCTGCTACCGGTCGCTGCGGCATCCTGGTTTCGGTTTCCTCCTGATCCTGGTTTCCTAGCATTCCTACGTTCCCCAAACACTTACGCTATTCCTCTTGCTTCGACGACATTTTGACAACTGAATAGTAAATGGCAATGACAAAATAGAGGCAACATTCCGTACGCACACACCTACAAAATGAGGGGTGTTCAAGTGCATGTTTAAAACAAATACAACAAATTTTAGTCGAGCAATTTTCGACCGTCCACCCTTTAGACCAATTTGACTCAAGCGTCATGTTTTAAAAGGGCGTATGTATTTTCAAGAGCACTATGTTTACAAAATCGTATCTCACACTCTAAACGTCAAAACGTCATTCCAGCTTTAAACTCATACAAAGTGCTCAAACGTCAATTAGGTTCTTTAATTTTGAAAAATATATCGGTTTTTATATATCATCTGAAAAAGCTTCGTTTTCTGAGCACAGCGATATTTTTTTTTATACCCACACACTTTCATCTCGATTTTTAAATCAAGATTTAAAGCAAAATAATAACTTCACTGTTTGGCACTAAACTGACAAACTGACAGCTCGCTTCCATACAAAATGACACCGAGGGGCGCTAATAAGGTGATTTTTGCAAATGTAATCGTACTTATTTAAAATAGTTCCACTGTACCAAAATTGATGAAATTTTGGGTTTGGATTCCATTTTTAATGCAGATTACGAATATGCATTTACCTCAATACCCTTAAAGAACCCAATTAACCACTTCATTCGAGCAGTTAAAATGACGTTTACTACCACTCGAACTTTGAAATAAAACATTATTTTGAGATTTTTTTTCTTCTAGAACCTCTAGATCTCCAACATATCGGGTCACACCGCGTGACAGATTACGATAACAACATTTTTGAAGTGGACTTCGACAGTGAGCATTCATAAAAGGGTTAATGTCGCAAACATAAACACTGACTTCTTTCGTAAATTTATCGTAATTCAAAGTCTATCCATGCATGCCACCAATTATATCACATAGATGGACTCTTTTTCTAATTAATCACCCTGGTGACTTGCTTCGGCGAGTTTTCATTCTTGAGAAATTCGAGTAAGAACTCATTGTCTACGTTTGTGACGTTATGAAAGAAAACTATATAGAGATTTTTCCGGACCACCGACCGCGATCTAGACAATGGGATCAACCCAAGCCGATGTATTACCGAACGGCAGCAGGTTTACGGTGCTTGCATGGATGATGATGCCGAATTTGAGATGTTCGAGGGCGGTTCGTACGAGGGTTCGTAGCGATGTGGTAGTGATGTTGAATGGGTGTGCAATAGAGTGTTTCAGCGTTATATGAAAAAAAAGTCAGTCTGGAATTTCAAACGCTACCCCCTAGAATGGTAGTTTGCGGAGTCAGCAACACCCTGCCGAAATTTGAAATCCTTTGGTTCACGGGAACCCCTCGCTCAAAGGGCTTGAAGTTTGTATAAGGATAATCGACAAAATGTATGGGGGAACGAGCCACTTTCAAATTGGCGGCCGTAGGTGGCGCTGTAGTTGATCGATTTTTTTTCTCGTACAAAATGTAGATTTTTGACGTAGGACTACGTCTGTGATTTCTATTTGTGAAAACCGAAAATGGAACATGTAACCAAATTATGAAAGATTTTGAGCGCTAATAACTCAACTGCCCCTGGACCATTTTCAATAATTTTATCACCAATCGATCAGATATAAATTTAAGACGTTATCATTTTTCAAAATGTCACTATTAAAAATTGCACGACTGTGCAACTGTTGCTATGAGCACCGATTGCCTGTGAAA
The DNA here is from genome assembly GCF_037179485.1 of Ochlerotatus camptorhynchus. Classification (NCBI taxonomy): domain Eukaryota; kingdom Metazoa; phylum Arthropoda; class Insecta; order Diptera; family Culicidae; genus Ochlerotatus; species Ochlerotatus camptorhynchus. Next base: position 1,520,761 of record NW_027040672.1, read on the forward strand.
AGCGATTTCCCTAACACAGATTTCAAAGTTGAATTCCATCCGGGCTCACCAAACGTTTATTCAATCACAGCGTGGTAAGTGGTGGTGTGGCTCCTGTATACAACGAAGGGCTGTCTGGAAGCAACGAGCTGCAGCCCACATGAGCATCAAAAGAAAGAAGAAGAAGCCGCACCGCTATTGATCGGAATCAGTAGTTCTTCGTGTGTTGCTGTGGGCCAACTATGCCAAGCTCGTCATGCTAAAGAGTATAAACAGAGAGAACCCCGCTCAAATGCGAGAGAAGTCATTGTTTACTAAAGCTGTTACGCCCTAATTCCAGCTATATCTAGATATAAGACCACGTACACTCAAAAAATATTGGACGCTAAATAGTATAAAAGTTACGCTAAATCGCAACTCTCCGTGCCGACGCAAAGGTCGGTATAAAGGGAGAGAATACATACTTAGTATAAAAATGATTTATGCCTGCCATAGTATAAAATCGAAATATGCTTGCAATGCATACATACGGTTTATTCGAGGGAATGTATTTTCTGCTTCTTTTTCGTTTAATGCTTAATATGATTGTTGGAGGCGAACCAGCCCCAGACTGAAAGCCTCCCTAATAAAGATAAATTAATTAATTAATTAATATGATTGTTTTAAAATAAAAATTAAAGTTTTAATTAAAGCAAAAGCAGTACCGTAAAATTATCATTATCGAAACCCAGGTTTATCATTACCCGACGTTTTGATCTTTGATAGGCGGCTAAAACTTGGGTCCACCCGGAATGGTCATATTCAACGCTTTGGCCATTAAGAAATTACTGTGCATCAGCAGATTATTGGCTAATCGATACAGGGTTGCCATTGATGGCAGGCTCTGATTCCACTTCCGACAGGCTTATATGCTTCTTTCGATCAATGAGCGGACGATGTTTGCAGAATCATTTGAGAACGTTACCACCTTCAACGTGAACTGAAAAACGACTACGAGTGCCATCGTGTTTGACATTGTCATTTTTGATCGTTTTAGTATACACTGATCGAATTCCACTCCGATAATCGGACTTAGTATAGTTTTGAAGAAAATATTAATCGGAGCAATGTATAAATTTTGATTAATAATAAAATGCATAAAATTTAATCAATATTAGTTTTGTAATATTTTTGAGTGTAGTTCTACGTCACCATTGCGTACAACCCCGTAGGGCTGTCCCTTGTAGTTTTTTGGAGTATTGGGAACATCTTGGTTGACGATAGGATGTGAATCCGTGTTAACGCCGAAAAGTTATTAGCGTTTCAAATGAACACCACCTTCTTTGCTTTTGGAGAGGGCGTAACGTGCAGTTTTTATTTTTACCAACAGGCATACGAATAGCAATGTCATGGGTATAACTTTTTTGTTTCACAATAAAATTGGCTGGAATTTTCACAGTAATTTGAAAAATGTTCGAAATTATGGTTTACTGGCCAAGTGATTCCTGTTTTATTCCGGGTTTCCGAGAGACCATCGGGGGGGGGGGGGGGTAGAAAAGATACCAGTCGTCTAGAGCAAGGTGATGCTGAAAATCCACAGCAACAGGCATCTATGGGTAGTGCTGATTAATGGTTTAACAAAACCAACCCACAACCTGGTTCTAAACACTAAGTGTCCGCCGGAAGGTCATCCGGTGACCCGGATCAACCTTAATCTTGATTATTATGTATTTTTGATCAAAGTATGCCTTGATTATTCTCTGCAACTATATGAAATGAAGTAAAATGGTGATTTTTGATATATAATCTGGTCATTATTGGCTCCGAGTGGTCATCAGATGGCCCGATAGAAAATTCGGAAAATCTGTAAACTTGATTGCCGTGTAAATTTGATCAAAGTAGGCGATGATTTGTTCTGATACTATGTGGAATGTAGTAAAATGGTGAATTTGGATTTATTAGCCAGTCATTGCTTCTAAGTAGAATGTACTGCTTCGTAAATTTGATCAGAGTAGGCCTTGAGTTTTTCTCTGCATTTATATGCGATGTGGGAAAATGGTGTTTGCTGATATATTAGCTGGTCATTGGCTCCGAATGGTCACCAAAAGTTCCTGAACATCCGTAAAATTGATTGCTGTGTAAATTTGATCAAAGTAGGCCTTGATTTGTATCTGCAACTATGAGGAATGTAGTAAAATTATGATTTTTGATATATTAGCTGCTCATTGGCTTCGAGTGGCTGAAGACATAAAAGCTGTTCATCTTCAAATAACAGAGAAATACGATGTTTTATAACATGTGCCTGATGTTCACGTTTTTAGTATTATATTTTGAGCTATCGTTCAAAAGAATACTTTTATCATTTTTCATCGATCGGTAGTGTGACAACAGCAGACGATAGGGCTTGTTCCTTGGCAACTATTGTCACTGTGGATGTGATTTGACACGGATCGATTCCATCGGATACAACAATGTAAGTGAGGAGCGACCTTGTATTGATGACCTCCAAATATATGGTTGAAAATATTGATGGAAATATTGACGAAACTTCTGTCGTGTGGATTCACTTAAAATTAATTTTGACAGATCGTAGCCCTGTGAAAAATATGAACGAATAGAAGCACACGGTAAAGTAAAGTACCTCATATTTACATTCTCTTCCATTACAATTTGGCCTTTTACTTACACTGAAACTTGCAGTTTGAAATTTATTATCGAGCTATATAAGGGAAAAATATACTTAACATGTGAAAAATGGTCAAATTTACTATGAAACATATTTGAAACTACATTACCTTTTAATATTTAGTGTTTGATTAAAATTCATACCGCTAAGACAATGATTCTTGCCATAAAAATTTGGTACGCGCAATATTACAAGCAATCAATCTAGTTGATAACCAGGTTGATTTTTAATTGAATGACATTGCGTGATAGCTCTAATGTGTGCATAAAACATAGTTAAAAAAAATAAGTTCACATAAAATCCTTAACAATTCTTAAATGCTTTCTAATCTGGACGCATTTTTTCCCCTGAGTGAGTGCAGTAAACAGCCATGAGCTTAATAGTACGTTCAGACTACAGAGTTATAACATGTTATAGCGCTATCTTGATGGTGGTCTCCGTGTTGCAATTATTTGACAACCGTTATAACATGTTATAATTCTCCAGTCTGAACAAGGCATAAGACAGTGTGAAATGAGCTGTATTAATTATTCGGTAGAAATGTATATGGAACTCAAGTCAACATACAATTAATTAATTAATTTATCTTTATTAGGGAGGCTTTCAGCCTGGGGCTGGTTCGCCTCCACAGTCAACATACACTCTATGTCAACTTGATCAAAGTGGCCTAAGGTTCATGTACATGGAAATCCAGAACTCGTTGGCTCGAGCTTTAAGAAGTAAGACATAGCAAGCTGTAGCGTTGGGGGATTTCCCTTCGAACCAGGCAGTAATTCACAGGGGCATCAATACAAATCGAAAGAGCCATAAAGAGTGCATTTTTCTGACTCACCCTTATACCCAGCACTCCAAATAGGGTAATGGTCTCAGCCCACTTAACGAGTGACGGTCCCAACAGAGGATATTTTTTCAAAATCATAATCAACAACATGTTTTTGATCAGAATTATCTATAACCGCTCAAGGGTGATAATAAAAGATTAAGATATTACGTGTGCAAAACAATAGGATTCCAATCTTTTAGTGCTGTCAGAAGCATAAAATCTGCTGGCAAAAAATAACATCCAGCGGCACACGATAAATGCTTGGATATGTTTTGTTCATTTTACTACAATGTTCAAAATAATGGAAAGAAAAATGACCTATGTTTATTTAGTTGCACTAAAACTGATTTCTAGTAACTTAGATGCACACTAGACTGATGCAAATTTTGACTTTTTTGCTCCACAGTGCTTAAATGGTTTAAAATCGGGTCCTGATTAGCCTCCTAAAGTTACAACTCATTTGGTTAGAAACAGACTTCCCACAAGCCATTTGAAGTTTGCATGTAAATTACTATGGGAAATCTCAACTTTTTGTTCATTGCCTTCTAGTCTTTTTCCATATTGAGCTGCGAAACAGTTCGATAGCCATTCTTTTAGAAAATTTTCTCAGCTACAACTTTGCTGAAAATCGTTTCTATGTAAAACGAGACAGGAAAAAGTTATTAATTATTTAATAGATTGGTAAACTTATGACAAGATCAAGCAGCTGCTCTGTAGGCAACACTGTATTTTGCAGTGTGACATAGTAGACATGATTTTTGTGTCCTATTTAACGCCCCACAAACGCGCATTGAACCATTGATAACTTTCGATCCTTGCATTTAATCAAAAAGTGGTCTTGAGCAAAGTTGTAGCTGAGAAAATTTCCTACAAGTACAATTGAACGTTTTTGAAGCAGATCGATATGGTGAATTATTAGATAGACATGAACAAAAATCTTGGTTTTACCATAGTAATTCCCATACAAACTTTAAATGGTTTGTGCCATCTCAGTTTCTCACCAAATGGGGTAAAATTTTGAGAGGTTAGTCAGGATCCGATTTGGAATCGTTTAAGTATTGTGGAGCGAAAATTTCAAATTTTGCATCACTCTAATGCACACTTAGAAAAAATCATGTAAATTTAGGTGCTCTGACATATACGAGCGTCAATTTTGACATAAAATTGAGTCATAATAGACGCGAAATTCGGCTAAATCAAACGTACTTTTCGTCGAGTAACGAACTTTTCAGTCTTGGTGCACTTAATTTTATATGGCATGTTTGTTTACGTCTCATCCTTTATGTCAAAGATGGATTCCGTCACGTGTAAAATTAGGTATATCTAAGTGTGTGGGGTGCCGGGTTAACCCACAGTTACGGGGCTACCCGCGCTTCCCGTACTGATGATCCTAGAAATATCACGAAACCACTTCTTTCACAAAATATTCAGTCTTGTTCGACAAATTTTAATGGTTTTAATCAAATATCATCCCATCTACAAACTAATTTGCTGACCAGCCAAAGGGAATCCTACTCTTGGACTTTTTCAGACAGAATTATGCTTAACAATTAATTAGTTAGGTAACAAAAAAATAATTTTCTGTGTGTGGTATACTCTGAAGTCTAAGCCCAAGCCACCAACATATATCCGGTTAATCATCCACGGTATTCGGAGGCAATTAAAGTCTCTGGAGATACGCCCCAAGCAATGTGACAATAGATAACTTTAAGAATTATTGCCCATATCCACACGTTCCTAAGTAAGCAACACAACCCATATGATACCCACCAGTTGAATTTGCGTGATGTGTTTCTTCCACCAGAGGGAATTCCGTAGCTCCGGCCGGAACGAGGTCAGGAAGTAGTAGAAGTACATGATGACATGAACAAAACTGTTGATCAGCCCGAGCAGCGTCGCGTGGCTCCCTGGAATGAGGAAAGAAGAACGAATGAATAAAGGATTTTTAGCAGCTAGAGTGGTCGAAAAGGGTTGTTTCGTTGGTAGTTGTATCATGAGAGCACATGCGTGTGAATGTGGTGCATAATACTAGCTAATGGATCTTAAATCATATATACATCATTGATGAAGCGATATCATGAGAAGTAAAAGCCGGTAAATACTTGGGAAATTTAAATATTTAAATAGTTCAATGTAGCTATCTAAATTCTTATAAGCAAAAAGACCAATCACCTTCTAGGTTGAAGGTAATTACCGACAAATGCAAGAACTCCTCGCACTGCAGCATTAACCCGATTTTGTTTGCTCCCTTTTTGAAAATATTGTTAATGTTTGACGAAGCCCATGCGCCCAACCTACCTTAAACATTCATCTTGAAAATTTATGAAGAAGATTTTGGATTACGGTTATACGTATTAAATTATTGAAAGATAAAAGTCTGACACCCGGATGGGGCTGACAAAATCGGATCATTACTGTATTAGCAACTTTTCCACACAAGAAACCTGAGTATGCTTGGTCATTACTTATTAAACTGGTTTAAGTTCAGCTGAACCGTTTCGGATTGTATTTGAATTGTTAATAAATTTCTCGCACAAAGCTGAAAACAAATATATAAAGAAAACAACAGCTTGACTACTTGATTCCAAACAAACGCGCCCAACCAATCAATAGGAGTAAGACTTAGGAGTACTTTTTACTTTCTATGTTTCTTGCTCTTCGTATTTGAAGCTTATTGTTTATCGCATAGTAGCTTATTGCGTGCTCTTAACTTAGTGTTCTACTAGATGCACTTCCAGAGTTATTAATTGAGAGCTTTCGATGCCTGTTCCATTTTTGCATTAGTATAATTGTGTGGCAAGTACTATCATACTCTATGCCTAGGAAATCCAACCCGAAAAAATTCTAAGCGTGACCGGGAATCGAACCCAGCCACCTTCAGCATGGTCTTGCTTTGTAGCTGCACCTTTACCGACTGAGCTAAGGGAGGCCCCAAAGGAGGTTGTTCTTTCCAACTAGTTGGAAATTGGACCGTCTTCACGAGTGATGTTAGAAGGTAGACACATAGGAATAGCGATAGAGGAGCACAGTCTAAAATGCACCTTGGTCCATTGAATTTTTCATAACTTTCTGTATTTTTAACTCAGTGATTCAGCTAACATTGCTGGATAATAAATTGAATGAAATAGTATTTTAGTGGAATATTCAAAACAGAGATGCAAAAACCTAAGATAACCCCAAATTAAAACGTGATGGTCCATTTTACCAAATGGCGCGATTTGAACTGCTTTCCTCAACATAATTTATAATGAGTGACTGAGCAAGGGGTGGAAATATGCTATTGCCACTACCTGCTTTTGATATTGCTGCAGAAGCAATCTTCGCAGAAGGCTGCTGTGAAAAAGTGAAATGTCAACATCTGTACTTGCAAGGTTTGCGCTTAAAGTGCTACTAGAGCGGCTACAGTATGTACCACTCACTCCACCACCGTTTCTTTATTGTGAGGTTGTAAGGTTGGTTCTTAAACGAAGAAAGTAATTGTTTATAGTGTAATCTCGCATATTGGGGTCATTTTACGACGACCGCATCACTTTGGAAGAAATTCGAAAGAAAAGTAATAAATGGCTATCATTTTTCTCAGAGTTCGCAATAATGAAAATAGAGTTAACTACCCCATTTCCGGCCTATTAAGCACTACCCGCACTTAGTCTTTCTTAATCTAGCGTAGTTTAGCACCAAACGAAATGTTATTATTACTGATGGCGCCAATGAATTCACTTCGGCCTATCGGATGAAGATAAAAATTGATTCGGTCGGAGCGCTTCTTTTGTTTTTGGGAATAATGGGTGCAAACCTTCATATCACGCGTTCTCATTGACTTCGTTTGGTAGCTTATTAACTAAAGTATCGTACCAAACGCATAATAGACTTGTTAACTCTGAAATCATGGATTTATTTGAAGTTTTCTGCTCGATAGGCCCAAAATGGGCGATTAAGCCGAAGTAGTTCTCTATCCTATGCATCCTATGTCACTAAAATTAAAAAAAAAATGTGTTATAATGTAACGGTAATCCAGGGTCTAGGCGGGAAAGAGAAAGGTGACAAAGTAGGAAGAAGTGTTAGTTTGTTTACTAAAATGCACTATGCCCATTTTGTTATGGCAAGTTTTGCAATAAGAAATGCTCCTCGTGTTTATTAGCGAAATTCACATCAAAGGTTGATTAATTGCGTAGGAAATCAGTTTGGCACAGCATTTGTGACCAGCATACACCTTCCGGTCGTATGAAGCAGGTCAAAAACTGTCCAAATCCGCCCATACATTTTGTTTTGTTTTGAATTTCTGTATGGCAAAATAGTGAACATTTCGTGAACATTAACGGCCAAGAACTCACCAACACCGGGAGACCGTGAGTTCCTGCCCACCTGTCATTTTTCCATCTAGAGCCAGGGTTGCTTCTAGAGATTAGCTGATGATTCACTCAAGAGACCTGATGACCCGCGGTTCATTTTTAAGAAACCGTAGCTCATCATCTCAAAAGTCTGAACCATTCAATCCGTCACTTAAAGTGTAATTTTTCTAAAAAGTACTCATTATTTCACTTACGTACACACTAAGAAATAACTAATTTTATAAGCGACGGAATCCATCTTTGACATAAAAGATGAGACGTAAACACGTGGCTCGACGAAAAGTACGTTCGATTAAGCTATACAAATTTAGGTCAAAATTGACCCTCGTATTTGTCACTCTCAGAGCACCTAAATTTACATGAGTTTTTCTAATTGCACACTAATCGAGTCAGTGCGGTTTTACTGAGTTTTTGAATTGCGGAACTGTTCGGTAAAAGTTTAAAAATCTATGGAAAATTTAATTAATAAGAAAATTTGTTCTGAACTTGTACATACTTAGTTCTGTTAATCCCATTTAATGATAGAAAACATAATTGGTCGATTTCATTGATTCTTTTCGGATAACGGTCATTTGAATTTTTACCGACTTTTTCAGCAATTCAAAAACCCAGTAAAAAAATACTGACTCCTGTAAAAAAATCTTAGTGTGTGTGTATTGAACAGCCATCGCGTAAACCAAGATTTATGCGTGCAGTCCGCATAGTGCTCTCTTGCCGTGCGGATCTATTTGTTTTCTGCTGAACGAAGTGTTAATGCTACCTAGAGCTATGAAAATATAAACAGCACGTTTATAAAATTTCCTGATTCGTTCAACTCTTATTCCTCTTCGATTCTTGTTTGGACTCTACCCAAGGTAATCCTGCTTGAACATCCACACTAATCGAGTCAGTACGGTTTTACCGAGTTTTTGAATTGCGGAACTGTTCGGTAAAAGTTTAAAAATCTGTGGAAAATTTATTAATGATAAAATTTGTTCTAAACTTGTACATACTTAGTTCTGTTAACCCCATTTAGAGATAGAAAATAAAATTGATTGATTTCATTGATTCCTTACGGATAACGGTCATTTGAATTTTTACCGACTTTTTCAGCAATTCAAAAACCCAGTAAAAAAATACTGACGCCTGTAAAAAAATCTTAGTGTGTCGACATGGAAAATTCCTCTTCGATCCTTCGGTTTCTAATCTGCTTGGAAGTCGATTTGTAGAAACTTTTTTCGCCATGGCACCTAAACGCAAAAGAAAAGGGCAATCTCTTGGTTCTTCTTCTGATTATATTTATTGGAGCAATCAATTTGATATGCTCACGGATGATAAGAATGATCCATCATCCAAGCAAAATTCCACAAAACATTCCCGGCTTAATGCCAAGAAGGAAAAGATTCCCCCTATTGTGATAACCTTCGCACGGACCTTTTGAGCTTCGTGACATTCAAGTTTTCACTTAAAATTGGCCGTCGGGGTGAATTTCGTGTATTGACTGAAACCTTGGACGGATTCAAACGTCTTCTCAAGTACCTTACTGAGAAGCAACACACATGTTTTTACTTACGACACCAAAACTGAACGTCTGTTCAATGTTGTCTTGAAAGGTCTGCCCAGTGGTGAATCCCTGCATCAAATCAAAAATGAATTGTCTAAATTACTTGAAGTTGAACCACTCCATGTAATCAAAATGAAAATGAAATCCCGTCCTGGCGATTCACGCAACGGGATTTCTAATGATTTTTATTTAGTTCACTTCAAGTCTAGTGAACTTATCAGCCTCTAGGTCTTAGTATGCTCCATATCCGAGTGAAGTGGGAACACTTCAGGAAGACTGGAGCAAATTTCCAAAAACCTCACCCAGTGCCGTCAGTGCCAGGGATGGGGTCACGGAACTAAAAATTGCTGCATGCCAGCTAAATGCATGAATTGTGGTGATTCCTCTTACGTTAAGGACGACTGTCCTGTGACGGAAGATCCTAAAAATTTAAATGTTCAAAGTGACTCGCAAATTGATCATACAATCTTCGTTCTTAATGGAGCCACTCATGCTGCTATTGCAGCTGGTAGGAATCGAAATCAAAGTTCTAACCATCATAATTCTAACGGAGTTTTTGATGATTTGAGGTAGAATGACTGCTTCTAAAATTGAATTTTTACAGATATCATTAATTGACATGATTACTGGTATGCAAAAAACTAACTCCATGTTTGATGCTATTCGAACTGGAGTAAAATTTGCGAACAATATCGTTATGAATTTGAAACTCAGTAATGGATTTTAAATCATTAAATATTTTGAACTAAAATGCTTGATCTCTAAAAGATAATGAAGACGAGCTATTTAACTTTTTGAGAATTCATAACGTGCATATCGCCGTTAGAACTGAAACGTTCCTTAAATCTGACCATAAGTTTAAAAGGGACGCAACCTATTGCATTTATCGAAATGACCGTCTTGATGAAGCCGGTGGTGGCGTTGCCATCATTATTCATAGGCCTATCAAACATCAAATTATTTCTTCATATGAAATCAAAGTTTTTGAAACTTTGAAACAAAATACGCTCATGGAATAATGCTCAAAGCAATTGCATTGGTAATATTCTGTTTGATGATTGTTCTGCAGGTTATTACACTATTCAATATCCAAACAGCCCAATATGATGAAGCTTTAGTGTGATAATTTATTAGCTGGAGAAAGGTATGAAGAGGGTAGGTTGATAGTTCTGCTAGAGTACGGCAGTATGAAAATTGAATAGAAGTTAAAAATAAGCGAAGGGCCATTAATGCAACAGTACTAATCCAACGCACACTTCTTTACCTAACTCATACATTAATAGATAAGGAGACTTGAAGTATTTCTTCAAATCTACAGGCAAAAAAGGCAACGTGTGTCGTTAGGTAGTGATGAAACGTCGCTAGAACTTTTCTTCAGCCGTAGACAGTATATGAGCAAGTCAAGCGCGCACTTATTTGCCTGAAGATTTGAAGAAATATTTCAAGTCTCCTCATCCATTAATGTATGAGTTAGGTAAAGAAGTGTGCGTTGGATTAGTACTGTTGCATTAATGGCCCTTCGCTCATTTTCAACTTCTAGCTGATAAATTATCACACTAAAGCTTCATGTTAGGTAGGATTTCCAGCCAACTCTGAAAATCGTAAACTTCACGTATGAAGTAACACTTTGAATGCCAATTAACCTAGTAACCCTCTTCATGAAGATTCCCGTTAAGATGTTTGATTCCGTTAAGATATTTCCTGAAAGTTGGTTGAGCATTAGTTCAGATTTTTAGCAAAGCAAGAAAAACCTAACGGTAAACCATCTAATCATTATAATTAGAGAGCCTGATAATAATCACACATAGCCTGTATTAAAAACTAATACCGGCTGGAGCATAGCTCCGTGAGTAAAATTACATCTAAATAATATAATTAACCGCACCGTCGTCGGCCCGTTGTGTCTTGCCCTAAATTTGCAAAGCTCAACCTGAAGCATCGAGAATTTACAACAACCATAAATCACTCCCATCTTGAAATGACGGTAATGGTAAGCGGAAGTGTGCCGTATCTTCTTCGTTAACCAGTGCTGGCCAAAACCAAACTGCGGTGCGGTGGAGAGGTACCTGTGTGGTACAGGAAAACTCTTAACCCACAGATTGGACGCCCACGACCAGTTTGTATGCTGCACTCCTTAGAAACGGTCAGCAGAAGAAGCTAGAGTCGTTAAAATATCAAAAATTTCTTGAATCGGATTCAAAACAAATTTCTTTGGCAACCTATGCCTCGGTGCTTTCTAGCAACACTGCCAATCAAGATAGGCGCTGCTCGATTGGTTCAGGCTTTGACAGTTCATTTGGGCCAAAACCAACCAGCCCGCTCCTCTCTTATCGTAAACCCTCTCTACTCTAAAATAGTAAATCGAGAATCGAACTGACTTCCGCAAAAAAAATGCATGAAACATACATACTTTAGACGATTTTTAAAAATAAACTTCAAAAACTTTGAAATTTTCCAAAAATTCTTGCTAAAACGATAATAGTATCCCATTAATCAGTTATTGATTTTTGCGATAATAGTCTGAAAAATGGATCAGGATTTGGAAATAATGTTCAATTGAAATCGATTACGTAGTGTGAAGTAAAAGACGTGATTTGAACCGCCCTACAGCTCAACCATGGCAGCAGCAACAGCCGAAAAGAAACGTGTAATCTCAAGGATACATTTTTGAACAGTACATTAATTTTGTATGCTTTCATTACTGAAAAAAACCTGCTGGGTTGGCTTTGGTGGGAAGACTCCGTGGATATATTGTTACGAACCTAAATCGGAAGAAAACATAATAATTGCGCTCGTGGAATATGTGGGAAAAACAAACAAACAACCATCAAGGAGCACTTCTCGGCATATGTGAACGTATTTTATTTTCGGATGGAGCGAGCAAAAAATAATAGAACGAACACAAATTAGTATACTGTTTACAACTGTCAGAACGCTGGCTTTGAAAAACAACTTTACTACGGGAAAAGCGTTTGAATAAAAAAAACTACATGGACATTCCGGAGACAACGCATGGAAACTTCTATAAATAGTTTGCAAGAAACATAGTTGGCAAACAGTACACACGTGCTGCTCGCACCAGGTACGTTAGTTAGTTGGTAGACGTCAATAATTCTATAAATAGCAGAGAAATACTATCAGTCATAGGACTGATTTACTGCTCAGATTAGACATTAGAGAGTAAATCCGGAGAACTTCGAGATTAGGAAGTAATTGTTTTTGTAAACAAACACGTCATTTGCCGATTTCTCGCGAATTAAAGCTCAATCTAAAAAACTAATAACACAAACAGCTAGAGGAATGATTCCTTTGTCATTCGCGAGATTGTGCTTTTATTCGCGAGAAATTAGCGACTGAAGTGTTTGTTTACAAAAGCAATTACGCCCAAATCTCAAAGTTCTCCGGAAATGCGCAAAACATATGGTAATTAGCCATATGAGCAGGATCTCTAGATCTAATAATCCATAGTTTCGAAGTCCTTGTATTCCTGAACAATTTTGTTGAATGAAGTACATCCTATATAGAGTGTGGATCTCATGGTATAAAAATTGTAATGGACTGGTGGACACACAATCGTATGGACTGGTGGAAAATCGACTAAAGGAAATGTGGTGAAATTCACTTTACTTTATTTAATTTTACTATTACTAAAAAGAACCAAATGTAGGAATTTGCTCACCGCTAAAAGCAAGGCTTGAAGAGAAATCGACGGTTTTTCGAAAATATCCATAGCGTAAAACTGGTTTATCAACTGCTGGTGAGCGACATCTGTCGGATTTGATGGTGGAAACTATTACTCCATTTTGGATAGCCCTACTTTTGACGGATATGAGTAGATCCCACTCAAATTTGGGTTGTTTGTGTCCACCCTGAAAATAAATCTTACTCAGAGATCGCAGTGTGCTGTGCTCGCGGATGGAATTGTGTTTTTTTCGGTCACTGTTTTTTCGTTGATTTCTGTCACTTTTTTCAAATATTTTTGCATTTTTGTATAAATATCTTAAGCTATACAGTAGGAAATTAGTGCCTTTGAATAGAAGTTTTGATGTGGGCTGCTGCGAAAAAGCATCTATAAGCAAAAGGAGGAGGACGATGGCGACAATAATGTCTTAAGACAGGATCTATAGACACATAATTTGGTGAGATCTTTTCATATTATTTTACTGACAATGGATATTCCCAATCGTGTTTTACATCATGCTTTATTAAATACGCGCTGGATTCAAAGCATTGATCTGAATCTGAAGATGTGCTTGCAGTTCCATTAGCCATGTGATATTGGAACTGTAGACATGTGGAGCTTATGGCTTCTGAAAGTGACTTCGGAATTGGTATGAATGATCAAACATTTTAAAATGGGTTTCTGGATCAACAGTAGAGCTAGCACCTTCTAATTCCCGGACTAAAGCTGCTTTCAGTTATCTCTAATATGATAATTTCAAGTATATTTCTTCCATAATATCACTTGCAAGAAATGTTGCAAACAATATTTTAAATGTAAACTTGTATGATACATGACGCTCCTTTTATATGCATCATAGTGATAGAAATTCACATTACTTTTTTCAACTGTGTAGGCTAAGAACCATTTTCAAACAACTTGGCCAAATTCGAGAACGGTTACTCCCAAGGAAATGATCAAAATGTGTTTTGAAATAAAATTCAATATAAGACATTTTTATTGCATTACACCGAAGACAACAAATCAAGAAGACTTGCAACTTTGCCAGAATCCAAGCGACAGATACAATGGCGCTGCCCTTGAGTGAAGCTGGAAGCAACGCATAGAAAAATGAGCAAATACACAAGCCCTTCTTCTGAGGGTTTAATCTTTGCTATCAAATTCGTTCGAAGCATTTACCTTTGCGCGGCAGATGACGCGATTGTACCTGTCTCATAGCGTTCGTATGAGAAAATGGAAGAGTTGCCAGTCTGCTTGATTTGTTGTGTCTTCGATTACACTCAATTCGGTAACACGATTTTTTTTCGTCTCTATTTTTAATCGTGTAATCTCAAATTGCTGCCAAGTGTAATACAACATGTTTCAAAACATAAAAAAAACAAGAATTATCTGTTTTCATACATCATCTGAAAGAGCTTTGTTTTCTCAGCACAACGATATTTTTTTCGATCCCACAGACTTTTATCTCGAGTTTTAAATCAATATTTAATGCAAGATAATAACTACACTGTTTGACACTCAACTATCAAATTGAGAGCTCGCTCCCATACAAAGTCCCACCGAGGGGCGCTAAGATTGTGATTTTATGCATAATCGCTCTATTTAGACACGGTTTTTCGAAGGTGCCGTCAACGCCAATTGAATTAGAGTGTGAGCACCGGAATGATGATTCGCGGTAGTGGTAGAAGGGCTCTTCGCAATGCGCCGTGGTATGAAAGGTCCCTTTTGTTCCCCCGTTGTTTAGATGGAAGATGGACTTTGACGTCAAACTCCGTCATCCGTTTGATCGATCTTTGTCATGAAGCAGAATCTACTTCTACATCAACACATGTCAAGCAGCTAAACTTGGTGAGTTCGTTCCATTTGGTAAATTTTTATCTTTTCAAACCAGTAATGTTGGGAGATCACCTTTTTGTGGCGCGTTACTGGTATAAGATCTACCACCGAACCCTAGCCGTGACAAATTCAAACTAGGGAATCAGGATTTTCCAATTATCAAAGGAAAACATTTTATTCCTTGTTCCTTGTGACCACCGCCGTTATGCATTTCTATATTGTATATTTCAAATCAAAAATATTGTTTATGTTCATAGATTTCACACAATCCTTTTCCCTTTGTCCTTCTCCTTTTCCTTTCCCTCTTCTCTTTTCAGAAAGCGAGTAATGGCGCTATAGCCATAAGTCATAAAAGGCTAGGACAAGAGTTAGTGCTCATGTGCCAACCGTCAGAAGAAAATGGAGCATCACTTAACCTTTCTAACTTTGATGCTTCCAACGGCCAACCAATCATATAATTACCAAAATCGGAACGTACGGTACGGGATGATGTAAAAGTATCATATTCTTTTCATCACCGCTGGCCATTGGCCAGCGGGGCAAACGACTGGGTAATGCGTACCACCAGTACCGCGAGTACTTGAAGGATAAAATAGACCTCATTAGTGGTCCATTAGCCTCTTACCCAGTAACTCCTATCCCTACCTCCTCGTGGTGTCTCCTGGGATATGAGCAACCTTAGCGAAGATCGGGTAACCAACCCCGGTGGGAGCTTTGGTCATATGCTGACAGGGAAGGGGGCCCCTAGCGGGTTCGGCCTACACGGCCTGAGCGTCTGTTCACCATGGAGGTGCGGCTCAAACAGCGTCTGACTGGCATCCAGCGGCTGAATAAGAAATGCTGTATTGTGTCAGCTAAATCTAAGATGGCAGCCCCATCTACACAATAACTGAGCGTCTGTCCACCATGGAGGTGCGGCTCAAACAGCGTCTGCCTGGCATCCAGCGGCTGAAACAAGAAATGCTTATCCCCGAAAGCTATACCCAAGATGGCAGCCCCATCACGGCGGATAGGAGACCTTAGGCTAACTACCTACTGTCCCCGAAACTTTACAACTGTTACAGAAACCAATAGAGAAAGATCACGGACTGATATTACGGCAACGACTTTTAGCGCAAAACAACGGACAAGAATTGGAACATGGAATGTACTAACGCTAGCCCAACAGGGGAAGCTGGCACAACTCGCCAGCGAGGCTCGACGCATGAAGCTCGAAATCCTGGGACTAAGCGAAGTCCGTTGGCCAAACTTTGGAGAACACAAGCTGCCGTCGGGACAGGTACTACTCTATTCTGGTATTCGAGGTGAAAACGCTCCCCGCCACCGTGGAGTTGGTTTCCTGCTTAGCGCCCAAGCAAATGCGGCGCTCATCAAGTGGGAACCTATCAATGAGAGGATAATCGTTGCCAGATTCAGAACGCGGGTTCGTAACCTAACCATAATCCAATGTTATGCGCCAACCGATGCTGCCGAGTTACAGGACAAAGAGAACTTTTACAGTCAACTGAATGCAGTCGTGGATAAAATTCCGAGAGGTGACATCAAGATCTACATCGGCGACTTCAATGCGAAGATCGGCTCCGACAACACGGATTATGAGCGTGTCATGGGGCGCCATGGTCTTGGCGAAATGAGCGAAAACGGTGAGCTGTTGGCAGAGTTTTGTGGCAATAACGACATGGTGATCGGGGGTTCGCTCTTCCCCCATCGACCAGTGCACAAAGTCACGTGGGTTTCCCGTGATGGACATACCGAAAATCAAATCGACCACATCTGCATCAGCCGAAAATGGAGAAGGAGCCTTCTTGACGTTCGGAACAAACGCAGTGCCGACATCGCGTCTGACCACCATCTCCTCGTTGGAGAGATCCGCCTTCGTATCGCGCGGGTCCAGCGGCGGGAGGAGCGGCTCGGACGGCGATTCAACACACGCCGATTGGAAGATCCAGCAGTAAAAAGGTCATTCGTCGAGGAACTGGAGACCAGAGCTGCGGATATTCCTGATGGTGGCAGCGTAGAAGAGCAATGGACGGCGATCAAGGATGCCTTTACTGAAACGAGTGAAAACAACCTGGGCGAGCTGCGCGCTCAGAGAAAGGAGTGGATCACGGATGACACCTGGAGGAAGATAGAGGAGCGGAGAAATGCAAAAGCCGCGATAGAGCGGGCGAGAACCAGAGGAGCGAAGAACCAGGCCCGCCAACTGTATTCGGCTCTCGAGAAGGAAGTGAAGCGCTCGTGTAGGCGGGATAAGCGAGCGTGGGTGGACTCCCTAGCCGATGAAGGTGAGAAAGCCGCAGCAACAGGCGATATCCGTCTCCTCTACGATATCTCACGACGCCTGAGTGGAGCAAGGATGAATCCTAGGATGCCAGTGAAGGACGCGACTGGTCAGTTGCTCACCGACCCCACTGATCAGCTGAAACGCTGGTTTGAACACTTCGAACAGCTTCTACAAGTTTCGTCGGTCAACCAGCCATCAACATCTCGGCATGAACCGCCAAGAGTGCGACGTATCACTCGCGTCAATTCTGAGGCGCCATCCCTACCGGAGATCGAAGCTGCTATCCGAACCATGAAATCCAACAAGGCTCCCGGGGTCGATCGCATATCAGCAGAGATGCTCAAAGCTGACCCCATGCTATCTGCACAAATGTTGCATCAACTATTCTGCAATATCTGGGACACCGCGACTTTTCCGGCTGACTGGATGCAGGGCGTCTTAGTGAAGGTCCCAAAGAAGGGGGACCCAACTGTATGCGATAACTGGCGTGGCATTATGTTACTGTGTTGTGTTCTCAAAGTTCTATGCAAAGTTATCCTCAACCGGATACAGGAGAAGATCGACGCGACTCTCCGACGGCAGCAGGCGGGATTCCGTGCTGGAAGATCCTGTGTGGACCATATTGTCTCGCTCCGCATAATCTTGGAGCAGGTCAACGAATTCCAAGAGTCCCTTTACTTGGTTTTCATTGACTACGAAAAAGCTTTCGACCGACTCAACCACGAAAACCTGTGGGGCGCCCTAAGGCGCAAGGGAGTTCCGGATAAAATCGTCAACCTCATCGAAGCTCAGTATGAGGCTTTCACGTGCAGGGTGCTGCACAACGGAGCCCTATCTGACCCTATTCGGGTAGTCGCTGGAGTGAGGCAAGGATGTATTCTATCACCGCTACTGTTCCTCATCGTAATCGACGAGATAATGGTTGGTGCGATCGACCGTGTGCCGAACCGTGGGTTGCTCTGGCAGCCTATTACAATGGAGCATCTAAACGACCTAGATTTGGCGGATGACGTTGCTTTAGTATCACAACGGCGTTCTGACATGCAGAGTAAGCTCGACGATCTCGCCGAACGCTCCTCAGCGGCAGGTCTCAACATCAACGTCAGCAAGACTAAATCGTTGGATATCAACACGGGAAATCCATCCAATTTTACGGTAGCTGGTCAGGAAGTGGAGAAGGTTGAAAGTTTCCAATATCTTGGCAGCCAGATAGCGTCGGACGGCGGAACCAAGAGTGACATAGGTGCACGGATCAAGAAGGCAAGGGCTGCTTTTGCGAGTTTACGAAACATCTGGAAGTCAAATCAGATTAGTCTCCGCACGAAGATCCGAATTTTCAACTCTAACGTGAAATCTGTACTGCTGTACGCTAGCGAAACATGGTGCGTATCAGCGGAGATCACACAGAAGCTGCAGGTGTTCATCAACCGATGCCTGCGGTATATAATTCGTGCTTGGTGGCCTCACAACTGGATTTCGAATGCTGAGCTCCATCGACGGTGTCACCAGAAGCCGATATCGACAGAAATTCGGGAACGTAAGTGGAGGTGGGTTGGCCACACTCTACGGAAGAGCGGAAATGAAATCTGCAAACAAGCGCTGGATTGGAATCCAGCCGGACATCGCAGCAGAGGCAGACCCAGGGGCTCATGGCGGCGAAGCCTAAACAAGGAGATTAAGCAAGTCGACCGGAATTTGACCTGGGCCCAGGTCAAGGCGAAAGCAAACAATCGCCCAGGATGGAGATCTTTCACGTTGGCCCTTTGCGCCAGGGATGGCGCGCAGGACACTTAAGTAAGTAAGTAAGAACGTACGGTACGAGATGTCCACGTTTGTGATGTTTTCTGCATCATCTTGCTCGTTAAATGCTGCACAGTAGGCCTGGCCGTTTTGATATGTGTGACGCATCTTCGATGTGAAACATATATCAAATAGACAAGAAAAATGATGAAGGTATATTTATCATTTTCCAGAATGCTGTCAAGAACTGGCTGTGTTGGTGTTAGATTAGATTAGATTAGATTAGATTAAACCCTGAAAATGAATCTTACTCAGAGAGCGAGTCACAATTGGGTATAAATGATTCGCTATCTGAGTTAGTTTCGTTTTCAGAACAGAAATATATACACGGAGAAAAAATACTACCCTGGTTTTAAATGTAAACTACTATAAGCAATTTACTCAAATTTGGGTTATTGGGCTAAACCCCGGAATTAAGGGAAAAGTACTTAATTTTGGGTAGTTTTTCATCTCCGTGTATAGGAAGGTCGAAATCTTGATGAATATTTCAAAAGGCCTTATCTGCTTTGATCGACTCTCTTCATCGACATTCTCTTTTGATAACCACTGCTGTGCAAACAGATTTTGCGTTATTTTTGCCACACAGTTTGATGAAGGAGATTCTTATCTAAACTTGAGTCATTTAATATCTTGGCGCAGGCATGGAAAATCATTTGCATTCATTCCGTGCATTCATTTAAATTCATTTGCCTCTAACTTTTTTCATCAACAGCATTCCGCAAAATGATGTATGGAAATTTTGTAGGTTTTGTTATAAGCTACAACTTTCTACAGCTACAACTACCGTATCTCTGATGCATGACGAACCAGAGCGAACAGAAGCCACTACTGTTTTTCAGTGAATGTATTTTACATTCACTGAAAAACAGTAACAAGTTCTGCCCGCTCTAGTTCGTGATTTGAGTTATGAGCAAAAGTTGTAGCTAATAACAAAACCTAGAAAAGCTCTATACATTATTTTGCGAAATGCTGTTTATGAAAAAAATTAGAGGCAAATGTAAATGAATGTATGAAATGAATGTAAATGATTTTTCATGCCTGTCTGGGCGTGACATAATTCACTTCAATATTTTCCTTGATCATAAGTTAAGCTTTATCACATTTTTTTTTTCTAAACGATAAGAAACGAAACGAAATTTTCAATTTCCGGCAAAAACAATCAGAAATATCAAATATTGTATTCAACTGAGAGATTTGTCCCGCAAAACCGTTTTCCGCATCCGCACAATTCTGCTGTTTTCATAGCTAAAACCCAACAGCTTAGATAAATTTCGTGCAATTCCATCTTATACCTACCGCATGTGAAATGTCAACATTAAAATAATTTTCAATATTTTAATGGAGTGTGGAAGTGGAAGGAAAACAACGGAAGACTTGATGCAGGTTATAGCCTACTCCCAAAACTCGCAATGGACACCACGAACGCAGCTAACAGTACCTTCGGTTTCCATCGGAGCGGCGGGAGCAAGCACCAGAGGCGTTCGGGAATTCTTTTCTTCGAGGTGTATGGCCAGTTTGATGACACGCCCAAGCCACTGCCATTGTGTCGGACCACCATTCTGGTGATATAGTTCAGCTGCATTCACTAATAATCAACACTTTTGTCGACGGATCCGAGCACTCTGTAAGGATAAATTTGACAACAACTGGAAATTACACTGCATGTGATCCAAGTTCACGATTTCAGGAACGAAAATCATAATTGGTCGCGTTGAACAAACGTGAACTAACTTCATGAATTTGAGGTTTATTTCGTGAAAATGTGGTTTACTCGATTCAAATGAACTAGCAGTTCTGGATATCGTGATTCATGCTCAAATGTTCCTTGGATAACTATAATGTGTAAATTTATTTGTAAATTTATGAAACAATCAGTAATCTAGCACAGGATGTCCCAAATAATAGATTATTAAATAACATGTTTATCACTTTTTCTATGATTTTTTTTTTGCCGGTCGCCCTCAAATTGCTTTTATACATTTATTACTGCTAAAAAAAATTTAGTGATCAATGTATGTTTTAATGATGATATCTTAACACTTCTGATTACCTGTAAAAGATAACGATATTTTAAATAACTTACGTAGAGAGTCATAAACATAGCTAATGTACCACATTTTAATATGTTTAATATGAAATAAACATTTGTCAAAAATACAATTAATTCGAATAGGGGAAATGGATGTAACGTCGGCCTAAATGCCTAAATTTTCAATAGCTACCAAAAAAAAATCCATTAGTACCGTCCCAATGACGCGCTCATCTAGATAAAATTTATAAATATCAGATTTTTAAGCGATGGGCCCAATCTTAGATCCATAGGCCAACATTAGAGCCATTTCCCTTTCATTTCAACTTGTTTTTAATTTCATAATCTTTTTAATCTTGTGAACAAATACGTTCTACAGTATTTTGTACATTTTAATGGACAAACAGTGCCCAGTTCATTCTCTGCCTCACTAAAATCAATAATGCGTAAGATATGAGACGCCCCCTATTGTTTTGCAAACCCCCCCCCCCCCCCCTGTTTTTTGTACAGCTTTTTACCAAATAATAAGCACTTATAGCAGTTTAAATTACACTTCTTTCTGATGCAAAACTCCCAAACCTCAAAGCTAAATTATTTTTTATCTGTTCCATAACACCCAATTTAGTTGTTAACGAAGAAATCCTCTACCAGTAACTATCGATTGTGTTACTTTTTCTATCGAGGATGAGTCAGTAATGACCACTTTATAATCACTTACCAGACACAAACTTCGTGAAAATGTACGTCGCAAACACCATTCCAGCATGATGATACGTATGCAGGAATGTAATTTGATTGTTCTTCTTCCGCAGCACAAAGAACACCTGCAATACATTAGTGACACGTTAGATTCAACGTTCAACCACACTACGCTGTACACCACTTACTGTATCCAGTAGGTCAATAATCTTGGAAAGGAAGTACAGGTACGTCACGAAAATGAGCCGCCTCCTCGACGGAGTCACTTTCTGGCTGATCGGTTCACATAGCCAGTCGTAATCGTCGGAAAAATAGGAATTCGCAAAACCCTTAACGCCAATGTAGAGATTCAGCAAAATCTGAACCGCATTATACACATTCATCACCGTTTTCAAACAGAACGGCTCCCGATTCGCCATCATCTTCTGACCCCAATTGTTGACAAACTTTAGGTACAGGACAATGATCAACACCACTGGCCATGGTGAGCCGAGAAGAGGGAAATGCTCCACCCTTGGATCTACAGATGTGAGGAGTAAAAATACACTTTTAGTAAACTTCCATTCTTTCCCGTAACATGCCAATATCACAAACCGTTATATTCCTTAAACAAGAACGTGAAGAAGTCGTACAACGACCGTAATACTAAAGCCATTATGCACTAGTTTGTAAAATATTCAGTGCACTAAAACAGAGTAGATATTTAGTAAGTATCCATTAATTTTCTCAGATCAAATCACTTCTCCAACAACGATTAATAACTCTTCCCGAAACTAATTCACATCCAACGAGTTCATTAAACTGCCCTTAAAACACGCACCACGCGAACCTTGCAGGTAATAGGTTCGTTCGAACTGTATTCAGGGACTATTTATCGACACTGACAACCGCCCGTTAGCTATTGATCGTTCGGCTTTTTTCCGTAAGTAATCCGAAAATTTGCATTTTGTCCATGTTACCGTGATCGATGCAACAAGGGTACTAATGTTAACATATAGAACGCCGATTGTCAAATGTTACGGTACAAACGAAGCCGAGCGTCTGTTGCAGGGCTGGTTTGCGTCGGTTGCATATGCCATTATATTGCGATTTCGGACAAAAGGTCAACTCAGGTACACGTGTGCCTTGCAAGAGCCTGACTTAAATGGAGCTCATTTCGGATTGAGCTGCACATGATCGTAACAGTTAACCCTACTCGCTTGGCATTGCGATAACTGTGATGGTGGGCCTGTGTATTCCGATAAAGCAAAAGGTTCTACACCACCACAACAGTAGTGAAAGCAAAACTTGATGAATAAAAGGTTAATATTCTGAAGAAACAGAGCAGGGATGTATTCAATGGGAATAAGGTGGTCCAAGACTTGGAGTTGATTGTTAACCAAATTAATAATGTGCGGTGAACACTCCGAAAAAAATGCCCTATATTTTACCACAGACAAACAGACGGAACGCTTTAAATCAAATTTCCTTAAATATATCGTCACGGAACTCACTAACGCCGCCTCGCGAGCAAAAAACTGGCATTACGAGCCTCAAAAAATGTTACATACAAGTTCGATAGAATGTATAGAAACGTCCAAGTAATCCGAAACCAGCGCTATGGTGTGGGATTTGACAATAGAGCAGAAAGAGTGACGTCTGTTTGTCTGTAATGTCACGCCCAATAATGGCAGCGCAATTAGTGTCTCGGAGCGCACACAAGTGAAGGAGACAATCACCCCTTATTCACAAATATTTTTTCTAAATGGGAAATCCATTTCGAACGGAATAGAGAATACCGTCAACTCAAGCACGGGCAATGATAACAACACAAATTTGAGTTTAGTTTACTCATAAATCTCAAAAAGTGCAGCAACTCTTCTTCTTCTTCTTCTTCTTCTACTTCTTCTTCGCATTTCAAGCTTATTGCATATCGCATATTAGCTTATTGCGTGCTCTCAACTTAGTGTTCTAGATGCAGTTCCACAGTTATTAATTGAGAGCTTTCGATGCCTGTACCATTTTTGCATTGATATGATTGTGTGGCAAGTCCAATCATACGTCTATGCCCAGGGAAGTCGAGAAATTTTCCAACCGAAAAATTCCTAGACCGGACCGGGAATCGAACCCAGCCACCTCCAGCATGGTCTTGCTTTGTAGCTGCGCCTTTACCGACTGAGCTAAGGGAGGCCCCAGCAACTCAGCAATGAGTAAATTTGCCTCATGTTTTCCCGTGGAAAACCTAAAAAATCTACCGGAAAATGAGGAAAATTTTACAAAAGTTTTACTCAGTCTAGAAGTAGTACCAATAGACTGAGAGAATCCAATCTTTACTTTCCTCATTTTCATGATTTTTTTTCCCTGGAAAAACCTGGAAAAAATGAGGAAAATTTACTCATCACTGAGTTGCTGCACTTGTTGCGATTTATGAGTAAACTGAATTCAAATTTGAATTGATCTCATTGACCGTGTAAGTAACATTGATAGATTCTCTTCATCGACTTTCTCTTTCGTTAATAACTTGGGTACAGACATGCTTGGCATACACATTTTTTGTCACGAACTGCTCATTTGGTAATAACTTCGCACACAGTTGACGTAACATAGTTATTTTTGAAACAGTAGATATAATAGAGTTTAAGCTTGTTATAGATACGTAAAAAAAGTAGATTTTAATTCTAGTAATAAACTGTATTTGTTTGTGCGTTGTAAAAATGAAGTGAGAAATCTATCAATTACTTTAAAGACAAACAAATTTCAACAATTGAGTGAAAAGTTATTAACAAATGAGCAGTTGGTGTGTACAACTGTGTATGCCAAGCATGGGTACAGAACCGTTTCTTGTCGTGTTTTGTCATATAAGAAGCTAGATAATAGCTTCTTTCATCGATCTGTGTGCTGAAATTTGCTTGGAATGTCTTAACATGGCCGTGAGGATGCAAAGAAAAAGTCGACAAGAGAAACTGTCAATGTTATGATATATTTTCGGTTTGTGATGTTTCTGATCCCTTCAAAATGACTGAAGCTAATTTAACGACTGAATGTTTAAAGAGAGTGAAATTCTTATGAGTGCTACATCCCATCCCCGAATGCATACCGTTTGTACATTCCTGCGGCTTGCCGTTGACAAGCGGTTTCTAAAGTGAGGAGGAACCTCCATCGGATTCGTGACGTCCCATCGTTCTTCGTGCTCACGTCAAGGAGATGCAAGTTGCAGTGTTGAACCCACTTACACTTGGAGCAATCGACGACATCCAACCAGATGATTAATCCCCATAAGGCGGACCGTCTACGATCGGAACTGCTACACCAAACGTGACATGGCTGCTTGCTACGGGTTCACTTCGATTGATTTGGTGAGATTGTTCTTTTTATCTAATTTTATCTATTTAACTTTCCTAGTGCATTGGGGTATTTTTAAGCCCGGCGTCACTTTAAAAAGCTGTAACTTTGTAACGAAACAGATAGAGACCTGAAATTTCCTGACTGTTCATAACTCCTAGACCCAGACTCCATTTTTGAAAAAAATTCTTGATGTATTGGCCTCAAATGAAAAATGAAGGTTCTTAGAATGGAACCCTGACCAGAATTTCACCAATTTGTGCAATTATGTTACCCGGCATCGGTTTCGATAAGACAACCTCGTGTACTGGTACTGGCGATGGCTTAACATTTATGATTTTTTTTATGGATGGACCAACAGGTGTCTATTTACTTCTAAAACCATAATTGTGAGCCGGTGGACGGTACCAGTACCTGAGGATTTAAAAGTGTCCTTTTTGGTGCCCTATCGGAACTGATTCCGGGTATCCAGATGTGGCCAGATCGATCTGTTGGTTCATGATGTGATGTCTATTTATTTCTAGATGAAAAATCATAAATTATGAGTCTTATCGGTGACGGAAATGACCCGCTGCGCTTTGGTCAGAGAGGTCGTCGTTGTGCCAATTTGGTCGTGGCACATTTCGAGTATGAGAAAGTGATTGTAGTTAGATCAAAAGTGCCTGAGAAAAGTACTTTCGCGGATTACCTGAAGTTGCGATAGTGAAGATATGATCACAGACAAGCAGACATAACACTCTCAAAAGGTTCTTTGAAATCGCTTTGGTTGGTTGGACGTTTACACAGTACAGCCATCTGTTGAGTGTATTGCTCATCACAGTGTATATGACAGATGGTGGTAGTGTTTACAATGAGAAATGTTCAATGTGTTGTGTCTATTCGTCTGAGTTATAATATTGACGTAATGACGTAACGTTTGGATAAAATCGAAACATTGAGAAATATAACAGAAATACTTCACTTTGCAACCGATGAACCATTCTGACGGCCATATGAGTACCCAAGTAACCATGTAGTCGCAATATAGCTTGAGTATGGTTGGTTGGGGAATCCGATGAAACAGTCACTTCTTGAAACTAATCCCTGTCGTATTTCTTTAATTATCTTTTCGCACTTTGCATACACACTAACTTAAAAGTACTCATTAATGAGTAAAAACAGACCTATTTTGATCTCTTAAAGCTTAAATAGCTTATCTCATATATGACTAAATTTTTTACCCAAATATGAGTATTTGTTACCCATTAATGAGTAACAGTTACTCATTAATGGGCACCAGATATTATTTATATCATTAATGGGTTAAAAATTTACTCATTTAATGAGTTAAGCCGCTTTTCTTCAAAATGGGTATTTTTTAACCATTAATGGGTACTTTCAAGTTAGCGTGTTAACACCATCTTATACTAATATCTAAATTGATTCAATAATCTTCGGGGCGCTCACTTCGAGTGCTCGGTTGACAAACGACTTGAGACGCGAGCCTCATACCACATGACCATGGCAATACAAGAAAATTTATTTTCGTTGAACGAAGTATCACAACAATTCACACTTGGAAAAACTCATGTAAATTTAGGTGCTCTGAGACTGACACATACGAGCGTCAATTTTGACATAAAATTGAGTCATAACAGACGCAGAATTCAACTCAATCAAACGTACTTTTCGTAGAGAAACGAACTTTTCAGTCTCGGAGCACTTAGTTGTACATGAAATATTTGTTAACGTCTGATCCTTTATATCAAAGATGGATTCCGTCACTTGTAAAATTAATTATTTCTAAGTATGTTGCTATTAGATATGTTTGCAAGCAGTGACAGATGGTGGACCTGAAGATCCAGTGGAGGTGCCGGGCAAAGGTGTTATATCCTAGACAAATGGTAAGGTCCAAGTTCACTGTTGTTGTCGTCGTAATCGCCATTAATTAATTTAAAATTCATTATCATCCGCATAAACTATTTTAATTATCGCGTATCTCTGTTGTTCATTGCATACCAAACGAAAACTTAATCATATTATGCCGTTGAGTGTTGTGGTTTTGAGATGCTCGATTACCCTGATGGGACCATCAGGGCTCCTAATTGAAGCGATTTGGATAGGGAGAGTGGTATTGCCAACTCGCTGTTGTTAACATTTCGTGAATTGAAGGTGGGCTCTTCTCAACACTCATTGGGACATCCCCTCGTATGATGGCTTGTTCTGTATCTGGTTAGCACATTTTTATCATTGGAAGAAGATGTCTCTACTTACGGGTCCACTCTCCATTGTTGGCCCTTCATACAATGGTAGATGGAATACAACCAGGTATCGTACTTGATCAAGTCATACGAGGTGGACAGGCCACTGTCTACTGGCTGTGCCCTGCAACAATGAGTGGTATCCTTAACATACATACATATTACATACTATCGTTGACGGAAATGACCAAATCGGATAAAGCTGGTCAGGTTGCCGTTTTAGGTACCTTCATCTTTCATTGCAGGCCAATTGATCAAGAATCGATTAAAAATTTCAGGTCTTGCTTGACCCGCCAATGCACAATGAGTAACATTTTTCTAATGTATTAGGAAGGATAATACTGAAATATGTAAATTTATTTAGTCTTAGGCTCTAAATCATTTGACGGATTTTTTTAACTTTTGTTTTAAATTTGACAGATGGAAAGTTATTGATTACCCTGCTATCCGAGCTTGGTTAAATCCAGGCTTGATGGAGCCTCGCTCGCGAGTTTGAAATGAGCCGAGCGTAGCATTTTTCTGAGGAGTAGAATGCGTTCTTCCAAATCATTCCACTGAGATTCAGAGCTTGTGAGCGAAGGGGTATAAAATGAGAGTGAGGTTTGCTGCCATTCATGTTCATGTTTTCTATTACACGCTCTTACTCTCACTCTGGGTGAACTCTGAACTTCTTGCGTCGAACAATAAAGTCATCCGGAGTCTCGAAAAGCGCAACTCACGTCAAATCATCCTCTCGCTGAAATTCACTCTCCCTCTCTCTTGATGAGTTTTTGTTTACTTCTTCCATATTCCTGCCGCCACTCACTCGAGGTGAGGCTGGCTAAACTCGCAGGAAAAGAGTGTATTAAAACCCCCAGTGAGTTTGAGGAGTTTCAGCAACAATCAATTCGAAACTAACGATTTTAAATTGGCTCACTACTTGACTAGCCTATTGGTCCCAAGCAAATCGATTAACGTACCCCATTCTAGTATAAATTCCAGTACTACACTATGTTTGTTTTGATTCGCTATGAAAGTTTGACAGATAAAATGAGGGGTTCGTGGATTTTCCTATGTTACGAGGGGTGTATCGATTTGCTTGGGACCAAAGATAGTACCAGAGCTGAGCCAAAAATTTGAGCTCGTTTCTTTGGGATCTTCTGGTCTTAGAGTTACCTCTATGGTTTCAGCAAGCCTGGTTATATCTGACAGACAAGAAGTTAAATTTTGACAACCGTGTCTGAGTTCTGCTTGAAAGTTGATCGATCGATGACGCAGGGACTTTCGAACATAGAAAATAACTTTCAAACTGTTGCTTTTAACCGAGGACGATGACTATATCTTCGACACAGGAAAGATTTCGTTTTGCTGTGCTGAGCTGCACGCATGCTGAGTAGATACATGGTAAATGAAGATTTTAAAGATTTCCTGCACAAAGATGAAGGACGATGCAAGTAGATGCGTGAAATGAAAGTAGATTTTTCGTAGATTGATTTGCTAGCATGAAATTTTTTGAGCATCTAGGATTGAGATTTAGATGTGTTGCACCCCGAGGGCGGTGACACATCTAAATCTCAATTGCTCAAAAAATCTAAATCTAGATGCTCAAAAAATCTCGCACTAGCGAATCAATCTTCTAAAAATATTCTTTCGTTTCTTGCATCTACTTGCATTGCGCATCATCTTTTTACAGGAAATCTTCAGAATCGTCATCAATCTTCTTTCTATCTACTCAGCGTGCGCGCAACTAACCACAGCAAAACACAATCTTTCCTATCTTTCGTAGATAGAGTCGTCCCCCTCGTGGTAGAAGGATAATGACATATTGCTTGCCTGCTTTGTAGCAATACATATGGTTGAGACGAGTGTACCCCATTAGGCATAAATACGATAGGCATACGGACGTTAGGCATACGGACGTTAGGCATAAAGTCATTAGGCATAATGGACGTTAGGCATAATATACGTTAGGCATAATGGACGTTAGGCATAAAATACCTTGCTGCTGTGCAACTCTAGAAACCTGCTTAACCTGTAAACCTGTAAACAATGCTTAAATTAGGCTTAGCGTTGAATAAAAAATGATACAAGTTAAACAAACATAGTTTATTTGATAAGCACAGTTTGGAATCCATTATTTATCATATCATAAGTTACTTAGATCCATGATTTGTAGCGATAGTGGTTAAGTAATCTTACAATGAAAACTCAGCTTAGTTTTGAACTATATCTTGAAATCAATCGCATCTAGAAATAAAAAAATCACACATTTGTTGTAATATATTCTTACACACATATTGCAAAAGTCAAAGAAGGTTTTCCTCAAAGAACAGCTCATGAAATAAAGAATGGTGAATTCTGTGATTTTTCATTCAATAACAAAAAAACAGCTAAGGTTGAATAAAATATGATGCCAAAGAACAGTTCATGAAATCAAGAATGGTTAATTCTGTGGTTTTTCATTCAATAACAAAAAAACATACCTGCTGCTTCCAGGATTCCTTGCCATACATTTCGATACAACGATTCTGATTTTGTTGTCATCAGAATGAAAACTAGCGGAACCGTCTGCTGATGTGAGGGAGCGATTCTTCCATGAACAGTGACGAGTTGCCGAAACAAACAAGGAACTGTGGCAAACGTACCATCTGTAACCCAATACTTTGCCTGTCCAAGACGTCGTTCATGAGTTCCAAAAATTAAGGATCTTTCATTATTGTCACCAAAGTCAGCAATCAATAGACGGTCCCCATTATCATCCTTCTGGAATTCATCGGGTAAATTATGCCTAACGTCCATTATGCCTAACGCCATTTATGCCCAACGTCCATTATGCCTATCGTACATTATGCCTAACGTCCGTATGCCTAACGTACGTATGCCTAACGTCCGTATGCCTAACGACCGTATGCCTAACGTCGTGCACCCGGTTGAGACATAGCTTGATCCGAATCGAGAAAAAACAAAACGTGTATCATCTTCGGCTTCACTTCGTGAAGCAGCTTGCCAACAATTTGGTCGTTTCCTTCTACCAGCTCGTGCGAGCTGTGTTGAAAGAGCTGTTTGTCATGAAAAAATAAGAAGATGATTACATCATTATTGCTTTCCATATCTGACAAAGCGTTATCGTTCGGCTCGTTGGTCGCTTGTCATTTTGTCATTTGGAGCGAGGGGGTGACACATCTAAATGTCAATTCTAGATGCTCAGCAAATCTCACACTAGCGAAAAAATTTCTTTAATTTCTCGCATCTACTTCAGAATCGTCATCAATCCCTGGTGCTGCGAAAAGCAGTACGAAGCACCCTAGCAGCACACATGTCACTGAACAATGTTGGTTACTTGTGTGCCACTTATTTCAGTCACAATCAAGTTGCAGCAGCTTATTTCGATCGAAGTGTGCTGCTCGGGCACCCCATTGTTGTCACGGTGCCGATATTTACGTTAGATAAGCGTTTCGACAAATTGAAGTTTGAATCTTTGTTTAAAAACGCAGATATGCCTACACCCAGCCGGGAAATCTGTAATGTGGTCGACGGAAAGTTTTGTAAATAGTTTTTTTTTAATTTTTATGCTTGCTAAATTTTCGAACAAAGTTTTTTTTTCAAAATGCACTATGGCTAGAAAATCATCTCGTGAAGGTTATATACGAAAATATTCATTCAAGAAAAACTTACTTGCACGCTACAAGCAGTCCATTGTAAGTCCTGCCATTACATTTATTGTAAGAAACATATACATAGGATGTAAGAAATTCATCCATGGATTTGATGTTCAAGCCATTTGTTTTGCGTGTATGTATTGAAATAATCATTCTTGAATTTGTTTTCTCATTTATCTTCATTGTTAGTGTTTTTTTCAAGATTAATATTTTTCTTATTCAAACATATATGCTGATTGGAGATGCTTAACGTCATTTTATACGTTTATACTATCGTTTATACGTTTGACTTATATTTGACGTTGAGCATCTACAACTATGTAAATCGTTAAATTCACACATGAAGTAATAAAAACATGATTAGTTAAAGTATATATGCTGAGCTCTGACGTGGACGAACAACTACCTTACCAATCAGGCTAAAGCCTTGATGTCCTCTGCTGTCCTTGAAAGTCGTCCCCACTCTACTCGATCCATGGCCATACGACGCCAGCCTCGTAGTCTGCCAAGGGGCCGTAGGTCGCCTTCTACCTGGTTGTTCCACGTTGCGCCTTCGAGAACCATTTTCGCTGTGTCATCGTCCGGCATTCTTACGACGTGCCCAGCTCACCGTAGTAGCCCAATTTTTGCAGTGTGAACGATGGATGGTTCGCCCAGCAGCTGGTGCAATTCGTGGTTCATTCGCCTCCTTCACGTTCCGTCTTTCACAGTGTTGGAAAAATATCAAAAAATCAATTCTCACCAAGGAACAAGATCACGCTTGATTTTCGTAGACAAAAATCAACAAGCAAAAAACTTCGGTTGATATTGCAAGCTGTGATATCGTGGCTCGAAATATCAAGCTAACAAAACTCACCAGCTGCAAATCTCACCAAACTGTGGTGAGATTGAGTTTCAAGATTTTTGCTTTACATCCGAACGCAACCGAAAGTTCCATAACGACTGAAAGCAGTCGCATCGTGTGTGCCATCGATGAAGAGAAAAAAGAGATAGCATATTATACCTTCTCTTTCCAAGAAAATGAGGTGCAACGAAATCATTTTTGCGTCGATTCAACTCTCAGCTTCAACTTTACACGTTGTGAATAGTCTCGCAATATCATAGGAGCTTGTAATCATGCATGATATTGAGATCGGACGAGAGCAGAAAAATATCAATTCTCTAATGATTATGCCATCACTGGTCTTCCATATGCACTCCCCCGTAGACAGTCCGTCAGAACCCCTCCCACTCGAAAACACTATTGGTCCTCCAAGAGCATAGTTCAGGTCTTATCAGCGTTTTGTAGACAGTCAACTTCGTGGTGAAGTGAATTACACCGGAGTCCCAAGTACGTGGACGAACAAACAAGGAATGAAAAATCTTAATAATTGTGCTAACATTTGCGTTTCAATTACACCTTTACTGAAATGTTGTGTTTGTCCGATCAATTTTGCACCGCAGTGTTGTTGTCCCTACCTTAGGACGGGTGAACTCAGTTTACTGCTGGTACACTAGTTATATACAGTGCCTTCCCGTTTTTGGCAACACGACCTCATCAACTAATTATTTCTTCAAATTTGGGCTAGCACTTTCTGGAGATTAATTCATGGCATTTCAAGTAGATAGGATCCCCAAAGAGGGGTATAGTGATAGGTATCAGAAATGAAATTAAGCGTTGGATGAATTTTCTAGAAAGTGAAGAAGATAAAAATCATGAGTTTCCAAAAACGGCACTGCATTCTCAAAGTACATGCAACGCACATACCCGACCAACTGCGGCTTGATTTCAATTGCCTTCTCCAAGCAGCATGGTATTATAGATGCAAATGACCTCAAGGTTAAAGTGTCGATAAAAAAAATCAACGTGGTATGTAGCAGCCATTACGTAAATTTTTATTCGTGAATTAGAAATTAGAGAAGATGTCTAATTGAAGAAAAACTGTCCATTTATTGTGAATTTACCGATAATGAGCTGAAATGGACGCTTCTAAATGTATTGTTACTTACCCTAGCAGCAAATTTGTCACTGAACAGTTGTAGTTACTTGTATGTAACTTACTTCAGTTAGATTCAGGTTACAGCAACTTATCATGATGGTTGTGTTAGGCTTGGGTTGTACAGTTCCTCATAAATGTATATCTCCTGATGTAACCTTATTATGAATGAATAATATATTTTTCTATTGCTTCTATCTTAGGATTACCTAAGAGAAAGGATTAACAGGTAATATAAATAACTGTATCACGCCACTGAGAAGTGAACACTGCGTTGTAAAACTATCCTACGATTTCCTCTTAGCGTTTCCTCGACTCTTCGTAACGTATGCCTTGACGTAGAAATCCAAAAACATCCCTAGAATGAACACAGCCTGCAGGAAGCCAACCCAGTGCCAAATACGAGGAAAGCCGCATTCCATCCCGTACAAAGCCGGTCGCCCGAAATGGATTCCCATGTGGACGAACTGCACCAACTGTAACCTGGTCAAATATTTCTTCCACGAGTTCTGACTGCCATACGAAGCCAAATAGTAGTAGAAGTACATCACAGCGTGGACCAGCGTGTTCCAGACTCCTAGCATAATGACGTGCCCTCCTAGCAAGAGATGGACAAAGTGAGTTCAGTGAATGTCTAAAACAGCACGTTTCAATCGATATCATCTACGCATACCAGGGACAAATATCACAGCCAGATAACTCAACGAAACCATTATAGCGTGATGATACACGTGCAAGAACGACACGTGCGATTGCTTCTTACGTAGAACGAAAAATACTGTATCTGCTAGATCCAGAACCTTCAACAGGAAGTATCCGTACGATAGGTATAGCTCTTCATAACCTTCTCTCGTTTCGGTGTAATTCACAGGTTGGCATGCGTACGAAAAGTTTTTCCTTTGTAGTAAAATATATGACTGCAAATAGCATCGAAAGTTACTCTTTGCCTAAGAAAGTCGATCCAACAATCATACTCACAACCGCCAGGAAAAACGACCCATTCGCTATCACTTGCACTATGTTGTATATCCGAATTACCGTTTTAAGATCGTAAGCTTTCCGTTGCTCCATATACTTAGGTCCAGCCTTCAGGACAACGTACAGGTACGCAGCGATTATCGTCACCACGGGCCATACTGTATTCACCAGTGGAAAACTCAAGCTTCTTCGATCTAAAACAGATCCATTGATTTAATCGACTCATCCGATAAAATTCACTTTGCCTACCTCTATGATCTTCCATGTACTGATGGTACTCGTTGAACATCCGATCGAGCATGAGTGCCATTGTGGACGGTTCAATCGTTCGGCATACACGGTCACTTCTCTACTGACGATCGAGTGACGGTGGATTAGAATTTATAAAACCACCACGTACCCAGTTCAATCTAGGTCAGTTCGAGTGATATTTGGAAATAGGTTCTGAACAAACTAAAATCAAGGCTAGGACCTACCAAAGTATTTCGACAGCAATCTTGACAACTGTCCACCGAAATGTAGGTAGATACTGAAGAAATTGTTCCTTACCATTCGTTTTGCTTTCCTAAAATGGTTTTCGCAAGCATTCGCGGTAAAACGATTATAACAGGATGGAATGGAAACATTGTAACGTGCCGCGCTTTCACGCACAAACCATCACCGGTTTAGGCTGTGTGTGTAATGTAGACAGCAGCATTGATCAATCGGAATATTGATTAGAAACTGCGGACGTAGCTTGGACGTAAGGATGACGCGGTGGAAAAAAAAGTAAATTTAGGTTTCATTTAGCTTTTAAGAGTGAGTATTGGAAATTATTCGAACACTCGCAGACGAGTGAGTTAAAGGTAAGATTGTATCGTGTATAACTTTACAGCAGAGATGGAGCCGGTCTGAAATAGACCAATTCGTGGTTTTTTAATGATAGCCTTACAAAGTCGAAAAGTGTGGCGCAGAGCAAGATTGCAAAGACTCATTTCAGCTAAAATAATGTTTTTCGGAATAATAAAACCAAAATATGGTATGATGGCATGTTTTACTTGTAACTTACAAGAAGAGGCTACAAAGTATGCGTTTGAAACATAAAACTTGTAAATTTTGCTTTCTATGAGTCACCATCAGCGATTTACTGATCGCTGAGTGAGTGAGTGAGTGAGTGAGTGAGTGAGTGAGTGTGTGAAAAATCGCTGATTTTGAATCTCATGAAGTGAAATAAACAGGTTTAATATGTCAAACACATTCTTTGCAACCTCTTCTTGTATCCTACCAATTCAAAATATGATCATGGCATCTAATTATTTCATAATAAAAAAACATTGTTTTAGCTGAAATGAGTATTTGCAACCTTGGCGCAGAGTATCCTGTACTGAATCTTTGATAGTCCTTCAACACACATCTGGCATATGGCCGACGTCCTTGAGTATTTCCACGTTTTCCAGGTTAATATAATCTCGGCTCACTCAAATGATCTGACAGTGCTGGTTCGTAGTCTACAAACAGACAGGGACATAGTGAGGCGAAAATGGCCCCTGCCAAGGGCGACAAGGCAAAGGGGCAAATTCAAAGAGGTTTTCGTAGCAACTTCTCCACGGCATAAATGTAATAATCGATGTGCGTAACTCCAAGGGCATTCTGCAAAGAACTCATAGGGAATTCTGAAAAATATTCATATGGGCATCTACAGTGCCGTATTATCATAGAGGTAACTCTAAGACTAGAAGGTCCCGAAATAACGTGTTCAACTTTTTGGCTCAGCTCTGGTACTCTCTTCGGTCCCAAGCTAATCGATGCACCCCTCGAAACATAGGAAAAACCAATAACCCCTCATTTTATCTGTTAAACTTTCATAGCGAATCAAAACAAACATTGCGTAGTACTAGAATTTCGACTAGAATGGGGTACGTTATTCGATTTGCTTGGGACCAATAGGCAAGTCAAGTAGTGAGCCAATTCCAAATCGTTAGTTTCGAATGTTGGTATTATGGGATGGTGAGCCCCAGCTCAGAGACATCAATCATATCCTTCTCAATAATGTGTTTCAAGGAATTAATCGTTGGTTAGTTTTGTATTTGCATCGAACAATAAAACTTTTAAAGCTTAGGGCAGTTAGACCGGTAGCGTGACCAAAATCTCTGAGCAAATTTTCTACAGCTCTACCAACCGGTCAGCACTCGGGATTTTTTTCAGTTACCATGGGGACGTAATTTGTGATTATCCCCTATCCCTTTCATATTGGCTTATTATTTATGAACGACCTATATATTTAAAAGGACGTTTCACATTCATTAGCGATGTCCGATTTTTATTCGAATAATCGATTAATCGATTAACGAATCGAAAAGTAAAATATTTGAAATAGATTATATCAGGTCGATATAAGCATTAACTTCTCCAGAGGATCATCGCGAGATCTTCTTTGGCTCTACGGTCTTCGACAAAGTAGCTCGGTAAACAAAGCACCAAATTGCTTAAGGTTTCTGTTCAGTTCCTTTTTTATACATAATTCGATTATTTGGTAGGCTCAATCACCTTAGCTTTACGGAGCCGATAAGTCATTGTTTATTGTTTGTAACAAAATTCACTCAATTCTACACGCTTAGAAAAATTGATGTAAATTTAGGTGCTCTGAGACTGACATATACGAGCGTCAATTTTGACATAAAATTGAGCTTTTCAGTCTCGGAGCACTTAATTTTACATGAAATGTTTGTTTACGTCTCATCCTTTATGTCAAAGTTGGATTCCGTCACGTGTAAGATTAGGTATTTCTAAGTGTGTACCGTATGCGTGATAATGTTTGCACCATCGTACAAATAAGGTTCCCGTTTCACCTGTGCATACAATGCCTTGGGTTTCTTTGCATGCACGTAGCCTATAGTTCATACCGTAGTAGGCTGGGTATAAAAGAAAATGATTTACTTAGTTTGACAGTTGCACCATGACGAAGTGGCAGCGTATTCGTGATTTGTCCCACGCGCAAATGTCGCAAAAAGATATTTCAATCACCGTGGGAGTGTCCCGGTGGACCGTCAAAAGGGTTTTAGACCAAGAAAAGAAAGGACAACTATCCACGAAGGTGGCCACAGGTCGTCCGAGGTCAGTTCGGGTTTCGAGGGTTATCGCTGCTATCAAAAGGAAGATTCAGGTGAATCCAGTGCGTTCAATAAGGAAAATGGCAAAGGAACATAAGAACAGTGACTTACAGGGAGCTACGAGTCGAACGATGCAAGAAAATCTTGAACTACCTTAAGCGAAAAAATCCGGTAATCCTGTTCACCGACGAGAGCATGTTTACCGTCGATCCCGTATCAAATTCCAGATCCGACCGGTATATTAGTTCTCTTCCGGTAAAAAACGTGGCCGACGAGCACAAGGACGTGTGCATCCTGCTAGCGTTATGGTGTTTGGATTGGTGGCTTCCGATGGCAAAAAAATTGACCCGATGTTCATTCCAGAAGGCAACAAGGTCAACACGGAGGTCTACATTGGGATTTTAAGTAAGTATGTTCTTCCGTGGATCAAAGAACAATACGGTCCGAAGCCAAATGTTGTATTTCAACAAGATGGGGCTCCGTGCCACACCTCGAACCGCACTCAGAAGTGGTTGCAGGAACATCTTCCGTTCTGGGCGAAGGATATGTGGCCGCCATCCAGCCCTGATCTTAATTCGCTGAATTACTAGATATGGCGCGTCATGACGGCCAAGGCCTGTTCTAAACGCCACCCGAGTACAGCAAGCCTCAGACAAACATTGACCCGTACCTGGAGAGAAATGGATCCAGACTACATTATTAGAACCTGCCGTGCATTCTGGAAGCGTGTGCAGGCCGTTATTGCAGCAATTGGAAACTCGATCGAGATTAACATAGTTTAAGACTCTGAGAAACATCCCCCCTTTGAATAAATAAAAAAAACTCGAAAACGATTTTTTTTTTAATTTTGCATTGCTCAATGGTGCAAACATTATCACGCATACGGTATGTCTAGTAG
Organism: Ochlerotatus camptorhynchus; assembly: GCF_037179485.1. NCBI lineage: Eukaryota > Metazoa > Arthropoda > Insecta > Diptera > Culicidae > Ochlerotatus > Ochlerotatus camptorhynchus. The sequence goes on from NW_027040672.1 coordinate 1,558,590, forward strand.
GAGTTGGGCCGAATACTCGCGGCTTACCTGAGGTTAGAGGCGTACATTGTCGAAGTATAGGATAAGGGGAGGAGCATGGCGGTGGGGTTTCGTTGTCTCATCAGAACGTTGTCGCCAGTATGAACGGTAGTGCGGTTTTACCTTCTAGATATGGTGACCAGTAGGCGACGATGATACTCAGCTAGACGTGGGGACAAGCAAAAAAAAATTCAAAAAGACAAAGGAATAAAATGATTACACTAGACATTTGCAGAAACACATAAATCGACTGCATCGATGACTGATGTCATCGTAACCGTTTCCACACCGACAGATGTTTCTGTCCAACGGCGCCGGTGGTGTAGTGGTAAGCGTGATTACCTCTCACCCCAACAGGCCTGGGTTCAATCCCAGTCGTCGGTCTGGCACGTCGGTAGCATTGGTGCTCAGTACGGAAAACAAGATCGACGGAAAAAACAAACCAAAGGAAAAAAAAAATATGTTTCTGTCCATGAGGTTTATTCTATGGAGATGCGCATCTAACGCTAACGAGTAGTGGTTGGACATAAGTCTACTCATCAAGAAAATGAAGGCACGACTTAAGCCGAAGTCTTTAAACCACGCTCTCGAAGAAACATTAGGAATAATTGAATGTAATCACCGTTCAAGATTTCCAGTGTCCCAATCGGTTTGCCGACTTGAAAGGGTACTCTGACGCACTAATTGATAAAATTCATCGTGTAAAATTTGCATGTCATACAATTCGCTTTCCTGCGCGCCCACCTTTACGAGAGAAACCACAACGTTTGAATAATTCATGTAAATTTCTGCGAGATATAGCGCACATAAAATTAACGCTAGATTTGGCGTAAATTTACACGATATTTCGTGTAAATTTAAATGTAATATCGCGTAAATTATCAATATTTTATGTAAGCTTATAAACGATTTCGCTGCTCGCCAAGTTTAGCTCAAAATTAATTGAAAGGAGATTTTACGCGATAGTTAAAATTCTGAATTTTTTCTTGTCCACCTTTGCGAGAGAGTCCACCTTTCATTGTCTGGTATTGGGCAATGGGAAGGGACCCATATAAAGGTAATCATATATAATCTTTCGACCAGCACACTCATCTGCTCCCTAACCTTTGAAAGGAAATAAGATGAGTCCCTACACTGTACACAAACACCATCCTTTGATCGAAAAAAAAAACATCAGACCATTCAAAACGAAACATCGAAATAGCATTTTCGAATGATAGCGGCAACCGGATGACAGTTGCTTTGAAATCAGATGATTTTCCTCTCGACTACAGGATGCAAATTGTTATGAGAAGGGATAGGACGTTCAAATGCGTAATGCTCTCTGCAGAATGATTGTCATACTAAATGGAAATGCATATGGTTTTGGTTCAGCCCCATAACGCAAATCATTCAATACGATGATGTACCTAAATAATTCTATCGAACATCATTTGCTGATCTGAGCTGATAGTGGAAGCATAGCCATCGCTATCAGAGCTGTTACGAACATAGGTAAAGCGTGAAAACCAATATTTGGCTAATTCGTACTGCACCCTACCCCACTACCGCACTTCCATCATCGAGGCCGTCGGCGTATAGGTGGAAACATCGACCGGTCCGGTTCATCGCCACCTACTGCCCCCGGCAATGTACCGTTAGCAATGGTACAGCACAGCAGTTCAAGAACGACCTTGCCATCATAACCCGCACCAATGCCCGCTTCGTAATCGGAGGGGACCTGAACGCCCGGCACGAGGCCTGGCGGAACTACCAGCAGAACTAGAACGGCCGCCTACTATTCGACCATTCCCAGCATGGTCTCTATTCCGTCTGGTTTCCGGACGAACCAACCTTCACATCACCGGCGGGCAACCCATCGACGCTGGACCTGTTCTTGGCAAACACCGGATTAGCCAAGCCGGTTGCCGTCAACGACCTGAGTTCGGACCACCAACCAGTGCTGACCGAGCTGGGCTGCAACGTGCCCCTGCACCGTGCCTGCGGAAGGACTACCATCGAGTCAACTGGGTCCAGTTTCGGCGCATGGTCAACCGCCACATCGACGACAACCCACCGCTCGACACAGTGGAGGATATCGACCGGGCCCTGGAGGGTCTCCATCAAGCCATATCCGTGGCTGACGAAGAGTGCGTTCGACGAGTTCCTGTGAGGGGTAAGTTTCAAGCAATTGATTCCCACACCAAACTCTTGATTCGGCTCAGAAATGTTCGTAGACGCCAGTTTCAGCGGACTGGGGATCAGCAGCGTAAATACGAAATGGTCGATCTGAATCGGCAGATCGCTTCCAGAATGGTCTCAATCCGAAACGAGAGTTTCGGGCGGCTCTTTCAGAACCGGGACGACCGTTCCAGACCATTCTGGAAGGTTGCCAAGGTGCTGAAGTCTCACCCCAAGCCCATTCCACCACTTAGAGTCAATGACGAACGGCTTATCACCAACGAAGAGAAGGCGATTGGGGAGCACATTGCCCAGTGGCATTTGCTTTGCTCCAAAATCCCAAGTCCACTCGAGAACCAGGTTGCGCAGTGCGTCCAGACGTTAGATGCCTCCCCTTGTGCCGTCCCTCCAGAAGAACGGATTACAGAGGAACAAATTTGCTCAGCGCTGAAACACAGTACGAACATGAAGGCTCCCGGGTTTGACGGAATATTCAACCTAGAGTTGAAAAATCTCAGCCCGAGGGTGCACTCGCTGCTGGCTGCCATCCTTAACAGATGCTTGGAGCTGCACTACTTTCTAAGCATCTGGAGGCAAAAATCATCCCGATCCGCAAACCTGGGAAAGACCCTTCACTACCGTCAAGCTACAGACCGATTAGCCTGCTCTCAGCGCTGAGCAAGCTGTTCGAAAAATTGATCCTCAGCCGACTGAACAAGTTTGTGGAGGAACATGACATTCTTCTTCCGGAACAGTTCGGGTTCCGCAAGGGGCATTCCACCAATCATCAGCTAGTGCGGGTGATGAATAACATCCGAAGTAACAAAGCTGTATCCAAGTCCACAGCCATGGCCTTGTTAGACGTCGAAAAGGCGTTTGACAATGTCTGGCACGACGGACTTATATACAAGCTTTGTAACTCCAACTTTCCTACATACCTTGTGAAAATCACCCGTAACTACCTCCAGCAAAGGGTGTCGTTGAATAGTTCCCTTTCGGGACAATTTCCGATCCCAGCAGGTGTTCCGCAAAGGAGTCTGCTGGGACCACTGCTTTACAGCATCTACTCGTCGGACATCCCTCCTCTAGGAGACGGTTGCGTGTTCTTCCTGTTCGCAGATGACACCGCGATAGCCGTCAAGGGTAGGATGCCTCGTGAAATTACGAACAAGCTTCAACGATGCCTTGACACCTTTACTGATTATGCCACCACGTGGAAAATCAAAATCAACGCCTCGAAAACCCAAGCGATCATGTTCCTTCACAGACAGTCGCCAAAACTTAAACCGTCTCCCTCCTGTACCGTAATAATGGATGGTACAAGGGTCGAGTGGTCCGCTGATGTTACTTATCTCGGGACGGGATGTTGTTCGATGAGAAGCTCCTGTTCCGCTCGCACATAGAGAAAACCCTAGTTAAGTGCTCCGCCTTGGTTAGGTGTTTGTATCCGCTAATTTGCCGCAGATCCCGCCTCTCAAGGCAAAACAAACTGGCTGTCTACAAACAGATCATAGCCCCCGCGATCTTCTATGCCGCCCCGGTGTGGGAATCGTGCGCTCAGACCCACAGAAACAAAATCCAGGTTGCACAGAACAGAGTGTTGAGGATGATCCTAGATCGTCCATTCGACACAAGAATAGCAGACCTCCATCAAGAGGCAGAAATTCCCAAAGTAGATTCCAAAATTGAGGATATGACAACCAAATTTATCCAAAAATGCAATCTTTCTGAACATGCTTTAATAAGCAATTTTTACATAGTAGGTTAAGTGTATATAGTAGAGTAGGCTAGTTTTAAGCTGTAAATAGTAGTATTAAGTAGTTTCTCTTTGGCTAATTCGTGGTGGAGGAAGTTTCCTTTACCATCGAAGAATTTTTGTATCGATAATTGGAATGGCTGATTAGAGCTATTCAGTATGGAAATTTAGATAATCAAATTATAAATCTAATTAAAAGCTCTTGCATGTCACACTATTCTTAAATGTTTGTCCTCTGAGTTCCGTATGTTTTTCAAACGAAAATCATCCTGTATTTGGATAACAATCATATGGATGGTCATCATCTGACGACGAATTCAACCATAAGAAAATCATCCGAAATTCGAATGCATATTGTTAAAGGGCTCGAGCAATGCAATAATCATTCGAAGTATTGCGGATGTTTTGGTTCAGTGTACATGGTTTCATCGACCGAATAGCCTCATTCGAACTGAGCGAGGGGGGCGACACATCTAAATCTCAAGTTTAGATGCTCAACAAATCTCACACTAGCGAATCAATCTTCGAAAAATCTTCTTTCATTTCTCGCATCTACTTGCATCGCGCATCATCTTTTTGCAGGAAATCTTCAGAATCGTCATCAATCTCCTTCCTATCTACTCAGCGTGTGCGCAGCTAACCACAGTAAAACACAATCTGAGGCTATCCGAGAAGATGGAACTCATCCCCAATGCGAAGTTGACTGCTCCGATTTTCCCAACTAATCGATTATTTACTAATCGATTTCTATTTTTAATGATAGTAATCGACATCGATTAATCGACATGGAATAATCGATTAATCGAAATAATCGGTTAATTTTAATACTCTCTGATAACAAAGAAAACCAACGTCTTTAAGAAAGTGTTTCAACTAGATGTAGATTATTCATCCATGGTAATTTTATTTTTTCGAGAAATAACAATTCAATCAAATACACTTTTACCCTTATTATCATTTTTATTAGAAGTACAGTGATAGAAAAGACAACTTGCATCTTTATGACGAATTGATTTTGACTTTGAACTGCAATCTCATTGCCTGAAAAAAAAACACTTACTCGAACAAAACAGATTAGGGTCTGTTCATTAACTACGTAGACATTTTATGGGATTCTTGACCACCCTCCCCCTGCGTAGACAATTGTCCATACAATTTACATTTTGTAAATTTATATGGGCCGTGGATAATTGCCAACCCAAGGGGGGGTTGGCAATTATCCACGGCCCATATAAATTTACAAAATCTAAATTGTATGGACAATTGTCTACGCAGGGGGAGGGTGGTCAAGAATCCCATAAAATGTCTACGTAGTTAATGAACAGACCCTAATCTGTTTTGTTCGAGGAAGGGGAACTGTCTACGTAGTTAATTAACCTTTAAGAATAGTATCATGTTGAGATGAGAGCCAGACAAACGGTTTCACAGCTTTGTTATTGAAGAATCAAAGTGACGATTGACTCACAGACGGTGAGTCGGTGAAAATGGTAATAACGTTTTGATATCTGTCAAATTGTATGACATTTTTTTAGTACATCATCATTTTTGTAATTGCGGATCTTAAAACTAGGTGTCGCATAACCAATTTTGGCTTTGCTTTGATTCGCCAATTGTCTGACCTGCTTTAGAGAACATGTACGTTCTGAACTTCAAGTTGGGATGGAACATAGTTTAATCGATGCTCTGTTGGCGTGGTGGAAAATGTATATACTAAAATAAATTTAACTCCTGGTTCCAATGAAAATTTAAATTATCGTTCAATAATCGAAGCCAATTAAACAATTATCAGATAATCGAGGCATAAATTAAAAATTAATCGATTATTTTAACAGATAATCGATTAGTTCGATTAATCGAATAGTAATCTGACATCACTGCTGCCAGCTCAGCAACCAAAACGGAACAAGGTGCTGCTCGTTTCTGATGTTGTAGGCGTGTGAGTGAGTAGTAATTGCAAAATGAAACGATTTTTCCCATGCTTGATGACAGATACGAGTATTTCGTCAACAATGTGCAGACTTTTTCAGTGTATTGTACTAGTACTCGACACGGAAAAAGTCTACACCGAGGGGAACATCACATCTAAATCTCAATTCTAGATGCTCGAAAAATCTTACACTAGCAAATCAATATACGAAAAATCTTCTTTCAAATCTCGCATCTATTTGCATCGCGCATCACCTTTTTGCAGGAAATCTTCAGAATCATCAGCAATCTTCTTTCTATCTACTTAGCGTGTGACCAGCTAACTACACGGGGCCTCCCTTAGCTCAGTCGGTAAAGGTGCAACTACAAAGCAAGACCATGCTGGAGGTGGTTGGGTTCGATTCCCAGTCCGGTCTTGGAATTTTTCGGGTTGGAAAATTTCTCGACTTCCCTGGGCAATAGAGTATGATTGTACTTGCCACACAATTATACTAATGCAAAAATGGTACAGGCATCGAAAGCTCTCAATTAATAACTGTGGAAGTGCATCTAGAACACCATAGAGGTAACTCTAAGACTAGAAGGTCCCGAAATAACGTGTTCAACTTTTTGGCTCAACTCTGGTACTCTCTTCGGTCCCAAGCTAATCGATTCACCCCTCGAAACATAGGAAAATCCACTAAACCCTCATTTTATCTGTCGAACTTTCATGGCAAATCAAAACAAACATTGTGTAGTACTAGAATTTTGACTAGAATGGGATACGTGAACCATGTAGGTATTCTAACTAATTATGAACATTTGTGTCCATTAATGATTATAGATCTTAAGCCATTTGCAAAACCCATAACCACACTTAAAAAACGTGTAACGACTCTTTTTGTATTTTGAAAAAGTAGATGATTCTATTTTCAACGTTTTTGCAATAAAAATAATCTACAGACCTTAGGAATTCTAGAGATACCTTTATTTTTGAAATTCATCACGAAATGCCGTTACACGTTTTTTGGAGATAAGTGTACTACACCTAGTTATAGTACAATAGGCAACAGCAAGTATTTTCGCATTTTTTTTTTGCTAAGCTACGGTTAAATAAAAACTCGGGAGATGCTTTTCAATCAAATTGCGTCCAGATAACTTGATTTTGGTTACATTTGTTCTGTAACCAATAATATGGCATTGAAGCTTACTATTATTTTAAGGTGATACTCTAAGAAAGCCTTAGCGTGAAACTTTAAAGGCACAAAAGTCAGCTTCCACAAAACATACAAATTTGAAATTGCTACCCCTTGTTTGCTGTGCTACTACAAACAGAGAGTAGCAATTTCAATTTTTTATGTTTTGTGGAAGCTGACATTTGTGCTTTTGAAGTTTCACGCTAAGGCTTTCTTAGAGTATCACCTTAATGGTGAAACAATAAATTTGTTTATATTTATTCCATAACAACAATTGGGACCTTCATTGAGGGAACCATAAAAACTTACTTATGAACAAACAATGATCATTTGTTTATGCTTTTTGCAATAAAATCACATATCGTCCGAATCTCATAAATTTAAGCATCTCAATCTTAAGAACATTCTTAGAATTAAGTAATTCCATGAATTTTGTAGCTAGCATTTTTAAGATTTTGAATATTTCATCATCAGTTAAATATCAGACATAGGAACCAAAATTAAATTCAAGGAGTTTTAATTTTATAATTTTGTAAAATTCTTACTTTGAAACAAGATAAAGTGCACACAGAAAAAATTTCATACATGTAGGACTTAGGAACATGTTCAAGATATGTGCCCATACACAATTCTTAACATGCTGTTGCAGATTTTGTAACTAAAAAAATATAGCTGTATCTGATACAGATTGTATGTATAAATTCTTTGAATGCAAATGTAATTAAAAGTCAACGAAATATGATCAATTGTCTTAATTCTAAAACTAAGATAAGATTACAAGATCTTACCTGGACAGTAATTTCTTAAAAATTCTAGTACATTAATTTTAAAAACAAATGAAATAAGAGTTTTAATGATTATAATATGTTTGACCTAATCAAAATTTTCATAAAAGTTTCATAATTGCGAAATAAAACAATGTTCCCTTAACTTCTACGAAGCTCCTCATACTTAAATAGATTTTCCTCTTCTACGCAGTTTGCAGAACTTTTCCAAGTTCCTTGTTTTTACGATTTTTTCGGAAGATCTATGAAGTTCCCAGAATTTCTACTAAGTTTCCCCAATTTCTACGATGATCCCTGAACTTCTTGGAAGTCCTTGAAGTTTTAAGAATTTCCCAGAAGTTAAAGAGAAGTCCCTGTGCTCATGGCCAATTTGTAAAGCCTGAACACGTCATATTATGCCATCGATTAAAGATCGATATAACATAATTTCTCAAAATTGTTTCTTCTAGTCCAGAACATAAGAAAAGTGGTCAACATAATGGACTTTAATGAAAATCTTTGTTTGTGGTCCAATTTTATTAATCGCTGTTAAATAGTAAAATCGAACTTGGCATGCTTGACAAAATATCGGTGAGACAAAATCAAAAAAACCAGGGGGCTAGATAATTTTGGAGGGGGCCTTGGCACCCCCATCAGCTACGCCCAAGCGGATGAACTTACCAAATCTACAGTATTAAAGTATTAAAATTAACTTTTGTGCCATAATTAAGATTAACATCCTTCTGGAACCCATGCGAAAAACGTGCTCAACACATTTAAGCCTCTTCCGTGAATGTTAAACTTCATAGATTCATCATTTACCGCCATAGATGCATAAAATTCAATAAAGCTCAAACAGCGCATCATCCAGCGCAAGTGGCATAGCAAAGAAATTGCATGTAATGGTCTCGTCCAAGTAAATCGAAAATAGGCTCAAATACGAAATAAAAAATTCAGTACTAATTACTATAAAAGCAAATAATTATTATCATTGTACTACATCTATCCAATGATTCAAGCTGTGGAATGAACAATACCACTGCACACCTTCAGTTTCAGTTGCGTTCGTTTAACTTATATTTAAAATCGTAACATGCTACGAGACTGTGTATGTGGAAACCATTTTGCCAATTCTAGTCACCATCAGACCAGACCGGCTAAGTTCCTGTAGGCTAATTTATAAACCCCTAGGTCACAGAGCATGTAACGGACAACGACGACGCCGTCAAAAATTAGCACATTGAATTTAAAAGTAGCTCTTTCTGCACTGGATTTGTCAACGAAATGACTAGCTATTTCATTCAGTGTTATGAACTTGATCGCACCATTGAGAATATCGGCAAGAACTCAATTTTGTGACTGACATATTATTCGGAATTTGCATCACGATGGCATTGGTTCTGCGTAATTTATATGAGTACTACCAAAAGTACTACCATGATGCTCAAGGTGGCCAATTGCCAAGTGGTAAGCAAATTCAGCAATAACCAATCGAATTTCGTTTCAGATCCCCGAACGGTGGAATTAATTCTGATGAATCCTCCCTGGATTCCGTTTACCGTGGTTGGAGCGTACCTGTACTTCGTGCTAAGCTTAGGTCCCAAGTTGATGGCAAATCGTAGGCCGTTTGATCTTCGTAAAATGCTTTTGGTGTACAATTTCCTACAGGTGGCTGTCAACATCTACCTGGCATATTCGGTGAGGATACTTTGAATGTATTTCAGATTCTGACTGAATATTGAGAGTAATTTATTTTGATAGGGCACCAAGTTGATGATCGAATCGAGGGTATCTCTATCTTGCCAACCTGTTGATCGATCCACTAGCGCAACAGCGATGAGAGAAGTTCAATTAGTCCATTACTACTACCTGCTCAAAGTAGCCGACCTCGTTGACACGGTTCATGCTCTTGGTTTAAAGAAATATGAGTTTTTTTTTTCTAAAACATGTTTCTTATTGGACAGATATTCTTCGTGCTCCGTAAGAAGCAGGGTCACGTATCATTCCTGCACGTGTATCACCATACCTTGATGGTTCTTATTCCATTTTTCTATTCCCGAATCTACCCGGGTGGTCATGGATCGATGCTGGGCTTGGTCAATACCTACGTGCACGCAGCGATGTATTTCTACTTCTTCCTGTCGGTGTGGCGTCCGGAGTGGACCAGGAATCTGCGCTGGAAGAAATGCATCACCATCATACAGATGACGCAGTTCGTTGGCTTGACCATTTATTTTGGACAACCGGCCATACGTGGCTATGAATGCGGTATTCCGAGATATTGGTTCTGGAGCGTTATGATGCAGAACGTGTTCATGCTGGTCATGTTTGCCGATTTCTACGTCAAGGCGTACGGGCGCAGGAAGACCAAATAGGCGCGGTTGGTATATATTACGATGCAAATAAATTGGTTTGGGTGTTTTTTTAATGCCTCAGCAAAAAGTTCGTATTTTGTACAAAGTGTTACAAATAGCCCAATTGCACCCCCATTAGCTACGCCAATGCATCTCACTAGTGATTTGAGTTTAAAGCGTTGGTTTATATTTGGGTGTATATTGCAAGGGTAATTCACTAATGTTGAGTCGAACTATTTTTTTCTAATTTTATGAAACGTTATTTGAAGGCAAGAGCATGTGTTTGGGTGGTGAGATATATTGCAAAAATGGTGCAACAACCTATAGGTGGGATTCAAACCCACACTCAGGTATGGAAAATCATTTACATTCATTTCATGCATTCATTTACATTCATTTGCCTCTAACTTTTTTCATCAACAGCATTCCGCAAAATGATGTATAGAGCTTTTGTAGGTTTTGTTAATAGCTACAACTTTTACCCATAACTCAAATCTGTATCTCTTATGCATCACGAATTATAGCGGGCAGAACTTGTTACTGTTTTCAGTGAATGTAAAATTCATTCATTGAAAAACAGCAGTGGCTTCTGTTTGCTCTGGTTCATCATGCATAACAGATACGTATTTGAGTTGTTAACAAAAGTTCTAGCTAATAAAAAAACCCTACAAAAGCTCGAAAATGAAAAATGTTAGGGGCAAATGAATGTAAATGAATGCAAGAAATGAATGTAAATGATTTTCTATGCCTGCCCACACCTTCCTACAAGTATCGTTTCAAAAAATATCTATATTTGGATGTTTCGCTAATTTCTCTTGTTGGTCTAGGTATCAGCAACAATCAATACGCAACTAACGATTTTAAATTGGCTCACTACTTGACTAGCCTATTGGTCCCAAGCAAATCAACTAGCGTACCCCATTCTAGTATACATTCCAGTACTACACTATGTTTGTTTTGATTCGCTATGAAAGTTTGACAGATAAAATGAGGAGTTAGTGGATTTTCCTATGTTTCGAGGGGTGCATCGATTAGCTTGGGGCCGAAGATAGTACTAGAGCTGAGCCAAAAAGTTGAGCTCGTTTCTTCAGGACCTTCTGGTCTTAGAGTTACCTCTATGGTATTAGGCTTGTTTGAATTTGCTGTAAGTTGCTGTGACGCATCGTCTTCCACCTTTTTGCAGGAAATCTTTAAAATCTCCGTCAATCTTCGTTCTATCTACTAAGCGTGTGCGCATTCCCCAACAGCATATAACAGCATTTTTCCCTGTATCTTAGATAGAGGGTAAAAGATATTCTACTTTATCGACTCATATTTTACCGACTCTAAAAATGAATCAACAAATATATAAACAAAGCTGCCAGAGGGCAGAGCTTACAAATGTATTTTTAATGCGTCTGATTTGGGATTCGATCCTGGACTGTTGGGATGTGATGCTGCCGTTGTCTTCGTTCGATCCCACTGCACCACGGTTGTTCTCATATAAGAGGCTGGTTGATAGGATGAAGTCACAACTCTTGTTTTCCTATCTCTATCTAAGATACAGGGAAAAATGCTGTTATATGCTGTTGGAGAATGCGCACACGCTTAGTAGATAGAACGAAGATTGACGGAGATTTTAAAGATTTCCTGCAAAAAGGTGGAAGGCGGTGCGTCACAGCAACTTACAGCAAATTCAAACAAGCCTAATACCATAGAGGTAACTCTAAGACCAGAAGGTCCCGAAGAAACATGGTGCAAAAAAAGTCTACTAGAATTGAATGTAAAAAAATGTAACTTAATATCATTTAGTAGAAAAAGAACAACTTCAAACATTTCAATTGCATTAGGAAATCAAACTGTAGACAAATGTGAAAGAGTTAGGGATTTAGGAATTATCTTAGACTCTAAGCTAACTTTCATAGACCATTACAATACAATTATTCACAGGGCAAAAAACATGCTAGGCTTTATCAAGCGCTTTTGCTATAACTTTCAGGACCCTTACACAATTAAAACACTATATATTGCCTATGTGAGGTCAATACTGGAATATTGCAGCATTGTATGGTCTCCATTTTCAATCACGCACGAAGAAAGATTAGAATCAGTACAAAAACAATTTCTATTATACGCTTTTCGTAAATTAGGTTGGACTTCATTTCCTCTTCCATCATATTAAGCACGCTGCATGTTTATAAACATACATACAAACAAACGAGCTCAACTTTCTGGCTCAGCTCTGGTACTATCTTCGGTCCCAAGCTGATTGATTCAGCCCTCGAAACATAGGAAAATCCACTAACCCCTCATTTTATCTGTCAAACTTTCATAGCGAATCAAAACAAACATAGTGTAGTACTAGAATTTATACTAGAATGGGATACGTTAAACGATTTGCTTGGGACCAATAGGCTAGTCAAGTAGTGAGCCAATTTAAAATCGTTAGTTTCGTATTGATTGTTGGTAACTCTAAGACCAGAAGGTCCTGAAGAAACGAGCTCAACTTTTTGGCTCAGCTCTGGTACCATCTTCGGTCCCAAACTAATCGATGCATCCCTCGAAACATAGGAAAATCCACTAACCCCTCATTTTATCTGTCAAACTTTCATAGCGAATCAAAACAAACATAGTGTAGTACTGGAATTTATACTAGAATGGGCTACGTTAGTCGATTAGCTTGGGACCAATCCCAAGTAACAATTTTGGTTTTATGAGGGTTCTGTAGACCATGATTTGGACTTGTAGAATGCTACAAAACCTCTATAAAGCTTGCAATGTTACTTGGGATAGGCTAGTCAAGTAGTGAGCCAATTTAAAATCGTTAGTTTCGAATTGATTGTTGCTTTTACGCTCTTCGGTTACAAGCTAATCGATGCACCCCTTGAAACTTTCATAGCGAATCATAACAAACATAGTGTTGTACTAGAATTTCGACTAGAATGGGATACGTTAAATGATTTGCTTGGGACCAATAGGCTAGTCAAGTTTTCGTATTGATTGTTGGTGCTAGTGTGCATACAAAATAATACCAACCGGTGGAAACTAACGATTTTAAATTGGCTCACTACTTGACTAGCCTACTGGTCCCAAGCAAATCGACTAACGTACCCCATTATAGTCGAAATTCTAATACTACACTATGTTTATTTTGATTCGCTATGAAAGTTTGACCGATAAAATGAGGGGTTCGTGGATTTTCCTATGTTTCGAGGGGTGCATCGATTAACTTGTGACCTCGCTTGGGACCGAAGATAGTACCAGAGCTGAGCCAAAAAGTTGAGCACGTTTCTTCGGGACCTTCTTGTCTTAGAGTTACCTCTATGATAATACGCTTGATGATATGTTTGAAGAATTTCCTTCTAACAGTTATGTCTGTTTGTCTGTGGTTTAAGTTTTGACAGGTCGGTCATCAGGATGAAACACCTTCCGAAACCCAAATAACCGTATAGTGGTGGTGACCGTATAGATCAGTGCACGGTCCCTAACCTCACTTTTTGCTTCCTATCATTTTGTCTGTGAGTAAAAGAGATGGCAACGAATGGGAGCCAAAACAAACCAACCAAAACTGTCAAAATTTACGGGAGAGGGAAGAGTGCGGCAAATCTTCGTGCACTGATCTATAGTCGACATATTTTCTGTGATAATCGACTGCCTTTGCTTCCGACACTTGCAAATCAAGCAACACTGTTGCCGAAGACCGTCACGAATGTATGTATTTTAGTTTTTCTCATAATAAGAGAACGGCTGATGTTGTGCTTGTGTGAATTCTGAAAATAGCAAGCAACGATGTCCTAGTAATAACATTTCTGATCAGAAATGGTTTAATTTACACCAAATTGAGGAGATTCGTTAAACATCATCATAAACAAAACATCATCGTATAGGGGCACCTATCATCTTTCAGAAAGTGGTATTGGTTTGCGTGGGCGTAATTTGGTTCGCGTGTAAAGGGCCTTAAAAAGTTTGTTTACAAAAGCTTTTGTGCCGTTATCAAATGTTATGCCTGATATGATAGTTATGTGAAAATTTTCTTTTTGCTCAAATGTTGCTCTACCGTTTGTGTTGTGTAAAGCGAACCCCACACGTATCAATATATTGACGTGAAGGGGAATTATTGATAATAATATTGATAATGTGAACACAAAATTTCTTTTTGCTCAAATGTTGCTCTACCGTTTGTGTTGTGTAAAGCGAACCCCACACGTATCAATATATTGACGTGAAGGCGAATTATTGATAATAATATTGATAATGTGAACACAGAAATATCAACAATCAATACGAAACTAACGATTTTAAATTGGCTCACTACTTGACTAGCCTATTGGTCCCAAACAAATCGATTAACGTACCCCACAATGTTTGTTTTGATTCGCTATGAAAGTTTGACAGATAAAATGAGGGTTCGTGGATTTTCCTGTTTCGAGGGGTGCATCGATTAGCTTGGGACCGAAGATAGTACCAGAGCTGAGCCAAAAAGTTGAGCACGTTTCATTGGGACCTACTAGTCTTAAGCGAACCCCACACGTATCAATATATTGACGCGAAGGGGAATTATTGAGAATAATATTGATGATGTGAACACAGAAATATTGTCAATACCGATGTATTGACGTCAATATAGAATTTATTGACAATACAATTATTGTCAATAAAAACAATCGTGTAAGGTCCACTTTAGAGTTACCTCTATGGAAATATTGTCAATATCTATGTATTGACGTCAATATAAAATGTATTGACAATACGAATATTGACAATAAAAGCAATCGTGTAGGGTCCACTTAAGAGAGACGACGGTAGAGCATGAGAGTACGAATAAAAACAGACTGTCGCGCATGACAACGAAGCGAGTGTCGTAAAAAACGTCAACAGTTTCAACCCCTGCTCACCTCGACAGGCCTGGGTTGAATCCCAGTCGGCGCCGCCGGGATTTTCTGAGTCATAACATCTCTTATCACGCCTTCCTTTGGAAGGGAAGTAAAGCCGTTGGATCCCGGTTCATGATTTAATGGGTCGATAGGTAGGGTCCAGGTGTGGGAGCTGCCTTCCTGGCGTCGCTAGCATTGGTGCTCAGCACGGAAAACAAGATCGACGGAAATCAAATCAAGGAAAAAAAATCTGTTAAGAAAATCAAGCTGCTGTTTTGTTGTTAGAAAATAAAACGAATAATGCAAATATAACATTAAAAGCGCAATGGTTTAAAAATACAGCTGATTTTTGGCAACAGATGTCGTTAGTAAAAGTAACTAGTTAAAAGATACGGCGATTTATGTTGTATGCAAAAAATTGGAAAATGATGATTTTAACGAACTATGGACCTTTTCTGAAAAAAAAATTTGGTACAGGTACTAGGTCAATATATTTAAAAAAAAAATATGTTTTCGATTCGAAAATCAATATTTTTGGAAAAAAATGTCTAAACTCCATACAATATTTTTTCAGTTTACTTTCCGCCTCTGGTGCCAAGCTGTGAGTAGTTCTAGACTGACAGCATACACTGATCCATAGAATATTTGTTTTAAATTTGAGCATGCCGTGTGAAGATTTTTGCAAATGTTAAGCAAAAATTCTGAATGTCTAAAACTCCTGTTTGTCCTCGTGTTTGTCATATTTTTCTGACAATTAACGATGATGAATTGTTATGTGGTTTACATTTGCTAATACAGGGCAAGAGGTTAGCCAGAAGGGCTCTTCATATTTGGTGAACTTTTTGATTTTGTGTTGTACATGTTGTGTTTTACTGTGTAATGTTTTTCAATTTTCTTCTTGTGAAGTATGTTGTTTGAATGTTTTAATTTGTTATTCTACCTACTTAACCTAATTTAACCTAACGTGCCAGATCCCTGACGATCTGTTGGTTGGATCGCCTACAGCAATCTCTGAACCTTGCGATGGAGGCAGCTCTCCGTAACTCCAGTGTCTGAAGACCAGCCAGGCGGTGAACCTCAGAGTTTCTAGTCCGCGGTGGACTGTTGAGGATCATTCTCAGGATCTTGTTCTGGATCCTTTGAAGTTTAAGATGATGGCTTTTTGCGCAACTCTCCCAGATTAGCATCCCGTATTCTATTACGGGAAGGATGATTTGTTTGTAGACAGCAAGCTTATTTTTCAAGGACAGGGTAGACCTCCTGTTGATGAGTGGATACAACGATCTTATCAAGATGTTGCACTTGGTTTTGGTTTTGTCAACGTGCTCCCTGAAAAGAAGCTTGCTGTCTAGTGTTAGCCCGAGGTACACGACCTCTTTGGACCATTCCACCACTGAGTCGTTTAAGCAGATCTTATTATTTTCAGACGGAACAAGTATGGGAGATTTTGAGTGTGGAAAGATGATGACCTGGGTCTTTGCCACGTTGATACGGATCTTCCAGCTGTTGAAATATTCAGACAGGACGTCCAGGCTTCTCTGAAGTTTGGCAGTCAGAGCTCCGATGACCCTACCCTTGTAGACGATGGATGTGTCATCTGCGAACAGAGACAATGATCTTTATCAGCGAGAGCCGGCATATCGGAGGTGAACAGGTTGAATAGAATGGGGCCAAGGATGCTTCCTTGTGGAACTCCGGCACCGATGTTGAAAGCATCCGATGTGATGCTATTTACAGAGACTCGGAACGTCGTGACCTATAGATAGTTGTTTATTATCTTTACTAGGAAGATTGGAAGACCGTACTGCTGTAATTTGAACACCAGGCCATCATGCCAGACATTGTCGAACACTTTTTCAACGTCCAACAACGCCATGGCAGATGTTTTTGAAACAGACTTGTTCCGTCTCAGAATGTTTGTCACTCGAGTCAGCTGGTGGACGGTCGAACGACCTTTCCGAAAACCAAACTGTTCCTCGATGTTGTAAGATGTTAGGAGCCGGTGGTAGACTGCTCTTTCGAACAGTTTTGATAACCCTGAGAGAAGGTTGATTGGTAGTTATCGACCGAATATTGAAGGTGAGGACGGATCCTTCCCAGGTTTCCGGATGGGTATGACTTTAGCTGACTTCCAACACGAGGGGAAGTAGCCAAGTCTGAGGCACTGATTAAAAATCAGTGCCAGATGGTTGTAGAATCTGGAACTCAAGTGTTTGAGTTCCAGATTCAGGATGTTGTCGAAACCTGGGGCCTTCATGTTTTGAGATGATTTGATATAGGCGAACAGTTCGTCAGCCGTAATCTCGGATTCCTCTGGAAAAATGTTAGGAATCTGAAGAAGATTGGTTGCATTTTCAGAAACCTCAGATTCATGAGGGCTGACGATGTTTTGTCCTAGATTATGGGAGCTGACGAAGTGTTGACCTATCGCGGCAGCCTTCTCTTCAGGAGTTATCAGATGAACCACTGGGTCGCCGGGACCATCCAGTGGGATCAGTGGCGGAATGGGCATGGGCTTGTTTTTGAGAATTTTCGTTAGTTTCCAGAAGGGCTTTGCACAATCTGGGAGAGAGCGGATTTTGTTAGCATCTGAGGTCCACCATCCTGGCTTGGATGGTTTTTGTAAGACGATTGCAATGGGTCTTCAAGACACGCAAACCAGATTCTGTATTGCCTTCGGATGGAGTTACGGAGTCTGATGAGATCTTTGGTAATTCTATCAAGGTTCAGAGTATTGCTCACCTGTCTGGATACTGGCACGTGTTGGTCCATGGCCCGGGATATCGCCTCCTCGATGGAACGCAGACACCGGTCAACGTCTTCGGGCGTCTCCGGAAAGACACCGTAGTCGACAGTGGAGTCGACACAGTGTTGGAACTGCTCCCAGCTGACACGATGGTAGTTGCGTCGGGAAGCTTGGAATCGGTTGACAGATGAGCCTACTTCGGCCACCACCGGATAGTGGTCCGAACTCAGCTCCTGATGAGTCTCAGGTAGCGAGATGTTGTCTCCCATGTTGCTGATGAGGATGTCAATGGTGAAGTGAACGACAGACCGGCTCAACCGGGTGGGAGAGTCCGGCGCTAATATGGTGTAGCGAGCCTTCTGCAGGTCGTCGTTGAGGATGGTGCCGTTTTGGTTGCGTCGACTATTGCCCCAAGCCTGATGTTTGGCGTTCAGGTCGCCAGCAATGATGTACTTTTCGCGCCGTCGAGTTAGTTTGATGATGTCCTTCCGCAGGTCTGCTGCCAACCCGTCCCTGATGGTGATTTGCTTGGGCAGTACGACGCAATGATGGTGATAAGGCCGACAGGAGTGGAGACTTCTACCCCTAAAGCTTCGATGGTTTTCAGCTGGAAGCTCGGCAGAAGCCGACAGCAGATGTTTCTCCTTACAGCAATAGCAACTCCTCCTCCCCCGGAGCTGGTTCGATCTAGTATTAGAAGCCGGAAGTCAGGAAGGTTGACGTTTACCTCCGGTTTCAGGTGGGTTTCGGTGATAACGGCAATGTCGATGTTTTGTTTGTTGAGGAAGTCAACGAACTCGATGATCTTGCTCTTGAGCGAGCAAGCGTTCCAGTTGGCGATCTTGATGGTTTCACGGTCCATAATTGTCGATGAAACGTGATGCAGCAAGAATCTGCTCGGTTCTGGTTCTGCAGGAGCGCTTGATGATGATTGCTTCTGCCATGATGGTAATGAGCAGCTCTTCGTTTTAATGCGATGGTGGGGCATCATCTCGATGCCACGATAGACCCGGGGGAGGGGACGAAACCGTTGCCGCATAGGACTCACGGCTCAGATTAGCCGGATGGTTTGGTACCTGGCGGGACCGATGCAGCAGCAGCAGTCAAATGGTTGTTGAGCGGTAGTGGCGGAAGAATCGGAATCGGACGCCGTTGGCTAATGGCGGGGAAATTCTGCTCATTGCGTGCCGGTACCTTTTTCCGACCCTGCTGGTTCTGCGTGGAGGCCCTTTTGCGGATTTCCATGAATTCCGCACGCTTCGGACATGACTTGCTGGTAGCTCGATGTGCTGCACCACAGTTGGCGCATTGTGGATCGGCATTCTTCGGGTTCGTGTTGTTTGTCACATTCGTTGCAGCGATGAGCCATGTGGCAATTTTTGGTCCCATGCCCAAACATGAGGCAGTTTGAGCATTGGGTGACTTTACGGGGCGAGGTTGGTAGCGTTCCCACTTAACCACGATGTGGAAAAGCGCCCGAATACACTGCAGGTCCTTCAAACACGTTGTGTTTCGCTCGAGGTGGACCAAATACAGCTGGTCACGGTACTTGCGGGAGGCGTCATGCCGATTCATCCTGAAGACTTGCGATGGCCTTAGGCCGTTCTTCTTCAGCTCATCCGACAGCGCGGCGATTTCCATATCGGGCAGACCACGCACGACCACCTTGAGCGGCTTGTCCTCCTCGATGTCGTGAGAGAAATACTCCCATTTTTTCTGCTTCAGCAGCACTTCAACCAAATCGTTAGTTTCGTATTGATTGTTGCTTCAACGGCCTTGTAGTCCTTCCTTGCTGGTACCATTAGCATGAGGCCTCAGAGCACAGGCGCATGGTGCACTTCAAGAAGCCTTTCTCGATGTAGTACTCGATGTTTTCCCGAAGTCCAGGCGGGAATCACTTGACAAAAAAGGGTGGTAGTTTCTCCTTCTTCATTATTTCCGGTTCATCACCATTTTCCAGAATGGCGTACCGGTTGTTGGACAGCAGCTTTTTTGAGGCCGACTGAGCGTTGGCGATTTCCTGACGGGAACGCTTCCCGGACGAGCTTGCAACCGCATCACCACGCGGTGGTTTTCCCATACTGGGATCGAACGATGTTTCACTTATCACCGCGAAAGGGAGACGCGAACGGACTGTCACAGAACTAATACTCAAGAGAGAGAGCGGACGAAACCGGACTGGACTGCTTGACGATCAAGCAGTGAATATCGGAGTCCCACGGTGGGACCAACAACATAATGCTGGATGAAGGCAAAGGGAGGACAGTGATATTTAGAATATAGGGAAACAAATCCAACGAATAAGTTTTCGGTATTGTTATATTTTAATTTGCCTCCAAATCATGCATTGTACATAGTTATACAAAGACTAAATCGCTCATGATTTTCTTCCTGCCGAAAAGAACTGTGGATTGCCACGTAAAGAGAATACGAAGGAACTGTTTGAAATCATTATTGAACGATAATAGGGTTAATGGCCCTAATGTCAGTCTAAGTGTCCCTAATATTGACCCATACAAAAATTTCGAAGGAAAGCATTTTTGCCTACAAAATTGTCTGAAGGATAAATGCTGTTAAGCTGAAACGTCACCCAATTAGCGAACTCCCAACCAAGAAAGCACCCTTTCAAGTGAATGATGAAATATTGATAAAAACCAAATCAGTATACGTCTTTCAACGCCATTCAAATAAATGTATATCCTAGACATAAATGCGCATTTTATTCACGATTTCATCCGAAAATGCTTTACGATAAGGAAAATGCTTCTAACTGAACAAATTAATGTGAATTCTCAATGTGTACCTCTTAACCACCCCCCACAGTTCTGCCCCGGCAGCGCACATCGATCCAGATCCAAAGCGCTCCTTAATCTCACGTTGTTGTGTAGGTTGTATCTTGTGTGTATTTGTAATACAATATAATCTCATATCATATAAACAGTATCTTCTAGGCAAATATTTACGGCAGCTTCCCACTGCCCATACTCGAAAATTGTTCTCCTCTTCGGTTTACCGACTACTATTGGAAGATGTGATGAATTGATAACACTATTCCGATTCGATTGCCGGTCGACGATCAACGGTGGATTCCGTCCTGAGTGGTATTTCACGCGCGGGGCGAGATTTTGCGAAGGTACGAGAGGGAGAAAAGTACTAGTTGTCTCTCTTATGCCAACGCAAATTTTGGTCCGCTCCGCTAATGCTCGCTCAGATCTGAACGCACCATAATGCCGATAGCCGACAAGTGCGTTCGGACTTCGAATCGGTTTGTTATATAACATTTTGTTTTGTAATGATTCATAAGATTCATTTCTCGAGATATTTTCTTTTGTGTTTTTGTTTTGTGATTTTGACACTGATCTTTGCGGGACTAAGATGCGAAAAAAGATAACGAAACACAACTATCGAAAATATGTGTGCTCTTGGAGCGCTTTAAAAAATCCTCATACACAATCTTACTTTGTTTTTTTTTTTACCAGGATGTAACAGTATATCGGTCATTTTCAGTACTTGATAGTAATACCTTTTATGTTTGCTTTGTATTGGTAAATATATCTATTTGAACTATAAAATAGCGTCTATTCAGGACATCGGTTCAACAATCTGACTAAAACAATCATTAAAATTACAGCTTTCACATGGGATAAAACAATGCATTCATGGTTACATAACAGGTTACAAATGGACACTCTAAAAGATGTATAAATATAGGAATAGCTAAAATATGTTACAGACACAACGGTATCCACGAGTAGTAGGTTGTATTTCTTTTACACGCACACAGGATGATCTATAGAGTGGGTTAAGTGGGTTATGCTGCTCAGACTGTAGTTTTCATTCCTTTGTCCTCATCTTCCGTGGGTGAAGTAGTGAGAGTTAAAACAATAGAAACAGTTTCGATTTTTTGTTTTGTTTTGTGTGTATACAAGAAGGTAACAGTGACATGCATGTGTGACAGTACATTGACATCTTTTGCTCATTGTGACTTTACTCCATTTATTGGTGGATTATTGAATAACGGTCCATAACGTGCCGGACTGGCGAATATGTGCATTTTTGGTTGCATTTTTATTTTAAACATACGGTATGTCCTCTAAAACTTCCAGTAACTTTCAACGTACAATTTTGGATTCCAGTCCAACAAAACTGATCCACAGTTTTTTCTCCACTTCTGTTTATGATTGCCAATTAGGATTTTGTTTTATTACAACAGCCTAAATCAACCACACAATGCTTGCTTACTTATTTTCGATTATTGTTTGCAACTGGAGGACCAGATTCCTAGCTAGCTTTAATACTGCAGGTGTGTTGTGACGTTCAGCCATTTCTGAAATAGAAACATCAATCAAGAAAACCATAATAATCTCGACCGATGCACTTAATTACCGTTGAAAAATTTGATGATGTCAGTGAAGTCCATGCTGTTCGATAGGATGATATCCCGATAGGTTTCGAGCAGCGCCAGTGCCAAAAACAGTACAAAATGCGCCGAAGCCACGTGCTTGGCTGCCCAGATGATCTCCCACACTGAGAAAATGTCGGCATAGATCAGCTCACGCTTGAAGTCCAGTAGAAACCATCGGTAGCAGAAGTAGAAGTGGGTGTAATCTCCGTGAGCGTGCATCAGGTCATACATTTCCGAGTCCAGAATTTGTATGAGGGATCTGTAATGATTGATTTCACTCTAAAACACTGGAAACTGGATGAATGACTGCCTTGTTTACCTCATATTGGCAAAATGCATGTCCATAGCTCCACCGTTGGGAAAGTTTTCGATCATACGCTCCATGAATCGACAGAAGCAACCGTAGCTCAGGGACTCGTCGTCGAAGATAACCAGCAACGGAGCAACCAGGTCGCACATTCCCTGCATATAACCGACGTCCAGGTGCTCCCACACGTAACTGCAGGAAGAAAATACATATGATTCAAAATTTTATTGGATGAATTCAAAAGAGACCTTTGATTTTGCTCGGGGTCTAATTATCTCTCAGACCAGGGTGGACTCTCTCGCAAAGGTGGGCGCGCAGGAAGTCGAATTGTATGACAGGTAAATTTCACAAGATGAATTTTACCATTTAGTGCGTCAGAGTACTATTTCGAGTAGGCAAACCGATTGGGACAATGGCAATCCAAGGTGGTTACATTCAATTATTCCTAATGTTTCTTCGAGAGGGTGGTTTAAAGGCTTGGCGTGATGATTAGCCTTATGTCCAACCTGGACAGCAACATATGTCCATGTGGAAACGGTTACGATAACATCGATCACGCAATATGGCAATGCACGGATAATGGCGCCAACAGAGAGCGAGGCCCAAGGAAGACAACCATATATCCCTATCAGAGCCGTGTTGGGAACCCGCGATGTGTTTCTGCAAATGTCTAGTATAACAATTTAATTCCTTTGTCTTTTGTGTCTCTTTATTAGTTTTTTTTTGTCTTGCTCCCCGTCTTGATAAATCTCATCGTCGCCCACTGGTCACCATAGCCGGTTTAACTCCAGACAAATCTAGAACCGCACTACCGTTCATACTCGCGACTGGGACTTCAACTATCCGGATACTTCAGGTTTTTTTTTAATAAAATGACTTTCAGACATATAGAATATCGTTGAATTGATATTCAGTATACAGAATATAATGCTTTCTAGTGTCCAATATTGAAATAAAATAGATTGAGAAAACGTTGAGATGGTTATCAAGCGGATAGTAACTATCTGAATATCCGGGTATTGAAATTTCAAATTTATTCTCCCTTAACATTTTTTTTTTTTTTACTGTTCCAAATATTTGTCAAAAAGTTGGTTTTTAGGTGCCCTTGTGATCTGATGTGGAATGGCAGATCTGTTAATTGCCTAAATTTAATAAAATTGAAAAATAAAAATATCCGGATAATCCGAGTCCCAGCACTACTCGCGACAACGCTCTTATGAGACAACGAAAGCCCACCCCACACTCCGCAACTGATCCTATCCTTTGACAATGCACCCCTCTAACCTCGGGTAAGCCACGAGTATTCGGACAAACCCCTACTAGACATAGAAATAAATTAATTTGGTTAAAACAATGAACAATTAATCATC
Organism: Ochlerotatus camptorhynchus; assembly: GCF_037179485.1. NCBI lineage: Eukaryota > Metazoa > Arthropoda > Insecta > Diptera > Culicidae > Ochlerotatus > Ochlerotatus camptorhynchus. The sequence goes on from NW_027040672.1 coordinate 1,582,424, forward strand.
GGCTCCGAAAAGCTTACACGATTGAGCCTTGCAAATAAATGAACTAGATAAAAAAAAATATCAATAGAGATAGAATATTATTTTTGATTAAAAAAAACTAGATGAATTTGAGAAGCACACGAAAAATAAAGGTGATTGAATTTCTATTTGATTCCAATACTCTCAAATATGATCTAGAAAGAATAAGAAATCCTCGGATAAAATCTAATGCAAATGTTTGATTGGCTCAGATTTTGACATTTGGTTTAAAACATCATCTGCGCTCACCTCTGAGGATTTCTACTCTTTACAATACTAATCATTACGATCATCGGGTTGTGGTTGCCGTTCATACGTTTCAAACGTATGTTTTCTAGTTTTGACTATTTCATGAATTTCTATAGACTATATTTTCTCGTTTACACACAATTTACCTCTATTTTTCGAACAGATTTTAACTTAAATTGGGTAATTTCGTACTATAGATGACTAATGATTTTTTTTTACTTTCTTGATAAAAAATCACAAATCGTTGAGATAGGATTTTTGATCTAATTTCCGTCCTACTAAGAACAACCCGCGCTTTACCTCTTCTTTTTGAACGGGTTTGAACAAAAAGGGAATAAAAATGACTTTTAAAATTATTCACCTTTCCATTCGTAAAGAGTTACAAATTGTTGAGATATTGTATAAAGGGTGTCCACGATGAAATTGCCACACACAAAATTGATTCGCAAAATTCGAGTTTTCATCCGATTGCCATCAAATTTTCAGGGATTGAGAAATAACTATTAAACTTCATTTTACCATTTTACTCGTATTTTATTTACAGTCCATACGCAAATGCCCGCACCTTGGCCTTAACCCCGGCCATAAGATTCTGCACAACCTGTGAATCAACCGTTTTTTGCATGTAAACCCATACTTTCTTCAGTTCCTCGACTGTCTTCACTACCTTAGGTTGTTTAAGAAGGTGCTGCTTCATAATCGCCCAGTACTTCTCGATGGGGCGGAGCTCCGGAGTGTTGGGAGGGTTGAACATTTTCGGCACGAAATTGACCTTATTGTCCGCATACCACTTCAGCACGTCCTTGGAGTAGTGGCATGAGGCCAAATCCGGCCAGAAGATTGTTGGGACGTTGTGGGCCTTCAGGAGAGGAAGCAGCCGCTTCTGGAGGCACTCTTTTATGTACACCTGTCCGTTCATCGTGTCCTGGGTCACGAAAGGTGCACTCCGCTTCCCGCACGTGCAGATGGCTTGCAAAACCAGGAATTTCTTCGCAAATTTGGACATCTTCTGAGTGCGGACATGCTCCGGAACGCTGAACTTATCCTTGGCCGTGAAAAACAGGTTGCCGGGGATCTGTTTGAAGTCGGCCTTCACATATGTTTCGTCGTCCATGATGCAGCATTCAACTTTCGTCAGCATGTTGAGGTACAACTTCCTGGCACGGGTTTTGGCGGACTTGTTCTGCTTCTCGTCGCGATTAGGGGCCTTTTGTACCTTGAACGTTCGAAGCCCAGCCTTAATTTTGGCCTTCTGGACAAAACTTCGGCTTAGGTGCAGCTTCTTAGCCACATCCCTAACGGAGGCGTTCGGATTTCGGTTGAAGGCCCCAACTACGCGGTTGTGATTTTTGGTGTTGTACGTAATACTTTTTCCTTCACTTCTGGGCTTCCGATCGGTGGTCAACCGTTCCTCGAACCGCTTAATCACTTGCGACACCGTGGAATTCGCGATTCCCAACGTTTTAGCGATGGAACGATGCGAGAGATCCTTGTTCTCGTGATGAATGCGCAAGATTTTATCACGCACGAGCTGTTCTTTCGACTCCATTTCCGCGAGTTTTGATCACAGGACTTTAAAACTTGCAGGATGTAAATAATGCACTATGAACTAAATCCACCCAAATTTTCATAAAATTCGACCCAACGGTTAAAAAGTTAGAGCAATTTCATAGTGTGGCAATTTCATCGTGGACACCCTTTAAAATCTAATAATGCTTCTCGATTCTAAATTCGTTCTACGAGTTTCAATTTCGTCCTAACGCATTGAATCGCCATTAGATTTTCCTCGTCCTACGGATAAACGTAGAAAAAGGGGATTCACTGAGAGCGCTTCTTTTGTTTTGAGAACAATGAGCGTAAATTTTCATACAATGCGCTTTAATATGATTTATGTTGTAGCTAATGAATTAGTACATCTATTATTGTTTTGTGCATGGTGAAATCATTAATATTATTGATTTTTTTCTGATCGATAGAACGGAAATGGGCGATTACGACGAAGTAGTACTCTACCCTATTGTTAAAAATCCAAAACTGCTTCTTGATCCCAAATTCGTCCGACGAGTTTCAATTCCGTCCTGACGCATTGAAATGCCATTGGATTTTTTTCGTCCAACGGATAAGGACGAAAATGAAATTGAAAAATGGATTTGCTTGGAGTGCTTCTTTCGTTTTTGAGCAAAGAGGTACAAACAAACATTCATACTTTCCGCTCTTTAAGATTTACTGATGTAGCTAATGAACTTTTTGAACTTTTTGTGCATGGTGAAATCATTAATATTATTGATTTTTTTCTGATCGATAGAACGGAAATGGGCGATTACGACGAAGTAGTACATGTAGCTTTTGAACTAAAGTATCGTACCAAGCACATAATTGAATAGTTTACGCCGAGATCATAGATATATGGGATGTTTTTTGCTCGATACACCCAAAATGGGCGATTAGGTCGAAGTAGTTCTCTACCCTACCTGAACGTGTTTGCATAAGAAATGTGATGTAGTTTTGAATTTGAATCTTTTAGTCAAGAATGTTGAAGGAAGTATCCCAGGATTTCTCCAGAGGTCTATTAAACAATCTCTAGATTTTCTACAAAAAATTGTGCAATTATCTAAATTTTCTCCCTTGGACATTTTATCTAAATACATTAGCAAATATCCTTACAATATCGTCCTAGAATTTCCCCAAAGATCGTTCCGGAGAGGATTTCTTGACATTTTCTCTATAACTGTTTAGAATTTCTTTGTAGAACTCTCGAATAAATTTATCTAGAAAAAAAAATGGAATTCACTCTATAACTCTGTCTTTAATTCGTAATACAGATTTGATTTTTTGAATTTAGTGAACAAGAATCCTCGGCTCTGTAAAGTAAATTCAATTGAGCCTTATCAAATAAATTATTGAACATATAAGTATATTCAGAAACGTTGTATAAAATATTATCAGAATCAACTTTACAGAGAATGCTATCTATCTATTTGCAAAGGCATAGTCAGCTTTCTACACAGAAGACAGCAAATGTTTTGACCGACGAATTCTCTTATAATTCTTTGTATTGATCCTACAATTCTGTTTGAACTCAATAATTCTGTACAAAATTCCTTGTGGAAATCTGCAAGTCACTAATAGTTGGCAGGTTCTGGAGGCATTCACGTTCAGAATGGTCCTGAAATCTTAGTCAGAATTGTCTTGGGAATTTCCTAACATTTCCCTAGAAGTTCTGGCCAACAACCTTTGACATTTAACTCTATAACTTTTTAGAACTTCTTTGTACAACTCTCGAATAAACTTATCTAGAAAAAAAAAATGAATTCACTCTATAACTCTGTTTTTAATTCGTAATACAGATTTGACTTTTTTAGCTCTCGAGGAATATTCCTTAGATCCCCATGATAAATGTTTTAAATTTACCATGGATTTATTCATAGCATTTTCTTGAAATTAACCTTGGAATAATATTCAATGAAGTCTGCAAATATATTGGATTTTACCCCTTCTACAATCATTAAGGAGTTTCAGAGTCCCAGTTGTGGCCGCCGGGATTTTCTAAGGCATAACATCTCTGATCACGCCTTCCTTCGGGAAGTAAAGCCGTTGGTCCCCAGTCCACGAGTTCATGGGTCGATATATAGGGTCCAGGTATGGGAGTTGCCTCCCTGGCGTCGGTAGCATTGGTGCCCAGCACGGAAAACAAGATCGACGGAAAACAAGTCAAGGAAAAAAAATTCCTTATTGAGTTTTCTTATCAACATTGAAAAAAATAAAACACTAATATTATTTATTATAATCCAACACATGGAGATATTTTTACTATCGGACATAATGGGCCAAATGTTCTCAGAATGCCATGAAATGTTGACCACGGGTAGGGCGATTAATTTTCCCGGAAAACTTAAGTTGAAGTTTTTGGATACTCCCGGACATCACGTACTTTGAAAATTCATAACTGATTGGAAAGCAAATGTTGTATCGTAAAATGATAAGGAAATTATCTTAGAAATATAATCTGGAAAATTTTCACGATGGAGTAAAATCACAAAGAAAAGCAGAAAAAATCATTTTCTGAGTCAAAACTTGCTTCATACCGTTTCTGAGTTATGAACAAAAAAAACTAACTGCCAGAAAAATCATAGTTCAACTTTTTCGATTTACCCGAATCAAAAATATTTTAAAAATCCATTTGAGTGCGGAAATTCATTGCATTCTGAGAACCTTCTGCCTGAACGTGTTGAAGCCGATGAAGCCGTTAACTATTTCGACGAAGTTGTTAGCCGATTAATAATGGATTGTGTGCCTCTGAGGAGACCTGCTCCAAAACCTGCATGGTCCAATGCTCGATTACAACATTTGAAGCGTGTGAGATCGAAGGCTCTTCGAAAATACAGCCAGTCCCGTAATCCATTCACCAAGCGATTATTTTCGTTAGCAAGTAATTGCTACCGAATGTACAACCGTTTTCTATACAAGAAGTACTCAAGACGTATGCAGACCAATCTCCGGCATAATCCTAAGCTATTCTGGACGTTTGTGAAGACAAAAAGGAAAGAGGATGGGCTACCGGTTGAGATTCATCTAAGCGATAAAAGAGCCAACACTTCTTTAGAGAAATGTAACCTCCTGGCTGAGCATTTCAAGAGTGTTTTCAACGATTCAACGGCATCGTTAAGCCAAGTTGCTGAAGGGATCAGAGATACTCCCAGTGACGCGTTCAGCTTTGATATTTTCACGGTCACATTGGACCTCGTCGACTCTGCCATCCAGAAGCTAAAATTCTCGAACGCTGTTGGGCCTGACAGCATTCCACCGTCCATACTCAAAAGATGCTCAACAGAGCTTTCCTCTCCGCTTTCAAAGCTGTTCAATATTTCGTTACAACAAGGTGTATTTTCCTCTCGTTGGAAATCTTCGTTCATGTTCCCGATTTTCAAGAAAGGAGACAAACAAAATGTGGAGAATTACCGAGGAATTACTTCACTTTGTGCCTGTTCGAAAGTATTCGAGATAATCATCAACGACGCTTTATTTGCCACCTGTAGAAACTACATTTCTTCTGACCAACATGGTTTACACCCCAAACGTTCGGTCTCAACAAACCTCGCTCCTTTCATTTCCCTATGCCTACGGAATATGGAGGCAGGGGCACAGGTGGACGTCGTATACACGGATCTCAAGGCTGCTTTCGACCGGGTTGATCATGCCATTCTAATTGCCAAACTCGAAAAGCTTGGTGTTTCTCATGGACTCACTCGTTGGTTTGAATTGTATCTTACCAATCGAGAGCTTTGTGTGAAAATCGGGTCTGATCAATCGGAATATTTTTCAAACAACTTAGGCGTTCCTCAAGGCAGCAATTTGGGACCGCTGCTATTCTCCATATTCATTAACGAAATCGGTTTGATACTTCCAACTGGCTACCGGTCATTCTATGCAGACGATGTCAAGATGTACGTGGTTGTGCGATGCTTCACTGACGGTTGCAGCACCTGATCGATAGTTTCGAAGAGTGGTGCTCTAGGAATTTTCTCACGTTGAGTGTTCAAAAATGCAATATCATCACTTTCCATCGCAAGCTAAAACCTATTGCATTCAATTATACGATTGATAACCAACCTCTGCAGCGTGTGGACAACGTTCGTGATCTAGGAATTACACTTGATTCTGCTTTGACATTTAAGCTACATTACACAGATATCATAGCCAAAGCTAACAGGCAACTCGGATTCATCTTTAAGATCTCTGATGAGTTTCGGGATCCTACCTGCCTGACAGCTCTATATTGTTCTCTAGTGCGATCGATCTTGGAATTTGGTGTAGTAGTATGGTGTCCGTATGAAACAGTTTGGATAGCGAGGATCGAGTCTGTTCAGAGGAAATTCGTTCGTTACGCTCTTCGCCACCTTCCTTGGTACGATTCTACGAACCTTCCACCCTACAAAGATCGTTGCCAACTACTGGGTATTGAAACTCTTGAACGTAGGCGGAAGATTAACCAGGCAGTTTATGCAGCAAAAGTGCTGATAAGCGAAATCGACTCTCCCGGGATTTTGGCTGAATTCGAAATCTATGCACCTGAACGAGTTCTACGGTCGAGAAGTTTCCTGCATCTCGGATCTCGTGCAGCTAATTACGGATTACCATTAAACTGGGCGATCGCACATTATTTTTGTGCGCATTGTACATGCCACCAGATCGAGTTCGTGATCTTAAACTCATCGAGACTCACTGTCAATCAGTCTTCACAGTAATGGAAAGAGCGACTCCAATTGATGAGCTATTCATTTTTGGGGACTTTAACCTAGCAGGCGTTTCGTGGAGACCATCCCATAGCGGCTTCCTCTATCCAGATCCAGAACGTTCTGTATTTCATGCAGGAGCTATCGGCCTTCTCGATAACTATAGCGTAGCAACGCTTTCTCAAATTAACTACGTAGTCAACGAGAACAACCGTAGTTTGGACCTCTGCTTCGTGAGCACTCAGGACAATGCTCCGTTCATTTCCACAGCACCTTGTCCACTAGTTAAGCTTGTTCCGCACCACCCTCCTCTGATTGTCACTGTTGAGGACAATCTCGTTCGTGATTTCGATAGTCTTCCTGCTGCGGTTTCTTATGACTTTCGAAAGGCCGACCATCGAAGCATTGTAGATGTGTTGTCAAACATGGACTGGGAGAACATTCTCGATCATGACAACGTTGAGGCCGCTGCGCAAACTTTTTCTCATGTCTTGGCATATGTCATTGACAGACACGTCCCGAAAAGAATTCAACGCAAAGACTCTCACCCTCCCTGGCAGACGATTGAGCTGCGTAGGTTGAAGTCGATCAAGAGAGCAGCATTGAGAAGATTTACGAAGTATCGCACGCTTCCTCTGAAACATCACTACGTGAGGCTTAATCACGAGTATCAGCGAGCCAGTCGTCGATGCTTTCTGCGATTTCAACGAGGTATTCAGCGTAACCTTAAACTTCACCCGAAATCCTTCTGGAACTACGTGAACGAGCAACGCAGAGAATCTGGCCTCCCATCGTCAATGGAATTGAACAGTGAAGTCGCTTCCACTCCGCAGGATATTTGTCGCCTTTTTTCTGTCAATTTTGCCAGTGTGTTCATTGATGAGAGACTAAGTGACGACCATGTTTCCCTCGCAGCCAGGAACATCCCACTAAATGGTCAAACGCTGAGTGCAATTGATGTCAACGTTGAGATGATTTCTAACGCTGCAACGCAGCTCAAATCGTCCTTCAACCCTGGACCCGACGGAGTTCCGTCCGTGTTTTTGAAGAAACATATTGCTTGCTTGTTAACTCCACTTCACCGTCTATTCCGGATGTCTCTCTCCAGTGGTATATTTCCATCCTTCTGGAAATGTGCACACATGTCTCCTGTCCACAAAAAGGGAAGCAAACGAGCCGTGGATAACTATCGTGGAATTACATCGCTGAGTGCTGTTTCGAAACTATTCGAGCTTGTTATTATGGAACCGTTGCTCTCTCACAGCAAGCAGTATCTGAGTGCTGATCAACACGGGTTTACTGGCGGTCGCTCTACAACCACCAATCTGCTATGCCTCACATCCTACATTACCGATAGTATGACTGAACGGGTACAGACGGACGTTATATATACCGATCTATCCGCGGCATTCGATAAGTTGAATCATGACATTGCGATTGCTAAACTTGACAGGCTTGGGGTGAGCGGTAATCTCTTGAGTTGGTTCCGTTCGTATCTTACTGGTCGCCAACTTATGGTTGCTATAGGAGATTGCAAATCATCTAGCTTCTTTGCCACATCAGGTATACCGCAGGGAAGCCATCTGGGACCGTTGATTTTTCTACTCTACTTCAACGACGTGAACCTGGTTATCGAAGGACCTCGATTAGCATATGCAGACGACCTCAAAATATTTTTACGAATTTGCTCGATCGCTGACTGCCACAATCTTCAACATCAGCTTAATGTCTTTGCCAGCTGGTGTACTTTAAATCGAATAGTAGTGAACCCAGCAAAGTGCTCTGCCATAACGTTCTCACGAAAAAAGCAACCGATTGTATTCAGCTATGACCTGCTTGGAACGACACTCGAACGCGTGAATCAGGTGAAAGACCTGGGTGTGGTGTTGGATTCACAGCTAACATTCAGGCAACACATTTCTTATGTCATCAATAAGTCGTCTAGGACTTTAGGATTCATCTTCAGGATAGCTAAGAATTTCACCGATGTCTACTGCTTAAAATCTCTTTACTGCTCCCTCGTACGATCGACGCTTGAGTATTGTTCTGCGGTTTGGAATCCGAATTACAACAATGGTGCCGAGATAATCGAATCTGTTCAACGTCGCTTTCTTCGTTTTGCGCTTCGTAGACTGCCCTGGAGAGATCCGCTTCGGCTGCCCAGCTACGAGAGTCGCTGCCAACTGATAAACCTTGAACCTCTCCGGATTAGAAGGGACACCAACAGAGCTTTGATTATCGCCTACACTCTACAGGGACGAATAGATTGTGAGGCTATCCTAAGGCAAATTGACCTAAACGTGCAACCCCGACCACTCCGTAACAACCTCATGCTGAGACTGCCACTGCGTCGCACGAACTACGGGGCATATGGTGCGATTTGCGGACTACAGCGTGTGTTCAATAGAGTCGCATCTGTATTCGACTTTCACCTCACACGTGATGCGCTTCGTCGGAGATTCTCATCTGTTTTCGCCGGCCGCAGTGACTGACAGAGAAAATTAGTGTATTTCCATTTATGTTTTTTTTACATTCTGACCATGTTGCTTTGTTTTTCTTTCTGTGATTATTAGACATGTAATTTTACTATTATTATTTTTATGATTAGTATTATTAACATCATTTGGGCTACAGCCAGCCTGTTGATGTATGGCAACAATAAACAATTACATGATCCAATACGGTTCATGTCTGCCCGTTTCAATGAATTCTATGTTTTTGGAAACATTTCGTCAATGGATTCAACGTAGTCTGCTGGATAGGTGACGATACGGTTCGACACATGCAACTGCTTTCAATCAGCAAATTGTTGCAAGACGGTGAGTAGCTGCCCATTAATGTAATCTGATGAATTTTGCTACCTGTTTCATTTTTTGTTCCCGATCAACTCTGCGATGACGGCCTCGACTGATCCAAGGACAACTCCATGCCATAGGACGAGGTTATTTTTTTATGATGAAGACCATAGTATTAGTATTATTATTCGGTGTTTATTTTTATAATTGATATGTTTTTCTGTCCTTTTTATATTGTTCCTTGTATTTTGAAAAGATATGAAGTTTATACGCCTATTTGCGCAAATATTTGCCAAAAACAACTGCAAACACATTGATAGTGTCGGAATGGCATCTCTGAAATTAAAATTTAAAGCTACGGCTAAAAATCTCTCCTCATTGTTTTCATCAGCAGTTCTTTCGGTCGATGCGACGTCGACTTTGGAAAGCAACCGTTTCGTAATGAGTATGTAAGTGATAATCACGTTTGCATCCATTGCTGCAATGGAAGCGCTCTGCCCTTTCCCCCCCCCCCCTCCCCGTTGGCGATACTGCCATACAATGAAACCACTGGAAGCGGATCACATTCTGATGGACGAGGTTTATTGCATAGTGGAAGATAAAGTGTTTATTGTGTGACTATAGTTTTACGATGTTTTGTATAGTGAACAAGAATCCTCGGCTTTGTAAAGTTAATTCGATTGGGTCTTATCAAATGAATTAATGAACAAATAAGTATATTCAGAAACGATGTATAAAATATTATCAGAATCAACTTTACAGAGAACGCATGGGCACAAGCAAAGGCAACACAAGTCATAGAAACTTGAACTCTATTCTGAAAACTATGATCTTTTTCTGGTAAACGTGATTAAAGTTCATGAGTTGTGCTTGATATCGTGTAAAACGGGAACATGGTTCATGGAATGTAAAACGTCGAAATCAAAATAATGTTCAATTTTTCGATTGGTTCTACAGCATGAAAGTGGAAGGAAACGGCAAACGAAGGAGGACTAGGCTGGAACAACCGAACGAAGCAGGTTTCACCCACACCCCAAATTGACAGCAAGCATCTGTCCAGCAGATGGAGTGGACACACTTTCAGCTCATCAATTCAACGGATCTTCGGTCACCATGAACGCAGCTGCCACCATCTTCATCATAACAAACAACAAGCACTGATCACATCCCCACCGGTGCGTTTGATCACTAGACTGGCCCACATTTATATGGGCCATGGAAAATTAGAACTTTTATATTTGTAGCCAGTCTATTGCACTGATGCTATTTCTATAATTCGAACTAGCGGAAAACATACCCACCGCCTCTTTGGTAATCTTCAAAGTTTTCTCCACAACTAGTGCCGCTTTCATGTCGGTTTGTCACTTTGGAACAGGACGTTCACTGGTTCACCCTTTCCTTCGAGGATTACGGCCAGCTTCATGAACTCCACCACCATTCTGACGATACGGCTCAGCTGCGACGAATCCGAGCACTCAGTAGGGATAAGTTTGACAACAACCTGAAAATGTCAGCTGCCGCTTTCCAAGTTCACGATTGCAAGAACGAAAATCACGATTATGGGTTCATGATATCACGAAATCATGATTTTATGTTGTATTTTGCTTAGCATCAAGAAATCGCTAGTCGCGCTGAACAGGCATGAACTATATTCACGGATTTGGGATGAAGTGCATGAAAATTAGCTTTACTCGATAACGTTTATGGGAACTAAGTCATGAGTTCGAAAGAACTAGTAGTTCAGCTTATCGAATATCGGAAGGGGGTTTTTTTTTTGTGTGTGCCAAACATAGCTTGGCCATCGTTCAGACATTTTGATCAGTTTGTCTGTGATTTGGGTGGTTCTCCAGGAAACGTCCTGAAAATCCAGTGAAGGAAAGTGAATATCGGGAAAACATTCCGTGCAATTGTAGGCAAGGATTTTGTTGTTCTAATGGTGTAAAATTTGGATAAAAAAGTGCATTCAATTTCAAATTATGCGCTTTTTCCAGGAAAGTGGCATTGCCTCCCACATCCAACCGGGGGATGTAAGATTCACTTACAATTATGTGGGATTCATCATCAAAGGATGTTAGTGGAGACCGCATGAACCGAGGATGCGATATACCTAGCTGCGGTCCAATGCATGAAAATTGTAGACCGAAAAATGTAGAGTGTATTAGTGAGGTAAATTAGTTATGTCGAAAAAAATAGGAAACAGATTGCCGACTGGACTCGAACCACGACGTTGCGATTATCAGAACTGTGCTTTCTCCACTGCTCTCTCCATGCTTCTGAATATAGATAGCCTAAAAGCAAACATGAAGCGCTCATTTTCTCGCATACTCGACTTCGTATGCTTTTTCTGCTGGAGAGATTCGAGGCAAGTGTGTGCGTCGTTCTACAATGTTCTACAATGTGCGTCGTTCTACAAGCTTACTGGTATAGTCGAAAGCGTAGATAGAACACGAAATAAAAAAGACAAAAAACCATTAGATCACCTGCGTGGTCAATTTCTAACATTCGTTGCGATGTTCATGAACAGAGGATGATAGGAAACGGAACTAACATTCATTGTAATAGATTTTTGGTTTGCGTGCATAGAGAACCTGCATCTGGGGTGTTTGATACTAATGGCTATTTCACCCGTCAGTGTATATGTGCGCGCATAGAAATGCAATATTGCGTCTTTGTTTTCTCGGGGATTTCCCAAAGTATACTATAGTTTTATACCAAAAAGATCTTCAGACTATGCACAACATGATGGTTTACATAAGCATATGATTTTCAAACCATGAGCTAAACAATCTGGAGGCATTCGTTTTACCATGTTGCCACATTTTCTTGTTCCTTTGGTACCGGATCACATGTTCGTAGGTGCACGCGTCCTTGTTCGCTAGTTTGAATTATCAGAAATTATATCGAAGACATTCGACTGATCGAAAAGTGAAATCGAGTTCTCCATATATTTTCTTATCATCTCACTGCGTCCTAGCAAGAAGTACGGTCGACTTGTTTCGCGCTCCGTTGTTTTGGAAGTTTTCTCGGTATTCGCTTGATATAAATTATCAGTTTTTTTCTCACTAAGTGACTCCTGGCATAGTTCCCGGTAAATTGATCGAAAAGTGAGTTTTTTTGTAGTAGAAAGTGTCATTTTCGGAACGATTAATCCGTGCTATTGGTAATTCGCAAACCAATTTGGACATCATCGTTGCGTGGTCACGCATACGCGCTCACGCATACCCGCTTACGTATCATCATCATCATCGAGTGTGAGCACCCGTTTCTACATCTACATCGTTCATCAATCATCGTGCGCCTGTGTGCGCTGAGTACCGAGCCTCGATCAAGTGCACCACAGCGAAGGTCATCCACGCAGCGCGTCTCTTCCAGCCATCTGTGTAAACGCCTACACATATAACGCTCGGTGGTAGTAGTATAGAATTATCAGATAAGTTTTTGTTTTTTTTTGTTTCTTTTCCTCCCCCATTAGTTAAATTTTCATTTTGTATTTCTGTGTTTGTAGTGTTTTCTGTGTATTGTGTCTGTGCGTTCAGTGGGAGAGCGTTTTGCGCTCCACATAGTTGAACAAAATGGATGTTTTGTCAGAAGACGACATGGATGACCATTCATCTCAGAAAAATGATGATGTCATCCATGGTTCGTCGTCTCAGTCTGACAATGGGCAGGCTGAGAAAAGCTCCAGATTGCGGGCCTACCCGAATGACTCGACTGGCCCATGGGTTGTCTATTTTCAGCCCAAAAACAAACCCTTGAATGTTGTTCAGATATCTGATGATCTGACAAAGCGATTCTCTGCCGTGACCGAAATAACGAAGGTTAGGCACAACAAACTTCGTGTGACCGTCGCTAACCTGAAACAGGCCAATGAAATTGCTGTTTCCCAGTTTTTCACACTGGAATATAGGGTGTACATTCCAGCCTCTGATGTGGAGATCGAAGGCGTGGTCACTGAGGCGAGCCTGAAACCCGTGATACTGGAGAAGCAAGCGGTTGGCCGATTCAAGAACCCCTTGCTTCCTCCGGTAAAGATACTGGCCGTTCATAGAATGAAGTCAGTATCGCTCAGCGAGGGTAAAAAGAGTTTTACCCCCACAGACTCGTTTCGGGTGACCTTTTCTGGATCTGCCCTTCCTCAATACATCGAGCTGGGAAAACTTCGTCTTCCTGTGCGGTTGTTTGTACCTCGGGTCATGAACTGCCAGAATTGTAAGCGGTTGGGACATACGGCCTCCCACTGCGGCAACAAGCCACGCTGCTCCACATGCGGGGAGAAGCATGAGGATGGCGCCTGCGCAGCTACTGCACCAAAATGCGTGTACTGCAATGGAACTCCTCCTCATGCTCTCTCGTCGTGCCCGGCGTACAAACAGCTCGGGGACAAAATGAAACGCTCCCTTAAGGAACGTTCCAGGCGGTCTTTTGCAGAAATGCTTAAGACAGCCACGCCATGGACCACTGACAAAAATCCCTTTTCTCTTTTGTCAGATGACGAGACTGACTCTGACTTGGCTGAGGAGGGAACTTCTTTCAGTTTTCCGGAAGGTTCTGCACGGAAACGAAAGCGCATCCGTTCGCGGATTGCTGCAAATAAAGAACCCCAAATCAGCTTGCCCAAATCAACTACTTCTACTCCTCCTGGATTCCGCAGAACTGATTATACCCAGGATTTTCCACCTCTTCCGAGGACATCCAAAACCCCTGATGCCCCAATTTTAAGAACAGAAACCCCTTCTTCATCTGGGCTGTTCTCATTTGATGACATTGTGGACGGTATTCTCAAATACCTCAACATTTCTGATCCTCTGAAAAGCATTGTCCTCACATTGCTTCCGACTGTGAAATCCTTCTTGAAGCAATTGACTTCAAAATGGCCCCTTCTTGCAGCTATCATCTCCTTCGATGGATAATTTTCCAAACGAGGTCGGGGATTTGATCACTGTTCTACAGTGGAATTGTCGAAGTCTTATTCCGAAATTAGATTCGTTCAAGTATTTAGTCCATAACAATAATTGCGATGCATTTGCCCTCTGTGAAACATGGCTCTCTTCAGAAATTGATCTCCCTTTTTTTGATTTTAACATTATTCGATTGGATCGTGAGGATTCACGTGGAGGAGGGGTACTTTTGGGGATCAAAAAGTGCCATTCCTTCTATAGAGTGAATCTTCCCGAATTCCCCGGTATTGAAGTTGTCGCATGTCAGGCTATCATTAAAGGTAAGAGCCTTTGTATTGCTTCTGTATATATTGCTCCTAGAGTCTATGTTAATCGCAAACAACTTTTCGACATATGTTCGGTACTTCCCGCTCCATGGTTGATCATGGGAGATTTTAACTCCCACGGTACAGGCTGGGGGGAGCTGTACGATGATAACCGTTCTACTTTGATTTATGATCTCTGCGACAACTTCAACATGACAATACTTAACAATGGAGAAGTAACACGTTTGGCTGGTCCATCCTCGAATGGTAGCAGATTAGACCTCACCTTTTGCTCCAATTCACTATCGTTGGATTGCACTTGGCATGTAATCCAGGATCCGCACGGTAGTGATCATCTGCCGATCAAAATTTCGATTGCCAGTGGGTTCAACTCGTCAGAATCCGTTAACGTCGCGTATGATCTAACCCGTAACATTGTTTGGACTAAGTTCCAATCCGCGATAGACGATACAGTATCGTCAGTGGAAGAGCTTCCGCCGTTGGAGGAATATAATTTCCTCTCTAATCTCATCGTCGACAGCGCACTTCAAGCTCAAACACGACCGGTGCCGCGATCGTCTATTCGTAAGAAAACACCATCGCTCTGGTGGGATCAACAATTCACGGAGGTTTACCGTAAAAAGTCCGACGCGTTTAAACTTTTTCGGAAACGCGGAACACGCGAGCATTTCGACGCATACACATCTCTTGAACGCGAACTCAAGAGCCTCATCAAGGCCAAAAAACGGCAGTTTGTAGACGGATTGTCGCGCGAAACGTATATGAATACGCTTTGGAGTACGGCGCGAAGAATGCGTAACCGGTCTACTAACAACGAAAGCGAGGAATGCTCGGATCAATGGATTCTTAAATTCACGCGAAAAGTGTGTCCGGATTCCGTGCCGTCGCAGTTGATTCCTCGCGAAACCGCGAATTCGGTAGACGAAATCAGTCAGCCTTTTTCAATGGTGGAACTTTCACTCGCTCTCCTTTCGTGTGGCAATTCTGCCCCGGGATCTGATAGAATCAAGTTCAACTTGCTGAAAAACCTCCCAGACGTCGCTAAGAGGCGCATGTTGAACTTGTACAATCAGTTCTTGGAGCTCAATATTGTTCCCGACGATTGGAGACGAGTGAGGGTGATAGCCATTAAAAAGCCTGATAAACCCGCGTCGGATCACAATTCGTATCGGCCCATCGCGATGCTGTCGTGTATTCGGAAATTGATGGAGAAAATGATCCTTTTTCGCCTCGACAAATGGGTTGAGACGAACCACCTTCTTTCAGATACTCAATTTGGTTTCCGTAGGGGTAAGGGAACGAACGACTGTCTCGCGTTGCTTTCCACTGAAATTCAGTTGGCTTTTGCTAATAAAGAGCAAATGGCTTCTGTCTTCTTGGATATTAAGGGGGCTTTTGATTCAGTATCGGTTGAAGTCCTTTCAGACAAACTTCACGCTTGTGGCCTTTCTCTATTAATTAATAACTTTTTGTACAATTTGCTGTCAGAGAAACATATGAGCTTTTCTCATGGAAACTCTACAGCTTCACGATTTAGCTACATGGGCCTCCCCCAGGGCTCATGTTTAAGCCCCCTTCTGTATAATTTCTACGTCAGAAAAATTGACAATTGTCTAAGGGACAACTGCACGTTGAGACAACTTGCAGATGACGGAGTAGTGTCTATGACAGGACCCAGAGAGGCTGACCTGCAAGGACCCTTACAGGATACCTTAGACAATTTGTCTACTTGGGCTATCCAGCTAGGTATCGAATTCTCCACGGAGAAAACTGAGTTGGTCGTTTTTTTCTAGGAAGCATAGCCCAGCACAACCGAAGCTTCAACTTTTGGGTAAGCCGATCACTCATTCCATGTCTTTCAAATATCTTGGGGTCTGGTTCGATTCCAAATGCACCTGGAGATCCCACATTGAGTATCTGAAGCGGAAATGCCAACAAAGGATCAATTTTCTCCGAACAATTACCGGAACGTGGTGGGGAGCCCATCCGCAAGATCTTCTGACGTTGTACCGGACAACGATTTTATCGGTTTTAGAGTACGGTAGTTTTTGCTTCCAGTCGGCGGCTAAAACGCACATCATCAAACTGGAACGGATCCAGTATCGCTGTCTTCGTATCGCGTTAGGATGCATGCACTCGACTCATACGATGAGTCTCGATGTGTTAGCGGGCATGTTGCCACTCTCTGATCGGTTTTCGGAATTATCCCTGAGGCTCCTCACCCGTTGTGAAATTATGAACCCACTGGTGATTGCAAACTTTGAGAAGCTTCTTGAGCTAAACCCTCAAACTCGTTTTATGTCATTGTACTACGTGTACATAACACAGCATGTCAGCCCTTCGCAGCATAATCCTCATCGTGTTTGCTTCTCCGACTTCGACAATTCTGTTCTATTTGATTTATCCATGACGCAAGAGATTCGCGGAATCCCAGAGCATCATCGTTCCATGATTGCTCCGTCAATTTTCGCATGCTCCTTGTTCCGTATATGTTGCTGAACTGGCGGCAATACATTATACGCTAGAAACGATCGCCTCACTTGCACCAGATCATTATTTTATTTTTACGGATAGTCTCAGTTCTGTCGAGGCTATTCGCTCCATGAGGCCGGTAAAGCACTCCTCGTATTTTCTCATGAAAATACGAGAGCTTCTAAGTGCTTTATCTTTAAGATCTTTTGTCATCACCTTTGCATGGGTCCCATCTCATTGCTCGATTCCGGGCAATGAGAAAGCGGACTCGCTTGCAAAGGTGGGCGCTATGGAAGGCGATATTTACGATCGACAAATCGCCTACGACGAATGTTTCTTCATTTATCGTCAACAGTCACTCGCCAGCTGGCAAAATAAATGGAGTGAAGGGAGTTTGGGACGATGGTTATATTCAATCATCCCTAAGGTGTCGAAGTGTCCTTGGTTCAAGGGGTTGGATGTGGGTCGAGACTTCATTCGTATGATGTCTCGCCTCATGTCCAATCACTACTCGTTAAACGCTCACTTGTTCCGTGTTGAGCTGGGGGACAGTAATCTCTGTGAATGTGGACAAGGTTACCAGGACGCAGATCACATTATTTGGTCATGTGCTGAGCACCGTGGAGTCAGATCCGAGTTGTACGATTCCCTTCGGGCTCGAGGTAGACAACCTAATGTTCCAGTTCGGGATATTTTGGCTAGACGCGATCTGGAGTTTATGCAACTCATATATGTTTTCTTGAAGAATATTAACCATAGATTGTAAGTTTGATTAACCTTGTGTTTAGTTTGTGTTTTGTATGTGTGTGTGTATTTTTTTTTTGTAGATTTGTTTCTGTAATAATTGTATAATTACAGAGTTGATATAACGTCGATAGGATTAAGTATATGTTTTAGAAATAGTGACATTTTTGAATCATAAATCATATTCCAAATCTCCTTTTCCCTCTCCCGATCCAAACAATTGTCATCCACTAACCTCGAGAAGACCGCGAGTAATCGGTTCCAATCCTTTAATTTTAGATTTAAGACATTTATAATGTATAAAGAAAATGATAACTTGGCTCTGTAAAGTTTATTCGATTGAGCCTGTACAAATAAAGTAATTAACAAAAAAAAAATGTGTCTGAAAGAACAGTGTAAAATATTAAAAAAGGCTTGGGAAAGTGATAAGACGGAGCACCTGCTCATACTGCTAATAAAGCACAGAAATGGCTTACGGAAAATATTTCGTAAATTTGGGAGGAAGAAATTTGGCCCCCAAGCAGTCCCGATATCAATCCGTTGGATTATTTTGTATAGGGCGTCGTCCAACGGGATAACAATAGAACCCCTCACACCACACTCGCTAAAAGCTAAAATCAAGGCAGTGATGACATCTATGGATCGAAACATTTTAAAACGTGCATACTGCAGTTTCCGGAAGCGTCTAACTACAGTCGTCGAAAGGGAAGGCAATTTTTTTGAATAAATTTACTTACAACTTCCATGTGTTGCGAAAGAAAATAAATCGCACAAAATTCATTGCTAGAATAACTAACTGGTGTATTTTTTCTCAAATATGCCATTTACTGCAAAAATTCGTCACGCACCCTGTAGTCTGTCTGGGGTAGCACAAACAACAATGTTAGAGATGACTGTTTACTCCAATATTTAATATCTAATAGCATCAACATTTGTAATCAAGGAAATTATCCTACATTTTTTAATTCAATTAGACAAGAAGTACTTGATCTATCACTGTATAGCTTAAAATCATATGATATGAAAGACAATTAACATGTGTCAAATGAATCATCAATATCTGATCATAAACATATAATGTTTAAGTATAACTCTGGTGTTCTTGTAACCGAATAGTTTAGAGATCCAATAAAAACAAATTGGGATAGTTACTACTCCAAACTTTTGAAAGAGGATTTCATGCTAGTGGATAATATCACATCTACTGAGTAGCTACACTGAAATGTATTTTCGTTATTTCTCTAAAAACCGTTTCGTAGAAATGAATATCGTACATACAACACATCTTTCATAAATGATACGAAACATTCGTTTTTTCTGTCGTCTGGCGCAATGTCAATATTACGCCTTATACGTATAATATACAAATTCATTTTCGTACAATCAAACCAACAACTGCGCTTATTGTCTCCTAAAAAGCTGATTGTGTGTTGAAGATGGGATACTTTATTTTTGAAATATTGTCGGTTTGACCGATACATGCAAGCTACCACAATAAATCAAATTACTGGTCGCGGTGGTTTTATGTCAAAGATACATGCAAGCAGCAGAAAAAGCAAACGAATTCGAATTACCGTTCGATGAGTGCTTCTCATTTGCCTCCAGCTTTACCATTACTCGTAGCACAAACAGAGCAATGGATAAAGCACAGATCTGACGATTAAAAGATTCAAGATTCGAGTCCGGTCTTAAGCATATTTTTATTTTTTGTCATGTTTATTCCTTACAATGATAGTGATTATTACCCATCCTCACTAGCACACTCCACATTTTTCGGTTTCACCAACCAACATTTGTGGCCCGCTGGTTGGGTGTAGCGATAGCGAGTGTGACAGTTCTAACGAAACTAGCTTCATACAATGTACAAATCCATTTCGTTGCAGAAAACAACGAAAAAATTCGTAGAACAAACGACCGATTTCGTTGTATTAACGAAATTTTATTTTCAGTGTAGAATTTGCTTCATCAACATTTATTGCCAATATTACGACAGCTTTCGAAGAAAGTTGTTCACTGAAACGGAAAACTTCATGTAAGGATGCGTCTTGGTGGAACAAAATGCTTGAAGACTTAGAAAGTTAACTAGAAAACTTTTTAACAAAGCCAAAGCTTCTTATAATTGGACTAAGGACTGTTCATTAAAGAAAGTGTACACCTGATTATCAATGGTTTAGGGTTAAAACGTAACGAAAAATTGTGAATTTTCGCTCAGTGTGTAAAAACATTGTTTGTTTATAAGTGAGAAATTTCGAACGATGGGTCGGATCAGCTTATCAACTCGCAGATTATATCTGCACAAATGGTTTTCCGTAAAGTTGTCGTTTCGAGAATTGGCAAAAAGCGTGAAGTGTAGTAAATCTACAGTGTTCAAAATTGTTAAGAAGTTTGGAGATACTTGTTCTCTTGAAGATTTATTGAAATCTGGGCGCAAAAAGGGGCATCGGACCAGAAATAGGAGCTGACAGCTTCCTACGCCTTTTGAAATCCCATAAACCGTGTTCCGTTCGTGAAATTGCCAAAAAAAAATTGGACATTAGCGTCGGAACTATGCAGAATATCAAA
Organism: Ochlerotatus camptorhynchus; assembly: GCF_037179485.1. Lineage (NCBI taxonomy): Eukaryota > Metazoa > Arthropoda > Insecta > Diptera > Culicidae > Ochlerotatus > Ochlerotatus camptorhynchus. The sequence continues at coordinate 1,602,721 of NW_027040672.1, forward strand.
AAACGTAACAATATCAGAACCTACAAGAAGCAAAAAGCACCCAAAAGGACGGAATCAAAGAACGCTTCTTCGAAAATACGGTCACGGAACTTGTATGACGTTCTCCTTCAAAAGCCGAACCGGAGCATTTTGATGGACGACGAGACGTATGTCAAATTGGATACCAGTACACTTCCCGGGCCGCAATTTTTCAATGCTGAGCAGAGGACAGATGTGTCTGATGATGTGTGATACATCCGAACCGAAAAAATTGGAAAAAAGGTTTTGGCGGGGCAAGCCATTTCTCATGTGGCTTGAAGAGTTCTTCGTATTTCACAACGGGCACAATCAATGGTGAAAATTACAGAAAATAATGCATCAAAAAAAGGCTTCTACCCATCTACCAAAAGCATAAAGGTCCATTGTTTTGGCTCACTATGCTTCTGCAACGTTGGAGATGCTCAAGAAGAAAAAAGTCGATTTCGTCGAAAAACTCCAAAATCCCCCAAACTGCCCTGAACTGCGTCCTATCGAAAGATACTTGGCAATAATTTAACGGCATCTTAAGAAAGATGGAAGAGAAGCAAGCTCTGTTGACTGCTTCAAGAAAATTTGGTCTGCAGCACAACGAAAAGTTAAGAAAAAAGTTGTGCAGAATCTAATGGGCAAGGTATCAAGAGAAAAGTCAGAGCGTTCTTCAGAAATGAGAAGTAAACATTCAAACTCCCGTGAAATCGGTCATATGTATGTTGATTTTCATTATTATAAAATAAACTTATGAATTTGTTCGAAAATAAATATCTTCCTTTGAGAAGCAGGTGTCTACTTTCATTGATGAACGTTCCTTAATTACAGACAATCTCTAACAGAATATAATAGAGACATTCGTAAATCTAAAAGAAGGGATTGGAAGCTTACATGTGAGCAAATTGAATGTTTGCCTATTGTAGCTAGGCTTCACAATCCCTCTCAAAAGATCACACAAATGGACTTCGTAGTCTAGAAAACGATAATGTAATTTATACAACCACTTAGTGTCACTTACGCACTTCGCAGGCTCAATACAAATGACTTATGATAATGCACAGAACTGCGCAGCAGTTCAGTCCATTTCAAATAGGAACGTGCATAGAGCTCTCAAAATAGCTAGTGTTACCTTTACTGAGTCTAGGGTTGAGTGGGCAGTAACACTCTTGGGTCATTCGTGACTTGTCCGGGGTTGAGATTTGAACTTGTGACTATGGCGTGAGAGGTATGGATGTTTCGCCCCAAGGATACATGCTATGCTAACCAACCGTATTATAACAGCCAAATTAGGAGGATCTTCTTAACCGGCGAAACCAACAAGAGGTTGCCCTCAAGTTGGAGTTCTCTCTGCTATACTGTGGTTTCACCCGAATGGTGTAATTTGGAGGGGCTCAGAGTCAATCCTTCTAAAACAGTTGTTATACCATACTATTGCAAATCTTCAGTTGGGAGGAGTACAATTGGAGCTATCTAAGCAAACTAAATATTTAGGTGTTATACTTGACCATAAGGTAAATTGGAACGACCATCTAGAGTACGCGATCTCAAAAGCAAATAATGCTCTTTGGGCTTGCAGCAATACATTTGGTAAAAAGTGGGGGAAAACCAAGGATGATTTACTGGATTTACACGGCGATCGTGAGACCCAGAATTACATATGCTTCGTTAGTGTGGTGGCCTAAAAGTAGACAAATTTCAGCCCAAAAAACCTTGGAAAATTACAACAACAGGTCTGCTCGTCAATAACTGGAGCAATGACTCCAGGCTCTTTTACATATTTTGCCGCTACATCAATTCGTGCAACTTGAAGCAGAAAAAGGTGCTCTAAGGCTGAAACATGTAAAACGTTTTCAAGATGGATATCTACGAATCCTCAGGGATTTTCAACTAACCATGAATGAAGACTGGATGGAGGCCAAGACTAACTTTAATGTTCCCCTTGAAGTAATTGAATCCAATCGCATCATATGGGAAGAAGGCGGTCCTAAAATTCGTCCAGGATCACACGTGTTTTACACCGATGGCTCCAAAATGGGGAAATCTACCGCAGCTGGGATCACAGGCCCAGGAATCAACATCCCAATTTCAATGGGACATTGGCCTACAATTCTCCAGGCAGAAATACATGCTATTTTAACATGTACAAATATTTGTTTGACTAACTAAATAAAGGAATGAAAAAGATCTGTATTTTCTCTGATAGTCAAGCAGCACTGAATGCTTTAAAAGCATACACATGATAGTCGATGCTAGTTTGGGAGTGAATCCTCTCCTTGAAACAGCTGGCTACAACTAATAGTGTTAACCTATACTGGGTACCTAATCACTGTAGCACAGACATAACACTCGCAATATGTTCATCGAACAAGCATTTATCGGTCAATTTAAAAGTATCTTAGTTGGTAGTACTGCCACCTGTGGCGCGCATAGTCAATTCCCTTGCGTTTGACGTTTCCACACTACCGCCATATGTTCAGCGTACTACCCACCACAGTGTACTCAACAGATGGCGGTAATGTTTTAACGACGATGTTTTACAGTGAGAAATATTCAATGTGTTATGTCTGTTTGTCTGTGACTGTAGTATAGAAGGTAATGAAAAAGCCGTTTCATTAGCAAGAATTGGCTCTTTAACGGATTCCATCGGGCCTGGACCATTTTGTGGGGTATTTACATCCAACTTAAAATCTAAGCTTAGAATCTGGGAATCCCCATTCTAACCAAAAGAAGTAAGTTGTACCCAAAAGTCGGTAATCATGATTGTACTCAACGTTGGGTTCCCACACTTAACTACCGCTGTTGGATGCTTTTGCTCCTCCGTTTTTGACAACATTAGAAGGAGTAAGGGAGACAAACTAGTCAAAAGTAAGTAAAGGTGAACTGGCCGCTGGGTACTTTTGTTTTACCGCGTTTTTATGAATTAAAATATTTCCGGATTCCCGAGAAGAGCCATCCCCTGTTTCCCATTTCCAGGGAAGAAAAAAATGGCCGGTAAATGGAAAAAAAAAACTATTCGCAGCCAACATGACAATGCACAAAACAAATACTCACGTGCATATGACGTTCCGCAACTTGTCCAAATTTTCATTTGCAAAGTACCAATAATTGCGATCGCATCGTTGAACGTCCTTCTCAATGCGGTGCAGATTCAGTCCGAAGGATTCCAATAGCTCGCTCTACAAAAACAAAACAAACACCATCATCAAATGCCATGTATTCTCAACACTTCAACAAAAAAAAAAACCTACACTGTAGATGCCACCGTTCGAGCTAGCCGGTGAAACGCAAGCTGATTTAGGTTCCTGCAGTGCATCCAACTGGCTGGTAGCTCCCTCCTCCGATAGTGCCTCCAGTGTATTGTTGTTCGGTTCCTTGGCATCATTCAGCATCGTCACGTCTATCGACGCATCAGTCACAATCACAGCTCGCGGATGTCCCGGCGATTGCATCGGACAGTCATCGTCCGTTTCCGTCGGTTCTTGCAGCTCTTCTTCCTCGTCGTTTGGCAGGACGTATTCGTTGTTCGAAACTGGCAATATATCGCCCACGTCTACAAAATCATTACCCACTGTTGCGTAGGACGAGTCCGATGGGGAACTTTTATTACTGTCCATGTCTTTGCTGTTATCCGAAAGGGGCAGTTCTAGCCTGTTCGATGAACCCATCTTTTCTCCATCCTCCAACTCAGCTTTCTCTGGTTCCTCCTTAGCATCTTCAACTGGTTCCTCTGGTTTTTTAGCCTTCGAAGCATCCTCGTCATCATCCATTTCCGGTTCCGACATATCCGAAAAACCATTCTCCTCAAATACTTCATTATCCATCTCTTCTTCATCGGCATCTTTGCTTTTGTTATCCAAGCTGCCACTACCCGAACTTAGCTTGGCGACTGCAACCGCAGTCTTCTCTTTGTCTCTCTGGCGAACGATAGCTTCAACGGCCAACCATTCGCTCATCGTAGTCTCGTAGTAGTGTTTAGTAGTTTCATCCAAATCCGCGCGTTCTTCTGGCGTCGTTCCGAAAGTGTAGTGTCCCAGCAAATACGGCCACACCTCTTTCCGGATGTCGTGCTCTACTCCACCGTAGTAAACCAGGCGATAAACTTCCTGATCGTCCGCCACCACCCCTTTGTCGTCGTGTAAACCTTCCCAACGTGCCTTTGAAAGTCCTTCTTCTGCTCCGACTGAAAAAAAAACAGTCTTCTACACGTTGTAAGCTTGATTTTGGAACCACACTTACCATCAGGAGTTATACGTCCATTGACCAAGCCCGAAAGGTGTGTGCGAACCGTAGATAGGTGACGACAGTAAGCTAGCCAACCGTAAAACGCTCGAGATATGATTTGTCTCTTCATCGTTGAGCAAACAAGGGCAATACTTGTGGATTGATTCGTAGCCGGCTATAATTAACAATCAGATACGGTTCTAGATCTAGACAGTTAATCGAGAAACACTTACGTTTGGACTATCGATAGACATTGCATCGATCGAGAGACTCTTACTAGAGCAGTCGCTGCTTTCGTTGGTAGAACAGCTGCTTAGCTGCGCACGGTAGCGTGGACTAGTTCTTCCCACATCCAGAATCGGATGATTTGCCACTACAATATGAAAGGGAAATCATTAAATTCTAAACGTTACAGCCTTCAATTGAAATTTAACTAACAGAATTCGTCAGTGTTGCTCTTGTTGACCACTCGAAACACGTAGTCGATCGGCAGCTCGTCACTGGTGGCCGCTTCTAACAGCGACGGCAGTGGTCTACGGCGAGACTTGTGGGGCCACGGGAAGATACGTCCGATGCCACGCTGAGACCAAAGTGGCGGATCTAACTGGCCGTGTGGTAGAAGACCTGGAATTCGATCATCACAACATTTTCAATTTGAAAGTTCCCATAAAACCCTAAGAATAATTTCCCGCTTCAAATTTTCTGGAAACCTCCACTCCTTCCACAACTTTGACAGGAAGCATTTGAATACATTAATTTATGTGGACGGATTTCTCTTGGAACTCTGTTAGATTGTTTGCCCTGGAACCCTGGATTCACATTCCAACAGAATGCCGTCAATAACCGAATTGCTAGTTGTGAAATGTTACCTGTTTCCAAGCAGCTCAAGAAAGCTGCCATGTGTCCACCTTCGGGGAAGTGGATCGGCGGACGTTGAACACCGTCCTGTCCGACCAGAATGATCGTACCACCCGTATCGCCTCCCCGGGCTTGATGGCAGTGAACGTACACGATTTCATCCACGTTGACGTTCAGGGCGTAACTCCAGTACGAACTCTTGTCGATGTTCTCCGATTCGGTGTAGCCATTCATCAGCTGGTTCGGTGTCCATTTGATAGTCAACGACTGAATTGTCTGATGTAGGCTAAGATAGCCGGGCATGGGCTCACTGACGTCTTTCTATAATGTTAACAAAATACAAAGCTGTAAGTGGTGTCGATTAGAATGACCTTCACAGTTGGAACAATCTTACTGGCAGTACGAGGACGTTGTTCTTCCCGTACAGCAGCGTTGCACGGGAATTTTGATGCAATGACTCCACGTAATCCTTCGAGGCTGATACCAGCGAGTTGGACTTGAACGAAGCCATGCTGCCCTCTTCGGAGCTGGTGTGGAGACTACGTTTGAAGTTCAACATTGGTCTCCGGATGGCCGGTGACGTTGGATTTCCCGAACTGATGCGATGTCGTTGGACCTACAAGAAATGAGAATTGATGAGAATTATGTCTGTATGGTTATATGCAACAGCTGAACTAACCAATTCGTCTGCCGGAGGATCGGTCCAGAAGTGGTCAGCAGTTTTGGCACGTGAGTAATCCAGTGCACACGGTCCCACTAGCAGGGAGCTCAGAATGGAACCGTAGTCTGGATCGGCGACGAGTGAATCACGTTCGTAATAGCGGGTTGCGTTCGTAACCAAATGATCGATTATGCGGGACAGCTTCTTTTCATACAGCGCTAGTCGGATCCAGAGGTATCTGTAATATGAAATTCTGAATGTGAGAGCTTCACTGTTGCTCAGAAAATAAGTAACTACTCACTTTACGACAGGTGTCGTCGATTGTGATGTCGTTGCTGATACCGAATGGCTGCTGCCTTTCTTCAAAATTGGCGGTTTGATAGTGCTATCGCTGCTGGATGAGGACCTCTTATTGGGGTCGTTGTTCTCAATTTCCTGGACCTTTTTACTGATAACAGCTGCCTCAGGACACTGCTGTGTGGTGAGCAAATACAGAATAGGTTTAGAAATGTTATTTGCGACCATTTACTAGGCGCGGTACTACGAGTTATGTGTACTATGTACAAATGCTACAGATGGCTTTCACTCGGTAAAGCGTATAGAAGTTCTCCCAAAATTACGTCATAACACACTAATCTTCTAATGTGAAAAACAATCGAACTGGGAGCGGATTGTCCAAAATGCTCTACTACAAAACGAAACGGAAAGAAAATTATATGGCGTCTCCAGAAACGGTAGCCAACAAACACAGGATAACAGAAATTTCTACATCTTTTACCGCTAATCGAGAAAACAAAAAATCACAAAACAGTACCTGCCAGAGGTTCAGAAAATCACTCACAATCCAATCAATTTTGTAGAACTAGGTTCTATGGCTGGTTCTAACGGGTATTTTGGAAGATATTTTGGATGGGGAAGTTTGCTAGCAGTCCTATGGGGAGTGGCAATACATTCTTTCAGATATTATGGGTAGACGTTTCTGGGAAAGGCACTCATCACGCATTAGCTCTTTGTGTACGCCACGAACTCACCTTGGCCACTTTGTGCAGCAGTGCCGTAGTGGATGAAGTTTTGAACAAACCAAGGGCACGCCTCCGCAAGCCCTGACTGAGGCAGGCCTCAACCGCCGCGCAAAGCGTAGTCACCGAGCCGGATTCCTCGTGGATGTACTTCTTGGTGACAGCTTCCTCCATCACCTGCTTCACCTCTTTCTTCACAGCTGCTATCAGCTTTTCTTTAAAATCAATATTATCTGAGAGATTTTGGTTTGTCATAGTGGGTTACGAGTTGGTGCAGGAAGAGAACGGGTGCAGTTCAAACACGTGTATGTTCGTACCAGTGATGCAATTTTACGAGTTTACCAATTTCGGGATGCCGTTGAATAACGCACACGACGGGTAACGCACAAGTATATAGTCCACACGAGCGGTGGATCCAAGATATGGGAGAAGAAACGAGAACAAACATTTACTAACACATCGACTGGCGGTAGCTAGCAGAAATAAAAGATAGAAGCTTACTTTCTAGTATTTACAGTGACGAAACAATAATTTGAAAAAATATGCAAATAACTTGAGAATAATCAACAAAAAGCATAGATGGATTACTGCATTTAAAGTATTTGAAGTATTTAATACCTAATTGTTTTTGCGAAAAATCTACCATGATGGCCTCATTTAGTGAGTTATGAGTCATTGGTAAAATGCGCTTAATGTGGTTCTTTGGGACATTTCTCTCCATTTGAAAAAGGAAAACAGATCACTTTTGAAATGGACCGATTCCATTTCCAATTCCAAACCCACGATCTTCTGCTCAGTAAACAAAAACGGTCATCACTAGGCCATCAAGCCCCTTACATCACAACAAACCACTGCAACTGACGATCGTTCTAGCTCGGATACATAAAGCTATTTTTATAAAATGACGTCTCCAAAAGCATGTCTTCGCTCCAATCGAGTTCTAACCGTCAGTGATAACAAGATCCTTAGCAAAATGTTTTTTCTCGCTATTATGCTCTCAAAATCACCCGAGACATTTTGACAATTTGATGTTGAGTTAACGAGCTCCTTAGTATTGTGAGATTTTTCACCACAATTGTGGCTGATAGCGAGGTTAAGAGTGACCTACAGTCAAACGATTCTTTGGCACATACATTTTGTTGAAAGAAACAAAATAGTTTGCTCTCTCTTTGTATCCTTCACCAATGCCAGACACGAAGTTAATGCTGCCAGCGGTTATGGAAGTTTCTGGTTCGTGTGTAATTCGAAAATCTCAAAACTCAAGCTTTCGTCTTTGACTACGAACGATAGAACTGATTTTGAATTTTTCACTTCCACTTTAAACGACTGCATCTTGCCCTATGACATAGTAGCAAGGATGGTGAGTCCAAGTGCACCAATGTCTATTTTAATCATGTCTGAAGATCATCAGCTGCTCAATAAATTAATAACTCATTTTCCTGAAGTTCGAGAAAACTGTCGCCTTGAGCAAAGTTGTAGCATTTCCTGCAAGCCTACCCGTTAACCATTACAGTGAACGGCTGGGACGAGTTGATTATAAAGTTCACGTTTCCATAGTAATGTCCATATAAATTTCAAAGGGTCAGTGCAGTCAGTGGTGTAAGCTCAGCACAATAGTCGACGTATTTTCTGTGATAATCCCTTGACTTTCCTTCTGCCTCTCCCAACACAAGCTATTAAAATACAGTACCAAACTAAAATGTCATATGACATGGATCTCATACGACCGTGCCGTCAAAGAATGTTAAGCTTTACATGTTACCACTGCCATTTGCTTGCCAAACAAGGAACTGTTTGGGAAACTTTGACTTCTTTTTGATTTTACATTCTTCCAGGGCACTCTTCCGGTCAACCGAGGTATAAAGTTCCTGTCAAGGAATTTGATCGAAAACTGGGATTTTCGTTTCGAGTGTGCAGGATCGAATAGCGACGTGCTTGTTCCGGCCATGATGTAAACAAATGAACTTTTCCTGACAAGCAATGCCTACTGTGATTCTATACTCTCTTAGCTTGATTCAGTGAAATTTTGATAAATTTTACTCAAAAATTGCTTTCATGGCAGCGTTAATGCGTTAATGTGACCGGATTTTTTCGTGTTCAACTTTTAGAAGAATTAGAACGAAATGACGCTGATGAATTCTGTGGGGGGACGTGCTGTCAAATCAGCCTACTGATCATTCTTGTATGAAACTGGCTCCAAACGTAAACAATCGCTGTAGGTTTCTTATGGCTTGTTTACGTTTGGAACCAGTTATGCGAGGCATGCGAGGTAGGCGACGATTGTTCGTATTTGACAGCCACCTCCCCCCCTTGGATGAATTATGATAGCTATTTGACATTTTTCTTTTTACGCGAATGTTGTTCTACCGCTCGTACTGTGTGAGAGAGGTGACGGTAGAGCATGAGTGTACTACGAACATAAAAAGACTATATCCCACGACAACGAAGCGAATGTAGTGAAAAGCAATCATCGTTTACACCTCTGAGTGCAGTATGAGACCACAACCAAATTAGCTCAAGTGAGTGATTTAGAATCGATTGAGCTTGGTGGAGAAAAATCGATAATTTGAACCACCCTATTAGGCCAACCTACCGGAGCATGAAGGACTGGTGATGCTTTTGTATCAATGTTCCTTGCAGTAGTTGTTGTTGGGAAGCATCTTGCGAACGACAGGAAAGGCGTGATAATTAAATCAAACATTTATTCAGACATACTGGCGACTATAAAGAGTATACAACGACCCGTTGAGCATAGCTGTCAGTTTTTCCTCAATGCAAAGCGACACGAAAGCGAATGGCACGACGAGGGGGTGATATGTGGGAATAAACTGCGTTGCAGTTAATGTAGGTTATAGACACTCATAGTAATAGACCTTCTTCTTAATCTTCTAGGCTTTTTACGAGCACTTTGCCAGCTCTCAACTTAGTGTTCTGAATGCACTGCCACAGTTATTAATTGAGAGCTTTCTATGCCAACCAATGCATGAATTTTATGTGGAAAGCCACTGGAGCATTTCGTTTGTCCACAATTCGATTTGGCAAATGAGCGATTCGTTCTGTCAAACGGGCGATCAGATCTGTTAAACGAGGCAAGACGCTAACCAAGTCAGTATAAATTTTTCGTGTGTTCTTCACGATATGACGCCATCGGATGAACCGAACGATTTCTAGGCTAGACTATCTGAGTAATATACCTGCCGATGTAAAATCAGTTACATTGGCAACCACTGCTTTATAGCGATAAACTTGTATGGCAACCCACCCTATCAATCACAATCGTATCGATACTTAATGATCACAATCGACCATCGATGGCAAGAATAAATATTTAATTTGCATTATTATGGCTACCACGATTATAATACTTCCCCTCTAAAATACGGCTGACGCTTTGCTCGCAGGTCAGATTCTTATCGGCAGGACTATTAAGCAATACTAATACTAACTATGAGTTTCTATAACAAGGGGTTATGCTGAGTGAGATCACGTATATTTATCGGTATCCGCTACCACCGGTAATTGGAATACAATTTGTTATTGACTTTGGTGTTCCAAATTGAAATTGCATGTGGTATCCGTCATTTCTTGGAACTGGTCTGACGTGAATCAATAAACACTTGGCCCCAACAAAATCATCCCCATAAGTAACATTGATCACCCTATCAACCCTCCATAGCTTGTACACGGAGCCTGTGTGGTTCTGAGGCTGTAAATAATTCAACCGTAGCTCGTTCGTTCTGCCGTGAAGTTTCGGTCATACCGTATATCAACCACCGCCTACGCGTCAGTATTGTGGTACAATGTAAGCTCCCCGTGTTTTTCTCCCATTGCTCCCAACCAATGCTCCCGGTATGAATGGCATTCCACTTGTGTACGTGAAAGAGTAGCGTTTGACATGATTCTACTTTTCTTACAAGAATAGGTATGGGACACACTTGTAAATTCTTAAATTATGCCTGCAGAACGTATGCTTCTGCAGATATGGGTCCGATATGGGTCCGGTTTCCCAGAACACAAAATAGCTAGAAATGACGAGATCTCACTGTAGGTAGATTAATTTCGTCTGTTTATCAGGTAGCGGGTGGAAAAAACTCACCGACTTTTTCAACCGTTTTATCCTCATTGGCTAGTGCGTTGGTGGCTTCGATGCTAATTTGGGAGCAAGCATTAAATACGTCACGTGAAATTTAGGGAAAATCATCCTCCCTCATCGTTTTTCCTATAGCCGCTATATTTATAGTCTGGCGGATAGAATTTCGATCTATCAAAAAGCGAAATCAATTCAATATATTGTAGACCAACAATTGAAAAGGTACTATCAGCTTTTATAAACAAAACGTTGGATATTCTTTCCTCGCCAATCGAACGCAAATTACCGGCATCATCGGATAGAGAAAACTTTCCCCAACTCAAATATGCTGTTAGTTTGCGTAGGCGAGCCTTGAGTCACGACAAAGGGGTTTCCGAAGTTTTGTTCGCAATAGCTGATGTAATCTTTTCTTTTGTTGGTCGTGATTTGCTCGATTGGTTCCGCTATTTGACAGCTCAATTGGTTCCCGAGATTCTATACGCCAGACTACGAATATAGTGACTATAGTGACCTATACCTAATACATTGCTCGTCACTCATTTGTTAACACCCTCCCTCTTCAGAGCGTGACGTAATTAATGGATGCTCCCATTGGGATGCGCCAGAAATGCTACCGTGGGTTGAGAACTCTATTTATGGAATGTGGACTACAGAGCTAAACAAACAGGTGTTTACAAACGAAGAAGTTCATTGCGAAATTGATGCGTGCAATGAAAAAGTGAATTGACTGGAATAATAGGTTCTGACTTTTGTAGCTCAATGGCTTAACTTGAAGGCTCTGAATAGCCTTGTTAGAAAAGCATACTATAGATGATTCGATTTCTGCTAATTTCCGTTTTTATATTAGCTAACAGTTATCAGTTATCTTTTGTATAGCAAAAATCTGCTTGAAGTTTTGATGAAATTAATACCTTTACTTTTACCACGAAACGAAAATCAATCATTTTTAAAATGTGTTTCACTTATCCATTTGCCATTTTTATATTTGCCAAAACATCAGCCTTATACATTTTTATACAAACTACATAGGTCCTATAAGAATGCATAAAAGGTATGTGTGACCGCTTATACATTTCATTTGACACATGATCTTCATTAACTTTTTGCAAGGCGTCTGCTTATTAGTTGACTTATACATTTTATGAATAATAGCAATAGAAATTTGCCAAAAGGTATAAGGAGATTTCTATCCGTGTATCATCGTTAGGAGTTAACCTTTTATAAAGCCGAGCGAACCAAGCATGCAATCAACTAGTACTACAATAAAATATAAAGTTCATGTGGTGTAATGAACAAAAACAATTGTATTTTTAATAATATAACTAAAAAAAATCTGCATGAAAAAAATTTGCTAATAAATTCGGATTTTCCTCAAAAATGTTCAAAGGTTTGTATTTTTTCTGAAATTTTGACTACTGATTGAACAAATATTCCAAGTTTATCGCAAAATTGGGCTTGATCGATTGGGTCTGTTGGCAGCAATTTTAGTAAATCTCTTCTTATTTGAGAACCTTTTTTCCAAACTGCTATGTTTTTAAGAAAAAGGAGGCAAATGTAAAGCGCGGGAGATCGAAGTAGGTCGCGCTGGAAAGTTGACACGTTTTTAATTTTGCTGCTGATTTTCATTTAGTGATTTTAACCATTTTAATCATGTTTAAACAAACTTCCGATTGTTCAATTGTTCAAAATCTCAGGACGGGATCGAAATAGATCAGATCATGGCGGATGATAGGTGAAAAAAGAAAAAAAAACAGGAAGATCCAGGAGCGGTGTTTGTTGGGAGCTGCCTTAGCTGATGGGCAACGAAGATCCCAAGATGATCACGATGGTGTGAATCCAGCAGGCTTATAGTGATACCGCGAGATGCCGGGCTGTTGCATTTGATGCATCCCTTTCCGAGGGATGGCAACGAGAAGCGGTTTTCCTTCATCAAGATCCAAGAAACATTTCTGAACTGTATTTGGGAGCTTCAAGGATTATTTGGGTGAGATCCTTCCTTTTTATTTATTTAGTTCGTAACATTATGTTCCATATAAATTTCACTAATACAGTACTAAGAAAACAAATTGAGGAATTCGGCTAGCTTAGCGGCTGCTGCGTTTGCTTACTGTGCATAAGATCGTGGGTTTATTATCAAATTCCTCAAAAAACAATCATATGCTTTTGGTTGTATCGCCTGGATGAGGCGTATCCTGACTTAATACCGTATCCAATACTCCAAGTCCGTAGTACTTATGAGGGTGTCACTAATTCGGTGACCTCTCGTTGAGTAAGTACTACATCAACATTGCCTTTCATATCCCTAGTTACACACTTAGAATTTTTTACAGAAATCTGTAAAATTTTACCGAAATCTCAACAGCTGAACGTTCGGTAAACAGTTTCACAGATTTCCTGTAATTTTTCACAAATATCTGTGAATTTTTCACAGATATCTGTAAATAATTACAGGAAAACTGCAAAATTGTTGAGATTTCGGTAAAATTTTACAGAAATCTGTAAACGAATCTTAGTGTGTACGGTAAATATAGAATATAGGCACACAAAAGGAAAAGTTCGCGAGTCATTGTGAGTTTCGCGAACTCTTCCTGTAGATTGATTAGAGACCCGTTTTTTTCAGTTTTTAAACAAAGGAAGATAGAACTAGGGTTCCTTCTTCCTTTTCCTTTCTCCTACGGCCTTTTATTCCATTTTTTTTTCTTTTCCGAAAGCTAGTAAATGGCACTATAACCATAAGCCATATAGGGCTAAGACAAGAGCTAGTGCTTATGTCTCAACCACTCGAGGAAAATGGAAGCATCGTGTTTAAATCTTTGATTTCAAGAAAGCAAATCTTTGATTTAAACAGGCCCGATGTTTCTGAATCATCTTGCCCCTTAAATGCTGCACAGTAGGCCTGGCCGTTTTGATATATTTTGCGCATCTCTGATGTACAAAATATACCAAATAGACAAGAAAAAGGATGGAGGTATAACTACCATTTTCTAGGATGCTTTCATGAACTGGCTGTGTTGGTGTTAGATTAGATTAGATTAGAAAAGGAGGCAAATGTAAAGCCCTCTAGTAAAAGTATGGACGACTGTCATCACATAACTGAAAAAAGTTGTTCCAATCGAGAAAGCAGTACATTTTGACGGTTCGAGAACTACTTTTGACAGACGTCCTTTACTTAGAGGATTTTAGGCAAATGTACTGAAATATTGCTCATTTATGAAAAACATTTGACTTCAATTTTATTAAAATAAGTTTAGTACAAACAAAGTTAAAACAGTTAATTTTTATTTTGTATCAAAAATGGTTGTTTGTTGACATTAATATTGCTGTCAAATTCTCATTTTACATTTGTTGTGGCTCAAAAAATAAGGAGTATTGCCAAATGATAGAAGTTAACACCAGTTAAAACATATTGAGTACACTCAAAATAATTGACACGTCAATGCTACGTGAAAACATACGTAGATTTTTTCCATCGTACTTTTCACGTAAGAGCTGATTGTCATGTAAGGGCACTCATTTCATTAAGCCTAATCGTCACAGGATTATCACGTAGAAGTTACGTGATTTTTTGATGGCGTTCACTGGCTAATTCCAGTATCATAACTTCCGATACTATTTATAAAAAGATTTCTTCATAAGATAAAATCTATTCTGAACACCATTCCCAACAACACCAACATTCCATTATTTATTGATACATTCAAAAACACCACATAAGAAATGTTTATAAAATCTGATGAGGAACACAACCAATCCTGGGTATTGAGACGACGCGCATGAGGATAAATCATGTTTTCTTCGCAGAGGAACCAACCGGTGAACACTCGTGTTTATTTCAGTTACCGTGTGGACGTAATTTGTGATGAGCGCCGGTCCCTTTCAAATTGTATCATTATTTCTGTACGGTCCATATATTTGAAATGACGTTTCACATTCATCTAGTCATGGATGATTTGCATTCGAATTATCGATTAATCGATTAACGAACCGAAAAGTAAAATATTTGTAATCGGTTATATCATGCCGATATAAGCATTAACTTCTCCAGAGGATCATCACCGATCGTTTCAAACATGTGCCGCACTCTCATTGGTGGAAATATGGCAGCACAGCGAACAAAAAAAATCGATTAGTTGTTAATCGAGTAATTAAAAAATGTGTGTGTCGATTATTTTGAGTGTATAACTTCTTTACGAAAAGAGATACAGACAATATTTTTGTAACAAAACATGTGTCTCTTGAAGCTTCAAAGTCTCTCATATCTATAGATAGAGCTTGAATTAGGGCGAAATAGCTTTTGTAAACAATAACTTCTTTCGATGATTTCTAGAAATTTAAGACTCGCCAACGTAAATCAACATCACCATCGGGTAGGGCAAGACTTCCCCTACCCGATGGTTATGTTGGTTTGCCTTAGCGTGCCTTGAGTTCCTAGAAATCATTGAGAGAAGTCATTGTTAACAAAGGCTGTTACGCCCTAATTCCAGCTCTATTTAGATATATGACTTTTATGACAAAAATTTGTTAAAAAACTATAGAGCTTTTTGACGTTTAATCGGCGCACACTACTGCACCATTTCAATCGAACGAGTGCGAGCAAGAGAGAAACAGATTAGTGGGAAAACAAACCGTTCATTCATCCATGTGTGCTAGATAGAGAAAGACGATTAAACGTCAAAAAGGTCTATATTGCCACCAGTTGACAGCTAAGCCCGTGAAAGACGTCTTTCTTTTATCCGTCTCGTTATCAGGTTACAAGCTAATGAGTTTTCGATCAAATGGGTGCTAAACGTGAGAACACCTTGGTAGTAGACTTTAGTGTGCTGCCGAAGCGACCAGATGCATCTGCCGTGCAGAAATTCATGTACGGTTAGTTGAAACTGGACATAGCGGACGCCTTAAACAACCGCAGTTTCATAATGTTAGAAACTGTGTCTACGTCGAGATGGTAGATGCATCAACAGCCAAGCGCTCCTTTGCATCACACGATCGACGGTGAGACAATTGGTTACATATCGCAATCAAGCAAAAACCCTGTAGGTTCTCTGGACAAAAGGCGCATCACGCATTACTACTGTCAATGACCCTACAGACGCAGCAAAGGCCACAAACGATGAAAACAGCGAACAAACATTACTCGATACCAATCAAACCCAATCTACAACAGGCGGAACCAGCAAAAACACCCAGCACCAACACTCCGATAGAAACAATAGCGCACAAGAATCGACGGATAGTGAAGCGGACGAATTTCAAACCATCGCCAACAAACGAAGGCTGTCAACGAAACAAAAACACAACAATGCGAAACGGTATGTTGCAAACCAGGGTTGCCAGAATGATGGATCAACAGGAAATGAAAATTCGACGGAAGAAATAGAAGACGAATTGTCAGTTCCGGACTCACCAATCAAGACGAGGAGTAAAAATAAGCAGCTAGGAAGAAAGTGAACAAAAATGAATTTGAATTAACTGTATTTTCACATATTCTTTTCCAGAAACGAACCAGCCTACGGCTGAACGTCTCTTCAATGAAGAAATCAATTAATCAATCAACTATATTGCCAGGTACACCCTTACTCAATTCTGAAAAATTGCTCTAAAATGAAAACGTTAAGAGATCGAAAAAATGTTCCATGAGTTGCAGCTTAGAATTGACTTATCTACAATTTCGCTGAAATCTACGCTTTCCATTTTCAAAAATAAGAAAGATTGTTTTGAAATAGGGGAAAAGTTGGCTTCGGCAATACCTTAACCTATTATCGTCAGGGGGTAAACAACGTCCTTGAGAACTCAATTTTGGTATGTGGATACATTGTGTTTCAGAGCATCTATTGGCCTAATTTGAGTGCTCTAGGATTTTGTTTACACCCTGACGATAATAGGTTAAGGTATTGCCGAAGCCAACTTTTCCCCTATCAGTTAATTTGAGCAGGTGGATCACCTTTTCGTGGTACGTTACGGGATGTAAGATCTACCAACGATTCCTAATCCTGACTACTTTAAACTAGGGGCAAAGGATTTTTCAGTAATCAAAGGAACACATCTTAGTCCTTGTTACTTTTTATGCCTTGTTGATAGTAACAACACCGACAAACCGACATGACACTTAATTCTGACTTATACCCGAAAATCGTAAACGGTCGATTTAACTGTGCAGTGATCCTAACTGTCAAAACCATAGGATTTTTTGATCTAGATAAAAATAATTTGTCCAGAATAGATCAGAAACGAACCAATTCATAACTTTTGCATGCGGGCTCATGGCTTAGCTAAATATTTCCCGCGAACCCGGATCCAGATGTCATTAGTGTGCTTTGGTCAGAAATTTTATTGTTTTTGCTATGGTCATTCATGTCGGTTTGTCGGTGGTAACAAGACTCGGCTTTGTCCACCGAGGATGATCTTGAAACAAGGAAAAAATGAGTTAGTTAGTCTTCATCTAGGGGAATTTACGTATTGTCGGCAACCTAAGCAGCGACCTTCTTTCTATAGCCTTTTCCTCTAAGGAACGCACACATATGCAGTATTGGTTTGTTTACAATCTTTTGCTGCCAGCTGCTCTAACAATTTCAGTCGAAAGAATTGTCAAAAACTGTTTTGAAACGCTTTTACAAAGCTCCAATCTTCTCTAGTGAGAGCGAGTATTGTCGGCAACCAGTTTTTATTCGGCAACCGTTCCATTTGAACTGCATGCAAATCTGCTGTTCTATTATCGGCAACTCGAAATCAGCTACAATTTGTAGTGCGTGTGTTTCATTTCAAGAAAACCTTGCTAGATTGCTTTTTCTCAGTGGTAAAAATATAGTCAAATTGAAGCTGAAAGCATAAAGAATCGTTTGCATGCATTCAGCGAAGTGTTTTCGTAAGAAAATCCAGTGAAAATAGTGTTTCAATTTGGGTTGCCGAAAATAGTCTGGCATGCCGAAGCTGTCATTTCCCCTATGTGATTCCTAATCTTCAATTTGTTGTTCCATAGTTTGAAGTGGTTAAGACTACACACTTAGAAAAATTCATGTAAATTTAGGTGCTCTGAGAGTGACATATACGAGCGTCAATTTTGACATAAATTTGAGTCATAATAGACGCAAAATATAGCTTAATCAAACGTACTTTCCGTAGAGCAACGAACTTTTCAGTCTCAGAGCACTTAATTTTACATGACATGTTTGTTTACGTCTCATCTTTTATGTCAAAGACGGATTCCGTCACGTGTAAAATTAGTTATTTCTGAGTGTGTAGGGTTCTAATGCATGATCATTACCGGTGTCATTGCTTAATTTTGTTGCTAAGACTTCCAATTTTGGAGGGTAATCTAATTCTTCGAAGGGTATAAATAGCGGGACCTTTCAATTTGAATCGATTCCTTGCGATGAAGGCTGTATCAACCGAATCTTCATCATTTCTCAATAGTGATGGAGTAATACGACATGCACTATAAACTATGGACACAATAGATCAAATTACTGGTCGCAGTGGTGTTATATCCCGAAAATTTTTGACAAGTATCAAAAGAAGGATCTTTGTATGCACAAAAACTTCACTTAGGGTAAAAAAACGTCTAAATATTAAAACAAAAGTATTAGCACATTTTTTTTATATATCGGAGGCAGCCTTGAGTCCCTTTGAATTTCGAAAAGGATAACGGCCAGGTGATGGACTTTCGTGTCTACTATTTAACACCGGCTTAGAAGCTGTGATAAGAAGAGCTGCAATAGACACGAATGGCACGATCTTCAGGAAGTCTATTCAGCGTCTTGATTTCGCCGATGACATCGAAATCTTGGTGGAATTTTCATGCCATCAACGCAACAAAGACGAAATACATGAGAGGAAGAGGTTCTAGGGAAGACAATGTTAGCCTCCCGCCCCGAGTTCAGATTGACGGTGAAGAAATCGAGGTGGTCGATGAGTTCGTGTATTTGGGCTCACTGGTGACCACCGAAAATGATATCAGCAGAGATATTCAAAGCTGCATTATGGTAGGGAACCCGAGCAAAGCTGGAGATCAAATTGAAATCAAAATTTTCTGTTATGATGTAACTTATTTTGAATACTCCAGTTGATCTCATTTTGGTTGACTTAACGGTTAACACAGCAAAAATGAGAGCAAACTTTTACACTGTTGAATCAAACGGAAAACTAATCGTGCTTTCAATGAAATCAATTTAGTTTCTGATTTTGCATTCATAATGTTTAACTGAATACGGGCCTGGAGTAAATCATAAGCATCCATGCTTCTCACGCTGAAAGACTTGAGCTCAAATCTCACCCCGGGCAAATAACGAATGATCTAAAAAGTGTTAAACAAAACAAATAAACAATAGGCGTTAGTTCAACGACAGATGAGCTTAAATTAAATTTTAAACAAGACATTAACAGCAGAACTTCAAGTTAAGTTGCTTTCATTTAAAAAGTCTTGACTGCATAATGAAAGCACAATATGGTATCAGACTAATGTCATGACAATTGAAATCAAAATGAGTTTTCATGATGATAGGAACTGCAAACTTTAATATAGATTTGCTTTCATTTTGTTAACCGACTTTGCTCGGGAATCGTGCCTACTTTTGACTCCAGAGGACGCTGCGGTCGAATTAGATTCGCCGCCGCACGAAGTTGACTATCGTCAAGACGATGATTAGACCGGTGGTCCTCTACAGCCACGATACCTGGACTATGCTCGTGGAGGACCAACGCGCCTTGGTGTTTTCAAACGGAAGGTGTTGCGGACCATCTACGGTGGAGTGCAGATGGATGACGGAACGTGGAGGAGGCGAATGAACTAAGAATTGCACCAGCTGCTGGGAGAACCATCCATCGTCCAAATTGCAAAAATTGGGCGACTACGGTGGGCTGGGTACGTCGTAATAATGCCGCATGACGACCCAGTGAAAATGATTCTAGAAAGCGACCCAACAGGAACAAGAAGAAGAGGCACGCAGCGGGCAAAAAAAACTGTGGAAAAATGAGAAAATTTATATCGAAAACTTCACCACAATGGTAAAACTCTATTATTTAAACAAGGCTGACAGTGTTTTGAAATTAAAATTTTGGTAAACAGCTTTTGAAATGAGAGTCAAAGTTTTATCAAAAATTCGGTTGTTGAAATTTACAGTTAACAGTTCACTGAAGTCGGTAGTAATTTGTAAGTGTGTATACAAGTCTGCAATGAGGAACTCGAACAGTGTTGAAGGGTTTGAATGTGAAGAAAGCGCCCGGTCCAGATGGAATCCCAAATGACTATCCAGGCGTTCCAGGATATGTTCAGGGTGGTGCTGCTGAAATGTCTAGTTGAAGGTTTGAAGGTCTGGAAGATACAGAAATTAGAATTGCTACCGAAACCAGAAATGCCTCCAGAAGATGTTTGCTGAAAACACTTGGAAAACAACTGG
Source organism: Ochlerotatus camptorhynchus (assembly GCF_037179485.1). Lineage (NCBI taxonomy): Eukaryota > Metazoa > Arthropoda > Insecta > Diptera > Culicidae > Ochlerotatus > Ochlerotatus camptorhynchus. The sequence goes on from NW_027040672.1 coordinate 1,622,968, forward strand.
GAAGGATTTACCTCAGCAGGCTGACGAAATGTACGGTAACTGACCATCGATTGTCGGATCGATTGTCGGTGAATACAATAAGGACAGGTATAGAAAAAGCCGAGAAGTCGTTGAAACAACAAACTGAGGGGAATTCTATATCGCGCCGTGATTACGATAGTCGTCAAGAACGCATTCAATAGCGCTACCTGGGAAGACATCGCCGACGCGTTGCGCATAATCTGGCTACCTTTTCAGAATTCTGAAGAGTTACTTCAAGAACCGTGAGATGGAGTATTAGGCAAACATGGGACGGAGATCGATTAGGATTACTTCATGGAACGAGATGTATAAAGGCGTGCTGACGCTTAAGCAGCCCAAAAGTGTCGAGATCATTGGCTTTACTGACGACGTTGTCTTAACAGATAATAAACGAGAAGTGAGAACAAGACAAAATGCTCGCAATCGAGGCGATCGAAACGGTTGCAAGGAGTGAAACTGCAGATAGCCCACCACAAAAATGAAATGCTATTGGTCAGTAACTTACAAAACGATGCAGAAGGCAGAGTCGGATGCGGAGAGTACATATGCTATAACCTCGAAGTGCGTGCGTGAGGAAGCGGCGAAAGCCAACATGGTGGTAGCTAGAATCATGCCGACCAACTCTAGACCAAGCAACAGCAAGAGGCGCCTTCTGTCTAGTGTATGTTTGGCTAGTGAAGTGGAGCAGTGCGTTCAGGCTAATGGCCATGTGAGTCGTGAGCGCGTATAGAACCATCTTGTAGGAAGCCGTATTATCGCCGGAATAATCCCTATCAGCATAACCTTGGCGGTGTACAGCGAGTGCTACAAGCGGAAGGAAACCAGGGGAAACGGTAAAAGTTCCCCCACATTAGATACTTTTGCGTTGCGTTGACGTAAATTTGACAGTTAGACAATAGATTTAGCTGTCACTTTGCCGCAACGCGCAGCGCGGTGTCGAAGGAATGGGACACGGCGGAGAACGGTAGATGAACTCATAAGCTAATACCGAATCTCTTGACCCGAGCATGTACCTCTCCAACTTCAACTGACACCATTCGTAAGTCCTATTGGGTCACTGTTGTTTCAGGAAGTACCGTAAACCGAGGTGAATTTGATCATTTAAGTGAAGTTGATCACTTGAATTATTTTTTATGATTTTGTTAAGGATAAATTCTTCAATATTTTATTAAGTTAATTTAAATGGTACTTTTAAAACGTGTTTCCTAACAAACGATACATTATACCACGCTTAATTTGCAATTTTGTGGAAATGATAAAATATGCATCTTTTAACTGCTGCTCAACTTCCGATCATAATCATCATTTGTTGTGCTGCTGTAAAATCATAGCTAACATGTGTTTTACACCACCAACTAGACTATAGCAAAGAACAATGAAGTATGTGTTTAACATACAAATTTATTTGATTATTAACAATAACCGCAAAAATAAGTACTAGGATTGGATGCTTCTGGGAAACCGTTTACTCGAACGCTCCTACTACGGCGCTGGTGCCAACCGATTTTCCCATCCCACCAGATCTAGCACCCTTCCTCTAACAGCAGCTATACGTTCCTTTGCCACACTACCTACCCCCTCACACCTTCTTGATTCCACAGTCGACTGACCTGATGGCGTGTTATCAGTGTGCGAGAACGAAAAAAAATAAAGGCCACCATATTGTTTACGATGTACATGTTACTGCTTTTCCTCGGTAACGTTTAACTATTTTACATTTCCAGATGTATCTGGGACAACAGATGCTATTAAAATTGTAACCCATATCCTCGTGAGAAAAGTTTCACATTCAACATGTGGAAAGCTGCTACTAGCCTTGCATAGTAAACTCAAACTACAAATCAAATAACAGTGCACAGAAACAATACGGATAAGTAGAAACTCGGAACAAAATTACAGCTTGTAGGAACATAAAATTAAATTTCAAGTGCGACAGGACCACTGACTGGAATGTATCAGGGTTGATTAGCGCCGAAAATTACCTGTTTGGATTGACATATTGCTGGCTATCAATTATCCTTTTCCACTTTTTAATCCTCCCTCCTCGAATGTCACTGGCCCGAAACTAACAAGTTCCAACTGGTTGTCGCACTCGCAAAACGGAATTCAGGTCCAAAAGCTTCAACGTCGTCTTAAACAACCAGCTGCCAGCATATTTTCCAGCTGGTAAATCGACCGAGCGTAGAGGAGGAAAAATTCCACAAATCCATACACGGCTCTATTTTTTCCAAAGCTTCCCTTCGCAATTTTCCAGATGAAAAATCTTCTAGCTACACTTATTCCTTCATTGAACGGTGTCCTTCTCTGCCGTTATCGCTTCACTGGAGTTGAACTTCACCTTCAACGCAGACTGCCAAAAGGGAACCGACACCACCACCATAAACCATTTCCCTTTGCCACTTTTTTTTTGTTCCCTGCACGACTTTTCACAGGGCTGGTCAAAATCAGTCAACTTTTATGCCAGTTCACCTGCCATTTTCCACAGATGTTCTGCTGCATTCGGTGCCTTTTCCACCAGCTCGTTTCTCACGAGCATCCGATCTACAAAATGTTCAGTTCAAATGCACTGTCCACCGAACGTTTTCCGCAAAATTTTCACTTTTGGCTGACAGATTTTCACTTCCCAAGCAAATTTACCTAGGCTGGAAAAATGTTGCTTGGAAAAATCTACACTATGTACTATCGACGAAGGTCCTCTCTCGGGCAAAGGAAAAAGTCATCTGAGCTACCCCCAGTGAAGCTTTTCCACCCAATGCGATGATGTGAGACTGTCGCCATTAATCCTCCTGGTTGCTCTCTGAGTTCCGGTTCGAAGCTCTCTCTCGCATGCCGCAGTGAGTGGTCCTATGTTCCCGTATGGTGAAGAGTAATCAACAGAATAACCGTCCTTCCCGTTTGGGGGGGGGGGTGTTCTTTCTACGCAAAAGCCAAAACACCTATATGTTGACAAGTCCATCAAGTAGCGTGAGTCGTCGCTGTAATGTGGTATTTACATCTATGCGGATTTGCTAGGGCTAATGTACTAGCACTGTGCACAAAGGTAGCCAGCTAAACAGGGCATCAGCGTCTACCAGCATGAGATTTCAGGAGCAACTGAAAATCGTGCTAGGCACTTCGCACATATGTAAATACCCCATAATGGTTGCTATCGTGGCTAATTTCACAAGGCAAATCAGCCATGAAAACGGCAATTTGTGGATTCTTTCAAACTTGTTCTTTAGAGGCCATGCATTTATTATGTCACGCAAAATTGGGGAAACATTACCCCCCTTTCCTCCCTTTCGTCCTATCCCTAATGCACTACTAAAATTTTCCGGGTTTCCCTATCGGAATCCGTCGTCAGATTCCCCATCGCGATTCGTCGTCGGATTCCCCATCGGGATCCGTTACGGATTCCTCGTATTCCGTCATTGGATTCCCCATAGGGATTCATCATCGGATTCCCCATCGGAATCCGTCATCGGATTCTCCATCGCGATCCGCCATCGGATTCCCCATCGAGATCCGTCATCGGATTCCCCTTCGGGATTCGTCATCGAATTCCCCATCGGGATCCGGGATTTTCCATTGGGATTCGTCATCGGATTCCCCGTCGAGATCCGCCTTTGAATTCTCAATAGCGATCAATTTTCGGATTCCTCATCGGCATCCCTGTTTGGATTCCTGATCAGGATTCTTCTTCGCGTTTGCCATCAGGATCCGAGGGGGCGACACATCTAAATCTGAATTCTAGATGCTCAACAAACCTCACTCTAGCTAATCAATCTTCGAAAAAATTTTTTTTCATTTCTCGCATCTACTTGCATCGCGCATCATCTTTTTGCAGGAAATCTTTAGAATCGTCATCAATCTTCTTTCTACCTACTAAGTGTGCACGCAGCTAACCACAGCAAAACACAATATTTTTAGCTTCGTAGATAGAGTCACCCCCCTCGTCAGGGGGTCTCATAGTTTCATAATTTCGAAAAGTACTATTTTAGCTGTAATGAGTATGTTTAGTCCTGCCCTCGAGATCCTTCCTCGGAAGCAGAAGCACCGATGGGAGAATGAGCAAAAACTATTGTATTTATCGTTCCAGTCACGTGACGCGTCACCAGGGATAGGAAACAAAAAATAATAAAGAGACGTGTGATGAGCGCTATGAGCTTGTGATAATGAAAAATGTGCGCTCATGCGGAATGTGATTATTTTCAAAAACATAACATTTTTTAAAGTTTCAATGAAGCATAATATTGTTCTATGGAACTAACATCCATTGATTTTGGAACGGTATTGAACGAGTTTATTTTGTACTTATTTTGAGCTCTCTTTGCACGTCTCTTAAATTTATGCGCGCTCTCTACCGTGGTCTCTTGCTCTAAAAAAAATAAAGTGCAGGAGACTAGGGGAACTGGGGTAATCCCGGCCCCTTAAGCATTAAGACTATTTTAAAATAATAAAGAGCTAATTTGGTTATATTTCCCATCTAGAGTCCATGTTCAGACAGTTTTGAATAGAAATTGTGTGTTAGCATGGTTTGAATAGCTGTTAATAATAGTTTGTTAATAACTGTTTATTACAAAAAAGTTACAAATTGAAGAACGCAAAATAAGATCTCGAAAACAAAGGACGCACTTGAAGTGTACAGAAGGCGCATGCGAATTCACTTTTCTCTCCATTCGATAGGCCAAAGAGAATCCCAATGGCGTTTCAACGGCAAAAACGCCCAAGAAAATCCGTAGGCCAAGTTGAGCTGCCAGAAGCAGTTTTTTATTTTCTACAATAAAGGAATATTTCGCGACCCCTTATCAGAACTAACGGTACATAAGGTAAATAAATTTGAAAGCCATTAAATGTAGCCACAAATTTTGTAATAGGCTCATTTCATGCACTGTAGAGTGCGCTAGCCGATTTTGAGAGGAAATGGCATCGAATCCATTTGTTTACATCATAATGACGATTTTCAAAACTCAAAATAATCGGGAGTGGTCTTATTTTTCGATTATCTACAGATCTGAACTGATTTACAGCTGAAATAACTACTCATTAAAAATCCAGAAGATCATAACTGCTAAGACAATTTTATAAATCTCAATTTTTCACATCAACAATATATGGAAGCACCAGCCGGATCACTGCAAACCCGATACAGAAAACAAAATATTCCACGTGGATGATGATTTCAAGCACATGCGGTGGATAAATAATTTAAATAAAATGCTCCATTTGCAATATAAAAGCATTTTAAGATTGAACTCGTATACCTCACCGTGTAAAATTTTGAAACCATCATCACTTTCATAGTTCTTCTATTCTCCACGAGTACCAACTTTGATTTTCCAATTGGCAATCTAACAATAGCATAAAGCGCCACTTGTGGCAAATAGGAGAACTATAAAGCTGATGATGGTATCATAATTTCGCACGGTGAGGTATGCGAGAATATTTAAAAAACGCTTTTATTTAAATAATAAAGTATTTGGTTGTGCATACAATGTTAGAAAAGTTTAAATCTAAAGATCTAAACGAAAACTAAGAAAAAAATTAAAATCCAAAATTATACATCTATCGGGTAGCTTTTGAGGTTTCTTCCCCCGTAGCAGCTTTTACAAATGACAAATATTTTTTTTTTTTTTTGATTATAAATGCTTTTCAAGATTTCTTTCCTATACCTCAACGTGCAAAATTTTGAGACCATCATCATTCTTCTACTTCTCCTATTCGCCACGAGCGCGATCGTTAAATCGCCAATTCGTATGGAATTTTCCACTCGCTTGCTACCCAAAAGTGAGTTAGTTGTACTCAAAAGCAGGCAAATATGATATTACTCAACGTTGGGTTCCCACCCTCATCATTCTTTTGAGGGTTCCCATATTCGTCGCCAGAGGCTGAAACAATCGCTTAGTTTCTGTAGGCTCTTTTTATGCACCATCATGCTGATTTTGAGAGGAAATGTCATCCAATCCATTTGATTACATCATAATGACAATTTTCAAAACGTAAAATAACGTACATTTTATTGCACACCTTGCAAATTTCCATCGGGAGTGGCCTTATTTTTCGATTATCTTCAGATCTGAACTGATTTACAGATGAAATAACCACACATTAAAAATCCGGAAGATCATAACCGCTGGGACAATTTTATAAATCTTCATTTTTCTAACCAAAAATATATGGAAGCACCAGCCGGATCACTGCAAACCAGAAACAGAAAACAAAATATTCCACGTGGATTATGATTTCAAGCACCTGCGGTGGATAAATTAATCACGAAAGGTGAAAATATGTTCCTCTTCCTATGCTTCACGGTAAAAATTTCCACCCTCATCACTATTTTGAGGGTTCCTCTATTCACCGCCAGAGGCTGAAATGATCGCTTAGTTTCTTTTGGATTCGCCTATAGGGTTGCCACCTAGCTGGACTCTCCTTACCATCTTATAAATAGGCGAATCCAATAGAAACTAAGCGATTGATTCAGCCTCTGGCGGTGAATAGAGGAACCCTCAAAATAGTGATGAGGGTGGAAATTTTTACCGTGAAGCATACGAAGAGGAACATATCAAGAGCAAATTTTCATTATGTCGTAAGTAACATTCGCACCAATCCGAGAAAAATAAAGTTTTGTTTTGATGACCGAAAAGTTATTCCTATTTCCAAGTAAACACATATAATCTCATAGTGATAGCAATGTTTAACATTTTAGCAGGGTTTTAATCATACAAATGCAAATCGCTAGCTTTCATGCTAAAAAATACTGGTTTTTGAGTCAAAAGTTATTATACGTCGTTTGGTGGCCCCTATTATTACTTAAGTCAAAGTGTATTTACCAGGATATTCGGGAGAATTATCATTTACGTCTCCTTACGTGCAGCCCATTCATCATTTTAGGACCACCGAAATCATCTTAGCAACAAACAGTTCGATTTATTCACTTTAATAATGAGAAAGCGAAACGACGAAAATACACTTTTCACGGGTTTCTCAGTGCTGTTACTTAAGGCAAACGGCATCTCTATAGAAATCGGGTGACTTAAGTAACATCGAAAACTATTTTGATCGGAAGGTGATTACGTCAAAAAGCAGTTTGACTGGTAAATAAATTTAAAAATGGGATTTGATCCTATATTCGGACAGTATATAGTGTAATAGCAGGAGAATCGATTGACACTGATAGCTCGACTTTGTTTACCTTTGTTACATTCGACGTAATGAAAATTTGCTCTTGATATGTTCACCTTTCCTGATTAATTTATCCACCGCAGGTGCTTGAAATCATCATCCACGTGGAATATTTTGTTTTCTGTATCGGGTTTGCAGTGATCCGGCTGGTGCTTCCATATATTTTTGAAGCGAAAAATTAAGATTTATAAAATTATCGCAGCGCCCTAATAAAAAATAACCATAAACGAACGATAACCCAAATCATTGAACTATTCCACAAATGGTTTGGATGATACCCAGAACACGTCGTTAAGCAAATATTATTTGAGAACATTAATGGTTATGGTTATGATAGTCAGTAAGGTCCATTAATGGTTTTGTATTATCGCTCAACTTTACGTGGAATATATCGTGAATTGGTAATCAGTAATTTACAGGCAACCATTTCGCGATATATTCCACATAAAGTTGATCGATGTTACAAAACAATTCATGGACCTTACTGACTACCATAACCATAACCATTAATGTTCTCAAACCATAAGTTAAAAGGTTCTAATATAGTCCGCCTCCCGAAAATAGATGGAGAAAAGAAGAATTTTGAATGGTAATGGTTCTTAACAACTCATTATTTGTAAGGTCCGCTTCCAAAAAACCATAATACATAAGGTTAAAACTTTATCATTAAACGTTCATGTAAAGTTCCATAACCAGTTGAAGTTTAGCAGGGATTATAAACAATTTTTAACCATTTTCGGTAAGGTCAATTTATGGTTCGCGTTTATGCGGGCGACTTGTCAAAATTGGAACAATCGATTATCTGTCAAAGTCATAGGAAAAGTTATTCCAATCGAGCAGAAGACCTGTCAAATTGATAAGAATCTTAAGCAATTACGCCCCTTTGAAATGTTGGCACTGATTTCTAAAGAGCCTGAATTTATAAAGAGACGACATCTGATGTCGTCTCTTTATAAATTCAGGCTCTTTAGAAATCAGTGCCAACATTTCAAAGGGGCGTAATTGCTTTTGTAAACAATGACTTTAGCCATCAATTTCTCGCGAATGAAATCTTACCTCTTCAAAATAACAATGCTAGCTGGTAGAGGAAACATTCCTCTACCTAATGGTGTCATTATTTTTCATGAGTGAGCTTTTATTCGCGAGAAATCGATGGCTAAAGCCATTGTTTACAAATGCAATTACGCCCCTTTGAAATGTTGGCACTGAAATGATGATTACCAATTCTATATAAACATTTCAAAAGGTCCTATCTGCATTGATTGATTCTCTTCATCGACTTTCTCTTTCATTGATAACTCAGAAGCAAAACATTTTCCTGTTGTATTTGACGTTTTGGACGATAGATAAGAACCTCCTTTATCAAACTATGTGGTTAAAATAGCACGAAATCTGTTTGCATAGCAGTGATTATCAAAAGAGAAAGTCGATGAAGAGAATCGATCAAAGCAAATAGGAACATTTGAAATGTTAATCGAGAATTGAGGCATGAAGAACACCTTCATTTTCGACAGCGTCCAATTCCAATCGTAATTCAAGCTGAACATTGCATTAGGTCCTAAGTAATATTGACGGATTCTCTTCGTCAACTTTCTCTTTGTATTCCCACGGCCATCTAAAGGGTAGTATTTTCAGGTATTTTCAGCACACATATCGGAAAAAGAAGCTTTTATCTAGCATCTAATACGACAAACACAACAAGAAACGGTTATATACTCAAGTTATTAACGAAAGAGAAAGTCGACGAAGAGAATCGATCAATGTTACTTAGGACCTAATGCAATGTTCAGCTTGAATTATTGTGTCTATGTTTATCATTCAAATTTTGTTTGAAAATAAGAGAGAGCGGAGAACAGGAGCGTCAATCTCGTGAGCTACTGATCTCCGAAGCTTTTCGGAAAAGCTTATTTTCTCAACACTCAGTGGAAGGAGGCGAATGGTCGTCACAGAAAGAAGGGATAACAAGAAATATCCGTTTTTAAAGAAAATTACAATTCCACCTACATGTTTATGCGACACAACTTTATTGACAACTTAATAGCAGCTTTTATCGTTTCCAATAAGTTCTGTAACTAAATTATTATTATCGTCTTGAGCTAAACCATTGAACTATCGATGTCTCATGTAGTAATCAATAACAGTGGAAAAGGCAGCAAAACCAGCTGCTCCTACAACTCCAGCCTTGACGCCAGCTGAAACCAAAAAAAAAAAGGTTTTCGATTACATTTATCTTAACCACATTCCAAAGCGAACTTTTACCTCTCAACCCAATTAACCCACCCGTGACACCTCCAGCATATGTGCCATTTTTCCAATCTGAGACACCACGTTTCTAAAAAAAAATAAACGAAACGTTACACGATATAAGAAATAGATTTCCAACCAGCGACTGCATCCGTACCGATTCAATAACACATTCAACGGCAGCAAAAACGGCACCAATCACGGCAAAGTTTTTACCATACGAATGGGTGGCCTGTCGCATCTCCCGGAAGATCTCTCGGGCTGTCTGTTGCTTTTCGGCGGCCAGCGGGTCCGAAATGTTTGGATTCACCGAGGAACTGAACAATCCAATAGCGGCCCCCAAACCATATCCTAAAACGCAGCTCATCAGCGATTTGAACGCGCAACTTTCGAATGCCGCTTCTACCATCTTCTCCTCATTGGTTTTAATTTGCACAGCCCCGTAGGTCCTTGGAATTATGATGTTTTCGCGAAACCTATAAAATCATCGTGGGTTAGTTTCATGAAATTTAAGAACTGGCACCGCACCTGGTGTTATTGCCAATAAAGTGCTTCGCAATTTCATCCAAATCAGCAATGGGAAAGAATACTCCGGCGGCTTTTGATGCATCTGTTTTTGGCTTCTCATCGGGGTTCGGCGGTTTTGGCAGCATAGTCGACATGGTTACTGTTTGGAGATGGTTTTTCCTTCTGGATTTGTAGAACAATGAACACTGATCTATTTAGAATATTCAACAATTACGATGATAACATCTGAACTTTTCACATGCTTCAACGATTTGAACTTTTACGCAATCGAACAAATTCGATTCTCCTTGGAACATCAACAAATAACACCACAGTGTGACAGTTGCTGAAGTTGGGATTGACAGATGAGATGTTTCGGAGAAAACCAGCCCAAGTCCAAAGTACCTTACACACCTGAGTAGTGCGGAGCTGATGAGTGATGCGGAGTCGATCAATTTCAATTTCAAAGTTATTTTGCTTTGAAAATATTATGTTTCAACACCGCTCACAAAATGGTGGCTTTTTTTCAGAGCAAAAATGTGAACGAACTCGTTCGTGTCTTTCTCATTATTTGTTTATATTATCGTTTCAGTAGAAAACCGGAAAATCCCACACGCGCCAATTGAATTTACTCTCGTTCTGTACGTTAAACATAACGTCGGACATAGTGCGCTGTATTCACACAATGATGCGCTATTCAGCGCACTATGTCCGACGTTATGTTTAACGTACAGAACGAGGGTAAAATCGAATGTCGTGTGTGGGATTTTCCGATGTCCAACTTGAACGACAATATAGCTGCTTGATTGTACCAATATGTTGTAAATTTCGGAATAAACTATAAATTTTTATCAAGTAAGAAACTGACCCGCATAAATAATAACCATAAGATGCGCCTAACCACTAATTCGAGATATCATCCCAACTTTATGTGGTATGGTCACACCATCTAAGATATCGTCAGTATATGGTACCCGTTTATTAGGGGAGTCAAACGATCGAATATGCTTTTCATGCATTCCCACAGGTCCGTTTATTTTGATGTTTCTTTGTTGAGGATGTTTACAATCATTAGTGATTATTGCAAAGAATTGATCGTACTTTTTCATTGGTATGAATATATTGGGCCAGCCACTTGTTTTCTTACTTTACAATTTAATTTAAAGATTTAATTTTGAGTGTTAAACGGATTCTATAACATTCCCCAGAAAACCATTCCCCCGAAAACCATTCCCCAGAATCTCATTCCCCAGAATGCACCATTCCCCAGAAAACCATTCCCCAGAATGTACCATTGCCCAGAAAAGTTTGCCATGTATTAGATTGACTATTTTTGTTTATTATAGTCACTCCTGGAATCGCGTATATAAAAAGAAGGGAATATTCCCTTCTTTGAATATGTAAAAGAGAACAACATTCAACATTCGTTGAATATATGATAAGGAAGGGAATATAACTGTAGAGTCCCTCCAGGAGGCAACAATCAAATTCACCAGAAGGAACACTTTCGGAACACGCCAATAAAACTCGTTTAACCACTTTAACTTTAACAGACCGTTTTATTCACTACCAGTCGCAACAATCGTTCATCGGCTTCTGCCTCAATAAATCTCCCTTACACCGAGGCGCTCGTTTGTCGTCGTCCGTTCTCTCTCACTCTCTTTGATTCTCCCGCTCGATATACATAGGTCTCTTCCGGGGGTGGAGAATGGTTGCCATATTTACGTTTATCAACTCTACATCCCTTTTCTACTCTAACAAAAAAAAATAAAAAAAAATAAACGTAGCTTCCTCCTCTACTGCTTGTTTATGCTGTATTATTAATATATCGTGCCGGCAACTTCTTCTCGCGCTTTGGACGGCTTAAAATGTCACGTTCTTCAACTTCATCGTGCAATCGCTTGTTCGGTGTCGAGTTTATCTTCAACGCTGGTGACACTTCAGGAGGATCCTCAGTGTGCTTTGTTCCCGTGGTCGAATCGCTCATCGCTACAGCTGATCCCATCTTTGGTGTATTCGAATGGTCACTAGACTGGAATTTTTTTGAAGTGGACTGATCGAGTTCAGTGTCAATCACCGATGGCCACTTTTTTAGATGAGAAACAGAGCGGCGGTACAAAACTCCTTCTTTGTTTGTGACAATCGCATCATTTCCACTCTTTTTGACCACCGTAAACTTGTCTAGTTTAAACTTAGATTCGAGTTTTCCGGTTTCATAATTTTTCAACATAACATCATCTCCAACGTCGATCTCTGACGGTTTTGCGTGTCTTCGATGGTCCGCGTAAAGCTTTCCCTTCATCTTCTTGATCACGTCATTATCCCGAGCTTCTTCATCCCGACTCCAATATGGCTCGGTTCTCAGAGATGGAAGAAGATCTTTAACCGGTCTACCGGTCATCAGTTCCATTGGTGCTTTACCCGTTACCGAATGAGGTGTTGTGTTGTATGCATATACATAGTCCCGGATCGCTTTGCGCCAATCTGCATTAATTGCTTTAGCAATGCGCAAGGTTCGCAAAATGCCTTGATTCTGCCTTTCCACTAGGCCATTCATTTGTGGCCAATATGGGATCGTACGTATTAGCCGGATATTTTTCCTTGCGCAGTAATTAGAGAACTCTTCGCTGGAAAAAGGTGGCCCATTATCGCTTCGAATTGTCTCCGGGTATGTCTGCTCTAGGAAAATGGCTTCAAGGACATCGATTGTCTTAACTGCGTTAGTGCCCTTCATCTCAATAACCTTAAGGAAGCGGCTGTAGTAGTCGACGGTTACAAGGAACGTTGCACACTCTTTGGCCGTGAAGAAATCAATTGCAATTTCTTGCCATGCTCGATCTGGCATTTCCTTTCGCAACATGGGTTCCGGTGGGCCTTGTGAGCTAACTGCTGCGCATCCAGCACACTCTTGAATGTAGTCCGCGACATCTCGGTCCATGTACGGCCACCACACTTTTTCCCTAAGAATCCGCCGCATGGTGACTACTCCTGGGTGTCCACGATGAGCTATTGCCAATGCTTTCCTCCGTAGGTTTGACGGAAGGACAATCCTATCGTCTCTCACTACGATGCCGTCAATGATACCCAATTCTTTTGAAAAAGCTTGGTAGCGGAAAAGATCCGATGGCCAGTCCTGGCTATGGATTGCCTTTATTACTGCACTCAGGACCTCATCCCGACTCGTTTCGCTTCTAATTTCCTGCAAACCGATGGCTGTTGAACCCTCTCCTAGTGCACACAGATAATGCTCAGAGCTTTCGTCGAAGGGTAGCTCTGATTGTTCGCATAATCTCGAAAGGATGTCTGAAATGTTGGTAGATCCTGGAATGTGCTTCACACAAAAATCGTACGGCTGGAGACGCAACGCCCATCCTTCAGCCCTTGAACAAGCACGCTTGCCTTGCTGATGCTTTCCTTCAAAGATGTATTCCAATGTTTTGTGGTCAGTAAATATTGTAAAACGGGTACCAAACAAATATGGATAGAATTTTTCGACAGCCCACACAACGGCTAACGCTTCGCGCTGCGTTTGTGGGTACACTCTCTCCGTTTTGGTTAAACCTTTTGAAGCAAAACTTATGATTCTCGGTGCCTTTCCATTACTCCGCTGGGTGAGAACTGCCCCTAGACCCACCGGGGAGGCATCTACGTACAGCTCCGTCTGATCCTTCGGATCGAAAAATCCTAATCTGCGGACCGTGTTCGATAACTCATTTCTCAGATCGTCAAAAGCCTTCTGCTGATCCTCGCCAAAGATGTCAACGTCACCTCTGATAAATTGACGCAACGCCTCAGTTCGTGTTGACAAATGCGGGATAAATTGGCCGACAAAGTTGATTAGCCCGAGAAAACTACGAACTTCTTCCTTAGTATCCGGTTTTCGGAAATTTTGGATAGCGGAGATCTTCTCGTCCGACGGGCTGATTCCTGCTGCGCTTACTTTAAATCCCAAGATCTCAAGCTCGGCTACTCCAATCAAACATTTAGCTTCATTTAACATTGCATTATTCTCTTTCAGAACGCTCAACACCTCCTGAAGCCGTCCGTCATGCTCTTCCTTAGTTCGTCCCGATACGACTACATCATCGATATAAACTATGACACCTTCAATGCCAGCTAACATCTCTGACATCACTCGCTGGAAAATCTCCGGCGCACAATTGATGCCGAACATCAATCGTTTAAATCTCATTAATCCTCTGCTTGTCATAAAGGTAGTGATTCCGCGAGATTCTGGGTGCAACTCAATATGGTGGAATGCAGATGTGATGTCAAGTTTCGAAAAGACAGTTGATCCTCGAAGTTTATTTAGGAAAGTATCGATCATCGGAAGCGGATAGTGTTCACGCTGTATCGCTTCATTGGGATACTTCATGTTGATACACAACCTGATATCATCCTTTCCTTTCGGGACCACAACCAAGGGCGATATCCATTCCGGAGGTCCCACAACTGGTTCTATCACATCACTGCGCAACATTTGCAATATCTTTTCATCTACCTTCTCTTCCATTGCGACAGGGATTCTTAAGTACGCAATTTTTCTCGGGGGGATACGACTGTCGATTGATAATTTTACTTCAACATTCGGAAACTTCGGAAAGGCTTCATTTTTAATCTCAATGTTTTGAACCTCAAGGCCTAATTTCAAGACTTTAAGGTCCTCCGCCGTTCTTCTACTTAGGAGTGATTTTTGAGACTTTTCGATGACAAAAAATTCAGCATAATTTTTTGGTTTGGATTCATTTACCGAAATCCACGCCTCAAATATTGCAACAACGCGTAATGGCTCTTGGCTTGCATATGCCAGAAATTTGCGGTCACATTGAAACCTTTTCTTAAAAAGGGTCGCATTGGCATTTACACACAGCAAAAAAAATGTAATATCGATCAACGTAATTCAAGCTGATGTATGAAATAATGATGTAATAGCAAAAAGTAGATACAATATTACATCAATGGATGTAATTTTGTTCGCAAAATCGATGTACATCGTACAATGTGATATTACACAACCGATGGATTGACCTGGTTGCATCAGTTTCGATGTAATATTCAACAACTTTTTTTGCTGTGCAAGTTCGTTCCATACTTGCTCAGTGACGGTATTGATAGCTGCCCCTGAGTCTATTAAGAATTCGACTGGATGTTGATCGATTTTGCATGTAATATTTCCTTCATTTTTCGGGCTTATCTAAGGAAATGAGAAAGAAGTTTCAAACCTGCTTTAATTTCATTTTAGTTTAATTTTTTTTCACCTCATCGTCCTGAGAGACGGTTCAATTCCACAAAATAAGTTTATTAATTCAGTCATGTGAGTAGATGGCAAATAGGATAGGTAATACAAATTAAAAAGTGTACATTTTCATTACAAGAGACCAAAAAAAAATAAAGGAAAACAGATGAAATCATTCTACCTTCATTGATCCTTCCGACATCGGGTGACGACGTGATGGCTCCTCATTGCTACTATATCCTTCTCGCAAGGAATTCGCTTCGATATCGGCACGTTTCCAGGTACTACGGGATTTGAACTGCGTCTTCCGTCCTCTTGTACACTTTCTGGCGAAATGTCCCTTAACTCCACAATTGTTGCATCGTGAACTTCGGGCAACACAACCTTGTGAATCCCTGTCATGTTTCCAAGAACCGCAACGATCACATTCCACTCGAGAGCGATTACCTGTATTCCAAGGCTTCTCACGTTTAAACGTCGGCGATCCAAACGATCCTTGTTTGGATTGAGGTTTTCGATCCCACATCTGCTTTACTGCGGAAATACTGGGAGCCTCGGGATCAAGCTTGAACCGATGTATTTTCTCTTTTTGCTTCATCAAGATTTCTCTATTGATGGCGTAGTTCGTCAGCTCATCTAGGCCCATAACGTCCTCGAGACCTTTGTCCTTGACTCTATCATCCCGAGCACCCATTGTTACTTGCTGTAAAATCTCTTTCTCCTCACGATCCCGGAAGTCACATCGGGTGGCCTGCATGCGAAGCTTGAGGATGAATTGATTGAACGACTCATCGGGGGATTGCTTCAGCGAACGAAAGACTTCGAGCTCGACTCTCTCATTACGTTTACCAACGAAAAAGTTGTTCAAACGTTTGACGGCGTTATCGTATTCGGGAGTTTCTTGTGGAGCAAACGGAACTTTTGCTGGCTCCGGATGAATCTCACCGGACACTGGCCGCAGGTTATAATAAATACGCTGAAGGCCTCGACCACCTCGAGCAAGCATGAGGACCAGTCGTTCATGTTGACTGTTTACTTGTTTTAGTTCCAGAAAGAGCTCAAACGCTCTCAGCCACTCTTCCCATTCTCGTCGAAGATCCGAAGCGTCAACGGCATCGTTGAATGGTTCCAATGAGCAATGCTTGTCAAAGTCCATCTGAAATAACCATAAACGTTGTCCCATTAATGGATCATGTTTTACAAGGTACTGTTTCCGTGAAGTGCAAATGAGATGATCGATTTGGAATAAATTTTCACACTGAAATAACGACCTAAAATGTCTCACTTCTTGATAATATCCACAATTCATCTCCCTACTGATTTGTGTAGGATGTTGTAGAACAATCGATTAACTTTGTTTTGCTCTGTCTTCCCCGTCCGCACGATATCACACAGTCTGCTCTTCATCACGTACACTTCATCCTGCACCTAATCAGGCATCTTTTCCCCACATCAGAGTGTGCTTCGGTCTTCCACTAGGCTCGCATCATCAGGGCAATACTAGGCAACGCATACTGACCGTTTCGGTCTTCACCCGTGCTCGCATCTTTTTGTGTTTGTGTGCGCTTCGGTCTTCAGCCGGGCCCGCATCTTTTTTTTTGTTGGTGTGCGCTTCGGTCTTCAGCCGGGCTCGCATCTTTTTGTGTTGGTGTGCGCTTCGGTCTTCAGCCGGGCTCGCATCTTTTGTGTTCGTGAGCGCTACGGTTTACCACCGGACTCGCATCATCTTGTATTTGTGTGTGTATGCGCCTTATGCACTAGTGATTCTGCCATTTTACCTTTACCACACTCACTTCATACCTTCACGGCTTTTCAAATTGCACTTTGAAACGAGAGAAAAAATTCTACCATCACTCAATTTAAGAAAATTGACACAACTTAACCCCAGTACTCATACACTCCGTTTTCATACGACAACAAAATAGCTGCTGCTCTTCCCTACGTCCGAAACTGCGTCGTGTCAACTTAAACATGTCAAATACATAAAAAAAAATCTCCATCCATTTTATTCATTAAATCCTACTTACTTTGATTAATCCGTTCGGCTGCGCCAAATTGTAGAGTCCCTCCAGGAGGCAACAATCAAATTCACCAGAAGGAACACTTTCGGAACACGCCAATAAAACTCGTTTAACCACTTTAACTTTAACAGACCGTTTTATTCACTACCAGTCGCAACAATCGTTCATCGGCTTCTGCCTCAATAAATCTCCCTTACACCGAGGCGCTCGTTTGTCGTCGTCCGTTCTCTCTCAGGCCGACAACATAGTAGAAGCGATTCGAAGCGATTCGATTCGTTGGCAATAAGCGGAGCGCTTGCGTGAAAGCACCCTCTATGAGCGTTCTATGGGAATCGCCCAAACCAGCCATAGTGAAAGCGATGCGAAGAGGTGTAAAGCGTTCAGCAAAGCGACAGAGCTGTTCGTGTTGTGTTTTGACGCCTTCGAACGCAAGTGGACTGATTCTAGTGAGGAAAAATGGACACATAACAAATTTGAACAAATATTTTGCACTGCGCGCGCGACTGTAATGTTTTCAAAAACGCTTTCACTATGTCATAGGTTGCTTCGCTTGCCGCTGCATTTCGCTTTGCCAATTGCTATCGCATCGAATCGCTTCGAATCGCTTCTACTATGTTGTCGGCCTCACTCTCTTTGATTCTCCCGCTCGATATACATAGGTCTCTTCCGGGGGTGGAGAATGGTTGCCATATTTACGTTTATCAACTCTACAATAACCAAATATAACCTTCTTTGAAAATATTACAAAAGGAAATAATTAATTCTTTGGATATACGATAAAGAAGGGAATATTCCCTTCTTTTTATATAAAAGGAAAATATATAATCAATAGTTTTTCGCAAGGGATTCGGGGTAATGCCATAGAGGTAACTCTAAGACCACTGGGTCCCGAAGAAAATCATCATTATTTTTGGCTCACTCAGTACCAGAACAACGGTCCCAAGCAGTCCCAAGCTATTTCACTCACCCCTGCATGTTCTGCATGAATCCACACACCCCTGATGTTATCTGTCAAACTTTCATAGCGAATCAAAACAAACATAGTGTAGTAATAGAATTTCAACTAGAATAGGGTACGTTAATCGTTTGCTTGGGACCAATAGGCTACTAAAGTGGTGAGCCAATTTAAAATCGTTAGTTTCGTATTGATTGTTGGTAATGCCCATTCGGGATAATAACGTGTGAAATAATATTATAAATATGTAATTGGTAGTTCAAAGTTCCATGCACCGATTTTTTAATCCATCACGATAATCGCTTCATCTCAGGTCGAACAATTTTTCGATAAAGCCTAGTATACAGATCGAAGCGAAACGAAATTTGAAGCACGTGAAAAATCATGAAATTTCGCTAGCGAAAAAGATTGTGAAAAATGTGTGTGGCACATTTTCCAGTTTCCTTTTTTCGCAGTTTACAGTTCATGTGAAACGAAATCGAACAGTTTACACCTCCGGTGAAGTGAAAATCAGACAGATACGCTCTCCCGAAACGTCAACTTTTCGCTTAGCTGCTGCTGCATGCGCGAAAAAAAAAATAAACGTAAGCGAAAAAGATGCGATCCACAAAATTAGATTTCGCTGGATCGTATCTGTTTACAGTTCAAAGCGAAGTGAAAAATTTGCCAATTGCGTTTTTCACGCAGGTGAAAAATTTAGTATTTTGTATTAGGTTTTCGCTTTGCTTCGATCTCTATACAGGCCTTAAGCACGCAGGAAAAAATATTTTAAACGTAATAATATTTGACGTAAAATCAATAAGAATTTCATTTTGTTTTGGCTGCAAAAAGAAATTATTATTGTTTCAACAATCCAGTATTGTTGTTCCATAAAACCCCATGGATTGTTAAATCAAAAAGAAAATCTTTTCGAATTTACACGGAGAAAAAATACTACCCAAAAGTTGAGTTCTTTTTACTTAATATTGACTTCAGCCTCTCACTTGCACTCGTTATTGTTGTCAGAAAAGGAACAAGAGATTCGACCCAACGATATAGTTCAGCCCAATAAGCTACTTCTGAGTAAAATGCATATTCTCAAATTTACGTGAATTAAACTTAATTTTAGGTAGAATATACTTAAGAGTAGGTAATTTTTTTTGCTGGTGTTAAATGGAAACTACTATATGCGATTTACTCAAATTTGGGTTATTGGGCTGAACCCCGGAATTGAGGGAAAAGTACTTAATTTTGGGTAGTTTTTCATCTCCGTGTACAAGAGCTTTCATGGTTATCTTCTTCTTCTTTCCTTTATTTAACGTCGGTCTCTGTTCCGCAATCTAGTACCAATCACCGACGGACATCGATTGCCATCCATTGACGGCAATCGAATGTGCAGGAAGGCAGCTCCCACATCTGCGTAGGATATCGCACCCATTCAACACACATGGGCCGGGACCAACGGCTTTACTTCCCTTCCGAAGGAAGACGTGACCAACGATCTTTATACCTCAGAAAAATCCCACCGACCTCGGCTGGGATTGAACCCAGACCCATCGGGGTGTTAGAAAGCAGTCACGCTTACCACTACACCACCGGCGCCGGCTTTCATGGTTATGACGTAAGTTGTCAAATTTGGCAGCTGGGTCACCAACAAAATATGTTTGTTTTTAAAAGACATTTATTGTTGATTCAATCATATTTATTTTATGAAGTATGACAATTAATCATGTTTTGTTGTCTTTGACATCATCCACATCCAGAGGGCCAGTCACTTTCGAATGTATATGGGAATGGTAGGAAACCATTTGGAAATGCATGAAAATTTCCAGTTTTTATTCATTATCGTCTTTATGGGCAGTTTTAGATGCACAAAAATTGCACGAGTACATTACTATGGTGATAAGGTAAACACTCGTTTATTTGTTTCCTTCTGTGAAAGCATATTTAGTCACAAATTGTGGATTTTCTGATATTCTCTGGATTCTCTGATATACTGCAAAAATGATTTTCCTACCACTGAAGGGGCGACATCTCTCGGATCTTCAGTATAGCTACTACTCAAATCATATTATTAATTCACGCGATTATTTTTATGTTTTGTTTTCTTTTTGCAGCAGAATATCAGGGCTATCTGAGGCATAAAATCACTGATCTCGCCATCCTTCGGAAGGGAAGTAAACCCTAATAAAAAATAACCATAAACGAACGATAACCCAAATCATTGAACTATTCCACAAATGGTTTGGATGATACCCAGAACACGTCGTTAAGCAAATTAACCATACAATTTTTATTAGGGAAGCCGTAGGTTCCCGGTTCATGAGTTGATATGTCGATAAGTAAGGTCCAGGTGTGGGAGCTGTCTGCCTGGCGTCGGTAGCATTGGTACACGGCGAATGAGAACGACTCAAATTTGAGTTTAGTTCACTCATAATCGCCAAAAGTGCAGGAACTCAGCGATGAGTTAATTTGCCTCATGTTTTCCCAGGTTTTTCTAGGATTTTCCAGGGAAAAATTCCTGAATTTGAGCAAAGTAAAGATTGGATTCACTTAGTCTATTGGTACTATTCCGAGACTGAATAAAATTTTCGTCAATTTCCTCATTTTCCGGCAGATTTTTTAGGTTTTCCACAGGAAACCATGGGACAAATTTTACTCATCGCTGAGTTCCTGCACTTTTGGCGATTATGAGTGAACTAAACTCAAATTTGAGTCGTTCTCATTCGCCGTGTACATTTTTGTCCGGGTGAAAACGAGGGAATGGCCGGTAGTTATTTTTGCATTCATGCGTTGCGCCCGGGGAGTGAACACAACAAATAAATGCTAAATTAAAACTAACTATTGTTGGCTTACCCGAAAAAAAAATTACAGTGAAATTTTCAGTGGAAACAATGCTCTAACATTAATATTTATTGTCGACAATAAAAATGATTGTTATAATGTTGTACTCTTCCGAAAACGGCAAAACTGCTACCTAGCTGTACAATGATTGTACATAATAAAATGTTGTTACAATGATTTTTATCGTATTTTTCATTTATTTTATTGTTAACATGATTCGATCATGAACATTAATGAACAACTCTATTACAATAAAAATTGTTGTTACATTAAATATTGGTGTATTTTCATTGTGGGTTACTTCACGAACAATAAAAATAAAACTGATTGTCAGCAACACTGCCAATGTAATAGTCCATTTTATGAAATGACATTAGCTGGTTTGCCTGCCAGAATTTGATGATATTGATATTGCTTCTCACAGCCGTTAGGTAACCGCCTCCTGCAGTTCATTCATGAGTTGAACCAGAAACTTCTCATAAAATGCTCTATTAAGATAGGCGCTGCTCGTATGGCTCTGGCTTTGACAGTTCGTTTGGCTCAAAACCAGGCAGTCTGCGTCCGCTCATATCTTATCCTAGACCCTCTCTAAAGCTTAATGGATACCTTTTCCGTGCAGTCAATAATCATACAATAATAATAAAAAATTCCACCACTTGAAGATGTCAAGAAGGAACTCTCATGTGGAAGCATATTTCATGGGCGATTCTCTCCAGTAGAATGCATTAACTTATCAACGACGCTCAACCATCAAGGAGACGTGACCTAGAGAGATTGAGTACAGGGGAGTTGGCCTCCATTTCTCACAAGTTCCGGATCGAATCTCAATCCATAACCAGTAAAAAAAGGACCACCCGTAACAGACAGACCCACCCCCCACTTCCCTTCCCGGGGCAATGTTTTATTATTTCGATTTATTTTTAAAGTCGATAAAGTAGATCTGTCAAACCAACACATACACTCTAAAGTACACTGTTATTTTTTTAATCAATAAATTCGCCAACCAACAGTAAAATAACAATAATATATAATGTTATTGAAAAAAAATTGTATGGGAAAATCACGAAAATTTCATTGTTAAGATACTTAACAACCCCCCTTTTTTATTGTAAATTTTCCATTTACCATGAAATTTATTGTTTTGTACAACATAAATCAAGGTAAATTTATTGTAGACGTAACAATATAAATCATTGTTAAGACAATAATTTTCGTCTTATTGTTACATTGTTTTTTAATGTATTTTTGTTGTTATTTTTTTTCGGGTAATAATAGAATATTGTTATTTTAACGATAGTTGCAGTTTAAAGTGGCTTATTAAAACAAAAAGAATCCTATTTTGAATTTATATGAATAAGTATTATTGAAACAACAAAATGCAATATAATTTCAACCGGAATTTTTTGTTTAAATACAATCAAAGTTTTTTTTTGGTTCAATGCAAACAATTTTCTGTCCGTGAGGTTTAACAATTTCCGACTGGTTGAATTGGATTGCCTAATAAACCCTTTGACTTTTTAAATGATGAACGACGTGCTCGAAAACTTGAAGGTTGTCATTTTCTAAAGAGTTATAAAATGGTTTGGAATTGATAAATACATAGTTCTATAAAAGTAAACGTAGTGTATTATCAATAGCAAGCAAAAAGAAAAGTGAAAATTACTAATGTCATCATCTTTTCTGGGGAATGGTACATTCTGGGGAATGCTTTTCTGGGGAATGGTGCATTCTGGGGAATGGTTTTCTGGGTTAAACGTAATACTTTTTCTTTCGAACGAATCTGTTTAAGAGACGTTGGTTTTAGCTCTGATCGTTCACTGCACTGAGGGCACTGAGGCAAAAGAACGTAAGAATTCTATAAGAACCACATGAATTTTAGGATCAAGAAATCGGTATGAATTTCAATGTTTTGCCTTATAAAAAATAATAACGCGGAGCAGACCGGAACCGAACCATGGGCATTGAGATAACGGGTCCTGTGTCTGAACCACTGTGTTAACGCTTGGGAAAATTGAATTACTAAACCCGCATAAACGCGAACCATAACTTGACCTTACCAAAAATTAATAAAAATAGTGTATAATCCCTGCTAAACTTTATCTGAAATGGTTATGGAACTTTTCATGGACGTTTGTGTGATAAAGTTTTAACCTTATGTTTTATATTTTGTTTATGTTCATGATATTTCTGAAAACACTTTCATGGCTATTCAAAGGAGACTTCTAAGGGAATTCTGAAAATCTCAAAATGCCCCTGAGAGAATCTCTAGGATTTCTATTACTCTCCTTAGAATTTCCTTGAAAATTTCTTCAGAATATCCTGGAACGCTGCTCAGAATTTATTTGGAAACATTATCAAAATTCCAAGTAAATTTATACTTTTTTGGAACCCTTCCGGAAATTCCCTTGAAGCACTCCTCTGATTTATTGATTAATTTAATATCAATATACTTAGGGTGCCCATTTAACCTCCACTCCACCATCCTTACCGAAATTCCTGCCTGGAAGCTAGGTAACGGGGTACGTTAGTGGAATGTGATATTGTATTACGGAAAGAAGGTGCTCTTCGTGAGTAAATAATGGAATACACACATCAATAATTCACTTAACAATATCATACCAACACACTAAACCGACCCTCTATCAGTACTTTTCGATGAACGAATCCAGAAAACTATTCTTGTTGATCAGCTTCGTGGTGCACACGAGAAATTCGACATTGTTCTCGTCCTGCTGCGCCAGGAAACGCAAGGCGGAGATCTCGGCAAACGTGCATCCACCGATGAAGAACACCACAATTACCCGAGGAATGTCCGACTGGGAAATCTCCGAGGTAAATGAACCTCGCCGGCTGTTGAGGGCCGTTGCCGGTTGAAAATCTTCGAACGTTGGCCCGGGAAGACTGGATAGAACATCGTTCAGCGATTGCCATCCGTTCGGTTTTAGGTGTTGCTCAACGATCCGCACGGAGAGCGGAGCGTAAATGCTGTGCACGTAGGTAATGTCCTTGGGTGACACTTCCTCGGGGTGCTCTGCCGTCAGATTGAAAGTTTTCCTGAGAACTGTGTATGTTCTGGTACCTGTTTGTGCTTTTAATAAACCGGCTTTCTCCAGATTGCCGATGGTCAGGAGAACTTGCAAGCCGTAAACCTGGACGAGCTCACGTTTGTAGTAGTCCAGTACTTTGGGCTTCAACCCGGAACCAGCTATGGATTGCATGCACATTAGTCGGAGGACGTTTCGTAGCGGTGCCTGTTTGGCAATTAAATCTTCGATGAACGGATTCGGTTTATCTATATCCGAGCATATCATGAACTCTTGTTCGCATCCCAACTCATCCAGGAAATTGTCCGATGAGATGATTTCCTTGACACGTTCTGCTATTTTTGTGTGAGTCGCTAGAGATTGTTCGTTGGCTTTTATATCTGGCAGACGTTCTACGAATTTCTTCAACTCTTGAATTGATTTCTCTCCGTGATTTTCATTAGCTGTGGAGCGGATCGATTTGGCTAGTCTGGACAGCACAGCTCCTACCGCGTTGAAATGCTTATCACGCAATTTGGCATACAGCTGTTCCTTCGAATTCAGAATAAACTTAATTTTTTCGGTGTTCTTTTCCATTGAGAATCCTTCCCCAGAGCTGAACTTTTCTGCCGGAAGATTGACAGTCGTATTATTAATCCCGAAAATCTCATCGATTAAACCTTCGTATGTGAGTTGTGTGGCGAGAACGCTCATCAGATCGATGGATCGATCCAATATAATCATCTGGTCGATGACACCTTTGTCGTTGTTCGGAATGGCTTCGTCCTCATTAGTCATGGTTTTAGTCAGTTCCCAAACACGTTGAGCACAGCTACCCTTGCCGTAAACCTTGGGGATCCGACCGTACAGCTTTTGCAACGCTAGAAGCGCACACGCGGATTGGTGCAAGCAAGAAGTGTCGCGGTCCAAGTATAGATCCCTTTAAATAAAAGAATAATAGTCTCGACGCAGTGTTAAATTATCAATGTACATTACTTGTAGGCATCTTTCAGTTCCATCGAAAGTAGATCATTGTCAAATGGGAAAAAGTCACATTTGAATTCTCCTATGTGAGCTAGGCTTCCTTGAACACCTTTAACCTGCAGACGCTTCTCACAGAGGAATGATCTTTTGGGCACAAAATAGAGATGATATTCCTTTCTTGATACTGAAAAAAGGAAAGAGCTGAAAATGGTTCAAACTACTAATAATTGAAATTGTAACACACTCTTCTTCTTCTTTTCCTCCTCGTGGATATTGTTTGCAATGTAATCCATCAGGGTTTGATTCGGCCGGGTTATGAAGATGATATTCTTCACATCGATGTCGGCCATTGGTTCCGCACTTAGCGCATACATTTTCGTCACATTATGTTCCTCGAGAAAAGTGTACCGTGCCACCAGTCCTACTGGACCTCCCAGAGATTCGTCCCATAATATCGCCTGTGGGTATATATTAAATTTATTAATTAGAATACGCCCCAAATTGCCCATGTTGCAGGAAACCTACCTTAGTTCCTTCGCAGCGATCTAGAATTTCTACAAGCTCCCGAATAGCTGATTCTTGTAGTAGCTGAACGTTGGCTCGCCCTCCGGCTAGATGAGTATACATTTTTAGAATCGAATCGAGGTTCTAGTAGCCAAATTTTCGCTTTTTTAAATTAATTACAGACTTAATATAAAAACAAAGATGAATCATAAAAATTGATTTTTGTTGTGATCCTCGAAGAAGAAAGTGACGTTCGCGATTGTTATGACACAAGTTGAGCAACGATGGGCTAACGTGGCGTACCTTGCGTTGTGATAAGAACATTCAGCCGTGATTACAAAATATTGTTAGCACAAACACGCCTGCCGCATTCAACTCAAATCTACACAGAGTTCTCTACCACCGTTAGTATCACAAACGAAGTGACAGACGACTAACTGGCGAAGAAATCCATTAAAATAATGTGGTTCACTGTAATTGGCAAATCAAAGTTGGCACTTGTGGAGAATAGAAGAACTATGAAAGTGATGATGGTTTCAAAATTTTCCACGGGGAGGTACACGAGTGCAATCTTAAAATGCTTTTATTTTGCAAATGGAGCATATTATTTAAATCTGGTTACTGCTACAGTGGTAGACTCAGTGGTATGTCTACACATAAAAATCTGAAAAGAAATTATTTTTTCTATAGTATATGTCTTTTGAGTACCCGCATAAACGCGAACCATAAATTGACCTTACCTAAAATGGTTAAAAATTGTTTATAATCCCTGCTAAACTTTAACTGAAATGGTTATGGAACTTTACATGAACGTTTAATGATAAAGTTTCAACCTTATGTATTATGGTTTTTTGGAACTGGACCTTACAAATAATGGGTTGTTAAGAACCATTACCGTTCCAAATTCTTGTTTTCTCCATACATTTTCGGAAAGAGAACTATATTAGGACCTTTTAACTTATGGTTTGAGAACTTTAATGGTAATAGTTATGGTAGTCAGTAAGGTCCACGAATGGTTTTGTAACATCGATCAACTTTATGTGGAATATATCGCGAATTGGTTGCCTGTAATTTACAGATTACCAATTCACGATATATTCCACGTAAAGTTGAGCGATAATACAAAACCATTAATGGACCTTACTGACTACCATAACCATTACCATTAATGTTCTCAAATCATAAGTAAAAACGTTCTTATATAGTTCTCTTTCTGAAAATGTATGGAGAAAACAAGAATTTGGAATGGTAATGGTTCTTAACAACCCATTATTTGTAAGGTCCAGTTCCAAAAAACCATAATACATAAGGTTGAAACTTTATCATTAAACGTTCATGTAAAGTTCCATAACCATTTCAGTTAAAGTTTAGCAGGGATTATAAACAATTTTTAACCATTTTAGGTAAGGTCAATTTATGGTTCGCGTTTATGCGGGTAGTCCTTTAGTTTTCTACTAACGTAACATTAACCAAATTTAAATAAAATGCTCAATTTGCAAAATAATAGCATTTTAAGATTGCACTCGTATACCTCACCGTGTAAAATTTGGAAACCATCATCACTCTCATAGTTCTTCTATTCTCCACGAGTGCCAACTTTAATTTGCCAATAGAATTTTCTTGGAAGCTTGTGCCATCATCCACCAGATGAGTTAGTTTTTTTGTTTTGATTTGAACAAAGATGATTTTGTGTACAATGATTCTTTGACAGTGTGCAAAGAGTGTATCATTTTGTCATTTTTTTATGCATTTCAGTTTTGAGTAGAGTGAAAGAGATAGAACCAAAACATTCTAATACATTTGGTGAAAATGCTAGTACAATCCAGTAGTAGTGTTGCCATGTGGTACAATCCAGTAGTAGTGGTGTTGCCATGTGGTACACTGAAAAATTGAAATAGCAGGTTAGTCACCAAAGTTTTCGAGCCGCTCCGTCTGTCATTTCGTTTGTGCTAATACTAACCACACACGAAGTGACAGACGGAGCGGCTCGAAAACTTTGGTGACTAACCTGCTATTTCAATTTTCCAGTGTACCACATGGCAACACTACTACTACTGGATTGTACCACATGGCAACACTACTACCACAAACGAAGTGACAGACGGAGCGGCTCGAAAACTTTGGTGACTAACCTCCCGCATAAACAATAACCATAAGAAGCGCCTAACAACCAATTCGGGATATAATCCCAACTTTATGTGGTATGGACGTACCATCTATGATATCGTTAGTGTATGGTACCCGTTTATTAGGGCTGCTATTGCAATTTTTCAGTGTACCACATGGCAACACCACTACTACTAGATTGTACCAACAATCAATACGAAACTAACGATTTTAAATTGGCTCACTACTTGACTAGCCTATTGGTCCCAAGCAAACGATTAACGTACCCCATTCTAGTCGAAATTCTACTACTACACAATGTTTGTTTTGATTCGCTATGAAAGTTTGACAGATAAAATGAGGGGTTAGTGGATTTTCCTATGTTTCGAGGGGTGAATCGATTAGCTTGGGACCGAAGAGAGTACCAGAGCTGAGCCAAAAAGTTGAGCATTTTATTTCGGGACCTTCTAGTCTTAGAGTTACCTCTATGATTGTACCACATGGCAACACTACTACTGGATTGTACTAGCATTTTCACCAAATGTATTAGAATGTTTTGGTTCTATCTCTTTCACTCTACTCAAAACTAAAATGCATAAAAAAATGACAAAATGATACACTCTTTGCACACTGTCAAAGAATCATTGTACACAAAATCAGCTTTGTTCAAATCAAAACAAAAAAACTAACCCATCTGGTGGATGATGGCACAAGCTTCCAAGAAAATTCTATTACAGCGAACCACATTATTTTAATTGATTTCTTCGCCAATTAGTCGTCTGTCACTTCGTTTGTGGTATTAGTGAGAAGTTTCACTAATACATGCATTTGACTGGTTGAAAATAAAAAAAAACAAACCGCTTTCAAGTCGAACACTTTGACAGCTGATTTCGTGGTTGAAAATAATAAACAAATCGATTTTACACGGCTACGCTAGCTAGGTGTGTTAGCACAAACGAAGTGACAGACGACTAACTGGTGAAGAAATCAATTAAAATAATGTGGTTCGCTGTAATAGAATTTTCTTAGAAGCTTGTGCCATCAGCCATTAGATGGGCTAGTATTTTTGTTTTGATTTGAACATAGTTGATTTTGTGTGCAATATGATCTTTGACAGTGTGCAAAGAGTGTATCATTTTGTCATTTTTTTATGCATTTCAGTTTAGAGTAGAGTGAAGGAGATAGAACCAAAATAGTCTAGTACATTTAGTGTTGCCATGTGGTACAATCCATTAGTAGTGTTGCCATGTGGTACAATCCAGTAGTAGTGGTGTTACACTGAAAAAATGCAATAGCAGGTGCGTCACCAAAGTTTTCAAGCCGCTCCGTCTGTCACTTCGTTTGTGGTATTAGCAACAATCAATACGAAACTAACGATTTTAAATTGGCTCACCACTTTAGTAACCTATTGGTCCCAAGCAAACGATTAACGTATCCTATTCTAGTTGAAATTCTATTACTACACTATGTTTGTTTTGATTCGCTATGAAAGTTTGACAGATAACATCAGGGGTGTGTGGATTCATGCAGAACATGCAGGGGTGAGTGAAATAGCTTGGGACTGCTTGGGACCGTTGTTCTGGTACTGAGTGAGCCAAAAATAATAATGATTTTCTTTGGGACCCAGTGGTCTTAGAGTTACCTCTATGGTATTAGTGAGATCTTGCGTCGAGAAGTCAATATACAAGAACTTCACCCAGGCGACGATGGAGTCACTCGCGTCGTTACAGTACGGACATCAACCGGTTCGATGAAACGTCCGGTAGCAAAATTGTGTTTACAAAACGTCAAGTGCGTCGAGAGGAGTTCTTTTCTTTCTTTATTTTCAGAAGTTTCCCCGGTAACTTCAGGATGGGTGAGAATGTTTGCGAGCAACAAGAAACACAGCGGATGCAGCCAATTAAAACGCACTGACTGGGATTTAGGTACTCCACGGTGCTACCAACAATCAATACGAAACTATCGATTTTAAATTGGCTCACTACTTGACTAGCCTATTGGTCCCAAGCAAATCGATTAACGTACCCCATTCTAGTCAAAATTCTAGTACAACACAATGTTTGTTTTGATTCGCTATGAAAGTTTGACAGATAAAATGAGGGGTTCGTGGATTTTCATATGTTTCGAGGGGTGCATCGACTAGCTTGGGACCGAAGATAGTACCAGAGCTGAGCCAAAAAGTTGAGCACGTTTCTTCGGGACCTTCTGGTCTTAGAGTTACCTCTATGGTGCTACCAATCGGTTGAGTGTGGTGGCTAGTGGTAGTGAACCGATTCGCCGCGGTCACTCACTATTAAGGGCCACCCACATTAGATCCGTTTACGTTTCGTTGACGTAAATTTGACAGTTAGATAATAGATTTAGCTGTCACTTTGCCGCAACGTGTCCGATCCGGATCTAATGTGCGTGGGCCTTTACGCACGAACTGCACGGAGAAGGAGAGAGTTTCTCGTAGAAGAATGTAGGATTAAGCGATATAAATGTAAATATAGGAAATAAGTACACCGTCGCGAATAGTCGACCGGGGGCGAACCCCGTACGAAATCATTTTGTTTAGTTAGTGAGAATAAATGTAGTGTTGTAGTTAATAAATCGATGTAGTGTTTAACTCGGAGTTTAGTGGAAATAAATTGTATTTTGTGTGGAAATTGGTGTACTGTTCTGTTTGCGAAGGAAGGTCTATGGATGACGGAAGGCAACAGGATAAAATAAGGAGGATAGAACGAACGTTCGCCGGGCAAGTAGAAATCAACATCAATCGGTCGGGACGGTCCCCGAAACTCACATTAGAGAAACGCTTGCTATCCTTCATTCTACACATTAACGGAGCTCTGGTCGACATTCCGGCGAAAAAGCTAAGCCAACCCGTCACCAACCTGACATCTATCAAACCTCAACCCGATGTTAACCCGACATAAACCCAAAATTGACCCGACAACAACACGACATTGGATCGACATCGACCTTAAATTTGCCTTACATTGATCCGACATCGGGTTGACTCCACTGTCGTATATCAAATGATAGTGAGTGACTCAATTGACAGTGACAATGAGTTTCGAATGAGAAAGGGGCTGTTCAAATTATGGTAATGTGAGAAGTCGTTTTCACAGATTTGATTGAATGGTTGTATTGGTTCATCTTCAATCGAATGATATGAAAATTAACAGCACTGCTTACAATACATCATTATGATGCATGCATAGATTGATACATATTATATTATATATTATATTATATTATGATACATATTAAAACTCTCCTTGTGCTTGCTGTCACAGCAAACAAATATAATATGTATCAATCTATGCTAATCATAATGATGTATTGTAACTGGTAATGTCTATAGTCGCTGGTGGATAAAATCCTGGGAACCAATTGAGGTGTCAAATAGCGGAACCAATCGAGCAAATCATGACCAACAACAGAAAAAAGCACATCAGCTATTGCGAACAAAACTTCGGAAACTCTTTTCTCGTAGCTCAAGGCTCGCCTACGCAAACTGACACCATCTTTGGGTTGGGGAAAGTTTCCCCTATCCTATGATGCCGGTATTTGCGTTCGATTGGCGAGGAAAGAATAATCAACGTTTTGTTTATAAATTTGATAGTACCTTTTCAATTGTTGGTCTAAAATATATTGAATTGGTTCCGCTTATTGATAGATCGAAATTTTATCCACCAGACTATGAATATAGCGACTATAGTAATGTCTTGTTCAGACTACCGTGTTATAATATGTTATAAGGGTGTTATAATAACTATCAGCAAGTAAAACGTCATCAAAATAGCCTTGTAACAATTAAACAACAAGTGGAATGACCAATGTGCAGCTGTTTGGATTTAATATTCCTCAACTCTGTATTCGTCCGATTAGTAAGTGGTATGTGTCTCCTGTGGGATGCCTTGGCCCTCTTATCATTCTCAAGAGCTGTCATATACTAAATTTACCTGAAAAAGAACTGGCATCACTGACAAGTTCGAAATAAGGTGACTTGCTTAACGCTTCAGTGGCGCAGTATGTGATTGTGAGTATTATGTCTGTTTGTCTGTGCCCATAGTGTGTTTATTCTTCACACGCATAGTTATTTATATATATTTATTAACACAGGACTGTAAAACTAGTTGTTCGTGTTTTTTTTTAAAGTAAAATCTTCACCGATTTTTTTTTTCAAAATTGCCAAACGACCATCATGCCAAGCGACTTTAAGCCAAATGACCTACAACCCATTCACCCCTATTCTGGATTCCTTTTGAAGCGGATTCTCAATACAAATACAAATTGTATGGGAAACTGATCGAGAGGGATAGATTTTTTCTGAATTGTAAAAGTAGGTAGGTATTCAATGTCATCAAACTCCGCATAGTATTTTTAATACAGCTGAGTTTGAATTGTCGAATTGAGAAAAAAAAGGCATCGAAACGATAACTTCTATTGACGTACGCACTAGAGAGGTACAACTGCTGCTGTCAACATCATCGACAACGGTTGAGATCGAACAAGATTTTTTTTTTCAAATTACTGGTTGCACATGATAAAAATATGTATGTTAAAACTGGCCACATCAATCCTAGCCAGGTATCCTGAATGTGATATCTCACTACTGATTCAATCAAATTAGAATACCATTCATCGGTACCGTGTCTGGATTATTTAAATTGGTTTAGTTTTTTTATTATCCTGTTCCAAGATTTCGAAATAGCAACACAATCGCATTCGCATTTTAGATACATCGTTACCACTAGCTCTCTCTCTCTCTCTCTCTTTCACATTCGCTTTCGCTCTCTGCTACACACATATACAAATTGCTCCTAAACAGCGTTGGTTTCTTTTTCTAGCGGTATTCAATTTGTTTTTTTTTTCTTTTTTTTAACTTCCTGCATTTTCAAGAGGGGTGCGGGCGAAAACTTGCATGTGTGACTTCTTTGTTTTCCTATCTGTCCTTATGAATGTGATTTTTCTTCTTCTTATATTTGCTTTGCTAATTATTCTTAGTTTATGCACTTTTGTGTTACATTACTATAATAGCATGTGTGTGTGTATGTGTCTGTGTGGGTGAAAACATTGTTGTGAACTTTTACTCGTTAGTTAGTGTTGTTGAATTATAATATTATTCCTTCATTAATCATGGTTTGCTGTTTCATAACGAAACGAATATTTTTTATTTCATTTCTTTGTTTAAAAAATCTCTACTTCTCGCTCATACAAATTCCGCGTTCTCTCCTTGTCTCACTTACTTTTTCGCTTTCTATTAGCAGTACTGATGGTTTCTTCCGTTATTTGTTATTTAGCAATATTTATCTGCTTTATTTATGAATTTATGCACTGTTTCAGTAAATGTAAAAAAGCTCTAGCATTAATTTTTGTTTCCATTTTTTTCGTTTACAGAATGCAGCGGTTGTTATACTTTTCGTGTGTGTGTTTTGCTTGAATTAAATTAGTTTATCTAGTCGTTACTTTTTTCATTAATTGGAGAATTACATTGCATTATTGTTTATTAATAAATTGATTTTTACTTCCGTTGTATTTAAAAACTAAAACATTAAATAACTAATTTCAGTTGCTTCACATACCTCTGATGCTGATATTAACAAATCTGCTCTCTGGTTTCTCGGTCTAAATCTTCTGTGCCAAATTAAACGAGTATGGTTGTGTTAATTACACAATTAAACTAAGATAAATGTACAAAAAAACACGAGGGAACTGTTGTATAGAGCGGAAATGATACAATACTAGGTATAAATATAAATTAGTTCTGTTCACTTCTTTCTCTCGTTCTAGTTAACGTCTAATAATATTGTGATCTATCCAGCGCGGTCGTTTATCCACCAAATGCGGAATCACTGACCGCCGGCGCAGAGTGCTCCTATTGATATTCGTTAACGATATATCTTGTTGACACTGGAAAACTATGAAACACAACAGAAGTTTTCCCTCCTATCGAATATCTAGGTCCGTACGGTTTACTCATATTGTGTTCTACTATTATGTAATAAGCGAAGTAGTATTATTTATAAAGTATAGAAACTCGCCTTGTTCACTTCACCCACTCTACGCGACGGTTGCTGGGTGGCGAGAGCCCTGATGTTTGCTCGGAGGTAAAACTTCAGTATTGATAATTACAGACGATGAACTATTCATTGGTAATGATCATAATGGTATGTATCTGGATAATGCCATCTAATTCCGTATAGTGTATAGTAATTCAAAAGTTCCAATTCATGAACATTGTGTTATTAAAATGCCAATCGAAGACAACATATTAAAAAGACTGGTAACTTTGTCAAGGTAGAGCTTTAACCTTTGAGTTGTAGATGGCGAGATCGTATATTTATCATAGCGTTTGCAAGATTTTTGTGTTTGTATTATAGGTCATTCGTTACTAGTCCAGGGATGAGATTTTAACCTTTAGCGTGAGAGGCATGGATGCTAACCACTAAAACAGGCTTGTCCTCACGTTTATAAGAAAACTCACGAAGGGTGGTTGGTCTTTTAGACGAGATATCTTTGATGCAAATCAGTAAACTATTATACCGAATTGAGCGTCGTTATCCGGAGCAATGCCACGCTAGGTACTTACTTTCGTCTCGAACGATTTCGATCATTCGATCATTGGTCGCAAGAAAGTGTTCCAAATCTTCTCCGGGAAATCGGATTGTGTAGTTAAGTCAGTTAAGTGCAGTTCTGTCAGAAAGCTTGAAGGCTGCCGGTGGACGTGTAACTGTCCCTTGTTGTATGGAATTAACTACAATGAACATGGGACAATTATGCTTCCGCTGCATAAATCGATACGGTCGGCAACGACTTTCTCAAAAACCGGTATTATCAGAGTTAAGCTGCAAAGAAGCTTTTCTCTCATAATGTTTGTTTGATAAGACTCATTGTCTCATAAAAAATCAAGACCAACAATTGAAATGGCCTTAACTCCATTTTGTAAACAAACCTTGTAAGGCCATTTTCTCGCGAACCGAAGTCCGCAAAGGCAAACCAACATTATGAACAGGTAGGGAAAATTCTCCTCTACCCGATTGTTTGCGAATGAAGGTTTCGGTTAGCGAGAAAATGGCCTTACAAGGTTTGTTTACAAAATGGAGTTAAGGCCATTTCAATTGTTGGCCTTGAAATTGTGCCAGTGAGCATGACATATTCATGTATGGATAGTGATGATAGATTGCTTTAACATCGATTTCTTCTGGTTTTGTAGAGCCTCTTATAATATTCTGGTTGCTTGAACTACTATTTTTGCTTTCCTCTGATGACGCAGATTCATTGAAACTGATTTCTTCTATTCATCCCACCCTGACATGAATCCCACCTGGTGACCCTCGGCCTTGCAAAGGAAACATTTGTTCTGCAGTCCGTCGTAGAACACCTCACACATTGTGATACGCTAATTTAATTCCTAATTAATATCACACAACATGAAGATCCCGCGTTTCGAGGTGCTCTTAAAAATTGTCTGGAATCAACTTGAGCTCAAAATACATGCCTTTAGGTACCGTCAAGCTACCAGTCATAAGTATCATTCTCCTCGCTCTACAAGCTGTTTCAAATGCACATCTATGTGAGACTTTTAGAGGAACAATGCGGGTTCGGGCATTCGATGGTCCATCAAATTAAACGGATGTCAAACGAACCAAGGCGGTTTTCACAACAATGCTTACAGTGCTACTGAATGCAGAAAAACAATCGGTAGCATATCGGCTCAAGATCTTGGAAACAGAGCGTAAAAATATTGCCTGCTTAAGCTGAGTGTGAAAGCGCTACACTATTCAATCCATTGCTCAGACCGTTTGTACCAAACGGTAAAGGACGTGGCAATGAAAGAGCACAAAAACATTCAGTCACTCACGAACAGGCGACTCACACCGCTTGCCTACGCTCACATAGCTCACACAGCATGTAATTGAGGTATTTTTCCATAGAAAATGTACGCTCAGTCGTTCAAAACAAGGATTGGGTACCCACACGGAAGAATAAACGTGCTGACTGAGCTACTGACTGAGTGCTCGGCTGTCAGTGACTCGTTTAATTCTCAATCATTCAAACTCTCACAAGGCAGTGAATGATGAGGCAGATGGCAGTTCATATTCATATGAAAATGACTCATTGAACCTGAATGTTTTGCGCACTGCTTGGAAATCATCAGGACTTCTCTTGCAAGCCTCCTCCAGGGCTTACCATGGAAGTCTCCAGGACTTTTCTTGTATGTATCCCTGATTTGTCTTGCAAGTCTCCAGTGCTTCTCTTGCAAGTATCCAGGACTGCTCTCGTTAGTCTCCAAGATTTCTTTTGCAAGTCCCTTATTCCTTATCCCCAAGGCATATCTTACTAGGCCCCAAGGCTTCTCTTGGAAGTCCCCAGCCAGTGCTGCAAAATCTCGTCACTCATTTGATTGTCATTGATAATAATGCCGTCAGTGACGAACATGTGCAGATTTGTAGAAACGAAATTAAACGACTTGATCAAACAATTGCATGGAGCCGTTAAAGTGAACAAGCATCTACGTCCTGAACTGGTTTGATAACAATAATGTGACTCAGAATGCACGAAATTACACTTTTAGTTACCAGGGTAACTTTTGTCATTAACGTAAAACATAATGAGATTTTGACAAAGGTTTTTTTTTTTTTTTTTTGAGCTTTAAGTCTATCAGTGACTATGTGAAAAACAATTTTGTCAATATCGCGCAAACGTCTATCAACGACATAATGCCGTTTGGTATAATCGCAAGTTGGCATCACTACCGTTTAGCATAAACACAAAAAAAAGAATAGCTCAAGTTCAAAAGAAGGGTAAACTCCAATTAAAGGATTATTTTCCCTTCTTTTTATCATCAACTGCAGAATAGGCCTAAATATAACTAATTAGTGGTTCTCCACATTTATGCCTAACGACCATTATTCAAAACGGCTGTTATGGCAACCGGGGTAGAGCCAATGCTCCTATGAAAGCATATCTGAATTATTTTGAGACCCACAGATTTGGACTGGCATCGTCCGAACTTAATAACCGTAAAGACATTGGATGAACAGTAATAAGCTTCCCGACAACAACAAAACAATCCACCGAATGTTACGAAGTAAGCGAAAGAGTGAATAGGTACAGTGTCAAAAAGAATAGGAAAATAGACAAACGTAAAAATCGCGATGAATGAGCAAAATGCAAAGTATGATCATCAGTTAGTAGCACGGGACCGAAAGGAACGGGAAACACGCACCCCAAACGCACGACTCTACTTCGACCCAGGTTTATTTTTGTTTTCATCCTCTATGAAAAGCAGTATTGTATATTAGAACAAGTTTGGTATTACAAGCAAATGTACGACTATTTACAAATGAACTTACAAGCGCGCGCGGTTACGCTATCAAATGGGCCTACCTTAGCAACTAGGAATCATTCGAATTTAACATGAGTATTATCGAGGGACCGACCGACCTCCGTTCGTCCGTCGCTACAGAAACGCTTATCCCCAGTTCCTATGGTCAACGACATTGGCTAACTGATGCCTCATACTGCCAAGTGATGAAACGAAACAAATTGACTAGAATTTAGAAGGTTTGATCATACGTTCTGTGTTCACTTCCGGTAAGAAATTCGATAAACAAAAGTAATACATAGGACAGAAAATAAGCAACATAATTTCTACATTGATAGGTACACGGCAAAAAATTCATAAACATTTTAGTGGTAAAAACGCATAACATAAGGTATGCAGAGCTCATAAATAGGGGTGCAGCTCCATCCCCGGGCACTCGCCACCACATAACCCCCGTACGTCTACTGTATACGGAACTATTAAAATTACACATACTCAGTACTCCATGCGTCGTATTCGTCCCTTATTGCAAGCGCTTTGCTTTGCTCTCTTTCTGTTCCACTCGACTTCACCTACATAGAATTATGACTCGACAACGTTTGCATAAAACGAGATTTATGCTATAGTGAACCCGCCGGGAAGCTGGTAGAGCTGTTACTGTGAGCCAAGCTAAGCATTGACCCCGACAGGCTACCCTCCTCGTCCGGGTAGGTTTCCTTCGATGCTTCGGCCAACGCCAGTGCACTGCAAAATGTGGGAGCAAGTCAGAATTTAATGTATAAATGGAAAACATTAACGCATGGGTGGCGTACTAACCTGAAGCCCATCCGTGCCGATTCCTCATCGAACGCCTCCAGTTGCTTCTCGTGTCGCTCCCGGAGTAAGCGAATCCGTTCTGCGCGTTCCTGATTGAACTGCTGCAGTTCAGTTTCCATCTGAAAAAACATAAGATAAGATTTTACTTGAAGATTAGAGAGAC
Organism: Ochlerotatus camptorhynchus; assembly: GCF_037179485.1. Taxonomy (NCBI): domain Eukaryota; kingdom Metazoa; phylum Arthropoda; class Insecta; order Diptera; family Culicidae; genus Ochlerotatus; species Ochlerotatus camptorhynchus. The sequence goes on from NW_027040672.1 coordinate 1,660,851, forward strand.
GTCCCTTAAATCTATTAAATTCTGTACATGGTTGCTCGCTCGTTGTTGAATAACAAGCAACAATTTAGTAGGCATAATGTTCGCCGGACTGCGATAGGTTTCGTTTCATGCTCAAACTGAACGAATTAAAAGGAAATGATCTTCCGACTTTCAGGGAGACTATAGATGACTCTGATCATGATCTCGTTGGCAATAGGTTTGTTCTCGTACTTGCTTTTTTTCGTTTGCTGTAAGTTGCTGTAAAAAAAATAATACGGGAATCCCAGATCTATGCGATGGGTGGTGCATTTCACAACAATATTGCAACCAATGGAGCTGATTTTGTGTATGTGATTAGGGCCAACCACAAACTCGACACTCACAAAAAGTCAGCTCATTTGGTTGAGACTGTTGAGAAATGGCGGTGGGTAGACGGCACCACCCACCGCGCAAAGCGGGGATACCTGTAGTATGGTCTTACAGCAACTTACAGCAAAAGCCAAAAAGCAAGTGCGGGAACAAACCTAGTATTGTTTGGGGACTACCCCTTTGGTATACAGTCATTTGGCACAATGCCGTTTGGCATAAACATTTTTTTACAAAGAGCAACAAAACATATTTTTGAATCAACAAAATGGTTTTTAGAATCAACGAACAAATTATTGACTCTACAATCGGTTTGTTGATTCAAAAATAATTTTCTTTGAATAAACCGAATAATATATTTGAATCAATACCAAAAATATATTAGGCCATGGCCAAAAATATATCTATTTGAATTTAAACATCATTTCTCTGTGTGTATCCGTTTCCAGATAGTATTCTAAGAATTGCTGGAATACTCCAACAGACCATTTTCTTGTTCGCACTCACCTTACTTTCCAGCAGTGCTCGCCGCACGCTGACGCGATCCTCGAGCTCCTTCCGCTCGCGGTCCCGCTGCGCCTGCGCTTGCATTCGATTTTTGCTCTGGTAAGCTGTGAGGATCTCCAGCTCGTACTGTAGCCGATCCTTCAGCTGATGGCATTCGACTTCCTGACTTTCGTCTAACCTCAAACTCTGCTTCTGCAGCATGTCGGCAATACTTTGTTCATACTGAAAGTGAGGACGGGTATTTCCATTAGGAATGTCTTTCTCGGTTTAAAACTCAAGAAGCAGAACCTACCTGATCACCCAATAACGTTAACTTACGGTGTTGCTCCTCTTTTAATTTCTTTATCACAGCTTTTTGTTCCTCCTTAGGCGTTGTCTGCAGGATTTGAGCTTTCAGTGCCTTGTACTGACGCGTCTGGGTTTTACACGTCTCTCGGAACTGTTTGCGTATTTGGAGTTCTTTTTGCTACAATTGCAAAAATCAGTTAGAATCAATGTCACTACATCAAGGTCAAACCAAATTACCTTCAGACTCTTCGGTTGCTGTTTGAGTTCCAGCGCATGCCGCCTCAACAGCTCCCGCTCGGCCCGATCCATGTACTCCTTTTGGTTACGCAGCTCACTTTCGTGTTGTTTTGATATCTAATCGTACGAGGAGGTCAATTAATATTTCATTTCACATCGATGTCAACCGGTTCGGTACATACCTGCTCTTCGCGGAGAGCGTGAACACTCTTTTGCTGACGGTATTCTAAATCCTGAGTCTTTTCGTGGTGTTTGATAAGCATGCCGTGCGCTTGCTCCAGCTGCTGTTGTTTTTTACTCAATTCCTGCGGCAGGGGGAAAAAACGTCAATTTGAATCATGCTTATACGCAGAGTTGGTATAAGATGTTGAACTTACATCACGCAGCAGCTGGTTTTCGAGCTCGTGCAGAAGAATCATCTTTTTCCTTCGGAACTTGCGCATCTCTAGATCGATGTAATTCTTCTGCACTCGCAGCATCCGCTGCTCTTCTTGAGCCTCCGCTTGCTTCAGATTATCCTTTTGGGATCTGAAAACGAATGACGGTTAAACAATCGTTCTTAGAAGTGATCAAATAAGGCATCTTACTGAAGAGTAGCATCCCGCTGCCGCTTCGGAGTCGAATCGTCCATCGATAGCTCTCGCTTCCAGCGTTCCTTGTTGGCTTTATACTCTTTCTTTTTATGCATATCGAACGCTTTGCGATCGCCTTCTTGTCGAGTTGATATCTCCTTATAAAGTTTCTTTTCGGCAACGGTGTTTTGCTTCATCCTACGATCGATTTCTTGTTGGTGCTTTCCCTGTTAAGATTCACAAAAAGAGAAGTAAGTTAAGCAGTTTGCCGACTATATGGATCATCCTTACCGATAGTTTGTCTAAATCCCTAGTGAAACTATGCAATAGCAGATCATATTCCTTGTCCAAGGCTCCTTTGTGCTGTTCCATTTCGACCTTGCACCTTTCCTCTAGTTTCACTAAGGCTGCTTGATGTTCCCGGCGCATTCGCTTGTAGCCGGACATTTGCTCGTGCATTTCCTCCTGATTGAATGGGAAATTTACGATAAATATTCGCAATTCGCTCACCACAGCAAGTTAACTACGCTGAAACAACCGAATCCACTCACCTGCATATGTTCCTTTTGCTGTTTCGTCACAATACTAGTAGTCCTAATAGTAGCAAAATTGTTGGCACCATGCTCGGCAACCGCATTCGCTGCCGCCTGCGACACGTGATTATGATGCGGATGATGATGAGGTACAACGGGACTAGATGAAGAATTTTGATACCCAATACTAGCACCCATACTGCCGGATCCGGATCCACTTCCACCAAGGCCTCCACTACCCATGCCACTGCCGCCACTTCCTCCGCTCACGCCCAGACTCAACCGGTTCAGGCCATCACCCACCATCAGACCATCTCGGCCGCCCGAATTGTTCATACTGTTGTTATGCATCGGAGGCAAACCAGGCGCCGGCATCCGATGCCTGGATGCATTTCGCAGCACACCTCCGTGCTGGTCCACCGAATGTAACGAATGTTCCGAGGTTATACTGTTACTCTTGCTGCTATCACCACCAATCTGCTCATCCGGAGTGTCTTCAGCATCGCCGACATTACTTTCCGTCTCGCAAGAGTCCACCATTAGGATCTTTTTCATCTTCCTATAATTCAGATTGTCCAATTCCCTAACGGCAGCTTTAGTTCTGGAAAAGAAAGAAAACACATAAGAACGCCATAAAAAGCTAGTATACCCTTACCCATATACGAACCTCGCTATTAAATCAATCAGTACATTTGGCGATCGTATCCTCGTCATGAAAGAATGGGTTAACAGTTTACTGGAATTTGGCCTTTCGTTCGGGGATTTCTTCAAGCAAAAATCCACAAAGCTCCGAAAAATATCGGACCAGTCTGGAGCCTGCAAAACATAGAGCAAAAACGTACATCTTAGTTATTATGACCTGCCGCACTGTGTGCACACGTCCACACCAACCCACCTGTAGCGAAGGAGCCTCATTTTGCGCAATATGATACAGCGCAGACATCGCGTTCATATTGAAGTAGGGAGGTTTCCGCTCCGCCAGCTCGATGCAGGTAATGCCGAGCGACCACACGTCCACCTTGCCATCGTACTGACCTTCGTCCATCGCCAGTATAACCTCCGGTGCCATCCAGTACGGTGTCCCCACGAAGCTGTTGGCGGGACATTTGATGGCTGCACTGCCGAAATCGGCCAGCTTCACCACACCTTGCTCGGTCAGCAGAATGTTGCCCGCCTTGATATCACTGCAGGATGAAAAGAAAATACGGCAAGAGAATTGATTAGATGCTATCGATTGTCTATAGGTAGTTCAAGTTGAGATGCAGAGAGCATGGTAGGAATTGACAATCAACTTTTAAAAGTGTCCGGCTTTGTGAACTAAGTTTCCTAATTCGAGCCTTTACGGTATTGAATCGTTTGATTAAACCATCATGGTTTGTGTTTATGTAATAGGTCTAAATATTGAAATGCTTAGAAAGCCCTAAAGAAAGCTGTAAATTACAAAGTTGGAAAGCATTTAAAATTTTTACAATGAATGGTTCTGACTTTGGGAATAAATCGTTATATGTGTATGTTCTGTGTAACTGTCAAAAACTTACAGCTTTTTTTGTAGATTATAGCTAGACTAACATTTGAAAAGGGCGGAATTCGAAAATCGCCATATCGAGAAAACCGCTTCCGAATTTTGATGACCACAAAATTAATCCCATTTCACATATTCCTATTTTCTTTGTGATTGTATTAGCTTGACATATAGTTACCAGTGTAAATCTAACATCATGCATCACTAAAAACTAAACAATGTTTTTGCCGTGAAATTGAGAAAAAAAAACATCATACACCCTGATAATTTCTTACATGTTGTTACCCCCCGGATATTCCACCCTGAACTGCCAACACTGGTGATACGCCGTGGAAATACACACTGGATTTTATGTTTGTTGTTCCGCCTTGTTTCTTCGTACGCAAATTTTGTGAGAGTGGAATTCTCGCGTAACTTTTCCAAAAGGTCCTAAGTAACAAGACCGTCATGGATCACTGTTACGAAATTTTAGTTTTGACCGAAATATGGCTCAATTATCGAACCATTTCAAACTATGTCTTTGGTGCTGGCTACGAAATATTTCACTGCAATCGAAACACGAATAATAGTAGGAAAACTACTGGGGGAGGCGTCCTTATCGCAGTTAATTCCAAGCTGAAAGCAGAAGTTTTCGAGGACGATTCCTGGAACAAGGTTGAACAAGTGTGGGTGGCTATTCAACTTGGGGATCGTCAATTGCTTCTCTGTGCAGTGTACATCCCTCCAGATCGAACCCGTGACTTGGACGCACATTGTCGATCCGTCTTGGCCGCTTCAGACAAAGCAGGCCCTTCCGACGAAGTTATTGTTCTTGGCAATTTCAACCTACCGGACATTGCATGGACTCCAACCCATAGTGGTTTCTTTTGTCCTGATCAGGACAGTTATAGTACCGCAATAGTCTGTTGAATGAAAACAACCGCACCCTGGATCTCTGCTTTGTGAGTGCTCGTGATTCAGCTCCTTTCCTCTCCACGGCACCCGAACCTTTAGTCAAGGAAGTGCATCATCACCCTGCTTTAGTTATCGTGATCGAAAATAATATTGTCTATGATTTCACCAGCACTCCAAACGCTGTGTCATATGACTTCCGTAGAGCTGACCATCGCAGTATTGTCCATGTGCAGTCTAACCTAGATTGGGAGCATATTCTAGATCCTGTAGACGCCAACATTGCTGCACAAACCTTTTCTCACGTCTTGGCATATGTCATTGACAGACACGTTTCCAGTGGATGACGAAAGATCTTCGCTCGTTGAAAAGAACTAAGAAGGCTGCTCTCAGAAGATTTACTAAACTCCGCACACTGCCGCTGAAGGATTCAACGGCGGCTAAAATCACACCCGAAATCCTTCTGGAACTTCGTAAATGAGCAACGCAGGGAAATCGGCTTACCCTCTTCCATGATTTTTAATGGTGAAACTGCTGGAAATCAACAAGACATTTGCAGCCTGTTCTCAGCCAAACTTGCTAGTGTGTTTCAAGCCGAGCAACTCTCCGCTAATATCATTACTTCCGCGGCCAGTAATGTTCCTTTGATCAACCAAACGCTCAGCATGGTCGAAGCCACTACAGATACGATTTTTAGAGCAGCATCTAAACTTAAGACTTCAACTTAGGCTGGACCCGATGGTGTTCCGCCGATCATTCTTAAAAAGAACATCACTTGTCTTATAGATCCACTGCGCCGCATATTCCAGCTCTCTCTTTCCAGCGGCATCTTTCCGTCTGGCTGGAAGTCTGCGGATATGTTTCCTGTTAATAAAAAGGGAAGCAAACGCGACGTAAACAACTACCGAGGAATCACGTCGCTGAATGCTGAATCAAAACTTTTTGAATTGGTTGTTGAGGGTCCCTAAATGCGCATTGCAAGCAATATCTAAGTATATATCCGCGTTCCACAACTACGAGCCTGCTGTGCCTAACGTCTTACATCAAGCTTGAAAGGCTAGGGATCGGTGGAAATCTTTTGAGATGGTTTCGTTCATACCTCACGGAGCGCCAATTGACAGTAATCTTCTACGCAAAGTCCGGTAAAGCTCAGGGTAGCCATCTGGGACCATTGGTATTTCTCCTTTACTTCAACGACGTTCACCATGTCTATTGGGCCACGATTATCGTTTGCAGACGATCTGAAAGTTTTTCTGCGGATCCGCTCACTCGCCGACTGCCGTTCTCTCCAAAATCAGATTGACAAATTTGCAGACTAAGTCTAAACCGACTGGTGGTCAGCCCAGCTAAGTTTACAGTTATTACTTTCTAACGCAAGAAACAACCGATTATTTTCAACTGCAAACTACTAGACACGTCCTAAGTAACATTGCTCTATTCTCTTCATCGACTATCTCTTTCGTTAATAACTTGGGTACAGAACCGTTACTTGTCGTGTTTGTCGTAATAGAAGCTATATAAAAACTTCTTTCATCGATCGGTGTGCTGAAAATAGCTGGGAATGTATTAACATGGCCGTTAGGATGCAAAGAGAAAGTCGAAGAAGAGTATCTGTAAATGTTACTTAGGACCTAATGCATTGATTTTGCCACATATAGAGAGAACAGTTCTCGCGTCACTTTTCAAATAGACCAATGTAATATATCCACCATTTTGAGAAAATTGAAGTTGAAGTTCGACAGATTATTATTTTAACTGTTTAAAAACAATACATTTTGCAATACTATTTTTAATGTAGTCAGTATATAATAACGTTGAAAATTCAGAGAAACGGTAAAATCACAATTTTACTTTGAATTTCATGCTACAACATAGAAAAAAACCACATAGGACGTTTTCACAAGTCGAGTTGTACATCGGACATGTTACATTGGACGATTTTTCTCACTGACATAATCAATGAGTGTTACATTGAACGTTTTGTCTACATGATACTAGATTCCCTTTCACAGATTTCAGAGTATAGTGCCTAATTTAGATTGGCCCCGCCTTTGGAAAATGAGCACCAATCATGTTAGGCACTCCGAATGACCGAAGTAACAATCATATACCCATCATTTCAAACTGTACATTGGACAATTTTTGATCAATGATTATTGTAAATAAATGAAAGTAAATTTGGATGGATGTTTTTGTATCACATACAATGATAGAAGAGGAAAAGTTTGTATCGACTAATTCAATTTGTTTACATTTGTTACATTGGTCTATTTGAAAAGTGACGCGAGAGTTCACAAACTACTCAATAAACACGAAAAAGTAGACGAAAACGACGAAAAGATCATTTCAGATGATCAAAAATGCTTCTTTTTACATGGCGTATTTCCAATTTTCAACTCTATAATACATCGAGTTGTTACGCCTTGCATCAAAACTACGAATTATAATGTTTTAATATGCAAAACGCACTTATTCTGTAGCATATAGTCACACCCGATTTATTTGAAATGAATCCGATTGATATTTGACGTGTAAACAACGAACAAAAAGAAGACCAAAAATCTCCGTCCACTCTCACAAAAGTTGCGAACGAAGAACCAAGGCGGAACAACAAACACAAAATCCCGAGGGTTTTTCAGCGTATCATCAGTGTTGACAGTTCAAAGGGTGGAAGATTGAGGTGTAACAATGTGTAAGAAACGATCAGGGCGTATGATGTTTTTAGAGTTTTTGGAGTTTTTAGTGCTCGATTTCACTATTCACTATATGTCAAGCTAATAAAATCACCCAAAAAATGGGAAGCCGTGAAAAGGGATTAATTTTTTGGTCATCCAAATTCGGAAGCGGTTTTCTCGATATGTTAAATTTGGATTTATGCTCTTTTCAAATCTAGACTAACGTGTTTATTGAGTAGTTTGTGAACTGTTTTCCCTATACGGGGTCAAATATGGTTTGTTTACATTTTGGCTATTCCGTTCTTTTCAAATGTTGCATAGATTTATTTAGATATGCTACTTAGATATATTTAGATTTATTCGAACCGCCACAAGAGAAAAATAAAGTGCCAAATCAGGCTTGTTAAAAAAAACGCTAGCCGTCATCCGAACCCAATGACGTTTATATAAGATCCGAGCCAACAGGTAGTGTTGTCAGATTGTTTTCAAGCTTATCGGTATCAATGATTATAATAAATCGGTATTTATCGATATTTACTATTTTAATTAATTTGGTGTAGTGGTAAGCGTGATTACCTCTCACCCCAGCAGGCCTGGGTTCAATCCCAGTCGGCGCCGCCGGGATGTTCTAAGGCATAACATCTCTTATCACGCCTTTCTTCGAAAAGGAAGGGCCGTTGCAAGTAGTAGACGAAATACGCGTATCTGTCAAAAGATAAGCAATTATAACGGAACTTAAAGGAAATAAACCAACACACTCAAAGCTTTCACTGCAATTTTCTCTGACATTTGAGCGAAGGTAGACAATTATCATTTTGATATAACGTTGATTTAAAAAAAAAAACGGTATTCTGAGGAACCTTATCTGTATGTATATCGGTATCAAGTTCGAAAATCGGTATAAATACCAATGGTATATATGGCAACGCTGCCAACAGGTGTTAGAATAAAAAATATTGTAAATATTTCAACGTCACTCTACCACAACATTCCATACTGCGAACAGTGAGAATGACGTCACTGCCAACAGCTATTTCGTGTAAAAAAATAAACATTGCAATAAAATACGAACACCACTAAACATATGCACATTTCACTAACCTCAATAAGCCTGTCGACCCGGTCCTTATACGAAGGACATTGGTTTTAACGTTTTAACTACCTTAATTTCATACGATCACAACTCTTTTCAGAATTTCTTTAAAATAAGCTTGAGATTATCTCTGATATTTTCTTGAAACTTGGTTATTTTTTTTTTATTTCATTTAATACACCCTACGATCTCTTCGAAATTTCAGTGACTCCTCCTAAGAATTCGCAGAAATTTCCATCCAAAATTCTATTTGACATTCGCCTCCCTTAGCTCAGTCGGTAAAGGCGCAGCTACAAAGCAAGACCATGCTGAAGGTGGCTGGGTTCGATTCCCTGTCCGATCTAGGAATCTTTCGGGTTGCAAAATTTTTCTACTTCCCTGGGCATGGAGCATGATTGTACTTGCCACACAATTATACTAATGCAAAAATGGTACCAGGCATCGAAAGCTCTCAAATAATAACTGTGGAAGGAACTAATAGAATTCCACACATTTTTATTGACGAATTTCCATGTAAAATTCCACATGATTTTCATGTGACCACACATAAACAGAATCGACCCAGAAGCACACATGAAATGTATGAGTCAAATGAATAGTATGTGTGGTTACACATGACTTTTATGTGTACACATATTAAGTATGTGTCCGACACATAGATATCATTTGTTGATCACATAAAAACAATCTTTGAAATTTTATCAGTGTAGAACACTAAATTGAGAGCACGCAATGAGGTGATATGCGATAAGCAATAAGCTTGAAATGCGAAGAAGAAAAGGAAGACTACAACACCAGCACCGATGTAAACTATAGTCGCTATATTCATAGTCTGGCGGATAGAATCTCGGGAACCAATTGAACTGTCAAATAGCGGAACCAATCGAGCAAATCACGACCAACAACAGAAAAGAGCACAACAGCTATTGCGAACAAAACTTCGGAAACCCTTTTCTTGTGACTCAAGGCTCGCCTACGCAAACTAACACTATCTTTGCGTTGGGGAAAGATTCCCCTATCCGGTGATGCCGGTAATTTGCGTTCGATTGTCAAGGAAAGAATAATCAACATTTTGTTTATGAGTGTTGATAGGACCTTTTCAATTGTTGGTCTACAAGATATTGAATTGGTTCCGCTTTTTGATAGATCGAAATTCTATCCGCCAGACTATGAATATAGCGACTATAATGTAAACCCTCATTAGTCAGTGATGACATAATCCTCACTAAAAAAAAATTGTTTTTGCTCTAAGGGCTCCCAATATCACGCGTGATATTGGTATAAAATATCAAGCATTATATTGATTTTTTTGATATTGCGAGTCTATTCAGAACATGTAAAATGGTAGCTACATATTAACTCAACATAAAAGACTGTTGGTTATCGTGGGCGTGCCTTGAATTCCTATCGAAAGAAATCATTGGTTACAAACAGTGCTGAGATTTGTCATTGTCATTGACAGAATTTCACGCGATATTGACAAAATTGTTTTTCACATGGTCACTGACAGACTTGATCCTCAAAAAAACCTTCGTCAAAATCTCATTCGTTTTTTCGTCAATGGCAAGATTCACCTGGTATAGCAAAAAAGGGTAAGTCACATTTTTGTTATCTAAATAGTTCAGTACGTAGATGCGTGTTCACTTTAACGGCTCCATGTAACTGTGTTGCTCAAGTCATTTAATTTCGTTACAAATTTAGTTAATAAAAAAATCTACACATGTTCGTAACTCAGGCATAACGGCACAAAAGCATTTGTAAACAAACTTTCTAATGCCCTTTACATGCGAACCAAAGTACGCCCACGCAAACCAACAACATCATCGGATAGGGACAACACCTTTCCGAAAGTGGTATTGGATTGCGTGGGCGTACTTTGGATCGCGTGTAAAGGGCCATAGAAAGTTTGTTTACAAATGCTTTTGTGCCGTTATCAAATGTTATGCCTGAACTGACTGCATTGTCATTGACAATTGACATGGTTTGCCTTGACGATGACTGTTAGCTCCAATGAGTGACCAAAGCAGAATTGTCAATATCTACGTGTATTGACGAGATTTTGCAACACTGATTACAAAAAACTGTTACGCCCTACTTCCAGCTCTATCTATAACAGTGGCGTTTCCTTAACCTCAATCTACTTGTGCACCAACTCTCAAAACATAAACAATTATCAAAATATTGCTTGCAATGAATAGATATCGAGTAAACTAGAAGATTAAGTGTATTTTTCACAGTGGCGTCGCGTAACCTCACTTTTTACCTGTTCAACAACTTTGAAAACGTTATTTAGGGGTATGCTTACATTCAAATCAGTTTCAAAAGGCACAGGATCTTCTAGTTTCACTGATTTGTATCCATTGGAATCAGTATTGTTTTATTTGTTTACGTTTTGTGAGTTGTTGAACAGGTAGATTGAGGTTAGGGCGACGCCACTGATTTTTCAACCGACTCGAGTATGAATATGGTATGGTAGAGCACTACTTCGTCTTAATCGCCCATTTCCGTTCTATCGATCAGAAAAGATCAATAATATCAATGATTTCACCATGCACAAATCAATAATAGGTTTGTTCCGATGCGTTCGTTCATTAGCTACAACATAAATCCTATTAGAGCGCATTGTATGAATATTTACGCTCATTGTTCTCAAAACAAAAGAAGCACTCCTAGCGAATCCCCTTTTTCTACGTTTATCCGTAGGACGAAGAAAATCTAACGGCGTTTCAATGCGTTAGGACGGAATTGAAACTCGTAGAACGAATTTAGAATCAAGAAGCAGTATAAGATTTTAAACATATCTCAAAAATGTGTGACTCTTTATCAAATCCAACGGTACGTATGGAAAGGTGAATAAATTTAGAAGTCATCTTTGAGAGAAATTTTCCATTTTTTGTTCAAACCCGTTCAAAAAAAGGAGGTAAAGCGCGGGTTGTGCTTAGTAGGACGGAAATTAGATCAAAAACCCTATTAAATCTGGTTTTGAAAGTTGGTGCACAGGTAAAAAGTGAGGTTACGGGACGCCACTGATATAAAGAAATAAGACTACAAGGATGGACGGCAAAACTCATAAGCAAATAATCTCAATCATGAAATTTTAGTTTTCGAGTTTGCAATGGCGAACCCCTTTGTGATTCACCGTACAAGCTTGCCCCACCCTAATGAGCATGCTATCAGTTGATGTTTGGGCGGTTTTGTATGAGCTTTAAGAAAATGCATGAGAATCTCAAGAATGAGATACGTTTTGCAGATTCGCACGCAAGTTTACTCTCTCTTGAGCAGTGCTGGAAAATCACGACGATTATCAAAATTCTGCTTTGCTCACTTATTTGAACGAACAGTCATCGTCGTGGCAAACCATGTCTATTTTCAGTGATAATGCTGTGAGTGACTTGACCAAAACAATTACATGGAGCCAAAAGTGAACAAGCATCTACGTCCTAAACTGCTTGGATAACAATAATGTGACTCATGTCGTTTTCGTTTTGCTACACTACACCGGTTTAGTGTAAGCAGCAATAAGCGCGAGTCATTGACAGCTCGTCATCATTTGTTTGTAAACAACCATAGCTACACCCTATTTTTTTTTCGGTGTTCGGTGGTGTAGCACATGTGTAGCTACACCGCAAAAACGAAAACGACATCAGAATGCACGAAATTGCACAGTAACTTTGTGAAAAACAATGTTGGCAACAGCGCGCGAGTCAATGTCAATGACAATACAAAATTTCAGCACTGCTCCTGAGCGCTCAATGAATGAGACGTGAGAATAATTTCCCATTATTAGTACGTGCGTAAGGCACACAGCCACCAATCAAAAAACATCAGAAGAACTCATCACGACCCTTTTTCTGATCCGAAACAGTGTTTTTTTATTGAATGATCGTAGAGTTGTTTTTAAAGACTTTACTAGACTCCGTAAAGTTTGCCTAACCCTTTATAAGGCCGAGCGAACCAAGCATGCGATACTTGTACTACAGTAAAAGATAAGTTCATGTGGTTTTTAATTGTTTATTAATTTATTTGATAAGGCTCAACCGAATTAACTTTACAGAGCCGAGGATTCTTGGTCACTATACAATACATTTTAAAACTATAGTCAAAAGGTACAACACAATAAACACTTTATCTTCCGCTATCCAAAAAGCCTCCTCCATCAGAACTGGAGCCGCTTCTAGTAGTTTCATTGTATGGCAAATTGTTGTACGCCAACGAGGGTCAGAGCGCGTCCATTGCAGCAATGGACGCAAAACGTGGTCAGCACTCACACACTCATCACGAAACGGTTGCTTTCCAAAGTCGACGACGCATCGACCGAAAGAACTGCTGATGAAGAACAATGAGGAGGACCACACAATGGTTGCTGCCGAGAAAACAGACGATCGCGTAGCACACATCGAGAGTGAACTGCTTTTGTCGACAGCCGAGTGAACACTGAAGTTCATGTGGTGTAATAAACAATTCTCAAAAAAAAAAAATGTAAAATTGTTCTTAAAATTTCTGATTTTATTCAAAACTGTTCAAAGCGGTGTATCAAAATTCCTGAAATTTTGATTACTGATTGAACAAATATTCACTATTATACATCTGTACAATTTTGGGCTTGAACGATTGGGTCTGTCGGCTGCTTGAGCAACTCCTGCTGCTTGATTAAATCTCTTCTTATTGAGAAACTTGTTTCAAATTGCTTTATTTTTAAGAGCTAGGAGGAAAATGACCTGAAATGTTGCTAATTCATGAAAATTGCATAGATCTTTCATTTTATTATACCGTAAACCGCTCTAATTCTGCGCATCGCCTAACTCCGCGCATTTTAAATCAAATTAATGATTTATGTCAATTAAATGCTATGTTGAGCCTGAATTGTCGATGTGTGGCATGCTTTACTGTATGAAGATATGTGCTGCGTTGAAATGAACAACAATAAACATCCTGTGTCGCGTAGAGAAAAAGAAAATCACTTGCGGATCCTGTCAGTCGCCATTTTTTCGCTGCGTTCGAGCGTTGTATGTATTGTATAAACAAGACAATTTTTTTTCTTTTAAAAAGTGTTGTTTGCAGTGATATAGTGTACACTTTGAGTCTCGACAGGAATGTTTAACATATTTCAGTGGTTATTTGAATAGTGACATGCATATAAAGTGAAATACAGCAGAAAATCTCTTGCGCGGAATTACGAATCTTTGTTTTTGACTTCGGCTTAATTCCGTGTGTTTACTTTTCAGAATGCCGTCACGGAAAAATATGCAGTACTCACTGGAACATTTATCAACAGCACTGGCATCAATCCGGAAGGGTAACCGGATCCGTCAGGTATCTCGTTCCAGTGGAATCCCGGAGAGCACACTGCGGGATAAATTGAAAACAACCTCCCAACAAGAGAAACCTGGAGCGCCCACCGTTTTAACATACGATGAAGAAACCCGCATCGTTTCTTGGGTTTTGGATATGGTAAAAGTGGGATTCCCTGTCAATACCCAGAAATTGACCGCATGTGTGGCACATTACGTTCAAGGAAGGAAGAGAAAGTTTAAAGGAGGCATTCCGGGCGGAAATGGATGAAGCTTTTTTTGAAACGTCACCCAAACATAGCTCGACGTGTCCCAAGTGTGCTTCCGAAGCACCGAGCTGCTGTATCCGAATGCCAGATCAGGCACTGGTTTACGGAAATTAAAGGATACATCCAAGCTGAGGGCCACGGATATATTTTGAAGGATCCATCGAGAATACTTAACATGGACGAAACCGCAGTGCGCACAATACCGACTAAAGAAGTGGTTTTAGCTGACACAGGAACCCGTCATCTTCATGTTCGTGTTGGCAATTCCGATAAAGAGTCCTATACTGCTTTATTTGCCCCGAACGCCTCCGGAACATTAGCGCCAACTCTATTGCTATTTCCATACAAGCAACGGATTCCCGGAGAAATTTTCAAAAAATTACCACCGAATTGGGCAGCTGGGAGAACGGAAACGGGATGGATGAATAGGGACACGTATTATTTGTACCTTCGCGACGTGTTCCATCCATGGCTGCTGACAGAGAAGATTGCTTTACCGGTTGTAGTATTTTTAGACGGCCACAAAAGCCACGTGTCCCCCCTCACTACGGAGCTGTGTCTGAAAGCAAATATAATACTGATATGTCTACCACCCAACAGCACGCAAATTACGCAGCCACTCGACGTTTCATTTTTCCGGCCATTGAAATCTTTTTGGAATCAATCATTAACGGAATGGAGAATCGATCACGGAGGTGAAATACTTTCAAGAAGTGAAATCGCACCTCTGCTTCAAAAGGCCATTGGACAGATGGTTCATTTAACATCAACCTTGGTGAATGGCTTTCGGCGATCCGGATTGTACCCTTTTGATGTAGACGCAGTCAACTACGATTCATTGGTAACAGACAATAATGAGACATCGAGTCTTGAACACCACGAACAAGGAGCTTCCACATCGTATCCACGATCAAACAATGATTTCGTGAAGGAATTGGAAACATACTTAACACCTGAACAACAACAACGTTTCCAAGCAAATATCGATACGGGAGATTGGGCGGGTCCGATCCAGGACGCTAATTTATTCTTTGTATGGAAAAAAGCAAAATTAGGAATGGAAGCCAGTTTTGTGTCATCATCCATGAATTGTTATTTTGATGATCTTGAAAACGAACCCCCATTTAAGGGTTTTGGAGTCGACGATCAGAAATCGAAAGGTATTCCGTTTTGTTTTACTTTTTTGTTCACCAGCTGTTCAAAAATACGTAACTTGTTTTAATTGTATTAAGGTAACACCCTTGATGTATCTGCACCAAGCATCGCTAACTCACAGGAAGAGGCTAATGACAGTTTCAGTGAATCATTTAAGAAGCCAACATTGAAGGTTCCTGCCCGAAAGATGAAGAAAGGCCATCCGCCGTCGGTAGCCACGAGCAAGGCCTATAAGGATTATGAGGATGGAATTGAAAAACAAAAGCTGCAGGAAGAACCCAACAAACAATTTTAGCTGCAGACTAGCTTATACAGGCAAAAATTAGCTGTATAAGCCAATTTTGGGCTGTATAAGCTAATCTGCAGCTAAAATTGTTAGCTGGGAAGTGGAACGCCAAAAGAAAAAGGACCAGAAAATGCGCAAGAAAAAACAGAAGGAAAGAGAAATGTTAACGAAGAAATTCGATCGATTGCTTAAACAGAAGAAATGAAGAGCAAAATTTTGGAAAGATCAATTCCAAACCAGGTTCCAAACATTGTTTTTAAAGCTCAGGACCAAGTAAACCTTTAATATGCTGAATTATTGAGTTGTTTTTCATAAAGACATGTGTTTTTTTTTTCATATGGAAGAATCAACTAAGGGAATATCCATAAATGACATAGCATATTGTTGGTTAATTTTAGACATCCCCTTCTCCCTTGTAGCATTTTTTTTTCTTTACTCTATACATGGTTAGTCACAACTTGTGTAAGCCCCCTCTCCTTTCCCACAAATGCTACGTCATTTATGGATCGTCCCTATGGGCGTGGGATATCCCTGGACATGCTTGGCAAGCACAGTTGTACACACCAACTGCTCATTTGGTAATAACTTTTTCACTCAGATGTTGAAATTTATTTTTCTTTAAAGTAATTGATAGATTAGGCTCATAGTTTACTATAGATATGCGAATATTAGGTAAAGCTTAACATTTGAATCAACACTAATCAATTTAACACTCAAATTCCGAGATGTGTAGTGAACATTGCTCACCTCATTTTTACAATGCAAAAACAAATACAGTTTACTACTAGCATTAAAATCTACTTTTTTTTACATATCTATAACAAGCTTACACTCTATTCTATCTACTGCTTCAAAAAGAACTATGTTCCGTCAACTGTGTGCAAAGTTATTAGCAAACGAGCAGTTCGTGACCATGACTGTGTATGCCAAGCATGTCCCTGGATGTACGACTAAGTCGCAATCACAAAAGCGCAAAAAATCTCTCAATTATAATTATTTTTAACGTGCGCGGAATTAGGGTCATTTTTGCACGGAATTAGGATTCGCACTTTTCAAATGCGCGGAATTAGGCACAAGTACATCGAAAACAATTTCCGTTTAAAAAAAGTTTTGGTCGTAGATTTTGGTTGTGCTTCATTTTTCTGACATACTACTATAATAGCACTACTTTCGGGTAGAAACAGTTTATCGCTAGCATCTATGATATTTTTTTAATACTTAGTTGAATTTTCATATTCCTTAACTGCGCAGAATTAGGGCGGTTTACGGTAATACGTTTAGTTGGAACGACCTCTTTGGAACGAAGTTACAACAGTTTAATTTTGTTTGTATAAAAACTGGCTGTTTTTTATAATTTATGTTCGTATAAAAACTGGCTGTTTTATAAAAGGATAAAAGTAGTTTAGTTTGTAGGTAGCATTATACGAAATCTTTCAAGAACTCTAGCAAAGATTTCACCTGAAGCATACCCTTCAAAATGATCTTTTATATAGGTTCTCCCCTGATGCAAAGAATACGGCGGATATCTATAAAGCTTAAGATACCATAACGTATTCACGAACCATTTCCTTGTCACCAAATGATTGATACTTGAAAATGACCAATCGTTCTACGAATCATAACCAACCAACTACTTACCGATGAATCCTTCCGAGACCGTGCAAGTAGCTCAACCCCCGCAGCACTCCATCGCAGATGGCCGATATTTCTTCCTCCTTGAGGGGCCGCTTGTGCACCTCGATTATATCGGAAGCCGATCCGACGCAATACTCCATCACCAGCCATGCCGTGTTCTCGTGCAGATAGCATCCCTTGTACTCGATCGTATTCGGATGGTTCAGCTGCCGTAGGAAGCGAATCTCCTTCAGGATATCCTGCCACTTTTCCATGCTCTGTTTGCCCATGTAGGACATTTTCTTGATCGCGACAATCTCGCGCGTGAGATTGCATTTTGCGTAATACACCGCACCGAACGATCCATGGCCGATTTCGCGCAGATCTTCGAAAATCTTCTCCGGGTCATGCTTGTTGAACAGCTCGGCTATCTCGGGATCCTTCAGGCTACCCGGCCTCATTATAGGCATACTACTGACAGTAGTACCAGCAGCACTAGTAGTGACGGTAACGGCGGGGCGATTATCACACTCACGTCACGTTTTGAATTATGTTTACCTTTCCGGATTGCTTCTGTGCTTTGCACCACTTTTTCACTATCGCGCCGCGATTGCTGTTTAATTGATTCGCTTCTTCCGATGAGCCACTACCAGTGACGTCGCTGTTGTTTGTGTATATAACGAATCTTCACCGCAATGCACTAACTACCACGAACGGTGATGAATTGTGCACCATCCGTTTCTACACCGCTTTGATTATTGTCATGTGTTTGCTAATTGATTAGACCACTCGGTGCCACCGGACTATTTTTGCTCCAAGACCATATATGAACACTGAACACCGCATTGTCACTGAGTTGGTTTGCTTGATCCGATCTTTGCCACCTTCTGCGCATTTTCACTGTGTGCCTGGAGCACCTCCTTTGCCAAACCGAGGTTTGTTCAAATCCTCCGGTTGGTTACGGGATTCTCAGAGGCCTGTAAAAAAATAAAAATAAAACAAAATTAATTAGAATGAAAAATTTATATGAAGGTCATCCAGTGTGACTAAAAGAATAACTAAATTTCGAGCAACCTCCAACGACGTATTATCGCCCTTTAAATAACAGAAAAATTTAACTGCCAAGATTCGGGCAGCGGGGCAACAAATATAAACAATATCGAGCGTCAATGACTAATTAGCCAGTTGTCGTTATTCCGCTAGCAGCGCTGTTTGTGTAATGGGGAAATATGTATATGGCAAAGGCAGCGATTATATTTTTAGCGAGGAAGTGCAAGCTATTACGGCTCCGATATATCTTCGTAGCTAACTGTTCTGATTCATGGGTAGATCACAACTATGACCGAGCGAGCAAGGAAGCTTCAGTACAAAGCCGTCGTTATCTCACTTTCTCTCATGATTAAATGGCAATCATATTGTTGACAAAGAAATATGCCTTTTAATCCCATCAGTTGACTGGAGCCACGAGCCATGCCCATCCATATAGTATTTGACTCGATGGTCATATCGAACTTCTTCGCTCGACGAAACAATTCCCCGCCGACCGACAGACCAATGAAAATAAACATCTATACTGTGTGAATAAATAGAAAACACACTTTTTTCGAACAAAATTACAAAACATAACCGCCACACGGCAAACGGCCTTGAAATTCTTTGCAAGATAGAACAGAATCACAAACTGAAAACAGAAGAAAGGAAGCGTTAAAATAACTACGAAAAAGGGAACAGCTCGTATGGGTACAGGCAAGGGAAGGCATCGGCTGATGCAGACAAGTGCGAAAAAACGGTCATATGAGAACCTTTTTGAGCGACCTGCTGCCGACATTGTATTGACTTTAAATATGGTGTAGGGCTTCGCGAGAAATGGATACCGCTACCTGCGTTTGTGCGATTAGCCGTTGGGGGATCTGGAATCAGCAAAAAGTGCGTTCATAGTTCAGAATCATAAGGCCCTAACTGTTATGTTCGATTATCTTCTGCAACATTTAAGTGAATTAATTTTCCGAAAGAAAAAAATCAGTACAGTGATCTAAAAGGTTGCCTTGACCAAAAGAGGAAATCGATCATGGCCGTTAGGCTCTTATGATTCTAAACGCTAGCTATACTGCCGCTCATCGCAAGACGGTCCCATTTGCGTTTTTTCGGAACTGTTTTTTTTTTTTTTAATGCTAATCACCAATATTTTCACAATACTAGATGAACTCAAAAACTTCGTTATGTAAAAGTTAGGAAAAATAGCCAAACGGATTGTCCCATTACATAAGAAGCAATGGTGAGAAGCAAACTCTAAACGCGTTTTTCTCAGTTTGCTGAATTATTGTGCTATGGGACGGACTTGCTATGAGCGGAAGTATAGCAAAGATCAAAAGGGAGGGTGAAAAAAACCTTGATTTTATGATGTTATTTTGTGTACCTACTGAGACTTTAGGCCGGCCCTCAAACGTAGTGTTCTAGATGCACTTCCACAGTTATTGAGAGCTTTCGAGAAATTGTTATACCTACCCGAAAAATCCAAGACCAGACCGGGAATCGAATCCAGTTGCCTCCAGCATGGTATTGCTTCATACAGGGTGGCAACTGAATTTCCATTTAAAAAATTTCCGTATGGTGCAGAAAATACGGGAACCTACTTTTGCTTTTTGTTGTATAGAATCTTACAGAAAAGCAAGTACGAGAACAGACCTAATGTATCTATACAGTTCTGCATACATTATTAAAAGTTCCCTCAATCTTAGTCCGGTTGAGCAAATTTTGAAATTTTAAAATACAAATAAATTGGAGTCACAATAAGGGAATTTACGGACCACTACGGGTACTTTAGTAGAATGAGTAGGTATTACGACTTCACTTTTACTTAAAATTTTGATTTCGACTGTTTATATAACAGTTATGAAAATAATTGCAACACATTGTGGTTAGGCAGAAAGAGCATTTTAACCACTTTTGAGTGAATAAATTAACTGAAAATTCATTCATTCAAGCGAGCAGCAAAATAGCAAATATTATAAATTCACAATATGGTCCACTTCCCGAATTCCCTTATGTTAATTGAAAAGACGTAACAGTAAGACGGTAATACCCTATACCGGTGAGAAAGGTGACTAAAACCATTCGTGGCATTATTATGTAAGGGGCCGTACATTAATTATGTCAAGCAAAATTAAGGAAAAATTAACCCCTCTCCCTCTTAGAGCGTGACATAATTTATGCATCATCCCTAAGCGTATAATCAATTCATAAGTGTATTCTTCTTTCCTTTATTTACCGTCGGTCTATGTTCCGCAAGCTAGTGCCAATCACCGACGGATGTGCAGGAAGGCAGCTTCCACACCTGCGTAGGATATCGCACCCATTCAACACACATGGGCCGGGACCAACAACTTTACTTCCCTTCCGAAGGAAGACGTGACCAGTAGACTGATGCAAAATTTGAAATTTTCGCTCCACAGTGCTCAAACGGTTCCAAATTGGGCCCTGATTAGCCTCCCAAAATTTGAACTACTTTAGTAGGAAACTGACTTGGCACAAACCATTTCAAGTTTATATGGGAATTACAATGGGAAAACTTATGTTTTTGTTTGTATTTATCTAACAATTCACCACATCACTGTGCTTTTAAAAATGATAGCAGTAATTGTAGCAAATTTTCTCAGCTACAACTTTGTTGAAAACCACTTTTCAATAAAATGCACGGAACAAAAGTTATTAATGATTCAAGTCACTGATTTCTTATGATTATGCTCATTCAACTGTTCAGCAGGCAACATTGGTGTTTCTGGTGAGAAGAATACAGCACAAATATCATGGCTACTATGTCACACTGCAGAATACAGTGTTTCTAACAGAACAGCTGCTTGATCATGCATTAAGATTATCAATCTCTTAAACAATTAATAACTATTTAATTTGACATTTAGCTGAAAAACGATATTCCGCAAAGTTGTAGCTTAGAAAAATTCCCTTTTCGTAAAAGCAATATGGAAAATGGGTAGAAGACAATGAACAAAAAGATTGGTTTTCCCATAGTAATTTCCATATAAACTTCGAATGATTTGTGCCAAGTCAGTTTCTCACTAAATGAGTTTAAATTTTGGGAGGCTATTCAGGACCTGATTTGAAGCCGTTTGAGCACTGTGGAGCGAAAATTTCAAATCTTGCATCAGTCTAGTGACCAGCCCCTTTGGGGTGAGAAAACAGTCACGCTTACCACTACACCACCGACGCCGGTTGATTCATAAGTTTAGTAAAATACAGGGCTGTAACAAGATTTTCTAAATTTGATCCGCGAAATCCGCGATTTCTCAAAAGAAATCCGCGACTTCAAATACTAATCCGCGACAAAAAAAAACTGTTTTCATTACCTAAAAATACCATTTGTATACTACTACATGGCATTTCAAGCTTATTGCTTATAGTATATTAGATTTTTGCCTGTTCTCAACTTAGTGTTCTTTGAAGTACTTTCGCATTTTAATTGAGAGCTTTCTATGCCTGTACCATCCTATGCCCAAGGAAGTAGAGAAATTTTCCAACCCGAAAAATTAATATAGCGGACGGGAAACGAACTCAGTCGCCTCCAGCATGGACTAGCTTTGTAGCTGCGCCTTTACCGACTGAGCTAAAGGAGTATCGTTTGCAACCATTGAAAAAAAATCAAAAAATAACAATGTATCATCTTCAGTTATTTATGTATAGTATAAATTCTGAGTAATTAGTGAACATAATAAAACACCCTTACATTATGAGATTCTATTGATTAATACCGGCCTAGATTTGATGAAACATTATTTTTAAAAAAATTAATGCAAATTTTCTTGAAAATTAACCTTTGCGTCTCTGACGTATTTTGCTGTCCTAAATGTTTTAGTTAAGAGCCAGGCTCTAGATTCCTAAATTTTTAACCGATTCAAACCAAACACCCTGCACATAATCGAGAAATTACTAGAGTTTCATAAGTCACACTTGTTGGTCACGTCGCGGTTCTGTATTTACACGGATTTTCCAATGGTGAGACATTTTCATGATAGTTTTTTTTTCTAATATGAACCTAGCACTTTTCGTTGTCAAATCATAACCGAATCGTATATATGTGACTTTGCGGATCATTCGCGACTAATTACTATGTATACCGGAAATTATAGGTTTTTCAAATCGTCCAGGACATCAGTTGATTTGTTCTACTAGATCAACTAACACTGCAATAATGTCTGTAGTATCGAAAAATGTCCAATCAGATTAAGTGTCTATGTGGATCACGCATGATCTATTTCCGTGTAATCCAGATGTTCAAGGTTCTTCAAATCGTCCTGGAGTTCAGATGATTTATTCTACTAGACCAACCATGACTAGGATAAAGTCTGTAGTATAGAAATATATCCAAACAGATTCATAGTGTCTATATGGATAATGTTTAATTATTTCCACGTATACCAGACGATCTAGGTTTTCCAAATCGTCCTGCAGTTCAGATGATTTGTTTTACTATATCAACAAAGACTGGGATAATATAGGTAGTTATCGAAATATCGATTTGGAAATCCTAGAACATTTGGCATACACGGAAATAGGTTGGCATGATCCACATAGACACTGCAAATTTGGGCATACTTCGATACTACAGATATTGAATTAGGGTAAATGTTGGCTTCGGCACCCATTGACTGTTTTCGGCAACCAAAATTTAAACGTTAATTTCACTATGTTTTCCCATCAACGCACTTCCCTGAATGTGTCCAAACGATTGTTTAGCCTTTCAGCTTCAATCTGATTATATTTGAACGATCGAGCAATCCAGTAATGCTACATTTTTCTTCAAATAAAGCATACGCACTACAAAATGAGGTTGATTTCGAGTTGCCGATAATAGAACAGCTGGTTAACACGCAGTTCTAATGGGAAGGTTGCCGAAGAAAAAGAGACTGCCGACAATAGTCACACTCACCTGAGAAGTTTGGAGCGATGTAAAAACGCTTTCAAAACGTTTTGAAAAATTCTGTCGATTGGAATGGATAGAGAAGCAAGCAGCAGATGAATGTAAACAAACAGACACATCATATATGTGCGTGACGCTGAGAAAATGCTAGTAGAAGTGCAGACGCTGCTTAGATTGACGAGAATACGTAAATTCCCCTAGTATTAGGTGATTCTAGTAAAAAAATAATCTGATCTCCAGAATGATTTCAGAACCTATTACATCTTGAATACGTAGCAATAGGTCGGCCACGATCAACATATACATTTTGAATCTGTTTGGACATATACTATTTCGATACTACAGACATTATTGCAGTCTTGGTTGATCTAGTAGAACAAATCAACTGAACTCCAGGACGATTTAGAGAACATACATACATAGGTATACATGGCAATTAGTCGCATATATACTATTCGTTTATGATTTGGTAACGAAAAATGTTATGTTCATATTCGAAATATAAAACCATGAACATTGGACAGACCCCAGGGAATTTCCGTGTAATTCCGGTGCGAATTATGGAATTGAGATCATTTCTCAATTATTTGCAGGGTGTTTGGTTTGAACCGGTAAAAAATTGAAAGCAAAAGGTTAGTAAGGTAAGGTAAGGTTACAATGAATTCCACAATTTATGTGACAGGATATCAGTCCCTTCGCGATTTTCGCGACATCATTTAATGTTTCCGCGATTTTCGCGACTAAAAGTTCAAATCCTCGACATATCCGCGAAAATCGCAAAATCCGCGCCTGTTGTAACAGCCCTGAAAATATAAGATTTGGCCAGTGCTGCAAAATCTCGACAATACACGGGCGTCACTAAATTTTTGTTCACCAAAACAAAACACCTCGTCTCTCTAATTGACATAAATGTTACATACGACCCAATCAAAAAGGACTCCAGAGTTGATATCACGTAATACAGGGTGTTCAATAAGTTCGAATACAACTTTTCAGCGTTGTGTTGGTGCGCACCATGTGCAGTTTGTGTATTGGTATTGGTGTCAGCTTTAGCCTCATATATAGGCTAACCTAAAGAGCCTGAATTTATAAAGAGGCGACATCTTATCCATTAGACAGGTCTTCTGCTCGATTGGAATGACTTTTCCTATGACTTTGACAGACAATCGATTGTTCCAATTTTGACATGTCGTCTCTTTACAAATTCAGGCTCTTTAGGCTAACCAACGCGCACGGTGTCGACTTGCTGTAATTTGTTGTTTGTTTACCGCACACGATGAAGAAGTACTGCGACGTCGTAGTAAAGTTGTTTGCGAGAGGTGAGCGACCCGGAGACATATTCCGGCGGTTGAAATCCCACGGGGTGAAGCGAAATTTCATCTATAACACCATCCGTCGGTACCAGGAGACGGGCTCGGCCAAGATCCGGGCGGCCACGTTCGGCGAGGACGCCAACAGCCATCAAGGTGGTGAGGGAGCGGGTTCGTCGAAAAATGAACCGCCCGATCCGGAAGACAGCTGCTGACCTGGATGTGTCGATCGGGACTGCCCACACCAACATTACGCAGGACCTGGGATACAAGCCGTACAAACGCAACGGAGACTACAACGAAGAAGAGACTGGACAGAGCCAAACTGATACTTTCGCGGCACGTGTTTTCTGATGAGAAACTCGTTGTCTTGCAACAGCCGCACAATGTCCAAAATGATCGGCTGTGACGGTGATGGTTTGGGGGGGCGCATCCAGGCGTGGGAAGCTCCCACTGGTGTTTATCGAGAAAAACAACGCCGTGTACTATAATACCGAGGTTCTGGAGAAGGTTGTGGCCCCGGCACTTCGGGATCTCTACAGGAAGGATCATTACGTCTTTCAACTGGACGGCGCACCGGCCCACACGGCGAATATCGTCCAAGCGTGGTGTCGGGAGAATTTGACTGATTTTCTTGATAAGACTTTGTGGCCTGCCAGCTCCCCGGACCTTAATACCCTGGCCTTTTATGTATGGTCGTACATGCTGGCCAAGCAGAGCGAACATCAAGTGAGCACTATGGACCAATTTAAGAAGCTCATTTCCAAAATCTGGGACGAGAACCACGTGCGTACCGCGTGCGATTCTTTTGAGAAACGTCTCAAGCTCTTCGTGCAGCACAAAGGGGGGTGATCCCAGCTAATGTGTCGTAAAGGTTCTTAATAAATATTGCTTCAATAAAAATTGACTCAGAAAAGAATATCTTGTATTTTCATTTTTTTTTAACACATTTTAAAGAGTATTCGAAATTATTGAACACCCTGTATACATAATATGAAATCAAGATAGCCGATATTACGTAGTACAGTCAACTCTCCACAACTCGATGTCCACTAACTCGATATCGAGTTATAGAACCATAGTAGAAATAAGTTTCATGGTTACTGCGATGGCCATTTCCTATGGGATTGTTGTTCTATAACTCGATAATTCTATAACTCGATGGTACTTTCAATATAGAGTTGTAGAGAGTTCACTGTATTAGCCATTAGCTTAAAGGTGAACCAAACAAATAAAAGAAAAGGCTAGTTTTATCTGCCATCCCTCTTTACATATCAGATTGGAAATTGACAGGAAGCAAAATCGTTAACCCAAATTTGGGTAACCGATTTACACGGTCATTGAGAATAACTCTGAGAAAGAGTTACTAATACTCAGTTGTATGAGCGCTGAGTACCTGCAGTTTTGATAAATTTGTCATACAACTGAGAAGAGATGACTCTCTGTGAGTTATTCTCAGTGGCCGTGTACACAGATTTGAGTTCTCCAGCAACGCGTTCTCGAGCAACATGTAAAAAAGCCAAACGTAAACAATGCATTTAAACGTCAAACTTTCTCTGAGATGCTGGTTTTGGTTTGCCAGAATGAGTCTATAGTCACGAGAAAGTCATTATTTACATTTGAGACATAGGCTCTTTTCCCATGTTGCCCTAGTTACTAGCTTTATCCATCATACGTCAACACAAAAACTATAAAGTTGAGTGTTGCTAAATACTATAAAGATCGGATTTCACTCGATGTTTTTCAGATTTCACTCCTGGATTTGGAAAACACCGTATCCTTTGGTAACGAAGAAGAACAACTCGCATGGCAAGCCCAAATAATTATTTTTTTATCCCTTGATTTGTTTTCCGTCGATCTTGCTGAGCACCAATGCTACCGACGCCAGGAAGGCAGCTCTCCTACACCTGGACCCTACCTATCGACCCATCAACTCATGAACCGGGGACGGCTTTACGTGATCAGAGATGTTTTGCCTCAGAACATCCCGGTGGCGCCGACTGGGATTGAACCCAGGCCTGCTGGGGTAAGAGGTAATCACGCTTACCACTACACCACCGGCGCAGCTTAAATGATTAAATTTATTAGGTATAAATATTTACAAACATCACATCCAACCATTGAATGTATCTTCTACTTCTAATTTTTCACAATACTGAGTAAATTTTTACTCAATTGTGAGTTATTTATAAATTCATTAATTTATCAAGACTCAAAGGCGAAAGCTTTACGGAGCCGGAATTCATTTTACTTATTACAATGTTTCTTAACATTAAAGTTAGTACAAGAGGGTTCCGAATCTCGGTCCGAATACTCTGTAGACTTGCAAAATTGTACCGGTTGTTAGTTCGTTGCGATAATCGTCTATTTGGAGCATATTTCGTTTTGTGGAAACAGTGAAAATGTTATCTAATCTGACATCTTGTAATGTTTACTGTTGTGTTATTGTCGATATCAGACGCTTTGCAGAATCCAACTCCTCCTTGCGTTTTTAAACATCTCCACCGCTGTTTCTAAAGTAAAGCATGACTTCCGCCTGTGACCAATACGCTAAATCAGTTAAAGGCGTTCAAGAATCCGTCTCCTGCATGGCTTTTTGCGACAGGATGATTCACCTAAAATGCGACGGCACAAAGTGGAACAAGGCTTTTCTGAATATTGTCTACACTAGCCCGAACTTTTTTTGGATGTGCAACGAGTGCGCGAAGCTGATGAAATGACTCGGTTCAAAACTGCTGTTTCGTCGTTTGGTAGTGCGATCAATTCTATCACCGAGAGACAGGAAATCGCACACGCTGAGCTTTGGAAGGAAATTACTAAACAAGGACAGCAGATCGCTCCTCAGTTGTCAAAACGAATCGCATTGATAACTCCAACACACGTCGAACAAGCCGTGGTTCAAAGGATTGGACATGAGCCGTGACTTTATACGTGTCATGTCAAGGCTCATGTCCAATCACTGCTCGTTAGACTCGCATTTCTTTCGAATCGGGCTCGCAGGCAGCAATTTGTGCGCTTGTGGTAGTGGTTATCACGAGATCGACCACGTGCTTTGGTCATGCACCCTACATTGTGTTGCTAGATCCGAGTTATCTGCATCCCTCAGGACCCGAGAAAAAAACCTATAGAGATATTTTGGCGAGCCGAGATCTCGATTATTTTCATTTAATTTATGTGTTTTCAAAACGGATCGATCTGAGGATTTAGTAGTTAGTGTCATCTAGTGTTCTCTCAAGTTGCTAGGTCTCCATCGGTTTTAACCCCATGTTCGACTTTTTATCCAGTATGTCGCTTAGTTCTAGATCAAGATTGCTCTAAAAAACCTTGTGTTCTTAATTCCTACCCTGCTATCCGTTTGTTACATTTTGTTACCCCTAATCTAGCCGCAAGTAATCGGCCCCCGCTTTACTAACGTTAGTTTTATGTAATTTTGTAACCCAGACGATGAATATCGGCTCCGCGAAGCTACGGCAAATGAGCCTGGAAAAATAAACGCATTATACAAAAAAAAACTCCAACACACTTGGGTTGCGGTGATTAAAACGGCGTCGCGATGAAGGGACGCTCACCAGAAAACCACTTGTTGGTGGTACTAAAGCAGTACCGGATGACAATGTATTTACCGAGGTTCTTACTGTCCCTGAACCCACCGAACTATTTTGGCTGTACCTGTCTCGTATAAATCCTAGCGTGAAATCGGAATCAATCGAAAAGCTGGTCAAAGGTTGTGTACAGTGCAATGATTCGATTAAGATTGTGCCGCTAGTTAAGAAAAGGATCCGACATCAGCCGTATGAGCTTCATCTCGTACAAAATCGGATTGGCTCCCAAAACTACGAAAAGTTGCTCTTAAATCGGACACATGGCCGAAAGGAATTTTGTTCCGTGAATTTGAGACGGTTGAAAAAACATGTGGATGCCTCGTTTGACCACGCCTGCTATCACGATCTCTCCTGTTCCGGGACCTTTCGAGTTCTCAACTCCCATCTCCGGGCTAGACCCAGCATGCTGATTCAGAATCGGATGCCGCGTTGTGAATTGGAACGCTGTAAATCAGAACCCACTGCCGCAAGTCGTTCTATTTCCTGGCATCAGAGTTGTTCGGGACCTGCGGTCGAATTCGGTAGTGGGGTCTCCCAACCATCGTCTTCAGGCAAGTATGCATACATTACTTACTGTAATTTTCCTGATCAGCTTCCGTGTTCCAGTGCAACGCCTCAAGCATCTGCCGGCTGTTTCCAGTTGAGAAGCACTCTGATACTGCTCATTCATAACATCCGATTTACTGTCCGAACAATCCTAATTCATCTTCGGGACGCTCAATAGACCGCTTTTTGGAAGCTCCTGGTTCCTCCAGCCCATTCGTGCCGATTCCTGCCAGCGCTCAGCATAGTCGTCCTGGATCTGTGGCTGGATATGAATCAGGAGTCTTCCACCTTGCTTCTACAGGCAAATACAATCAATATATAGACTATTCACTGCCTGATACCGATCAAATTTCAGCAATTCGGACTATGTTAGTCATTGTGATGATGCCTCTGTAACGCCCAACCCGGAACGCGCCGTAGAAAGCCCCCAATCCCTCCATGCCAGTCTTACTATCAGCAGCTTTCGTTCATCATAGTCGTTCCGGACCTGCTGTTGGATGTGGAGAGGGGGTCTTCCAACCCACTTTTTTTTTTCCTCTGTTCGGGACATAACACTACTGCGACCAGTAATTTGATCTATTGCAGTATATCCAGTGTCCTTAGTTTAGTGCATGTTGTATTACTCCATCACTATTGAGAAATGATGAAGTATTCGGTTTTGATACAGTTGTCATTCTTGCTTTCATCGCAAGGAATCGATTCTAATTGAAAGGTCCCGCTATTTATACCCTTCGGAGTGTTGGAACACCCTACAAAGGCGCGTCCCTTTGTCAGTCTCAAAGCTATGACACCGATAATGACCATGCATCCGAACCCTTAACCATTTCAAACTAGGGAACAACGATTAGAAGATTTGGAATCACATAGGTGAAGACTAACTAATTTATTTTTTTCTTGTTTCAAGATCATCCTCGGTCCAGGCAACCCAAGGACTTATCACTATCAACAGGGCATTAAAAGTAACAAGGACTAAGATGTGTTGTTACGATGTAATTGTCCTGTGCGAAACGTGGCTCGATTCTCGAACGCCTTCCAGTCAAATCTTCGGTCTTGACTACGAGGTTTTTCATTGTGATCAGAATCCTAGCAACAGCTGTAAATCTACTAGTGGAGGTGTCCTTGTAGCTGTCCGAGGCGGGTTGGAGGCAAAGGTCATCGAGAATGATTCATGGAACTATTTGGAGCAGATTTGGACAGTCATCAATCTGGATGATTGCACACTACTTCCATGCGCTCTGCGGTCAGCACTCAGGACAGGGCTCCAATAATTGCCTCGGCTTCTTGTGCACTAACTAAGCTAGTTCCACATCACCCTCCTCTAATTGTCACTGTTGAGGACAAACTTGTGCGTGATTTAGACGATTGCTAGCTTGTTAATTCCGCTTCATCGTCTGTTCCGCATGTCCTGCTGGAAATTTGCGCACGTTTCCCGTCCACAAAAAGGGAAGCAAATGAGATAGTTATCGAGGAATTACACTGTTAAGTGCCGTTTCGAAGCTATTCGAGCTAGTGATTATGGAACCGTTGCTGTCCCATTGCAAGCAGTATTTGAGTGCTGATCAACATGCCGGCCGCTCTACAAATCCTCCGCTATTACGTTCTCACGAAAACAGCAACCGATAATATTTAGCGATGACCTGCTTGGCACGCCAACACATTGCATATTGCATATGTTGTCGATAAGGCGTCTAGAACTTCCTCATGTCTCCTGTCTAAAATCTCTCTATTGTGCGCTTGTTCGATCGACGCTTGTTCAGCGGTTTGGAACCCAAACTACAACAACAGTGCCGAGATAATCGAATCTGTTCAACGTCGCATTCTTCATTTTGCGCTACGTAGATTGCCTTGGACTGATCCGTTTCGAGTACCCAGTTACGAAAGCCGTTGTCAACTTATCGACCTAGAACCTCTTCGGACTAGAAAGGGACCCAAGCAGAGCCCCAACCATTTCCAATATCCTGCAGGGATGGACAGATTAAGAGGCTATCCTGAGGTAAATTGATCTGAATGTTCAACCCCGACCGCTTCGTAACAACCTCATGCTAAGGCTGTCTCTACGTCGCACAAATTATGGAGCATACGTTGCGATTTGCGGGCTGCAGAGTGTTTAACAGCGTTGCAATATAGTCGCTATATTCATAGTCTGGCGGATAGAATTTAGATCTATCAAAAAGCGGAACCAATTCAATATATTTTAGACCAACAATTGTGAAAGGTACTATCAACTTTTATAAACAAAACGTTGATTATTCTGTCCTCGCCAATCGAACGCAAATTACCAGCATCATCGGATAAGGGAAACTTTCCCCAACCCAAAGATGGTGTTAATTTGCGTAGGCGAGCCTTGAGTCACCAGAAAAGGGTTTCCGAAGTTTTGTTCGCAATCGCTGATGTTCTCTTTTCTGTTGTTGGTCTTGATTTGTTCGATTTGTTCCGCTATTTGACAGTTCAGTTGGTTCCCGAGATTCTATCCGCCAGACTATGAATATAGCGACTATGCGTTGCATATGTCTTCGACTTTCATCTCACCCGTGATGCGCGTCGTCGAAATTTTGTCTTCCTGTCGGCAGGAGTAATTGACTATAAGATTCAAATCCTCGAATGCTCTGAAGAGAATTCTCAAAAAAAAAATTTATTCTTACTAGAATTCCACAATAATTATGGGATTTATAATTCTGCAGAAATTGAAGGGAGAACTTCAGTGAAGTCTAATATGAATTTCAATACAGTTCTGAGTAAAATTCTAGGGAAATTGTGACGAGTATTCGGTGCAAGTAATTCTGAGCAGTTCTGAGTTCGTAGGAGAATTCAAAACAAATTTCGTGGAGCATTCCTATGCAATGCCTAGTAGAATTTCAAGGCAAATCAAACGAGAATAGTATTAAAATCCAGTGGAGAATTTCGGCAAGAGTCCCGGAGTTAATTATAACATTGGTTAGAAATTTGAAAAGAACTTTAGATATAATTTCGAAAGATACCTGCAAGGAAATCCTACAGTACTGTGCAGAAAATGAAGGGAATACAAGACCGAGAGACAGTTTTCAGATGGACTGTATAGAGGAAATCCATAGCTTGTATGTTGTAATTTATGAAAAAAATGACAAATGTTTTGAATCATCGATACAGAAAAAAATCAAGATTTGAAAAATTAATTAAATTAAAAATCTTCTGATTATTCTTCAATGTTCAAACTTAGAAGAGCTTTCTAGATCCCGGAATGAGATTTTTTAAGACTCTGAAACTTTAAATATTTTAAGATTCAAAACTTAAATGCCGGACGATTTAACATTGATAATGCAATGTTAAGTTGCGATATAAAGTATAAAAAATATCATATATTACAATTCTTCGAAACAAACAAAGAAAATGAACACTTTATTTGAACTTTGCGAGCTTAGCGTTCAAAAACCTACTTAAAATAATGATACTTGTTCTACTTAGTTGTATATTTCTATAAATAAATTACAGCAACAATTACAACTACGTTATAACATATTTTTGAGTGGGTTTTAAAATAATTACCACCTGAGAACACCGTCAAAACCATCAATCAAAACTTTTACGTGAAAATATGCTACGCTACATTACCCCGAACTCACTGCACAGGACGCCATCATCCCGAATGTGACAAGAGCAAGCAGCAATCAAAAGGCAAAATTTCATTCGACGAAGTGGCTATTCGAACGGCGTCCGGAAGAAGTGACATCCGCGGTAACGACTAGCAAATCAATCTTGCATCGCGCTTCATCTTTTTGCATGAAATCTTCAATCTATCTACTCAGCATGCGCGCAGCTTAGCACAGCATAGCGGAATTTTTCCTAAATCAAAGATACAGTCATTTGAAAAGGGCGGATTGTTTTTCGTTTTTTATGCAGAATTCCAACAAAAATATGATTAGACCTACACACATACGGTCAATGAGTGTATACTGTTGAAAATTGTCTGAATTTTCATTAAAAAAGATGTACACTTGTATATAAAGATATCTCTGAACCTACCAGCAATAATCAGAAGAACAAAATTTCAAATTGAATTATCGTTGTGAACATAGTGTTATGCTGTGAAATTGCGACATCCATTGTATCATAACGTTTTGTATTTTTGCTGAACACGATTAGTCCTTCTCCAGATTTGTTCAGGCTAGAGCAAATTTTTGAGGGAAAGAATGAAGTCTATGCCTGTAGGTAACTAATAAATACCTAGATTGAAATTATTTCAGGTCAAAACTTATTACTACCGAATGTTGTAGAACAGAAAGATGCAACGTTAGCTGACATTGGATTAAAAAAAATCACTGCAACCAAGCAGAATGGGGCTGGGCACAGACGGTGCGACAGAGCCATCGAGAGCATCGACATTTAGAAGGTAGACCGATACCTTACGACTCACTCACTTCCGTCCGTAATGTGTTTGAGAATATGAATCGTCTTTCTTCTCGCCAGCCACAGACAGAAGAAACGTCAGATTTTTCGTTTCATCTTTTTTTCCTCGTGTGCTTTCTTTCCACCCAATGCCTATAATTGCTGCCGTATTATCGATCTCCCAGAGAATAATGCGGGGACAACCAACTAGAAGTCACTGACTGGATTCCTTACCACATGATATACTTCGCAAAATAATCCAATAAGTACCTGATAGATCCTTTGATGGTCCCATCGCTGACAACCGTGGCTGCAGTACCAGCTTCGACGAACAGACGTTGTTATCCGATAAGGAAAATTTCAAGCTTTTACATATTTTGGGGAGCGCCTCTCGAGATGACGTTTCGTGCTTTCCTACACCAGACACCACGATCCACACAGAACTTGTGCACTCTTGGGTAACAGGAAACTTTCCTTGCGGCGAACCACCGCTGCCCGGAGGCAGTCCCTGGAAGTCTCTGCTTTTTGGCAGTCTTGGCCACTGGGCTACTCTAGACTTTCTTCCCTTTCGTTCGATCGGTTCACTTGCCCGTCGTCGGAGCACAAAATGGCGATTGCACACAAAAAATATATACCAAATACACACCACTTCACACTAGTGTTCACAAGGCGAAAGGAGTGAGCTGAGGGCTACTCATACTGCGCTCACAGTGGGCGATAGACGTGATTCCGTCTGGAACCCCCCGAAAAGGACTGCTTTTCCTCCTTTACGGCCAGTCTGCTTGCAGATTGTGTGAAGTACTTTTCTTCCGGAACACCAAAGATACTGATCCTATGAATGAATTTCTCTTCTAATACATTCGATTCACCAAAACAGCAGATTACAGCACACACTCTCCTACACTAGGATGGGCGAATTATTGAATCAGTAAAGCGAAAATAAAATCACTACATATTCTTCAATTTTCGCATTTCACACACACACGGGAGCGAAAATTCGAAACTTCAAAAAACCAATGCAGCAACAGCAGACCTTGCCTTCATTCGCTCGCTCTGATGATAGCTGATGGGGAGGGCCAGAGTGCGTGAATCAATCGCCAGACATTTTTTTCTTTCTTCCGTTGTACGATTTTTCATCCAGTAGCCAGGCTGATTGCAGCAACACTCCCGTACCGATTATTCCCGGCGAAAATAGCACTCCAGCTTCCCGTCGGATACGGGAATAACCGTAATCGCGAATAATTTTCTCCGAAGCCACCAACGCCGAAGCTTTTCACTTAAATTTTCGCACACGGACAGACAAGGAACGCGACGACGACGACTGCAAAATTTCAACTCCACTCTCTTTGGCTGACTGCTGGCTACCTGACCTGCCTGATGATGATGTCTCTAGCTGATGATCACTGCTCATGAATGAGCCATGAACAGTCTGCTCACTCTCTCACAGCGCGACAAAAGTTCATTCATAATTGTTTGACCAGGGATGGATCTATGGGAAAGAATGGACGGCATTGAGGCTGTGTTGTTGGTGGTGAATTTTCACTTAAATTTCATACTTCGAAAATAAATTAAAGTGTTCGAAAATCCCTCTGTTGTTAATCGTCTGATTTTGGAGAACGTACGCGGTAAGAAAAAAGTACCAAAAAGTAAGTTATTTTCATTCATCTCAGCACTATCACAAACGAAGTGACAGACGATTAACTGGCGAAGAAATCAATTAAAATGATGTGGTTCGCAGTAATAGAATTTTCTTAGAAGCTTGTGCCATCAGCCAAAAGATAGACTAGTATTTTTGTTTTGATTTGAACTAAGTTGATTTTGTGTACAATGATCTTTGACAGTGTGCAAAGAGTGTATCATTTTGTCATTTTTAGCAAGCTATGTGAGCAAGCTATGGACTTGCTATTGGTCCCAAGCAAACGATTAACGTACCCTATTCTAGTTTAAATTCTATTACTACACTATGTTTGTTTTGATTCGCTATGAAAGTTTGACAGATAAAATGAGGGGTTAGTGGATTTTCCCTTGTTTCAAGGGGTGAATCGATTAGCTTGGGACCGAAGAGAGTACCAGAGCTGAGCCAAAAAGTTGAGCACGTTTCTTCGGGACCTTCTTGTCTTAGAGTTACCTCTATGCAGGGTGGCCACCCGCATAAACGCGAACCATAAATTGACCTTACCTAAAATGGTTAAAAATTGTTTATAATCCCTGCTAAACTTTAACTGAAATGGTTATGGAACTTTACATGAACGTTTAATGATAAAGTTTCAACCTTATGTATAATGGTTTTTTGGAACTGGATCTTACAAATAATGGGTTGTTAAGAACCATTACCGTTCCAAATTCTTGTTTTCTCCATACATGTTCGGAAAGAGAACTATATTAGAACCTTTTAACTTATGGTTTGAGAACTTTAATGGTAATGGTTATGGTAGTCAGTAAGGTCCACGAATGGTTTTGTAACATCGATCAACTTTATGTGGAATATATCGCGGATTGGTTGCCTGTAATTTACTGATTACCAATTCACGATATATTCCACGTAAAGTTGAGCGATAATACAAAACCATTAATGGACCTTACTGACTACCATAACCATTACCATTAATGTTCTCAAATCATAAGTAAAAACGTTCTTATATAGTTCTCTTTCTGAAAATGTATGGAGAAAACAAGAATTTGGAATGGTAATGGTTCTTAACAACCCATTATTTGTAAGGTCCAGTTCCAAAAAACCATTAAAGAGCCTGAATTTATAAAGAGGCGACATCTTATCTATTTGACAGGTCTTCTGTTCGATTGGAATGACTTTTCCTATGACTTTGACAGACAATCGATTGTTCCAATTTTGACATGTCGTCTCTTTATAAATTCAGGCTCTTTAAAAACCATAATACATAAGGTTGAAACTTTATCATTAAACGTTCATGTAAAGTTCCATAACCATTTCAGTTAAAGTTTAGCAGGGATTATAAACAATTTTTAACCATTTTAGGTAAGGTCAATTTATGGTTCGCGTTTATGCGGGCAGTGAATTTTCATTTTGAAAATCCCGGTTTTTTCCCGGTTTTCCCGGTTCAAATCTTAAAAATTCCCGGTTGTTAATATGCAAAAAAAAAACAAAATTTACTGATAGGATAAAAAAAATGTGATTTAAGAAGATTCCCAAGATTCTGGAGCTTTGAAATTTGTGTAGAGTCTGAAACTAGAACTTTTCTTCAAAATTTGTGATTAATAACATGCTTCGTGATGCAAGATTTGGAGAAACAATAATTAAAATGTGAAATTTTGAATTTTTTTTCAAGATCACAGATTTATAAAAAAAAACATCATACTTATGAGTCGTGGAGTCATAATTGTCACGCTCTGAGACTTGGAAGCATTTTAAGGGTAATAAAAAATTACATAGCAATCTGTAGAATCTGGCGGACAAACCCTGGAATTTTTAGTAAAATTTAAAAGAATTCAAAGTGTTGATTAAAAACAAATATTGAGAAGGATTCCCTTACAGTTTTCGAAGGAGAAGAGCAGATTTCCAGAATTATTCTTAGAATTATTTATGAAATCCATAGAAATTGTTAGATGAATTTGGAAGGATTTCTTTGGAGAAGAATGCAAGTTCTAAATTAAACTGTTAGGTAATTTTAGTAGATTTAAAAAAGAATTGTGAAAATAAAAATAAAACATTGCAGAAAATTCCTACGTGGTTCTGATGGGATTTAAATGGGCATCGTGAGGAACATGACAGATGAATTTTAAGAAGAATTCCAAGAGAATTATGATCGGAATTCAACAAGTAACAGAGTTCTTAAAATGTTCTGGCAATAATTTTAACCCTAGTGCGAATGATTCATCACATAACCCAAACAAAATTGATTCCAAAAAATTTGCTGATAATTAGAAAGAAATTCTTTAAAATACTCCAAGGGGTTTATAAATTAATTTTCGAAAGATTTCTTTTGTTTTGAATAGAGTTAAAAGAAATGTTTGAAAAGATTTTTAAAGGAATCAAAGTCTCCGGATAGGCGGGAACGGGAATTATATGAAGGATTCTAATAAATTCTTAGAAGGGGTTGGATGAAAATTCCTAAAAGAATTCAACGGTAATTATTACGCGGAGTGTTTTCTGGTTTATTTCAGAACAATTTCAAGATAATTCAGAGCAGAATTCCAAGTTAATTCTGGAATTCATCATGAGAATTTTGAACAACGAAAAATTAAAACCCCGGAAAAGAATAATTCAGTTTCGGTTTTTACAAATATTTGTTTCCAAACTCCAGCATCTTCAATATTTTCTTTAGAGGACCATGCACTTTGCATCTGAAATTGAAACGACAAAAATCAATTTGCAATATTGCTGAGTGATTAAATTCTAAAAACAATAAGACGGTATACTGAAGAAAATTATGCAACAAATAGAGCAAGACATTCATTTGCTAAAGGATCACTCTGTTTTAATGGTTTATTCTGAAATTCTGATGTATAAATTTGTTCCTATGATATGGTTAATTTATTTTCCCGGTTCTCTTGCAGAATTCACGGGTTTTTCCCGGTTTTCCCGGTTACTTTCCAAATTCCCG
This sequence comes from Ochlerotatus camptorhynchus, assembly GCF_037179485.1. Lineage (NCBI taxonomy): Eukaryota > Metazoa > Arthropoda > Insecta > Diptera > Culicidae > Ochlerotatus > Ochlerotatus camptorhynchus. The sequence continues at coordinate 1,698,464 of NW_027040672.1, forward strand.
GATATTTCCCGGTATTCGCGGATTTCCCGGTTTGCTGGCCACCCTGTCTATGGTACAATCCAGTAGTAGCATGTAGTAGTGTTGCCTTGTGGTACTCTGAAAAAATGCAATAGCAGGCTCGTCACCAAAGTTTTCGAGCCGCTCCATCTGTCACTTCGTTTGTGGTTATATCAACAACAACAACGTTTGTGTGATAAAGTTTTAACCTTATGTATTATGATTTTTTTTGGAAATGAACCTTACAAATAATGGGTTGTTAAGAATCATTACCACCGACAAACCGACATGAATGACCACAGCAAAAACAATAAAATTTCTGACCAAAGCACAGCACTGACATCTGGCTCCGTGTTCGTGGGAAATATTTAGCTAAGTCATGAACCCGCATGCAAAAGTTATGAATTGGTTCGTGTCTGATCTATTCTGGACAAATTATGTTTATCTAGATCAAAAAATCCTATGGTTTTGACAGTTCGGATCACTGCACATTTAAATCGGCCGTTTTCGGACATAAGTAAGCATTAAGGCTGTGAACCATTTGCCGAGTTAAATTTAACTCGTGGTTAAAAGTGACATTTCGAAAGTTATTTTCTATGTTCGAAAATCCCCGTGCTGTCGATCGACCGGTTTTCGAGCCAAGGTTGTCAAAATTTAACTTCTTGTCTGTCAGAAATAACCACGCTCGGATAGCAGGGTTAATCAATAACTTTCCATCTGTCAAATTTTAATAAAAAGTTTAAAAAATCCACCAAATGGTTCAGAGCCTAAGTGTCATGTCGGTTTGTCGGTGCCATTACCATTCCAAATTTTGGTTTTCTTCATACATTTTTGGGAAAGGAATTATATTGGAACCATTTTATTTATGATTTGAGAACTTTAATGGTAATGGTTATGGTAGTCGGTAAGGTCTATAGATGGTTTTGTAACATCGACCACCTTTATGTGGAATATATTGCGAATTGGTTGCCTGTAAATGACTGATTACCAATTCGCTATACATTAACGTAAAGTTGACCGATAATACAAAACCACAGACTAACAGACATAACACATAGAATATTTCGCACTGTAAAACATCGTCGCTAAAACATTACCGCCATCTGTTTAGTACAGTGTGGTGGGTAGTACCATAGAGGTAACTCTAAGACAAGTAGGTCCCGAAGAAACGTGCTCAACTTTTTGGCTCACCTCTGGTACTATCTTCGGTCCCAAGATTGTCGAATCACCCCTCGAAACATAGGAAAAACCAATAACCCCTCATTTTATCTGTCAAACTTTCATAGCGAATCGAAACAAACATTGCGTAGTACTAGAATTTCGACTAGAATAGGGTACGTTAATCGTTTGCTTGGGACCAATAGGCTACTAAAGTGGTGAGCCAATTTAAAATCGTTAGTTTCGTATTGATTGTTGGTAGTACGCTGAACAGATGGCGGTAGTGTGTAAATGTCAAACGCAAGGGAATTGACTATACGCGCCACAGTTGGTGGTTCTACCAACTACGATACTTTTAAATTGACCGTTAAATCACAGACAAACATTGCATATTTATCACTCGTCATCGTCGCTTAAACATTACCGCCATCTGTTGAATACACTGTGTTGGGAAGTGCGCTGAACACATCAGGCATAACATTTGATAACGGCACAAAAGCATTTGTAAACAAACTTTTTAAGGCCCTTTACACGCGAACCAAAGTACGCGCACGCAAACCAATACCACTTTCGGAAAGGTGATAGTTGCCCCTATCCGATGATGTTGTTGGCACAGACAAACAGACATAACCATCATAAGTTGTTCATCGAGCAATCATTTAACGGTCAATTTGAAAGTATCTCAGTTGGTAGTACTGCCACCTGTGGCACGCATAGTAAATTCTCTTGCATTTGACGTTTACACACTACCGCCATCTGTTCAGCGTACTACCCACCACAGTGTACTCAACAGATGGCGGTAATGTTTTAGCGACGATGTTTTATAATGAGAAATATTCAATGTGTTATGTCTGTTTGTCTGTGTTGTTAATTTGCCTGGGCGTACTTTGGTTCGCGGGTAAAGGGCCTTAAAAAGTTTGTTTACAAATGCTTTTGTGCCGTTATCGAATGTTATGCCTGAGATGGCCGTAGTGTGTAAACGTCAAACACAAGGCAATTGATTATGCGCGCCACAGGTGGCGGTACTACCAACAATCAATACGAAACTAACGATTTTAAATTGGCTCACCACTTTAGTAGCCTATTGGTCCCAAGCAAACGATTAACGTACCCTATTCTAGTTGAAATTCTATTACTACACTATGTTTGTTTTGATTCGCTATGAAAGTTTGACAGATAACATCAGGGGTGTGTGGATTCATGCAGAACATGCAGGGGTGAGTGAAATAGCTTGGGACTGCTTGGGACCGTTGTTCTGGTACTGAGTGAGCCAAAAATAATAATGATTTTCTTCGGGACCCAGTGGTCTTAGAGTTACCTCTATCACAGACAAACAGACATAACACTCGCAAGTTGTTCATCGAACAAGCATTTAACGGTCAATTTAAAAGTATCGTAGTTGGTAGTATCGCCACCTGTGGCGCGCATAGTCAATTCCCTTGCATTTGACGTTTACACACTACTGCCATCTGTTCAGCGTACTACCCACCACAGTGTATTCAACAGATGGCGGTAATGTTTTTGCGACGATGTTTTACAGCGAGAAATATTCAATGTGTTATGTCTGTTTGTCTGTGCCTCTATGGTACTACCAACTACGATACTTTTAAATTTACCGTTAAATGCTTGTTCGATTAACAACTTGCGAGTGTTATGTCTGTTTGTCTGTGACAAAGCCATTAAAACGCTGGTCAGACTACAGAGTTATAACATGTTATAACGGTTGTCAAATAATTGCAACACAGAAACCACCATCAAGATAGCGCTATAACATGTTATAACTCTGTAGTCTGAACGTACTATAAAACGCTGTACAGACTGGAGAGTTATAACATGTTATAACGGTTGTCAAATAATTGCAACACAGAAACCACCATCAAGATAGCGCTATAACATGTTATAACTCTGTAGTCTGAACGTACTATAATGGACCAACTGACTACCATAACCATTACCATTAAAGTTCTCAAACCATAAGTAAAAAGGTTCTAATATAGTCCCCTCTCCGAAAAGGCATGGAGAAAACAACTTTTTTGAATGATAATGGTTCTTAACAACCCATTATTTGTAAGGTTCACTTTCAAAAAAGCATAATATCACATAATAATACATAAGGTAAAAACTTTATCACACACACGTTCATGTACATCGAAAAATGCGGGTCTGACTCTGGTAAACAGTACCACGGTACCACTGAAATGTCAGTGAGTTCATTAGTGACGTCACGATGCAGAACCTAACTCACGCTGATGAATGACCTCTACTCACGCCTCGTTCAATCATTCTCAGCAATCATTTTCTTGTTTTGACTTTTGGACATCACCGAACTCACCAGTAAAACTCCAAAATCTGTGTGGATGTCAACATTATTTTATCTAGATCAGCTCGACAGGGCGAGAGGCTACCAGATTCAAAGGATTATATAAATAAACGAACTACAAAATGCTGACCAGACTGCCTCGACCTCGGGCTCGACCCTGATAAACAAATACCGTAAACTAACAATAACCCAAATGGTAAACCCATTCCATACATTGCTTGGATGATACCACGAATACGTCGTTCAGCACTTTGTTATAGTTATTTCTATTAGGTCGATCACTTTCAATTTTCAAGTTATTTTGCATGAAAAATATTAATTTTCTTGCCTTTGTTTACATCCCCTCAACACCGCTCAAAAATTGGCGCCTTTCTCCAGAGCAAAATTTAGAACTCGTTCGTGGCTTTCTCATTATATTTTACAATATCTTGATTGAGCCAAAAAAATCTGTATACCCTAATACAAATTGTATGGTTATTTTGCTTAACCTTGTTCAGGGTATCATTCAAACCATTTTTGTGGAATAGTTTTATAATTGAGTTATCATTCGGGTATGGTATTTTTATTAATGTATGGTTTGAAATGTAAGAAACTGATCAATATGATGTCAAACGGTCGAATATGCTTCTATTCTTTACCCCTGACCAGTTTATTTTGATGTTTAAGTTTTCTTTGTTGATGATGTTTATGTATACAATCATTAGTGATTATTACAATGATTTAATCATACTTTTTCATTGGTATGATTAAATTAGGCCAGCCTTAAGAAACACTTTGTGATAAACTTTACAAATTTGATTTAAGGATAAAATGTTAAGTATTGATCCTAACTTTATCTTATCTGTCGAACAAATCTGTTAAAGAGACGGCCCAAACGCAATGTGGGCGGAAGCGGAACGGAAACGGAAAGTTTGACAGTTGTCATAAATGACATCAAGATGTCTAACCGAAGTCGATTTGATACTAACTAGCTTTCAATCCGACAAATCTAGATAGAGCTGGAATTAGGGCGTTACAGCTTTTGTAAACATTGACTTCTATCGATGATTTCTAGGAACTCAAGACATGCCCACGCAGACGAATACAACCATCGGAAAGGGGAAGTCTTTCCCTACCCGATAAGGATGTTGGTTTGCGTGAGCGAGCCTTGAATTTCTAGAAATCATCGATAGAAGTCATTGTTTACAAAAGCTGTTAGGCCCTAATTCCAGCTCTATCTAGAAATACGCTTACTCAGATTGGGCCGCTTCCGCTGTCATTGCGCTTGGGCCTTTAAGGCTGGCACACAATGTATAAGTTTCCGGGTTTTTTGACAGATAATGCATGTTATAACTCTCCAGTCTGGACATCGTTTGAGATTTTGGCAACAAAACCACAAAACCGTTCTTATTTGGCACCGTGCCAAAATCGAACGGATTTTCTTCTTCATTCCTTTATTTAAAGTCGGTCTCTGTTCCGCAATCTAGTGCCTAAAGCCCTACAGTAAAAGTGTGGACGTCTGTCAAAAGTTGTTCAAATCGAACCGTCGAAATGCACCGCTTTGCTCGATTGGAACAGCTTTTTTTCAGTTTTGTGGTGACAGTCGTTCATACTTTAACTAGAGGGCTTTAGTGCCAATCACCGACGGCCACGGACATCAATTGCCATCCATTGACGGCAATCGAATGTGCAGGAAGGCAGCTTCTACACCTGCGTAGGTTATCGCACCCATTCACACATGGGCCGGGACCAACGGCTTTACTTCCCTTCCGAAGGAAGACGTGAACAGAGGTTTTTATGCCTTAGAAACCGACCTCGGCTGGGATTGAACCCAGACCCATTGGGGTAAGAAAGTAGTCTCGCATACCACAACACCACCGGCGCCGGCAAAATCGAACGGATTTTACTCCTTGTGATTACAATTCTTAATACAAGATTAACGTCCATGTCATGAAGATGACTCACGGTGGTCCAAAATCAACGAAACGTCCATGTCATGAAGATGACTCACGGTGGTCCAAAATCAACGAAACCATAAATTAAATTTCAAAATAAAACCGTTCGATTTTGGCAACACTAAATTTTTGGGCTTGTTGTTAAAATCGAACGGGTACGCCAAGTTTCATTGAATTCTTAGAAGTAAAATCTGAAATTCGATTACTTGTTCGCTATTTTGCGTCTATTTGCTCACTTGGGCTTTCAGAAAAGTCTATAATATTACCAACGTTACGACGCCCAAAATTCTGTACTAGGGCATTAGAAAAATCTATAGATGTAATATCTTCTTTATAGACTTCTCTGAATGGCTAAGTATTAGTGCAAAACTTTGGGTGTCTCTATCTGCCGCTATTCGCATAACAGTCCTATGTAGGAACAGGAAATCCATAGAACATGGGACTATTATGCGAAAAGCGGCAGCTAAGTATAAGTTCAAAAATTATCGTACATGTACACGGTTTCTTGCACTTATACTTAGTATATAGCACTTCGTGTATAGTAATGTACATGGGCAAACACATTTACACGAAAACCGTCAGAGAAGTCTATATTACGTAGGCGTAACGTTGGGTCCAAATTATGTATATTAACTGCCCTCTAAATGCTTCAACCATGTAAGTACTTATTTTATATTGTAAACACATACTAGATAGATTACTTATCCACATTAGCTCATGTAAAATGTTTATAATAAGCTATAATAATTAAGAACAGGATCAAATGTCATCATTAAAGGCCTTAAAACATGTAATAACTACTATAACTTTTAAACCTTCTTAAAAAAAGGTAAAGCAACTCACATTAATTACTACACAAAAATATATTTCGTATAATTTTGAAACAATAATAGCCAATTGATTAGTAAAATATACAATGATCATAAAAAGCATTTCAAACTAAAAACCATGAACACGAGTCCTTCGCAGACGTCTTTCTTCGTACTAAAGATATTCAATGAAACAGATGTCCATAATTCAAACGTTTTTTTTTTCTGTTTCCTTATGGACTCTTATGGACACTTTGTTATAAATGCATTACACATATTTTTTGTTTGTTTTTTGATTTTTTTTATCGAAAACCCAATTCTGCTCCAAATGTAAATGCTTAAACATAAAAGACTCACTTTTGAGCGAAAAACTACAACTCATGACATTAACATCGGCACTGGTGGACTCAACGATAGCCGCCGTCCGCTCGTTCACCGCGACTCTCGATACGACCTAGCAACATAATTGACACCGACGCATCGAAAATCTGTCCCATCCATTTATCTGCGCTAAGAGTAACCGTGAAGTGCCTTCTATTGCGTCGGAGAGAATTCAGTCGGGATCAGAATTCGGCAATGCATCTCGCGAATCAATGGCACAGTGTAGGCTACGCATTCATCCCAACCGGGAGATCTCCAGGCCGACTCGCGGGTTTCCTTGCGCGATTGATAATCCTTGTAACCTGCGGAAAAGTCGAACTATAACAACACATTTAATAAGTACGAAATCAACACCTACACCAAATATGATGCACGTTGTACAGTCGACCAATCTGGGAGAAAAATCCGGCAAAGGCCTCGTCGTTATTCTGCCGGTAGTTGATTGCTCGGGCCCAATTGTTGCCCCACTCGATCATGGTGCCCGGCTTGAGGCGATACGAACGGATTTCGTAGATGTTCTTACCATTGCGCAGTGCCAACTGCGGCCAGTAGCTGAACGCGAGCAAGTATTGCAGATGGCGCGAACGAAGGAAAGTTCCCCGTTCCTGGGTCAGTTTGACGTAGTCCTGCAAACATTGAAGGGTCAAGAAAACACCTACACTCTACAGCGTATCTAAGAGTGTTTGAATACGAAAAATTACTTACTGGGTCGTCGTGTAGGGCCTTTTTGGTTTGATCTACCATTTCGAAACCACCGGTGTAACGCCACAGATGCAGGCACTGGTCCAGATCCCCAACGTCGACACTCCACGAGCCAATCAATTCTATGGTTAGATTTTTCTTCGATGACACAATTTCCACTGATTTCTTGCTGCAAAATGAGATCATTTGAAAATATGAGTTTTAAACCAGCCGCATCAAAGTAGATTTAAATTAAGTTTGTTTAACCCTTTCCTTCCCACGGTATCGCAGGTGATCCACAACGTTGCGCAGTTCAGGCAAATCCCGATCAGCAATTTCCCGATTTTTTTCCGGTATTTTGGAATTTTTTCCGGTTAAACGACATAAGCTTAAATTAAGCATATAAGCAAAAACGATTGAGCCGAAGGTATCACTAAATGGGACAAGTCTTTACTAATAGCGAATTCCGAAACCGAACTTTTCGTTGGTACGAACCTCAACCTGAGGCAGGTTTAAAAAACAAACGAAAAAAACGACGGCCCGATACCCGATCCACGTTGAAAGTTTTTTTTTTTTTTTTTTTTTTTTCTTTATTTTTGTGATTTTTAGCCGTAGGCTAGTTCATCACATACACGTTGAAAGTGAATAATCTAGGTTAGAACTGAATACCCGGATTCAACAATATTTGTCGAACTTTTTATGTATATTTTTAGTAGTCTTAACGATATTGAAATTCTCCTGAACACTGCCTCAAAAACACACTCATTTGGAATACTGCCAGAAATTTATTAAAATTCTCTTGTTTAAAAATTATTTCTATTTTTATTTTATTTTTTTTCTTTATTAGAGAGATTTTTAGCCGTTGGCTGGTTCATCTCAATAAAAAAAGATAAGGTTTTGACGTAGGACTACGTCTTTGATTTCTATATGAGGGTACACTTTGTGAAAAACAAAAATGGAACATGTAACAAATTAAGAAAGATTTTGAACGTAAATAAATCAGCTGCCCCTGGTCCAATTCCAATAATTTTATCACCAATCGATCAGAAATATGGCTACGCATCGATAACAATGCTTCCAAATGTTGATTTTCAACAAGAAACTATTGAAAAATTGGTAAATGTCCAGCATTTTCCAAAAGCGTCGAATTAACTAACAAATCCACCAATTACCTACATGCATATGCTGCTTCCCCAGCACAGTCGTCAGAGAGTAGTAAGTAGACGAAACAAGTCGAAGTGGCATTTGCCTCCGATCCTCGGGCGCGTGCGAATAGGGAGGATGGAATTGCTTAATATTTTGCACACTCATCGCCATACTCAGAACCACACTCTCCCAACGACCACACCACTGTGTGGTGGTGTTCGGTCGTCGAAATTAGTAGCAGCAGTAGCAGTGCTTTCGGCGTGTGGCGTTGAAAATTGTTCTCCAGTAACAACGAAAGGCTGCCTGCAAGCAGCGAGCTGCAGAGCCCACATAAGCAACCATCAAAGGAGGAAGAAGCTGCACCGCTATGCTATGGATCGGAATCAGTAGCTCTTCGTGAGTCGCTGCGGTTCGGTCATCTATGCCAAGCGTGTCACCCTCGCTTCAAACGACATACAGCTCGACAGCCTCATCCGTGTTCAACAGCTCAGAATTACTCAACCATCACTACAAAACGGTCCTTTTCAGGGCCACCAAAAATTTGTTAAAGAGTATAGTTCCCACAAGCAGCTAGCTATCAAGACTCAACCTGTCTATAGAAGGTGTGGAATTGTAGGCCTGAATATATTAGTGCAATTAGTATTTCCTCGGCTTTCATTCCGCACGATTCGTTTCTTTCGTTTAATCAATCACCCTTGTAGTGACGTCGAAAAGGTTGTTTCAGTCGGCGCTTACATACGAAATTCATGTGGATTATAGAATTTTTTGTATGTTACCAAAATTTATGAATGGTTTGCCACTAAATGTTGAGATAATTTATTGATTATTGAGTTATCACACTATATACCATGAAAAAGCAGCCTGTTTGTGAGTTTTTGCCTGTTTTCAAGTAAGGAGTTATCATAAAAAACAAATCGCCAGCTGGTATTTCCCGGCTACTTAAAAAATAAATAAAATCAAACAAAATCATCATGCAGAACAAGCTAGGATTTGTTTTACTTCATATTTCACAAAATTTCTTTCGAGTGTTAAAACATCGTATCCCGCAAAGTTTACATTTTTCCCTCTACCAACACATACATCAGGGCTAGATAGATCTCCACAGGATCTATATTTAGAATCAACGCAATTTCAAAAAACCAAAATCCACAGCATTACTAAAAGAGGTCAAGTTTCCGAGGGGGGCGACACATCTAAATCTCAAGTTGAGATGCTAAACACTCTCTCACACTAGCGAATCTATCTTCGAAAAATCTTCTTTCATTTGCCGCATCTACTTGCATCGCTCATCATCTTTTGCAGGAAATCTTCAGAATCGTCATCAATCTTCTTTCTATCTACTCAGCGTGCGCGCAGCTAAACACAGCAAAACACAATCTTTTTTGCATCGTAGATAGAGTCGTCCCCCTCGCAAGTTTCGACCAATAGCAGATAGACTTTAATTCTAAACAAGCCAAACGATTGGAAATGTATCTACCAATCTGCTAAAATGAACTCTTAGTTAATTTTCAATAAATGTCCAACTGTTGCAATGGTGATCAAAATTATCACCGAATGTCTGAAAACAGCGCATTCCCTAACACAGACTTAAAAATCGAATTCGATGCGGTCCCACTGTACGGTGCTCATTTAATCACCGTAAGTGGTGGTGTCCAGTCCAGCAGCAGCAGCAGCAGCAGCAGCAGCAGGAGTGCTTTCAACAACAACAACAACAACGAAAGGCTGCCTGCAAGCAGCGAGCTGCAGAGCTCATATGAGCAACCATAGAGAAGGAGGAAGAAGTTCCACCGCTAGGCTAGGATCGAAATCAATAGCTCGTCGTGCTCAGCTCAGCATTACTCAACCATCACTACAAAACGGTCCTTTTCAGGACCACCATAAATTTGTTAAAAGTATTATTTGGACATTTGTCAAGGTCATCAGTTCCCGCAAGCAGCTAGCTATCAAGGCTCAACCTGGTCTCTATATAAGGTGTGGAATTGTAGGCCCGAATGTATTGGTGAGATTAATCATCGTCCAACCATTATCCAGAACACACTGGTAGGAAGTGTTAAAAATCCATATAGAATTTGAGAGATGTGGGAATAATTCGCTATTCAGTCCCCAGAAAGCCAATAAAATCAAATTTGTGAGAAAATTAGCTCTCACGAGTTCAATCTCTCGAAATTCCTCCTTTTTTACATATTCTGCACAAACGATACTTTCCGCCCCCCTCCCATTCATATAATTCGGAAGGAAATCCTGTGAGGGGTGAATTGAATACACTTTAATACCAAAATGCACAAAATTTAAAAATTCATAAATAACAAAAAAATCAAAATACACCTTTTAAAGTCGGGTAGATGAATCGAAAATACTCAAGTTGACAGTCCCTTGGATTCTCTTCATCAACTTTCTGTTTGAAATAAATACTACAAATTTGATACGCTTACAAATAAAAAACGGAAAGAGTTAAGATAATTGATGATTGATCAATTAAAAGAACTAAATGTTCACATTTGTTCCGTCCACTAGCGGTCCTACGTCAAGCTTCCGTTCGTGCCCCTAGGCATAGACCCTTCTACTTTTTTTATGATAACTCCTTACTTGAAAACAGGCAAAAGCTCACAAACAGGCTGCTTTTTCATGGTATACAGTGTGATAATTCAATAATCAATAAATTATCTCAACATTTAGTGGCAAACCATTCATAAATGTTGGTAACATACAAAAAATTCTATAATCCACATTAATTTCGTATGTAAGCGCCGACTGAAACAACCTTTTCGACGTCACTACAAGGGTGATTGATTAAACGAAAGAAACGAATCGTGCGGAATGAAAGCCGAGGAAATACTAATTGCACCAATATATTCAGGCCTACAATTCCACACCTTCTATAGACAGGTTGAGTCTTGATAGCTAGCTGCTTGTGGGAACTATACTCTTTAACAAATTTTTGGTGGCCCTGAAAAGGACCGTTTTGTAGTGATGGTTGAGTAATTCTGAGCTGTTGAACACGGATGAGGCTGTCGAGCTGTATGTCGTTTGAAGCGAGGGTGACACGCTTGGCATAGATGACCGAACCGCAGCGACTCACGAAGAGCTACTGATTCCGATCCATAGCATAGCGGTGCAGCTTCTTCCTCCTTTGATGGTTGCTTATGTGGGCTCTGCAGCTCGCTGCTTGCAGGCAGCCTTTCGTTGTTACTGGAGAACAATTTTCAACGCCACACGCCGAAAGCACTGCTACTGCTGCTACTAATTTCGATGACCGAACACCACCACACAGTGGTGTGGTCGTTGGGAGAGTGTGGTTCTGAGTATGGCGATGAGTGTGCAAAATATTAAGCAATTCCAAACTCCCTATTCGCACGCGCCCGAGGATCGGAGCCAAATGCCACTTCGACTTGTTTCGTCTACTTACTACTCTCTGACGACTGTGCTGGGGAAGCAGCATATGCATGTAGGTAATTGGTGGATTTGTTTGTTAATTCGACGCTTTTGGAAAATGCTGGACATTTACCAATTTTTCAATAGTTTCTTGTTGAAAATCAACATTTGGGAGCATTGTTATCAATGCGTAGCCATATTTCTGATCGATTGGTGATAAAATTATTGAAATTGGACCAGGGGCAGCTGATTTATTTACGTTCAAAATCTTTCTTAATTTGTTACATGTTCCATTTTTGGTTTTCACAAAGTTGTTGAATTGCCGGCTGATTGCTCGAATTGGCTCGTGTTGTGTATAATTCCGGCTCCGTGGTTCCAAAAACAGAAAGTCGCGTTGACGAAGAGACCTCTCTGGGGCATACATATTTAGCTGTGACAGCAGTGTTGGACAGTCAATGTCACCCGTAAGCAGCTTTCTAGCGAACATAGCTTGAGCGACCGTCCGTCTCACATCTAATGGCTCGATTCCCAGGAGACGGCAACGCTCCTCGTACGGTGACAAGTTCGTTGGGTCACACCAGTTGAACAACTGAACTTGACTCCAATAAATATCGCACAAGCGAGCAGTAAAGTGACCTCAGGCATAGCGGGTCACGAAACTCGTCGGCAATTTTGAAAATAAAGCCCAATTGTCGATTTGCTCTGGAGATGATGTCATTGTAGTGGATTCTGAAAGTGAGTCTGCAGTCCAAGGTAACGCCGAGATCCTTTATGTGCTCTACACGAGCTAGAGAGCGTCCGTAGAGAACATAGTGAAACATGATTGGTTCGATTTTTTCGGTGATAGGAAATAATGTTACATTTTTCTATGCTTAGACTCATCAAATTTCTTGAGCACCAGTCAGCAAAAATACCTAACATATTCTGGAGATCCCAGCAGTCCGAGAGGCTTTTAATAATTTTGTAGATTTTCGTATCGTCTGCATAGAAAACGCGGCATCCTGATGATATCAGCAAGGCGACGTCGTTTAAAAAGATCGAAAATAGTAGCGGTCCTAGGTTACTGCCTTGAAACGCCATTGAATTTACTTTGGCCTACCGGATGGCTGAAGATAAAAATTGATTCGGTCAGAGCGCTTCTTTTGTTTTTGAGAAAAATGGGTGTCAACATTCATATTACGCGTTCTCATTCATCAAACGCATAATTGACTTGTTAACTCTGAAACAATGGATTTATTTGATGTTATCTGCTCAAAAGGCCCAAAATGGACGATTAGGCCGAAGTAGTGCTCTACCCTAGTCATTTTAACATTTTTGGGTCATTTGTGACTTGTCCGGGCCCGGGGATGAGATTTGAACGAGTGGCTTTGGCGTGTGAGGTATGCTACCGCTATTCAAATAACAATCCCACTCCTGTGGACTTCCTATCCACATGGAACTGTTATGTGAATAGCGGCAGTATGGATGGAAACCACTACACAGGTGCTGTCCCCTCCTTGTTGCTATTTATAACCAATAACCAGCAGAAACCCATCAGAGATAAGCAAAACGTAATCACACAATTTTTGTGTTTTTTTTTTGTCAACAATACAAAACAGTTGGTAGACAAATTCAACTCACTAGTTCTCCATGTACTGTCCAACCGAGTCCGGCCGGATATTGTGCGTGTGCAGCTCGTAGATGATCTCCTTGTCGCTCAGCATCCGGCTGTGCGATTCCTTGGTTGGTTCAATTTTGCGAACCAACAACTTGCTGAGCCACGATTCCGACCCATCCCGGGCTAGAGCCGCCGTGGTCGAGAGTGCCCTGTAATGTTCCATAGCGATAGAAAATCATTGCAAGAAAAATTGCGCATCATTCCTTCCGAACATTGAAGAAGGAACAAAATAATGGATGAAAGTCATTACCTAACCGGTTGATGAAAGGCTTTCACCATGAGCCGAAGCGAAACAAAGGTCATCCTTTGGCTGTGTTTCGGCTAGCGATTGCAATGAAGAGGAAAACAGAGCAATTTCCAATAATATGGTATGCAGATTACGTTATCTAGTGCTAACAGTAGCAGCACTTCGATCGAGCTAATATGAATATTTTCGTAGATAATTTAACCAAAAATAAATGCAATAAAAACAACAGGATCGCACTACTTTTGCGTTTGTGGGCACGAATGAATAAGAAGACTGATAAAAACAGCCATCGCTGATTCTGCTGATTTTGACGTTTTTCCTTGGCGCCGTTCGTTTTGAAGGTTATCGTAAAGTCGAAATAGCCCGGCGCACACATTCGATACCTTTTGGAGCGCGTTCGCATCGACGTATTTTCCATCAAAGATTCAAACCGAATCGAGATCTTCCCTCCGAATGCACGGCCAATCATACTAACTCAGAGAGAGAGGCACTTTTACTCAGGTATATGAGAAATTTCTAAAAACGTAGGTCACAAAGCGCTAGAAATAAAATCATACGCTTTTAGAAAAATAGCTCACACAACTGAGGTAAAGTAACTCTTTCCCTGAGTTAAGGGCCATGTACAAGGGATACGTTGCTTTTGCGTGAACTTGACAGTAAACCCATGTAAAATTTACGTCAACGGAACGCAAACGTATCCATAATGCATGGCCCTTTAGGTTGTACGACTTTTCCCAGAATACCAGTTCCCCGAATGTACTGTTTTCCAAAAAAACTTTTCCCCGAATGTGCCCGCTGTTTTTATATTTTTGGGCTGTATAACATTTGCCAGAATCCCAATTGCCAAAAAGTCATTTCGCCAGAACGGATTATATTCCAGAAAGCCATTTACTGGAGTTGTTAGGTAACAATTGAAAATGAATTTGTTTGGGACAACTCATTTTACATAAGGTATTTGTTCCAAACAGCAATTTGCATAATAGCCATGTGTTTGAGACACTCATGATACCCAAGGCTGTGTTCCATTTGGTGAATTTTCGCTTAAATTTGACCGATGGAAAATTTCCAAATAAACCTGCTATTGTACCAGACTTATTCCTGATAGATTTGACAAACACCTTCTCGAAAATCGAACGACCAACAACAGAAGGACTTTCGAACATTATAATTTATTTTCGAAGTGTCAAATTTAAGTGAACAAGGTTGTAAACCATTTGCCGAGTTAAATTTAACTCATGGTTCAAAGTGACATTTCGAAAGTTCATTGGACAGTTCGTATACGCCACGATCAGTCAAGTTGCTTTTTACACCGTTGCTTTTTCGCGAGATTGCGAGTTATTAACAGATTGTTTATTCCTTCAGTGAGTGCGAATAGTTTGGTAAATTGACAGGAAGTCGTGTCACAGTGGGGGTTTACCCCGATAAAACCATACCGGCGAGTAAAATTGAAATAAATAGTGAACCATTATTATCGGACAAGCGTATAGAGTCGCAAAAGTGGCGACAGCCATTGCTGTCAATTGACCCATATCAGGTGATGTAGAGATCTTGCATGCAAGTTCTTATATAATCACAAGAAGATTGTGTCGTGATTTGAAGTGACGGTTGATTACATTTAATTAATTGGTTGCGAGTTATATTCTCTGTGTGGCGCGAGTGGAAGACAAAAAAAAAAAATTCGAGCAAGTGTTTCTCTCGATTTTAGCTTAATTTTCTCTAGAGTTTCATCGAAAAAGCGGTTCTGACAAACAACTTCCGTCACCGATTCCCCCTAGCCATGTCGCTGGCGTGGGACTTTCCCCCCCTCCCAGACTCCGGAGAAGGGGCAAGTAACACAATCTATGGATCATATACGGGTGCGACACTGCCGGCCTACATGGACCCACAAGGTTTGCACGGTGAAATTGTGGTGTTAAGGATGGAATCCGATACCGAATCCGGAAAACTACCGGAGCATCCTTTCTTGATTCGCTCGTCTATCGAGAAGTGGATAAAAGGAAAAATTGATGGTGCTTTCCCTGAATCTAGAGGTAAAACATACGCACTCAAAGTCCGTTCGCAGAACCAAATGAAACGCCTCCTCGCCATGGATCAGCTCTCCGATGGAACCAAGATCAGGATCACCAAGCATGCCAGTCTCAATACCACCCGTTGCGTAATCAATTGCCCAAGCATAGCAAAGGTAACCGATACCGACATTCTGTCGTATCTCAAGGATCAGAAAGTCACACAAATTCGCCGGATTACTAGGAAAGCAAGAACCGGGACCGAAAGAGAGAATACAGCTACTGTTATTCTGACAATCGATGGAACCCGCATTCCAGAACACGTTGACGTTGGGTATCTAAGGTGCAGAACCCGGCCCTATTACCCAGGACCGATGCTCTGTTTCCAATGCTTCGCTTTCGGGCACACAAGCAAACGATGTCAGCAAGCAGATAAGACATGTGGCCAATGCGCAAAAAAACACATTACTGTTCAGGGAGAAAGCTGTTCTGCCATCTCGTTCTGTCCCAGGTGTAACACGAATGATCATTCCATAGCTAGTCGGAACTGCCCGGTGTATAAGACGGAAGACGCAATACAACGTATCCGTGTTGACAAGGGAATCCCATACCCAGCGGCCAAAAGGATTTTCGAGGTGGCCACCGGAGAGAAATCCTTTGCTGGAGTCACCAACAGGAGTAAAGATTCCGATTTCGCTGACCTCTCAGCTAAATTTGACCTTCTCCTCAGCCAAATGGAGGAAAAGGACCGCAAGATTGCAGAATTGGAGGCAAAGAACCAAAGTTCTTCAACCACTAGCAAAACGGATATTGATGAACTCCGACAGATGATCGTGAACTTGCAAACCGAAGTACGACGTAAAGACGAACGTATTCAAGCCCTAGAATCAGCCCTGAAACCGGAAAGTCGGTTGAACATCATACAGAAACACGGGACCATCGAAGACTTAGTAGCCAGAGTCAAGTCTCTCGAGACCACCGTATCCCAAAAAGATAAGGAGGTTGCCAATCTTCGCCTTGTTAATCAGCAGTATAAAAAGCTCATCACAAATACCAGCTCAAAACTCCCGACACCATCTGTCCCAAAAGAGAACACCAAACAGGAGCAACAACAACAAAAATCCCAACATACACCACACGAAAAACCCTCTGGAACGAAGAAGAAGCAAAATAAACAGACAAGCGACGAAGTAGACTCAAAACGGTCAAAAACACTGGCATACATCTCTGATACTGAAATTGAACTCGACCCTTCGCCATCTGTAGAAAAGGTTGTCGACAACGAGCTTATCTCCTCGGAAGACGAGGTGATGTCCACCGAGGACAACTCAACTCCAATGGAAGACTAGACCTCCACAACCCAGTCCGTCTTACCTGATCAACCGGAAAAGAATTCCCATAACAATCAACATGCACTTTACATCTACACCACCCTCTACTGAGGCTAGAAACAATCAGGAAACAAAGCGGACTGCATCTATCTCAATCACCACAAACATTACAACGACATTGAAAACACCGGATAAGGCCTCGGGTAGTCGGGGCCCTGTCAGTGCGGACGCTATGGACCAACCGGAACTGGCAGACACCCCCCGACACTCGTTGGCAAACTCCGACGAGCACCGGAATTTCATCATCTCGGCCGTGTCACGGAGCAGTCGAGGCCCCCTCGATGCGGAAGTCATTATCCCACCGGAATCGACGGACAACCCTCGTCACCCTGTGACCGCCGGAAGAGGGACGGAAAAAGGAGGACACTCCTATCCCCCTTGGGACAGCGTGGGACCAAAGGCAACCGTAATGAATAAGGACGACGAGGGATTCAAGAAGGACAAGCTGCACAACGTCAAAAATTGTGGAAATAATGGGTCGAGTGATAACATCACATTCCCCCAACGAAGCATAAACGATGATCCCAAGGAAGATGAGAATAGCATGGAATGAGAAAGGACCAGTGGGTCGCGTGATAACTTCACTCTCCCCCACGTGGAATCCGAAAAGGCTCAAGTCGGCAGGCTGAGTGACATAAATACACCCCGAACATTTGAAACACCGCTGCATGAATTAAGTAACATGAGAGATATTCCCAAACAAGCACTATCAAATGCCCGCGAGTACGATAAATGGCGAACCCGGATTGGAGGGAGTCCCCTTCCGATCGCTGGTTCCTCATCTAGTCCGTCCTTCGTATCGATGGCTCAGACGATTTTGCCAGCAGCGGGGCCAGTTCTGGCTGCTTCTGTTGGTGGGGTCCACCATTCTCCCCTCAACACTGATAAACATCCACACATCTGAACCCAATCGATTCCATGCCAAGTCAGTCATTGGACCCGGACAAACGTCGCGGGTCACTACTGGTGAAGAACGACCTATGACCGTCGGTCCGTTATCCAGATATCCATTCCTTTCGGTGACCCAGACAACTCTACCGGAAGCGGAAACAATCCTGACAACGTCTACCGTTGATGAATTGCTGGAGTCCATCTCTAGCTCTCCAACCTCGACATGCTCCAATGCTGCCAGCTCCAAACGGCTCCACACCAGACAAGCGCAACTGCCCTCACTGTCCACTAGTCCTATCGGCCCTGGTAGACCCCGCAGCACTACTTTAGCGATCCAATGGAACATGAACGGATTTTTTAACAATCTTGGGGACTTAGAAGTTCTGGTTCATAATATCTCACCCAGGATTCTGGCTCTCCAGGAGACCCACAGAGTCAACATAATGCAGCTAGACCGCACACTTGCAGGCAAATACCGGTGGATCAACAATTGCAGTCAAAGCAATATTTATCACTCGGTTGCCCTCGGAATTGCTGATGGCATTCCGTTCATCCCTATCGACCTTAATACCGACCTCCCAATCGTAGGAGCCAAATTGGAATCCCCATTCCCGGTCTCAGTCATCAACCTATACCTACCAAACGGGAAAATCCCGGACCTTCTACACAAACTTCAACGATTTTTGGCCCCAATTGATGGCCCTCTTATACTCCTCGGCGATATCAATGGGCACCACCCATCTTGGGGGAGCTCTAAAGCAAACCTCCGTGGTGCTACCATAGCGGAACTCATCGAGTCCCTCGACTTAGTGACCCTCAACGACGGATCGAACACCTTCGTCCGTGGCCAGTGCGAAACAGCGATCGACATCTCTGCAGCCAGCCCAGCCATTACCGGGCGCCTCCTCTGGAAAACTCTGGATGATCCAGCAGGGAGTGACCACTATCCTATCATCATCTTGTTAGGGGGAGAACCTCCAGAGACCTCAAGGCGTCCCAGGTGGCTCTACGATCAAGCTAACTGGGAACTCTTCAACGCTACCGTGACTCAAGCACACATCGACCATCCAGTGGCAAGCATTGAAGAACTCATGGAGATCATTTCTGAGGCCGCAAAAATCTCCATTCCAAAGACCAGTTCAAACCCCGGCCGGAAACCCTTACACTGGTGGTGTCCAGAAGCAAAGTCTGCCATTAAAGCGAGAAGAAAAGCTCTTCGTGCAGCCAAACGCCTACCCATGAATCACCCAGACAAGGAACGAGCTACCGAGCTCTACCGCTCCAAGCGAAATGAATGCCGGCAAATCATCAGGGATGCTAAGAAAAGTAGCTGGGAAGAATTTTTGGAGGGGATCAACCCCAACCAAGCGGTGTCAGAGCTGTGGAGTCGAGTCAACGCCCTCAAAGGAAAGAGAAAGGCCAGAGGGATGGCCCTTCGTCTCCAAAGTGGGCTCACACGAGACCCACAAACCATCGCCAACGAATTAGCAGAATACTTCGCTTCACTTTCGGCCATTAATCGTTACGACACGGCGTTCATACAAAAAAACCATGCGTCCACACAGAGTATTCGTGACATTGCCATCCCGGAGGACCCAATGCCAACAAATATAAACGCTCCCTTTCGGTTCGAAGAACTTAATCTAGCATTATCCCGTAGCAAAAGTAAATCTGCTGGTCCAGACGACATCGGATATCCCATGCTGCAACACCTCCCACCCAACACCAAAATCGAACTGCTAAATCTAATAAACAAAATTTGGTCGGACAACACCCTGCCTAAAGAATGGACTCACAGCCTAGTAGTCCCCATACCAAAGCAGGGACAAGCTGCTTCAACACCGGAAAATTTCCGTCCGATTTCACTGACGTGCTGTACCAGCAAAGTCATGGAACGGATGGTCAATCGCCGACTAATACGGTTCCTTGAAGACAACAACCATCTCGATCACCGACAGCATGCGTTCAGACCCGGCCACGGGACCGGAACGTACTTTACCGGCCTGGGAGACGTACTTCAGGAAGCGATGGAGGAGGAACTCCACATCGACATAGCGGCCTTGGATCTAGCCAAGGCATATAACCGCGCATGGACCCCTCAGGTCATAAAACAATTGGTTGACTGGGGTCTAAGTGGCCATATCCTTCACTTCGTTAAAAACTTCCTTTGTTGTAGAACTTTTCAGGTTCTGATTGGAAACCACCGCTCCTCACCCCAAACGGAAGAGACTGGAGTCCCACAGGGCTCCGTCATTGCGGTCACCATCTTCTTGGTTGCAATGAATGGTGTCTTTAGTGACCTGCCAAAAGGAATATTCATCTTTGTATATGCAGACGACATCGTTCTGCTAGCTATCGGACGCACCCTCAAAGCATTGCGAAGAAAATTGCAAGCTGCTGTATCAGCCATCTCAAGATGGGCCTCCAAGGCCGGCTTCGTACTGTCCCCAGAAAAGAGCATGGTTTCCCATCTATGCCGCTCCCGCCATCGGCCGATACCAACGAACATCTTAGCGAACAACATTCCGATACCCAACAAAAAGACCATTCAGGTTCTCGGAGTGCGCCTGGACCGAGAGCTGAGGTTCAACGCACACTTTACTGACACTAAAGCCAATTGCCGTACGCGACTAAACCTCCTGCGAACACTCTTAAAACCACACCACAGCAGCAACAGAGAGATCCTACTAAAGGTAGCCAAGGCCACCGTAAACAGTAGACTATTTTATGGGATTGAACTAACCTGCCTCTCCAAAGACTCTCTAACCACGCATCTAGCCCCAACCTACAACAAGGCCATCCGGATCGTCGCAGGTCTTCTGCCCTCTACACCCGCTGAATCGGCATGCGTTGAACTTGGTGTACTGCCGTTCCAATATCAAATCGCCGAAACGCTGAGCTGCAGAACATCCAGTTACCTAGAAAAGACCACTGGGAACCACGAGGTCTTTCTCCTCAGAGAGGGGAATAGAGCCCTAGGAAGCCTGGTCCATCAGGAACTCCCATCCGTGTCCAGGTTACACTGGATTGGAGCCAGAGGATGGACAGAACCAACCCTACATGTTGACCTTTCGATTGCCAAGCACTTTAAGGCAGGGAACAACTCTCACGCTATGCACAGCCACCTAGCGGAGTTACTCAGAACTAAGTATGCCAAGTTTCAACACCGCTTCACGGACGGCTCCAAGGCTGCGGGAAAAGTAGGATACGGAGTAGCAGATACGTTCAACAGTTTATTCTTTCGACTTCCCGATCAATGCTCCGTCTTCTCGGCGGAGGCCGCGGCCATCTATTTAGCCATCACTACGCCCTCCGATAAACCCATTTGCGTTCTAACAGATTCTGCCAGCGTTTTATGTGCCTTGAATTCAGCAACATCAAAACATCCCTGGATCCAAGGCATACAAAAGACCGCACCACCGAACACCTCATTTGTCTGGGTACCTGGCCATTGTGGTATAGGCGGTAACTGCGAAGCAGACCATCTCGCCGCCACTGGGCGCACCGGCCGGATGACTACCACATCTGTTCCCAGTTCAGATATAAAAACATGGGTGAAAACGACCCTTCGAGACGCCTGGTACCAAGAGTGGGTTACAAAAAGGGGACCTTTCTTAAGAAAAATAAAGGACGACATATTCAAATGGAAGGACACTACGAGTCGACGGGAACAACAGATCCTATCTCGGCTCCGATCTGGACACACCCGAGTAACCCATAATATGGGCAGCGCTACATCTTTTCAGAAGTATTGCGACACCTGCAACACTATAATGACTGTCGAACACCTGATCGTTAACTGTCCCTGCTTCCAGAACATCCGGGTCCACAACGGAATCCCGGACAACATACGCAATGCCCTGTCTAACGACCCATCCACGGAAGCTGCTCTAATAACCTTTCTTAAAGATGCTGGATTGTTCGATAAAATTTAATCACCGACCCCCTATACAAAATAACAACGCACCGAACACGGACCCGATTGACTCTAGACTGGATACCACACAACGATTATCTGATTACCCTTCACAACGACCATCCCTTTTATGAACCGCCAATCACGCTGAACAACCACAAAACACAAACGTTAACAAACTCTGTAAAAACCACTATGTACCAAGGGAACACCCTAAGCACATCTATACCCAGGAGAACCCCCTCAGGGTTCACCGAAAAAATCTAAACCACGTTACTCGGGGAGCCCACTTCAGGGTCTCTCGGAGATGAACCAGCCTACGGCTGAAAATCTCCTAAATAAAGAAAGAAAAAAAAAAAAAAAAAAAAAATCGAAAGTTATAATGTTCGAAAATCCCTGTGCTGTCGATCGACCGGTTTTAGAGAAAAACTCAGCCACAGTTGTCGAAATTTAACTTCTTGTCTGTCAGAAGTAACCACGCTCGGATAGCAGGGTTAATCGATAGCTTTCCATCTGTCAAATTTGTACCAACAGTTAAAATAATCCACCAAATGGAACACAGCCCAAGAACTCAGGTGGGTGCAGAAAACCAAGTACATAAACAGACATAATAAATAATTCTAAACTCAAAATAAGGATTTTGTTCGGAAAAAAGAATAACTACATTCCCCATAGAATTCAATGACTATATTAAATTCCATCGACCAAGCTAGTTACACACTTTGGTCCAAAGTTCGCTGAATCCTCCGTCGGATAATGCCTTTCACGTTGGCATCCACGTTGGCGAGGGGATTGTTTGTCCTGGCAGAATACTCCACTCGTTGAACTGCACCGATTTCCGCTTGATTGGATACGATATTCGTTACCAGACAATCGTTTCTGCTTCCAACTCGCCCTATCCGGCCAATGCGATGAATGTAATCTGCAGCATACAACGGAAAATCAAAATTGATCACGTGGCCTGCCCGGGTCGTATCCAATCCCCGACTAGCGACGTCGGTCGTCGACAGGACATTCACTTCCCCTAGTTGGAACTTTTCAAACTGTCCTAGCCGAATTTTGAGCAGCATGTCACCGTTTAAATTCACACAGGGAATGCCTGCTTCATTCAGATGTATCGACACAAAATCACAGGCAGGTGTTTTGTTGCTGAATATGATCAATGGGCGATTCCGCTTTACATCCTTCTTCACCAGATCCAACAGGACTTGTGGTCGATTAGATTTCTTGATCCGCATGAATCGCTGCGTAACGTGCGACAACAGTCGGTGCAAATTTGGACTAACCACTTCTTCGATCGTTTCAACATTCACTATCCGGCCCAACAGCTCGTCCATGTTGGAGGGCATCGTCGCAGCAGCTAGAATCAGCTGCGTCCCTTGAATGTTGTCGCCGATGTCCTGTAGATGGTTTTTATGAAACGGAAATCGTTTCATCAAATGCAAAAGCTTTGCGTTGAAACTATCATCTAGAAGTGTGTCTGCCTCGTCCAAAACCACCCAACGCACAGCATCTGTTCTGTAGATCCCACTCGATATAAGCTTACTGATCGCCCCAAAGCTGGACACCAGAATGTCGATATCCTCGAAATGAGGATTCGTCATTTGCTGTCTGGTACGACCTCCCAACAGTACGCGTGACTTTATGTTCAATCCCCGAGTCAGCCCTTCAACGACTCGTCCAATCTGCTGTGCCAGCTCTCTTCCCGGGGTGAGCACCAGCACTAAAGGTGTGTTGAATTCTCTCTCGCCTCCATCAAGCTTCCTCCTTAAAATTTGCTCTATTATAGGCACTAAATATGTGTAAGTCTTACCACAACCAGTCTCCGCCGCTAACAGTGCATGACCTCCGTTCAAAACCGCTGGAATACCATCTGCCTGATACATGGTTGGATAAAGGGCACCACGCTCTCGTAAGTTCTCCACCAACTCAGCACGGATGCCGAGATTCTGGAATGATACATCACTCAAGGCGTGCGTCTCGAATGGCTGCTGAATCGGATGAATGATGAAATAATCGCCTACAGATTTCCGGTGTCGCCAACCATCGGATGCTAGAGGTACATCACCGAATTTCTTACCTCCACCGGCAAGTTGACCGTCCTCCACAAACAGATTGTGCTCGGTTCGCTTGCATGTGATTATTGGCTTCCGAGCTGTGCTCGCTGCTAGCCTCGGAACAGTAGATAAACTTGCCCGAGTGCTGAGTAACACGTTTATAGTTTTTAACATGGTCAATTTGTGGTAATTCGTGAATAATAATATTACGTACGATAACACTCCGCAGGAGAAAATGCGCGTGCCGTTTTTATTTTTTCAATAAAAGCAAGGGTTTTCGTGTTTGTTTTGTTTCTCCTTCGTCTATCCTTTGACATTGTGATAAAAGTTAGCCCTTTGTATAATGATGAGCAGAAGCACGCTCACGTAATTTCACCTAAAGCCCTACATTAAAAGTATGGACGCGACTGTAACAATAAAAGAGAAAAAAGCCCGGGAGGAGGTGGCTGCCCGCATAAACGCGAACCATAAATTGACCTTACCTAAAATGGTTAAAAATTGTTTATAATCCCTGCTAAACTTTAACTGAAATGGTTATGGAACTTTACATGAACGTTTAATGATAAAGTTTCAACCTTATGTATTATGGTTTTTTGGAACTGGACCTTACAAATAATGGGTTGTTAAGAACCATTACCGTTCCAAATTCTTGTTTTCTCCATACATTTTCGGAAAAAGAACTATATTAGAACCTTTTAACTTATGGTTTGAGAACTTTAATGGTAATGATTATGGTAGTCAGTAAAGTCCACGAATGGTTTTGTAACATCGATCAACTTTATGTGGAATATATCGCGAATTGGTTGCCTGTAATTTACTGATTACCAATTCACGATATATTCCACGTAAAGTTGAGCGATAATACAAAACCATTAATGGACCTTACTGACTACCATAATCATTACCATTAATGTTCTCAAATCATAAGTAAAAACGTTCTTATATAGTTCTCTTTCTGAAAATGTATGGAGAAAACAAGAATTTGGAATGGTAATGGTTCTTAACAACCCATTATTTGTAAGGTCCAGTTCCAAAAAACCATAATACATAAGGTTGAAATTTTATCATTAAACGTTCATGTAAAGTTCCATAACCATTTCAGTTAAAGTTTAGCAGGGATTATAAACAATTTTTAACCATTTTAGGTAAGGTCAATTTATGGTTCGCGTTTATGCGGGTGCCATATACGAATAATCGTCGCCTACCTCGCATAACTGGTTCCAAACGTATACAAGCCATAAAAAACCTACAGCGTTTGTTTACGTTTGGAACCAGTTTCATACAAGATGATCAGTAGGCTGATTTGACAGCACATCCCCCCCCAGGCAGAAGCACGCTCACGTAATTTCTCACGTCACTTTTCAAATCGACCAATGTAACAAATGTAAACAAACCGAGTTAAGCTATACAAACTGTTGCTCTTCTTTCATTGTATGTCATACAAAAACATCCATCCAAATTTACTTTCATTTATTTAAGATAATCATAGGTAAAAAATTGTCCAATGTACAGTTTGAAATGATGGGTACATGATTGTTACTTCGGTCATTCGGACTGCCCAACATGATTGGTGCTCATTTTTCAAAGGCGGGGCCAATCTAAAGTTAGGTACTATACTCTGAAATCTGTGAAAGGGAATCTAGTATCATGTAGACAAAACGTCCAATGTAACACTCATTGATTATGTCATTGAGAAAAATCGTCCAATGTAACATGTCCGATGTACAACTCTACTTGTCAAAACGTCCTATGTGGTTTTTTCTATGTTGTAGCATGAAATTCAAAGTAAAATTATGATTTTACCGTTTCTTCTGAATTTTCAACTTTATTATACACTGGCTACATTAAAAATAGTATTGCAAAATGTATTGTTTTTAAACAGTTAAATTAATAATCTGTCGCACTTCAACTTCGATTTTCTCAAAATGGTGGATATGTTACATTGGTCTATTTGAAAAGTGACGCGAGATTTCACCTAAAGCCCTACAGTAAAAGTATGGACGCGACTGTCACAATAAAAGAGAAAAAAGCACGGGGGGAGGTGGCTGTCATATACGAATAATCGTCGCCTACATCGCATAACTGGTTCCAAACGTAAACAAGCCATAAAAAACCTACAGCGTTTGTTTACGTTTGGAACCAGTTTCATACAAGAATGATCAGTAGGCTGATTTGACAGCACGTCCCCCCCAGGAAAAAAGCTGTTCCAATCTCGGTTCCAATCGAGCAAAGTGGTCCATTTTGACGGTTCGATTGGAACAACTTTTGACAGACGTCCATACTTTTACCAAAGATGAATACTAAGATGAAACTGTCGGAAGAAAAACTTTCTATTTTAGTGTCCTCTTTCACGGTCCCTTTCATCCAATGAATACCCCCCGTATTCAAGGTAATTTTGTGGTTTTGCTGCCCCTTCAGTAGAGATGAAATTTTGCGCTCATTTTTATCAAAACAATCACACCAAAATCAGAGATGTCCCATTTTTTAATTACTCGACTAACAACTAAACGATTTTTTTTGTTCGCTGTGCTGCCATTTTTCCACCAATGAGAGTGCAGCACATGTATGAAACGATCGGTGATGACCCTCTGGAGATGTTAATGCTTATATCGGCATGATATAACCGATTACAAATATTTTACTTTTCGGTTCGTTAATCGATTAATCGATTATTCGAATTAAAGTCGGCCATCCCTAGATGAATGTGAAACGTCATTTCAAATATAAGGACCGTCATAAATAATGATACAATTTGAAAGGGACCGGGGCTAATCACAAATTACGTCCCCACGGTAACTGAAACAAACACGAGTGTTCACCGGTTGCTTTTACTGTAGGGCTTTAATTTCACACTTTTGGTAAATAGGTTTAATTAAAGAGCATGAATTTAAAAAGAGGCGACATCTTATCCATTTGACAGGTCTTCTGCTCGTTTGGAATTACTTTTCCTATGACTTTGACAGACAATCGATTGTTCCAATTTTGACATGTCGTCTCTTTATAAATGCAGGCTATTTAGGTTTAATATTCCCTGAACGAAAATATTTTCAAGGTTTCTATACAGGAGGTTGATCAGTTGATTCATCACCTGGTAATAATTGTTTGATTAGCTTTTATTTCTACTACTCCCACTATTAGTACGTTCAGACTACAGAGTTATAACATGTTATAACGGTTGTCAAATAGTTGCAACACAGAAACCACCCTCAAGATAGCGCTATAACATGTTATAACTCCGTAGTCTGAACAAGGCATATTCCATCAAACTTTAACGCTGTCCAGACTGGAGAGTTATAACATGTTATAACGGTTTTCAAATAATTGCAAACAGAAACCACCATCAAGATAGCGATAACATATTATAACTCTGTAGTCTGAACTAGAAATACTCAGAGGGAGGGATAAGCGGAAGGAATGTTTTGAGCCAAATGAACTGTCAAAATATGAGCTAATCGAACATTCCCAATAATTTTTCCGAGGATTTCTTACTCTTACTAGATTAATTAATAACCTTAATGTTTCGTGTGCTTCTCAAATTCAACTAGGTTTTTGAATAAAAAACAATATTCTAACTCTATTGATTAATTGATCTTAGTTGGTTAAATAATAGCACCAAGAAATTTGCAAAATATTCCCGCATAAACGCGAACCATAAATTGACCTTACCTAAAATGGTTAAAAATTGTTTATAATCCCTACTAAACTTCAACTGAAATGGTTATGGAACTTTACATGAACGTTTAATGATAAAGTTTCAACCTTATGTATTATGGTTTTTTGGAACTGGACCTTACAAATAATGGGTTGTTAAGAACCATTACCGTTCCAAATTCTTGTTTTCTCCATACATTTTCGGAAAGAGAACTATATTAGAACCTTTTAACTTATGGTTTGAGAACTTTAATGGTAATGGTTATGGTAGTCAGTAAGGTCCACAAATGGTTTTGTAACATCGATCAATTTTATGTGGAATATATCGCGATAATTTACTGATTACCAATTCACGGTATATTCCACGTAAAGTTGAGCGATAATACAAAACCATTAATGGACTTTACTGACTACCATAACCATTACCATTAATGTTCTCAAATCATAAGTAAAAACGTTCTTATATAGTTCTCTTTCTGAAAATGTATGGAGAAAACAAGAATTTGGAATGGTAATGGTTCTTAACAACCCATTATTTGTAAGGTCCATTTCCAAAAAACCATAATACATAAGGTTGAAACTTTATCATTAAACGTTCATGTAAAGTTCCATAACCATTTCAGTTAAAGTTTAGCAGGGATTATAAACAATTTTTAACCATTTCTTGGTAAGGTCAATTTATGGTTCGCGTTTATGCGGGTTGTCATGCACTCAATCTAGTCTGAACGTACTATTAAGTACAACCAAAGATAAATACTAAGATGAAACTGTCGGGAGAAAAACTTTCTATTTTAGTGTCCTCTTTCACGGTCCCTTTCATCAAATGAATACCCCCGTATTCAAAGTAATTTTCTGGTTTTGCTGCCCCCTCGGTAGAGATGAAATTTTGCGCTCATTTTTATCAAAAGAAACACACCAAAATCAGAGGTGTCCCATTTTTTAATTACTCGATTAACAACTAATCAATTTTTTTTGTTCGCTGTACTGCCATTTTTCCACCACATGTTTGAAACGATCGGTGATGATCCTCTGGAGAAGTTAATGCTTATATCGGCATGATATAACCGATTACAAATATTTTACTTTTCGGTTCGTTAATCGATAAATCGATAATTCGAACGAAAATCGGCCATCACTAGATGAATGTGCAACGTCATTTCAAATATATGGACCGTACATAAATAATGATACAATTTGAAAGGGACCGGGGCTCATCACAAATTACTTCCACACAGTAACTGAAATAAACATGAGTGTTCACCGGTTGGTACAACCATAAATTATGTTGTATGTTCCGAGGTATGTACCAAATTTCAATAGAAGATAACATGCAATTGCGATAATTAAAATAGTGTTTTTGATCATCGTTTGTTGTTGAGATTTTCAGTTCATTGATTGTAACAAATGGATGGCAGGGTAGGGATTGTGAACACAAGATTTGGAGAGCAATGTGCTCTTGATCTCGAACTAAGCGACACTCTGATGAAAAAGACAAACATGGGGGTACACCGATGGGCAGCTAACAACTTGGGAGAACACATGATGACACTAACTACTAAATCCTCAGATCTATCCGTTCTACTGCGTAAAATATAGCTGCGAGTTCCGCAACGTATACTGAGCATGGTTTCTGCAGTTTAAAAGAGGCGCTATGAAATTGATTAAATACACCAAATCCAGTGGAAGCATTTATGGTTGACCCTTCTGTGAAAAATATTTTATCGTTACTTACATGGTGGTACTTGATTGCAAAAATTGAGGGAACAACCATCGACCGATGGTGATCTGGTATTCCATGGATTTCTTGCATCATGGTCAGATCAAAATTTACAGAGGAACTATAGAAGGCTTGAAAGCAATCACGATTGGAGATTAATGAAGAAGGGCCAACCTCCAGCGTCATGTACTCATAGTACAAACTCATGAATCTTGTTTGAGGATTTCGGTCGAGCAGCTTCTCAAAGTTTTCTATTATCAATGGGTTCATTACTTCACAACGGATAAGAAACCGGAAGGACAGTTCCGCGAAACGATCTGTCAGTGGGAGAACACCCGCGAGTACTTCGAGGCTCATCGTATGCGTGGAGTGCATACAGCCAAGCGCGATTCGGAGGCAACGGTATTGAACCCGTTGTAGCTTCAGGATGTGTGTTTTTGCCGCGGATTGAAAGCAGAAGCTACCGTACTCTAGGACCGACAAGATGGTTGTTCGATACAACCTGATCAGATCTTCCGGGTGCTCTCCCCACCAAGTTCCAGTAATTGTACGAAGAAAATTGATTCTTTGTTGGCATTTTTGTTTCACATACGCAATATGTTTTCCCCACGTGCTTTTGGAATCGAACCAGACACCTAAATACTTGAAAGATATACTTTGAGTGATTGTTCTACCCTTTAGTTGAAGCTGTAACTGTGCAGGATGATGCTTCCTAGAAAAAACAACCAACTCAGTTTTCTCCGGAGGGAATTCGATACCCAGCTTCATAGCCCAAGTAGACAAATTGTCTAAGGTATCTTGCAATGGTCCTTGCAGGCAAGGTTGCAAATACTCATTTCAGCTTAAACAATGTTTTTTCTAAATTATGAAATAATTAGATGCCATGATCAAATTTTGAATTGGTAGGATACAAGAAGAGGTTGCAAAGAATGTGTTTGACATATTAAACCTGTTTATTTCACTTCATGAGAGTCACAATCAGCGATTTTTCACAAAATCACTCACTCACTCACTCACTCATTCAGCGATAAGAAAATCGCTGATTATGACTCATAGAAAGCAAAATTTACAGGTTTTATGTTTCAAACGCATACTTTGTAACCTCTTCTTGTAAGTTACAAGTTAAACATGCCATCATACCATATTTTGGTTTTATTATTCCGAAAAACATTATTTTAGCTGAAATGAGTATTTGCAACCTTGCTTGCAGGTCCGGTGCACTTGGTCCTATAACGGACACAACGCCGTCATCTGCAAGCTGCCTTAGCGAGCAATTTTCATCAAGACAACCATCAATGTCTTTTACATAAAAATTATAAAGAAGAGGGCTTAAACATGAGCCCTGGGGGAGACCCATGTAACTAATTCGTGAAGTTGTCGAGTTTCCATGAGAAAAGCTCATATATTTCTCAGACAACAAGTTGCTCAAATAGTTGTTCATAATTGGTGAAAGCCCACTATCGTGGAGTTTATCCGAAAGGACATCGATACAAACAGAATCAAAAGCCCCCTTAATGTCCAAGAAAACTGAACCCATTTGCTGTTTTTGCGCATAGGCCAGTTGAATTTCAGTTGAAAGCAACGCAAGACAGTCGCTCGTTCCTTTGCCTCTCCGATATCCAAATTGCGTATCTGAAAGTAAACCATTCGACTCGACCCATTTGTCTAGACGAAAATGAATCATTTTCTCCAACAATTTCCGTATACAGGACAGTATCGCGATGGGACGGTACGAGTTATAATCCGATGCGGGTTTACCGGGTTTTCGAATGGCGATAACTCTTACTTGCCTCCAGTCATCCGGAACAATGTTGTGCTCCAGAAATTGATTGAATAAGTTCAACAAGCGTCTCTTCGCGACGTCTGGGAGATTTTTAAGCAAGTTGAACTTGATTCTATCCATTTCTGGAGCTGAGTTGTTACATGAGAGGAGAGCAAGTGAGAATTCCACCATAGAAAACGGGGAATCTATTTCGTTACTACCCGACGGACGATCACGAACGTTGGTTTGAACCGACACCGAATCCGGGCAAACTTTCCGCGCGAAGCTGAATATCCAACTGTCTGAGTACTCCTTGTATTCGTTGACCGGTGATGACGCGTTTCGCATTCTCCTGCCGACATTCCAGAGCGTTCTCATGGAAGTCTCGCGCGACAAACCATCGACGAACCGACGCCAGTAACCGCGTTTTTTGGCTTTAATCAAGCCTGTAGGGTACGGATGAATCCAATAATAAAATAAATAAGTCTAAATCTATTGAATTACAAATTCATCATTCGATTAATAAAAGAAAAAGGGAAAGAAGCTGTTCTATATCACTGAGAATATTCTCTCCTCTGATAGATTGCCAGTACGGTTCTATAACACTGGGAAGTTGCTCTCCTCTGATTGGTTGGAAGTACAGATCGTTTAGGTATGTAAGCGATATTCGTTGCTCGAGTCAATCATGGTCACCCATAGATCAAATCAGTCGATTGTTTGCACTTCACTCATTCAGTCCAGTTGATGTACATTTATGGTTCCAACTGAGGCTCGAATAGTGTAGTAGTCAAGCAGTTTAGTCCGGTTTTGGCTCGCTCAGTCGAGTTGTTCGAGTTGCGCGTTTGTTCGTATCGTAGTGCCGGTTTCATCGTGTGATGGGAAGGCAGCGCTCCCGGAGCAAGCTCCGTGAGAAAGCGGAGAATAGTGGTGAAGGTAGCTCGTGCGTACCTATCACAAATAGGTACGCTACTCTTCCCACCGATGTTGGGAATGCCCTACCAGCGGAAGTGAAGCGGACGAAGAAAAGGAAGAAGAATCAGGGCCAGTCCGATGGTGCGAGTGGCCGTGACACCATGACGAACGTCAGCGACATCGGTGAATTCGGCGTTACCGTCGAGCATGAAAATTCTGCCGTCCCGAGTACGGCAAAAGTCAAGCTTCCTCCACTGGTGGTGATGAAAGTGCCACTCAACACGCTCATTAGCAATCTCACATCGCTGGGCGTTGCAGCTGAATTCAAGCTGAGCAGGATCGGCACCAAGGTGATGCTGCGTACCAAAGCGGAGTACGAAGCAACCGTGAAGTACCTCAAGGATTCCAGGGCGGAATACTTCACACATGACATCCCCGGTGAGAAGCCCTTCAAGGTAGTCATCAGGGGCTTACCGAACTTCAACCCCAAGTCGATCGAAGAAGAACTTAAGGACCGTTACAAGCTAGCCCCAATCGCAGTCTTCCGGATGACGAGGAGAGACGAAAACGTGAAAACGTACCCGGATTGCCTTTTCCTGGTTCATTTCCAGAAGGGAACGGTGACGCTCAATGCGTTGAAGGCCATCCGCTCCATCAACTTCATCATTGTTCAATGGGAGCCATACCGTGGCGGCCGTCACGACGTCACCCAGTGTCAGCGTTGCCTGAATTTCGGGCATGGCACCCGAAACTGCTACATCAATCCGCGCTGTGGCAAATGCGCCCAAAATCATGTTTCCTCCGAGTGCGTTGTCGACGAGTCGGAAACATGCAAATGCGCCAACTGTGGTGGAGCTCATCAAGGGTCCGACAAACAGTGTCCTAAACGCGAGGATTTCAAGCGGATCCGAAAGCAAGCGTGCACAAGAAGCCAACCAGGACGGAAGAAGGAAAACACTCCGGCATTCAGGGTGGAGGACTTCCCGCCTCTTCGTGGTACGCAACACGGTCAAGCAAATCCACGGGTACAATCCGGCCCCCGTGAAGAAACGTCTGGTGCCTCAGCTGGACAAAGCTCTCCATCCCCCCCTGGATTCTGGAGACAACCAGAAGCACAAAACGCCAATCCCGATCTCTTCTCTGCGGATGAGCTGATGAAGATTTTCGTCGACATGACCAGCGCTCTTCGTCAGTGCCGCAACAAACCCGAACAGATCCAAGTGCTCGGTAATACCCCGTTCACATTACAGCCTATATCACGTAATATAGGCTGTCTTGCAATGAGCACTCATACATAGGATTTCCAGTGAAAACTAGATGTATTAGTGCTCATTGCAAGACAGCGTATATCACGTGATATACGCTGTAATGTGAACGGGGTATAAGTTTATCATTCGGTATGGCGTCTAAACCGTTAACTATAGTCACGTGGAACGCTTGCTCTGTACGAGCCAAAAAGTTCGAGCTTGCTGACTTCCTCCGCAAGCATAGTATCGACGTGGGCCTCCTATCAGAGACCCATCTAAAGTCCGGCGACAGCTTCTGGTTGCCTGACCACAACATTATTCGGCTTGATCGCACCAGCTCCAGGGGGGGGTGGTGTTGCGGTCGTCGTCAAGAAAGGAATAAAATACCACACTCTGTCTCATATCCGCACCTCTATCATCGAGGCCCTTGGTGTGGAGGTGGAGTCGTCGACTGGATACGTCCAGTTCATCGCCGTCTACTGCCCTCGACAGTGTGCCGCCAGCAGTGGACTAGCGGCTAAATTCAAAAAAAACCTGTCCACCATCACCCGTACCGGTTCCCGCTTCGTAGTTGGAGGAGATCTGAATGCTCGCCATGAGGCCTGGCGGAACTACCAGCAGAACCAGAACGGTCGTCTGCTGTTCGACCACTCACAGCATGGGCTGTACTCCGTTTGGTTTTCGGATGAGCCAACATTTATCTCACCGGCTGGCAACTCATCGACGCTAGACCTGTTCCTGACAAATATCGGCTTGTCCAAGCCGGTAGCATTGAACGAACTCAGCTCCGACCACCAACCGGTGGTGGCTGAACTGGGCTGCAACGTGGCTCCTGCTTCAAGCCTGCGCAAGGACTACCATCGCGTAAACTGGGCCCAGTTTGGACGCGTGGTAGACAGGCACATCATCGACAACCCGTCGCTTGACACCGTAGAGGACATCGACCGAGCGTTGGAGGGACTCCACCAAGCCATAACCGTGGCTGACGAGGCGTGCGTCCGACGAGTTCCTGTGAGGGGTAAGTTTATTGCCATTGATTCCCACACCCAATTACTGATTCGCTTGAGAAATGTGCGTAGACGCCAGTTCCAGAGAACCGGAGATCTAGCGAGGAGACGTGAAATGGCCGATCTGAACAAGGAGATTGCTTCCAGAATGGTCTCACTCCAGAAAGAAAGTTTCGGGCGGCTTGTCCAGAATCTGGACGACCGCTCCAGACCATTCTGGAAGGTAGCTTAGGTCCTAAAGACGCACCCCAAACCCATTCCTCCACTCAAAGATGAAAATGATGACGATCGGCTCATAATCACCCCTCAGGAGAAAGCAAATGCGATTGGTGAGCATATTGCCAAATCGCATTTGCTTGGCTTCAACATCCAAAGTCCGCTCGAAGTTCAGGTTGAGCAATGCGTACTCAACCTTGATTCCTCCCCTTGTGCCATCCCTCCGGAGGATATAATCCCGAATAGAAATTTACATTAGCCCAACGTTTGATTTTGATGTCTACATCAGCATCGAAATCAAATGTATGCCTGATGTCAAACATTAGGAAACATTATGATTTAGTTGTATTTAAGCAACGTAACATGGTGTATACATCAGAAATTTTGGAACAAAATTTTGCCATTCTAATGTCGGTCTGACGTCAAAAATTACAATCTATTGACATTAGAACCAAACGTTTTAAGGGTGTTTTCAGATGTACAAAACGTTAGAACTAAACGTTGTTCGGATGTTTTTAAATGTAAACGTTTTCTGATGTTTTCTAATGTAGATGTTTCCTGATGTTAGAAACAAACGTTTTTGGATGTTTTCAGATGTAAAAAACGTTAGAACTAAACGTTTTTCGGATGTTTTTATATGTAAACGTTTTCTGATGTTTTCTAATGTAGAGGTTTCCTGATGTTAGAATCAAACGTTTTTCGGTTGTTTTCGGATGCAAAAAACGTTAGAACTAAACGTTGTTCGGATGTTTTTATATGTAAATGTATTCTGATGTTTTCTAACGTAGATGCCTCCCGATGCTGGAACCAAACTTTTTTTGGATGTTTTCGGATGTACACAACGTTAGAACTAAACGTTGTTCGGATGTTTTCAATTGTACTTCGTGTTTGATGTTCTCTGATGTTTTCAGATGTACAAAACGTTTAAAGTAAACGTTGTTTGAATGTTTTCAAATGTAGATGTTTACTAATGTTTTTAGATATACAAAACACTAGAATCTTACTTTTCAAATGCTTTCAATTATATTTACAACACATTAGAATTAGAAACATGATCGTGTAAACACTACACACGATTGTTGTTAGATTACATCATAAAAATGCGTACATAACAGTCAATGCTGAAGCTCCCGTTTCCCACCAGTCAGTTAACTGACCTTAGCTAACCTAATATCATTGCGGCAACTCTCTATGCGGCAGGGGAACTATGCCATTAGCGCGCTAAGAGTTGTTAGACCACTGACATAGGCGCCAATTTGTAGGTGACGAGGCACTTGGTGACATTACAGCGAGCTTGACGATTTTTGCAGCATTTTTTTTTAGCAAACTACCAGTTAAGGTGTGTAGTGTTTGCAAGATCTTGTTTCTAGCTCTAATGCTTTGTACAATTGAAAGTATTGAAAAAGTTAATTCTCATGTTTTGCACAACCGAAACCATCAGAAAACATAAAATTGTACAAAAAAAAGTCATCCATTCTGGTAGACTATCTCTTTTTTTTTTTTTTTTTTTTTTTTAACTCTTTATTTGTTCCAAATTCAAAATAAATAACATTTCATTTTAACCTAGGTGCTCCAGTTACTACAGTAACGTACCAGCCTTAATTGTTATGATATATATCTAAGTGTTTTTACATTGTTCATGTCTTGGCAATTCAGTATTTTAAACAGGTTTTTTAACCTGCATGTCAGTATAACAATTGATATCTTAAAACTAAAAACTAAAACTAATCTTATCTAAGTATAAAGGGAATTAATCGTTGCAATTGAGGATTGCAACGACTTTTGCCTGAAATTATTAATATTTGTGCTAAAGTCTCAACATCCGAAATTCTATGTACTTCGGTTGTACTGTACCAGGGAGGCAACTTCAAAATCATTTTCAGAATTTTGTTCTGAATCCTTTGAAGTGCTTTTTTCCTGGTAGTGCAGCAACTAGACCATATTGGCACAGCGTAAAGCATGGCCGGTCTAAAAACTTGTTTAAATATTAGAAGTTTATTCGTCAGGCAAAGTTTGGATTTCCTGTTTATAAGAGGATACAAACATTTAATATATTTGTTACATTTGGCTTGAATGCCCTCAATGTGATCTTTAAAAGTTAATTTTTGGTCAAGTATTAATCCAAGATATTTCACTTGGTTTGACCAGGAAATTGGAACTCCGTTCATAGTGACTATGTGACTACTACTAGGTTTCAAAAACGAAGCTCTAGGCTTATGTGGAAATATTATAAGTTGAGTTTTGGAAGCGTTGGGAGAAATCTTCCATTTTTGTAAATAAGAAGAGAAAATATCTAAACTTTTCTGCAATCTGCTGCAAATAACACGAAGACTTCTTCCTTTAGCGGAAATGCCTGTGTCATCAGCGAACAAAGATTTGTGGCAACCCTGAGGCAAATCAGGGAGGTCCGAAATGAAAATGTTATACAATATAGGCCCAAGAATGCTACCCTGAGGAACTCCTGCTCTAACAGGTATTCGATTAGATTTGGAATTTTGATAATTTACCTGCAGAGTTCTGTCAGTTAAATAATTTTGAACTAATTTCATAATGTAAAGTGGAAAATTAAACTTTTTCAATTTAGCAATCAAACCTTCATGCCAAACACTGTCGAATGCTTTTTCTATGTCTAGAAGAGCAACTCCTGTTGAGTGGCCTTCAGATTTGTTTGAACGAATTAAATTGGTAACTCTCAAGAGTTGATGAGTAGTTGAATGCCCATGGCGAAATCCAAACTGCTCATCTGCAAAAATTGAGTTCGTATTGATGTGAAGCATCATTCTATTCAAAATTATTTTTTTTTTTTTTTTTTTCAAAAAGTTTACTTATTGAAGAAAGCAAACTTATTGGACGGTAGCTAGAAGCTTCAGCTGGATTTTTATCCGGCTTCAAAATTGGAACAACTTTTGCATTTTTCCATTTATCAGGAAAGTATGCCAAATGGAAACATCTGTTAAATAATTTTACCAGGAAAGACAAGGTACTCTCTGGGAGTTTTTTGATGAGGATATAGAAAATTCCATCATCACCTGGAGCTTTCATATTTTGAAATTTTTTAGTTATAGACCTTACTTCGTCCAAATCAGTCCCCCAGGAATCATCAAAAATATTTTCCCGAGAGAAAATATTCCGAAAATCCCGAGCAACCTGATTCTCAATAGGACTAGTAAGACCCAAACTGAAATTATGGGAACTCTCGAATTGCTTAGCAAGTTTCTGAGCTTTTTCCAAATTTGTGATCAAAATTTTACCACCTTCTTTAAGCGCTGGAATTGGCTTTTGAGGTTTTTTCAAAATTTTTGTGAGTTTCCAAAAGGGTTTGGAACTCGGGTCTAATTTAGAAACATTATTTTCAAAAGTTTTGTTCCTCAGGGCAGAGAATCGCTTTTTAATTTGTTTTTGCAAATCCCGCCAGATAACTTTCATGGCAGGATCGCGTGTTCTTTGAAATTGTCTCCTACGGACATTTTTAAGACGGATCAAGAGCTGAAGATCATCGTCTATTATAATTGAATCGAATTTAACCTCGCATTTTGGTACTGAGGCAGCTCTTGCTTCAACTATAGAAGTAGTCAGAGATTCAAGAGCATAATTAATTTCATCTTTGGTTTGCAAAGGAATGTTTGGATCGAAGTTATATTCCATAAATGTTCGATATTGCTCCCAATCAGCCCTATGGTAATTGAAAGTAAAGCTGTTGGGATTGTAAATTATTTCTTGGGATATTTCAAAAGTTACTGGAAGGTGATCAGAACCGAAGTCAGCATGGGTAACCAATTGGCTACAAAGATGACATGAATCAGTTAAGACCAAATCAATAGTTGAGGGATTTCTTGCAGAAGAGAAGCATGTTGGGCTGTTTGGATATTGAATAGTGTAATAACCTGCAGAACAATCATCAAACAGAATATTACCATTGGAATTGCTTTGAGCATTATTCCATGAGCGGTGTTTTGCATTAAAATCACCAATAATGAAGAATTTAGACCTATGACGGGTAAGTTTCTGGAGGTCACCCTTGAGAAAATTCTTTTTCTGGCCTACGCATTGGAATGGCAAATAGGCAGCTATAAACGTAAGTTGTCCAAATTTTGTTTCAACAGAAACTCCCAAAGTTTCAAAAACTTTGGTTTCAAATGAAGAAAGAATTTTATGTTTTATTCGTCTATGAACAATGATGGCAACGCCACCACAGGGTCCATCAAGACGATCATTTCTATAAATCAAGTAATTTGCGTCCTTCTTATCCTTATGGTCAGGTTTAAGGAACGTTTCAGTTATAACGGCAATATGCACGTTATGAACTCTCAAAAAATTAAATAGTTCGTCTTCATTATCTTTAAGAGATCGAG
The DNA here is from genome assembly GCF_037179485.1 of Ochlerotatus camptorhynchus. Lineage (NCBI taxonomy): Eukaryota > Metazoa > Arthropoda > Insecta > Diptera > Culicidae > Ochlerotatus > Ochlerotatus camptorhynchus. The sequence goes on from NW_027040672.1 coordinate 1,737,291, forward strand.
CATTCCAATTTAAAATGTTTAATGCTTTAAAATCCATTACTGAATTTTAAAGTCATGACAATATTATTAGCAAATTTTACTCCAGTTTGAATAGCATCAAACATGGAGTTAGATTTAAGCATATCAGAAATCATGTCAATTAATGAATTCTGTAAAAATTCCATTTTGGGGGCAGTAATGCTTCCTAAGTCAAAATTGTCAAAATTTCCGTTAGAACGTTGGTTAGTATTTTGATTTCTACCCGCTGCAATAGCAGCATAGGTAGCTCCATTAGCTCGCTGAACATTGTTAGCAGCGAGGGGAGTAGGTACAGATGAAACATTTGAAGCAGGGGTGATATTTGTACCTACGGGTACGAATGTAGAATTTGTTCCTCGCTGACCGTTGTTAACAGCAGAGGAATTTGTACCTGGTCGGAAACGTGGAGCGTTTCCTACCTGTCGGTTAGAACGAGATTGTAGGATCGCTTTGCGAGTCTTACATTCCCAAAAATTGGATTTGTGGTTTTCACCACAATTTGAACATTTAAATTTCTTAGGATCTTCCTTCACAGGACAGTCGACCTTTGCGTGAGAGGAATCACCACAATTCATGCATTTAGCTGGCATGTAGCAATTTTTAGTTCCGTGACCCCATCCCTGGCACTTACGGCACTGAGTGAGGTTTTGGAAATTTCCTCCAGTCTTCCTGAAGTGTTCCCACTTCACTCGGACATGGTGCATAAGGCTAGCTTTTTTTAAGGCCTTAAGGTTGTTTAGTTCACTAGACTTGAAGTGAACTAAATAAAAATCATTAGAAATCCCGTTGCGCGAATCGCCAGGACGGGATTTCATTTTCATTTTGATTACTTGGAGTGGCACAACTCCAAGTAATTTTACCAGTTCATCTTTGATCTGATCCAGGGATTCACCACTGGGCAGTCCTTTCATGACAACCTTGAACACACGTTCAGTTTTGGTGTCGTAAGTAAAAAATTTGTGCTTCTTCTCAGTAAGATACTTGAGAAGACATTTAAATCCGTCCAAGGTTTCAGCCAATACACGGCATTCACCCCGACGTCCAATTTGTAGTGAAAACTTAACTTTCACGAAATTCAAAAGTTCCATGCGAAGAGCATGGAAATCGGTAGTGGTTATCACAATAGGGGGAATCTTTTCCTTCTTGGCATTAAGCCGGGAAAGTTTACTAGAATTTTTCTTGGATGATGGATCATTCTCATCATCCGTGAGCAAATCAAATTGATTACTCAAATTAATTTCTTCAGAAGGGGGGTCAAGAGTTTGCCCCTTTCTTTTGCGTTTAGGCGCCATGGCGGCAGTAATTTTTTTATCCAAATCGACTTCCAAGCAGATTACTATAAGAATCTGAAGGATCGAAGAGGAATTTTCCAAATCGATATCCAAGAAGGATTACCTCGGGTAGGGTCCAAACAAGGATCGAAGAGGAATAAGAGGAGTTGAACAAGGTAGAAAATTTTTACAGGTTGAGCACTGAAAAGTGCGATTATGCGATTATCCAAATCGACTTCCAAGCAGATTACTATAAGAAACTGAAGGATCGAAGAGGAATTTTCCAAATCGATATCCAAGAAGGATTACCTCGGGTAGGGTCCAAACAAGGATCGAAGAGGAATAAGAGGAGTTGAACAAGGTAGAAAATTTGTACAGGTTGAGCACTGAAAAGTGCTGTTTAAATTTGTTGTAGCTTTAGGTAGTAGTAACACTTCCTTAAGCAAAAAGCAAATAGATCCGCACGGCAAGAGAGCACGATGCGGACTCGAAAAACATATTCAAATGGAATATCGTAAGAACTATGTTCGCTTTGATGCAATATAAAAATCCATAGTGCATGCTTTGGCCTTCATGCATGGTATCCGGTGTCAATCGAGTGGGACCTTGATTGCGGCCATTCGTGGCTTCTATCAATCTTGTTCTTAAGTAAAGTTGGGATTTGAGGGATATGATAAATTTTAAACTCGGTGTTATTTTCAAAGAATTCACGCATGGGTTAATTTTATAAACCCATACTTGGACCACTAACAATCCTTGATGTGACAATTAAAAACAAATTTAGTCCGGGAGTTACGTCCATTACGTAAAGTCCCATGTACTCAATTAATTGTTGTTGTTATTGACATCATCCACATACAGAGGGCCAGTCGCTTTCAAATGTATGGGAATGGTATGAAACTATTGGGAAATGCCTGAAAACTTTCTGTTTTTATTCATTGTCGTATTTATGAGCAGTTTAAGAAGCAAAATAATTGCACGAGTACATTAGTATGGGGATAAGGAAAAAAACTAGTTAATTTCTGTGAAAGCATGTTTAGTCGCAAATCGTGGATTTTCTGATATTCTCCATACTGTGAAAATGATTTTCCTACCAATGAAGGAGCGACATCTCTCGGATGTTCAGTATAGCTACTACTCAAATCATATAAATAATTTTAAGTACTCGCAACAAAGCGCTTAGACACGGAAGGAATGAATATTGTTCAAAAAAATTAAAAAAGGAAACAGGACTCGAATCATGAACGTTGAGATTATTAGGCCTGTGTCTTCACCACTCGTCTGTCAATAATTGGGAAATCGACCAGTCTTATGGAAAATAAGAAGCGTTTTTTTTCACGAAATGTGTTAAATTTTACACATTAATGTGTTCACAACCAACAATAAACATTGGCTGGAAATGCACTACTGTTAAGAATTAAAAAGATTTTCAAAGTTCAGTTCAGTTCAGCTTCGCCTTCGGTAGTTCCTTAGCTGTTAAATGTTCAGCAGTACCGTGGATCAGCGGCAATCTTCTGACCGTTCTTAATTTGTACGCTTTTTACTTCTAACCTCGCTGTCATCCAGCGCATGGAATAGAGTAAAGGCCCAAACGCAATGTGTGCGGAAGTGGTTCGAGTTCGGCAAGTTTGACACTTTTCTCAAATGACATCAAGATGCCTAACCGGAGTCGATTTGGTTCTAAATAGTTTTCAATCCGACAAAAGTAGACTTACTCAGATCGGGCTTTTCCGCTTTTCGCGCTGCCGTTACGCTTCCGCTGTAATTGTGCTTGAGCCTTAAAACAGAATTAAACGAAACGAAATACAGGGTGCGTGACGAATTTTTGCAGTAAATGGCATATTTGAGAACAAATACACCAGTTAGTTATTCTAGCAATGAATTTTGTGCGATTTATTTTCTTTCGCAACATATGGAAGTTGTAAGTAAATTTATTCAAAAAAATTGCCTTCCCTTTCGACGACTGTAGTTAGACGCTTCCGGAAACTGCAGTATGCACGTTTTAAAATGTTTCGATCCATAGATGTCATCACTGCCTTGATTTTAGCTTTTAGCGACTTAAGTGTGGTGTGAGGGGTTCTATTGGTATCCCGTTGGACGACGCCCTATACAAAATAATCCAACGGATTGATATCGGGACTGCTTGGGGGCCAAATTTCTTCCTCCCAAATTTACGAAATATTTTCCGTAAGCCATTTCTGTGCTTTATTAGCAGTATGAGCAGGTGCTCTGTCTTATCACTTTCCCAAGCCTTTTTTAATATTATACACTGTTCTTTCAGACACATTTACCGACCGAATTATTTCTTTCATGCATACTCCGGCGCGCAACAAAGCGACAACGGCTGACAGATTGCTCTCTTGTTTCGACATCTTTACGTTTACTCAACATTGTTTGTTTAAATCTTACACCTAACAGTATAAGCTATCCAGTGCTGCCAAATATATCTAAATCATGATGCACAAGCATGAGAAATTACTATTTGAAATTTACTGCAAAAATTCGTCACGCACCCTGTAGAACGCAGAATGAAAACAAAACCACAAATAAGGCTAAATACCAGAAACTCAGATTTCTAATGGTCATTGGTCCACAGTCCAGTCCACAACACTCAACTTTATGGTTTTTGTTTTGACCTATGATGATTTTGACGTATGATAGAGGAAGCTAGTAACTAGAGAAATATGTAAAAAGGCCTATTTACCAAATGTGAACAATGACTTAAAACGTTGGTTTCTCGTGAATAAAGACTCAATCTGGCAAACCGACACCAACATCTGACAGATAATTTTCTCTATCAGATGATATATGTAGTTAGTATGCTGGCGCCGGTGGTGTAGTGGTAAACGTGACTGCTTTCTAACACCCCGATGGGTCTGGGTTCAATCCCAGCCGAGGTCGGTGGGAGTTTTTTTGAGGCATAAAATCTCTGGTCACGTCTTCCTTCGGAAGGGAAGTAAAGCCGTTGGTCCCGGCCCATGTGTGTTGTGAATGGGTGCGATATCCTACGCAGGTGTGGAAGCTGCCTTCCTGCACATTCGATTGCCGTCAATGGATGGCAATTGATGTCCGTCGGTGATTGGCACTAGATTGCTGAACAGAGACCGACGTTAAATAAAGGAAAGAAGAAAAAAGAAGACTGTAGTTAGCGCAAAACAGTCAGGTTCATTGAGTCATTTTGATATGAATATGAACTGCCATCTGCCTCATCATTCACTGCCTCGTGAGAGTCTGAATGATTCAGTGGTAAACGACTCACTGACAGCCGAGCACTCTGTCAGTAGCTCAGTCAACACGTTTATTCTGCCGTGATGGTACCCAATATTTGTTTTGAATGACTGAGCGTGCATTTTCTATGGAAAAATGACTCAATTACATGCTGTGTGCGTCGTCTGCTCGTGAGTGACTGAATGTTTTTGTTGGCTCTTTTATTGCGTCGTCCTTTACAGTTTGGTAAAAACGGTCTGCACAGAGCAATGGATTGAATAGTGCAGTACGTTCACACTCAGCCTAGGCAGTCAATTATTTTAAGCTTTGGTAGTTAGTTTGAGTGGGCATGCTGCATTTTGGGAACAACCAACGTTTAAATGCATTGCTTACATTTGGTTTGTATGCCTTTGCACATGGGAACGAGGTACCCAACACGCTAACTTAAAAGCACCCATTAATAAGTAAAAAAGGTCAATTTTGAAGAAAAGTGACTTAACTACCCTAATAAAAAATAACCATAAACGAACGATAACCCAAATCATTGAACTATTCCACAAATGGTTTGGATGATACCCAGAACACGTCGTTAAGCAAATTAACCATACATTTTTTATTAGGGTAGTATTAGTAGTTTTTTTTTACCCATTAATAATATTTGTTACCCATTAATGAGTAACTGTTATTCATTAATGGGTAAAAGGTACTCATTAAGGGGGGAAAAATTTGCTTATTTAATGAGTTAAGCCACTTTTCTTTAAGATGGGTATTTTTTACCCAATAATGGTTACTTTAAAGTTAGTGTAAAAATTGAGTTCACTTTCACTCATCATGTGGCTTCCATGTGGCTACGTACAATTGAATTAATGATGAAAAATAAATTTTGAGTAATCCTGATTAATTGTGTGAAAATTACCTAACGGGGAAAACATGAAGTACTTGACGTTGAGTACTTTTAAATGGAAATCGAATTCTTTATTATTTTTTTTTAACTCAATGTTGAGCGTTTTTTTTTCTTACCGTGCTTGTTAATATATTACCCAAATTGGGGTTTACGATTCTTATACCCCGTACAGACTATGGTTTATATCATGTAATATAGGCTGTCTTGCAATGAGCACTCATACATAGGATTTCCATTGAAAATTAGATGTATGAGTGCTCATTGAAAGACAGCCTATATTACATGATATAAGCCATAGTCTGTACGGAGTATAAGCTTGTTGAAAGTTTTCTTCCTGTCAGTTGCCAATGTGGTATGTAAAGAGGGATGGCAGATATAATCTACATTTACTTTTATTTGTTTGGTTCACCCCTAAGCTAATAGTACATTCAAACTATAGCACTTTTGATATCATATTATATTAAGCTATAACGTTATTAATATCAACTATAGTCTGAACATAGTACAATGTCATGACGTCACGGTAGGCGTGTAACATGCATGGGAAAGCTATTACTGTTTGCCACACCTTTTATTTGACTAAACTTACACAGAGAAAAAAATACCGTTAATTTATTTTGTTTTACTTAATTTAGGGTAATTTTGAGTTTTGCATCCCACTCTCATTTTATATTGTTGCCAAATGACTATCGTTCAATAAGCTACAAGTAAGTTTAAGAGATATTCTCAAATTTGAGTCAATTGAACTTATTTTTGGTAGAAAATACTCAAGAGTAAGTAATTATTTTTGCTGTAGTTAAATGTACTATTAGCGGTTTACTGAAAATTAGCTTATTATTATTAGATTATTATTATTGAACGGAACATGGGAGATGAGTGAAAAGGACTTAATGTTGGGTTATTTTTTGGTTCCGTGTATGAATTGATTACACGCTTAAATAATAAGGCCATGAATGTTTTTAGTCACCTTTCTCACTGGGAGAGAGTATTACTTATGCATCTTTTTAGAAATATATGGGAATTTTGGAAGTGAACCATATTGTTAATTTATAATATTTGCTACTACCTAGCCCACTCTGTCCCTTTCTGTACGTATCACAAAATCGTAATACACATGAATTAGCACCAAACTTATAACATTCTTAATTCATAAAACATCGACTCAGGCGAATGTATCTTAAGCTACCCATTAACAGTGCTGGCATTCCCAGATGGCGCTAAACAAGAAACCAAATCAAATTTCATCTCATCACAAATGCCATCCTCGTATGCTAATTTAACGTTCCATATTCGCCGCAGCACTGACAGCAGCCATAGCGAGATGACACAAATGCGATAAGTAATCGATTTAATTATATCAGCTCCAAGTCGTCCGAAGTGTTCAGCTGGAAGATACACAATATGTCATCAAGGCACAGGTACGTACCACAAAGACTTTATCAAGATGTTTGCGGGCTCCGAACGGAATCCAAGCATAATCGCGTCCGTTGACGTGCAACAAGAAACAGCACTACTGCTTATAGAATAGTGGAGAGCACTCAACCGGATGGAAGGATATTATAATAATCTGATATGAAAAGCAGGATGTAGGCAGGTACATATCTTTGGAAACATCTAACGGCTCGTAAGCATAGCGAATTTAATTGATCAGTTTTACTTCTTGTTGCAAACAGGAGCGTCACTGTGGATGCTTCCATTTTGGAATTGTGCAAATAAACTTTTCGTTCTCTTTTGTTCATGTCTGGTATAAATGTAGTATTTCACACTATTTTGCAAAAAAATATATAACTTACAAAGAAAAAAAGTACGGTGTTTGGAGCACCACGGTGACTGGCTACTTGACGGTACTTTGATAGAAATTTATAATGCGGTTCTTACGATTTCAATCATCCCATCAAACATTAGAAGCATAATAAAAGCTATATTCATGCAAAACATTGCTTCTTCTGCTAAAAAATGCCTTATTCAGTTAAATATATTTAACTGAATTTCATCTTTATGCAATCGCATTGCTAATGCAATTTCCAATCCCTCAGAAGGAAATAATATTCAAAAGTTTGCTGCATGCTCGAATCAGGGCATTAAGGTGAACAATAAATCCACTGGCTGCAAAGCACAAACAATGCTTGAACGTTTCAAACGATGCAGTTCGAGTTCGAGGTTGGAAATAATCCGATTTTGTGAGAAGCGTATGAAATGTAACAAAAGATCAAAAGTGCTAGCTACTGCATTTGAGCTAGTAACAGGAAGATGCACCTGAATGTTTGAGTTAAGCTGATTGCCAAAGTCTTCTTGTTCAAAACATTTTGGTTGTTTGAAATTTAAATCGTATTTGGGCATTGTCAATTGGGAAGGTGCAATGTCAAAATTTATCATTTTTGTTTCTAGCAAACAAACTGCTTTCTTCTCACCCTCATATTTTCGACAATTTAAACGATAAGTTTAGGATTAACATCCTAAAAAATATAAAGCATGTAGGGTATCAAAACACACACAGCAAGTAGCAATATAGACAAATCTCTGGCTTTCTTTGCAACATAGCTACCGCGGTACCACCTGTTGTATTTGAAGCACCCTCGAATTTTTCATCTCCTTCGAAAACGTCTTTGTACTTACTCAAAATCTGATCACACTCCTACTGAAGTGTGTTGAGGCTGTACATGTCGTGTACCTGGATGATGCCTAAATCTATTGCTGACTTCGATGACAACAGCGGTGCAAACGACACGATCAATTTGTGGCCGGGCGGTACAAAGTATTGGTTGAAACCGACCACAAACCGCTAGAAGATATCTTCAGAAAACCAATCACCGAAGCACCTCTTAGACTCCAAAAAATGAGGATGACTTTGCAGAGGTATGACATCGAAGTGCGTTACAAGAAGGGAAGCGAGATGTACATCGCAGATTTGTTGTCCAGAACTGCTACGGAGAAGCCGACCAACAAGCTGGATGCCGATATGCTACGGACGGAGAAGGTGGATGCTGTTTTCAGTGAAATAGAGAGCACGAATGTAGTGGAGCTAATCAACGTTTCGGACGAACGGTTTGAAGAAATAGCTGCGGAAACCAAAAAGGATCAAACCCTATGCAAACTGATGAGAGTTCTAATAGAAGGCTGGCCGGAAAAGAGGGAAGAGTTGAGTGATGAATTGCTGTCCTACCGTGCATTCAAGGATGAGCTAACAACGTTCCGAGGAGTGATCTTCAAAGGAGACCGAATGTTGGTACCAAAATGTCTCCGGAAGAAACTGATTTAAAAGTTGCACGTGGCACATTTGGGAATCGATTATACGTTACGTGCAGCCAGAGAGTCATTATTTTGGCCTGGAATGACTGATCAGATTAGCGAGGTATGTATGGAATTTAGCGCCAGTCAGTGCAAGTCTCCGATGATGACACACCAGATACCGGAATACCCGTTCCAGAGAGTGAATATTGATCTAGGTGAGATCAAGCAGGAAGGGAAGAAAATTGTCATGATGGTTATGGCAGACAGTTTTTCGGACTTCGTTGAAGTGGATTTTCTCAACGACACGAAGACAAAGACCATCGTCACGACGTGCAAGCGTCACTTCGCCAGACATGGGACGCCGCAAGTCGTGGTTACTGACAATGGACCCCAGTTTGACAACGAGGAATGGATAAGGTTTTCTAAGGAGTGAAGTTTCAAGCACGTGACGTTGTCATCTCCATACCATGCTCAAGGGAACGGCAAAGCTGAATTAGCAGTGAAATGCATGAAGCAGCTGTTTAAAAAGTGCACTGAAAGCGGATCCGATTTTTGGCAAGCGTTACAGCAGCATCGCAACACACCGAACGCAATCGGTACAAGCCCGAACCAGCGAATTTTCTCCAGAAACACACGTAGTGCAGTACCTGTCATCACAAACAAGTTGCAACCACCGCAAGCGTCGCTTATCAAGGATCGGATTGTACACAAGAGAAAAGTGGTCAAGGCAAGCCACGACAAAAGTGCAAAAGATCTCCCAGATTTGCAGATTGGTGAAAACGTTATCATTCAGCGAAGGCCTAATTTGAACAAGCAGTGGGAACAAGCTACGTTGGTGTGCAAATTTCCGGATCGGTCTTGCGAAGTACAGACAAAAGACGGCGGAGTATACAGACGGAGTGCAGTACATGTTAAACCTGGGAGATACCACAAGTCTGAGTTCATGCAAAGCGAGGAGCCCGTGAAGGAACCAATCGGGATTCAAAAGAGTTATGATCAACACCAGAGAATTCCAATCGAAACTCAAAAACAATTAGTGCTCGAGAGACGCGACTATGCCAAGAATGAGCAAACTAGTGACAAGGCTGTAGAAACAACATCCTCAGAAGGTGCATCGCAGACAATATCAGAGTCCTGGTGACATCAGAGCATCGAAGAACAGAAGGAACTGCCAACCTCGCTGCCAACAACATCGGAGACTCGACCGAGGAGAGGGATCAGAAAACCTGCTAGATTTTCAGATTATACAACTTAGCCTCAGATAATATTCCTCGTTAAATTTTTTGATAGCTACTAGCTATCATGTTGTATTTGAACCACCCTGTTAGTTTAAGTATTTTATGAACCACCCTATCACTATCGTCAATAAACAGTACATGCTAGAGTAGCAACATCACACCACGTTTTTTTGTGAACACCACCCACCGCATAAATCGAGGAATTACTGTATGCTAAGCTAAACTCAAATCCATTTTGTTTTCGGAAGTACCGAAAATTGTCACAAGCACGCATCGGCCCTCTCAATGGAAAAGAACAGTGTGTATGGGAGGAGAAGGCCCGTGTATACAGAACAATACTGCATATTAAATTTTCGACGTGGTTCATTATGCGCATCCTGTACCTATTTTGTTATCGAAATGGACCGTAAAGAGCATTTTACAAGGATTTACATTATCGATTCTGGTTGTCAACGTCGTCTTTCCTGTGTGCCAGATAATGAAAAGTAATTAACGTCCACTGATTTTAGTTAACGTGTTTGACGTTAGATTTAATTGGGATTCTATCCTTTCCATGCTGCTCTCGAAAGCGTACATAAAGAATAAATACAATTGAATATGATAGATCTCTACTTCGTCGTAATAGCCTATTTCCGTTCCATACCCAAGTAACCAACAAACCCGCTAATTCGCCGTTTTGCAATATAAGTTGATACACGGCTAATATAGGACATGCTAAGCTTTATATTAGCGGCATATTAGCCTTATATTGGTAACTTGGGTAATACATTTACTTAGCTTCTACAGTAGCTGTAGCTTTTAATACAAAATAAGCGTATAAGAGGGCAAAGTATCAATACTTACACCAATTGTTCTCAAATGCAAAGGGAACGTTCCTAGCTAATCCATCTTTTCTACCTTCATCCGTGTGACGAAGAAAATCAAATTGCGTTACAATGTGTTACGACGGAATTGAAACTCGAATGACGGAATTGGAATCAATGAGCAGTGTTAGAATTTAAACAATATCTCTACAATTTGTGAGTCAATCAAATGTAACGGTACGAATGGATAGGTAAATCATATTGAAAGTCATCTTTAGTAGAAAAATTCACCTTTTTTGTTCAAATCCTTTTCAAAATGAGCGGTTAATTGCGGGTTGTGTTTAACAGAACGGAAATTAGATTAAAAAAAACCCCTATCCAATAATGAGATCATCAACAGCACCAAGTAGGCGGGAACGTATTATCGCAGACCTTTAATCGAACGCGACGATTGCAGTTGAGATGGCCTTGAACCACAAACAGGTATTATTATCTCACTAGATAATCTAGATTACTTGGTTGCTTATGAGCTTTGCGGTTTCGCAGAGAGTGAGAGGGCACAAGTTTGTATTATCCTGATTTTAAACACGAGTCTCATTAATAAGCAGCGAAACTAAATGCGAAACTCAGTCGCCGTGGTTTTGCATTTCCAGTCTGCGGAACTTGCGCAACTAATGGTGCTGTGGGAAGCAGAAAACCACCGATATTTATCAGAGCGGCAAGTGCACATCTTGTGTTGACGAATACTGATGAGAGCTAATGAAGCTAATGAAACTTTGATTGCAATATTCTGAGCGAGTGATAAATCGCAGTCACCTTCAATAGCCTTCTTCGATGATAATGGAAACTGTACTGAAGCTAGCATGTGCATTCAATATGGATGCCGGATTTCGTACCAACTTTTCCGCTGACAACGCTTGCGTGCGTGCTATCAATGGGCAAATTTTTTCAGTCAACTCCGCACGCTGTTTGTTCACCTACTTCTACAAACATGTGAAAGAAGAGTAAATTGGCCTATAATGGACCTCCTAGTAGCTTAAGGGGTGAGACAGCTTTACTCTCAGCTGCTCTTTTGCAGCGAGCAGCTCGCGAGTAGCTCAATGTACATCAAAATTCATTCGCGATATTTTCTCTCTGTTTACTCCGTTTCTTAGAAAAGATTTATCTCATATAGATGTTAGTTTTGTTTGTAAACATAGTAAGAATGTTCAGATCTGCTATTCAAACGATGTAAATTCCAGTACCACTTGGATCAAAAGGAATTTGTCCGGAAAACGACTCGAACTATGCTGGGAATGATTCCAAAGAAACCTCCGTCACCAGCTGCTGTAACTGTTTTAGAAGTGATTTTTATTGGTAGTCCTCCGTCTCGAAAAGTTTGATGAACTGAAGGTAGATGGAAACAGGCTATTTGTTCTCATAAAATAACCAGAGGAACCGTTTTCAGATGTTCACCGAGGAGAACGCGAAATCACCGGTATAGAAGAGGCCAGAGTATCCAGTGCAGCCGCCACTGCCGAAGCCGGTGAGTACGATCCTCGATCGTCGTACGGACTTCAATCCCATCATTGATCTACTGGACGAAATCGAATCCTGTGCAGGCATGGAAAATCATTTGCACTCATTTCATACATTCATTTACATTCATTTGCCTCTAACTTTTTTCATCAACAACATTCCGCAAAATGATGTGTAGAGCTTTTGTAGGTTTTGGTATTAGCTACAACATTTGCTCATAACTTAAATCTGTATCTCTTATGCATCACGAACTAGAGCGGGCAGAACTTGTTACTGTTTTTCAGTGAATGTAAAATACATTCACTGAAAAACAGTAGTGGCTTCTGCTCGCTCTGGTTCGTCATGCATAAGATATATGGATTTAATTTATTAAGAAAAGTTGTAGCTAATAACAAAACCTACAAAAGCTCCATACATCATTTTGTGAAATGCAGTCGAAGAAAAAATTTAGAGGCAAATGAATGTAAATGAATGCATGAAATGAATGCAAATGATTTACCATGCCTGATCCTGTGTCTTGGATACAACCTCTTACTTTTTTTTTGTAAAATTGAGTGAATCCCTAAGTGGTCCACTAAGGAGAAAGGGTCCATAAAAGGCCAATTTGCCCTATATGTGTGGTTTTCATTCTACCAGTAGGTACCAACCATACGCTGAGACGAGCTGGTTACATGGTACATATTCGAAGAAGACTACTGGTACTGAACTTTCGACGGGGAATTGGAAAAGTTTCATCCCTCGTTCGAGGCGTCTCCAAGAAATGTTTAGGGTGGTTTCTGGTAATTCGAGTATGGGAGCGGCAGGGACGAGCACTTTGGTTTTCTACAAGAAAGTTTTGCTTTTTAATTTTACTCGTTTTTGAGCAATCGGTGATAAGCTTTAATTCAATAATGGCGTTTGTTTTTGCTTCTGTTGTCAGTTGCTATGTAATAGAAACTTGATGAGAATTTTTTAAACTTGAATTTATTCACCTATGGTGAGATCTGACCCTTTCCTACTTATTTTATTTGTGACAAATAGCTCAATAGCACAGTTATCGAATATCGACTATAGTGGCCATGTAGTAATTTGAAAAATTAAATGCAAATATACGCCTGATGTGGTACACTGGTGAAAGTTAATTATCAGTGTCACGTCCGCCCGTCTGTCACGTAAACACAAGACGACACAAGTAATGCAGTGAGTGAACGTCGAGAAACTCACCGAATGCAATATTTCGTTTGTGAACTAAGCGGAGCCGACGACGAGGCTGACAACTAGGACAACGCTGTAAATAGATTTCGTTTCTGGAGGGATGTAAAACTATTCCCATTAGTTCCCTTGCGACGTGACATATAAGAATGTTGATGGGAAAATAAACTCTTACTTCAAATAAATAGTGTGAGATTAGTAACGTGAAGGGCGTTCAACCCCACTTGTTAGCATGAGTTATTGGTGCAAAGATATATTTTTCATTAAATCCTAGCACGAAAATGGCTGATTATATCGAAATGAAATTTGAGACAAAGTTGTAACAAACCAGTTTGCCAGAAAAAAAATACACACTGAAAATAAGAACCCAAATTGTTATCGAAATGAATTTATATTTGATGTTCAACGATTGTTTCCATTTCAGAAAAGTTAGCATTTTTGATAAGTTCCCTTATATACACAAGTTTAAAAATCTGGAAAATGTACTTTTTTTGTTATTGAAGTTTTTAACAGTTTTATTTTTAATTTTTTTACGATTTTTTTTATTTATTTTTCAGTGTGTATTATTTTATGAAAATGCTTCATTCTAGTGAGCAAAGTTTCATAGAATGCGGAAAGGGAACAATAAAATCGATTTTTCAGCTGGCGTGGATCTGCTCAATGATATTAATAAAAATCTAGAATTAAGTACATATGCTTCAAATGTGGATTTTGTGAATACATGAAGATTAATATCCACTTAATTTTGACTTCGAAACACCTGCTAAGCGTGTTAGCGTAGTTGTCACTAGTGACAAACATAAAACAAGTGTTGATTTAATCAAGACTAGCTAATCAAGGAAAGCACGCTCACCATGGATGTGCTGCTAAAATATTCATAACAAACGAAATTCTCAACATCTGTTTCTTTCCGCTCCTGGCCTCAGCTAAAATCTCATTAACATGACTAATAAAGCTGGGAATTGAGATATCTACTTGGGGGTACGACCCATAACTCATCACCACCGGATGCTTTAGCTGCTCATTTACCGGTGTTTTGGTAGAGTTGATTTCATATTCATGAGTATTTGTTGTTAGTGCCGTCGTTGCTCTCGCTAAAATTGTCTTCCAAAATCATCTATTTCGGAAATAATGGTTCCCACACAAACGGCTATTTTGAATTTCGACTATTTCATCTACTAAAGCTTTTTACAGTTCTGTAGCGAGCGCTTGGCTGGCTCTCAATTTAATGGTCTAGAGGCATTAACAGTTATACTCTATGCCAAGGCAGTTCAATCAAATTTTCAACCTGTAAATTCCATCGACCGGACCGGGAATCGAACCTGTCGCTCTAGCTTGGTCCTTTACTGGCAATCTGTGGCGCTTACATTTTGCATGCAATGTTTTTTTGTCAATGAAAAACAAAAAAGGTCGACACAAAAACAGAAACTGTACAAAGAGGCACACACGGCGAATGAGAACGAACCAAATTTGAGATTAGTTAACTTATAAATCACATCAAGTGCAGGAGCTTAGCAATGCGCAAATTTGCCTCATGTTTTTTCAGGTTTTTCCTGGTTTTTCCAGGTTTTTTCAGGAAAAAAATCCCGAATGTGTTTACAAAAGAGGGCGGTGGATGCCACATTAAAGTATTTACTATTAATTTCTGTTACAAATTCTAGATAGAGATAGGGGGCTGTTCATAAACTACGTAGACAGTTGGGGGGGGGGGGGTAGTTGACAATTATCCACGACCATACAAATTAAAAAAAAACTTGTATGGGCAATTGTCTACGCAGGGGGAGGGGGGTCAGAATTAAAAAAAAACTGTCTACGTTGTTTATGAACAGCCCAGATAGATTCGGTTATCTTTATTCGCGAGACTTTCAGCCAGAGGCTGGTTCATCTCTTTTAGAGATACTAACAAAAGTCACTTCGGAACCATTTTCAAAATAGATTAACCTTAAAGTAGCTAGGAAATATTAACCGCCAACATCAGTGAGCCACTGAGTCTGCTGAATCAGCGAGAGAGACTGTCGATGGGGACCCTCCAAACTTGATGTCAATGAAGTTATCTAGTACTATATGCAGTACATCCATATTAGTGGTTCAATACCATACCATCCAGCATGTATCATTAGTTGTGCTAAATAAACATTCAAATCAAAAGTTTCAACCATTAATGATATTACATTTAATTTAACCATGTATGGTGGGCAAACCAAGTGAAATACCATTCGAGTTCTTCACCAAGATTATTCTAGAATATCAAAGCAAGGCAGTTAAACATTAAGACATCATGGATAATTGTTTTAAAATTGTCTGATAAATTTGATTTACTACAGAGAGGAGCTCTGCTAGGTTCGATATTTGAACCACACATACTATGAACTACACTTAATATCACTAACTAGATTTGATGCTATGGACTTCTATGGCGTGTCGTTTTTTCGTGTATATCAAATGCATATGCGAATATATGAGTAAAAACATTGAATTTTGTTTCTGAGCATGCAATACCCTTATTCATGCAAAAATGATACATACTTACCAACTGTACTCTGCTTCAATAGTAAATTATAAGCTGATTCTCTTCTCCTCAGTTCTGCTCTAAAAGCACTTGTACGCTATGACTCCTCCCGAAGCTACGCTATTTACAACACAGTAGGAAAAAAAGAAGCGCACCGTCATGCTTCGCCAGTAAATTGCAACTCGTATGCAAATTGCAGAGTAGATAAGCACGACTGCACGATGATGATTTGCTCTGACGATGTTACCAACAAACAAACGGATGCAAACCCAAGCAAGGTTAATAATAAGGATATCCGTTGTACTTCGCATACGGAGCTTGGTAATTTATATTTTTTCTTCCTTTACATCTGTCTGTTCTGAAAAGGTTGGATAATCATATAATTGAGCAATAGTTTCCACCATTAAATCCAACCGACGTCAAAACGCCAGTGGTGGATAAATTCGTTTTAGAAAAATCGTCGATTTCTTTTCAAACCTTGCTTCTAGCGATGAGAAAATTTCCATTTTGTAGAAATAATGTATCGGAAAAATTGCACAATTATTGATATTTTTCATAAAAGTGAATTTTGCTATACATTATTATGACAATTTTTCAACAGGCCATACGATTGAAGGCTGCTTGCCTACTGGTGCTGAGTGTTGTGCAAGGAGCGTATTATTTCTGATGGGTTACTTGGATTCGTACTCGTAAGCATTTCAACTATAAATGGTACATTTACGAAAATGCAGGTCACTAGATTAAAAAAGAAACTTTATTCGTATTAGCCTACACAAATCCAAGCTTTGAATGAAAATTACACAAACATTCAAATACTTTTTCGGTTCCATACTAGGGTGAGAAAACGATGCGATCTGGAAAACAAAAATCGTCGTTGGAACTTTTAAAATTGGCAGTCCAGTCAAGCACAAAAAGAATAGATCTCTTGCACTAGTGTAAGAAGTAGGAGAAAACAGCTCAAAATGTACCCTGGGAAAAAACGCCCGATGTGGTTTTTCATAGTATTCCAGTTTTTAATTCTTAAATTTGACAAGCCACAGTGCTAGTTCTGTACTGAAACTAGCATTTCGGCATAAAAAATCACAGAATTAAGAGTGGAATAGCTATGAAAACCCAAATCGGGTGTTTTGCCCGGGGTGCATTTGTCCTCTGTTCTACCCTACATGCACGCTTTCCATATCGCTCTGTAGCATACCAATGGGAATAGATATGAAAAAAAAAAAAAATGTCACCGAAAACGGTCAATCAAGGTTGTTGCATGGCTCTGGACTGCATGGTATTGAAGCTGCTGGCGATGTAAATTACGACGGCACCAAGTATAAGACAATGGCCGACTAGGCGAGAGAATTACAGCCGGTGAGCAACTCCTGAATCGCTAAGGTAAATTTTCTTCGCAGTTGCAGGCAACCTCCGTCGCGTGATGGCGCAGGTACTTCTGTGGTTGAGATACATCTCAGCGTTTGAAATGATGACCAGGGTGAACTCACAGTTTTAGAAGACGTGGAAGCTTCGGTGCAGCCAAGTGGCACAGGCAAATACTGTGTTTATCGGACACCGGATAATCTTGAAGTTGAAGCTTTCAGTTTGGTGAAGAACTTTGGATTAGGATAATTTATAACTGACAAGCTTCTCCTAAAAACTTTTCATCCACAAATTGGTGACAAATTCAGTTCTCTATACGGTCAGGAAAGTGGAAGATCTTAAACAGTCAAACAGAGAATATCCAACAAACATAATTTGAATTACTGACAATTTTAAGATCTTCAATATTATCCCTGATCACCCTGAATATTAAAAATATCCAGTGGACACTATTTGAGAATATCTGAAAAATGGAATTTGCATTGAACAATTCGAGTAAGTACCTTATATATAATTACTTTATTTGTACAGGCTCAATCAAATAAACTTTACAGAGCCGAGTTATCCTTTGCGTTATACATTATTACTGTCTTAAATTTAAAGTTAAAGGAACTGGACCGAGTACTCGCGGTTTTCTGGAGGTTAGTGGAGATTTACAATTTTTTGGATGGGAAAAGAGAAGAAGGAGGTTTGAAATGTGGTTTACGATACAACTATTTAATTAATCCTAAAGCATGAAATTATTTCTATTTATCTTGAAAACAAACATTGAAAAAAAAAACCCCACACGTACAAAATACAAACTAAACACAAGGTTAATCAAACTTACAATCTAAGGTTAATATCCTTAAAGTAAACATATATGAGTTTCATAAACTCCAGATCGCGTCTAGCCAAAATATCCCGAACTGGAACATTAGGTTGTCTACCTCGAGCCCGAAGGGAATCATAAAAATGTGATCTGACTCCACGATACTCCGCACAAGACCAAAGGATGTGATCAGCGTCCTGGTAACCTTGTCCACATTCACAGAGATTGCTGTCTCCCAACCCCACACGGAACAAGTGAGCGTTTAGACAATAGTGATTGGACATGAGACGAGACATCACGCGTATGAAGTCTCGACTCAAATCCAACCCTTTGAACCATGCAAACTTCGACACCTTAGGGATAATTGAATGTAGCCATCGTCCCAAGCTCCCTTCACTCCATTGATGTTGCCAGCTAACGAGCGACTACTGACGATAAATAGAGAAAAATTCACTATAGGCGATCTGTCGATCATAAATGTCGCCTTCCATAGCGCCCACCTTCGCAAGTGAATCCGCCTTCTCATTGCCCAAAATTGAGCAATGCGAAGGGACCCACGCGAAGGTGATGATGAAAGAGCGCACGGATAAAGCACTAAGCAGTTCTCGTATTTTCAAGAGAAAATATGAGAAGTGCTTTACCGGCCTAATGGAACGGATAGCCTCGACAGAACTGAGACTATCCGTAAAAATAAAGTAGTGGTGTGGAAGAAGTGAAGCAATAGTTTCCAAAGTGTAGTGAATTGCTGCCAGTTCAGCCACATACACAGAACAAGGAGCTTCAAGTTTTCGAGAGGCGCTATGAAATTCATTGAATACACCAAAACCAGCGGACTCCTCTATTAGAGATCCATCTGTGAAAAACGTTCTTGCAGAATCAACATGGCCAAACTTTGCAGAGTATAATGACGGAGCAATCATAGGACGATGATGCTCTGGAATTCCGCGGATTTCCTGCGTCATAGATAAATCAAAATTCACTGAATTGCCGAAATCGGAGAAGACTACACGATTGGGAATATTTCTTGAAGGGCTGACATCCTGTGTTAAATATAGGTAGTACAAAGTCATAAAACATGTTTGAGGATTTAGCTTCAGAAGCTTCTCAAAGTTTTCGATCACCAGTGGGTTCATTACTTCGCAACGGGTGAGGAGCCTCAGAGATAACTCTGAAAAACGGACGGATAGTGGCAACATGCCCGCCAGCACTTCGAGACCCATAGTATGAGTCGAGTGCATGCATCCTAACGCGATACGAAGACAACGATACTGGATCCGTTCCAGCTTGATGATGTGCGTTTTAGCTGCCGACTGGAAACAAAAACTACCATATTCTAGAACCGATAAAATCGTTGTCCGGAACAACGTCAGAAGATCTTGTGGATGGGCTCCCCACCACGTTCCGGTAATTGATCGAAGGAAATTGATCCTTAGTTGGCATTTTCGTCTCAGATACTCAATGTGGGATCTCCAGGTGCATTTGGAATCGAACCAGACCCCGAGATATTTAAAAGACATGGAATGAGTGATCGGTATACCCAAAAGTTGAAGCTTCGGTTGTGCTGGGCTATGCTTCCTAGAAAAAAACGACCAACTCAGTTTTCTCCGTGGAGAATTCGATACCTAGCTGAATAGCCCAAGTAGACAAATTGTCCAAGGTATCCTGTAAGGGTCCTTGCAGGTCAACCTCTTTTGGCCCTGTGATAGACACTACGCCGTCATCTGCAAGTTGTTTTAACGTGCAATTGTCACTAAGACAGACATCAATTTCTCTAACGTAGAAATTGTACAAAAGGGGGCTTAAACATGAGCCTTGGGGGAGACCCATGTAGCTAAATCGAAAAGCTG
Organism: Ochlerotatus camptorhynchus; assembly: GCF_037179485.1. Taxonomy (NCBI): domain Eukaryota; kingdom Metazoa; phylum Arthropoda; class Insecta; order Diptera; family Culicidae; genus Ochlerotatus; species Ochlerotatus camptorhynchus. Next base: position 1,757,201 of record NW_027040672.1, read on the forward strand.
TAGAGTTTCCATGAGAAAAGCTCATATGTTTTTCTCACAGCAAATTGTACAAAAAATTATTCATTAATGGAGACAATCCACAAGCGTGGAGTTTCTCTGAAAGAACTTCAACGGATACTGAATCAAAAGCCCCCTTGATATCTAAGAACACAGAAGCCATTTGCTCTTTCTTAGCAAAAGCCAACTGAATTTCCGAGGAAAGCAACGCGAGACAGTCGTTCGTTCCCTTACCCCTACGGAAACCAAATTGAGTATCTGAAAGAAGGTGGTTCGTCTCAACCAATTTGTCAAGGCGAAAAAGGATCATTTTCTCCATCAATTGAGTAAGTACCTCAACGGATAGAAATGAGTCTTCAAAATAATACCAACTTGGAGTTTTGAAAAAATATCCAATGGAATAAATCATCTTGTACAACCTAAAAGTTTTAAGAATCATTTATGAGTTAGCTGGAATTATGAGAGCATATCTGAGATACGTCAATTGAAATGTTTGGCAGTTGAAAATCTGCAGAATAATGCCTGTGGATTTGAGAAAATGCCACAAAATCCCCTCACACATTAAGTGAGCAAAGGAGTTGGCATTTTATAAGTATTGTTGGATTAACAGACTTTTGCTCAGTTTCCACTCTGTCGATATCTAGACCTATTTATGGAGACCTATGGAGCACCTGAAGGCCTTTGCAATAATTTCTGAGACACCTGGTATCACGAGAAAAAAGTACCTGAGCATCTTAAAGTATTAAGGTATTATGTATCAGAGGACTTCATGGAAAAAAAATGTGGAGTTGTGTACAAGGCACGACCGCATGGTTGACGTAGATTACGTTAAACTGCGTTATGTGTTATTCTCGTGCATTTTTTTAGATATTGATTTAAAATACAGTAGAAGTAACCTATGACTTCGATCCTTTTTGGATTTCCTACTTAGTTAAGCTTGATTAAATTCAGGACCTCATTAAAATGCGAATACATATTCTATTACATTTGGTTCTTTTATTACAATCGTATATGAGTAAGGCTTTCTTCAGGTGATTCATTGAAGCGTCCAACAATGCGGTAATGATGGCCGATATTCCCTATCACTTCAAGATTTCTAGAGGACAAATTTTGAACGGTTGTAACTCCTTGTGTACTGCATTGCAGCAAACGTGAAGTTCCAGTTTCTTTGTTTTAAGTTTTGTGAGAGCTGATATTTTCTATTGAAATTTTTATGGGGTAATGAGATTGATCAGAAATAAGGTTTCCACAGCGATTCAACTTCAAAACACTAAAATAAAATCACACAAAAAAAACGGAGTGCACAATTTAGGACCAATGTTATGCAACATTTCGTAGTTGATCGGGAATATCTCGATTAGGAATAAATCTTTTTTTCACCACAGAAACACCCCGTTTTCTTATGCAAAATAATGGATGTGCATTCACAAAACAGTGAAAAAGTTATCGCTTTTCATTTGCACATTTTTCAACAGTTTTTGAGGAAATTTGGGAAAACCTTCATTGTAGCAGATTTGGAGAGTTATTTCCTATCGATTGGTGTATTTGGATTTGGATTACATCCATAATTGACAAAGTTATAAGCGTTCAAAACCTTACACCTTTTCGTGACGGTCGCTATTTTAGATTTTCGATTAACCCCCAGTACCTTCCTGTAAGACGTAGTCTTTGTCAAAAAAAAAAAAAACACATGAAGCTCGTTGGAATAATTTCTGAGCTGCCTGGTATCATATGAGAGAATATCTGAGAGATGGGATTTGGATAGTTGGATATTTTCAGAATCAAACCTAATCAATCTGAAGTGTTGAGGAAGTATCCTGAGATAATCAAAAGGATCTTTGGTCACCTGATGAAATTCGGAATAATTTCCGAGCAACCTTGTACCATGAGAGAGCATTTAAAAATCGTGGTTTGAATTGTTGGATATTTGAAAATCTTTAGAATAATACCTAATCAACCTGAAGTCTTGAAAAATATCAAGAGGACTCCATGGAAACTTAGAACAGCTGAAGATCGTTGGAAAAATTTTCGAGCAGCTTTGTATCATATGAGCGAATATCTGTTTAATGTAAAAGACACAAACACTTTCCTGAAGTTCTGTGAAGATCCATGCATTTCCATTAGCTTCTATAGAACAATAACAGAATGAGATTTCGTTTCGTCACCTCGTTTTCCCCTGGCCATCTGCACACTGTCAAAGAAATTTGAAACAGAGTTGTTTCAACCCCGCTCATGAATGATACAGAATAGCCACAAATGTGGAGCAAAACAGTCCAAGTAACAATTTTACAGCCTTTTGGCTTTCACTCTGATTTATTGTGTTTTTAAAACGGCAATAAGCAATCTTTTTAGTTGAAATACAGCATTTAAAAATGCAAAACATTCTTGATATGTAGTTCAGCTCTAGGCTGTTTTAAAAACTTTTTAAAGCCTGACGAGAACATCAAAAAGTGTCTGGTTTTAAAAATGAATTTAATGCAGCGCTCTATCCCTTTAAAAAAATTGTTCAGTAAATGGAGCAGTAATTGTTTTATTGATGTCACGAAAAAATGCTCCATAGAAGTGTTTTATCATTATAAAAGCATTTATTAAACCGTTCGGTTTCAAAGAGGATCCAAAAGTATATATTGATGCGTTTTGGTGTCAATGAATTGTATCACAAAACAAACCACTGTTTACAAATAAAACTAAACAGATGGATCCAGACAGAGAAAAACACACTCGAGTGGGGCTTTAAACGCAGAATCGCAAGGTAATAATTCTAGCAATGCTGTCGACGGAAGAGAAAGGGAATCCAATTCCAGAACTTTCTGGGAGGCTCCGCAGTTCCGCCAAAATCTGTCAACAACAACAGAGCAGCCGATTGAGAGGAGCGAAGTGAATGCGATTTACGAAGCACTGGAAGCCGTCTGTGATGGGAATACACAGCATATTGTCAATGGAAGCCTTCTCCAGAAATAACATTGCGATGATGATCCGAATAGCATCAGTGCCAAACTGGGACTGCGGAAAACTGCTGACAGGAAACTTCAGGGGTTAACTGTTCCAAAAATTCCAAGCAAGCGCACATAAACTTCATCGCAGCATCCGGAAGAAGGAAAACTTTTCGGGAACGATTGAGCTTCCACCTGTTCCAAGTTACGTAGATACACTTCCTGATGTAACTGCTTCCAATAGATGAATTTCCCATATCAAGGATGTCACGCAACTTGTTGATCCAACGCTGGAGTAGAACATCGTTGCAATGATCAAACAACAACTCTATCGAAAGATAAACAAATTTTGACATTTAACTTTTTCCAGGCTACTTTGCCACCATTAATGCCGTCATAAAACTTAACGGAATAGGATGAAGCAAAATAGCTTCAGATGAAAACAATTCAGTCTGCAAATTATCTTCATACGCCGCATTAAAATTTTTCGCATTTGTTAGTGACTTCATGAAAGCAAAACAGCTTTTTCACAAATGGCTTATGAAAAATTAATGTTTTTTTCCATTTTTTACAATCTTAGTTTTCCAAGATGTTTTTCCTTTAAAATAACTTTATTCTCATCAATTCATCAATGAGCAGTAAAAGAGATTACGCACATCATTAAATTGTCTCAGCTGGAAGTAATGATTAACATAACAAATAATAATATTTTGATTCCTAAATTAAAAATAATTAGTCAAATCAACGTTTCCCGAAGGCGAACTTATTTTTTTGACGTAGGATTACGGCTTTCGGCAACATATTGGGGGTGCAATTTCAAAAACCCAAAATTGACCGCATTACGAAAAGTGGTCAGGTTTTGACCACATATAACTCTGTCAATAGCGGATAGATTTTAATTCTAAACAAGCCAATCGATTAGAAATTTAACTACAAATCTGCTAAATGGAACACTTTATTAATTTACAACTGATCACTACTGAAAATGTCATAAATGTCCAACTGTTGCAATAGTGATCAAAATTATCACCGATTGCCTGCAAACAGTGCATTCCCTATCACAGATTTCAAAATCCGATCCTGTGTGCCTGAACGGTGGTTATTCAATCACCGTGTGTGGTGGTGTCCGGTAGGTCGTCCGCAGCAGCAGCAGTGCTTTCGGCGCGTGGCGTTGAATATTGTATACAACGACAGGCTGCCCGCAAGCAGCCAGCTGCCACCCACATGAGTGTCCATTCACCGAAGAAGGAGGAAGAAGCCTCACCGCTACTGATCGGGATCCATCTTCGTGAGTCGCTGTGAGCCATCTATGCCAAGCACGTCACCTTCGTTCCAAACAACATACAGCTTGCCAGCCTCATTCGTGTTGAACACCCTAATAGCTCAGTTTTATTCAACCATAACGAAAAAACGATTCTTTTCAGGACCACCATAAATTATTGTTGTGTCATTGAACGTTCGCTCGCCTTGCTGCCAGCCACATCAACCGCAAAGCTCTTTGATAATATACCCAGCAACTAAACGTTTGTGGTCAAATGCGTCAAATTTTCGGAATGACCGAATACCAGAAACACTTCGTTAGGTTTTCTCCAGGACGCTAGAAAAAGTAAAAAATATATTTCGAATTTATATGATTGATCGCGAATATCTCGCGATTGGAAAAATTTTAGCAAGAATTCCTCCATTAAATTTTTGATTTTTTTTATTTTCTATTGAATAAACCAAAAGTTCTGTGCGTTTTGTGCACGAAAATGCGACATCAGAAAACGAGGCGTTTCCGTGATGGTAAAAGTGGTTTCCCTAACACAGTCGCCGAATATTGATTCCAAACACTGAGTGTGTCACACCGTACCTATCTGTATGTGTTTTGTTGCCAATTTTAAGCCCCTCCTATTAGGAGAATTATGCAAAAAAAATCTTGCCGAATGCTCTTAATAGAAGAGGCTTAAAATTTGCATCAAATATGAAGCAATTCATTTTTGATCCGATCATCAGTGATTATTGCGCAGGTGATTTTCGCAAGGCAAAACTCACTGGCGAATAAATTAAGCATGGGATTTGAGCTTTTTGAGTTTATGGTTACACTACTGTTTGCTACCAAAAATATCCATGTGTAGATACCGTCCAAAAAGATATACTCTTCTTAAATAAAACTTAAAAAACAGAAGACTTTTCCTTGGATGATGTTAACTTTTCGAGTGATAAAAAACTAAAAAATAAAGCTCCATGGAGTTCTTATCCAGGATATAGCTGCCAGCTGTCGCTCTGCTAAGAATAAAGTCAACTTGAAGTAAATTTATCCTCTGTGGAAATAAGGCTCCGAGTAGTATTGTCGGTTTGCAGTTTACGGGCATGCACTTGTGGTGCTATGGGAAATAAAAGGTTATGTAAACAGTAGTGGTGAAATTTGTATAAGGATTCTCTACTACTGGCTGTTATGGCTACCATTCAGTAACCAGCATATTTAGAGTGGATGCACGGATGCAATCAAAATTTTAAACGAGTAAAGTAAACAAAAGGCTTCTTCTTCATCGTTTCACGTGAATGTGCTATGCAAATGATATTTTTGTGTTGGCTGCTGAAAGCCTTCATGTTATTTTCATGGTAACTATGAGCTATATGTCCATGGAATGCCATGGAAAATAAATTATTCTTCATACTCCTAAATAACTACCTAACGCAGCTGTAGGAGAAACATGGGTAGATTTTTGGAGGTAAATTATTGAGGAATATTCACCTACCGCAAGGGATTTACCTGTAAATGTATATGAATATTAAATACATTAAACTTAAGGTGAATGGACTCTCCGTCATATTATCATACTCCATAGAAGCCGGAGAAATGAGGACGTTTCTTCAGAACTACACAATCGGTTTCGTTACACAATGGTACAAAATCTTATAATTTATCTCCACAGATCTCGTTTCGCCCGTCAGGTCAGGGTTGCCAATCTACTGGCGGTGTCAACATGGGGCATACATTTTATGTGTATATTGAGAAATGGCCACGATGCACAGACGCGCATTATATTCACATACTAGTTCATATCCTTATTGTACATTACTCATTGCGTGATACTAAAGTATATTCAATCAAATGTATGTTCTGTCTATAATTCGTAAAGTTTTCCAATTACTTAGCTCTTCGAAACAATCCCCGATCAACAAAAGTAAAGGACCTATCAGCTTCGTTTCTCGTCAACTGAAGCTTGCCAACGCAAATAAACATCACCATCGGGGAGAGGAAATTCTCCGCAACCCAGTAGTGTTTTTGGTTTGTGTAGGCGAGTTTCAGGTTGCCAGATAAGAGCATTACAAGTTTCTATTGTTGGTCGGTAATTCCACAATTTCAAACGATCCGGTTCCTCTGCCTTACTTCAGTGAGGTAGGTTGGCCTAACCAACGAAGCACATAAATTCATCCACTGACTTCAGATCGCACAGCAACCCACCCAAGTAAGTCAAACTTACTCCATGGCACACTTAGTCCAAGACATGCTTAGCGCACTGAGGATAAAGTTTCCTTGGTGTTGCCTCCTACAGCGAAAGTAAAACAATTGCTTGTTGTGGAGCGGAGCAATCAAGAGTTTCCACCTGATTTCACCAAGTTTTTGGCAGACTTTGTTGGGTACTGGTGAACAAATTGTGTAGAAAATCCGCTGCAAATTGAGCTGTTGCTCTTAGTGTGACGTACTATGGCGGAGCTAAGCGTATATGCACTGGATTTGGATCTGCATCCGGTATCCGCTCTAGATTGAGTTCTGCTACATTTGAGTGGAAAAGTTTAGCCCACGGAATTCGGTAGACGTGGTTTCTACGTGGCTTAGCGGATTAAGGGAAGTTGCTTAATTTTGCGTTAAGAAACTTGGCGTTTTGTGCAAGGATATATTTGACTGGACGAAAGTTTTGCATTGTGATGCAATGAATAAATGCGTTCTACATGAGCTACAGGCAGCTGGTTTCACTATATTCCAGAGACAAGCGAAGGAGTACTTTTTACTGATTGCAATTTGTATCATCACTCTCGCGAACCTGACAGCAGAAAAGGTTGAAATTTAATTTAGCTAAAGAAACAGTGATCCTTAAACGCCTAGTGTGAGCTCAGCTGCACAAATCTGTTTCCCTTTTCTACCGGATGAACGTGAGAAGGATTTTTCCAAAAGTGCAACGATTCACACGAGCTGAAATGAATAATCTGAAATGTTCTTTGAAACTAGAAAGTTCAGAGATGTTAGCGGCAAAAAAAAACTCGTTCACACAAAATGAATAAGAGTGCTGGGTTTTGAACCTGACTCAAACATGGCACATTCTCGAGATAACGCAAATTGATGTGTAGTTGAAAAGAATTGCAGAGCTTTCAGTTGGAACGAGGATTTATAAACGAACTTGGACGAAAGTGCCGCAGAACAGTAGGCGGCGAGGGAAACGCTTTGGCTTCATAATGGCTGGTTGTCATGAGACAGCTAGAATATTGTGAGAGATGGTGGTTTGCTTTAACGAAACTGAGTAAATCTCCAGGTCTATTGATCTAACTACCATCATAATTCCTATGCCAATGTATTTCTTGACTATTGACTCTTGCAGCTATTAATGCGCTCATTTGGATCACGTTTGATGTTTGAATAATTATTTTCCAATTTAATTTATTATTGAAGTGCTTGAGAAAAGTAATCGACTATAGTTCTATTTGCATTTGTTTGCGTTGAATGAATCATTGGAGTGTGATTTGAAAGACTCATTAAGATGATTTATATTCAACGGTATGATTTCAAGCTGCGAATAATTGAAATTTGATTACTGAACAAATTTATTTGAATATAGGTGAGGCTGAATCGGTATTGTTCCATTGCAGTCTGCACTACAGTGCGCTGTAATTGCGAGCAGTTGATACAAAACAACTGAGATTTGCATTCTGATCATCAACAATTAAGCTATTTAAGATTACGCTTGCATTCACAACTGCGAATGCTACGGAATAGCTAATTTAATTAATTCAAGTGATACAGTTTCCCGCGGAGAAGAGTTGAAAACAATAGCCACCAAGTTAGCCATGGAGTGCTGTGAGTTGGCAGTAAACATTGAGCTCTTTATCCTAGTAAGCCATGGCCAAACTATGCATTCGAACAATCAAAATGCGCTTCACAATCATGATAGTCATAAATTTCCCGATTCTATTATCTGTTAGCTACAGCAGCTCTGCAGGTGGTATAGCTATACAATGCACTTTAGCAGCTTCATAGTTTACGAGAATAATGTTGAATTCAGATGTTGTGCAGCAGATAAAGACTTTTAACTCTTCGAGCATCACACTGGAAATGAAGTCGTTTCAAAATAATGTACAGTACTTGACAGAAAACGTACATTGAGCTAGAACTTTTCATGATGTGCATCATAATGTCTCAAATTTTGACTACTGGTTTTTGAACTATTCATGGTTTATCGGTAAAGTTTTGGTTTGGTTGCGTTATCTGGTTGTATTGTATCAATGTAAAATCCGGATTAATATGAAGAAAGAGAATTAGAAGTATTATTGAGTTCTATTCAATTAGCGGCGCCAGTGATGTTCTGATGCATAACAACTCTGATCACGTAAAGAAAAGCCGTTGGTCCCCGGCTCATGAGTACGGAAAACAAATCAAGGAAAAACAATGAGTTCGATAGTGATAGAATAGTGAAATAGAATTAAATTTTATAATCTTAATCACAAATCATAAAGTTGTTTTTCCAAACATGCTTCAGAGAATGTTCTAATTTTGCAAACGTTATTTCTTTCGATGTATGCAACCGTTGCATTGCAATGTGGGTCTCGCATAATCGTCGACGTAGTAAACTGATTGGATCCCATTCACCAAACCATAATGGCCGAATCTTCCCTCTTACTTGCCACATGTATACCACATAAGCCGATAGGTATAAACTGCCAAAATATGCATCGTTCCTAGGAAGATGCAAATGCAGACTAGTTCTTTACCCGATCGGAAAACACCTTAATCGGATTATTTCCTATCCTGAAACACCATTCACCCTGCAACCTATCGATAAACTAACGCTTCCGAAGAACAGGAGGAACTTGTTTTTCGAATATGGTAGAGTACATTGCACCTCACAACTGCAAGCTGCATTCAACATAAACTAGCAAGTAGTTATTGTTATTGTCACCGCACAATCAAGTCGATCTGGAGCAGGTGTCGCACTGGAGGAAAACCTGAACTGGATTGGAAATTTTACGCCCGAAACAAAATTGCTCCCTTGGATGTGGGCTCCATTCTCAGATAACATGATTTGAGTTTTTCAACAGGAGCAGCAAGCTGTGCGTCTATGTGCAAATCTCACTGGTGGACGTTCCGATAGTAGGCTACGACGAAAACCGTTGAACAGATTTGCAATGTTTGCTGTGCTCTTGTGCGAAAAACTGTTCGTTTACCTGGTTAATTTAAGCTGCTTTGATAGAGTTCGTCTTCTGGTTGCGAAACGTTGTCGTCTATTGCTACTCTCTGTTGGGTACCGGTAGGATTTAATTGGACAACTTTTCACAGCGAGAAAAATTAAATCAATGTTCCTTACATAAACTTTTAACAAGCTGCATTCAGTTTGTTCGCATCACTTAAATAATAAATAATCATGAATAATTTAATACTACTCTATATAATCATTAAAATTATAAAAGAAACTCACACTAAGGCTTGTACTCGAAAAAAATGCACAATTTTTATCCGTTTGTAACTTTTTTATCCGTGGGTAAAAATTTATGAAAATCTGGGTATAACTAGTTTGGAGTGAATTGTTTACATGTGCAAAATTTCATAACAATCGGTTCAGTGGTTATTGAGATGTCAACATTGTCAACGAATTTTGCGCGCCGTCATTGAAAATCCGACTGCGACCATGAGATGGATCGGAAGACAACTGGGAATCACCCATACAACTGTGTCTCGGGTGGTAAAATCGTTTAAAGAGTCCCAGACGATCGAGCTGTGGGCTGGAAGTGAAAGAAAATCGAAGACAGCTGACCCTGTGAAGGCCCGGAAGGTGTTGGATTATTTCAAGCGTAATCCAAACCTTTCGATTCGCGACGCAGGTCTGAAGGCAAAGCGTTCCGCCTGGTTCGTTCAGCAAACCATGAAACGAACTGGGCTTGGTGTATTCAAGGTCCGGAAGGCACCAAACCGGCGTGATCAACAAAACACGGTGGCCAAATCCCGCGCAAGGAAGCTGTATCGAGAGTAGTTAACGAAACCGATGTGTGTGGTGATGGATGACGAAACCTACATCAAAGCAGACGCAAAGCAGGTACTGGGGCTGGAGTTCTACGTTGCCAAATCACGGTTTGATGTTCCGGAAGACATAAGGAAGAAGAAAGTGGACAAATTCGCCAAAAAATACTTGCTCTGGTAGGCCATATGCCAATGTGGTAAACTGAGTAAACCGTACATCACAATGGGTACCATCAACAGCGAAATTTACCGCACCGAGTGCCTCCAGAAGCGTCTGTTGCCCTTCCTGCGGTCCCACGGAGGCGAGACATTATTTTGGTCGGACCTGGCATCATGCCATTACGCGCGATCGACGTTGGATTGGTACAGAAACAATAACGTTGTTTTTGTACCAAAAACCGCCAACCTCTCAAATTCATCAGAGATTCGTCCGGTGGAAAGATTTTGGGCTATAATGAAGGCAAAAGTTCGAAAATCGTCCAATGTGTTTAAGAACGAGCTGGAGTTGAAGAAAGAATGGTTGAAAGTGACCACCATTGCACAAAATGTAATGAGGGGTCTTAAGGGAAAGGTGCGGGCTTTCAGCGAAGGAAAGAAAATTGAATAAAGTATTTATGCCGAAACATAATCCATATGTATTAGTTTATTCCCTGAACGTTTTAAGAAAATCCGACTTAAAATAAATTTTTGGCGAACACTTTTGTCTGGTGCATTTTTTTTTGAGTACAGGCCTTAGCTACGCGTGTGCGGTTGCACAAAATTATGACCATTTTATGGCGGTATATTAAAGGTTTCCCTGATTACCCACATATTTCAAAGCTCTTCAATCTTCGTATTCGGAACGCGGAGCAAATCTGGATTCAATAAAATCCATTAATTAGGACCATGCTATGCTTGCATCATTCCTTGTTAGCCCTTAATAATTCAACATCTATCAGATGTGATGCCGGATTACTACGATAGAGTTTAGATCCAATTTTCTGCCTACTAAGCACAACCTGTAACCTCTCGGTAACGCACAAATAATGAAATCTTTCTACCACAGAAGAATCCTTAATGTTTCACCTTGGCATGTGTTCATTGTAATTTGATAAACAGTTATAAATTGTTTTATTAAAAATAGAACTGCTTCCTGCTTTCAGAATCATCCAACGAGAAAAAATAGATTAACGTCATACGTCATACAGTTGGAGGGTGGTAAAATGGTAATTCACATCATTTAATTTATTTTTAAAATAGACGTGTATAAATATTCAGACTATACCGTCTTACAGACTTTGTATTATAGCCTCTGAACGAAAATACCGTACCGATCGTATGATTGATTCGTTCACGTTGAAATCATAGATAGAGGAAATCATTAATCGACTAAATTTTCAATATCGACCAAAATTATCCATAAGTACCGTCCCAATGACGCATTCATCTAGATAAAATTGATAAATAGTAGATTTCTATCGATAGGCCCAATCTTAGATGCTTAGGCCAACATTAGAGTCATTTCTGCTATATTTGATGCTTTCTTCTCGATGGGACGACAACTTTGCCGTGTGACAGCAATCACAAGCATCATAAAAAGTCTTATTGAGGTTTTAAGCATTCTACAAGTCTAAATCATGGTGTTTTTGCATCTTTGTATTCATATTCATATTCATATTCACGCCATATAACAGGACTTTGCACCATTATTCATCATAGGGAAGATTGTTTTACGAATGTCACTATGAAATAAAATTTAAATTTGAAATTGAGTTTTTGCAGCAGTTCGTAGAACACAATTAAAAAAAAAATATGTATTTTCTGATACCTTTTTGCTTGAGGTTATAATTATCGATTGAAAGCAAACAGCGGTGCCAATTTGATTTAGGCGCTTACGTCTCAATGCTGTCGTCACACGGCAGAATAGGTATACCTACTATATATACTTACTAAGCTAACAAAAAATACTCACCAAGCAGATTTTACACTGTGGTTGCCAGATGTCCCTCTGCAACCCACTCAATGTGTCACTCTTCTTCCTTGCTTTCATTTTGATTCAATCGAAAGTGAATGAATAGTTTTGCTCCAGTATTGATAACTGTTTCGATAGGGTTCTTTTAAAACACTACTTGATCGATCAAATCACATTTAGATGTGGGGTTTCAATTCCATGAGTCAATTATAAACTTTTGATGTTGAAAAGTCAAAATGTCGAGTTTCTACAAACTTGTTCAATGCATTATAATGTAGCATTTAGCAAAAACATAGTTGTTATGTTTCAATGATCACAGTCAAAAGCAAAAATTTAAACCATACAGCATCAGATTGGTAAGTACCTGCCTGTACTTTCGGTTCTCGATGTTGCACTTGAATAAATTATGAGCTTCATTCGCATTTTCATTGCGATTCATTTTAATTGCACACTTGGCCCTCTGATACCAGCTTGCTGCGATTAATTTCACATGCACACCGGACATCACCCCATAGCAGAGAACATACATTCCATGCACAGGCAAAGCATGCTGTGTGAGATAAGAGGTCAGATTTGAATTTAAATTTTGCACTGCGATTGGGAAGATAATTGTTTGCGGTGCTGATTAGAATTGTGTAAGGTACACCGAGGCAAGTTGAAACGTGCGGGGAGTATAAACGCTATGTGTATCTCGTAGCGGAAGTGAACAATCACTGTGATCACAAAAATTTCGGAACGAATTCAATAACTTTTTGATTGAAGTAATTTAGTTAATGTAGTTTAGCAGTCAGTCAGTTGTATGTTATTTAACAGATTGTTGATCAGCCTTAGAAATTATTACCGACTTCGGTAATTTTTTACCGAACTTTTAACAGCTGAACGTTCGGTAAAACTTTGACCCTCATTTCAAAAAACTGTTTCACTAAATTTTTATCTCCAACCACTGTCAGCCTTGTTTAAACAATTACATTTTTGCCATTGTGGCAAACTTTTCTTATTTTGAAGTTTTGAAACTAATGAATTAAATTGTCTGATATTTACGAACAGTTCAGCTGATGAAAGTTCAGTAAAAATGATCAAAGTTGGTTATTATTTCCAAGTGTGTACTGAGCGAATACCAAAAATTTTAATTCACTCAAGAACAGGTACAAAGCAGTAGCAAGTAAGCTGACATGTAGGTAGCACACTGGTTTAAATTATAAAAACCCGAATTTATCCACCTATGGTGTGATCAGACCCTTCTTACTTATTCAAGTTTATTTATTTTATTGTCATTATCAGTGACCAAGCTCCCCACCCCCGTGTCATCCAGTGACGTAGTCTATCCAGTGTCATCCAGTGACGTAGTCTATTTGGTGAGGCTACCAATCACCTTATCATCGTATTTTAATGTGATTTAATGGGTTTTAATTCAATTCATATTCAAGTAACTTCCCCGGGGTACCCGGAACATGTCCAAGTATGTCCAATGTCTAGTCTAGTCTAGTCTACACATACACAGCCAGTACTTGAAAGAATCCTGGAAAATGATACATCTATCATTTTTCTTGTCATTATTAATGCCTGCTGCACATCAAGGATGTGAAACAAACAATAAAGCGGCCAGGCCTACTGTGTAGCGTTTAGTTAATTTTTGTGGAAGTGAATGTTTACCATGTCTACTTAATAAGTATAGACAGTGGTTAACATTTAATCCACAGGTAATCAAAGAGCGGGGACATACCGTACCAACCGCTCCGTATGCAGGATTTGAAAATAGGCTATATAAATCGTTGGGAGTGACAGAGCTAAGAAAGTTAATGTACACTCCTTGGTTGTCCGATCTCCTGGGATAGAACACAGGTATTTACCCCTTGTGTTCGAGCGTACAGTCCTCCCTCCGTACAAGCGTGGACGGCACCGCCAACCCACTGCCATCCCTCAATCGATCCAGCCGACCTCAGTCGAAGGACAACAGAGAGCGGTGTGCGGACGTAACCTATACGGAGGGAATGCTGTATTCGCCTAGGTTATAGCGCCCTTACTCGCTACCATTTTCTTCTAGCGGTTGGGACCTGAGCACTAACTCTTGTCCTAGCCCTATATGGCATATGGTTATAGCGCCATTACTCGCTTTCTGAAAAGAGAAGAAGGGAAGGGAAGGAGAGGAAAAGGACTTGGGAAAAGGAAATGCGGAATTCCTTTCCTCATTAGTATTTGTATCGTCAACTTTTATGAAAATTATATAAATCATTTTTCCTTGGTCAGAGGTATTATTACGACATTTTAATAAGATTGTCTTATCATTTGTTATTCAAAATTTAATGCTATAATGATCAACATAGCTTTGGATTATCCAATTTATTTCATAATTAAAAAAAAAAAAACACACACACATTTTTTTAGCTGAAATGAGTATTTGCAACCTTGTCATACAGATCTGAAAATTAAATCAGTAGCTTGCTTCTCTGCATCAGACATGCTTAGACGGCTTAGACTGACTCCACAAATCAATGGTTGCTACTCCGTGATTGGCCAGAATCAGTGAAATTGCACAGTGAATGGGGTTAGGAGTGACCGAAAATTCTCATTGTAGGGGAAATGGCTCTAATGTTGGCCTATGGGTTTAAGATTAGGCCCATAGCTAAAAATCTGCTTTTTATCAGTTTTATCTAGATGAACGCGTCATTGGGACGGTACTAATGGATATTTTTGATCGCTATTGAAAATCTAATCGATTGCTGAATTTATGTATGGGCCCAAATTAGGGTCATTTTTGCCGACATTGCATCCATTTCCCCTAAAAGTTTCAGTGACTCCTTATATTAAAGATCAATGATGACGCCGGCCACGTCTTTGCAACCAGGTGGGAGATGGGAAAGAAAGTTAATTTGACCTTTGTTGTTATGGGGGCCGTGTTTACCTCTGCGTCCTCACAAAGGTCACAGGAGGGAGGTTTTGTTAGTAAGGTGGGGTTCTTTGGACCAGGATTCACCTTGATAAGTGATGTGATGATTGCTTTGATACAATCGCAGTTTGATAAATACACGAATGCGGAGCTATGAGAAAACGAACCAATATTATCAACTCTTTATTGTAAAGATGTCTGAGATTGAACCCATGATTTTCTGCTCAGTAAGCAGAGTAAAATCACTATGAACGACGATCGTTTTTGAATAAACGGATATTGAAATAACGGTTGATTATTTGAAATATACGTATGGTTCAACCAACACTATCAGCGGCGCCGGTGGTGTAGTGGTAAGCGTGATTACCTCTCACCCCAGAAGGCCTGGGTTCAATCCCAGTCGGCGCCGCCGGGATGTTCTGAGGCATAACATCTCTGATCACGCCTTCCTTCGGAAGGGAAGTAAAGCCGTTGGTCCCCGGTTCATGAGTTGATGGATCGATAGGTAGGATCCAGGCGTGGTAGCTGGCCTCCCTGGCGTCGGTAGCATTGGTGCTCAGCACGGAAAACAAGATCGACGCAATAAAAAAAACCTACACTATCACGAAGACGACGGCGATGACGACAACAGTGATTTTGGATCTCACTTTTTGTCTAGGATATAACACCTTTGCCTGTACTGCCGCTTGGAAAGCGAGAAAATAATACTCTTTGCCATTTCGAAGAACCAATATTCCAACACCATTCGAACTTTTACTGGACGATACCCATTTTGCTTCGCGATCGCGAAACACGAAACTAAAAATTCTGTAAATTTGCAAACATTAAAACATTTAGAGATAGGTCTTTGCGCGTCGATTACCTTGCCCGTACTCGAAGGAAAGCCCATGTAAGTAATGTTTATAAATACATAGGCGAGACCAAAACGGCCCCACGTGGCTCCTCGCCGCACTCTCACTACCAGTTCCGGGATTCCACGTGGCAGAATTCACCCCAGGGCGCGTCCTAGACCATCCTACCCTACCTAAGTATATGGCAAAAAAAAATATTAAACTGGAACGAACTCACCAATTTAGTTGACTGTCCGTAAACTGGGTTCTTCTGCCGCTCTCGAGATGGCATCCATGTTTCCGTTGGTCGGCTGCTTCCCGATGTGAAAGGGTTCTCAGGCCGAAATTGTTCGCAACGTCACAAATTGTCGGGATGGAAGAGGTCTCGGAAAAGTACCGGCCTTACCTGAGCCATAACCGTTGGTTCCGTTATCACTTCTCGAAAACTAAACTGGGGATTGTTCTTCATTAAATGCACTTCAGAACGGGGAATCACGAGAAAACATCTTGACAGCAAAAACGAACGCGTCCGTTCGCCGGCACAGCCTACTTCCGTCCACATGTCCAAGTGTGTCCAATGTGGTATGGAACACTTAACACGACTTGCATTGATCTTATTTTTGAATTTTGTAGTAATTTGATGTGTCGCATGATGGTTTTGATACGTTTTCCGTTAAATCCAGCGTGAAGGCCCATATTCACCGGATCTTATTCCAGCCATATCTCCGGAACCGGTTCACCGATTCCAAAACCGTTCAATAGCGTTCAATGGGACCCCAAGACCTATCATTTGGCGCCGAGTTTGTCCAAATCGGTTGAGCAGTTGCTGAGAAACGTGAGCGCATTCATTTCGTTACATACACACACACATACACACATACACACATACACACACACACAGACATGTTCCGATCTCGTCGAGCTGAGTCGAATGGTATATGACACTCGGCCCTCCGGGCCTCGGATCGATAGTCGGTTTTTCAAGTGATATCTATACCCTTCTTTGTAAGAAGGGTAAAAAGCTGACAAAAACCCATTTTGGTCGCATATGTAGCTTTAACAATTTTCAAACATCATGGTTAAATATGCTGTATTAGGATGGTTCAAAGCTCAATCGATTTCATAACAGGTCCTGAGAGATCCTGAGCTCATTAGGATGTGAACTCTTACTGCTCTGGCCCTTTGAAATTTTTGTGGGAATTACTAATTTGTTCTCATCGTTCCAGATCTTTGCTCAAATGATCTACGGAAAGTCAAAGGCGTTTGACTAGTACTGTCACATTAATGGTCCTTCGCTAATTTTTAACTTCTATTCAATTTTCATTCTGCCGAACTCTGTCGGAACTATCTACCTGTCCTCTTCTAAGACCATTCTCTAGCTAATAAATTATCGCTATAAAGCTTCATGTTAGATAGCATTTCCACCCAACTCTGAAAATCGTAAACTTCGCGTATGAAATAACATAAAAACACTTTGAATGTACTTTATCTATCAAAGAACAGTTATGTAAAGAAGGATCAACTCCGTTCGATTTTGGCAACACTAAATTTTTGGCCTTGTTGCCATAATCGGTCGTACATTTGAGTTCATTGTTGTGTTTTCCAAATAAAAATTATATCTTACGAGGCTTACTAGGCAGCTAGACTAGCTGCTTCTACAAAGTTGTGTATTTTTGCATAAGAAACAAATTTCTTGACCACACTATGCCATGAAAAAACCTTTTCAAATAGTTATAGTAACAAAATGCATCATATTTCAATTGAAATTATATTGAAGCAAATCAATATGCTTAGCAATGCGTAAGGAAATGATTAGTTCTACAACTTTGTGCAATATTTCAATGTCGTAAAATAGCACACACTATTAACTAATAACTAATCGAAGCAGGCGACAATAAAAAGAGTTTGAACTAGACCTGTGGCCGATAAAAATATTTTTCGGCGGCGGCGTGATATGTTGTTTTCTGCCGGCGGCGGCGGTGTTTGTCAGCGTGAGTTTATTTTTAATGATTTAGAAAAAAATACTATCCAAACCAATCGCACATGGACAAAAAATTCTTCCCACATTTGAGTTCAGATTACTCAAAATCGCTAAAACGTAGGTCACTCATAGTATGAGTAAATTTTCTGACACTTTCCCGGGGAAAACTTCTCAAATATGGGGAAAAATTAAGAAAATTGCACACAGGTTAGAAGTGTACTAGTAGACAGTGTCTACTAGACACACTAAAACCACAATCAGTTTTCCTCATATTCGAGAAGTTTGCCTCGGAAAAGCATCGAAAAATTTACTAATTCTATGAGTGACCTATGTTTTCGCGAATTTGGGTAATCTGAACTCAAATATCAGTAACTCTTACTCAATTTTGAACGTTCTCATTGGCCGTGCATACGCAATTTGTTTAGAAAAGCATGTCAAGTGCTTGTTAAAATGGCAGGGGGTGGACTCGTATGGCAAAGTGTTACAACCCTATAATTAAGTTTAAGAAAAGTACGTTAGCGGCTGACCCCCCCTTCTCTTGCGTAGACAATTGTACAAAAAACTTGTTTAGGCCGTGAATGATTGTCACCCCCTCCCTCCCTAATATGTCCACGTAGTTTATGAACAGCCCCTTATGTACATGGATAGTAACGTCCTTTTGGCAAATTTCTATTGCTGATTATTCATAAAATGTATAAGTCAACTAATTAGCAGACGCCTTGCAAAAAGTTAATGTGAATTCTTATAGGACCTATGTGGTTTGTCTTATGAAATGTATAAGGCCGAAGTTTCAGCAAAAAGGTGTTTGTTTTGCGTTGATGGTTGGCAATAGATTTTGATGTGATTTTATATTATTTTATGGTAATTGTATGGTATTTTTTTTTCTCGGGAAACCAGCTCCCAAACCTATCGATCCATCAACTAACTCATGGACCGGGGACCAACGGCTTTACTTCTGTGAACAGAGATCAGAGATTTTATGCCTCATAAAATCCCGGCGGCACTCACTGGGATTGAACTCAGGCCCTTTGAGTTTCTTTTTTTTTCATACAGGGGGGAATCTGCTCACAGACACCTCAGAATGAACTCAGGGTGTGGGGATGGGAGAATTGCAATCCCGACCCACTAAACCTTACCCTGTGCGCTTGGCCCGAAGGCATTACTTCGTGGGAGGGGCCGCTATAGCACTATGGCGCTTCCCCAGCAATACTCTATCGATCTAGTCGGGCAGTAGGCAACTGCTGCTCGGCACGCCACTGTCGTTGTAGTTCCGAAACTATGTGGATGACCGCAGTCACCACCGCGCTCCAGTTCTCGGTGGTACCACACATCCTAGGGACGATGTTATCCGGACTGATATCTGCTCCGCATATCGCTAGCATAGTGCTCGATACTGGCTCGAAGCGTAGACAGGCGAACACAACGTGTTCGGCTGTCTCTTCGACGCCAGCACACGCGGGGCAGGTGGAAGTACTTGCATGTCCGAACCTATGCAAGTAACTCCTAAAGCAGCCATGGCCTGATAGGAACTGTGTCAAGTGGAAGTTTACTTCCCCGTGGCGCCTGTTGACCCAGCTTGATACGGAAGGTATCAAGCGGTAGGTCCACCTCTCCTATGTGGAGTTTTCCCACTCCGACTGCCATCTCGCAATCGACACCGCTCACGCGTTATTGCGCACCCCTCGAACGGTCCTCGCGTCATAGCACACCACGTCCTCCTTAATGATGAGGTCGATTGGCATCATCCCTGCTATGACACAGACGGCCTTCCTCGAGATGGTGCGGTATGCACTGGCCGCCCTCAAGCACATTAGCCTGTGTGTACTCTCTAATTTCCGCCTGTGACAGTCAATATCCAGTACCGCAGACCACGCAGGCCCGCCCGTATCTGAGGATAGATACTACGACCCCAGCGAGGAGCCTGCGCTTACTGGGATTCACTGCGGAGCTGTTTGACATCATGTGGGATAATGCCCCCACAGCCGTAGACGCTCTCTTGCAGGTGTACTCGACGTGGCAGCCGAAGCTGAGCTTATCATCGAGCATAACCCCCAAGAGTTTCAGAGAGCGCACAGACCTAATTGTGCTTTCGCCGACTGTCAACGTCACATGCTGCACCGACATGCGATTATTGACTACGACCACTTCCGTCTTGTGATGGACAAGCTCCAGTTTCCTGGATCTCATCCATTCCTCCACAAGCTTGACGCAGTGAGCCGCTGTCAGCTCTACCTCCTCGAGGGATGCCCCGTAGACTACCAGCGTGACATCGTCGGCAAAACCTACAATTTTCACGCCTACTGTGAATCCAACCCCTGAGCATCTAGACAGAAAACCTTAGTTTCACGTACCCACTTACAAATTGTAGATGTCTCCACCGTACGTAAACAATGGGGTAAGCCATCGTTGGTGGCACAACTTTTTTCACATCAGAAAATATGTTTTTGTTTCACTTCATGTGGACGTCGAACTCAAGCCAAGAATAAATTATCATTGAGACGTATTACTGATGTTGCATTGTTTTCCTCATATAGATCCTTATATAAGATTGGAATTTAATCGATTTGATGAAAATTTGATGAATTCATTATTTGGCATGATGAAGTAATTTGTTTTGTCACATGATAGGTTTTATTTCTTACCGGTCAAATTTAGTATCATGGTTCACATTCTCCGGAACATGTTCCTACCACATTTCCTTCACCAGTTGACCATTTCTGAATCTGTTCAATGATGTTCTATAGGTGAGGCTATGGGATCATGATACTTTTCGTTTGGTGGTTGACGCGAGCAATTCGCATTAGTGGTTACCGATAAATATGACTTAGTTCCCAAAATACATGTTTTTCGGAACTTGTGCCGCCCATACCTCTGAAAATAGTTGACCGATTCTAAATTTGTTCAACAGCATTCAATGTGATCATAATACCTTTTATTTGCTGGTTGTTTCGTTTAATTCGGTTATGTGGTTACCGAGAACACCACTTAGTTCCCGAATTCCGTGATTTTCGAATCTTTTTCCGTCTTAATCACCGGAACCAGTTAATCGATAAAAAAAAAATCTGTTCATTAACATTGTATAAAATCATGGTACCTTTCATTTGGTGGTTGTTGCGTTCAATTCGGTAGAGCGGTTGCCGAGAAATACGTTTAAGAAAATTGTGATTACGCGCTCTCATACACACATACATAGACAGACACTTTCCGATCCCGTCCAGCTATGGCAATTGGAAGATTATTTAAAAAATATCAATGTTTTTACAAAAAATAGAAACAACAACAAAAACTCAAAAACGTGAAAAAAAGAGTTAATCAAAAATAAGACCAATTGTAAATTTACTCCACCATTATTTGATTTGACAGAACCAGAGTACCAGAATTTTCGGGGTACATAGACATTACACTGGAGCTGTCAAATAGCTCCCGGGGTGTGTGAATCTTATCCTCAACAATCCTTCATTCCATGACGTTCCATAACACCGGGCCCAGGATGGAGCCTTGTGGCACTCCTGTGGTGACTCTTACGCATTTTTCGCCATCTTCTGTGTCGTACGTCAACACACGATTCTGGAAGTAGCTTTCCAGAATCTTGTACAGCCCTCCGGGAATTTGGAGCTGGTGTAGCGATCGAGCTATCGCCCCCCAGCACGCGCTGTTGAACGCGTTCGTCACATCTAAGGTTACCACCGCGCAGTAAAGAATGCCCCTTCGTTTCCGATGCCACCTCTGCCATCTGGATGACGTCGCGGATGGCTTCCATCGTGGATCTGCCCTTACGGAACCCGTGCTGGCTGCTTAACAGGCCGTCTACACCTTCAGTGTAAGCCGACAACCTGTTGAGGATGACCCTCTCAAGCAGTTTACCAGTGGTGTCCAGCAAACAAATGGGCCTGTATGCTGACGGGTCCCCAGGGGGTTTTCCTGGCTTCGGTAGCAGCACCAGTCTCTGCCGCTTCCACGCATCTGGGAAGATGCCTACGTCCAGACAGGTCTGAACGGAACATGTCTGGATTTTTCGCAACGGCCGCCCTCAGAGCCACAACCGGGATCCCATCTGGGTCCGGGGCCTTGCCCACCACCAGCGACTTGGCAATATCGCTATGTTCTGTGTTCGTCACTCTAGACATTTCTCCCTGATCCGCGGCTGGGATCCACGGCCAGGAGTCTACGTCCCTACGTCCTTTGGGGTGAGAGGCAATCTTGCTTACCACTACATCACCAAAATGGTGTTAACTGAACAAGGTCTGTTCAAGTTGGGAATACAAGCTAAATTTATTTTTTTATTTTTTCACTGATTTTTAACCTTTTACCGAACAGATCTGCTGCTCGAACATTATCGAACTGCTGGTAGCTGGTAGATGATTTCATAGCTATCATCCGATGTGAGATTTGTCAGTGTGCGTACGGGTTCTTCCAGAGTACACGAGGCTATCAAATCATTAGCATGTTTTACTATTGAAATTGGGGAACAGAACTTCCAAAATTGCTATTAATTTGATTGACATAAGTGGTAAAATATCAAAAATAATATCAAAACATCTATGGGATCACAATTGCGCTATTAGATGTCATCAAACTATTGGTATGTAACATTAATCCATTTAATTATATATTAATTGCTTATCAAACTAATAGCAATTCTTGATATTATATTCCCAATATTCAATAGTACAACTTGCTATTGACTTGATATTCTCGTCTACTCGGATAAATCGAACCTTCATAAACACCAGTTTCCTTTGGCGTCGGAATGGACAGCCTTCAGCACGATATCAGTAAATGATTTGTTTTCCAATATAGTCATTCGTTGATTTGATGAGAATTGAGTGCTTGATGAGTGTGCTTTTCGTTACAATCAGCTTATGCAATTTCACTTAGCTGGTACTTCCTAAAACATTCACTTCCTTTTTGCTTACAACAGATAAAAAAAAAATCCATCTTGTGCTATTCAGATTCAATTTATCAGAAATTTTACTAAGCGATAAAAGGACACACAAACACATTTTCATCGTGAGAAACAACGGCACTTGGGGACTCTCAAAACCAATCCTGAAAGTAAAGAAAAACTCATTTATGATTCGGTAGGCGTTCCCACCGGAAGGTAAATTTTCCACCGTATCCGAAATGGAACCTAAAATTAAAATCCATCCAATTATCCTGTAAAAGGGCCCGCAATGGAAGAGAGGTAAATTTTAATGGGAAAAAATGTACAAAGTAGCCAGGATTTGCAACAGTATTCAACAGAATCAACTGGGCCGTGTCTCACGAATTCATATTCTAGAAAGCACTTTAACGTTTCAGTAGATATTACTCGGAAATTGCGAACAACGTAAATACCGAATTGCGCAAATAGGTAGGTGGGGAATTCTGTTTTCATTGCCATTAATAAGAAACCTGACGAATACCTGACGCACTTTTAGTATTTTTTTTTTTTTTTTTTTTTTTTTTTGTGGCAAAGCAAATACTGAGAAGCAAATCAGCCACGATGAGCCATGATGACATGCGGAATATTTTCATTCTTTGGAGCTGTTGAAAGCACAAGACTAAGCCAAGCTTCATCTGCTTCACCACTTCACGTTTTCAAGGATAAGATTTAATCACCTTGTTCAACAGTTTTGGGATCTAATCGAAGATGATAAGCAGTATATTGTGATAAACATGTTGAAGCTCTATGAGTAAAAAGCTGATTAACTTATTATTGTTCTTGATTATCTTGTTAATTGCTTGAAGTTTCTATTTGTGGCTTACCATGTGGACTACAAAGGGAGAAAAGGGTGGATAGCGAGTGTCAATATAATATTTAAAAAAATGTGAATAAGCGATTAACACTCCGAACACGATGCCTTCGGTGAAATGTGTAACGGCAAATAGGAAATGTTTAAAAAATCATTGCTAAGCAGTTTATCAATAGATTTTAAATCTTTTGATTCCGAATATATTTCTTAACATGTAGTTTCAAATGGTGTAATTAGATGTGAAATCCATCAATAAATGACTGAGTTATGATTTTTCAAACATTGCAAGTTTGCTGTGATACATTTTACCGGAGGCACGGTGTTCGGAGTGTTAAAGCAGTGGTTAAATAAAAATCCTTATAGCTTCAACTGAATGTTAAATAAAAGGTATGAATTTAATGTTCATCAATTAATAATTTGAGTGCTGCCACAATTCATTGCTTACAAAAGCAGATACGGCTATTTGAAAATTCACTCTGGTAATGATCCCCATCGGACTACTAGATTGCAAAATTCACTCACCACAACTCGCTACTCTCAACAAGTCGTAGTTTTCCTCCCGGTTGAACTTTCCACTTTACGCGACCGGACAAAGAGTTAAATAAATACACCCGGACGGAACGGTTGGTTGCACTGGGACCTCGGATGGAAATCGTATGACCACACCGCTAACACCATTCTAACACCCGAGGAGCTGTGGGCTAGCCGTTGAGGGAGAGCGTCGTGGTTCGTTTGTTTTGCAAATGTTTTGTTTCAATTGAAATGTAAATGAAAGCGGCATGGCGACTGACCGATTGCCATACAAATAGAGAGTGACCCCGAGGTGCACAATATCCATAGGTGCATCCGCTGGTTGCATTAGATTAAAAAAAGGAAGGCAAATTCAGGATGCATTTTTTTTTGTCGTTTTCGTTTAGCAATTAGTCATGTTTTGTTGCACCGGATGATAGGTAGAATTAATTTACGAGTAGGAAATTGAGTATTTTACATATAGTGCAATGAATGGAGATGAAATTGCTTTCGGTAGTTCATTTAACGGATTATGAACATTGCTTATTTCAAATCGAATAAGCTGTAGATTGAAAGTTTCAAAAGAGATAGCAATTCATCAAAACTTCTCATCATCAGTAAAAAAAATAGACGTTTAAAAATTTGCCAAGCCTACTGATCTATAATTCAACATCTATCAAATGTGCCGCATCCAGCTTGCTACGATTGTAGTCCGGTAGATGTGGGAGCTTTCATTGATACCTCTTCTCCGCTATTCGAAACTATCTACCGCAATGCTTCCCTTCCATAAATCCGAATATTGAAGCAATCAAAAATTTATTGCAAGTTTTACTCTGCACGTCTGGTGCCAAACGGGGAAACTGTGGTTGTATCAAGGGTCGGTTTGTTTTTGGTTGTTTGCCATCCGTTTGGAATTTGAATCGAAACTGATAAATTTGGGTTCATGGTGCAGACTTTAATGCAGGATGTTGATTCTGTCATGAAGGTCTACTTCTAGGGTTGGTGTGTTAAAACTAAAAAAAATCTGCTGCCAGTTATTGGCTGATTAAAAAATGTTTTCGATTTTAATTATTTTTATTTCGTTTGCAAATCACGAAAAAATGTAGGGTATGTTTAACATAAGATATGTGTTTAAAAAATTGTAACAAAATATAATGTTTAACTGTCATGAGTGTCGACACCGCTTCTTACAAACGGAACAGTCGTGCTGTGTCGATGCATCGACCCGTATATTGCAAGTTCGGTATTATGACAGTTAAACACTATATTTTGTTACAATCACTATTTGAACAGATATCTCTTCTGCTACACGTTTTTTTGATTTTGTCTGAAAAGAGTAGCCTCGTAACGACTGCAAGTGACGAAAAGTGAATTTTTGGTAGATTTTAGGGTATTTTACCAATCATTCGAAGTGATAACCACCCTAGTTTGCGCAATTGGTCGACTGATCCAAAGAAGGGGGCTGCCTGTTGATGAATAATTTGTTTGTTCTGAACTGCTGGTCAGAACCGTCCTCCCTTTTGCAAATCATTTTTCCTGATTTGGAGCGCATCTACCCATCCCAGAACAGGAAGGCTAAACCATACTCCCGGTGGATGTATTGAATAAATGATTAGCTTAATAACCGATGCTTTCTGGTTTCCATTGTTTTTAATTTTAATTGTCCCTACCACTGTCACTGAATGGATGGCTGCCGTCATATATTCGTGCTACGAGAAAAACGTTTTGCAATCATAACAGTGACACAGCAATCTGAAGTAGGCCACGTGCCTCGATTATGAATTGTTTGAATATGTGGAGCAATCACTATTTTTTTTCGATAATAATGCCAATTCAAAGAAAATTTTATATCCTGCACCTGATTATTTACAATCAATGCTAAATTGGCAATTATGACATCCTACGTCAATTCTCGGAACCAGTTATTAGGGAATATCTCGACCCAATACAGTCGTGTACTCACTCTCATAGACTTTACTCTGCAGCAGCAACTCAAAGCGATACAGCGTCCAGCGGTGCCACTTGATCCGATTTATGTACACGAAAATATGATACCGTATTTAGGCACATTAAAGTGATCGTTTGTTCAAAAAATAGTTCCAAACATTAACTATTTAGAGCTAACAAACTTGTAGCAGAACCTCATTGTTTCAAAAAGAAAAAAAGAAAAAAAAGAAAAAAAGAAGGGGGTCCCAACGTATCTCGTGTACAAAAATCTGGCAATGTGGCATTGCTCACTGCGTCCCAGTTCGGAATCACTTTCTTGAACTTGTCACCCAGTTGCCTTTGAGAGAGTAGCGCTGTCTAAGGATGGTATGTAGGATGTAGCACATTTTCTGCTGCATTGCACAAACATTTGCTTTTGTCGTTGTGTTAGTTGTTGAGGTTAGATTGTGTAAAACGCAAAGTGAGCTTTGGTCAGAGCCAACTTGGATGTTTATCCGGTCCTTTCCGAATGAACAGATCCTGGAACAAGTAGAGTAGAGCTGCAAATGGAAGAGTGCTTTCTTTGTGTTGTAATTTGGTAAAGAAACTTATTACCGGAAGGAATGCACGAGAGCGTTTGGCGGTCGTAAATAGAATGCGTCCAGCTTAAAGTGGGTTATCAGAAGCGAATCAGAAGTTTAGAGTACATATTAGAGTGGTTCAAAATTTTGATTTTGCTCCACCCCACTCAATCGATTCAAAATCAGGTCCAGATCATTGTCCAAAAATTTAAGATCATTTAGATACAAACTCGTACTGCACTGGTTCTTAGAAGTTTGTATGGGAATTACTAAAGGGTGTACCACATCAAATTGCATCACGGAAAATTTGGGAATCGTGCAGTCAACGGTGAGTCGTGTGATTAAACGTTACTACGAAACTCTGAGCACCGAACGGAAGAAGAAATGCGGTCAGAATGGATGTTTTATTAGTGATCAGGGTCACAAGCGTGTCGTGAAAGCGCTTAAGCGGAATCCCAATGCTTCGGTCAGGGATGTTGTCCAAAAAGTTGAATATGTCCAGTCCAAGTCTTTCGTTCAAAGAGCCAAACACCGGGAGGGACTGCATACGTACAAAGTGCAAAAAGCTCCAAATTGTGACGAACGGCAAAATACAGTGGAAAAGTCACGGGCCCGGAAACGGGACACTCAGATGCTGACGAAGCCTCATTGTATCATCATGGATGATGAGACTTACGTCAAGGCGGACTTCCGGCAGCTTTCGGCTACTGTTCTTTACCGTCCAGCACAAGTTTGATGTTCTGGAGGAAGTAAGGAAGCAGAAACTTTCAAAGTTTGCCAAGAAATAGGGAAAATGGCTCTAATGTTGGCCTATGGATCTAAGATTGGGCCCATGGCTAAAAATCTGCTATTTATCAATTTTATCTAGATGAATGCTGCATTTTCCCATAGACTAATGGATATTTTTGGTCACTATTGAAAATTTAGTCAATTGCTGAATTTATGTATGGGCCCAAATTAAAGGCATTTAGGCTGACATTACATCCATTTCCCCTACATGAAATGGCAAGCAATCTGCTTATGAGGCAAACGCAGTGCACCGTTCGTGACTTCCGGGACTGTAAACGGGGAGATCTACCTCAAGGAGTGTCTACAGAAGCATCTGCTTCTTCTGTCGAATCAACACGAGGGCCCTACGATCTTCTGGCCGGATCTTGCTTCGTGTCACTATTCAAATGTTGTTCTGGAGTGGTACGCAGCCAACGGGTCACTTTCGTATCCAAGGGCATTCAATTATTATTTTAGTTAAGCACGCAAACGATGTAGAATGAGCTACTTACTAGTTACTTAGGGTAAATCATGTATATAGCGTTTAGGAACAAATTGTAGGTTACCAGATTTTAGGATCAAATCGTAGTATCTACACAGTTCGAAAAAGTAGTGTAAATTTCTGTTCAGTATGATGCACATAAATGGAGCGTCACATATCATATAAGTTTACATGATATATCATGTAAAGTTCTGAGACATTTCATGCAATGTAGCAAATATTGTATACAAAAACCCATTGTTGTAAACAACATTGTTTATAAGTTGCTCGGTTGCGTGAAATGAAATAGAAGTTTACGTGAATGAATGTTTACATCACTATTAAAATTCAGAATTTTTATCTGTGTAGATTAAGCAAATATAGGGTTATTAAATTCAATATTTGCACGAATTCCACCTCCAACTAACCTACTTCAGTAGCTACATAGAGGTAACTTTAAGACCAGAAGGTCCCGAAGAAATGTGCTCAACTTTTTGGCTAAGCTCTGGTACTATCTTCGGTCCCAAGCTTATCGATGCACCTCTATAAAACACGAGAAAATCCAAGAACCCCTCATTTTACCTGTCAAACTTTCATAGCGAATCAAAACAAACATTGTGTAGTAATAGAATTTTGACTAGAATGGGGTACGTTAATCGATTTGCTTGGGACCAATAGGCAAGTCAAGTAGTGAACCAATTTAAAATCGTTAGTTTCGTATTGATTGTTGGTAGCTAGGTCACTACAAATAACTACAATTTAATTAAACGATAGGTATAATAACAAATTTAGGCAATTAAAATAATTTAGCTAAAAAACGTTTTTTAGATGGTTTGGAATTGTATCTTCTTTTCCTCTTTTTTTCTCGTTCATACTCCGACCTATCTAAGGTTTGGCTCAACGGAACTGTGAGTTCACAGTTCCGTTGAACCAAACCTGACGTCTGTCATTTTTGACAGCGACCGTTACCGTAGCTCTCTGAATCTCCCACAGGGTTGTCACTGGGTTTGGCGGTACAGGGTTATCCCGATACTCCGAACAGCCATGATCCATAAATTAGACGTATATTATTCACGTTTTGGACACTGTATTATTAATTTTGATCCATAAACCATGAAAAATTGCTCCATTACTGCTTAACTACTTAGATTTACTGTCCTGCCGTGTTTTTAGGTAGATGTGCGGAGCGATGGTCAAGGGTCTAGAATTAGCTTTCAAAAGAAGCTTCTATAATAATCTTCTTAAGAAAAAATGATAAATAAATGTTAATTTTATGGATCATACCTAGGGTAGGTGTTCCAGTTGTTGGTAGACGTGCTTATTTTGGTGTGTTCCAATTAAAGTCTATATCGAGGGGGGCGACACATCCAAATCCCAATTCTAGATGCTCAACAGATCTACCACTAGCGAATCAATCTTCGAAAAATATTCTTTCATTTTTCGCATCTACTTGCATCGCGCCTCATATTTTTACAGGAAATCTTCAGAATCGTCATCAATCTTCTTTCTATCTACTCAGCGTGCGCGCAGCTAGCCGAAACAAAACACAATTTTTCCTGCATCGTAGCTAGAGTCGCCCCCCTCGGTCTATATACATATGTTTTTTAATTTGATCAATAAACCTTGGAAAATTGCTACATTACTGTGTAGCAACTCAGGTTTACTGTTCTGCCCGTGTTTTTTTTTTTGTCAGAAGAGCAGAACGATGGGCGAGCGTCTAGAATAAGCTGCTTCTTAAAAAGTTTCTAAATGAAGCTTCCATAGGAAGCTTCTTAAGAATATTATTATAGAATCTTCTTTTGGAAGCTAATTCTAGACGCTTGCCCGTCGCTTCGCACATCTACCTTAAATACACGGGCAGGAAAGTAAATCTAAGTAGATAAGCAGTGGAGCAATTTTTCAAGGTTTATGGATCAAAATTTAAAAAAAATAGTGTCCTAAACATGAATAGTATACGTCTTATTTGTGGATCATGCCTATATTTTTAAGTGTGCAAACTTGATTTTTTATGGATCACTTTCTTTAGTTTAAGGTTCATTGCTGAATGTTTTATGGATCAATTGCAATATGTTTATGGGTAATTCGTACAATTCCAATGCTCATTATTTAGAAATTTAGTGGTACATTTTTACAATTGTGTTGCTAAATTTCACATAAAATATTGATAATATTGATATTTTTTATGGATCATCCACACTTTTTTAGGGATTTTCTCCGATGTTTTATGGATCATTTGGATGTTTTTAATGGAACGTTTTTCAATATTTTATGGATCGTTTTATCAATTCTAAAGGTGCAAACTTAGGGCTGCCATTTGTGATCATCTGTCAAACTGCATATATTTTCAAGTTTGTGGTAAGAAAACTTTGTTTTACGTGTTATTATAATTGCTTTATTCAATAACAGAAAGCAAATATGAATAGAAAAGTAGCACGGGTAAGAATGATAAGTAAATCCTAATTTTTTAATTGCAAAATCATTAAGATTTCTTCAAAATGAAAAATAGGTTGCTCCCAATAAAACATCAACAAATAATGTTAACAATGTTCTTACAGTATTCAAACTGAGAATGCAATACTGAAGGATCATCCCATCGGACATTGAATTAAATCAATTAATTTTGCTGATTGAGGGGAGTTGTTAGAACAATTTTACATATTTGAGCAATCAAAACAATATATTGTTCCATCCGCAGGAACATCATCTTTCTTATAGCTGAATCCGCTGCGAAACCATTAGGAGGTAATCAGACCTGGGTTGGTAGATTCAGACGAGCGGGACAACAAAGGCAGTACCAAAAGTACCTGTGTCGCAGACTGCATTGGATGGTTTGCCTGATCACCAGGAATATAACCGAGCGGAAACCCTGTCTTCTCTGGCATAAGTAGAATCTCTCTGGTAATTAAAATAAGATATTTAAGTGCTAAATTATTGAAAAAGCACTGAAATAAAATAAAAATCGTAAAACAAACATGATAAAAGCAACGAAATTCCTGCATGCTTCAATCGATGGTTGCAAATCATATCCGAATACAATCCTACCGTATTAAACCAATAACTAGCATCGGATGCCTGTATTGGAATACATTTTACAAGGGGCTCTTTTCTATTTTTATTTGATTTGGTTGGCCACGTCTCCATATCAATATTAATTGATGTGGTATGGCTGTTAACATAACCATGTCCATAACCTCATCATGTTTTTTCAATTTTATTTGAAAACTAGTAATTTTTATTTTAAGATCGACACACATCACAATAGTTTTTTAGGTTTTGTACAATATTCATTCATTTTAATAGTATATTTATACGAACTAGCACTGTAATTGACCAAATTTACATAAAAATAATGAAATTTCCAAGGGCTGTCACTACCTGATCACCGTCGAATAGTGCTTATTCCTGTCACCAGGCGCGCATTAGTTTAAGTTGGATTCGTAAATTGAACGTCTAGTTATCAATTGATTTCGAAGATGATTATAATAGGGGAAATGGCTCTAACGTTGGCCTACGGATCTAAGATTGGGCCCATCGCTGAAAATATGCTATTTATCAATTTTATCTAGATGAACGCGTCATGTTGACGGTACTAATGGATAGTTTTGGTCGCTATTGAAAATTTAGTCGATTGTTGAATTTATGTATGGGCTCAAATTAGGGGCACTTAAGCCGACATTACATCCATTTCCGCTATGATTAATAAACTGCTTTCACGGCAACACTGCTTTTGCAGTATGACATAGCAGCCTGGATTGTATGTGGTATATTTTTCGCGTCAAGTACACCGATGTTGCCCTAGCACAGCTTACCGTTAACGCAGTCGCCCACCCCACCGAAACTTGCAAAACCCGCCACCATATGAACGAACAACTATCTGTTGGGAGGCCATAAGGGGTGGCGATAGAGATGGCCATTTCGAATGGACGATAACGGGCACGACAAACTGACGATTAACGGTGACTGACCCGGGTCACTGGCCGACAGTCTGAAGCAGTGACCCAATGACTCACTCAACTTCCAAATTAAAATAACTGATCGTAAGACCACCAGCGAAAACGGTTGATCATAGCAAGCTTACCAAATTTGAACAGTGAACCAACTTTCAAAAGTGGAAATTACTAGTGGAAATCCTAGCTAACAGTGAACATTGTTGTCGTGACCGCACCGAGGTTTCCAGCCTCGGTCACGGCTACACGAATCTCGGCTGCTATGCCGCTGATGTTGTTCCTGCTGCTGCTGCTACTGCTGCTGCTGCTGGTCCGTCGTCTTCAACGTTCGTCACAAGAATGTCCTCTGCAAGTTTAGTTTTTAGTTTAAATGATCTTTATTTCAGTTCAATTTGGATGATTACCATATACATTTGTCTAAGTGATTTAATTGCTTTCTTCATCTTTAGGTATGGGCAAAATTCAAAATTTGTTTTACAGAATTAGTCCTAGACTTAGTACACGGTCGACCACCTTGGTGGGATTGGTTCGTTTTGTTTTTAGAATTTGAAGAGAAACTACTTTATACTACTATTAGTCCTCTGCAAGCTTAGGTAGCCCATATTTATACCCAAAGCATGTTCCCCCTTTTACACAGCGCTGATAGCTGTCTCGGGATTTGCGCTTACAAAGCAATGATCGTTAGATTTTATTCACATTCACGCTTATTTGGGTTTCCTCAAATTAAGCGTTTAATTACTTGACTAAATTTTCATTTTTTTTAAGCATTATCCACTGTAATGTGTGAAGTTCCGGTAAATGTACCCGAAGGATACACTGTCGCTGCCAAGATGATGATTCAGCCATGTTGGATTTTTGTATGGGACAGTGACCGAGTTTGTTTACGTATTGCTCTTACACCACACTTTTCCCTCACGCAATCTCCTCGCCCATAGAGCGGCAAAGCTGTACCACCATGGTCGCTACCTGCAGGCTCGTCACCAACTCGTAAGCCCAGGACGGCTAACCCGGTGATCACCATCGCCACCCCGTACAACTGCAGCAAGCACGCGAAGGAGATACAAAGAGGAAGTAGAGAGGAAGCAAAGACACGTAGTGGAAGTGCTGCGAGAGGACCCAACGAAGAAAGAAGGTTAGATAGATTATAAAAAAGTGGGAAAAGAAGGGACTAAGTAGGGAAACAAACGACAAACCAAGTGAAATAAATCTTTGAACTTGAGTAGTGAAGTGCTTGTGGATATTTTTCTGTGTGTCACGTAATATCATTCCCTGCCCGACGTAATTGCAATCGGTAACCGTGCCGACTCTGAGGTCATTATTGGACTCATGGAGCCTCAGAAGTGCTCCTGACTGAAGTGGCGGAGACTTGCAGAATAGTGGACGAATAGCAGAATAGTTTACATGCAACGAGGAAATTATAGAAGAATATCATATTACATTTAGGAATCCATGCTAATGTCGGAACAACCTTTCAGTTGGAACGTCACCCAATTGATCAATTTAGATGGTCAAGTTTTGAACCCACCACAGCATGCTTTTGGCGCTGGACGATCAAATGTAAAATAGGGTAAATGTTGGCTTCGGCACCCATTGACTGTTTTCGGCAATCAAAATTTAAACGATAATTTCACTATTTTTTCCCATCAACACACTTCCCTGAATGTATTCAAACGATTATTTAGTCTTTCAGCTTCAATCTGATTATATTTGTACGACCGAGCAATCCTATTATTCCAGATTTTTCTTCAAATGAAGTATACGCACTACAAAATGGGGCTGATTTCGAGTTGCCGATAATAGAACAGCTGGTTAACACGCAGTTCTAATGGGAAGGTTGCCGAAGAAAAAGAGGCTGCCGACAATAGTCACACTCACCTGAGAAGTTTGGAGCGTTGTAAAATCGCTTTCAAACCGGTTTGAAAAATTCTGTCGATTGGAATGGATAGAGAAGCAAGCAGCAGATGAATGTTAACAAACAGACACGTGATATATGTGCGTAACGCTGACAAAATGCTAATAGAAGTGCGGACGCTGCTTAGATTGACGAGAATACGTAAATTCCCCTATTACTAAAATACCAGATCAGCTGTAATTAAACAGAGAACCAATAGACGATGCTTGGGACTAGCAATCATCCTAAATGTGTAAAAACTGGTGATCTCAAACTAGGCAATACCAGCGCCGGCCGCGCCCGAACATAGGTTAAGAATGGAATGAGTAGGAATGTGTTGACGTGACACTCGCTTTGATGGAAGCCGAGAACACCTGTGTACTTCCACGAGGAAGTGGGATATTAAGTAAGAGAGTTGGGTTTGCAGCAGGGTTCGTTTTGGTAAACGATTAGCTGATTTGATATCCTAATGATCCTATAACGTGAATGAACTTGGGATTGAACGCATGGTCTTCTACTCAGTTAGCACAAAGATTTGACACTAGGCTATTACAACACAACAATGATCGATTTGTTGTTATACCAATGTATTCACATTAACAAATAAAGCGATTAACGAATCTTGAATGTGCAGGGGCTTGCGATTAATCTCATGATGTTCTACTCATTAAGCAAAAATTGTTGCTCTAAGGCCACCGAGCCCCTTCATATCACATCATACAAGCTATGATCGCGTTGCTTTTGCAACCATTCAAGACCGGCCCCGACGGTTATATTGATGACCATGTTAAGTTGCACAAAAAACACGACAATCAAGCGATCTTACTATAAGTCTTCTTATGTTTCTACTATTAAGCGAATTCGGCAAGATTTTTTTTCATGATTCTCTTAATATGAGGGCCTTAAAATTTGCAACAAAAGACGTACAGATAGGTACGGCATGCTCAGTGCTTGGAATCAATATTCTGCGACTGTGTTAAGGAAACCACTTTTCCCATCACGGATACGCATCGTTGTCAAAATTATGCATTTCGTGCACAAAACTTTGGTTTATTCAATAGATAATTTAAAAACGGAAATTGATTAGAATTCAATTTTGAAATCAGTGTTAGGGAAAGCGCTTTTCGCAGGCAATCGGTGACCATTTAATGATCATAGCACATAGCACTTGCACATTCGTGCTATTTTCAATAGTGCCATTTTGAATAATGATGAATCCTTAATTTTAACAGATTCTTAGAAAAAAATCCTATCGATTTGCGTATTCAGAGTTTAAATCCATCATCTCTGGATCAAAATCAGACCAATTTCATGCCGTGAACGACTGTGGATTCTAAAATTACACTGCCAATGTTGCCTTAAAAATATATGGTATGTTAGATTTTAACATATGGGAACTGACATTCGATTGATGACCTTGACAAATCAAGTTGAATATTGCATTAGGTCCTAAGTAACATTGATCCATTCTCTTCGTCGACTTTCTCTTTCGTTAATAACTTGAGCACATACCCGTTTCTTGTTGTGGTTATCGTATTAGATGCTAGATAAAAACTTCTTTCATTGATCTGTGTACTGAAAATACCTGGGAATGTCTTTACATGGCCGTGGGGATACAAAGAGAAAGTCGACGAAGAGAATCTGTCAATGTAACTTTGGACCTAATGCAATGTTCAGCTTAAAATGTCCAAAAAATACTCTTTATCAAATTTATAGTGGTTCTGAAAAGGACCGTTTTGTCGTGATGGTTGAGTTATGCTAATAGGGTGTTCAACACGGGATTGAATAATCACCGTTCAGGGAGACAATTTTTATCATTATTGCAATAGTTGGACATTTGTGTAATTTTCAGTAGTGACCTATTGCAAATCAATAAAGTGTTCAATTTAGCAGATTTGAAGCTAAATTTCTAATCGATTGGCATGTTTAGAATTAAAATCCATCCGCTATTGACAGAGTGATATGTGGTCGAAACTTTTTTTTTTTTAATTGCACCCCCAATATGTTGCTGAAGGACGTAATCCTACGTCGAAAAGCTATGAAAAAGTGCTTATGCCTTCATTAAATTCTACATTTGACGGGAATAGAATCCATAAAACTTTCACATTTTTGGCTTACCGTGCCAATTACTTCACAAAGTAAACTTGTACTGTCGCTACGATTTTACCACATCTTTTAAGTTATCTCGACCGAATTCTATTGCGTTTTAAAACGCTGTTTTCTCGTTCATATTTCACCGGACCGCCCCGATTATGCGTCAAACTAGAAAGGGTCTAGTATAAGAGAACGGATTACAATTAAACAGCCTTGGCAACCTATGCCTAGGTGATTTCTAGCAACACTGCCAATGCATTCAAGATAGGCGCTGCTCGATTGGCTCTGGCATTAACAGTTCGTTTGGCTCAAAACCAGCCAGTCCGCTCCTCTCTTATACTAGACCCACTCTACGTCAAACTACCGCATCAAAACCACCAAACTACACAATCAAACACGACCCGCTGTGACTCACTGTGGTAGACACAGCAGGTTCTGTCAAAAGCTCAGTATTTTCATTGATCCATTAGCCCTACGAGAAAATCGTCAAAGAGCAAATGATTTATTTAGAATATTAAGATCGGTACTTAAAATGTTGAAAATAATACTAATGGTGTGCTTTTATTTCCATCACTTGTTAGTTCCGTTTAATGGGGCCTTTTGAATCCTACCAGTGAAATTATCCAGTGAAATTTGTTGTTAGAGAGTGCATACTGCTATGGTTATTAGTTATTGTCAAACATTCGAATCTTTTTGACGCAAACGATCTGACATCTCATCGGTAACATTCACAATTACATGGCGTCAATCTTACCCTGCTTCCGTTTCATATGAACACTCCAAACAAAGCACAAGTTTTAATCTTGCCTGGATACCAAAAAAGTTCAACAAGGACGAAAAACAACCAATAAATCTCATTGTCGAGAGTAAAAAAGGAAATGTTGAAAATGTTTTCAATCTTATTGCGACAGTTTTATGACAATGATCGATGAGTTTCTCCTTGTGCTGTGATGTGAATTATGGAAGTTAAATTTAAATGTGGAATTTCCTATTCATTCACATAACCGAGCTTCATTTTAAGTGCAAATGAAACAAAACTGTCAATAATCGTTAAATTTTATCTGTCAATAGCCGTACAATTATGTTTGAAGAGCCTCCCAGTCCATTTCGCTTCTCAAAAACAAAGAAGATCGGAAATGCTGCCACACAAGTGTCAGTCATAATTTCCGGAGCAACGCTTGATACGAAACAGGATTTGTATGCGACCCTTTGGCGCCTAGCTTCCATCCCACCCACCAAAGCGTCTGGCTATCTATAAAAGTGAAACAAAAACAACAACAACAAGAACGAACCAGAGATAATATAGTTATCTGTTGATCATAGCACTCCCTGAAAGAAATACAGGAAGTGTTTTCCGAGGACGGTCAACAAAGTAGCTATGGATGATAATCGTGGCCAACTTAGACGACGAAATGATTCATTTTAAAACGCCCTGGAATCCGAATCAGAAAGAGCTCCAAAATGGAATGAGAAAGCTAATCGGAGCAGCTTTTCCAAGGCCAATGCTCGCTTCGCAAATTGAAGATTAAAAAGCCCAGAATACTTACTGAGCAGTTGATTTTGACTAATGAAAAAAGTTTTCCCTTTAATTATGTATCCCACTTTACTGTGCAACCGGGTAGAACTTTGAGAGTGTAACTGCGTACCTCGCTGGGATCATGTATTCAAGATAGAAACATAATATGCAACTGTTGCAAAAAGCTGAATTGAATGTTTAATTTAGCAAACGTTGCGACATACTTTTTTTCTTCTCAAAGCCTACTTGCGATGCTTACAATTGTTGGGCCATAAAAAAATGAACATTAAAAATGATTCCTACTTAATTATCCCATTCAATCAAGTGTGATGTCCATTGCAACAATGTACGCTTACCTGCGCTTCTCATAACAATTGTAGCACCCATTTTTTTTTTTCGAAGTTGGATACCGTGCAATATCATTATTTTTCTCGCCTCCATTCAAATAAATGGTATGCATCCACATGAAGTTTTCCATCGAAATGTGAAGGGATACATATTCCACATGTTTGCATTTTTTATCGCTCTTCCCCGGAATTCCTCTACACAGTTCATCAACAAAACAGGGATGCTTGTGAATGATATCAATTGTTTTTCGTTCTTCTATTATTCACCCCGTTCCATTTGACTGGGGGTGGGTAATTAAAATAGGTCGATAGTGTACTGCCGTATATGAACTCAAGTTTATCAACTGTTGTCGGAACTGAATTTAAACTGTATCAATTTACAGCCGTTATCGTTTGTTTTTTAGTTTCACAAATGGACAGAAGGACCTACAGCTTAATGGGACTTTAAGGTTCATAACTTGTTTATTTTCCGTCATTAGTTGAAATCCAGTGGTCAGTAAGTTTGCTGGGTGGAGCGAGCATTGACTACAAATACCGATAAATCTTAAATAAAAGATCAACCAGCTGCCAAAATTTGAGAAATTATAACTCCTTTAAAGTTGGTTGGTTTGGTGAAAAACTACAAGGGACAGCCCTATGAGGTTGTACGCAATGCCGACGTTGGACTACGTGGTCTTATATAATAAATGTTATTTGTTAACTACAGCAAGAGCTTGTGTTTTGTGTAGGAATAGGAATTTGAGCGGGGTTCCCTCTATTTATACTCTTTAGAATGACACGCTTGGCATAGATAGCACAAAGCTACTCACGAAGAGCTACTGATTCCGAATAATAGCGGTGCAGCTTCTTCCTCTTTCTATGGATGCTCATGTGGGCTGCAGTTCGCTGCTTGCAGGCAGCCTTTCGTTGTGTACTGGAGAACACCACCACTCACGACGCGGTGATTAAAAAAAACACCGTTTAGTGAAACCGGATGGAATTAAACTATGAAATGTGAGGGAAATCGCTTTTTGCAAGCAATCGGTGATAAGCAATCGGTAAAAGTTGCACATTTTTAAAAGTGACATTTTGAAAAATGATAAAATCTTAATTTTAACAGACTTGTAGAAAAAAATCCTATCGATTAAGGATTAAAATCCATCATTTCTGGTTAAAAATTAGACCACTTTCATGCCGCAACCGACTTTGATTTTTGAAATCCCACACCCAATGTTGCCTTAATGTACATGGTATGTTTGATTATATTTAGATAAAGCTGGAATTAGGCGTGATACCTTTTGTAAACAATGGCTTCTTTCGATGATTTTTAGGAATTTAAGACACGCCCACGCACACCAACTTTACCGTCCGGTAGAGGAAGTCTTACCCTACCTGATGGTGATGTTGATTTGCGTGAGCTAGCCTCGACTTTCAAGACATCATCGAAAGAAGTAATTGTTTACAAAAGCTGTTACGCCCTAATTCCAGCTCTATCTTGAAATGGGAACTGACATCCAATTGATGACCTTGACAAATGTCCAAAAAATACTCTTTAAAAATTTATGGTGGTCCTGAAAAGGACCGTTTGGTCGTGATGGCTGAGCTATAAGGGTGTTAATCACAGATGAGGCTGGTGAGCTATATGTTATTTGGAATGAGGGTGACGCGCTTGGCATAGGTGGCCCACAGCGACTCACGATGAGCTACTGATTCCGATCAATAGTGGTGCGGCTTCTTCCTTCTTCTATGGATGATCATGTGGGTTGTAGCTCGCTGCTTGCACGCAGCCTTTCGTTGTGTACTGGAGAACAATGTTCAACGCCACGCGTCTAAAGCACTGCTGCTGCTGCTGCAGTTGCTGCTGCTGCAGTTGCTGCTGCTGCAGTTGCTGCTGCAGCTGATCCCGACGACCGGACACCACCACCTCGGTGATTGGAACTGAATCCGATCAGCGGTTGAGGCAAGCCTTGGTAGCTAGCTGCTCGCGGGGCAATCGGTGATAATTTTAACTATCAGTTGCACATTCGGGCAATTTTCAATAGTGACATTTTGATAAATGATAAAATAATAAATTAATCAGATGCGTAGAATTATATCTGATCGATTGGTGATAAAATTATTGAAATTGGTCCAGGGGCAGCTGAGTTATTAACGCTCAAAATATTTCATAATTTTCTTACATGTTGCATTTTAGGTTTTCACAAAGTGTACTCCCATATAGAAATCACAGACGTAGTCCTACGTCAAAAGAAATCACAATGTTATATACTTTTGGCCAGTACTGTAAGTACCAATTGTTGGCAGCACTGGTCTGAGCGCACCTACCGTTGTGTCAGAACATCCCTGCAGTGAGTTTGACAGCGAAGTGACAGGTACCGATCTGACACCGGGGTGAGTAAGCAAGAGGATAAAAAGATAGTGCCACACGATTGGAATCGAAAATTATAACGTTCTCAGTCCTAAATGTATCTTATGCATCTATTATTAAATTGAACTTAAATTAATCTTAAATTAGTGAACCTAGGTGCTAAATATTAAAATTAACCGTGAAATTGTTTGAACCGGTAAGCTGAGATCACTTAAAACTATCTGAAACGAAACTTAATTGCTATTAGTTATAATTAGGTTACCCACAGCAATAGTGCCGCCATTTTATTAGACACTACAATCGGTGAGAAACTTAAACTACATTGTTTCCTCGAAAATTACTATTAATCTACTTAATTATGTAGGATATTGCCGTGAATTGCGTTTCAATGGTCACGAGAGGATTAAACCATATTAATCTTACCCTACGAAAGCCAATCGGTAAGATCATACATAGGTACAATGATAAACACAACAAACGTTAAACTCTATTACCATTAGGACAACCACAATAATCAGGTCGAGAACCCACTTAAACCCCAGCCGGGAGTTATATGCTAAAGGAACTAAAGGTAAGTCTTACCGGCTAAAATTAAAATCTAAACTTACATCTATAAGGCACAGATACTGAATTTAATTGATACTATTAGGAAATACAAAATTGATAAAACTAATATTGATCTCAAATGTCCTGCATCTTACAGGAAAATTATATTCTCCCAAAACCAAATATTGCGTTTTATTGCCGTCGGTGGAGAATTATAACATCGGAAAATTCCTATTGAAACGATTTTCAACACCAATGTTATACGCACTACGCAACCACAAAGCGCCCAAAGCACTTGAAAGAAACTGCAGGAAAGTAGATCAAAGTTTCTTTTTATAACATGTGCCGCACGGAAAAGCTCATGAAAATTCCTTTCTCTCAAACTCAAACTTTCAAACATCGGTTCTCTTTCTTCGCAAAGTGCTCAACTGCCGCTGTGCCAAAACTTGATCCCTGATACCCAAAAACTCATCCAACAACTCTTATCTTCAATTTTCAACACTGCCGATGCACAAGATGGAGTGTCGATGGCCATAAGAGGGTGGGTAAAAAAGTTTAATAATATCCATGGTGATGTGTTTAAGCCCCCACTTTCTTCGTAAATTGTTTATCCATTTTTTTTGCTCCCGTTAAGGCTGTTTCTTCAACTATCTTCAACGTCGGTGCCTCGGGTGAAATGTGAGAGCCAAACTTTGGTCAAAACTAGTTTGTGGACTATTTTTCTCTCTCTTGAATCATGAACCATCCATATATTTTCCATCGCCTACTTGGATGCACGCCGCTGACAGGTCGGGAGGAGAAAATATAAATATGAAGTAAAACTTTGACCAAACCCGTTTGTAAATTTCCATTGTTTTCCCTCTGGAACATGGCCCAACGTCAGAAATGCCGAGTGCAGTGGTTCTGTTTTGAATATTTATGGGTTCATTGGAATTTTCATTCTATTCGTAGGGGCAGGCATCTGACGGTGGAATTGTA
This sequence comes from Ochlerotatus camptorhynchus, assembly GCF_037179485.1. Classification (NCBI taxonomy): domain Eukaryota; kingdom Metazoa; phylum Arthropoda; class Insecta; order Diptera; family Culicidae; genus Ochlerotatus; species Ochlerotatus camptorhynchus. The sequence goes on from NW_027040672.1 coordinate 1,798,660, forward strand.
CATCATCGCTGGGATAGGCAACTCATTGGAAATTCAAATTTCATCTGCAAGGTTCAATATGCAATTCATGTACGAATGAAATGAAGTTATTATTGGTGACAAAATTTTGTCCCTGAATTTCTGAACATCATAGCTCGAGAAAATCTAACTAGAATATGTTTTTGAGTAAGAAAAAAAGCACATGGGTTTGTTTTATTTATCATTTGTCGCTTTAGCTTCTTCACAATTTCTGTTTTTTAGCCGGATGGTACCATTTATCTGTGCTGGATTGGAATTGATCGCATTTTTTAGAACTCGATGCTATAAATTCAGCAGCAGAGGTAAGAATTTGTTTCCATTTTTGCGAAATTGCTTTTGAAGCGTAATGAAGATCGAAGTGTGCTGTGCCTGTGGTGGGATGTTTTTGTTTTCTGCGGTCTTCATTTTCGTTTTCATTTTGTTGTTGTTACTTCTGTATTTTTTGAAGAAGTTTAGCAATGGGGTGCTGACGATGGAATAAGCAGGAGTAACACGCAGGGGACTATTTATGATGTTTATTATCTGCTGCCTATTTGCGTTATCAATTGCTATTGATTGGAAATTGAAGGGATCTATCAACAATTAATTGACTCCAGGATATGCAAATAAAATGTTGAGCAGGCATGTGATGACAAACGATGATTGTTAATATGATTTCGTTAAAAAAATAACATTGGTAAATTCTACGTCAACACGTGTCATTTAAATCCTGCTCTGCTTAGCAATCCAATGTTGGTTAGAGTTGACAGAGCTTTACAGCAGGTTGCGGTTTATTGAAATAAATTCCATTCAACCTCAGCCCGTATCGGAGGCACAAATATTAGTACACATGACAATAGCGTTTACCATGGATAATTACATTCCGATGCCGTGAGCCATTGAAATAGGTAATTCAAACATTTGCATTTCGCACATAAATTGCCCACATTGCGTGCGTTTGCATTTTGTGTCAAATAAAGCAATGCAATATGGAATTTGAGTTGTGTTTTCGCGGTGCCATCGTAGTAGCCTGTCAAATATTCATATCATTCTACTGTAGATTTTGTTTTGGTAGGTATCATCCAATTATAACTGGATTTCATTGTGTATTTCGAGTAATGGTTTGCTAGCTAGAAGACTAAATCAATACAAACATTATTCAGCGTATTTTCAACGTGCTGTTCTATAGATTTCAGACCGACTTTAATTTAATTTTTACGCTAGACGATGTAAAGGAATTTGTTTATTAGTATAAACAAAATCAGCCAGGATAAATTGTACTCAAAGGACCATTTCGTCAACCAGTTTCAGCTTGGCTTTCTACCAGCGATTTCACAAAACTGGACCAACAAATTATTACTTTATTATGAAACGCCCCACTTTAGGTTACATCTTATCTTCTCAAAATATTGTATTATTTCGATCTTCGAGTGGTAGGAAACGTTATTTTTAACTGCTCGAATTAATTGGTTAATGCATGGCCGTCGAAAACTGAGCTAGAAAAGAAATGAAATTAAATTATCACCCAATCAAAGTCACCACGGAGCCTATAGTTGACCAATCCTTCTCTTCTGGATGAAATTCCCTGCCCGTATCCATGGCACACTACGATGTGATAGCTCAAAGTGCACAACAGCAATCGATAATCTGCTCTGCCGCTTCTACTGCGTCTGATGACGACGCACTGTCACGATGTTATTGAAGTTGGAGGTTTGTATAGATCTGGGTCAAACGGGTTGGTGGTCATCGTAAAACGGTGGATGATCAAATGGTTATGGTTCGGGGTTGGGGTTGCGTCGATAGAACTTTGATCATAACGAACACGGTGATGATGACGATATGGGGACGATGAGCTTGAAGAGAGCGTGTGGATGCAGTTAGTTTATTCATCGTGAAAATCGAAGTTGAAAGGAACAATGAATTGAACCATTTGAGCGGAAAACTGACATGTTTGTCGTAACTAGTTGGTGAGAACCGCAAAATCAATTGATGCTATATCAAATACACAAACAAGCAATATTCTGCACTTTCTCAGTCTTAACTACTCTAACGACTACGATGTAATCTGTCCGACGTTTCGGCCATGGGTTGTGGGGCGTTTCATAATAATGTCGATATCGTCAATAATTTAGTCGTTATTGGGGTCGATTTTACATATTTTAAATCTTTATTAAGAAGGCTTTCAGCCCTGGGCTGGTTCGTTTCCGGATATGAATTTATTGAATTATATTTTAGCGAAGAAACTACTTGGTTACAACGGTGATCCAAATATAAAATTTATAGTCAGATTAGTCAAACTACTGGTTTGACAGAACTTTTGACGAAGTTTAAATATCTTTAAATGGTAATTTCTCTTAATTGTGGATAGCCCTATAAAATCTAGGAAAATTAAGAGAAATTTAAGTCCAGAGAACAACTCAGAAATCTTGAAAACTACATACATATTTTGGAAACATAATAGAACAACATAGATTTTCAGGGAAAATCTTCAGGTGTTTATGAACACTGCACGAACTTTCGAGTAGAGATAGCGACTTTAGTTATACAGTGTAGTTTGGCAAGATTTTCCAGTAATTTGTTAAAGCGTGATTTAAATGTGAATGTGTATCCTAAATAACCATACTCAATTTCGATAATCGGATACAATTACATCGATGCGCATAGAGATGGCTCGCAGAATCTGCTGTCGACTGTACCTGGCACCGGATGTAGAATGTGTTCCAATTTTTACTAATTTTGCAGCCAACCGACAGCGATTGGATCAAAAGATTTTTTCATGCGTTAGAATTAATGTAAGTTCAAATTTATGTACACATATTATGTTCGAGATTGTAAACAAGACAATCGCAAGTGCCGGCTGCCTAAGTTTAACCCGAGTCCCTGTCAATTGTGAGCTCTAAACCTCCATCTTGGATTTACCTTCTTTTAAAGGAGGAATGCATGGTCCAGTATTATTATATTATGTTGTGCTCGATTTATTAGTCCTTTTTAGGAACATATGAACGACGACATACCTCTTCTAATGGTGTATTATTGATGGTGTTGTTTTTATTTTTACTTGCTTGAATATACATTATTTGGATTATGAAATTAATAATAATAATATAAATTTTCTGTGCCCGGAACAGAATAAGAATTTTTACATGAAAGCATCGCGCATGGAAACTAAATCGAGTAATGGCGCTATAACCATATGCCATATAGGGCTAGGACAAGAGTTTGTGCTCAGGTCCCAACCGCTAGAAGAAAATTGAGAATCACTTAACCTTTTTAGACTAGATGCTCCCAACGACAAATGATTTATAAATATCAATACAACGGAACGTACCGTACGGCATGTCCACGTTTCATCCATTTATTGGATTCTGAAGCATCGTGTTTAAAAAGGCCCGATTTTTCTAAATCATCTTGCCCCTTAAATGCTGCTCAGTAGGCCTGGCCGTTCTGATATATTTTGCGCATCTATGATGTGCAACATATACCAAATAGGTAAAAAAGCTCCAAGGAACAACCCTATGGGGTTGTACGCAATGGTAACGTAGGACCACGTGGTCTTATGTATATAATAAATGTTATTTGTTAACTGCAGCAGGAGCTTGTGGTTTCTTAGTAATGGGATTTGGAACGGGGTTCTCCCTGTTTATACTCTGTATTATGACTATGATTGCCCTGAAAAGAACCTTTTGATATGAATTTTAGTTGGGACATGTTCAGAAATTTAACTCTTTTGGAAAATCTTGGTGACCCTGAAAAGTGCTTAAAGCCTTTGGAAGATGATTATGATGTGTAGGCAGCTAAATCAGCAAATCGGACCGGACAATCCCATATTCTTCGGTTCAATAATTGGGCACTCGCAAGAGTCTCGGCCCGTCTGCTGCTGGACACGGGTTGACTAGGTGGCTGCGACGGGTTGGAAGGACGCAGTGAAGGATACCTCAACGACGAATGGGCACTTCGAAGAGTCTCGGCCCGGCTACTGCTGGACACGGGTTGACCCGGTGGTTGGAAAGGCGCAGCGAAGGATACCTCAACTTCGCTACGAGAAATGAGAAGAGTCTCGGCCCGGTTGCTTCAGGATTAGAAGCTTGGTTGCTACCGTTTTGCTTATTCCTTTTGCTGATCGTAGCGATGGTTCTACTTCCACACAGGGGTTGTTGCTTTGTTAGTTATGTGACTAGATGAGTGAAAATGAAAAATACATCAAAGTTTACCTATGGTTACTTGTTGATTAAATAAAATAATTGCAGAAAGTAGTGCACGGCTTGTTGGTTGTGAAGGTGTTACGACAAATGGGCACTTGAAAGAGTCTCGGCCTGGCTGCTGCTGGACACGGGTGCTTTGTAGAGTGCACTTGCTTTCAAGTTTGGTTACAAGAGCATTTTGAGTGCACTTGCTTTCAAGTTTGGTTACGAGAGCATTTTGTGTGGTCGTTGGGGGCGTGTGGTTCTGAATATGGCGATGAGTGTTCAAAATTTTACGCCATTGCATCCTCCCTAATCGCACACGCCCGAAGATAGAAGGCGAATGCCACTTCGACTTGTTTCGTCCACTAACGATTCTAAGATGACTGTGTTGGGGAAGCAGCATATGCATGTATGTAATTGGAGGATTTGTTAGTTATGTCGACGCTTTTAGACAAGGCTTAACATTAACCAGTTTTCAATAGTTTCTTGTTGAACAACAACAGTCAAAAGCATTGTTATCGATGCTTGAAAATATTTCTGATTTGTTGGTGATAAAATTATGGAAATTGAACCAGGGGATTCTGAGTTATTAACGTTCAAAATCTTTCATAATTTCGTTACATGTTCCATTTTCAGTTTTAAACAAAGTGTACCCCCATATAGAAATCACATACGTAGTCCTACGTCAAAAAAGTGATTGAGGTATATCTATAATTTTGCTATTAGGAACTGGCTGTGTTGGTGTTCGATTATATTATATTGGATTAGACTGCACGAACTTTCGAGTAGCTTCAAGAATATCAGAAGATACCAACGATCCTCCGTTCACTTAACGTAACTAGAAACTCAAGTTTTTAACAAAAACTTCAGCATAGTTCTCAGATCTTCACAGAAATCCTAAGAAATTAAAAAAAGTTTATTGATTTTTAGGCACATTTTATTTTTTGGAATGTTCAGAATATTGATTGGATGTTCAGATATCTTTAAAACAGTTTCTTTAATTAATTGCTGGCACTTTCTCCAAAAAATTATCTATACATTCACAAATATCAGCAATGATTAAAAAATTTCAGGAAATTGTTTGTTGAACGATGAACGTTATGGTTATGGCATTAGGTCAGTACCAATAACTTGAGAGCTAAATCGAATTTTTTAAAAATTCTAGATTTTTAGAGATCATGAAGAATAGCTAATAATGTTTGGGATTCGAGCCATCCATAATCAGGGTTAGTTTTGGAAAACCGTAAGATTTTTTTTGCGTTGTACGGAAGATGGAACATCTTTATATCCCATGAAGAAGGTCAAATCCAAAGACTGATACGTCGGACATAAAACATCGCACCGTTTTGATGCACCGTTAAACTGAAAATCCAGCATCCAAGAAATTAGAATTTTAAAGATTTGCTGATTGCACTGATTACAGGCGAGTTTTACCGGTACTCTAGTTTTGTGTTTACTTCCGATTATGGACGCTCCATAGGTGAGAGGGGCGCATATATGCAAAATAAGTGAGCAACAAGTTCTAAATTTATCAAGATAGCACAGTTTGTACTTTTCTATGCCTGAAAATTTCGCGACTGTGAATTGCAAAGTGAATTGCTGAACTGGTTCCAGCCAAATCACATTTCAAATGAAATGTTTTGATGGATACTCAGTAAATTGTATTCGATCTGTCAAATGAAATGCCAGTTCTCGAAAATTCAATTTCACACGTCGTATGGTTGATTACCAACTGCAATATTCGCAAACAGATTTGCTCCATTCTAGCAAAATTTGCTCTTAGAAATGATGTTTAGCGTACCACCAACAAGTAAGTGCAACATTTTTCAAGATTATTTGTAAAAATCCATACTGAATCCAAATAAAAGTTTCATTTTCCCCTATGTTTGCAGCTCGAATGAAAACCGCAAGATGACAGAATCAGAGACACGTTTGTCTCTTTTACTCTGGAAATTAATCAAAAAATGGGTGTTCCATATACCAGCATTATACCATATATGATAAGCTTTGAATAAAGATATTAAGAATGATTTTGTGACATCGAATGAAATCCAAACTAAAATTTTCCATTCCCTCCTACTGTAAATTAATTGCTCCTTCTATTTGCTGAAGCATAAGAAAATTTTTGCTGGGTTTTCAACGATGTGCTGTCACTTAATTGACAGATCATTTTACTGGTCATCCAACAAAAATATTTTGCTGGAAGGATTACTGAATTTCCAGCTCGGCAAAACCCAGCAAAATGTTGCTGATTTACGGCAATACATATTGGGTGCGCAGTTTGCATTCTTATACTAGAGACGATGCGTTGAACTTGCTTCGAATGTTTTGAAATTATGTAATCAGAATAATAGGGTATGCAGGAGATTGAATATATAAATAATTTCTTTGTTATAGTCGCTTGAAAATTTTTAGGTTATTCGTGACTTTTATGGGAAACACATTTAAAGAAGTGACCTTAAGCATGAGTCTTTTGGTACCGGTACTCGCTAAAAGGGCTCGGTACTGACAACCCTACCTGTTTCCATAGCTTGCTTAATGTATGATTGTTTTCCATTTCATGGAATGCATTTACTCCTTCCCTTCCATTAGTAATACCTGTAGGTGAAAATGTCACACAGCACTGCAGTCCTTATTTTCCCATGTACGATGAAAGCAGGCATATATTCTGCACTGATAACGATAACACAGTGAAAGTGAATTGAACTTAAAACATGCCATAGACAGAAGTCGTGCTGGTATGTTTTCAAGATTAGTTATTGTCTTATTATACGGTAGGACAATGATGTACACTAGGGTGGGTCAACTCTACAACCCCCTGCTCCGCACTTCTTTTTCGATCTGTATTGAGGTCACCATCAACTGTGCCAAATTTAAACAAATTTGGTTACGGATTTGCGTTTAAAGTTTGTATGTGATACGAAACGATACTTTTTATTTGCTTTGCATAAATTTAAAAATTTCTCAATTTCTGAAACTTAGAAGAGAACCCTGCGCTTTGTTCAGAGAGTGCATAGGGTGCATTTCGAGTATATGAGATTGGTTGCAGTTAGATCAAAAGTGCCTGAGAAAAATGTCAGTACCTTTGCGGATTACCCGAAGTTGCGATAGTGATATGATCACAAATAAGCAGACATAACACTTTTAAAATGTTCATCAATATAGCTTTCAACGGTCAATTTAAATGTTGCTTAGTTGGTAGTACCACCACCTTTGGCGCACCTAGTTAATTCCCTTGCAATTGACGTTTCGCACTACAGCCATCTACGACAAATGGCGGTAGTGTTTTAGCGACGATGTTTTGCAATGAGAAATGTTCAATGCGTTTGTTTGTCTGTTATATAATATTGAGGTTAAATTGAGAAATATAACGCAGCACTTTCAGAAATACTTCTCTTCGCAACCGATGAACCATTCTCACGACCATATGAGTACCCAAGTGACCAAATAGTCGCAATATAGCTTTGAACATACTTACTTCACTTGATTATGGTTAAATGGGAAATCTGTTAAATCTTGAAACTGATCCCTTCGTATCCTTTTCTCACTTTGCATATAACATCATCTCATACTAATCTCTATATTGATTCAATATGTACGAAGCGCTCATTACGATTGCTCGGTGGACCAGCGACTTCAGTCTGTTTTCGTTGAAGGAAGTATCACAGCACAGGTCACAGTCACAGATGGGGGACATGAGACCGATCCCACCAACCAGCGGGGAAGGAGTCAACATCGAACCAGGAAAGGAAATTAGTTCGGATTTATCTCCCTCGAAAAACAAGAAAAAACCCGGCAAAGGCGGATTCATGTCAGAACCGACCAAAGACGATCTACGGAAGGAAATACCCGGTGAAGCACGGAATGAAATTATGAAATAGGATAAACGCTCCTATAGTTGCGGTACGTTAGAAGCGTTAGGTTCCTATAGTTGTGTATTGAGTATCCATGTACAACTATAGGAACCTAACGCTTCTAACGTACCGCAACTATAGGAGCGTTTCCCCTACGAAGCTTTAGAGAAAAATTACAAGGGATTTCTAAAGAAACAATGAACGGCGGCAGACCAGCGGAACATGGTGAGACCGGGCCAATTCTTTATGAATTAAATATCAAAATTAATGAAGAGCTTTGAGTGGGTTGGTTTATTTCCTTAAAAATCCGTTATAATTGCTTATCTTTTGACAGATACGCATATTTCGTCTACTACTTGCAGACTTCTTTAGTGCCAAGTACTCAACACCACTGATGAAGTCTGCAAGTAGTAGACGAAATACGCATATCTGTCAAAAGATAAGCAATTATAATGGAATTTAAAGGAAATAAACCAACCCACTCAAAGCTCTTCATAAAGGGATTCCGTTAAGAGGTTCATCAAATTTAAAGGATTGATCAAAATTAAACTAAATACGAGCCAGGTCTGAACATATGTTTTTCAAACCTTAAAGTGCGTTTGCAGTACCATTGTCCATATGATAACGGTAGTGTTTACATGCGGGGCTTATTGTATGTGAAATTGACATCGGAATGGTTGTGAATTACCAGGCATTCTGTAATGGGTTGGCACGGTTGTTGACCTCAATGCAATCTAAATAGCAATGGAGAGCAGGAAGATGTGATTCGCCATACAAAGTTGACCCACCCTAGTGTACACATTGGATGTAGTTTACATGCAAATGGCATTGAAGTGATACGCTATGACCCAATTACAACAAAACAGTTGTGAAAGCTTACCGATGATTGCTAGTGCAAATCATTCAGAGGCATTGAGTCACAATTAAATACAAAATGGTTTGTTCATAAGGCAATTTATATGAAAGAAAAATCAGCTAGAGAAATTGACAGACTAACGCGCAATACTGACAACATTGTTTTACACAAAGTCACTGACAGACTTGATCCTCAAAAAAACCTTCGTCAAAATCTAATTCATTTTTTCGTCAATGACAAGATTCACCTGGTAACAAAAAGTATAAATTCGTGCATTATGTGTCACATTATTGTTATCCAAGCAGTTCCGGATGTAGATGCTTGTTCACTTTAACAGCTCCATGTAATTGTGTTGTTGAAGTCATTTAATTTCGTTACAAATTTAGTTAATACAAAAAATCTACACAGCATCAAATCTGACAGCATTGTCATTGACAATTGACATGGTTTGCCTTGACGATGACTGTTAGCTCAAATGAGTGACCAAAACAGAATTGTCAATATCACCGTGCATTGTCGAGATATTGCAGCACTGTTCTCAACTGTGAAAACCTCTAGATACATAGAGGAAATGGCTCTAGTGTTGGCTTATGGATCTAAGATTGGGCCCATCGCTAAAAATCTGCTATTTATCAATTTTATCTTGATGAATACGTCATTAGGACGATATTAATGGATATTTTCGGTCGCTATTGAAAATTTAGTCGATTGCTGAATTTATGTATGAGCCCAAATAAGAGGCATTTAGGCCGACATTAAATCCAGAATATTTGGGAGATGTAATTTGAATTGTTGGACAGTTTAAAAGAATAGTACCTGATCGACATGAATTCTTGAAAAAGTATCCAGAGGGCTTTATGGAAATCGTTTAAGCACATGAAGGACTTTGGAATAATTTCTGAGCTGTCTTGAAAAAGTAACCTAACGTTATCATAAGGCTATCTGATCACTCGATGGTCCACGGAATAGTTTCTGAGTAACCTGGTATCATGAGAGATCATCTAATAAATGTGATTTGAATTGAAGGATAGTTGAAGATCTTTAGAATAAATCCTGGTCAAAAATATCAAGCGGACTTCATGGAGATCTTTGAACACCTGAAGATCGTTGGCAAAATTTCTGATCATCACGAGCGCTTTCTATGAAGATCGATGCATTTCCATGAAGTTTTCTTATATACTACGAAGCTCCCAGAGCTTTTATGATGTTCCCCGGTCTTTTATAAAATATCTCACACTTCTATGAGACTAACTGGTCTTCAATGATTCTTTCTGAAACTTTTATGAAATACAAGATTCATAAAGTTTACTTTTTTCTATGAAGTTCTTCAATTTTTTGTAAGTTCTCCGAACTTTTGAAAAGTTCTCAAAACATCTGAAATTTTATCTCTAAACATTTACGAGAAACATAGGGGAAAGATTGGGCCCATCGCTAAAAATCTGCTATTTATCAATTGTATCTACATGAACGCGTCATTTGGACGGTACTAATGGATATTTTTAGTCGCTATTGAACGTTTAGTCGATTCCTGAATTTATGTTTGGGTCCAAATTAGGGGTATTTAGGCCAACATTACATCCATTTACCCTATATAAATACAGACAAATAAAATTTTGAAACAGATTTCCATTCGTGTTTCAAACCTGCTTAGAAATAATACAGATTATTTGAGCAGTTTCAAATTTGATCAAAATAGTGCTCGAAACTGCTTCTCAGCATTGTGAGGCCGTTCTCAAAATTGTTTCAAACTACTCGTCAATTCTATAATTTGAAACTGTCAAAAATAAAACTGCAACACGATCAGCGCAACGCACAGTTCTAAAAGATGTTTGTTATCATCAAGTTCCATAAACTTTACTGTTCTCTATGAAGTTCTCCGTTTTGTTTTTGTGAAGTTCTTCGAAACATCTTTAAACACACCCAAAGAAATTTGAAACAGAGTTCCATTCGTGTTTCAAACTCGCTCAGAAATAAAACAGAATAGTCGAGCAGTTGCAAATCTGGTGCAAAATAGTGCTCGAATTATGTAACTGCAACTCAACATTGCGAGAGGTGCATTTCTGTTCTAGTTTCAAATTGAAACAGTCCTTATAAAATACAACAGCATTGCGAACGGCCTTAGGCTGTTCGCATGCTGTGTTTCAAAATTGTTTCAAACTCCTCGACAGTTTTAAAATTTGAAACTGTCAAAAATGAAACTGCAACGCAATCAGCGCAACGCACAGTTTCAAAAGGTGTTTTATATGCTTGTATTGGTGAGGTTTTTCAATTTGCGTCTGTTTGCCCGGTGTCCGAGCCCGAGGCAGCGTTCTCATTCAAGTGAAAAAATTGAATTTGAAAGCAACAAATATGGAGTCGGATCACCAGTTTTTGATTGTTGATGAGTTGTTGGATGACTCTGAACTAGATGTTTTGTTGCTGGAGCTTGAAGGTATGTTTATCTTAATATGCCACATATAAAATTATGCTTCGATGATCAATTATTTTGCAGAAGACTACCGGCCACATCATCATCGGCGAAGCAGAGCCTACATCCGCCGTAATTTTCAAGAAGCACATCAAAAGTTAATTGCTGACTATTTCAGTCTTGAGGGCCTATCATATAATATGTCAATATTTTGACAAAAACTGTAATGTTAAGCTCCATTAGAATATTTTTAGTAGACAAACAAGACTTCCCTGGAGCTTCGTCAGGTCTTCCCGAATCTTCCTTCGGACAGTCCAAATTTACGGCACGAGTTCCCGAAACCTCAGCAGGACTTCCCGGAACTTCGACAAGACTTCCCGGAACTTCGACAGAACTTTTCGGAACTTCAAAAAGACTTCACCTGAACGTCGATAGGATTTTCGCCAAGACTTCCCGAAACTACGGCAGGACGTCCCGGAACATCAGTCAGACTTCCCTGAAACTTTTTTAGGGCATCCCAAATTTTCGGCAGGACTTCCTGGAACTTCGTCAGGACCACCCTGAGTTTCGACAAGACTTTCTGGAACTACGGCAGGACTTCCTGGAACTACGACAGGTCTTCCCGGAACCTTATCAGGACCACCCAAATTTTCGACAAGACTTCCCGGGGGAAAGAGAAGGGACCATCATCATCATCAGGACTTCCCGGAACTTCAGAAAGACTTCCCTGTAACTTCATCATATCTTCCCGGAACTTCTTCAGGATTTCCTGGAACTTCGTCAGGACTTTTGTTTTGTTCGGACCACCCGTATTTTCTGCTAGACTTTTTGAATCTTCGGCAGGACTTCCCAGAACTTCAGTAGGACACCTGGACTGAATAGCGTATCATTGTGCGAAAACAGCGCATTCCTTCCGCATAATCATGAAGATAGAGCCAGACAACCAGTTTTCGCAGGGAATTCAACATCCTCAGCAGCCGTCGCATTTTAATGTAGCTCTTTGGCTACAAAGCTCAGCATGAAGTGAGCTGATCGGATCAGTTTCTTCTGGGTGTGTGAAACTTACCTATGGTCGATAGCTTCCACACAATTCACGACCATAGGTGCCCAGCAAACCATAAATCGTAAAAGAATGTTCAAATCAAGTCGTATATACACGCATATTAAATTAGAATTGCATATAACGGCAGCCAATATTGCATCAAGTTGTAAAAAGATTACATATAACGATTTTTTTATGATTGAAATAAAACTTTTTTCCCTAGTTGCATAAATCACCGTATTTGTCCACCCGAAATCATATTGCGAGAAAGTTGATGAACATTACATATAGATACACATGAAGTTATTTTATATTGCATATCTGTCTGTTTTTATTTATTTGATTGTGGAATCATTGTTCAATCTACGATTAAAAACAAATATTCGGAAAATCAGGAAAATCAGGCGGAGTATAAATACATTTGTTTTAAAAAATAAGTTGACGCGAATCCGCAAAAGTGGAACGTACAGTCGCTTGCTTCAAAAGCATAAAAAAAGGATCATCCCTCAGATTTCTCAAAATAATTCGGATAAAAATAACGATGTGGACCAACAGCATTATTCTAGTTCATCGATTTCTTCTTCTGCTGCTGTCACCTCTGAAGAATTTAATGAGGCCACGGAAGCTTTGGATAATGAAATGAATACTCACGGTATGGATGATTCGAAAGAAATTTTAGAAGATATAGTTGAAAATGAACTATACCAAGGTAAAACCAAATTTTACTAAAAGTAATTTAACGATTTAAAAAAAAAACTGTACTTTCATTCTAAGGATCACTTCAATCGGAACTCCTTTTGTATCCAGCTCATGGGTACTGCCAGAACCTGAAATCGGCCGTTTTCTATAAACTGCGCAACTCCGTACATCTGAAAGATTTGTTTTTGTTTTTAGTTTATTTAAGAGGATAAAGTTTTAATTCAACTTACTGTGATTAATCGACGAGAAGAAGTAGCTGTTCGATGCGATGAGGACAGTGTAGTGGAAAACGAATGTTTATTTACATTTACCGATCACTACTGATGAAGTGCCAGAGTAGCCAGTTTTGTTATTTTGATATCATTCTTAAAGTTTATAATGTAACACATTTCCCTTTACATAAGAGTGAAGTGAATTGCAATAATCAACCAAAACTGTTTTTTTATTGAAACTGAAATTTCTTATCACATAATAATCTATGAAAATGGAGTAATAATTGGTGTGACGAATTTGTACTATTGCTAGTATCCACTGGTTTGGGAACATTGATTAAAAAGCATTTTGCTGCTGTTCCTTAATCATTTAGCGGTCCATTTAATGATGGTAGCAGTGTCCTTATAATCACATATGTTATGATGTAATTGGGAATGCATCGTATTTCGATCAAAACAATGTCGTATAGCGTTACTGGCATATAAAATTATAATAAACTCAACAACAGTCTTATAAGATGTTGAACTTAATCTAGTATCTAATGATTTTGTAAGATAGACAAAAATTCGTTGATTGACCAATATGTATATGGACTAATGGATAAGTAGCTGCCATGCAGATATGAAGACACCAGGATCGAGGCTAATGTAACCAGGTATGCGTTGAGTTATTTAAAAAGTATGTGTTCAAACCAATTATCATGTAGATCATTAAAAAATTCTCGAATTTTCAGTAATATGTAATATAAAAAAATCCATATCATTTGATTTATACCCGCAGGATTTTTTTTTTTTTTTTCGTAAAAGTATGGATGCAAATGAACTATCAATGCATCGCGGTTTAACCATGATTATATATATATATATATATATATATATATATATATACACATCTGCGGATATCATAAGACATCTCTTATACAATATTTGCGCTAAATACTATTTGTACGTATATGGCCTCCACTTTTGTACGCATATAAGGAATTCATGCATCTTGTACGATGCTTTTATATTGTATAAGGCTACAGCTAACTGAATTGCAACTGAGTAATGTTAACAAAATTGTTTGCTGGGTGAATCGTACGTGTATTGTTGGAATCGCCACCCTAATAAACAAATACCTTAAACGAACTGTATCCCGGATGGGTGAACTATCCCACAAATGGTTTGGATGATACCCCGAACACGTCGTTAAGCTCTCTTTAATGGTTATTTTTATTAGGGAATCAACCCGACGACGAAAACATTCGACACGTAGTTAATGATAACTTCCTGACTAATTCGCAATACTTGGTCCCCGAGAGAGCAGGCAACAGGTACTGTGATCCATGGAAACCAATCCCCTGAACGTGAAATTAAAGAGAAAGCACAGACAAACAGACATAACACTCGTAAGTTGTTCATCGAACAAGCATTTAACGGACAATTTAAAAGTATCGTAGTTGGTAGTGCCGCCACCTGTGGCGCGCATAGTCAATTCCCTTACGTTTGACGTTTACACACTACTGCCATCTGTTCAGCATAGTGCCCACCACAGTGTACTCAACAGATGGCGGTAATGTTTTAACGACAATGTTTTACAGTGAGAAATATTAAATGTGTCATGTCTGTTTTTCTGTGAAGAAAGTGTCAGCATTTACGACAGCAAACGCCACTTTCCATCCTTAATACGGTTTACGATGCACATTTGTTGGGGGGCCGTCAGCACCCCCGAACTGGATGCGAAAATTTTAGCATTAGGCACCTCCAACACATCATTTACCAATCTGAAACTTATCCAGGAAGCTCCCATATATTGTATCGCCACAAAGACACATCGCTCTGAAACCAGAGGAATTCCTCCGCATCGGACCAACCTATGCAAATCAGTTTTCCGCTGCTATTTGTTGTTCAGTTTGCTGGGAGGACGTGAACGGTCATATGCTCTATGCGGAAATTATTTCAAAAACGCACTGCAAAAGATAAACGTTTACAAATAAATAAATCAATTTAATTACCTGCAAAATCCGCGAAACGAAACTGTTGATAGAAGATGAAGCGAAGGGAAACGTTTTTTTTTCTGTCTGCTCTGCCGTCTCTGCTGGTTAGCTACCATCTGTCAACAGTGAAAAGCTCACAAATACACTCACAGAAGTTTGAAACAGAGTTCCATTTCTGTTTCAAACACGCGTTAAAATGAAACAGAACTGTCGAGCAGTTGCAAATTTGTTCCAAACAAGTGCTCGAAAAATGAAACTGCAACTCTACATTGCGAGGGTTGTGTTTTTGTTCTAGTTTCAAATTGAAACAGCCCATATAAAAAACAACGGCTGTTCGCAATGCTGTTGTATTTTATAAGGACTGTTTCAATTTGAAACTAGAACAGAAACGCACCTCTCGCAATGCTGAGTTGCAGTTTCATTTTTCGAGCACTATTTTGCACCAGATTTGCAACTGCTCGACTATTCTGTTTTAATCCTGAGCGAGTTTGAAACATGAATGGAACTCTGTTTCAAATTACTTTGGATGTGTTTAAAGATGTTTCGAAGAGCTTCACAAACAAAAACGGAGAACTTCATAGAGAACAGTAAAGTTTATGAAACTTGATGATGACAAACATCTTTTAGAACTGTGCGTTGCGCTGATCGTGTTGCAGTTTTATTTTTGACAGTTTCAAATTATAGAATTGACGAGTAGTTTAAAACAATTTTGAAACTCAGCATTGCGAACGGCCTTATGATGTTTATTTAAAACAGTGTGCGCAGTAGGCTCTGCCAGCGAACGGTTGGTTTTGCTTTCGCTGTCTGCAGATTTTGTGTGTTTTCCGCGTGCTTATTAACTTTTGCTGAAGCTGTAGAGGATCCATTTTCGATAGTATTAATTGATCAATTGAATTGTGTTAACCATTAAATGAAGAATATTTTGAATAATTGTGAAATTCGTTGAAAAAATATTGGTTCACGTACCTAGTTGAATTGCTGCCGCGTCGGTTAAATTTTCTCACCTTTGGTTTCTGTGCTCCGCCTCCGCACTTTTTCGTTTCTTACGGCTAGCGTTCTGCCTTCCGGACAATACCAGTGAAAGAAAGTTTTGAAGCACGTTTCAGTGCTGAGTGTTACATTTTATTCTTTGATTGTTAGTACAAATATATTGAAGTACGATTTTGTTTCACGTTTCAACGGTATTTTGTTGTTTAAACGAGAAGTTTAATTAATTACCGCGAGTGAAAAACAAGGAGTTTGCCTACACCGGAGTTTGGTGCGCTTGTTCTAATTATAAATTAACTTCAAAAATATATTTCCCACTATAATTAAATATATTCAAGATTTAGAAACACCATGTTTCCAAATCTGGAAGTGTTTTTTACAGTACTATTATCCTTTTGTTATCGGAAATGTTTACATGCGGGCCCTATTGTATGTCAAAGTTAAAATGGGCGTGATTCTTCATACTTTCTGAAACGGGTTGCTGGAAATGCAAGGGCACCTTCTAACCCCGCATGCAATTATCACCGCTTTAGCAAATATTTGCAATCGTATTTTTTTTTCCATAATATTACTACTGGACAGTGGAAATTAGAACGAATGAGTCACAACAGATGAAAAAGATTTGTTCGACAGAGACACATTTTGGTTTACAACGCAATAAAATGTTCCAATCTAATTTAAAATCGGCTTCTTCAAGATTCAACATGAACTTTGATCGTTAACATTTTCAGCAACGTTTCTTATCCCTACCAAGACGCTCTAGCAATTTCCTTCCACTAGAACAACTAGCATTTGAATCGTTCTCAATTCAAAGGCACTGACCGGAAAAGTGAAATATGGAACAACTTACAGCTGCCGGGCACCACACTCACAAATTGCTGCTTATGGAGCCGTGGTTTTTCAGCATAGATATGTAGAAATGTAGAGAGCGGTAAATAAGCTCGTTTTTATAACTCTTGAATTTGGTGCCCACTTCTGGCAGTGGGAGTTGCTGCAATGGTCCGACACTGAACAAGAATAATCTACGATTTAAAATAACTTTATCTCAAGTCATTCATGTTACTGCTGATTACACAAAACTTAAACAGCAATATTTCCATGGCATGAAGCAACATTTAATACAGCAACATAAATTAATCATCTTTATGGTTACATGATTCAACTTATTTTAAATCCTTATTTAACTGAAACTATTTTGGAACATTTAAATTGATTGCTAATTATTTTTGATTCAAACATTTAATCCAAGAGATAGTTTTCTTGATAACGTCATTCATTGGTCATGAACCATTGGTTGCAAAAGTTCTCCTTTCAAACTTAATTATCCCACCTTTAAATGGATCGACCTATCAGAACGTCGTATAGTCAAAGTTTCATCATCAATTTTTAAACTTAGTCTTGTTTTACCGCTCATGTGTTCGATAGCAAATATCTAGGTCATGACACACTGATGATGACTGAACTCAGTCGTCAACATAGACGAAATTTCACACTAGCAAAAACTTTGATAGCAAAACTGGAGGTGCTTGCGTTTAGAAATTTTCTTCCACTGCATTTAATGATAAATTTTACACAGTCGTACTTACCGCTCGATCTCAAATTCACATTGAGTTGATTGTTTTGTCAATTATTTGCAGTGTAGTGTGCCTAGTAGTGGAATTTATTGGAAACCAAAAATGTAGCCTTATAACTCCCTTGGAATGTCCCTAGAATTTGTTTCGAAACTATTTTGGGATTCTTCAAAGAACTACGTCGGAATAAAGCCCCTGTAATCAATTTGATAGACTCCTCGAAATTTCCTTAGAAATCATCTAAGGTTCAACCAGGAATCAGGAGGTACTCAGCACTTTACTATTTCAAGGCAATCCTCATGTTTTTTTCAAGAAGTTCTTCTCATAGCTATCTTGGAATCCTCCTCAGAAAACATTTTGATTTATCCCTGTAAGTCTCTTTTTGACCGTCAAAATGTTATGTAAATTTCCCAATAATTTTGATGTTTGTTTTCAAATCAGGGATCATACAAATTTTGTAAAACCTTTCGTCAAAATTGTCGTCGAAACGAAATTCCCAGTCTATGCGCTCCTGGCTTTTTCAATCAAATTCCTGGGCAGAAATTGTATACCTCGATTGACCGAAACAGTGCCTCAGAATAATCTATCTATCTATCTTCTTCTATATATATAAAAATGAATTTCTGTCTGTCTGTCTGTCTGTCTGTCTGTCTGTCTGTCTGTCTGTCTGTCTGACCCTTATAGAGTCGGAAACTACTGAACCGATTGGCGTGAAAATTTGTATACAGGGGTTTTTGGGGCCGTGGAAGGTTCTTATGATGGTTCGAGACCCCTCCCTCTTCTGTAAGGGGGGGCTCCCATACAAATGAAACAGAAATTTCTGCATAACTCGAGAACTAATCAAGCAAATGGAACCAAATTAGGCATGTGGGGGCGAGTGTGGGGGTATAAGGAGATAATCATAGGGGGTAGCCCCTTAGATAATAGGGGGGGGGGGGCTACGTACAATATAGCATGCTTTTTTTTTAATCGGCGCATAAACTCAAGCTAATATTGAATCCCGAGCAAGACCGGGCACACTCAGCTAGTGTTAAATAAAAATGAAGACAAAATTCCCCAAAAAGTTCCTTGTCTGGCAAGCAGTCTGCAGTTGTAAGCTATTGGTCAATTTTGTCAAAAGAATTGATCTTACTGGATCGATCAATTTTTTTATTTTGAAAATTTTCTATGTTTTCGATCCGTTTTTTTTAATAGCGGAAAATAATGAAAATGCCACAAAAGGTCAAAATCTTTAAAAATAGCTTACATGTGGAGGCTCAGGATGCAGGATTAAGTGTACGATTTAACTTGCTAAAATATTCGTTTTACCTTATATTTATATAATCTCACTTCCGGTTTTATAAAATTTAAGGTGGCGTATTTCGGATTAATAAAGCTTAAACATTTTGAAATCCATGATAACAGCTCCCAGTATTCTAAAATTAACGATGATGACTGCCGGCTTTATAGAAAGTGCCAAAACTCTACTATATGGATAATTTGAAATTATGATATGTTGAGGCTGGATTATTTAAGCCATTTTAGAGTATAACATAAGAACTTCTGGTTTTCTAAAGCCCATTTGGGTGATTTCCTGTTTTTGAAAATTTGAAAAATATACATCAATCAGCCATTCAATAGCTATACGCTAATACCAAATTCAACGCGGTTTCACAAGAACTTAACTTAACGGAGAATTATTCGACGATCGTTAATAAATTCGCTACTTGGTTTTAAATTTAACTTAAACGCTTAAACGTTAACTGAAATTCAACGACGTTGATTTATATGACATATGATTTAACCTGCCAATTTTTCTTTCAAAGAGTCACCATCAGTGATTTTATGATTGCTGATTGAGTAAAAATTGATAAATCCCTCCTTGTGTCTTACAAACATAAAATAAGATCATTTTATCTTATGATTTCATAATTCCTAAAAACATGTTTTTATTTGAAATGAGTATTAGCAACTTTGCCTTCAGTCAATGTTTCGATAACAATATTCAAATTGAGATCGGGAAAAATGTTTGTGAAAATTTACCAATTGGAACACCACCTAAGCTTCATTTATAAACGACTAAAATGACAGACGTTGAACAAAAGACCTACTAGATCGCACCAAAAACTGTGGAGAGACTCACGGGACCATCGGCACACATGAAAGCTTCCATTAAATACAAATAAAACAAAACTTTGCAATATTCTACCAGTTTATCAACAAACGAGCACGACCAAATAAATACAACGAGCTTCCATCACGCTGTTCAGCCTCGGGTGACGCGAAACAATATATGCAGTTTGAATGATGCACTTTGTTCAAATAACATACAAAGCAACACATTTCCCCCTTTTTGGCGTTGTTTTGCTTTTCAACACCACTTTACCTCCAGGCATCAATCTAGTAGGCTAGGAAGCACTCATCCTGCACTGGTTGTGAATTCGTTTCCGAGGGCTTCTACTGAACCATAGAGACCATGTTTGCACGCTTACTTCCCGGTAGTATGATTTCTGCTATTGTCATGTCAGAGTGACACAGAAGCGAACATATTTTTTTGCCACTTGCCGCATGAAAAGTTTGACCAGAGGCAACGGATGGTCGCAATCTGCGTAGTGTGCTGGGATGAGATATGGGATAAAAAATTGTGTCATTGTTATCCGTGCAGCATGATTTTATTGTTTTCAGTTAAATGCTGATTGCAATGTAAAACAAATATGATTTCCCATTCTATATTTAGGTTTAGATTTGCACAATCGAACGAAGACGCAACTTCTAAACTCTAATGCATTAATAAATTCAACCAACCAAACCGAAGAAATTCCAACCTGACCGGAAATTGGGAAAAGAATCTCACATAGTGACAGGAAATGCACCATCGAACGAGCGAGAGAGTCACCTTTAGTCTGCTTTAAAAAAAGGAATCACAGCATGCCAAGATTTTCCAATGGAATGCGCTTGGTCTAGATCACTACACCAACACACATACATGTGGACGCCAAAGACGATGCATTCGATTTTTTTACTTGCGAGGTTTACAGCACACGGAAATCAAGCCGGGAATGCCAAATTGGAAAAATGCCAGCCTCAAATGAAATTGACTTTTGTCTACTGTAACGGATGGCTTTAATGAAATAGCTCTTCTCTTTAGCGATTGATAAATAGTTTTGTGTACGGGGATAAAATAGGGCTTTTATTCGTGTTTTATGGTTGACCTGTTTAAAATCTTGAAATAACATCAAAGTAGGCTACGGTGTTCGGAAAAAACTCAAAGCTTCAAATTTCTTGCGTGAGTTTATTCGCCCATGAGTTTTTCCATTAAAAATTCACCGGTGTATTATTTTGGTGTTTTCATTATTTGTTCACATAAGAGGATGGAAAACTAATAATCAACGATTGAGCGGTTTTTATGAGTTTAAGGCTAAATGATTTTTTGTGCGTTGTGAGTGAGAGTGCAAATGCATGAGAATTTCAATCGTGATATTTGTTTGCCAGATTCGCACGCGAGCTTATTCTCTCAGTAAGACTATGAGATTTGAGCTTGGTTTTACGCACACTGGCTGGTAGGGTGATATCATAGTTAAATAAGTAATACATAATTATATCAAATTACCACAATGTTTATCATTTTTCAATTTCAACAATCTGTTGAGTCGAATGACAAATTTAATAACGAGCACCAGTCTTGTTAGCGGTCACGGTACTTACTTATTTAAGGGTCCAGTGCACCCCCAGCGGTGCTAAGGGCCAACGTGAAAGACTTCCATCTTGGGCGGCTGCACGCTTTCGCCTTGACCTGGTCCCAGGTCAGATTCCTATCGACTTGCTTAATTTCCTTATTGAGGCTCCGCCGCCATGAGCACCTGGGTCTGCCTCTGCTGCGATGTCCTGCCGGATTCCAATCCAGCGCTTGCTTGCAGACTTCGTTTCCGCCCCGTCAAAGTATGTGGCCGACCCACCTCCACTTTCGCTCCTGCAGCTTTTGAGTGTTCTCCGCTGATACACACCACGTCTCGCTCGCGTATAACAACAAATTCGGATTTTGGTGCGTTGACTTATCTGATTGGATCTCCATACGTTTCGTAAACTCGCAAAGGCAGCCATAGCCCTCTTGATTCGTGCACCTATGTTGCTCTTGGTCCCGCCGACCGACGCTATTTGGCTGCCAAGATATTGGAAACTTTCGACCTTCTCCACTGCTTGCCCCGCTACCGTAAAGTTGGAAGGGTTGCCCGTGTTGTTATCCAACGATTTGGTCTTGTTGACGTTGACGGTGAGACCCGCCGCAGAGGAGCGTTCGGCTAGGTCAGTGAGCTAACTCTGCATATCAGAGTGCCGTTGTGCTAGTAGAGCAACATCATCAGCCAAATCGAAGTCGTTGAGATGCTCCATGGTGATAGGCTGCTAAAGCAGCCCACGGTTCGGTACACGGTCAATTGCACCTACCATGATCTCGTCGATTATGATGAGAAACAGTAGCGGTGATAGTATACATCCTTGCCTCACACCAGCGACTACCCGGATAGGGTCGGACAATGCTCCGTTATGCAGAACTCTGCACGTGAAAGCCTCATGCTGCGCTTCGATGAGGTTGACGATTTTATCCGGGACTCCCTTGCGTCTCAGGGTGCCCCACAGATTCTCGTGATTGAGACGGTCGAAAGCTTTTCGGTAGTCAATGAATACCAGATAAAGGGACTCTTGGAATTCATTGACCTGCTCCAGTATGATGCGGAGCGTGACAATATGGTCCACACAAGATCTTCCGGCACGGAATCCTGCTTGCTGCCGTCGGAGAGTCGCGTTGATCTTCTCCTGTATCCGATTCAGGATAACTTTGCACAGAACTTTGAGAACAATACACAGTAACATGATGCCTCGCTTATTGTCGCACACAGTCAGATCCCCCTTCTGACCTTCACTAAGATGCCCTGCATCCAGTCGGCCGGAAAAGTCGCGGTATCCCAGATATTACAGAATAGTTGATGCAAAATTTGTGCGGGTAGCATGGGGTCAGCTTTGAACATCTCTGCTGATATGCGATCGACCCCTGGAGCCTTGTTGGATTTCATGCTTCGGATAGCTGCTTCAATTTCCTGCAGTGATGGGGACTCGGAATTGACGCGAGTGATGCGCCGCACCCTAGGCGGATCATGCCGAGATGTTGATGGCTGGTTGGCCGTCGAAACCTGAAGAAGTCGTTCGAAGTGCTCAAACCAGCGTTTCAGCTGGTCAGTGGGGTCGGTAAGCAATTGTCGAGTCGTGTCCTTCATTGGCATCCTCGGGTTCATCCTTGCTCCACTCAGGCGTCGTGAGATATCGTAGAGGAGGCGTATATCGCCAGTGTTTGCGGCTTTCTCCCCTTCGTCGGCCAGGGACGCTCGCTTGTTCCGTCTGCAAGAGCACTTGACTTCCTTCTCTAGAGCCGAGTACCGTTGACGGGCTTCGTTCTTAACTCCTCTGGTTCTCGCCCGCTCTATCGCGGCTTTTGCTTCTCTACGCTCCTCAATCTTCCGCCAGGTTTCATCTGTAATCCACTCTTTCCTCTGGGTGCGCAGCTCACCCAAGTTGTTCTCGCTTGTTTCTATAAAGGCATTCTTGATGGCCGTCCATTGTTCTTCTACGCTGCCACCTTCTGGAACGTCCGCAGCTTGAGTCTCAAGTTCTTCAACAAAAGACCTTTTTACCGCTGGATCTTCAAGTCGGCGTGTGTTGAACCGCCGCCCGAGTCTGTCCTCCCGTCGCTGGATCCGTGCCATGCGTAGGCGGATTTCGCAGATTAGAAGGTGATGGTCAGACGCAATGTTGGCGCTGCGTCTCCATTTTGGGCTGATGTAGATGTGGTCGATCTGATTTTCGGTATGTCCATCACGGAAAACCCACGTGACTTTGTGCACTGGCCGATGGGGAAGAGCGAGCCCCCGATCACCATGTCGTTATTGCCACAAGCAAGCAGTTCACCGTTCTCGCTCATTTCGCCGAGACCATGGCGTCCCATGACACGCTCATAGTCCGTTTTGTCGGAACCGATCTTCGCATTGAAGTCGCCAGTGCAGATCTTGATGGCACCCTCATCCACGACGGCATTCAGTTGACTGTAAAAATTCTCCTTGTTCTGTAGCTCGGCAGCATCGGTTGGCGCATAACATTGGATTATGGTAAGGTTACGAACCCGTGTTCTAAATCTGGCAACGATTATCCTCTCATTAACAGACTCCCACTTGATGAGCGCAGCACGGTAGTTGACACATTATCTGTGGTAATGGACTGCCTATGCGTCCGACACTTGCAAAACAAGCTATCATAGTACAGTTCAAAACTAAAATGTCATATGACATGCTCTGTCATACAACACTGTCGTCAAAGACCGTCACGAATGTATGTATTTTAGTTTTTCTCATAATAAGAGCTGCTGATGTTGTGCTTGTGTGAATTCTGAAAATAACAAGCAATGATGTCCTAGTAATAACATTTCTGATCAGAAATAGTTTATTTTACACAAAATTGAGGAATTAGAACGAAATCACACATGTCATATGATAGTTATTTGATAATTTTCTTTTTGCTCGAATGTTATTCTACCGTTTGTGTTGTGTGAGAGAGACGACGGTAGAGCATGAGTGACGAATACAAACAGACTGTCGCGCACGACAACGAAGCGAGTGTCGTAAAAAACGTCGACTGTTTCAACCCCTGACGAGCACAGTTCTAACCTTAGAATAAATTATCATCTAGAGAATTTTCATACAGTAGATTTAGTGACCACAATTTCCTTTGAATAACCTATTCGAACAACTCGAGCGATGGGAAACTCCAAAGCTATTTCAGTTTATATCTTTACTTTCATTGATATAATTGAGGCGGCAGAAGGGATACAGTAAGCCCCCCCCCTTCCCTTCTCCTCCCCATGTCCAACTACGTATATTTTGACGAATAGCTCAAACGGAAGAAGAAGAAGAAGAAGAAAAAGAAGAAGAAGTACGCCTATTAAATTGAGCAAATGTTTTGAATATTTACATCTGAACATCTCAACTTGACAAGATCACAACTGAAACAGAAACTGTAGCAGCGGATTTTGTTGTAAGAGCCATGGTTGGAATATTACTGCAGGCTAACTGTAGTAGCTAACTGACATGGTGCCATCGGAGTTGGTTATTACCACATTGACTGGTGATGCCTTTTTCAATGGGACTGCTGTTACGACTACTGGAGCAATCGAAGTTGATGGGATATTATAGGTGAAATTCCAGATGTTTAGAAGAATACCTGTTGGGAGAGCTTGTTTGATCAGGGATGATCCTTTTGGAGTGACGACTGGGACTATTTAGTTGCTGAGAAGGAAGAATATCTGCTGAAAGGTTGGTTGGAAGTGAAGGTTGTTGTTGGTAGTAAGCAGCCACCGGCAAAGGTTCTTCCATAATATTCAAGCTATTAGAATGCCTCAGGATACACTAGGGCTTACTTTGTTTACAAACAAAACTGACGTCTAATATAAGGCGCATATTCTTATAGGTAGTAAACGAAGTAAGCAGAGAAAAAAAAAATCGATGAAAGTCGATTAAAAATGAGGTACATTGAGCTACTCGCGAGTTACTCGCTGCAAAAAATCATCTCAGAGTTAACCTGTCTCACCACCGGTGAAGACTTGTGAAGACATTTTATCGGTCTTGTTGAAAGCTTTTTCTAAAACCCTATGGGATTGTCTTGGGGATTTTCGGCTGTTTCAGTCTTCCAAAAGCAGGTTATTTTTTATGTTTTTCTAATGTGTTTATTTTAGTCTTACATAATGATGCCACAATTACATCTGTTGCATATACGAAAACAGCGAGTAAAACGAGAGGAAAATGATTCCGAAATCCTGCTCTGTTTATTCCACGGAATTGCTCTTGTGAAGGATGATTTTTACATTTGGCTAATTTTTATTAATAATTTAAAACTCGGCGTCAGAAAAGCGCAGCGAGCATTTTTTTCATGTCGAATCCTGCGTCTTTCTCATGGAGAGAGTTCGTTCTAGCTGATTGGTTATCGTTCGTTCGTTCGTGCTGATTGGTTATCGTTTTATGTTTGCTGTTTGTATTACATTGATTTTTGTTTGGACAACTTAATTTGACAGTTGACGTGAGTCGAAGTGTTTGTAGAGTGGAATATGAATCGATTTTTTCAATAACTGCGTAATCCTATCGATTGCAATAATAATACGACCCAGAGTTTTGTCCGATGTGGTTGACAATACATATACAGTACCCTTTCAATTTTGGCAACAAGCCCGAAAATTCAGTGTTGCCAAAATCGAACGGATTTATTTAGAAATTTAAAAAAAAAGGTCCGTTGATTTTGGACCTTCGTAAGTCATCTTTATGACATAGACGTTATTAAATTCATTCGATTTTGGAACGGTGCCAAAATCGAACGGGTACTGTAATTAAAACATATTTTTTGGTCAGGCAATGTCCCTATTTGGTGAATCTTTTGTCAATGAGTTGTGACTTGCGATAAATCGAGGATGGAAGTGTTGAAGAATAACTGTATTTCCAATGTCTGAAAATACTGTAGTTTTTGTTTAGAAAGAAGTTTTTAAATTCTAAACTTAATTATGATTAACAAAGCATGAAGGTTTGAAGTAATAACATATTTTTGGATGCTCTTATTATTATTTTTTTGAAAATATATTCATCTTTGACGTTTGAATTGGATCACCGAATTAAAACTATTCCCCGTTATTTATTATATATTATATATTATTCACATGTCTTGACAAAAATGGTTCAACAATATCACATTTGGTTGGAATGATATCCCGAATCGGTGGTTAGGCACTTTTTATGGTTATTTTATATGCGGGTAGGCAGGGTCTAATATCTCTCACAAACCAGCAACGAAGCTCATGGACATAAAGTCGTCAATGATTAACATTATAAAAATATACCAGCCTCTTTCAAAGCACATATCTCAGAAAAAGACAAGGACAAAAGTTGCCACGCTTCATCAATACACATAGATTTTAACCCTAAAAGCAAATTAATTTTCCGGATTAATCTACATATTGCTACATTGTTCATTGCTTTCGCCTCTTCGCTGCTGTTTCAAACATTTTTTTCGGTTCTGGTGATCATTTTGATCCCTATTATACCTAATGTGGGGTACGAAAAATTCATGTTACCTTATCTCACCTTAACGACCGATCAGTATGTTCCTTTGACCGTTTCGTGTCTGCTCTGTGTCTCAGTAAGTCAACTGAACAGCTTTTTCCACTGTCCGTTTGACAACAAACATAGAAAGCGCAAAATTGTGGCCTACTTTATTTACTGAGCACGGATGCCTGCTTTGATCGTTTCTTCTCGAAATGAATTTCAATCCAATGGTTAAACGAAACTGCTTCATGTTTGATTTGTGAAGCTATGGGACAATGTGGGCGTCAGTTTGTGACTGTGTGGGAATGCAATTTTTTGCACGGTAGTCTTTTGATTGATTTTTTTATTGGCTGCTATGGTTAAAATTTTAATTCTACCATCGTCGGGAGAAATAAGGAACCCAGGGCAGTCAGCAGTCGAAGGAATAGGAAAGCGCTTGTACCCGGTCCGGCAGCACCGGAATGGAACCCGTACGGCTGCAGCGGGTGGGTGATGAATTCTTTCACCACGGTCCAATCGCTAAGGCCGGCGGCGTTTCGTGCTGCCACCCGGATGAGGTACCGGGTATCCGGCGTCAGATGCACCAGCAAGTACGTAACACCATCCTCGACGTCAAAGTCACGTCGATGGGCTCGCTCCCAGCTGCGGTGCTTGGCGTACTCTTCGGTTGGAATTAGCTCAAAGCGATAGCCAATAATGGTCGAGGGGTCCGGATCGACGTCATGTGACTTCGTGGCACCGACGTCAATGTCCAGCGTGTCGGAATTGACGCCGCGCAGTTCGAACTGTGGGAAGCGCAAATTGTTATGGGACCAAATAGTACTAAACGGGATGGGACAGAATTACTTACCCTGCTGGGACGCTCCGGTTTGGTGCCTTCTTGGAGCTGAATTTCCCGCGATATTGTACCGAGCTCATTTTTGGCTTCGCATCTGTACTTGCCAAAAACTGTACTATTTTTCACCACGATCTATGGGAAACGTGCAAAAAGAGAGCCCTAGTAAAGAAGTTGCACACCTGGGGCTGTATGGTTATGTCTAATGAGCCATGTAAATTTTGGAACAATGGGCTATTTTTTCATCAAAATAAAACATCGACCAATATTAGTTATCCTCGTCAATGGGTAATTTTCCCCGCCTACTAATTGATTTAGCAATATTTTTCTAATTGAATCCATACTGCCCATAAACGCATAACAGTCTCATTAGAATAGGAAATCAAGCAAAGATGTGACTGTTATGCTTTTAAGGGCAACATAGTCCTCACCAAAAGGCACACGAGAAGAACCACATCCTTTCTGCTACCCAACAGCAGTGTGCAGCACAAGGAGCACAGAAAGGCACTTACCTGCAGCATGGACACATGCTGCCCACTGTAGATGAGGTGGTTTTTGTGGGAAAACTTTTTATTATTGGCCGACCAGGTGAAGGTGGCTGGTGGTTCCGCAATGGCATCGCAGGTCAAATTTACCGCTCCACCCACATAGCCATAAGTGACGTTTCCCCACAAATAACCACGGTGTTTATGAAAGTAGGGCTTGTCTATTCAGGGGGAGAATCAAATTTCCTCGTTAATTGAATGACAATTAAGACTTGGACCAGACGAAGGGTACACATACGTTTGATGTTGAGCAGGATCGATTTCTCCTCAAAGCTGCTCCCGGACGAGGAAACCTGAAACGCCTTACACGTGTACTCGCCGCTGTCGTCCTTCGATACCCTTTTAATGAGTAATCCATCTGCGAGCATTGTGTACTTTGCATTCGGTGCTGAAAATGGAGAAGCAGGCGTGGCGTTACAATGATGATTAATGTTATCCCTCCTGTGCTATCGATATCAATAAATTTCGAAATTATAGTAGGCTATCAAAATTCAATCTTGTTTGGGATTTGCAAATGAGGTTGGAATGGTTTCCATGGTGTAGTAATCAATCTCCCATCCTATCATCGATCAAAATTAAATGCCTATCTAACCTAATTTCATTAAAACTAAAGGTGAACATCACTTGCTTATTTCATATATTCAGTCAAACAACTTCCCACGGACAGCAATATGATTCAAATGCCCAAACTGCACAGCGAGCTGAAAAAATATATCTCCTGAATAATTGCGGCAGGAAGGACATCAAACCGCATTCCAAATTTTCTCTCTTTCTAACAATAATACTCACGAAACAATGGTTTCCCATTGAAGTCCCACGAAACCGATGGCTCCGGGTGTCCTCGCACCTCACACCGGATAGTAGCATCCATATCTTCGACCGCCGTTTGGACAGGGTTGGTGTCCCGGAACGAGATTGGCTCTGCAAGACATGAATGAGTAATGAGGAACGGAAAGAGTGACAGAGTTGGAAAAAAATTCCCACACAAAATCGCAACGATTTATGAAGAGAAAAAATCCCGGCCACCTTCTGAGAACACAATTATGAACTCATCTGCGTGCACCTACCATTAACTATCATTTTGAAGGATTTTTTCAGCACGACCCCAATGCTGTTCGTTTCGCAGGTCCAATTGCCCTGGTCGGCCCGAACGATGAACTCGAAGACAAGCGAAAGCGAACCACTGAGCTGCTCTTCGATGTGAACCCGACCTTTGGTGTCGCTGACGATAACGTTCTTCGGGTTGCGCCATTTGAGTTTCACGTCCGGGTCGGGGAAACTGCAAGACGCTATCCGGGACTGGTTCACAAAGTGCGCTACCACATCATATGGGATGAGCGTGAGGGTGGCCGTGAGTTGGTCTGTTGAAGTATTCGTCGCCGTACTGGAGCCACTGACTTTGATAGCCTTCCCACTGTCCACCGGGTGGTGGCCATAGATGGAGGGCACTGGGAAGAAGAAACAAAAAATAATGCAAAGCACGTGTCGGTTTAGTAATTTTTTTGGAGGATCCAAAATTTATCTTGTGTAATTAGTACTCCGTTGGATAAATGACTTTTGTTAATTGCTTCTGGCTGTTAAGTTAACTGTGACAAAAGTGTTTTATTTAATTAATTTACATTTTCGTTTTTTCAAGGCAAGCTCGATTATGAATAAGTCTATACGTTCTACCACTTTAAATTCACAATGTTTTTCTCCTTCTTCTTCGTCCTCGCATTTCAAGCTTATTGCTTATCGCGTGCTTTAAGGGAAAGAATACCGCCCCGAAAATAAAAAAAAATAAATTTGGCACGTTTTTATTTCTCTATAAACATTGGAAAAAAAAAATATAAAAAATCCAAGAAAATCAGTTTCTTCCTTAGATTCTTGAGAAAATTTACATGTAAAATTAATTTTTCTATCTTATCATGAAAAATATAAAAAATAGCAAAACAGAAAAATTGATGTTTTGTGTTTTTTTGAGTCCAACTTTATGCCATGATAAATTACAAAAAATATTTTTGCTCGTGAATTTTCTTTAAAAATTACTAAGAATTGTGATTTTTTTTTTTGATTTTTGAATCTTTTTCCAATAACTTTAGAAAAATCGAAACTCAATTTTTTTTTTCGGAGCGTTTTGCTTCCCCTCAAATTTAGTTTTCTAGATGCACTTCCACAGTTATTAATTGAGAGCTTTCGTTGCCTGTACCATTTTTGCATTAGCACAATCATATACTCTATGTCCAGGTAGGTCGAGTAATTTTCCAACGCGAAAAGTTTCTAGACCGGACCGGAATCGAACCCAACCACCTACAGCATGGTCTTGCTTTGTAGTTGCGCCTTGACTGTGCTAAGGGAGGCCCCCAATGCACAATTTTATGGAATTGATCATATTAATGCAACTTTTAACCGCTCCTAAAAATCCTATCAGTATTAGCTCTTGTAATCTTCATTGGCGATGCGAATGGAGGTGCCCTCTCCACTATTTTGTGACAGTCATTTGTCAAGCAGATACGAGGTTACTTTTGAACAGCGATTAATAAAATTGGACTAACAACGATTCTGACGAAGGACTACGTCTTTCGGGAAGGGTGCCAATTTAGGGAAATGTAACGAAAATTGGTCAGACTTTAAATGCTAATAACTTGGACAATAATCAATGGATTTTGATGATTTGTATGTCGATCGATTCACCAGTGTTATAAAATTTGTGTGAAATGTCACACATTATAATTGTTGAAAATTTAAATAGTTAACAATGAGTATGAGCATGATTGACCGCCCATGGTTGCTACTCTGTTATTGCCAGATCCGCTGTAATTACACAGAGAACGACGATGCTTGGGACTAGCAATCATCCTCAATGTGTCAAAACTGGTGATCTCAAACTAGGCAATACCAGCGCCGGCCGCGGCCGAACACAATTCAAGAAAGGAATGGGTAGGAATGTGGTGACGTGACAATCGCTTTGATGGAAGCCGAGAACACCTCTGCACTTCCACGAGGAATCACTGGGATGTTGGGTAAGAGGGTTGCGTTTGGAACAGGATTCGTTTTGGTAAACGATAAGCTGAATTGATATCTGAACGATCATATTTATTACGCGAACGAGCTTGGGATTGAACCCATGGTCTTCTGCTCAATATGCAAAAACGTTAGCCACTTGGCAAACAAGCTACTGTTAATCATCGAATTGCTGTTATTACCATGCAGTCATATTAACAAGTAAAACGATTGACAAATCTTGAATGTGGATGGGATTGAGATTAGACTCGCGATGTTCTGCTCAGTAAGCAAAAACAGTCACTCTAAAGTCACTGAGCCCTTCATATCACATCATACCGCTATTGGAGGTGTTGTAACCATTTAAACTCGGCACCGAGTGCGACAAGTGATTTGACCATAAATCTCTTCAATATGAATATTCCTGGGACCGTGTTTTTCTGCTCAGTAAGCAAGCCACTGCAAGTGACGATCTTTCGAATCCGAAAACTTAAAGCTACGAAAAAGCACACATTAAATTCCACTTTCACGCGGCGTTATTTATATAATATGAAATACATAACTGGAGCGGTCACTACCCGAGTCTAGAAGATTGAAAAGATAAAAATTTATAAAGAGGAACGAACTCACCAAGTAAGATGATGTGTTGATGTAGAAGTCCAGATTAGTAGATGGTCCGCTTGACAAAGACCAACATGAACTAGTCCAGTTTGTGGTAGATCTTGCTGCGCACTGTTTCTAAAAGCATGTTTATCCTTTTCGAGAAACTTATAAATCTCGCGCAATTTGTAGCGCTGTTCAAGCTCCTCCGGGCTAACCCTAAGCAGAACCGTGAACAAGAAAGCTATGATAAAGTGCCTTCACCGGCTCTTGCTGTTGACATTTTTTAAAACGCATCACATATCGTCATCACCAGCAGCAGATCTGCATCATCATAAAAAATAAATCACTGCTACTGGTGCCTCTGCTTCAGCCACCAGCTTGGGCCCTACTGGGAATTCACCTCTTACTACTAATGAGACTGCAAGGTGCTCACCCCTAACACAGCCATCAGAAAGTTGATACCAAACGACACAAGCCGAAGTCGCACAATCATTCAACGTTGCCAATCCGATCGGAGCTCGATGAAAACTGATAACGTTATAATAGCGGAAGAGGTAGGGCAGCCTAAATTGCCTTCTATCAAAGGGTCTGCCAAATCGCTTCCACTATCAGTTCGAGAAATGTTAATTTGTTTACTAAAATGAAACTATGACTATTGTTTACGGCAAGTTTTGCTATACTCCATCCTCTTCCTGTTTATTCGCGAAATTCACGTCATTTGCACACTTAGATTTTTTTGCCGAGATGGGCACCACCGAGCAGCTCGGCATTTTATTTTGCTGGAAATTCAGCAAAAAATATGTTTGTTAGCTGAGATCTCGGCAAAATTCCCGTTTGTTAGCTGAATCTCGGCAAGTTTATCACTGAGATCCAGCAAAATAAAATGCCGACCTGCTCGGTGGTGCCCATCTCGGCGAAAAAATCTAAGTGTGTGCGTATGCAATCAATGAATCATATCGTCAGGCTATTTTCCATATAGGTGGCCCTGTTCCACTGGTAGGAAGTGATGAAAATCGCAATATATAAATTGAGAAAAGGGACAATAATTCGCTTTCGGTGCATTTTCAGATAAAAAAAAGTGAGCGACCACCTAAACAAATCCGAAATAGAGTACCAGACACTGTAAAACATGTCTGGTACCTCAATATATGCATTTAGACTAACATCCGAAATCCCTCCTTTTTACATATTCTGCACAGAATATACTTTCTGCTCCGCCCCATTTACAAAAACGGGGGGAAATCCTGACTAGAATTTGTGACATCTCATGGACATCAACGCAGAAGTATGGTAATATGATTAATTTGACAAAGCGTTTATGACTGGCATTCTCCTTCCGGTTGTATGAAACAGGTCTAAATCCGTACGTAAATTTTTCTTTTTGGCACCATTTATGGCAAATTAGTGAACTTTTCATGAACATTAACGGCAAATAACCCACCAATACTAGCGAACCGTAAGTACTGTGCCCGGCAAAAACTTCTCGCCACAAGTTGTCACTAATCAAACTTGCTAGTGTCGAAGTGTTTCACTCCAATTAATGTCCTGTTAGAGGCGAAACTTAGGAAGAATATTTTGTGTCGAGCAAGCATGGGGAAAATCATTCACTCGCACTCGCACAGAATCAAAATAGCCATCCTCACCTACAAACAGATTGCCGAACGACTCTGCAGGTCGACTCAAAACTGACAGCAGTAGAAGAAAAGAAGGATAAAGTGAAAGGTAGCCGAACAATTTTCTCAACCGAGGGAGAATCAGATTGAATGCGTAAAATCCGAATGCTAACGATTTAAACAGCCGAGTCAGACAGTTTTTGGCTCAGTGATTTAAATCAGTTGAATTGGCCACAGCAGTTTTACGATATTTGCATCATCCGCTTATGTTTATGTGGTACAGTATAGCAGTTTTCTCCATATTAATAGCAATTTTAATGTGTCAA
This sequence comes from Ochlerotatus camptorhynchus, assembly GCF_037179485.1. Classification (NCBI taxonomy): domain Eukaryota; kingdom Metazoa; phylum Arthropoda; class Insecta; order Diptera; family Culicidae; genus Ochlerotatus; species Ochlerotatus camptorhynchus. The sequence goes on from NW_027040672.1 coordinate 1,832,459, forward strand.
TGTATGCTTAAAGCTAGAAAATGAAAAGAGATTTTTTCTGCAAAAATCCTCATTCAGCTCACTCAGCAGAATGCAATCGTAAAAGGCTCAGAATAGAAACAATAATAAGCCAGGAATCATCCACACTACTTTTACGTAGACTACGTCTTACGGGAAGTTACAGGGGGGTTAATCTAAAATCTAAAATTGCGACCGTCGCAAAAATATGTTAGGTTTTGAACGCTTGTAACTTTGTCATGTATTAATGAAACTAAAATCAAAATACACAAATCGATAGGCACCAACCCTACGAATCTGCTAACATAAATATTTATCCAATTTTTTTCTTAAAAATAGTATCTAACTCTGAGAATTATTCAACATGAGAATTTTCTAAAGTTTGATTTTCTTAAAAAAATATGAGATCCGTACGCTTTATGATTTAATAACAAATAGCTTGAACAAACGATCATTGTTTGTTCAAAATCAGTAAGTTTTTCAGGCTCCTGCAATCGAGGTCCCAAGCGTTGTTTTGAAATAAATATATTCAAATAAAATATTTCATCATTAAAATCAAGGTTGCAAAGACTCATTTCAGCTAAAATAATGTTTTTCGGAATAATAAAACCAAAAGATGGTATGATGGCATGTTTTACTTGTAACTTACAAGAAGAGGTTACAAAGTATGCGTTGGAAACATAAAACATGTAAATTTTGCTTTCTATGAGTCACAATCAGCGATTTGCTGATCGCTGAGTGAGTGAGTGAGTGAGTGAGTGAGTTTGTGAAAAATCGCTGACTGTGACTCTCATGAAGTGAAATAAACAGGTTTAATATGTCAAACACATTCTTTGCAACCTCTTCTTGTATCCTACCAATTCAAAATTTGATCATGGCATCTAAATATTTCATTGTTTTAGCTGAAATGAGTCTTTGCAACCTTGATTAAAATAATTGTAAGCCTCACCAGAACAAGTCATATTATTGATCACAGTGGAAATGCAGGATAATAAAATATCAAGCTGCCTTAACGCAATTTGATTTAATAGCATTTTCGCGAGTTTGAATTGAACCGTAGTTTAACAAAATAAAATAAAAAAAAATGCAACAGACCCTAGAACTTGGCCCCCTCCAGTAATATTTTTTCCAAAACTGAAAAATGTTGTTCCAATCGAGCAAAGCAGTGCATTTTGACGGTTCGATTGGAACAGACGTCCATACTCTTACATAGCATTCATTACTAAAAATGTGCCCAAAACCGGGATAAGAGGAAACGACGACTTGATCTGTAATTAATCGTTCCTCTCGTTTTATGTTCATTGTTTTGTTTTTGAGCATTGCAGTCCGACACGTGCCACAGAGCAAGTGCATCCAAGTAGTCAGTCATGCAAAGGTACGCAGCGCCTTCTGTGACACAAAACTTGTCACACATGTTATATTTACGACTTCACACACGTCAACCGCTATAACTCCTTCATATTTCGCTTATTTTTTGCGATCACTGCCAAACGGCCTTGAGACGGATCCAGCTGCGAGCTTCCTAACCGGTTTTATTTTCGTCACTCCCGGGCAAATGTTTTTTTTTTGTTTTTCTTCCGTTGTGACAAGCCTACCGGTTTGAATTTTGTTTTCCCTTGTTTTCCTCTGCACAAATCCAATTATAACAGAACGGTATGAAATTTTTAGTTCGCCGGCATGTTTTCCATCGAGGTCAGGTCTGCCTTGCACAAATTACAGTAGCAGAGGCAACGGAATACTCACCGATAATCAGTATGATGAATTTTAATCCGAAATGCACCCGGGTCATGATAATCCTCAAGTTGGCCATGGATAATCCTGTCGCTTGTGTTGCAACACTGTGACCGAAGAGCACTAATGAACTTTATTCGTCAACACAAATTTTCCATTTCTCTATGACTACGTTGCCTTCGTTTCGCGTAGCTCAGAAACACTAATTTTTTGTTGTATTGTTGTATTTCCTTCTTGTATTTTATGAACACTTATTTTCCTTCTCTCAGTGGAAACCAATTGCTTCGGAAAATTTCACTTAATTGGATTACATTTACGATAATCGACATTGCATAGCTTGCGTTATATATTCCATCCTTGGTTGCATCACTTATCACCATGTATCCAAACAAACTTTTTTATAATAGCTCCATATCACATTGATACCATCATGATCATTGCAATCAATGTAAACATTCATACAAAGCTAAACAACACCCATTCAGTACCACCCTAATGGAATACGATTGCACGTGCACTCACTTTTACTTCTGAAGCAACACAGAGTTTTCCCACGTTTCCTTTTCCGAGCCGAACCGAACAAACAAGCAGCCGAGACTGGAGGACGACGTCGACGTAGTGTGCCATGGATCCTGCAACCGCGTGGCTTGCTGAAGGTTCATTATTTCATTTTCCGTTCGGTCCGTATCTGGAGGGTTGATGGGGCCAGAATGCATGCGTGAAAAATTGAGTGCCACAGAAACGGACGGTTTACTGCGATTGAACAGCTGATCTCTTGCAGTAGGTTTATCTGAAAGTGGGAAAATGTATTCCATAGATTGTGTATTGAGTTTATACTCCCGGCGGCAAAAAGTCATCATGCCTCGGGGGTGAATCTTACCCGAACCAAAAATGGAGGATTCCAAAGGAGGATTCTGGACAATCTCATCACTTCGACCATCACTCATTGACAATATTCATGGTCAGAACTAACCTATTTCAACCTGAGATGAACAACTAAATGAAAGACCGCATTCAACAATGTTACTTTTGTGGTAAACATGGATCATCACAACAACAACAGACGATCAAAATTCAACCCGTTCCTGTTCACCCTTTCCACTCGTGTCGATTGATGCCTTTTTGCAGGAGTATCAGGGGAAACAACGTAAGTTTTTGGAGAGAGTTGACCCTAGCTCCCAGGCGACATCTACCAAGCGACACCGGTAGACGCTTCTGAAACAATCTGTGAGAAATTCCCGGGCGAAATTGGAAGAGTCTTCCAGAAAAACTTGAAAGAAATTTCAGAAAGTCAGACAACAAATGCAGTCGGATGAAAGTTTCAGAATAATTCAGAAAAGTTTTCCGTGTGAACTCCGGGGGAAATGGAAAATAATTTCCACTTCCAGCGGTAGTCAGTAGGATTTCTGAGGGTAATCTGAATATACTGTTGAAATGGAAAGTTGATGGAACTTCCATTGAACGTTGGAAGAAATTTGCGGGAGAAGGTGGAAGATTCCTGCAGGACAAGTTTAAAAAACTTCCGGGAACTCCCAGAGTAATCATAAGAATCCTTCCGAAGAAGCCGATTGAAATCTTCAAGAAAATTTCAGAAGAAACTTCGAGAAAAATCTTCCAGGGGAAATCCTGACGAAGATCAATTTTTAATAAACAATTACCGTATCAAAATATTTCTCGATTCCCGAGAATTCCCGGGAAGAGTCTTTGGCTATTTTTTGATTCCAGGGTAGCCAGAAACAGCCGGAAATGGAAATACTAACTCCACCACATCACCAAAAGCTTCAAAGACATTACATTTTAGCGAAGAAAACATATCAAGAAGACTGGAAACTTTTCCATTTTCTCATATGACCGCTATGAGACTGACACAATCGCGTTATCTGCTTCGAACGATTTAATAACAAAGATTACAACCTCAGAAGAAAGGTTTGTGTATTTGCTCCTTTTTCTATGCAGTACTTTCCCCTTCGCTCAAGCGCAGCGCTACTGTATCTGTCGCTTGGGTTCTGGCAGAGTTGCCAGTCTTCTTGATTTGAAGTCTTTGATTTTAGCCATCGATTCCTAGAAAGCAAACCCAATAAACATTGGCAGTTGAATATGAGCTTATTTAGGCAAAAATAAGCTCCTTCAGCTAAAACATAGCTTATTCAGACTAGATTCTGCTCAAATTGTTTGAAAGAGTCCTAAACACCCCCTGGCCTGGACAAGACCCATCAAACAATTGGTGCTGACTAAATGCTGAATAGGCATTTTTTTTTAGAAGAAGCAAATTTTTGTCAGAAATAACTCTCATTTTCCATCTAATGTTTGTTGGGGAGTCATCTATCTTGGATCTTTTAATGAATGAAAACTAAATCATCAAATCAAAAAATTCTGCCAGACTGCGATTATTTGAACATCATTAGATGAAAAATATTAAATAGACTACTTTGTTTATTTCTGAGCAAATATGAGTAACTCGAATTTATTCACTGCAAATATTTTAACTCTCAGTACAGTTGTCTTGCCCCTTGGCCCTGATTCATAAAATTTTACTATCCCTAATTAGTATTCAGTCCTATCGAAAAGAACGAATTTTCAATGAACCCTTAAAAAATATTCACACCACAATCGATGGCACTTACAACAGGAGAGTTCGGAGGGAGGTATAACAATGCAATTTCGAGATAGGGTTAAAGTTTTCCTTCATATTTATATTTTCCCACTCCCGAGCTGTCAGTACTGCTCATCCAAGTAGGTGAAAGTTTGAAGATAAAAAAGATGATCCACAGTCAAGAGAGAATAATATTTCTGCAAACTAGTTTTGACCAAAGTTTGGGCCTCGCACTTCACTCCAGGCTGGTGTGTTGAAGAAAGTTAAGGAAACAGTTTGAAGGGAAACGAAAATTGCCGATGAAAACAATTCTGTAGAAGAGAACTGGAAAAACAGCGACTGTTGGGCTTAAACACATCACCATGGATATTATTAAATTTTTTCAGCCACCCTGCGAAGGGCTCCGAGATGACGCTTCATCTTGTGCAAGTAAAATATACAGTGTTTAAAATTGAAGATGAAGATGTTGGATGGGCTTCCTTGTATCGGGGAACAACTTTTGCTGTAGCACTTGCGGTTTTTGCACGAAAAAAAAAGCAATTTCGACAGAACAGTTTTGGAAACAAAGTTTTATGAGTTTTCACGTTCTTTCATGCTGTAAAGAAAAAATATCATCCATTCATTATTTTTCTTTGATTTTTTTCTGATTTTTTAAAACAAGTTGCAAAATGTTGCTACGAATTTAGATCACACGATCAAAAATACGAACGAAAAAAAGTCGAATAAAGATAATCTAGTGCATTGGATTGAATGGAATGTGGAAGGCGATTGACTCAAAATCAACCAGTCCACTTCTTTCTTATGTTCCCGAACACAAAGTAGGCTATGGCTATAACTCTGAGTCAAAATTAAATTGACTGCACATGAAAATGCAATCCTGTGTCCTCTATATTGAATCAGTGGACGGATCTCTCTGCTACCGTTAGAAATATAGAAATTCATTAAACAGTTAGTGAGACAAGATATCCCAAGTAACATTTCAAGTTTTGCCGAGGTTTTAAAGCATGCTACAAGTTTAAATCATGATCTTCAGAACCCTCATAAAACCAAAATTGTTACATGGGATAGGAACTCAATCCTAATTTAAGGGATGATGGCGTACACTTAATGGTTTCAATCGTGAAATGCACGCTTTCATCTGCAACAAGCAGTTCTGGTAATGCAGATTAAATAACTATTTTCTCATTATTTCCACGAATTTCATGAATTTCGCTCGAAGGTCATTTAATATTCAATTCGTGACACACTGATATAATGACGTAGTTTTACTAAAATCAGAAGCACAGCAAATGCAAACAATCAAAGAGAAAACTTTTTTCATTAACTCACTTTTTCGCGGATTTTTCATTTACGATTCGTGCAGCAATCTTTAATCTCAGAGGAATGCCTGCCTGGCAATGGTACCTACCTACGTATCAAATGTTTTTTTTTTTCATTTTGTCTTGACTTCATTTTGGTACACTTCAACCTGCTTATCCTGCCTTCATGATGGCTATGTGATCCGAATGAATGCTTTTGCTTTTATCATCTCAGTTAGCCGTGACTTGCATTCGCCACGTTTTTTGATAGCATTACTTATTTTTTAGGGGGCAGGACACCTTGGCTGCATATAGGGGAAATGGCTCTAATGTTGGCCTATGGATCTAAGATTGAGCCCATCACTAAAAATCTACTATTTATTAATTTTATCAAGATGAACGTGCCCATTGGGACGGTACTAATGGATATTTTTGGTCGCTATTGAAAATTTAATCGATTGCTGAAATTATGTGTAGGCCCAAATTAGGGACATTAAGGCCGACATTACATCCATTTCCCCTATCATGTTTAGAAACTTTAACTATCTTCACTTTGACTTTAAAACAAAATCATCCGCAGAACAAACATTTTCGGTATAAAATCTTTGCTCGTTTACATGTATTAGTTTAATGAAAATACTGTTAGATTTTGTTTGTTGATAGTTAGTAATATTTGATGATAATGTTTAAAATAAGAAAATTATGTCATATATATTTAGTTATTAATTTAGACAAGCAATGATTATTACAATGTTTACTTACATACTATGAATTACTTATATTCTGTTTTAGCTTAAGTTTTATTTGCTGCTTGGACATAGTGATGTCAATAGTAGCACAATGCAAATTAAACAGGCGCATCATTCGATTGATTGGGTTATTTATTGTATAGTTTGTTCTGCACGATTTTTTAGAAAATAAATTCCGTGTTCTAAGATGTCGACAAGCTGTATAAAAGTTTAATTGTGCGAGAATTTCTGCCCAAGATGTGCGCATTGAAATATTGTCGTTGGTGAAGAAAAGCATTACAAATTGGTGTTGCTCCTTAAGTGTTTGTATATTGATGAGCATGCAGTGCGCTTTATAAGATGGTAATGAAAATGTAGTACAATTAAATTTACGTAAAGCATATAAAAGGAATAGTTTTTGTACAGATTCTATGCATTCTTCGTGTATGGAAAAGTATGTATTCCATACTAGGTGGCAGTATTACAGAATTGGTCTTACATATGTGGTATACAATAGCTTAATACAGTGCTTTCCCGATTTTATCAGCCTGCAGATTTCACTAAATTTTTGAGTTTTTAAACATGGATTCTCAAGCTTACACTTCGCTGTAATGTGAATTCTAGGGGAAGCGGGGGTTAAATGTGCATACGGGGTCAAATTAACAATTGACGATTTTAAGTGCTTTTTCATTCAAATATCAATCCATTCACACAGGTCTTTCAGCCAATGTACTTTCTACATTTTAATTCATTTACATTGATATAATATACTCCTACTAGGAATTATTAGTTCTGAATTGCTGTTGGCTGGAAAAATCATTTTTACCACGGAAAACCTGTTTTTTGTAATTGTAAAAAAAAACATTGCTTCATTGTCAGCAACATTTATTGTTAGAAAATAAAAAAGAGCATTACATATTTCATTGAATTGTATATCAAAGTTTTGATTGACTTACAATTTTCAAGAGATTTCAGCATCGCAAATTCTTGAATTCAACGGAGATAAATATCATCGTCAATTTAAAGGGATAAATGCTTCAACCTATCAGGGCTTATCAGTTTTTGTTTTGGATTGTCGGAGAAGCAATTTGAATTCAGGAAAGGGAGATCAACGGTGGATGCAATTCGGACAATGGTCGAGACAGCCGAGAAGGCGTCAAAACAGAAGCGAAGAGGAGATCTATATTGGACCGTGATAACGATTGACGTCAAGAATGCGTTCAACAGCGCAGCTGAAAAGCCATTGTCAAACCGATGCATAGAATGAGGATCCCTGACTACACGCAAACCAAAAATCTATTACAATGAATGTTAGTTCCGTTTCCTATCATCCTCTGTTCATGAACATCGCAGCGAATGTTAGAAGTTGACCTTACAGGCGTTGTAATGGTTTTTTTGTCTTTTTCATTTCGTGTTCTATCTACGCTTTCGACTATACCAGTAAGCTTGTAGAACGACGCACATTGTAGAACATTGTAGAACGACGCACATACTTGCCTCGAATCTCTCCAGCAGAAAAAGCATACGAAGTCGAGTATGCGAGAAAATGAGCGCTTCATGTTTGCTTTTAGGCTATCCATATTCAGGAGCATGGAGAGAGCAGTGGAGAAAGCACAGGTCTGATAATCGAAGTGTTCTTGGTTCGAGTCCAGTCGGCAATCGGATTCCTATTTTTTCGACATAACTAATTTACCTCACTAATACACTCTACATTTTTCGGTCTCCAATTTTCTTGCATTGGACCGCAGCTAGGTATATCGCATCCTCGGTTCATGCGGTCTCCACTAACATCCTCTGATGATGAATCCCACATAATTGTAAGCGAATCTTACATCCCTCGGTTGGGTGTACCTGTGCAAGATTCTGATGAGTTACTTCCTGAGCCTGGTTCTGGTCTACGAGACAGATATGGGACAGAGGAGTTCCACAAGGCTCCATCCTTGGTCCAACCCACGCCTTTGCCTCGAAGCGCGCGTTGAAATACCTGAGAGTGATGATCGATGACTGGCTAAACTTCAACAGCCACGTCGAATATGTCTGTGAGAATGCTTGGAAGGCCATCAACACAATAGCTAGAATCATGCTGAAAAACTCTATTTCTAGCAATATCAAGCGGCGTCTTCTGGCTAGATACTGAGGTATGGAGGTCCAGACTGGCTTACAACACTGGAAACGAAGCAGAGCCAAAGGAAACTGAGCAGCACGTTCCGGCTCATGGCCATGCGAGTCGTGGGTTCGTACAGAACCATCTCATTGGAAGCAGTATGCGCTATCGCCGGAATGATCCCTATCGGCATCACCCGGCGGAGGACAGCGAGTGCTACAGTCGGAGAAAAGTCGGTAGAGTACGGAAAGTGGTGAAAGCAGAGTCTTTGGCAATAGGAGTGTAACACGGTGGATAACGGTAGATGGACACATCGGTTATTACCATTTTTTTCGACCTAGGTGAACAGAAAACACGGAAAATTCAACCACCACCGGACGCAGTTCCTGTCTGGCCACGGCTGCCTCAGGAAATACCTGCATCGGTTCGGACACGCAGCGTCACCCTTCTGTCCGGAGTGTGGCAACGTGGATGTAACGTCGGAGCATGTGGTCTTCGACTGTCCAAGGAGCGAGACAGTGCGAAGGAAGATGCCTGTCCTTAATGTGGAGAATGTCGTCAATAAAATGTATCCAGAGAAAGGCACTTGGAATGGAGAGAGGAGCAGCGATCTAGCAACGCCAGCTAGCACTGAGAGTATAAGAAGTGCCAGCATCCTCGAAGTGCCAGCATCCTCGAAGTAGCCGCTTCAGCGTGGTTCCAGGGGATCCAGACAGAGGAGAGAGTAAGGAATGGGCTTTAAGGGGGGAGTACACTTTAATTTTTCAAAAAAAAAAAATGCATTTTTTTTGGCTTAAAATGCTCCTTGGGATGTATACTTTAATTAAGAAAATACTCCAAGTCCGCCAGAATATTCCTTACCGCTTTACGAAGCGATTTCCTAAAACATGTACCGGCGCGCTGGGAGAGCAATTTTATCTTTAAACGCGTTTATCTCGAAACGGGGTTTTTCAAACTGGCGTGAGAAATAACTCTAACCAGTTATCATCAAATTTGGATATCGCCTGGGTTTTCTTGTTCAGAATTAAATTCTGCTTAGAAATACGTATCCACATTTTCGATTTAGTCAAAAATGGATTTTTAATCCACGATGTTGTAAGCATTTTTAGGACTTTTTTTTCCTTAGGGCCACAACTTTTGAAAAAATTAATTTAAAAAAAATCGGAATACGTGTTTCTAACCCAAATTTCATTACTAATCAGGATTTTTGTTCAATTTATGTTCCAGGATCACATGGAAAGGAGCATTTTCCCACGCCGTTTTCCGACTTCCGTGCGAGGACGCCCGCGCGACCTGGTGCACCAGCCACGGGGAGACGCCAATCGAGTTCAAAAAAATACAAATTGTAGTTCGAAGGATGACTAATAAATGGGTTATAATATATTTGCCCTCCCTGAGTGTTTTATTGCTTAAAGAAATTAACGAAAATGCCTAACTTTTTGGACGTTCAAAGTGTACTACCCCCTTAATGGAGCTACACTAGGCAACTAGTGGATACCACCCCGTGCCAACTTTAATACAGGTCTGGCTTTTATACCCCCCCCCCCCCCACAACGAATTAAGTTGTGATCAGGATTTGCGGGAGAACTTTAAAAAATGCAAGGGCAATGAATCTAGTCATTTGCTTGTCAAAAATATAGATTTTGACCAAACGTGAGACGGGATGTTTTTTCAATCCAAAAAAGGTCAACGAGCTGCAATTTAATATATGCATAACATTTCTGAAATTGTGACTGCTGGTTGGACAATACTTTAACTTTATCGGTATTATTTTGAGCTATATAAGTTGAAACAACTTGAGCTTTGAGAAATTTAAGTAAACATTGATGGTCAGTGAATAGTATCATTTCTTAATCCAGGATGGCGACTTCCAGTTTTCAAAATTGCTTCAAATACACTACAGTATGAGTTTGTTTGGATTGAAGGAGACAAGACTGGTGATCACAAAATTAAAAACCAAAGCGGCTAAACTGCAAAATTAGCCAATTTTCTTAGACGTTGGAAAAATATAAAACTTTTTTCATTAGCGATGAATGAATTTCAGAACATATAACATATAACATATTGAACATCATGTTTTGATTGTATTTGAAAAAGTACAGTTGATTTGATTGAAATAAGATGCGTTTTACTGAAATTACTAAAAATTCATGCAGATTCAACTCATCAAGCTCTTAACAATACCGGTAAACTTTGAATACTTGACCAACCAGAAGCCAAAGATTCATAAATTTAAATGCACATTGTTAGCGACGCGATCGACTTACACGTGCGAAGGAACGCTGCTAACAACTATTTTATTTGACGTGTGAAGAAGTACTCGACCAGCTGAAAGTTGGAAACATTGCTATTTACAATTTTATTGAAATTCCCGTAGGACTCAAAGCTAGTTGCTCTAACCAGAGTGAGAGCCTATACTTATTGAGTGGAGAGAGTCTCAATCAATTGAAAATATAGTTTTTTAGCTCAGAAATACCTTTGAGATTTAATGCCTAAGGGCCTGTACTCTAACTATTGCGAAAACCTATTCTACTTTGGGAATCTACAATTTTTCTTGAGCTAGAAACTTACCAAGGAGTTTTCGGATGAAAACAACGATACATCCGCATTGAGTATACAACCGATACGATACGACACAACCGCATTATAAACTAACTTTATTCGACAATTCTTTTCCCTTATATAGTGAAATTCTATCTTAAAAAATGATCCTTGAGTAGAAAAATTCCCTAATCTAATGTGTAGGTGAAAATGGGACTACATTAAAAAAAAATTGCTTCCTTCCTGCATTTATCACCTTCATTCTGTACTAATTTACGTAACAAACTTCCACTTGGCAACGCTTCCAAATTCAGATTAAAAAATATAAATGTGAACGTGTTTCTATACACCCTTCTGGCATGCGCTTATCTATCGTGTAGTGCATATCCTATAACTCTATGGAGGTGAACCAGTCGAAGGCTAAAAACCTCCTTAATAAAGAAATCTTAACCTAACCTATAACTCTATTTTAAGCTACACACTTAGAAATTATTATTTTTATACGAGACGTAATTCAGCTTTGACGTACATCATGGAACGTAAACAAACATGGCATGTAAAATTAAGTTTCCTGAAACTGAAACATATGCAACTCTACGAAAAGTGCGTTTGATTGAATTGATTTTTTCGTCCTTTTCAACTGATTCTTATGTCAGAAGGGCCGCTTGCATGTGTCGGTCTCAGGGCACTGAAATTTACATGTCTTTTTCGTAGTGTGTATACAGACCTGAGCGTGACAGACATAGACCTAAATAAACAACTCAGTGTCAACATTTCAAAGGGGCGTAATTGCTTTTGTAAACAATGGCTTTAACCGTCGATTTCTCGCGAATTAAAGCTCACCCCTCCAAATTAACAATGCTAGCTGGTAGAGGAAACATTCCTCTACTTGTTGGTTTTATTAATTTTCATGTGTGAGCTTTTATTCGCGAGAAATCGACGGCTAAAGCCATTGTTTACAAAAGCAATTACGCCCCTTTGAAATGTTGACACTGAACTAGTCTTGTAATCTTTCGTTCCACTTTCTTTGGAAAACGTTACCCTTCCGTTAGCAAATTACGGTAGGATGGTGCAAAACGCACCGTTTAAGCAAAATCTTCAATGGCTGGCGAATGGAAGCTAAAATCAAGAAGAAAGTAATGGCGTTTGGTTCATTACCATGTTTTCTACAAAGATCAAGTGATTTAGAACTACAAAAGGATGATTTTCCATGACTTTCAAGGTATTTTTTAAATTGCTTCCAAAATGATATCGGGGCAAAACGCCTGATTCATGATGCAATATGCACCACAACATTGGGACAAGACGCACGACAACAATGGCCAAAACGCACCACAACATTGGGGTAAAATGCACCCCATGATAAACAAACCATAACCCCTGCAAGTAGACAATGCAAAGGGATGCGGTATTTAAAATGATTATTTCTTTATGTTACATCAGAAATAAGGTCTCAAAATCTCAATAGAATGTTAAACTGTGATTCATCAAGTAAAATATCTAAAAAATATACGAAACGTAAATTTTTTAATTTTTTTTTTGTGATACATGATGATAAAAGCTTAATTTACAGTCGATGATTTTAACAACTGTGTCCTGTTTTGCACAAAATACAATTTTTTTAAGGAATCAGTAGGTCAATACATGATTTTATGATCAAGAATTATTTGTTAAACCTCCAGTTGAAAACAATCACAAACCGTTACCCGGAAAATGCATCTGAGGAAAAGTTATCGCTGTTTTTCTATAAGTGGGCATTTTACCCCAGGGGTGCATTATGGGCTGTTCTCCCTTATACCTGTTTTTACTTTACGAGGAAACATGGTTTGTCTGAAATTCCATTTTTTCATACTCCGATCTTTCCTTGATGATAAATAATGTTGCTTGATTAGCAAATGTCGCGTTCGCAACACACATACTAAAAAGTTACAAATCTTGGGCACTGCAGCGACATCGCTCATGACCTTAGAACTCCTTTTGTGCTGCACTGCAGCAAACGTGAAGTTCCAGTTTCATTGTTGTATGTTTTGTGAGAGCTGATTTTTGTGCTCTTCAAAACTGTCGAGGCGATAATGAAATTGATCAGAAATGAGGTTTCCACAATTTGCCTGAAGAAAATTTACGTTTAGAAACATTTTTTTAAGTCGACGTGACAAAAAGTTGGACTAGAAAATCTCAATAATCAACCTTTTGGCTTTGTGGAGTATTTTTTATGGGATAGTCAGAACGGGTCAGAATAAAAAATTCTCCTAATTTTACCGGTACTGTACATACTTGGAAATAATTTAGTGAGCTGTTTTGCATGGAAACCTCAGTTTCAAGGGGTAATCTATACAGCGGCGCCGGTGGTGTAGTGGTAAGCGTGATTGCCTCTCACCCCAAATGGCCTGGGGTCAATCCCAGTCGGTGCCGTAAAGCCGTTGGTCCCCGGTTCATGAGTTGATGGGTCGATAGGTAGGGTCCAGGTGTGAGAGCTGTCTCCTTGGCATCGGTAGCATTGGTGCTCAGTACGGAAAATAAGATCGACGGAAAAAAATAAAATAAAAAAGGGTAATCTACGTGGCACACTAAGGTAGGTCATTGCACACGATGACAAGTATGACACAAAATATAATAGAAAACAGCATCACTCATTTGTATTGTCATTTTGCCAATCGTTGCTAATACCCCGTTCACATTACAGCGTATATCACGTGATATACGCTGTCTTGCAATGACCACTCATACATCTAGTTTTCACTGGAAATCCTATGTATGAGTGCTCATTGCAAGACAGCCTATATTACGTGATATAGGCTGTAATGTGAACGGGGTATAAGGTAGACTACTTTGTCTACGTATCATTATGCTTTTTGGGGGATGCACCTCTACAGAAATTCCACACGGCTTTTGAGAGATGTCCGTAGTTTCGAAAGAAATTATGTTTTGGGGGAAATCCAAACGAAATAGTCAGAGTCTCCTGTGTATGGGTAAGCAGAATTGCATAATGCAATTCCGATTGCAGCGCTAATGTAAGGTACACACTTAGAAATAACTACTTTTACACGAGACGTTAGCCATATTGGACGTATAGCATAGAACGTAAACAAACATTTCATGTAAAATTAAGTGTTCTCAAACCGAAACATCAGCTAGTCGACGAAGAGAACGTTTGATTGAATTGATTTTCACGTTTCTTTCAACTGATTCTTATGTCAAAAGGCCCGCTTACATGTGTTGGTCTCAGGTAACCGAAATTTACATGACTTTTTAGTAGTGTGTATCAACAACAGCCCGAAGCCGCACGATCCTGCCGAACGACGATTGTCGATTGGCAGTCTCTTTACGGTCATTTGAATCTTGGTGCAAAATTTGAAATTTTCGCTCCACAGTTCTCAAACTGTTTCAAATCAGGTCCTGACTAGTCTCCCAAAACTCATTTGGTAAGAAACAGACTTGGCACAAACTATTCGAAGTTTATATGGAAATTGCTATGGGAAAATCAAACTTGTTGTTCATTGTCTTCTACCCATTTCCCACATATTTTTTTCGAAAATTTTTATAACTATTCTTACGGAAAATTTTCTAAGCTACAACTTTGCTGAATTTCGTTTTTCAGCCAAATGTCAAATTAAATTGTTATTAATTGTTTAAGAGATTGATAATCTTATGGCATGATCAAGCAGCTGTTCTGTGAGCAACACTGTATTCTGCAGTGTGACATAGTAGCCATGATATTTGTGCTCTATTCTTCGCACCAGAAACACCAATGTTGCCTGCTGAACAGTTGAATGAGCATAATCATAAGACATTAGTGACTTGAATCATTAATAACTTTTGTTCCTTACAATTGATTGAAAAGTAGTTTTCAACAAAGTTGTGCTGAGAAAATTTGCTTCAGTCACTGCTATCAGTTTTAAAAGCATAGTGATGTGGTGAATTGTTAGGTAGATATGAACAAAAACTTAAGTTTTTCCATTGTAATTCCCATATAAACTTGAAATGATTTGTGCCAAGTCAGTTTCTTACTTAAGTAGTTCAAATTTTTGGAGGCTAAGCAGGACCCAATTTGGAACCGTTTAAGCACTGTCGAGCGAAACTTTCAAATTTTGCATCAGTCTAGTAGCCAACCACAGGAGGTAACGCAGCTAATCTGAATCGCGGTATTATTAAACGCAATTAGAATTGCCAGCAGTTTCAGGGAGATTATGAAGGAACCACAAGCAGATAAAAGGAGGAGGTAGTCATCAAACAACTGCTAAATTAGGATCCTGGAGAAACATAGATTTTTCCCGTAAATGAACAATCTCAGCGGTTTCCTGGGTATTCTGTTTATTTTGAGGGTGTTCAAAAGTTATAAACCATGGATGAAGTAGTTTGACTCCCCTATAAAAAAAGGTTAGGCCAGTTAGACGAATTCAGTACATAACTCTGATTGCTGACACTGGAAAGCTACTGCAGTCTACCCAACAAACAATTTTTGCTGCAGATCAGCTTATACAGACAAAAATTAGCTGCATAAGGCAATTTTCGGCTGTGTAAGCTAGTCTGCAGCTAAAATTGTTAGTTGGGTATTGCTGCTTCTACCATCACCGGTGGGCATTTAAGGTCGAGTTTCTAGATTGTACCATTACCCGAGTAGCATGATGATAATGCAGAGTATCTGGTTTCGGCAAACGTTTGCCAGAATGACGACCGGTTCAGAACTTTCTTCTCCTGGATGGACAGCTTCTGTCATCAGTTACGCTTCTCCTTCTCACGGAGGGGTTGAACTTTGAATGTCACTGCCTTGAAGCGGATGACCAGTAGACTGATGCAAAATTTGACTTTTTCGCTCCACAATGCTTATATGGTTTCAAATTGGGTCCTGATTAGCCTCCCAAAGTTACAACACATTTGGTTAGAAACAGACTTCGCACAAGCCATTTGAAGTTTGCATGTAAATTACTATGGGAAATCTCAACTTTTTGTTCATTGTCTTCTAGTCTTTTTCCATATTGAGCTGCGAAACAGTTCGATAGCCATTCTTATAGAAAATTTTCTCAGCTACAACATTGCTCAAAATCGTTTCTATGTAAATCGAGACAGGAAAAAGTTATTAATTATTTAAGAGATTGGTAAACTTATGACATGATCAAGCAGCTGCTATGTAGGCAACACTGTATTTTGCAGTGTGACATAGTAGCCATGATTTTTGTGTCCTATTCAACGCCCCAGAAACACCAATGTTGCCTGCTGAGCAGTTGATTGAGCATGATCATAAGACATCAGCGCATTGAACCATTGATAACTTTCGATCCTTGTATTTAATCAAAAAGTGATCTTGAGCAAAGTTGTAGCTGGGAAAATTTCCTACCAGTACAGTTGAAAGTTTTTGAAGTAGACCGATATGGTGAATTATTAGATAGACATGAACAAAAATCTTGGTTTTACCATAGTAATTCCCATACAATCTTCAAATGGTTTGTGCCATCTCAGTTTCTCACCAAATGGGTTCAAATTTTGAGAGGTTAGTCAGGATCCGATTTGGAATCGTTTAAGTATTGTGGAGCGAAAATTTCAAATTTTGCATCACTCTAATGACCAGTAACGAGCTCGTTTAATGTTAGAATTTGTATTGGAATAAATGTTCTCACCTTTTCCCCTTTTTCGCCTGCGAGAACCTGAAACTGTAAACAAACAATCTCAAAAGTCATAACTGCAGGATTGCCAAACTCATGAGGAACTGAGCAGTGCGCAAAACAGTCAGGTTCAATAAGTCATTTTCATATGAATATGAACTGCCATCTGCCTCATCATACACTGAGAGTCTGAATGATTGAGAGATAAGAGTCACTGACAGCCGAACACTCAGTCAGTATCTCAGTAAGTGCGTTTATTCTTCCGTGACATGCTGTGTGAGCGAAGGCAAGTGGTGTGAGTCGTCTGTTCATGAGTGACTGAATGTTTTTGTTGGCTCTTTCATTGCCTCGTCCTTTACTGTTTGGTACAAACGGTCTGCACAGAGCAATTGATTGAATAGTGCAGTGCTTTCACACTCAGCCTAAAACGCTGTACAGACTGGAGAGTTATAACATGTTATAACGGTTGTCAAATAATTGCAACACAAAAACCACCATCAAGATAGCGCTATAACATGTTATAACTCTGTAGTCTGAACGTACTATAAGCAGTCGATATTTTTACGCTCTAATAGTACGTTCAGACTAAAGAGTTATAACATGTTATAGCGCTATCTTGATGGTGGTTTATGTGTTGCAATTATTCGACAACCGTTATAACATGTTATAACTCTCCAGTCTGGACAGCGTTTAATACTGAGACTTATAGCAACCGATGAACACTCGTGTTTATTTCAGTTACCGTGGGGACGTAGTTTGTGATTAGCCCCGGTCCCTTCCAAATTGTATCATTATATTTGAAATGACGTTTCACATTCATCTAGTGATGGCCAATTTTCATTCGAATAATCGATTAATCGATTAACGAACCGAAAAGTAAAATATGTGTAATCGGTTATATCATGCCGATATAAGCATTTACATCTCCAGAAAATCAGCACCCATCGTTTCAAACATGGGGTGCACTCTCATTGGTGGAAAAATGACAGCACAGCGAACAAAAAATAATCGATTAGTTGTTAATCGAGTAATTAAAAAATGGGACATCTTTGATTTTGGTGTGATTGTTTTGATAAAAATGAGCGCAAAATTTCATCTCTACCAAGGGGCAGCAAAACCATAAAATTACCTTGCATACGGGGGGTATTCATTGGATGAAAGGGACTGTGAAAGAGGAAACTAAAATAGAAAGTTTTTCTTCCGACAGTTTCATCTTAGTATTCATCTTTGCTTATAGCTTGACTGCCACACTTTGGCACGTTCGGCACAGCGCTTGACCCAGCTTTCGGCACGGATTGAGATGTGCATAGTTGAACACCCCTTGTCAGTTTTACAGCTTCAAAACCATGCCAATATCGAATTGGCGTCAAATTAAAATTAAATATACAAGCTCTGCAACCAACGCTTATTGAAATCAATTATGAAATTATTATGAAATGATTCTGAAAATTTTGCTTGCAAATATTCAAGGATTAGAAAGGAGGAAATTCAAGGCAAAGGGAGTTGAATGTTGAAAAAGGAGGACATGTCCTCCTTTAGGATACCATACAGTAGCCCTATCTAGGACGATTTCTAACAATCAGGTTTAATATATTGATTAGACTGATGCAAAATTTGAAATTTTCGCTCCACAGTGTTTCAGAACGGTTTCAAATCGAGTCCTGATTAGCCTCCGAAAGTTTAAATTCATTTGATAAGAAACTGACTTAGCACAAACCAGTTGAAGTTTATATGGAAATTACCACGGGAAAACAAAACTTTTTGTTCATTGTCTTCTAGCCTTTTTACATAATGTACTGTTAACAAATTCTATTGCTATTCTTATGGAAATTTTTATCAGCTACAACTTTGCAGAAAATCGGTTTTCAGCCAAACGTCAAATTAAATAGTTATTAATTGTTTAATAGATTGATAATCTTATGGCAAGATTGAGCAACTGTGTTGTGGGCAACACTGTATTTTGCAGTGTGACATAGTAGCCATGATTTTTGTCCTCTATTCTTCGCACCATAAACACCTATGTTGCCTGCTGAACAGTTGATTGAGCATAACCATAAGACATCAGTGACTTGAATCATTAATAATTTTTGTTCCTTGCATTTGATCAAAAAGTGGTCTCAACAAAGTTGTAGCTGAAAAGATTTTTAACAAGCTCAGCTATCATTTTTTAAAGTGGAGTGAACTGGTGAATTTTGAGATTGATATGAACCGAAATTATGGTTTCTTCATAGTAATTCCCATATAAACTTTGTAAGGTTTGTGCCAAGTCAGTTTCTCACAAAATAAGTTCAAATTTTTGGGAGACTAATCAGGGCCCAATTTGGAACCGTTTTAGCACTGTGGAACGGAAATTTCAAATTTTGCAACAGTCTAATATTGATTGATTCATTTAACGTAATTCAGATAAATTCTCATGTTGACTATGACACAACGAACATGTTTTCCAGCTTATCATGATATTATAATCGAAGCAGCATCAAAAGCTAAGCAACCATGTCAGTAAAGGTAAAGCCAAACGAAGACGGCACATGTTCTCCAAAGGGTGCTGCGATCAACAGATAACGATATAATCCCTTCTTCAGTTCGCTTTGACACTCTTCTTAGAAATACAAGCGCTTTGGGGGAAGCTGGACAAAAGTTGGACGCCATATTGTCGCCAGAAAATTGCAACCCGTAGCAAGCTGTGGCGCTCTGAAAATTATGACTGACACTTGCGTGGTACAATCTCCAACCTTTCCTGTTAAAGTGAGAATGTTAAGATGCGAGGTTGTTGAATCTACAGCTCTTTTGTTCGTTTCCGATGAATTACATCACTCGAGTAGTTTGAAATGACGTCTCCTGTTTCCAATATACAACAAACCGATTTTGTTAGTTTTATTCAATGTTGTACGAAACCCATGTGCTTTTTCAGTGGTCTTATTGCACCAAAGTTTACCTTAAACATCCATCTTGAAAATAAATGGGAAAGATTTGGAATTACGGTTATGTGAAACTATTGCAAGGTAAAAGACTGATGCACGGAGGGGATGTATACAAAATTTAATTACTAGCAAAACTATACAACACTTGCATCTAAAGTTATTTTTAAGTGCTGCAAGTGAATAGTGTAGTTCTTTTCCGAAGATAAAGTTTAACAAATCCCATGCAATTATGAATCAACCACAAATCTTGATGAACAGTATATTAGGTTCTATCTAAAAAGATCAATATTCTTTTTATATTAACATGGCCATCCAAAAACATTCTGTGCTATTTTAACCTCATACATGAAGGTACAATCAAGTGCCCAAAACTTTGATTGAGATATTGGACCTATTGAAATGTAGATCAAGAAATGCTTGTTTCCCACTTCTGTTAAATATGCTGCATATTTTTATTAAATTCTGAAAGTACGTATGATAATATCAGATATACATATAACTTCTCATAAATATTGATTTCAAAGCTTTTGGTTTGTAAAGACATCTAGCTAAATATGTTTCTAGACGGATTTACGCTAGAATATTATCTATTGCGGTTTTTAATTTCCAACAAAAATACAGCGAATAGTCGATGAAACTCCAATTAACCAGTCATTTTTCCTCTAGTAATTGAAGCTACAAAACTAAATTATGTCAAGAAAATTCAGGAAAAGTCCATCTAAATCCATCGAATACCTTTGCCATTATCACATTTATCATTCCAGCCATAGATTTCCGTTCGTGCTTGAAACGCATTAATGCAAAATTATCCTCACAAATGGAATTGTGCTCGACTAGGAATGCACTCAAGAACACTGCGGTTCTGCCACAAATTCATGGAAAATTATTGCTCAAACACCAAACTCGGTTCTAATGGGCGAATAAATATTCCCTTGCAGCATAGTGCGGTCTGTGCTAGACCCAGAAGGAGCAGATGTAAGAAAGCAAGCATTTTCGCAGCATGCCATGAGCGTCAATTTCCTCATGAATGCCCCACCAATACTGGCTGTCAATGGTTGCTAGGAATGATGGGACGTTTATGCCCGGTTTACACTAGTGTTGGTAAATACCATTATTGTGAACGACAGGCTCACTAGCATTAGTGAATCAGCACAAGTGTAAACCGGGCATTAACTAGCACGCTAGAAGTAGCAAATTTCGGGCAAGTGCAGCAAGAAAAGGAAAATGTCTGTCACTGGCTGGCATAAACTGCCCGATAAAGATGCTTGAAGTAGACTTCGTAGTTCATGACTTTGTGGCTGTTTTGTCATCATGGGTTAGAGATAGTTTTAGTTTGCATAGAACTATTTTAAATTGACTCAAGTTTGATATTACATTGCCTGGGTTTTATATTTAACGGTCCCACCTCCAAACAGACGACATTTGTAAACTAATCTGATAAGCGGCGCCGGTGGTGTAGTGGTAAGTGTGACTAACTCTCACCCCAGTGTCGTAACTGGGCATCATCCTACTCGAGATTTGGCTGGATTGCGCTACTTATTCAAATAAGAGGGCCTTTCGTGCCAAGTTCTCGATCATAGTAGGCTGCTGGTATTTGGTGATCGGTACTCGGTGGTTGCCTTGGTTACCGTTGACAGAGGGCTCGCTTAGGGACTCTCCCAACGACGAGCAAGCGAGCCCTCTCCTTCTTTAGAAAGCGAGAGTTCCCACGCGAGCCCTCTGTCGTTCGGCGGTAGCCAAGGCAACCCGGCAGCACCAGCAAATCAGCAAGCAACCAACCGACCCAACGACGAGCAAGCGAGCCCTCTCCTTCTTCTGGAAGTGAGAGTCCCCAAGCGAGCCCTCTGTCAACGGTAACCAAGGCAACCACCGAGTACCGATCACCAAATACCAGCAGCCTACTACGATCGAGAACTGGGCACGGAAAGCCCTCTTATTTGAATAAGTAGCGCAATCCAGCCAAATCTCGAGTAGGATGATGCCCAGTTACGACAATGGCATGTCCGGTCTGAAGCCAATTCTTATTTTATTTGCTCATCACACCTTTATACTACACCCAGCAGGCCTGGGTTCAATCGCAGTCAGCGCCGCCGGGATGTTCTGAGGCATAACATCTCTGATCACGTTACTTACGTTACTCAGGGAAGTAAAGCCGTTGGTCCCCGGTTCATGAGTTGATAGGTCGATAGGTAGGCTCCAGGTGTGGGATCTGCCTTCCTGGCGTCGGTAGCACTGTTGTTCAACACGGAAAACAAGATCAACGGGAAACAAATCAAGGGATAAAACTAATCTGATACAATGTTATTAGTTAAGAGGCAAATACGCGTTGAATTTATTGGACAATACTTATCTGAGCAAGCGTACTTGTTTGGTTGAACCAAATCATGATCGGTAGAGTAATTTGCTGTTCTATCTTTATTTTGCTACAACCGCCAAACTTACCGCTGTCCCTATGCTTCCGCTTATATGCGTTTGAGAATAAAAACCAACAAAAGCAAGTAAGCGGAATAAAGTTTTAGCAAAAATAATTGATCAAGCCCACAAACTAATTTGGCACCGGTTTTATAAATAATTTTACTTTTATGATTGTTTCACTGCTTCCAAAGATTGAAAGACATGAGCACAACAAAGTCAGAATAGTTTGAGAGGGTAGCAGTTAAACAATTTAAAAGTAACTCACCAGCGAACAACTTCACATTGAAAATTTCTACGTCTATCCTGTCACTTAATACTCTAGTTTAAGTTAATCCTATGAGTATAAGATTAAAACAACACCATGAAATTCCTCACTTTACCAGGTAAAAACTATTCATCGTTGCACAACACACCATTGCGTTGCTATCGTCGGAGATGGGAAAAGTTTATTTCAACACTAACGTGGCTTTGAATTTGAGTTAGTCTTCTGGGAAAGTGTGTTGCGGAAAATAAGTTTGACTTGCTGATGGGTTTCTGTGTGATTCAAGTTTACTACTGTGAGGAAGATAAACATGACATTTTTTTTCATAATTTGTTTACATTAATTCAACTGAAAAAGTGTACGTTATCACAAAGTGTAAATGGCTTAAGTATGGTTTACTCATTAATGGCTAAATGCGCTCTTTGTCAAAAAATTGATGCTCTTGACCCATTATTCTAAACTGGTTCTGCCCTAAAGAGGAAAACAAAATTTTAAATGGAGGCAGGACGCGTTTGGTAAAAAATTCTCTTTGGTTAAATAAAACCTTCAAAAATTAAAAAAAATACAGGTTTTCTGATCAAACTTTATTTGCCTTAGCTTTTTTTCAAAGGATTCAAAATTGGATTTTTTTTTTTTTTTTTTTTTTCTTTATTAAAGACCTTTTAACTGTTGTCATTCGGGTCTTGTGACTTTAGGGTTATAGTACATTATATAGATTCACTTTTGTTTTTCTTCGTTTTTTTTTTTGTTGTTGTTGGTCTACATTGCAAATCTTCACTTTTGGTATTTTTGCTGTTCTTGGTGAACCACCGATTTTATACGTTCTGAGCCGCCGCCATAGACCGCGCTGCTTTGTATGCCTCCTTCCGACATTTGTTGATTACAATTTTTGTTAGGTTGAGCGATGATAAAGGTCAGCATGCCTATGATGATCCACAGCTTCGCTTCATGCTGGGAGTGCATCTCCGTATGCACCTCCTGGTTTTCAATGACAGTAACCTGTTGGTCACCTATCTGCTTCACTTCTTGGTCCTTGGAGTCGCTGTTGCCCATGATGATGGTTGACTGGAGTTTGATGTATGACTATTGACTCTTTCCGATCGATGGGGATTTTTATAGCTGGCATTTTGGGTGACCGAGCTAATAAATGATGATGGCGCGATACGGTTTTGATGTTTCGACGATTTATTAAATTTGCTTAGCTAGCCCAGCTTGCTGGAAGAACAGTGTTATTTTTTCCATACTCTCCCTGTCGTTCGCCAGTGCTTCCCTCAAGCTTGTTGAAATTCCAATTGAAGTTCTTAGGTGATCGAGACCTGGGCAGTTTGCTATTATGTGTTTGACAGACAAATTGGAGTTGCAGAATTGGCATTTGGGTGGGTTTTCCTTGTCTAGTATGTACTTGTGGGTGAGAAGAGTATGACCGATTCTAAGTCTGGTCATCATTACATCTTGTTTACGGTTGCCTGTCATGGACTGTTTGTAAGGAGTAATGACGTTTTTTATTTCACGTAGAGCGTTTCCGGTGGTATTAGTCCATTCTTCTTGCAATTTATTTAGGAATTTTTGTTTAATAAATGCCTTGGCGTCTTGTATGTCTATTGCACTTATTATTTCCGTAGTATTGAGGGATTTTTTGGCTTCCGTATCTGCCTTTTCATTTCCAATTATTCCAATATGCCTGGGGACCCAGCCAAAAGTTACACATGAATGATTGTGTGCTGCCTTATTATAGAGGTCGATGATTTCGTCTTTCCAGACGCTGGAGATTTTTTGTTTTTCCAGTGTTGTTATTGCACTTAGGGAGTCCGTATAAATGATATATGCTCCAGCTGTTTCCTGTTGGACAATCCATTTCAGTGCTTCAATTATGGCGAGGCTTTCTGCTGTGTATATGCTGCTCAAGTTTCTTATTCTTTTACGTATAGTTAAGCCTGCAGTCACTACGCTGTAGCCTGTTCTGCCATCTTTTTTGGATCCATCGGTATATATTGCACGATGAAATTTGTATAGAGAACTATTCCGGGTTTTGAATGCTTGAACCAGTTCTGGGGGTTTTGCATTCTCTTTGCTTAGGTGCCAGAGGTGCTTATCTATAATAATTGGTTTTCTATTCCAGGGTGCTATTTTTGGTACCGTTAGGAACTTAATCGTGGGTAGTGTTAGGTCAATACTGTTCATCACATCAGCTGCCCTTATTTCCGGTGTGTTGGGGTCTGGGCTTCGTGATTCATTCCACATTTCTCCGGAACTGTAGCTGCTAGGATCCTCTGTGCGGGTATCGGTTTGAGGTGTGTGGGGAAAGCTTTCTGGAGTTGCTCTCTTTTTGGCAAAATGTGTTACTAATCTTTGGTTGAGTAATGTTTTGAGGTTAGGGATGCCTGTCTCCGATTGAATGCTGATGATGGGACTTGTTCTGAATGCTCCACATATTACTCTTAGGCCTTCGTTATGCACTGTTTCAAGTCGTTGTATACAGGTTTTGTTGATGGATGTTATTGTTGGTGCGGCGTACAGCAACTTTTCCAATACTGTAGCTTTGTATAATTGAGTAAGTGTTTTAGTGTCACCACTCCATTGTCTGGCTGCGATGTATTTTAGAATTTATACTCTTTGTAAACAGGATGATCTCGTTTCTTCTACATATTCTCTGAATTTTAAATGTTGATCAAAAATTACACCCAGTATTTTGTGGTGATTTTTATGTTGAATTAATCGTCCATTCAGTATTAGGCCATCAAGGTTCGTTGGTTTTCTGCTTTTAGGGTTTCTGAAAATTATTGTTGCACTTTTTTCCGCCGAAATTTGGAATCCTGTTTTCATCTCCCAGTGGTGTATTTTGTTTAATGTGGTTTGTTAGATGTTCTGTTATTTTGGCGTTTGTACCAGTTGCTAGAAGGATGACATCGTCTGCATAGATTAGTATTTTTACTCCGTCTGGGATGAAGCTGGTTATCGTGTTTATAGCAATTAAGAACAGTGTAACACTCAAGACCGATCCTTGGCATAGTCCAGTTTCCATTTCTACTTCGTCAGAGTATTGTCCATTGATTCTAACTTTGAAATGTTTTGTTTTGAGAATTTCGTGGATATAAGCCAGTAATTTTCCTCCAACCCCTTTTTGGGATAGCTCGTTCAAGACTAATCGTCTCCAGGTTGTATCATAGGCCTTTTTGATGTCCAAGAAAACTGCTTGCGTAATCATTTTTTTGCTCATAGCCGTTCTAATGAATTCTTCGGTCATAGTTAGATGGTCCGTAGTCGATTTGCCTTTTCGAAAAGCATATTGATGTTCATACAGGTGGTTTTGGGACTCTAAGATATGGACCAGACGATTGTTTATCATCCTTTCAAAGATTTTGCTTAAGCAGCTATTTAAGTATATTGGTATATAATTATTTGGGTTTGATATTTCGCCCTTGCCTTTGTAAATGGGTACTACCGTTGCTGTTTTCCAAAGGGTTGGATAGTAAGCTTCGTTCCACATCCTGTTGAAGGTATTTATAAGGATCCGTTTACAGTCTGGTGGAAGGTTTTTGATTATCATGTTATGAATGTTGTCAGGTCCTGGTGATGTTCCTTTGAGGTTTTCCATTGCTGCTTCTAGTTCAGTTTGATTGAAGGGTTTGTTATACTCATCAGCTGGATTTTCAGGTACGTTTAAAGGTATTTCTTCCATTTTATTTTTATATTCGATGAATTCTTTATCATACGTTTCGTTACTAGATACAGTTTTAAAGGCCTTGGCTAGAAGGTCAGCAATTCCTTTGTTCTCGTTTGCTACCTGACCATTAAATTTGATTTGTCTAATGGTTGGTTTACTGTATTTGCCCTGTATCTTTCTGAGATTGGTCCAAATTTCTTTTATAGGGGTGCTTGCTGTGAAACTATTTGCAAATTCCTCCCATGATTGTTTTCAGCTTTGCTGATAAGGTCTCGCGCTTCCTGTCTTCTGGTCTGAAACTTTTGTAATGCGAGTTGTCTTTCTTCTCCGAGAGTATTTTTGTTTTTTTAATTTTCTGAGTGTTTTTCGTCTGGCTTTGACGGCTTTTGAAACTTCAGCATTCCACCACGGGACTCTTTTTTTACCCGGGAATCCTTTTGATTTCTGTATGGATTTGTAAGCTGCTTTAATAATTTGTTTTGTAATTTCTTCAATTTGTTCTTCTACTGTTGTTCTGCTTCTAAAAAAGACTTTATTTGTAAACTGAACCCAGTCAGCTTCGTCTATTTTCCAGTTTTGTGTGCTGCTACTGATTTCTGAGTTTGCTGGTAGGGTGATCACGAGCGGAAAATGATCACTTCCCTGCGTATCTTCGTGTACTTCGAAGTCTATTATTCCTGCTAAGTTGTTAGTACAGCTGATTAAGTCGATACATGATCCTTTCCCTGTTGCGTTATTTATATATGTATATTCTCCGTCATTTAACACTGTTAGTTCCATTTCGTCGAATACTTCTTCTAGAACTTTCCCTTTAGCGTTAATAAATTCGCTTCCCCATAAGTAGTGGTGTGCATTCATGTCTCCTAGCATGATATACGGCTTTTGTACATTCGATAGGATTCGTACGACTTCATTTTTATCTATAACTGTGTTTGGCGGTAAGTATACGTTTATTACAGTGGCGTTAATGGGATGTTCTACTTTAACAGCAGTTATTTCCATCTGTGTGTCGATTGCTATTTCTTTATAATCTATACCTTCTTTGATGGCAGTTATTATTCCTCCGGCTGCTCTGTTATTGGTTTGCCTTTTTCGGTGTATTACATTGTATCCTCTAATGGTTGCCAGTGCGTCAGTTTTACACATGGTTTCTTGTAAACATATTATTAGTGGTTCAATTTCATTGTTTAGCATTGTTAGCTCCTGTTTACTGGTGCGTAATCCTTGAATATTCCATGTTATGATACTTGTTTTTTTGGGTCTTTGCATTTTGTTTTTTTTTTTTTTTTTTTTTTTTTTTTTTTGAGGGGTTACCTGTTGTTTACTCTGTGTCTTGTATTAATTTGTTCGCAGTGTTGTTCATCGCTTTGATCCTCTTCTTCCGATATTTGTTGAACTTCCATGTCACTATTTTCCTCTTGTTCAATTTGTTTATCTTCTTTGCCTCGCTTACTTCCTCGTTTCCTAGGTGGGGAGGCCCCGATACTTTCATGTTGCTTGGTTTTTCGACTGCTTTTGTAGTCCCCGTAATCGGCGTATAGTTTAAGTTTTTTTGAAGTTTTTGAATAGTCAAATCTTGGGCTTTATTTTGATCCTCAAGTTCTGCCCTTTTTTCATGCTCAGCTTGATATTGACTTTTGATCTTTTCTAACTCCATTTTGTACTCGTTCATCTGTTTTTCCATTTTTTTGAAGTGATTTTTGTATTGGTCCAACCTTTCCTTCTCTTTTTCATCTCGTTTCTTCAATTCAGCGAGAAACCATTCTTCCCTCTTCTTCAATGTATCTTCAAATTTGGTCTCCAGATTCTTCTTAAGCGCTTCAGAGTAATCATTTTTTTTCCAATATTTCCACTTTTTGTTTTGCTTCTCTGTATGTTAGGTTCTGATCAACCTTGATCTTCATTATGGTACTTTCCCTTTTCCATACTGGACAGCTGTTACTTGTAGGCCAGTGTTGTTGTTGTTGTTGCTCTTTGTCAGCACAATTTATGCATTGGGGAGTGTTGTCACATGAATCCCCATGGAACGATTTACTGCAGTTGTAGCACCTTTTTTCTCCTTTGCACGCTTTGTCGATGTGTCCGAATTGAAAACACTGAAAGCATCGCATTGGCCGAGGGTAAACCTTCACATACTTGGGGGCATTTACACTGTTGAACGTTATGATGAACGAGTTTGTTGCACTTACCACGCCGTTGCGCTTCGTTTTAATCTGTTCTACCTTTGTCACGTTTTGATTTTTAGCACTTCAAGCATTTCGTCTTCCGTAACTACGTAAGGGTCGCGATTCGTGATAACTTTTCTGCACGAGTTTAGTATTCTGTGTTCGTAGATCTTAACGTTTATATCACTAGAGATAGTTTTTAGCTTAAGCAGAGCTTGAGCTTGAGCTCCTTTGTTCTTCTTATTTGTTCGACATTGTCACCACCGCACCAGGTTTGAATTGTTTTTTCAATGATTATAGGTGAAACCTTTTCATGAGTTTCGCCTTCATCAACTCTTTCGATCACTAAAAACTTCCCGGAGAATATTTGCTGACCGAGTGCTGGGAAGTCTTCCCCTGGGAAAAGGGGACCAGGGGCCCCACTGGGGCCGCCTGTATGGGGCATTGCCTTTCTTGCCCTCTATTCACTGTGCAGCGAAACTTGCTTGGTCTGGCAAAAAAGAACGAAAAAAATGCACTTCGTTGGTCCACACACTTCACAAGCAATCAGCACCGATATGCAATTTGATGCTCTATAGAGCTATTTATGCATACGTCCGATCGCGGCGACTTACAAACTCGGTATGAATTTGAATTTTGAGAGTGTTATACAATTTCATAAAGTCATGCAATTATTAAAAAAGAATACCTTAAAGCATTTTACCAACCGGAGTTATGATTTTCTGAAAAAATAAAACCCTTATTTTACCTGAATAATTAGTCCGCAAAAGTTAAAAAAAAAATAATGTGCAATGTTTCATTCAAATCGAGGAGAGTCGTGTGCAACCAACTCACCAGTTAACGTGGAAATGCTCCCAGGGGTGCTTATTGGACTGTGCTACCCTACGTAGCAAGATATTCTGTCTGCCTAGACGAATCCTTTCCCATCACGCCCCTTGTGAAAGTTACTCACAAGAGTAAAAGTGGCACCTTCTTCTGTCTAGTGGCCATAGATCGTAACAGGTCAAGTGACATCATGAATGCCGTTGTCAAGTTGTTATGCTTGGCCTAGAAAATCTGCAAGCCATCATGTTGGCCATGGAGTTTGGACAGCACACAGTACACAGCGACCTTCTCTGTATGTTGTGCAGGGTAGATGTTTTTTTGGGCAGCTATGACATTTTATGATTTATGAGATTGAGTTGATTAAAATGCATTAAAAAGTTTAAAAGGCTTCATATAAACATAGTAAAATCTGCATTAGAGACTGTTTCGTCACTAGGTCATTTCTTATTTCCACAACTTAAGTCCAAGGAAACGAATACAAAGTTTAGTCACCTGTAATTTCAATCGATTCAAGCCAGATGGTGTGGTGTCAGATTTTTTTTTATGAAGCGAAACACCAGACAAGATAAATAAATAGAAAGCAAAGTTCAACTTCTCGTGATAATTGAACACTGTTCGCAAAGTAAACCGGTCATCAAACAAAACACTATCTGCTAGTCAGCTAGAAAGTCAACATGGTGTCGATCAAAAGAGATAAATTTTCCCAAAAAGGCAACGTAAATCAATTAGACGTCCAAGTTGGACGCTTCTAGATTATCAAATTATATTTGTCCAACCCTTCACTACAGCAGGCTTAGGATTACATTCCCAATTTCAATACATTCCTAAATGAGTTTATTTTCAAATCCAGTCACTGACCTGAGAATGTCGCACTGAGGGCTCGTTCCAACTCTTCCTGTTCGAGCAGCTCAGTTAGATGCCATACAGCATGGTTGGGAAATAATCCGATTTAGGAACGGCAGCCAGACCATCGTCCCTATCAACTGTGTGCCATATGCGGGAACAGAAGATTTGCAATTCCATTGCGATTGGTTTCACCATATTGGTTCTTTATGTGCGTGACCTATATCATGTCTCCCTTGCGAGCTTACACAGGGATTGAAGTCGATCGAAAATTAGATTTCGTTGAAAAAGTCATGCGGATCAACCGTAGGAAAGAATAAATGGGTTTTCCAAATTATCAAGGCTGCTATTTTCCATAATTAGAATACGAGTGATTTTTAAAAATAGATCACATCTTTTTGAGTCTAATCATTATTGTATTCATCGATTAAATGGTTTTACCCTATCTCCATTTTAACAAGATGGTTATGAAGATGACTGCCACTAATGTTGTTTAAACATTTAAACATAAGCTTCCAATTATCACACAATTTATTTTAGAATAATTTTATGAGACAAAAATACCAAAACATCTTTTATTGGATGCCATAATATCGGTGTCAGTTACCGCAATAATCCCATTAGCACCCAATTTACGCTTCAGAGCATCTGGTAAAGAGCATGAAGAATTTCCTATTCGCGTCATCAAAGCGCGCATGATAGGATGGAGTTATTTTTACGATTTCATAGCCTACTACGAAACGAACTCCGACTTGTAGCCCGCATGTTTGCTCAAATATCGATTGTGTTTGCCTGTAAGTATGTCGTGGCATTGGCATGGCTTGCTTTCGATCGGTTTTGTGGTGCATGCTGTAACGCATTGCAGGAAATCCTGATGAGCCTGTGAAAATAGCGTGCACTGTTGTGTTCGGCCTTTGGCGTTTCACGACCGACGATGATAGTGATGATAAGCATGATTTGCTGTTTTGCAAACAACACTGAAGTTTTGGAGCGATTTTACGAAATGATGCAATCCGCTACCGCTCTGTGGTTACGTGGCAAATAAAGCTGCTCGTATCACTGACTGGTTTGTGGTGCAGGATACTATCATGTATAGAATACATTGTGAAACGCTGAGGTTGATCGTTTGGATCCTAAAGGGTATTTTTTGACAATTTTTTTCCTTGATTTGTTTCCCGTCGATCTTGTTTTCGGTACTGAGTACCAATACTACCGATGTCAGGGAGGTTGCTTCCACTCCTGGAACCTACCTATCGACCCATCATGGACCGTGACCAACGGCTTTACTTCCCCGAAGAAGGACCTCAAAAGAATTCCGACAGTGCCTCAGAGAATTCCGACGGTGCCAACTGGGACATAACCCTCTTCAGCAAAGTTGTTACTCATTATTTGAACTGCAAGTTTTGAAAATCTTTGAAACTTTTTTATGGTCGATAAATAGAGTGTAGGGGTATTATTGATAGAGATTTGATGAGATTGAACCCAGGCTCTTTGAAGTGAGAGAAAGTCACGGTTACCACTACACCACCGGTGCCGCTATTTTTTTGACAAATGTAACAAAGAGATTTTTATTTCAAATTTTCTCTGCAATGAGCTCGTTTCACAAGTCTCATGAAATTGTAAGTTTTGCTTGAAGTGTGTTGGCTCTAGTGGTCACTCCTTTGGGGTATGTCACAAATGTAGTGAGGGACACTCGATCTGTCTAATTTAGACCAGTATCTTGTTTTTGAACTCTGATGTAATTTGATTTGTCATACAATGGGTTTTGGTCAAGGGGTAAGTCACTCAACTCATTGTGCTGGAATTATATTCTACACAGCTTGGGCACATCCATCGGCACATTTTCGACATACCTTCGGCACATTCGGCACAATCTCGTAGGCATTAGATTGTAGTAAATAAAATGGGAGCACTGCTGGACAGCTGTCATTGAAGTTGTTCAGAACAGAACTCAGACCAGCAGTTCACTTATAGATCTAAATACGAATTGTAGGTTCTAGAGTGGACTCAAGAGGAAGCGGCAGTTAATCAGACCTTATTAGTACCCTTAATTCAAGTAATGCTGCAACTCACATAAAACAAACTAAAGAAGTCTATTCATCACCCTCTATAGTCGGTCTCCAACAATGCTCCCCACCGGTTCCAACTCTTTCCGGCCAAAATGCTAGGTTTCTGGTCTGCCTTTGAGGGCATTATAAAACACTAAAACACAGGACTTTTATTACTCTATGGATCACAAAACACCGAAATTCCGCACACCCGCCACTTCCCGCGTCATCCTGCGATTTCAAGCCAAAACATTCAAGGTGTCAGAAATACCGGGTTGCCGGGATGGGTATTTTACAAACAATCGCAGCTTGCTCTATGACCGGCACAATCGTCACAGTTGCGGCACACTGACAAAAAAGATGACCCAAGATTGGTGTGCGGAGTGACCTACCCCTAGGTTTTGGTCCTAGCCAGGAACTGGCGACTTCCTCAGACTGGATGTGGTCAATGCGGTCCTAGCACTCAATTAGGCTGTCATTGAACTTGTTTCTGAATTCTCATGTGATTTGATGTTTCGCATGATGGGACACTAGGTATGGCTATCAATGAGCTTGTTTTTTAACCCTCACCTCAGAAACTAGCCACTTTCTCGGAGTAGAGCAGGGTAAGTAGAGCAAAATAATTATTTTGAACCACCCTAATACCAAAATATATGTAAGTTTCGTTAAATAGATAACAAATTATTTCAAAGTATGGATCTCATTTATAAAAAAAAGTTCGCTTAGCACTGCAGCACACGCAAGATAATATTTCACTCAAAACATCATTCCAAAGTTCACATAGATGCCAACCGCAAACATGTCTTCCTGCTTTACTCTTGCTCCTGAATCCTCACAAAGAAGACGATGCCTCCACCATTAAACCCTCCAGAGGAAACATGTTCCATTCCTGTGAAGCACCCGTCCTGGATGTCTCGAATGCTGTTCCCAGAGCGCCCCTCAAAAGTGGCAGTGGCACAATTTTGCACCCACTTGCACACATTGCATTCTGAATCAACCACAGCAGCACATGAAGATTAACCTCTAGCTAAAAATATAAACCTGGAAAGCAACGCCTGCTGCAAGTTCATACTCAGTCCCTTTTTTTTGACTCACCCAACCACAGAGTTCGAAGAAAATGTGGTTTTGTGGTTCGTTAGAATCTTGGTTGTTTCCCAGATGTCGTTCATTGTGTACGATTGGGTTCTGAGAAACACATTTAGCGCTCAATAACACTCAAAGGCAGAACCGAATGTTGAATATACTGGAATAAACTCGATTTTCTTGGCATACTGTGATTTCTAGCAACCACATGCTTTTTTTTTTAACTTCGAAGAGCTTTCAAGCGAAATGGGTGAACAAAAGAGTTTGTTTACTTTACTCACTTTACATTTTCATTACGTTCGTGTACCCACTTTAAAAGGACTGGAAGAGAAAAATCGTAGTGAATCCGTAATCGTAATGCCACTGCACTTTCCACTCAGTAAACTCTGAACTGAACCGTTGGTTGGCAGTTGGTTGATTTACTACCAGGATAATTGCTCTGTGCACAGCAGTAATTCAAGGCAAAAACTTGCTCGAAATTTTATTATAAAGTATTTATGATAAATGCGCGTGTCAACATAAGGATAAGCAAGAAATGACGAAATGCGCGTGTCAACATAAGGATAAGCAATTGAGGTAGTGGAATTAAATGGAAACTAAAATACTTCAGCATTCTAATACTTATGTCCTACAGTTCACTTTACGGATCTCGATTTTGGCGCAATTTGATGCGAGTTTGCAGTTAGCATTTTTTTTTTTAAAGCAACATTCACAAGTCTGAATAATTAAAATGTCAATTTTAATTTACTTTCTATGACCCCGTTTCGACCAACTAATTAATTAATCAAATGCAACTTAACATAGGTTTTCGAATAACAAAAAATAATAGTTTTTTTTTACTTTTGTTTAACGCCAGTCTCTGTTCCGCAATTTAGTGCCTATCACCGACCGATATCAATTGCCATCTATTGACAGCAATCGAATGTGCAGATATCCACACCTGCGTAGGATATCGCATCCATTCATTCAACTCACATGGGCCGGGACCAACGGCTTTTCTTCCCTTGCGAAAGAAGACGTGACCAGAGATTTTTATGCCTCAGAAAAATCTCACCGACCTCGGCTGGGATTAAACCCAGACCCATTGGGGCGAGACAGCAGTCACGTTTACCACTACACAACCGGCGCCGGCTTATCCTTCAAATGGCCATTATTAATTTACATCGTGACCTTGAAATTAGCTATGACTAAGCACAATGTCTCTTGCCTCGAAAAAAAGACCCTATGCAAAATTTGGGCACCATCAAAGTTCGAATTATTTTCATCTGATAGATCTCCCAATGACATTAAATTTCGGCAACCTAGATGTTTGTTGCTGACACCAAATGTATTAAAATGTCGAGAATTTCGACTCGAGATCTATTGTTATGTCAACATTTTTGTTTTGTCAAAAAGAGACTTTTGGGCATTTTTTTCGAGACGGGTCCAGCTCAAAACGAACATGTTAAAAACTAATCTATTGCAAAATTTGGAATCACATTCAATATTGTACGGCAGATTTTATTACAACTCGATGTTCGTTTCGTACCAGGTTCTGACAAAGACCAATCGAAGTCACCTACAGGCTGCTGCGATGGATATCAAATTGATAAACGAAACAAATCAATGCGTGACTCTCTCGTAGCCAATGTAATTGTAAAGGTTGACTTTTTCGTTGTTCGATAGCAATTGGAATGTGAACATACGAGAAGATGGTATATTGTGATTCAAAGTGATATGATGAAAAATTAATGATTGGTTTTTTACTCAAAATTCAATACTTTTCAATTATTTTTGCAACAGCAAACAAATTGGTCGGTTTTGACAGTGAAAATTGGTCCGAAAATGATTACGTCTTCGCCGCACCCAGCTTCCTACTATTCATTTTATGAACCCTGTAGCAAAAGGCTGCAAGGAAATATGAAGGCAACTCGGAAAACGATCCCAAACCGACATAGGTGACTAATCCGACTTCCCTTGAACAAATAAATAACATATCCGAGTCCCTATCCGTATCCGTGACCAATCCAAGCAATCCTTGTTCGCTTTTTTTGGTGACAGTCTTTCATCAAAGAGCTACCATTTCCAGGTTGCTATGGCAGTGCACATACATACACACAGACATACAGCCAACACTCCTTTTGAGCTTGACAAACCGAAGGAAAACCGAAATGCCAACTGGAAAAGTGCCAAGACTAGTCAGGTTTCACTTTTGCGTATTCATTTTAACGTGCTCCTATGTTGTCAGCCACTTTTGGTGTGACCAGCGTTGTCAGGTAATTTTCAGGAAAATCTGATCCAGTTAAAATATAAAATCTGGAATACTCTGAAAAATCCAAACTACGATTGTAATTATGTGTTTTTTAATAATAATGTTTAATAATTTATGCACGCAGCTCCCGAAAAAAAAAAAATTTCAGCATAACCCTATGGTATTTATTCAAAGTAGAGGAAAATGGATTTAATGTCGTCCTAAATGCCACTAATTTGGATCCATACATAAATTCAGTAATCGACTAAATGTTCAATAGCGACCATAAATATCCATAAGTACCGTCCTACTGACGCGTTCATCCAGATAAAATGGTTAAATAGCAGATTTTTAGCGATGGGCCCAATCTTAGATGCATAGGTCAACATAAGAGCCCCTAACAACATATATTTTGATCACCATAAGAATTCGAAGTTTACATAATTTAGGCAAACCAAATAACTTGTTAGCATTGCTAAAATAATGAACATAAAGTTAAGAAAAGTATTGGCATAATGCGTTCAAAAAGATCAAATATCCAGTATGGAGAATTTGAAAAATAGAGATAAATTTTATGTGACATGACCTGTTCTAGGCAAAAAGTGTAATTTATTTTTAATAGTTGGTTTCCGGTTTGTATGATAAAGGGCGAACACGAAATTATTGCGACACCGAAAATGTCATACCAATTTTCTTATAATGTTTAGAATCAAACCAAAATTTTAGGGAGTTTTATACATATATTTACTTCAAAAATCAAAAGAAAAGTTAATCGATGGAGCCTTGAGTGTAAAATTGAACGCATTTTCGCTTGATGCCCTCCATCAAAGTCTTTACAGTGTCATCCGGTACCAGTTTCTCAGTTTTTTTTTCCATTTTCTTAACATGTCCTTCTCGTCTTTGACTGTCTTCTTGCTCTTCCGAAGTTCCCGCTTCATTATTGCCCAGTACTGCTCCACCTGGCGCAGCTCCGGACAGTTTGGCGGATTCATGTCCTTTGGAACAAAATGGACAGAATTGGCCTCATACCACTCCAGGACACTTTTAGAATAGTGGCATGATGCCAAATCTGGCCAAAATAGCGGAGCTTCGTCGTGCTGCTGCAAAAACGCCAAAAGGCGCTTCTCGAGGCACTCAGATTTGTAGATCTCACCATTTACTGTGCCCTTTGTCACGAAAGGCTCACTCCTCAGTCCGCAAGAGCAGATGGCCTGCCAAATGAGATATTTAGAGGCGAACTTCGACATTTTCTTCTTCTTAAATTTGTCGTCCACATCGAACTTGCTCTTGCCGGTGAAAAACTCTAACCCCGGAATTTGCTTAAAATCGGCTTTTATATACGTTTCGTCGTCCATCACACAGCAGCCATATTTTGTCAGCATCTTCTCGTAGAGCTTCCGTGCCCGAGTTTTAGCCGTCGATTGTTGCCGCTCATCGCGGTTTGGGAAGTTCTGTACCTTGTATGTATGTAGTCCAGCTATCTTCTTTGCATTCTGGACGTAGCTCTGCGACATGCCGATCTTTTTAGCCAAATCACGGCTTGAGACGTTGGGATTTGCTTTAATCATCCGCTCACCTTTCCCTCCGTCTTTTTGTTCTCCGGTCCCGGT
Source organism: Ochlerotatus camptorhynchus (assembly GCF_037179485.1). Lineage (NCBI taxonomy): Eukaryota > Metazoa > Arthropoda > Insecta > Diptera > Culicidae > Ochlerotatus > Ochlerotatus camptorhynchus. Next base: position 1,869,117 of record NW_027040672.1, read on the forward strand.
TTTCTTCCAGCTCCTTTGCCGTGGTCCAACGTCAACCGCTCCTGGAACCGCTTCAACACTCTGGAGACGGTTGAATGGTGAATGTTCAACATTTTTCCCAACTGCCGGTGCGACAGGTCAGGAAATTCCAGGTGTTTGGAAAGAATTTGTTCTTTCAACTCGCGTTGGTTCACCTCCATTTTCGTTGAATCGAAAAACACGACTTCGAGTTTGACAGCATGTACACAATACACATCAATGAGAAAGTGTGCAAAATTTGGTTGATTTTTACCCAATGGTAGAAAAGTTATGCCCTGTTGAATGTGTCGCAATAATTTCGTGTTCGCCCTTTACTTTGCGTAATTGTCTATTATGCGTCCATTTTGTTTTAAAATTTTCGTCATGGATTTTTTTAAATTTTTCAAAAAAATGTAGCAATGAAACGGAATTTGTAATTGTTGTACAAAGACAAAGTTGTAGAGAAAAATATGCTAAAAATAAACAAAAATATATTTATTTATTATAAGAAATAATATAAATTTGAAGTCATAATTCTGAAACAAAATTTCATGCATCTCAAAATTTTCACTTCTGATTTTTAACTTTTTTTTTTCTTTTAAAAAAGGCAAACTTTTGGAATGGTCAAGAACACTGACACATGAAACTGAAAAAAGCAAAGAACAAGAACTTCTGGAACTTTTTATTAGTACGCTTTTTTTTAGTTGGTTTTCTTAGAAAATAATTAAAAATAATGTCATCTTAATAGAAGTTTCATGAAAAAAAAAAACATTTTAACAACAAGTTCAAAAATTGGACTAAAAGTTCTTGGTCTATGATTTATTTTTTTTATTTTTTAAGTGTTCGTAATTTTCAACACTCCAAAAGTTTTCACTTTTCATAAGCTTTATTTTAAAAATTATTCCCAAGTTCAGAGAAGCACATTTTGATATGTTTAGGTTTTTAACATATTTTTCTTGAAATTACTAAAAACATTTTTTGTATATTTTTCCAGAATTTTTTATTTCGCTGCAACTCATTTCGATCAGAAGTGCCGCTTCCATGTAAGTGTAGCATAAATTAATGACGCCATTTTGAAAATTTTGCAAGATCCCAAATTTATGTTTGAAGTGATTTTTTTAAAGCCTCATGGATTAATCAGCCTTTAGTTAAAAACCTTGTAAATAAAAAGAAAAGAAATAATCAAATAAAACAACATGCTTAAAAAATCTAGGAAAATCAGGAGTATATTTAAACAATCTGGAAATAACCGTGATCTCTCTGTGCATCTGGAATACTGGCAACGCTGGATGTGACTTTGATTCTTCGTTCACATAATTTGAATAATGTTTTGTTTTCTTCGATTTAGTGACCTGCATTTCTATACTGAAATGTGTGCTGTGCGGTTACGAATATGACAGTGATCCAAGTAGCCCATCTGAATGAAAACCGTGCACTCCCCTCGGCAAATGGCTATCCAATTGTTTGCCTATTTGATCCATTTTCCATCAGATTGATGTCGAAGAAAAGGATAAATTACGTGGTTCCACATGCGGTATGTAAGCTATACGGATATCCTTTTTGTTTCGCTTGCTTTGATTTCATATCCATTGGTTTGTTAGTGCACGGTAAGAAAAAATTCCCTTTTACCTACTTTTGACTAGTTGCAGAAAGAGAGGAGCCAATTCAAAACAAATTGGCTTGGCAACCTATGCTTAGGTGAATTGTAGCACCACTGCCAATGCAGTCAAGATAAGTGTTGCTCGATTGGCTTTGGCTTTGACAGTTCGTTTGGGTCAAAACCAGCGAGTCCGCTCTTCTCTTATACTAGACCCTCTCTAATCAAAACCACCCAACTATACAACTACTATAGTGCCGAGATGAGTGAAAAGAATTTACATTTGAGTACTTTTTTTTTCTTACTGTGTGACGTATAATGACACAGTTGTGTTTATCTACACGGAGATAAAAACTAACCAAAATTAAGTACTTTTACCTAAATTCCAGGGTTCAGTCCAATAACCCAAATTTGAGTAAATCGCAAATAGTAGTTTCCATTTAAAACCAGCAAAAAAAAATTTACTTACTCTTAAGTATATTCTACCCAAAATCAAGTTTAATTCACTTATATTTGAGAATATGCCATTTACTCAAAAGTAACTTATTGGGCTGAACTATACGGTTTGTTTGAAACTCTCGTTCCGTTTTTGACAACAATAAAGAGTGCAAGTGAGAGGATGAACTCAATAATAAGTAAAACAGAACTCAAATTTTGGGCAGTATTTTTTCTCAGTGTACAGAGCATTTTTTCCAGCAATTTCCTAGAAGGGGTTCAGGAAAAAAGAGAGAGAGAGAGAGAGAGATCTACGATTTTCCTGGTGATCTGCTTCTTTTGCTTGCTGCGAGACAAATAGCTCCAGTTTGCAGGAATTTTGGAAGGAGGCATATTGTTTCCATGCATTCATGAGCTCCTCAGTTTTTTGTACATAAAGAAGGAAACCCCCCAACATACAAGAAGCACTTCACAATTTGCTATCAACACTGCGGTGCCATGATTGTTTGCATATTGGGTATATTTTTATGTTTTCACTTCAGTAGGGTAGGATGGTGCAAAACGCACCGTTTAAGCAAAATCTTCAGCTGCTGGCGTATGGAAGCTAAAATCAAGTAGAAAATAATGGTCAATGGTTCATTACCTTGTTTTCTCCGAAGATCGAGTGTTTTAGAGCTACAAAACGATGATTTTTTTTTATGATTTCAAGGTATTTTTTAAATCGATTCTAAGATGATAGCGGGCAAAACGCATGATTCATGAGGCAATAAGCATCACACCAATGGCCAAAACGCTCCATTGTTGTGATGCATATTGGGGTAAAATGCACCGCTTGATAGTAATGATGCAAAGGCATGAGGTATTTCAAATTATTATTCCTTTATGTTACATCAGAAATAAAGGCTCAATAGAGTGTTTAACTGTGATTCCTGTTTTGAGCCAGGGGCAAGCCAGCTGTACTTCAAGCTAAACATTTTAAATCGAGTAAATTTGAGTTACTCATAATTACTCAAAAGTGAGTCCTATGTAGTTCTATGTCAACAAGTGAAATCAGGTCAACTGTCATCAGTTTGAATAAACATTGACAGCAACCCAACGAGTACTTGTGATGAGGTTCCAGAACCGATTCCGGAGATGGTTGATGATACAGTTTCTATCCTATCAGCGCCTATACACGCCAAATTTTAGTTTTCGCTATGCTGGATCATGATTAGCAACAAAAAAGCTTTACTGAAAAACAGCAAAAGATATTTTTACCGAAAAATTCAGCTAACAAATACGGTTTTTTTTGAGTGATCCTCCGCTCACCCCCACACCAAAAAGCTCGACTGCATGCTGAGCCCCCTGGTAGTGGACACTCTGAAATCAACCATATGCAACAAAATGAAAATAATTACTTAAAGGATATATGATTGAGGATTAATTTTAAATACTTATATCAAATGAGTGAGAGAGAGAGAGAAAAAAAAACATCTATGAGAAAACAATTTATGTGCTTCTAGTGGAAAAAAATATCCTTTGAAAGAAGCACACCTAAAAGAAAACGAAAAAAAAACAACAAATTTAAATATTTCGAATATGACTACTGTTTTTCAGCAAAGCATTCAATATTTAGTGACGGTTGACATATGAATGATAATAAAAATAATAAACAATAATAAATTGCATTAAATTAATAGTTGCGAAACTCGTTCTTTTAAGAAACATTTTATCTTAGTTTTGAAGGATTTTATATTTGTTATTTGTTGAAGATGTCTTGGTAAGTTATTATATTTGGAAGGACCTATAAAGGAAATTCGTTTTTGACAGAAACTGGAGTATGCACGGGTTCTTGACAGATGGTTAGTTTGCCTGGTATTGTGAATCCGAGGTAGCGTGTCCATAGTTATGTTATGTAGCCTTAATGGGTTATGTAGAACATTATGAACCATTAGCAAAGTGAACCATTTGCAACCTTATTTATGTGATAATCCCACGATAACGTAGAATCTAGATAAACTCCCAGATATTTGAATGAGTCTACTTTCTCGATAATGTCAGTGTTCATAGCTAAAATTGGTGCTTGTGGTAGAATTTTCCTAGGTGACCGAAAGATCATGTACTTGGTTTTTTTCAGGTTCAATGAGAGAAGAGATTTACCGAAAAATAACCCTGGAGCAACCGTAAATCCTGATTCATCTTTGAAACAATTATATTCAAATTGACATGTGGATAAAATAAGGCCGTGTCGTCAGCAAATAACCTGGGAGTTCCAACGAGATTAATGGTGCTAATATCGTTGATATAGATAAGGAAAAGTAAAGGGCCAATGTTACTTCCCTGTGGAACTCCGGTACTAATTTCTCTTCTAGAGTTTATTTGTCCATCGCATGAAACATATTGACTTCTGTTGCTCAAGTAGCAGCGGATAATGCTGTTTGCGGTTCCCCTGATTCCATATCGTTCTAATTTCCTTAGTAAAATATCGTAGTTGAGAGTGTCAAATGCCTTCTTCAGGTCAAGAAACAAGACGCCCACTACTTTTTTTGAATCAGTTTCTTCCAATATTTGGTCTACAAGCTCAGCTACGGCTACAGAGGTGCTATTTCCGCTGCGAAAACCATATTGCATACTATACATTATATTATGCCTATCTAAAAAACTTATCAGGCGTGTGATTAATAACTTTTAAAATATTTTGTTGAAAACTGATAGGATTGATATGAGTCGATAATTATCGACTTGGGTTGCATCTCCTGACTTAAATATAGGCACTACTTTGGCTGTTTTGAGACAATCTGGATACGAACCCGTTTGAATCATTAAATTGAAGGATTCAGACAGAATTCTCGAAAATATAACAACATTATTTTTAATAATTTTGGCAGGGATATTGTCAGGACCTGGACATTTGTTGGCCTTTAGATCATTAATCAGTAGTATAACTTCGTTGACAGATGATGGTTGTAGAAAAATTGAATCAGAAATAGGGTTTATGTATCGTAATGGATTTTCACTTGAAACATTTATTTTTGCTGCTAAATTAGGTCCAACTGTTGAAAAATGTTTATTGAATGCATCACACATAGTTTTACTGTCAGTAGTAGGAACACCATCGATGAGCAATGACAATTTTGATTTGTTGGTAGAACTTCCTAGTATTGCGTTAATATTTTTCCACAGTTTTGAATGTGGAGTATTGCTTAGTAAGTTTTCAAAATATCTTTTTTTAGCTTGCTTTTTAGCTACATCTAATTTTTTTGAAACATGATTTAAAAATTCAGCTACTCTCGCGTTATTTGGGTCTCTGCGAGATTTTTTAAAGTAGTTGCTCTTAATTTTTACCAATGTCCACAAATTAAAGTCCATCCAAGGGCATTGTGTCCCTTTGATATTAGCTATTTTATTTACAGTTTTGCTACAATCTGTGAGAATACTGTTATATGTAGCAATTATGTTTTCTAGGCATTCATTAGGATTTTGAACAGGACCAATACCTTCGAGGTATCTTTTGAACTCATTCTCGAGTTTATCATGGTTGATTACATTTTTTGACAGAACAATCCGATTTGATCCAACATTCAATTTAAACTCGGACAATATTAAAGAATGATCACTTAAATCACTGGAAATAGTATGATTACAAAGACGATGAACATCAGCCATTTTACATAAAACGTGATCAAGAATATTTGAACTAGCAGGTCTCGTAACATATGTATTTGAACAAATAAAACCATAAGATTGCAAAAGATACTTATATTTGAGGACTACATTGTTATTGGCCAAGTTAACTGGTACATTTATATCACCTAATATCAAACATGGACGATTAACACTGCTTCTGACAATCTGACCTTCTAAAAAGTCATGAAATAAATTGAAATCATATGAAGGTGGACGATACACACCGTGAACATCGTAACTGCCTCCATTTATTACCAACTCAACATGAATATGATGAAAACCATCACTAGAAACGATTCCAATAATGTTATACTTAGCTGAGTTCCTTATATGCATAACTAAGCCTCCCGATGAACTGTCTCTACACGAAAAAATGCTGTGATAGCCATCAATCTTGTATAGTGAAGAATTTCCCTCTTTAATCCATGTTTCTCCAATAATAATAACATCAATTGGAACCACCAAGTGATCAATTGACAATAAACTGCCATCAAATTTATGCAAATCGTTGATACCCCGAACATTCCACTGTAATACACGTAAGTGTTTGAAAGAGACTTCCCCATAGGTTGAATTGAAATCATCAATGTGGTTGTGGTAATAATTTAATGTTTGAACCATTTATTGAGAAAGATTATAAACATACACTGGTATACAAATAAATTTAACATATGATGTTTTTTTAGTTCTTCTATTATTATTTTTTCGTTTGGGCGACGGGGATTGCTTGAGTTGGGCAGTATAGTAAGCAATTACACGATTCAAATCTTCCCTAGTTTTGATTTCATCCGGTTTAGAAGTTTCATCCTGTTTAACAAGAATACCACCTCCTCTTCCTGGCCATACGTACTTTAGTCTGAGAGACTCTTGATATTCGCGCATTTTACTAAGTAGTTCCATTGATAGCGAAGTTAATTCATCTCTTAGCGTAACATAAATTGATTTGCCATTAAACACGAAAGATTGATCAACGTTCGTAGAAAAGACTGTGCCAAAGTTCCTTTTGCTCGAAAGAACTTCTAGTTTGACATTCCTTTCTTTGAAAGCGATTTGTATGGGCACTATGGCGTTTGGTTTATTGCTTAGATACAATCTTGTAGCAGACACGATAGAACCCGGCTGCAAGTTAGCTCCAATATGTGCAAGGGTTCTATTGACTAAGTTCATAGCATTCTCATTAGGTTCGTACGGAAGCCCTAACAAAACAGCATTATTTGATACTGCTTTACGATCGGATTTATCCACGTTTGCCTCTAATTGGTGAACAAAGTTTGTTAACTCAGAGTGAGACTTAGTTAACTCACTTATCTGATGCTTCATGTTCTCATTTTCAACTTTAAGCGTTTTAAATGATACGATATCATCGAATTTAGCTGATAGAAATTCCTGTGACTTTTCAATTGCTACAGTTAATGACCGCACCTCGGATTTCACATTGACCATTTGATCTGCAACGGCGCTGGAGACTGTCGCTTTCAACTCTGCTGTTAGTGAGCTGATCATTGAAGATCTACCCTCCTGCATTTCGACAATACGCTTGTAAATTTCTGAGCAATTAGTAGTGCAAAAGAACATGTTTGTTTTCACTCTGGCAATGGCAGCACCAATAATATTTTTGCATTTGAAATGTGATGCGAAAAAACAATACATGCAGGTGATGATTTTATTTGAGTCAGCCTCTTGTTTTTTGCACACAACACAAACGATTACGTCATCCATGTTGATATTTAACAGGTAATAGCTGGAAGAGAAACAGGTATTTAGCAACAAAACACACAACCATAGAACAGGGTGTAAACAAACTGCTACGCATAAACTGGATAACAAATTTCAGTGCTGGGGACTAATACCTATCTCAGAAGCAAAATAAACCATCTGACTGTATCGTTTACTAGAAAAGTATAAAAAGCGCTCTGTGAGGTTATCATTCAAACAGAAATCCTACAGCACCTTTTGCACTACACAGCGATCAATGAGCCTTCCGTTCGGTATTCGCCAAATCAGTCGCGTTTCTGACCACAGCCGTTTCTGTATGCATACAGGCTATCTGAGGCAGTTGAGCTTAGACGTATACAGCGAAACCGGCCCTTGCCTGTCACGACCGAACCACAGTTGTGTGTAAAGTGACGTACTAGAATCGCTATGCGACCTTTACAGCTCAGAAGCTTTCGCTCTCCGGAACCATGCAATAACAGAAACAATCACAACAAACAGTAGCAGCAGCAACAGCAAACAATACCACACAGGAGGCACAATATATTGTACGAAACCTGATCAGTATCACGCATGAAGAGAATACTGGTAAGTATATGACCATTTAATTACCGATCCCACAATGCTACTTGCTTCAAGAACTTGAACAACAAGCGCTTCGTTCTGTATTTACTAAATCAGTCGCTTTTCTGACCACAGCCGTTTCTATATGCATACAAGCTATCTGAGCATAGCCGTATACAGCGAAAACTGGCCCTTGCCTGCCACGACCGAACCACAACAGTGTGCAAAATGACGTACAAGAATGAGCAATGTGATCAATAGCACAGTGGTTTAAGTGCCACAGAATCAGTGAGAGAAGGGTCACCACGACAGAAGCAACAACACTATACAATCTTCAACAATATAACATAGCAAACCACTTCCAAAATGCCACCTCACTTTCAATAGATCGGTCACCAAGATTGAAACTTATTTTCTGCAGTTGATGATGGTTGCAGATGATTTCACCTTACCGTTTGCTTTATTTTTAAACGTGAACAGACAATTGTTAACAACAACAAAATATCACATATAAGAATTAAGACACTAACTTAACACAGATTTTAATAAAATATATAAGTGCCGAAGTATCTTTGACCGTCACACACAGTGTTGCCAAAACTTACCGGTTTGCGTACCGTGAGTGGTTGGTGCAGCCGAAATGCATCGTAATGGGCGACGAGACGTAGGGGAGAACAGTACATAACGCACCCCCGGGGTAAGACGCACTTTTTCATTTTATTTTTAGTTTTTCTTGGAATTTTTAATCCAATTCTAGGATTTATCATGCAGGATTTTGAGTTCAGATGCTATGCTAGAAGTGCTGCTTGATAAGACCACAAAAAAGTTACGAAAAAGCCATGAAAAACGCAAATGAAAGTCAGCTGGTGCGTTCTGCCCAGGGGGTGCGTTGTATACCATCCTCCCCTACATTAAAGCGGACGCCAAACAGACCCACGGCCTGGCGTTTTTCGTCGGCAAGTCAAGAATTATTTGTGAAACCTCCAGTTTAAAGCAAACTCAATCCGTTACCCGGAAAATGCATCTGAGGAAAAGTTATAGTTGTTTTTCTATAAGTGGGAATTTTACCCCAGGGGTGTATTGGGGGCTATACTCCCTCACTAAAAACGTCACACAAGTAGGCTGTGATGTAGTTTTCTAATTGACGTTTAGTGGTGGTTTCTTTGTTGGTTCATATAGTAGATATGGGGTAATTTAGCATAATGTTTTTATAAGTTAACTTACGCGTGTTGAGGTAAAATCAAACATAATGACGCAATCTTTTTGCAATCTGAAATGATGCGTCAAAAATTCATGAAAGTAAATTGACCTTTCAACCTGTACAGCTTCAGTTCTAAATTGTTATGTTAAATTAATTGTTTCATAAACATGTTGTGATCTTTCGATAGTTTTGTCGGTAAATTACTTGGTATGGTTTGCTTTGCATGGTTTGCAGAAATTTTCACGGTTTCCCTTGACATAGATTATAATTGTGCTTGCTACAATGCAAAAATTATACAGGTTTATAATGCTCTCTCTTAACAACCGTAAACATGCTCCACACTACATAAATGTTAAAGGGAAGCCTTAAGCTCCAGTTGAGACTCACCACACTACTGGATTGCACTGTGTACTCGCTTGATACTTTCCGTGGACCACTTTACGCCATGTGAACAAATCCTCCCGGTTGTAGTTTTTAACCGGACAAAGAGATAATACGGTGGAATGGTTGCCCCGCAATTCCGCATGAAAAGACACGTAGCAACACCGCTAACACTATCCTAGCGTTTGATGAAGTTAGCTAACACCAATAGAACCCGGAGGTCATTGCAGTTTGTTTGTTTGGCAAATGTTATGTTTGAATTGAAATGTAAATGAAAGTGGTATGTCGAGTGACCGATTGTATGGAGGTTGAATCAACCGGTCAGCACTTGTGTGTTTCTTAGATACAGTGGGGACGTCATTTGTGACTAGCTTCGGGTGTCAAAATGACGTTTAAAATCCATCTAGCGATGTTCGATTTTAATTGGAATAATTAATTAATCGAATAAAGAAACAGAAATATATCATGCGTCACCTTCTCCAGAGGATCATTACCCATCATTTTAAATATGCTCTGCACTCGCATTGGTGAAAAAACAATAAAAAATCATTGATTAGTTAATAATCGAGTAATTAAAAAACGGGACATCACTGATTTTTGGTGTGATTGTATTTTTTTTTCGACTAATGCATCTTAGCCATCTTCTTTGGATGAACTAATGGTGAGCAATATCCGAGAATATAAATAAATAAAAACAGATAAAATTCGAGATGAGTTTTCCTCGTTTTCGTTTTGCAATTAGTCATGTGTTGTTGCACAAGGCTTAATTGAATTTACGAACGGGAAATATAGTATTTAACATACCCATACAAACATTCACGCATGAATGGAAGTGGAGTTATAAGCTTAGTTTGCATTGAATTAATTCGACTGTGGATGGCAGGAAATCAAATTCAGAGCAGTAGGCTTGCAATAGATTTTATGTTGTGTTTCAAATTATATCTAATAATTTATTTATATTGCATGCTACGATATCGAAGCATAATTAATAAATCCCTCTTGAATTGATTATTATAACTTTGTCAAAACACATTTAGATTTTCCAAATTTTGATCATTCGGCAATCGAAACGTTCACCCATCCAGCCCCAAAACTCAGACCTAACAGCTGAACCGTGTTCCATTTATATGTCCTCCTACCAGTTTGCAAAGCCTGCTGATCAATAATTTAGCATCTATCAATTTTGCCTCATCCAGTCCAGCTTGCTTCGATGGTGGTGCAGCAACCCAACAACTTTGAGAGCTTACATTAATAAATCCCTTCTCCGCTACTCACAACTATCGCAAGGATTCTGTTCCATAAATTTGTATATGTGTAGGAGTAATCAAAAATTTATTGCAAATTTTACTCTGCCCTTTTGGTGCCATACAGTAGAACTGGGCTGAATCAAGGGTTACATCTTTGAAAATTTGTTTGCCTTCTACTGATGATATGGATCAAAGCTAGCAACGTTTGGATCATGGTGCAGCTTTTGGCGTGAAGGATGCAAGAATTCCATCATAAAGTTATATTCAATTGTAATGTGAAGTGCTATTCGCATTAATTTTGCAACATTTTTAGGTTGTGCTTTTGAAAAGATTGATTTGGATATGTTTTTGATTAAGTTAAGGTTATCGTTGTACGATTAAATAACTTCCATCGCGTTTTCTCTATTATGTCACCCTCAGAATTACTACGTGTAGTATTTTTTCAGCCTACACACTTCCGGGACGTTCTCTGTAAAGTTTTAATTGCCAAAAGATGAAGATGATGCAATGTATAAAAATACAAACACCGAGGAAACATCGTATTGTAACGAAGTCACCTTTACGTGAATCATTTGGTCTTCACAGAGATCGCTGGCCAGGACAAAACCGCAAACCTGGTGGATGCACTGAATAAAATATGAGCTTATAGCCGAAGCTTCCAGGTTTGTATTGTTATTAATTGTAATCGCTTGTACCTGCCACTGGCCGCTGGGGGTTACGGCGAGGAAAAGCATTTTACAGTAGCGAGCGATACACCAAAATCAGTAAAGCCTAGGGGTTTTTCATTTAGAAATTTTAGAAACGGGACTATCGCTATTTGCTTCTATAATTCTCGACCAACAATTGAAAAAGGCCTATCAGCTTTTGTAAACAAAACTTGAAATACTCTTTTGAGCATGAGCACGATTGACCACCCACGGTTGCTACTCTGTTATTGCTAGATCAGCTGTAATTACACAGAGAACCAATAGACGTTGCTTGGACTAGCATTCATCCTCAATGTGTGAAACTGATGATCCAAAACTAGACAATACCAGCGCCAGCCAAGTCAGAATGCTGGTCAAGAAAGGAATGGGTAGGAAGATGTTGACGTAATACTCGCTTTAATGAAAGCCGAGATGTTGGAAAAAGAGGTTAGTGGCTGTTCATAAGCTACGTAGACAGTTTAGGGGAGGGGGGGGGGTTACAATTATCCACGGCCCATACAGATTTAAATAAAATGTATGGACAATTGTCTAGGCAGGGGGGGGTCAAGAATCTAAAAAAAATGTCTACGTAGTTTATGAACAGCCCCTTTGGAGTGCAGCAGGATTCGTTTTGGTAAATTATATGCTGAATAGATGACCAAACGATTCCATAGCGAGAAGAAGCTTGGGTTTGAACCCAGGGTCTACTACTCAGTAAGCAAAATCGGTCGCCACTAGGCCACCGAGCTGCTTATATCAAAAAACAATTACGATCAAGTTTCCGTTCAATTTGTTGCTACTATGTTTCACTCTTGAGAAGAATTTGATATGAATCGCCCACCAACAGGTCTTTCCTAAAACTCAAAATAACTTCATAAATTACCTGTTTTTTAACCGAATCTCATTACGCTCAGTAGTGTCAAGGGCCCAAAATCTTCAGCTCAGTAAGCAAAAACGATTGCTCTAAAGCAACACAAACTAAGACCAACAATCGTTCATTATCGGTTAATAGAAGCTATTACAATCAAATGAAATCCCCAAAAGTAGTTAACAATGTCTCCCAAACCGGATCAGGCGTATTATCAACGATTTTCTATAATAGAGGACTGGATAGATCAACTCAGTAATGTAACGAAGCTTGGGTTTAACCAATGATCAATTTTACTCAATAAGCAAAAACGGTTGCTCTATAACCACCGTGCCCCTTACATTATCACAATCTACGACCGACTTAACAAAAAAGCAATTTTAATGATCAAAAGCATCAGCTCAGAGCATTCAGCAAGTGAGATACTGGGACGGATCAACGCGATCAACGGGAAAAGGGAGTAAAGGCATGGCACTACAGCATTCATGAACTACCACCCGAGACCCGGCAGTCATTGTGGACATCCTCGACAAGCATTTCGCTGACCTCTCCGCCATCTGAAGGTATAGTGAGCACTTCCGCCGAACTAAAACAGCATCAACACAATCACTTGCCAACATCACCATCCGTGAAGAAGCTGCAACTTCGAACATCAATCGGCTGGACTAGCTCACCATCGCCTTATCGATGGTCAGTAGGCCCAGACGAGACAGCCCCTCTTTCAAAACCTCCCCCCGGCAGGCAAACTACAGCTCCTCGAACTATTCCACCAAATTTGGTCAGAAGACTCCATCCCTCATGGATGGACATGCCTCGTAGTCCCCATACCCAAACCAGGAAAACATGACAAGGAAGCAGATGATTACCTCACCTGCTGCGCCACCAAATTAATGGAGAGGATGATTAACAGGCGGCTTATACACTTCCTCGAATCCAACGATCTCATCGACCACCGTCAACATACATTTCGGTTTGGGCACGGAGAATGCACATACTTCAACTCACTCGGTCAAACCATACACGACGCCTTCTCTTCCGATCAGCACATCGAACTAGCTTACTTAGACATTCTCAAGGCTTATAACACAACCTGGATGTCCGATGTCATAGTACAACTGGTGAACTGGGGCCTTCGCGGACATATCCTTCACTTCCTTTAAACTTTCTTCTTGGGTGGACCTTCCAGGTAACCCTAGGTAATAAACGGGTGTCCCTCAAGGCTTAGTCATCGCACCCTGTTCCTCATCCGAATGAACTGAATTTTTTGGCAACCTCCCGAAAGGAATATACATTTTCGTGTATGCGGCCGGGTTGCGCATCTCTGCGGAAAAGAGTGATATTACTCACATCTGCCAACAATCGCACCAACCAATCAGCGTCCCGCTTCATATTAACCAAGATGTCATCCCGTACCAGAGAACAGTGCGCATCCTAGGCCTCTACTTTGATAGGAAATTATTCTTCTCGAAAGACTTCGACGGAACAAAGGCCAGCATGATTAGGATTAATATCATGCGCTCCCAGGCAGCAATCGGCCCACTCGACTCCATGTGGCCAAGGCCATTATAAACTCGAAGCTTACATACGGCATTGAAATCACATGTCTAGCCCAGGACCAACTAACTAATTAAAAAGCTAGCCTCCATATACAATCATGCTCTACTACCATCAGCTCCCAGCATTGCTGCTTGCATCGAAAGCGGCTCCCCATCTGGATCTGGACAAGAAGAAGGCGAGGAAGGGTTCCTCTTGATGGAGGCCAACCAACTCCTGATAAAGTGGACCAACCAAATGCTCCCTACAGAGAGCAGGAGTCACTGGGTCGGAAGGTTGGAGCCTATGAAAAACCCGGACCGATTACTCCATCAAGAATAAGTTCAAGGCTGGTTCCAATCCCCTAGCTGTCTTTCGATCGGTAACCCAGCTTCAAAACGAAAAATATAAACATCATACCATCCGCTACTCGGACGGCTCAGTCACCCGGATGGGTTTTGGTATAGGGGTAACTGGACCGCAGCTAGTAGTCTGCTATAACCTTCCGATCCAATGTTCCATCATCTCGGCCAAAGCTGCTGCCGCCTTTATTGCGGCAACAACCTTCTCCGACAACCCAATTGCCGTGTTTACCGACTCGGCTAGTGTAGTGGAAGCCCTCGATTCAGACATCTTCAAACACCCGTGGTTCCAAGGCATCCAAAGGTATGCCCCACTCGGCACTACCTTTGTTTGGATCATGGGTCATTGTGGGGTACGTGGCAACGTCGAGGCCGACCCACCTGGCGACCTTTGGCAGGCAGGCAACTTCATACACCGATACAGTACCAGCCGCAAACCTGAAAAAATGGGCCGTCAAATCTTTCAACGACTCGTGGGCGTCCGCTCAGAACGTCCGAAAGGTTAAAGGAGATATCGTCCGATGGTAGGATCCTAAGAACCTTCGAATGCAGATGAAACTCCCAAGATTGAGAACGGGACACACCCGCATATCGCACAATTTCTCTGGCATCGCCCATTTTTTGAAGATATGCGAGGTATGCCAAGTACATCACTCCGTCGAACATGCCATTTGCTACTACCCTCAATACGAGAGCCTACGCATACTATACGGCATTGCCGAAAGCGTGCGGGATGCCTTAGCTGTTGACCCGGCTAGAACTGCGGCCCTCGAAGGTTTCCTCCGAGAAGCTGACCTCTTCGATGCAATTTAATCGAACTAAACTTGACTCTATTGTCGACAGTTGACCCCTCCACAAAGCCTGCTGTCGGTAGTTTCTATATCAAATCTGCAAAGAACCACAAACCACGACCACTGCTACTCACAAGGATTACGAACCAAACTTTCAAATATACCACGACCAGACAAGTACTAATTCAACCGACAAACGCAACGAAAAGGACATCCCAAGGTTAACGACCCGACAATATCGACTAATACCAAACGACTGTAGACAGCATAGAAAGCAAATACAGTTTAGGGCTTGGGGCAAGACAGCTTTTGATCATGAGTAAAATCGGAGTTAATTTTGAGTAACTCTGAGTAACTCGCGTTGCTCAACATAAAATACACATAGCAAACGATACTGTCAAGCAAAGCAAAGCAACAACATTTTAAACGGTGTGCTTGCAATGCTTTACTGGGAACATCATTCAGCAATTTAATGGCAATTGCACGTGTATGAAAGGAACTACAAGCTGTCCCCTCAAAATCGATGGAAGTCAGAGCTGCCATGCCGATGGCGTTTTATTAGAGGGATTTTTTACAATCTCTAGGAGAGTTCCAGTCAATCGCAAAGGGGATTTATGACAGTCTCAGTAGAGATTCCGAACAAGCCTAGGGGGAATTTCAGACAATCCCAGTTCGGTTTCCCAACAATATCAAAGGTAACTTCGGAAAATCCAAAGAAGGAATATGAACTATCCCAGGGAGGATTCCGGACAATCACAGGAAGAATTGCACTCAATATTGACGGGGATTCATGACTGTCCCCCCTGGATTCCATATAATCCAGTCAATCCAAAGGTTGATTTTGGACAATCCCAGTATTAAAAAATGGTATATGATGGTTCCTACATCCTTTCGACGATCGCTCATTGACAAACTTCATATAAGTTTCAGAATAGAATCAACTATGAAGTTGGCCAGAACTAACCTATTTGGACCTGAGATGAACAATTAAATAAAATACTGCATTCAACAATGCTTCTTTTGTGTTAAATATCGATCAACACAACAACACCAGACGATGAAAATTCAACTTGTTCCTGTCCAACCTTACGTGTCTATTGATGTCTTTTTGCAGGAGTATCAGGGAAAACAACGAACGCTTCTGGAGAGAGTTGACCCTAACTCTGACATTTTCTAGCTAAATATTCTCATAGATTTAAACCCCTCTTCCTTAATGAATGCTGGTAAATAAAATGTTGCTTATCACGAAAGAGTTTCCTCATTTCAGGCATGTAGTGCAACAAAATATGAATCCTCTTTGACCGATTTTAAGAGATTGAGTTTTAATTTTCATGAGCTGAATTAACCTTCTGAAAACATTTGGCCAAATTCTTACTTCCTTAGTCTTGAAATCACACCATCTAGTGTTTCCTTCCCGGGCAATATACCAGAATTATCATTTCTCGATTCCCAGAAAACTAGTTTGACTTCCCGAGAAGCAGTTTTTTTTTGTACGAAAACCATGTTAAACATATATTATATTAAAAATGACCACACAACTTTTGGGGAAAATTGATAGACATTTCCGGAGAAAGTTTGGCGAATCTTTTGTGCGAAGTCAGGAAAGCTTCCTGGCGAAGAATCTTCAAAACGAAACAGGTAGACGCTTCTGACATAAACTGTGAGAAACTCCCGGGCGAAGTTAGAAGAGACTCCCATGCAAATTTAGGCAGCCGGATGAAACTTTCAGAATAATTCAGAAAAGTTTTCCGTGGGATGTCCGGATGAAATGGGAAATAGTTTCCATTTCCAGCGGTAGGACTTCTGATTGTAATCTAGGACTTCTGATTATAATCTGATACTGTTGGAATGAAAAGATGATGAAACTTCCGTGCAACAAAGGACGAAGGTGGAAGATTCTGCCTGGGAAAGTTTTAAAAAAAATCTTCCAGGGGATGTTGGAAGAAACTTTCGTGCAAAGTCAGACAAAACCTCCCAGAGTAATCATAAGAATCCTTCCGAAGAAGCTGGACGAAATCTTCAAGGGGAAAATGGAAGAAACTTCCAGAAATTGTCCGAAAAATCTTCCGGGAGAAATCCTGACGAAGTTCAAGTTTTAATAAATAACTACCGAAAATATTTCCCGATTTCCGGGAAGAGTCTTCAGCTATTTTAAGATTCCCGGGTAATTATAAATGGCTGGGATATGGAAACACTACAACATCACCAAAAACTTCAAAGACATTACACTTTTGCCATCCATCCTAGAATGCAAAAGAAACCTAAACATCCCTTGGCTTGGACAAGAGCCATCTAACTTGGATCTTTTAATGAATGAAAACTAAATCTTGAAATCAAAACATTCTGTCAGACGGGGATTATTTGAACATTATTTGATGAAAAATATTAGACTACTTTGTTTGTTTTTGAGTAAATATTGAGTAACTCAAATTTACTCACTGCAAATATATTAACTCTGAGAACAGTTGTCTTACCCCTAGGTTTAGGGCACTCCCTTCTGACGGACCACACACGACGAGAGAGTGGGTTGAGCGAGGTAGGCCGTGCTTTGGATCTGACGTGTTTTGTTTATGTTTATGTATTTATTGTGTGTTTAGTGAAAATTTCGTAAGAAAATTGAAAAGCTCCTTCAACTGAAACTTAATCAATAATTTCGTGTGTAAGTGCTCGGTTGTTACAACAAATAGCAACGAACAGATTGAACCACGAGTGGCCAAACCGGTGGAAGATAGAAGAGTGCTGTGCTTGTAGATGGAAGCGAAAAAATTTCATCCCGTTAAATTTATGGATTTTGCGTTGCTCCAGATTTTTAGATTTTTTTAACATATGTGGATTGTATCAGACGGCCAAGACGTATTTCAAGACTATACATTCCGTGCAAGCTTTACCACAAACCGGATTACCCTGTGAAGCGAACCGTCTACAATTGCGACTTCCCCTCTAACACATCATGCCAGCTTGTTAGGTTCACTTGGCCAGATTTGGTGAGTTCGTTCCATTTTGTCCTTTACAATATTTTCATACTTAATTTCTGAGTACTAGTACTAGTGATTCTACAAACATTTCCAACTCATTAAATACGCGTCAATCATGCAATACCGCTTGGTTGAAAGTCCCAGTACATTATTAATGATTCCCACATTGAAATATATTGGAGCGGGGATTATTATATACGAAAAAAAAACTTCGGAATGCTTGCGTTCTTGAAATGGGCTTTAGGAGTTAGGATAGAGCTGTCACCTTCTAACTCCTGGATTCTATCCATAATGCCACTGCCAGTCAGTGGGAGTTAGATTGTAAATAAACACACACACTCCCTTCTAGAGGGCCACCCAAACATTGGGGGAGGTCCTTCTGGACTCCCCATATCACAGGGGAAGTGCATTCTGGGCTCCGCTTAAAAAACTCTGCAAATTGGGAAGTCCGTTCTGGGGTTTTCAGAAAGTCTCTTAAATAGAGAAAACCAACCATAACACTCCACGACAAAATATGATTAAGTTTTCGCTTGGTATGTAATGAACAACAGAGATACGGGATAGTTCATATATTTTCAGTGGTTGATGGTTATTTAAATATACGAATGGTACTGCCTAGGACGACAACCACGGCGACTATGACGGTGCCTACGAATTCTATCTTCTGTGAATGTTTCTAGTTGGAGACCTAAATATTAAAAAAAAATCATAGAACGCTCCTGCTCAACCAATGTTCACTTGCCACTTCAAGCCACTGCCACTTGAAAGAACTGCTCATGTTTAAAATAAAGAAAAATAAGGTTTTTGATCTAATTTCCGTCCTACTAAGCAAGTCCCATGCTTTACCTCTTTCTTGAACGGGTTTTATCAATAATTTAAATGTTTCTATCAAATGACTTCTAAATTTAATCTCCTTTCCATAAGTATCGTTGAATTTGATAATTAACCACACATTTTGAGATATTGTTAAAAATCTAACGCTACTTCTTGATTGCAAATTCGTCCTACGAAATCCGTCCAAACGTATTGAAACGCCATTGGATTTTCTTCGTCCTACGGATGAAGGTAGAAAATGCGAGTTCGTTAAGAGCGCTTCTTTTGTTTTTAGAACAATGAAATAAATATTCACACAATACGCTCTAATAGGCTTTGTGTTGCTTTCTGCTCGATAGAACGTAAATGGACGATTACGATGAAGTAGCGCTCTACCCTACTGGTGCAAAATCATAAGAATAATTTCACCCTAAAGAACTGTTCATGTTTAAAAGATGAAAGAACTCTTAGAATTTTCTATTATTTTTCATCAAGTGTACTTCAGCCTAACGTAGCTGGGCGTAATGACCTGATACCACTAAAAACATTTGCAGAAGCTATTCTACTGGGCCATATGTTTTATAGTTAATAAAATTCAAATTGTTCATCAAATTCAATTCCCTAATATGTAAGTCATGATCCTCTTAATAAAATAGTCGCAATATTTTAGGAATATTTTATTCAAAAAAATTAAGCTTCACAATCACCATAATAAAGCGAGCATGCTATGCTTGTTTACTAAGTTAAATTTCGGCATTTTTTTATAAATATTATTTGAAATTAAAATGGTTTTCTGTATGTTTAAATTCATCTTTTTATTTCTACAATGACAATATTCAACCCATAAAACCACTTCAGGCAGTGCTCCATCTTCGTTAGGCGTTTGTTTGGTTTTCTCTTCACTGTAAAGTGCTGGAAGCTTTTCCACTGCGGTGAACCGGACCGGTTTGGCACCTGTAATTTCGGTAAACACTACAACGAAGCTTTCAGCAATGCATAGCAGGCTACACCGGTGTGATTGATGATGAGAGCTATCAGTCAGCGCCTACTGTTCGTTGTTTTGAAACGTGCTCGTTCTCGAAAACGTTGTGCGTTGATTGGCATTGCAATCCAAATGGTGGGACGCTAATGGCAACTTCTAATGGATTGACGTCATCACCGAGTGATGGTCTTTGCGGAACCGGTAATTGAATTTTAATACTACTTATCGGATGGAAGTTTGAACTGAAGTTAATAAAGATAAAACACAAGGATACCTTCTGCGTAGGGCAAAAAGTTACCAACTTTGAGTTTGGTTCATAGAACCCACGAGAATTCAAAGTAGCCACCGCGGATCATCCAACTTACCATTGCAGCTTTCGTCGGAATGCATGGTTCTGCTTCATTTAATCAGCTAATGGATTCCCATTGCCACCAGCACTGAACTTAAATTCACGGAATTCAATGCACGCAAAGAGCCTACTTCCGATGAGCCTCTGCCAGGATGTGTTCATGTGGTTGATACCACATTGGCGGATACATGCGGTTTTTCACCTGCCAATAGCGGTACCAGTATCATGATACGCTAATTATGGCAGAGCGAATCTGAGTAGGCTGAAAAAGCGATGTTTTGTGGCATCGCTGAGGTTTGAGGAATTGAAAGGTTTCGAAAATTGCACAGGAAACCGAATTGCAACATTCAGCTCGGTTCATGAGAATGCATTCTAAACGCAAATCCCATTGTCAAAAATTAGGAAAATTGTTAGGGTAAGTTTGCCAGTTATGGCACTAGTGCTCCAATTTTCGGTTGAAGACGTGCAAGCGTATCTAAAACACTAAGTTGCTGGCAAAGCGTAAACATCCAAGAAGAAGAAGAAACATATGTAATCCATCATCCAAGGATCTTAAATGCTGCTGGGGACCACATCTGATGGAACTAATTGCTAAAGCATCGAATGACACTTTAATCCAATTGAAAACTTTCCGATCAAGCTTCCGAAATACCTCCTAATTTAATCGGCTGGGATGTTGAAAGGAAAAGAAAATAAGATTTATATTTTAGTTAGTTAGGATTCGAGTTGTGGCAAGCTCATAATCGTTTGAGAATAATTGAATTTCATCAATGTTTTGTTTGGGAGCTTATGATGAGATGAGTTTTTACGATGTTAAGTGGACGTTAAATCATATTGAATGTCCCAAGAGTGTTAAAGTGAGTATAATAAAAAAAAGCTATTGAACTTTCTTTGATCAAAACAAATAACACATGTGAGGATAAATGGTACATACCGTTAGATGCATAAGAAAGAAAATTAAATGTTTCATCGTGCGGATGGCAGCAACTACCTACTTCATCTATTGTAATATGGATATTTCTTGAGCAAACACGCTATGCATTTCTTGGTTACATTTTCATCTTCAAACGGTAAAGTACTAAAGCATTTATGAATTTAAATTTTAATTGGATAACTGAAATAATGATCGACAAAGCAACTCCATGAAAACCAATTTGAATAGCAGGTACCTGATGGAGACGCATTGTGTACGGTGGCCAAGGAGATCAAGTGTTATTTGCTTACCAGAGTGATGAATTTCTACACCAGTTATCATTAAAAGTTGCTGATTATTCGCGTAGCATGGCAATGCAAATCATTAGTGTAGAAGCACAGATAAAATGTTGATGCTCGCTAAAAAGGTCCCTCCGGGCATCGGAACAGCAAGAAGCATAAAAATAACTACCGTTGGAGTGAGTGCAAACAACGTTTTTTATGCATTCGTAGGGAAAGTTACAGCACTGGAATAAACTACACAAGATGGTTGCATTGGGAGCAAGATAATCAGATTGACATAAACTTATTAGCCAACGTGTCAGGACGAACAGCTAAAGACGGTTTTTCCCTTTTTTTTTTCAAGACTTCGTTTCAAGCATGGCAAAAACTCCTTTCATCAAAAGTTTCCTCATGTTGTATGGTTGTGAAGGGTAGCATATGAACCACAGTAGGCCAACTAGGAGATAAACTGCGCTTGCCGGGTTGCTATTCTAAATACGAAATGGGAAAGCTCGCACTTTGCTGCAGGTGTTCTCTTACACTTGCATGGTGGCATAATTTTCTCGACTGCTTTGATGAATGGTTTCTCGCATTTGCCTTCTGTGTAGGGGAAGTAGGTGTAATATGGGCCAGCTGGGTTATATCACCAAAGACCTATTTTGGAGTACTTTTAGAGCAGAAATAGATCAGCAGTTCTGCATGAAAAACCATTAAATTTTGTTTGGAAAGTTCATGAAAAATTACTGTTGGTCATATTACCCTGCTGCTGCGTTTTACACCATTTTACCCTACTATGAATGAAAATATCTTTTCAGTTGGTGATTACGATTTTGCTTTGAAAGAAATGAGAATTTTATTGTCTGTTATGGAAATGTGTCTCGGCTTCTATCAACTTTGCTGCAAATTGGAATGCCACTTTACTTTGTTTAATACCAATAATATAAGTTTATTTTTTGATTATCTTGACATTTAAATCCGATAACAACGTATAGTAAATGTTATAAAAAAAATCAATAAAATGTTGGCTCAGCTTTTTGAACTGAATTATCAGAACGCGCAATTGTGTACAAATTTGAAGTGACTTTTTGGCAGTTGGCTGCTGCATTGCACAAACATTTGCTTATGTTGGAGGACATTGTTTTTGTGTATGAGGTTATAATGTAAAAGTGCAAATCAAGCACTTGAATGATGGGCCGGTCTTTCCAAAATGAACTTCTCTTTTCCTAGAAGGGGAGCTGCAAATGGAAAATAGCGTTCTTTTTGTTGCCGTTTGGCATGATACTTATTGCTGGAAGAAATGTATAATAGTTTTTGGCCGTCATAAAGAAAATGTGGGTAGTTTGGTTAGAATAGGATGTTGAGACAAATAGAAAAGTTATTGAGATTAGGAAGTTTGGTAATCAAAGTAAATCTGTGATAAATGTACCATGGTTCATTAAAATTCAGATAAATTGTTAGTGGGTAGTCAGATGCTAATATTCACACTCAGAAATAACTACTTTTACGTGAGACGTAATCCATATTGGACGTAAATTATGGAACGTAAAGAAACATTTCATGTAACATACGAGCACGACGAAGAGAACGTGTGATTGAATTTATTTTCTCGTTTCTTCCAACTGATTCTTATGTCAAAAGGTCCGCTTACATGTGTCGGTGTCAGAGAACGGAAATTCACATTACTTTTTCGTAGTGTGTTGGATAAGTGTATAAGACTGTCATTCTAAAACGTCAAGTTTGCAAACGCTTTGTTTAATTTTTAAAAAAATTCAACACTAGTATTGGCACTGTTCACATACATTTACAATTGTCTTAGATTGCACTCTTCCGATTTAACAAAACAGTAAAATAAAGTTTAAAAAAAAGGCGGTGGCCAACAAAATTCGTCGGAATCCGGTAAAGTCTATGAATTAAATGGCCAAGTACTATCAGGTGTCGCGTATGACGATGCAAACCATAGTTAAAAAAGATCTTGGCCCCTATCCTTCTAAACTGAGACAACGTCAACTTCTCTCAGAAGCAGCAAACAAGAAGCGGCTGGAAAGAAGCAAAATCACGAAGAAGTGGCTCGCGGATAACCCTGCCGTTGTTGTTAATTTATTCGGATGAGAAGCTATTTGACGTCAAATGTCAGTATCTGAGTTCGGCTTATCCCAACAACAAATTCGTCTACAGACCGCATAAACCAGATTAGGTGATGATTTGGGAGGAAATCTCCTGTTTTTCGCATTCCGGATGGGGTAAAAATAAACCAGGAGGTATATCTGAACTTTTTACAACAGAAGGTGTTGCTGTGGGTCCAGTCAGAGTTCACAGTCACAGAAATTTGCTTCACCCAAGATTCTGCACCTGCCCACGCAGCCAAATGCGTTCAAGCGTGGTGTAAACAGAACTTCGATCATTTTTGATCGAAGGAAATGTGGCCTCCTCCGGATATTAACTCGCTAGATTTTGCGCTTGGGAAATGGAAATTTTGGAAGCAGCTGTTAGGAAGTGTCTTCAAGCGTGGTATAAGAGCTTTTACCAAAACAATAAAGCTTTATTTTAAATATGTATCTTTCAAGGTTGTTTAAAAGATGCTTCTACTTCTATATCGTACACGTATAGTGATCAGGGCTGGTAGCAGGTCACTTTTTAGTGACTGTTTCGAGTAGCTGTGTTGCTGTGGTGTCGCGTCGCGTCGGTCGGTTTTTCATTTCGCTTGTTTTTGGTGCTTTGCCTCCCTCCCAAGAAGAGTTTTACCAGGTATTTTTTTTCTTGGTGCTGGCTGTCGTGACCTGACGGAGCTTTTCAGCCTCAGCCATATGTCTGAACAAACAGCAAGCCGTTAATCAGGTACAACAGCTTCACAAATCAGTGATGCTGCTCCGCTTCCATTGCTGCTGCTGCTGATGTTGTTACTGCCGCTGCTGCTGCTGATGTCCTTCGCTGCCAATGATAGTTGTAATTGTGAAAATTGAATTGTAGTTGATGGATTGATTGACCTGGTTAATGCAAACGAAGTTATATTGAAGGACATATTAGTATTGTGAATAATATGAAAAAAAAATCCATCCGCTATCACAGTGTGCTGTATCTTTAAAAAATTAACACAGTGTGCATTGACAAATTTAAAGTATTTTCACAGACAAACAGACATAACACTCGCAAGTAGTTCATCGAACAAGCACCACCACCAGTTCATCGAACAAGTACCGCCACCTGTGGCGCGCATAGTCAATTCCCTTGCGTTTGACGTTTACACACTACCGCCATCTGTTCAGCGTACTACCCACCACAGTGTACTCAACATATGGCGGTAATGTTTTAGTGACGATGTTTTAAAGTGCGAAATATTCGTCTGTTTGTATGTGGTATTTTGCTGGCGATTCTTTGTTAATCTGAAAGATTCGATTGAACATCTTTTTTATTTAACTTATGACGAGAGGATGTAATTTTAGTTCAGAGTCAACGTTGAAGTCGATTGGAATGATAATGATTTGGGTGAATTGGGCTGTACGTTGATGTTGAGATTGATGGCATGATGGAAGGTGATAGGAATGTTAAAGTTAATGGGATATACAAACTGACTATTATATTACATGTAATGATGATATTAAAGATACTGTTTAAATTGATTACGAATTTGAAGTAGATGCAATGTTAAAGATAATGATCATGATTAAATTTATGTGAATGTTGAAATTCATGCTTATGTTGACGCTGATGTTTGTGTTGTAGATGATAGCCAAGGTTGCAAAGACTCATTTCAGCTAAAACAATGTTTTTCTAAATTATGAAATAATTAGATGCCATGATCAAATTTTGAATTGGTAGGATACAAGAAGAGGTTGCAAAGAATGTGTTTGACATATTAAACCTGTTTATTTCACTTCATGAGAGTAACAATCAGCGATTTTTCACAAACTCACTCACTCACTCACTCACTCACTCAGCGATCAGCAAATCGCTGATTGTGACTCATAGAAAGCAAAATTTACAGGTTTTATGTTTCCAACGCATACTTTGTAACCTCTTCTTGTAAGTTAAAAGTAAAACATGCCATCATACCATCTTTTGGTTTTATTATTCCGAAAAACATTATTTTAGCTGAAATGAGTCTTTGCAACCTTGATGATAGCAATGATAAAGTTAATGATAATTTTGAAGTTGATGATGAAACTGAAGTTAATGATAAACACTCGTATGTTTACGACATGCCATTTTTTTAAACGATAGTAATACCACAAACGAAGTGACAGACGGAGCGGCTCGAAAACTTTGGTGACTAACCTTCTATTGCAATTTTTCAGTGTACCACATGGCAACACCACTACTACTGGATTGTACCACATGGCAACACTACTATTGGATTGAACTAGCATTTTCACACCAACTATATCCACCACACTGGCGTTCTGCCTTCCGGAGGATGCACGCGAATGAAGTGTCAAGCAAAAATTCGGTGCGAATGAAAAACTTCACACACACACACACACACACACTCACACACACACACACACACACACACACACACACACACACACACACACACACACACACACACACACACACACACACACACACACACACACACACACACAGACACACAGACACACACACACACACACACACACACACACACACACACACACACACACACACACACACACACACACACACACACACACACACACACTAAAAAATCACTTTTTACACCAAAAAGTCACTAAAGTCAGTATTTCCATAAAAACAGTCTCTAAAGTCACTTTTTCATCACTAAAATAGATTGAAATTTAAAAATATCAACAAAATAATTAAATTGAGTACTTGGCACTAAGAAAGTCTACAGTAATTTTAACAAAATATACGTATCTGTTAAAAAATTGAAAATTTTAACCAGGGTGACCAGTGAACCGCAAAACTTTAGAACATCAGGAAAACTCCTTTCCCAAAAAATAAATTGTAAACCTTGGAAACTTTCCAAAGGTATTTGTCTGTGATAGATTTTCAAAAATCTTTCAAGAATGATCAAGAACTTTAAAAAATCCAAGCAAATTTTAAGAGAATTTTAAAGGTTTCTAGGGATGACACCACGATATATCAGAGAAGAATACCAAAGTACAGACTACGAAAGTCTCATGTAAAATTAAGTGCTCTGAGGACCGATTTCTTCTTCTCCGCTTGAATCTTAAGCCAGGTTTACCTTTATAGTTAAACTTGGCTTAACATATACGAGAGTCGTTTTTGATTATTATTTAAATTATTAGAGGTGCAAAATTCAGCTCCGAAACAATTTTAGAAATAATTCTAATTCAATTGAGAGTGCATTTTAACGAGAGTTCTGAGAAGAATTCTATGATGATTGGATGAAGACTCTAGGTTCAATTCTAATAAGAATTCAAAATTAGTGAAATTTTGTTAAAGGAGCTCTGATGAAAATTCCATGAAAATCCCGTTTACTCCAAATAAATTCCGAGAAGAATTCCGATGGAATCGAAATTTGAGGGTTCGATCTCAAAGGAATTCTGAGAAGGGTTTCAAAGTTTGTGATAGATTTTTGTTTTGAGAATTCTGACGAAATACTATGGGGATTCTAATTAGAATACGAATTGAATTTCCAATTGAATTAAGAGGAGAATTCCAAGCTTATTCTAAAGGGTGCCCACGATGAAATTGCCACACTATGAAATTGCTCTAACTTTTTAACCGTTGGGTAGAATTTAATGAAAATTTGGGTGGATTTAGTTCATAGTGCATTATTTACATTAGTTTTATGCATTAGTTTTAAATTCCTGTGATCAAAACTCGCGGAAATGGAGTCGAAAGAACAGCTCGTGCGTGATAAAATCTTGCGCATTCATCACGAGAACAAGGATCTCTCGCATCGTTCCATCGCTAAAACGTTGGGAATCGCGAATTCCACGGTGTCGCGAATGATTAAGCGGTTCGAGGAACGGTTGACCACCGATCGGAAGCCCAGAAGTGAAGGAAAAAGTATTCCGTACAACACCAAAAATCACAACCGCGTAGTTGGGGCCTTCAACCGAAATCCGAACGCCTCCGTTAGGGATGTGGCTAAGAAGCTGCACCTAAGCCGAAGTTTTGTCCAGAAGGCCAAAACTAAGGCTGGGCTTCGAACGTTCAAGGTACAAAAGGCCCCTAATCGCGACGAGAAGCAGAACAAGTCCGCCAAAACCCATGTCAGGAAGTTGTACCTCAACATGCTGACGAAAGTTGAATGCTGCATCATGGACGACGAAACATATGTGAAGGCCGACTTCAAACAGATCCCCGGCAACCTGTTTTTCACGGCCAAGGATAAGTTCAGCGTTCCGGAGCATGTCCGCACTCAGAAGATGTCCAAATTTGCGGAGAAATTCCTGGTTTGGCAAGCCATCTGCACGTGCGGGAAGCGGAGTGCACCTTTCGTGACCCAGGACACGATGAACGGACAGGTGTACATAAAAGAGTGCCTCCAGAAGCGGCTGCTTCCTCTCCTGAAGGCCCACAACGTCCCAACAATCTTCTGGCCGGATTTGGCCTCATGCCACTACTCCAAGGACGTACTGAAGTGGTATGCGGACAATAAGGTCAATTTCGTGCCGAAAATGTTCAACCCTCCCAACACTCCGGAGCTCCGCCCCATCGAGAAGTACTGGGCGATTATGAAGCAGCACCTTCTTAAACGACCTAAGGTAGTGAAGACAGTCGAGGAACTGAAGAAAGTATGGGTTTACATGCAAAAAACGGTTGATTCACAGGTTGTGCAGAATCTTATGGCCGGGGTTAAGGCCAAGGTGCGGGCATTTGCGTATGGACTGTAAATAAAATACGAGTAAAATGGTAAAATGAAGTTTAATAGTTATTTCTCAATCCCTGAAAATTTGATGGCAATCGGATGAAAACTCGAATTTTGCGAATCAATTTTGTGTGTCGTGGACACCCTTTAAGCAGAAATTTATGAAATTTCTGAGGTTAATTGCATGGAAATTCTAAGAATGGATTTATGGAAGGAGCCTTCAGTGAGTTCCTAGAAGAATCAATAAAAAATCGAAAATAATCTACTTTAACTAATCATGTGTTATGACTTCATCCGTGAATTTAACGATTTACATAGTCGGAGATGCTTAACGTCAAATATCAGACTTAAAGTGGAGATTTTATACGATAGATGAGGAGATTAAATTATAGCGTTGATAGTTCCATTATAACATAAGTAACATAAATCCTGGGAATACTTTCAGGTGTTTAATTGACGGCATGAACAAACACACATATGTCAACCAATGCACTTGTCACGCTTATCTTTACTACTACTGAACTGTCAAACTCAAATTGTGCAGTAGTTTCCATTTAAAATGTCGTACAAGCTGGATTTATGTGCACAAGTCGCCAACCTTTTTGCACGGCTCAGTACAAATGAAATTCTAAGCGTGTTCAAAGACAAGCCAATATCAAAATCAACTATTTATCGTGTTTTGAAGGATTGTCGTGATGGCAAAGAACCGGAAAATAAAAAGAAATGCGGTCGCCCAACAAAATGGAGTGCCAGAACAACCAAAAAATGTTGTCAAGTGCTGAAAACAAATTTGGTCAATCAACACGCAAATTAGCACGAAAATTTCATGTTTCAACATGACAATCCATCGGATTAACAAAAAATACAACGTAATCTATCGGAAACGTCATTGTGCTCTAAAATATACACAGCAACAACTCTAAAAATACCGAAATGTTGCCGTGCACTTCGTCGCGAACCTTTTGCGAATGGAAAATGCATCATTTTGGAACTGAGCAAAAAATACCATTTGTATCGAAAAAGAACAATCCATCAAACGTGCCTCAAGGCTACGGTGTACGACAACGGCTGGGAAACTCAAATTGAGCAACAATTGTTTGATCGAATCAAGCAAAATTTAAAAGGATCGAATCAAGCAAAATTTAAAAGAAATCGTCAAAGACACCGTCCAAACCCTGATTCAACAATTTCGCTGCACATTGTGAAAAATCGAAGATAATGGTCCATTGAGTGTACTGTAAATACATGTTTCAACAGTTTATAAATAGAATAAAATACCCTGAAGAAGATTTTAAAATTAAATTGTTTGATTTCAAATGGCATGCTTTTGATTTTTTCCCAGGACTTATGTTACATATGTTAGTACGGTAGTGTGAAAATTGTATATACAAAGTAAAAAGCGAGCAAATGACAATTTTAAGGAAGATACGAATCGGGTAGTTGTTTACGTCAGATGGCGACTTGAGTGTGAAACAATCGATAGAATTGTTCCGCACATCAGAGATACATGAGTAAATCGGCGATCATCCCTTTTGCCATTGGTGGCAGGGGGAAACACCCCTTACCATCCCTCATTGACGCATGAGCTTGGTAAAGGAGATGCTCTACCCTATTCGTCCCTTTCTCACAATTGGTCCATTGTTCGCTTTCTACTTTCTATATACAAATTTCAAACTGCCATAATATAACGGAACTATCAACTCTTTACTTTCATCTCCTCATATATCGTATAAAATGTCCACTTTAATTCTGATATTTGAGGTAAAGAATTTCCAACTACGAAAATAATCTATTTCCAAAAAAATTGTTTATTGTTCTGCAAAGAATTTCAAGAATGCAATATTATTTTTGTAAAAGCTTATTTGCCTCTAAATTTAAGAGAAGGGGAATTATTCTAAAACAGTTTTTGAGATCATTTTGAAGAAATTCTGTGAAAAGTTCATAGCGAATTATCAAAGTTATCTACCTAGATATATCAAATATTTAAAGATTTCGAACGCAGAATCAAATTCAAGATCATAAAAAATGGAAATTACTATTTGCTAGTCATCATGTATAACGTAAGCAAAAGTAAATTATTCAAATCACTTCAAATACTCTTCACAAGAGATTCCATTGTGAGATTCGATTAAATTAGAGGAATTTATGAAATTTGATTTTAAGATCCATGGCATAAAAAGTTTATTTCAATATCTAACCGTATTTAAATGGTTACTTATATAGTATTTAAAAGTCACTATTTGGTCACTATTTCCGCAATTTTAGTCACTAAAGTCACTACTATTATATCGCATCAGCACTACCAGCCCTGAGTGATGAAGTTGAACAGATTCTCCAAACCAATGTAAACAAGGGTTTTACAGAAGTTGTGGTAAATAATTTGTGCAATTATGACTCCATTTTTTTTCCAACTTTCGAAAAACTGACAGCGATAAAAATTGGGTGTAAGCAATACACTCTAAACTACTTCTACCCAAATTTTCCAGAGAACATACCAAATAGGCGATTTTCCACAGATTTTTTTTTTCGAGATGCTATTTTAAAGGGGACACCCTTTAATTGCCTACATTTAGGCGTATTTTTTCGATCTTGTATCAAAATATTCAGTTTTTTTCTAAACCGAAATTTTTGTTGACATTTTAAAACTAGATTATTTTTCAGTGAACACAAATCAAGCATTTATAATGACTTCTGAATAAAAACCTGCATGATCAACTTCACTTAAGATTTAAAAAGTGGCATTTATTTTGTTAGTATAGAAAAGTATTTTTTTTATGCTCAAAATATAGTTGGAAAATATTCAGGTTTATCGGTAAAAAGTAATAAACTTGCGCCCTTTTTACGGTAACTCCTTTTTCCTAACTACATTCACACTGTCAACTATGTGAAAAAAGCAAGAGAAAATCAGACTGAGCGCATTTTTCGAAGGGTGCTATGATGATCAACAGATTATGGCGTCATTCCTTCTTCGTTCGACTCGACACCAGCCAGAGGGCGATAATGGGTAGGGGGGTGGAACAAACATAAGGCGCCACATTGTCGGGAGAAAATTGCGATTGCTGTCTCGTTAGCCTATTTCAGTCGGGTAGCGGAGGCTCGGAAATGGTTGGCCCTGCTAAATTTAAAATGTTCCGCTGAAATTGGATGTCAAAACTAGGAAGGGAAGTAGTTTCATAGGTCGAACTTGAAAACTCTGCATGTGGATATAATCCTAAATAGAGATTGATTGCTGCGGAAGGGAGGCGAATTCTATTATTAGAATTGATGACATTCGAGATTTTTTTTACGACTAGAAAGTGACACTGCTGTCGCTCAGCTAAAAACTTTTTTAAGAAAGGAACATTCTAAGCAACCGACAAAAATATATGTCTTAGCTCGGCGTTATTCAATTCCCGGTAGTTGACGGTGATGGAATGTTTGTTGGCATCTGAACAAATACATAGAAGACAAAGAAAGAATAAATAAGTAAACACCTACATTACATTTCCTAGCAGGCTTAGATCCTGGTTTCAAAGTTATGAACGATGAAAGAAAGCTGTGTAGTAGGGTGGTTCAACAATCGGATCTTCCTCCCAACATTTGAGCTGATTTGGTTGCGATTTCATACTGCACTGACCTTTTGATGTTTATATGGGAATTACTATGGGAAAATAAAACTTTTTGTTCAACTCGTCCTAACCTTTCGTCATAATGATAAATGGATAAACTTACTATCTGTGCATATAGAAATTTCTCTCAGATACATATCTTGCTCAAGACTTAGAAATAACTAATTTTACACGAGACGTAATGAATATTGGACGTAAATCATGGAACGTAAACAAACTTTTCATGTAAAATTAGGTGTTCTTAAACCGAAACATAAGCAACTCAACGAAGAGAACGTTTGATTAAATTGATTTTCTCGTTTTTTTTCAACTGATTCTTATGTCAAAAGGGCCGCTTACATGTGTCGGTCTCAGGGAACCGAAATTTACACGACTTTTTTGTAGTGTGCATATTTTAATTAAACGACAGGATATTAGTCATTAATTAATTATGAAGATGATGTTCTTCTGAAATGCTTCATCAACTGCTCAGCAGGCAACATTGATGTACTTGGTTCGAAAAATGGGACCAAATCTAGGCAACTATGAGATACTATAACAAGTAGTGTTGGCCTGAAAGCAGGTTATCGGATTCGAAATCAATTAATAACTAATGCCCATGACATTAAATCAAAAACTGGTCTTAAGCTAAGTAGAAGGTGAGAAAATTTCACAAAAGAAAAAAAGCAGTCGTCCGTTGATCATAAGGAAGGTAAGAGGTCGTAATCAAATGAGCTCAAACTTTGGGAGAATGATTTGGAATTGATTCAGCAAAATCGATATGTTGAACCACCCTAATGTATAGTGGAATAATATTGCCAAGAAACCTACTCATCGTTTCAAACCACTCTTATAATCATCACAGGATAATTGAAGTAGGTAGCAACGCCATCCCACCTGGCTTCCGCTTCCTGAAGTTAGATTCAAAACCTGGTTCACGCGACGGAGAACTTCGAGTTGTTGCAAAGGTGGTTGTTTATTTATTCCATCCATTTGTTGTCTGTGTATTTCTGTGTTTGCTTCCAGAATTGTACTCATACACTTTGTACAGACTTTGAATAATAAACCATCTGCAGCCAGATCTCAGCTACCACGATAGAAGGTTGTAGTCATCGTCGTTGTCATTGGTATCTGGAGAGAGTGTCATTTAAATGTTGATAAGAGCAAGCTCCTATCCCTTCTACTTGGCGGTGGTGGAATAACAAACCTTGTATGTTCTGTATTTCCGGCATTGGAAACAAGCGGTCGCAACTTGCAACCATTTGGATTGAAGCAAAATTAGTTCAGCTCTTACACTACCATGTTTTTCTGCTTCGGTGTACCGTAATCTAATTAGAGTTCCCAACGGGAAACGTGCCCTAAGTTGAGTTTGCTATAGAACATTGCCTTAATTATTTGATGATTACTAACAACATTAGAATCTAAATGCGCATGTATACAAAACTTGAGTTCATTTACATTAATTTGACATTTTTGCCTGCATGTTGCCTGTTTTCTGTAAAAAATTAATGATAACTGAATTAAAATTCCTGCAAAATGCTAATGACTAATAA
Organism: Ochlerotatus camptorhynchus; assembly: GCF_037179485.1. Classification (NCBI taxonomy): domain Eukaryota; kingdom Metazoa; phylum Arthropoda; class Insecta; order Diptera; family Culicidae; genus Ochlerotatus; species Ochlerotatus camptorhynchus. The sequence goes on from NW_027040672.1 coordinate 1,902,392, forward strand.
TCATTGAACGCCTTGAAATAGGTACATTTGTGAGAAAGGAGCTTGCCACTGGGTAGCGGGAATTTTTTATTCTTATAGTCATTTTAACACAATCGAAGTGTGCCTTGCTTCTAAATGGACGTGAACATTTTACGGTTGTCAAATATCGTCTATGTGTTTTCACCGCGTTTTTTTTTCGATTTTTACCGGAGGCGCTCTGCCACTTGATAATATTTTTCTAGAGAAAATCGCATACCAATAAACTCTCACTTGCCTCCAATCATCTAGAACAACGTTTTGCTCCGGAAACTGATTGAACAAGTTCAACAAGCGCCTCTGCGCGACGTCTGAGAGGTTTTTGAGCAAGTTGAACTTGATTCTATTTAGCAGCACAGTTGTCACCAAACAATTGTTGTTACTTGTATGTAACTTATTTCCTTCGTTTACAAGTTGCAGCAGCTAATTGTGGTGGAGGTGAGCTGCTTGTGATTAATTAAAGAAGCATGATTTGGAATTATGGATGTGTGAAATTATTTAAAGATAAAAATCTGATGCGCAGATAGGCTGACAACATCGAGTACTGAATTGGCTATATATTCGCTAAAGAAATAATTACGTACATTCTCATCAGTTTAAAGTTCTCCTTAGAAGAGCTTAAAGTTCTCCATAAAATTCGCCTGAAATTCAAATCCCATTCAACATTTTCTGCATGGAATTTAAATGTGCATCCATCCTAACGTCTTGAAAATAATCCTAAATTTTTAGTCTAAGATTCAATAATTCCGTATTAAAATTTAAAAATTCAGACTCTCCCTTTCCATGTTTCAATTGAATGCACCATTTAGGTCGATTGCATCCAGAAGGTGGCATTAGAGGAAACTAGGATTCTGTTACTTTGGAAGTGTCCATGTAGATAGGTTAAGAGGGGTAGAATTGTGTTCAAGATTCATATACAGATTTAAATAAAAACATTTGGATGATTATCTATGCATGGGCAGGACAAGTTTATGGTCAGCTCTTCAGCATATTTAGAAATCTTGCAGTTGAAACAATTATCGCAATTTAAAGATTTCTTACAGTCAAATTTTCCACTTTCTTAAATTAACAACATATTTTAAAAATTCGGAAAATTTAATTTGTGGTTGAGTTTTTGCATTTTAATATCATTGAGAAGCATGCAAGTGCTAAAAATTAAATGCAGAAATATACTTCTACGTTTTAATATAACTTCTTATTGCAAGTATTGTTATTTAAAAATTTATTTTTTACCGATTCTCCTGATTCGTAAAAAAATATTTGTTCCAGCCTTATGTTTCATTTAAGAAATAAAACAAAGCTAATCCCAGTCGAGTCAAGCTACTTTTTTCGGATGATCAAACTGTGGCCAGAATAATTTTAAACTTTGAATTATGTAAAAACTTAAAAAGCAAACAGTAAAGAATCAAATTGAATCGTTCTCGGCATGTCTTCGCCGTTTGAATTTAATTTATGTCGTTCAATTTATCGACGAAATTGAATCGTAACGTTGCTCACCTCAGTGCATAACCCTTGCTACCATTGTCGCTTACTGTGCACCTGCTACATAGACTGCTTTCCACAGTTTCATTGAAAATGGAACAGACAACGACAGAGTGAGCTGTGACTTTTTATTGATTGTCTTTGCATCGACTGCTTGGTAAAAACTTTCAATCGTATAAATTTGTTTAATTTTCCGAATCGAATTCCATTTGATCTGCATTTATCGCCTCATTTGTCACATTCGCCAACCAAAAACATTAATCTGTCAATTCCCATTTGGGATTCATCCGTTGTGTGCAGTCAAGAAATCAGTTGGAAAAGCATTTCCCCCTTGATCGCCGTCGAGTTTGGCAAATGCAAAAAAGACAATGGAAGGAAATATTGAATACCAAGTAGGGTATTGCACTACTTTGGCATATGGGACCCATTTCCACCATACGTGTCCAATTAATTGCTTACGACTAATTTACGGCTGTAAAACAAATTCATACAACCTTTAGAAAAACGGATTTAATGCCGACGAAGCGAAGTGAAGCATGCCGAAATGGTGCCGCACTCTACCATGTTCGTAGGCAGCGAAGCGAAGTAGGTCATGGAAATCGCATGCGAGAGTAAGAAATCTATGTTTTTGAATTGTTCAAACGTTTTCAGCCCAAAGAGATAAAAAATAAATCATTTTCAGCCTGATCTTGGACTAAAACTGTTGAAACATGTAAAGCATAACGATTGTAGCTCATTTGTTTTGCGTTTCGTTGCGTTGCGTTTGTAAAGGAGTAATTCGTAGATTGCATACTGGCAACTGTTATGCATCTACTTTAACGTTCTTATTCTGATTGCTTAAGGAAAAATATTAGGAAGTGAGTAGTTCTCCAATCAAAGTTCAAAACAATAAACGGATGACAGGAAAACTCTCATCCGAATCCGATGATTCCAAATGCTACGGATTTCTGGAAATTAAGTTTGATAGAAACGTCTACTCAAGTTAGAGTGCAAGTAACGAATGAAGTTTTATTGAACAATTTTACCATCGCTTACTATGTTCTAACATCCCCCTTAAGCGGGAAATCCTGAATTCCTAACTGATCCTAACGGTATCCTTTGGAACAGTCAGCATACCCAACCAGGATACATGGCCTCGGCCTCGGATCCCATTTCTTCCGATTAACTTTTGGGATATACGATCCGAAAACTCGTAGATTTGAAACATCTGGCATCGTTCCAGTAAATTCTTCGATTTAAATGATTTTCGTACCTTTTGTTGGCGATCTGTTAATCAAGAACACCGCCATTGAGGTTGCTTCAGCCCAAAACCGCTTGTTCAATCCAGCATCGAAGAGAAAACATCTGGCGCGTTCTTCGATCGTCCGGTTCATCCTTTCCGCAAGTCCGTTTTGTTGCGGATTATAGGCAACCGAGGTCTCGTGACGGATGCCACATACCTTCAAGAACTGCTCGAATGTATTTCCGACATACTCGGTTCCGTTGTCGGTCCGCAAACGCTTGATAGATTTGCCTGTCTGCTTCTCGACATACGCTTTGAATTCCACGAACGCATCAAATGCCTCAGCTTTGGATTTCAGGAAATAAGTGTGTGTCTTCCGGCTGGCATCGTCTATGAAGGTAATGACATATTTGCTTAATCCTAGCGATGTTTTCTCCATTGGTCCACATAGGTCCGAATGGACCAGCTCCAGCAACTCAATGGATCGTCTACTCACCGAATTGAACGGTTGCTTGTGGTGCTTACCTTCAGCACACTCGATGCACGTTGGTATGTCCTGAAAATTTTATGTTTTAGCTGTGTCTAGAAAAACTATCCTACTGAGATTTTTTCTGACTACATTTTACATTTTGATTTTACATAGGAAATGAATATTAGCGTACAAAGTTCAAATATGCTGTAAACTAGTCCGGAGATGAACCAGCGTCTGGCTGAAAATCTCCTTAATAAAGACAACCAACCTGTAAACTAGTGTTATCAATGACAGTCTGTGTTTACTTCTCGACTGTAATTCAAGCCAATGCGAGAAGCGAATAAGCCTTCATTTTGGTGCTTATGAGTGTCTCAGTAGGCTTGTGGTGACAGTAAAATAAACTGGGTTGCTAGGATCGAATCCAAGCGAGCAACTAGAGTGGAAAAATTAGCATTAATACAGTACATGAACTTTTACTGCATGTGTTTATTTTTGTGGCCATAAAAATTACATGAGATTTTCTACATGATTGAAGTGCATCCTCTTGGATGGAATATTAAAATTAATTTTTTGCTGTGTATGATCTTTTCCACTTTGTAATTTCGTCTGAGCTTCTAATCAGTTTTCCCCAGTGCACTCTGCTCTTTCGTGGCATACTTCAATAATTAGGTAACAATTATGCTGTCCATAGCACCATCGACCACAACTACAGATACGGAGCGAGAGTGGACAAAACATGCTAAAAGTTGGCCATTTTCAATGGACTAAGTTTGCATGATAAATAGCTCATAGCAACACAGAGAAAGTTGTTTGCGATAGAACCGACCATTGTCCATCCACTCGACCTGGAATTTGTTCGTCGAGAAAGTTGTAAATTGTTGTCCTACGATATTCCCCACGTGGTTGGTTCTAAATTGTCTCCCTAATTTGCGTACAAGAGGATTAATTATGAATTACGGGCTGCTGGTACTTCGTATGAGCGAATAAATGAATCAACTTTGTTGCTGTAGGAACGTGTTAGCTGTAATTGAATTGAGAAGAAAAGCTATCTCCAAGGTGATCTAAAAGGGCTACTAATTCAAATTTTCATTAAAATTGTGCCTACTTTATTAGTTTTTGATTGTCTTGCCCCCCGTCTCGATGAGTCTCATCGTCACCCACTGGGCACCATAGCCGGTCGACGAATCTAGAACCGCACTGCCGTTCATACTGGTGACAACGCTCTGATGAGACAACAAAACCTCACTCCCAAGGTCCTCTCCTGATACTTTCCTTCGACAACCTCAGATAAGCCACGAGTATTCATCCTGGTTCACTTGCACGTTTTAAAACTAAGGATGATAAAACATGCTTTGACTATTCGCTCGTAAAGCCCGTTGCAAAGTTGCATCGTAAATTATTTACCCTAATCTGAATAATGTTTTCATCCTACCTGTTGGCAATTTATGTAACAATCTAAACACACATATTTATTACTACTTTTCATATGAACTTTTGTTTGTTTTTGCGATGAACTTCTATTCAGTTCTAGAAAGCATCAGAATAATTTACTGTTTGCGTTTTTCTCCTTCATCCATATTAGCGTTTGTATCCTGCATCCATATTAGCAAAACGATGCGAAACGACATAGCAAGTGCAAATTTTAATCAAACCACCGATAAACCGACATGAAACTTATGCCGAATTTAAATTTTCAGCGATCCGATCTGTCAAAACCATAGGAATAGATCAGACACAAAGCAAATGAGCATTTCCACGCCAAAGGAAGAATCGGAAAACTCGGCCTTCTTCTTTGTTTCCCTTGATTTGTTTTCCGGCTATCTTGATTTAGAACTCCAAGTCAGTGTTCCAAGTTAATTTTCAAAAAAAAAGTTCCATCTGAATTATAAGGTGAGTTCACATTGATGGCTGTCCTGGTCCATTTATAATCAAAATGCCAAAAAAGATCAAAGAAGAATTACTAGACATATCTTACGATAATTTCAAGAAAATTCTAACTGAGTTTAATTTTGAAGATAGGCCCAAAAATAATACTAGGGAAAATTCCATGATAATTCTAATTTAATTTCAGAAGAGAGTTCCAAGATGTCCCGAAAGAAATTCTGAGAAGGACACCCAGCAAATATATTCTAATGGCATCTCAAGAAGAATATTGACAGGATTGAACAGAATTTCAAGATGTTTTCAAGGTGGATTAATTAACATTTATATGGAGAATTAAATCGAATTTATTATAGAATTACTATCTTTCATAATTCAATAAACAATCCGTAAATTAAAAAAAAAAATAATTAAAAATTCGATATTTTAAGATTCTGCATGTAATTTCTGAACTGTAACAAAGACAATTTCAAGTGAATCTCAGAGTGAAATGAATTTTCAAAGAAACTTTGTGAATGCATTTTGTTTATTGTTGCCAATTGATTTTCTCTGTCAGTCACTGCGGCCGGCACTGCGGTAGTTCGTGCGACGCAGTGGCAGTCTCAGCATGAGGTTGTTACGGAGTGGTCGGGGTTGCACGTTTAGGTCAATTTGCCTCAGGATAGCCTCACAATCTATTCGTCCCTGTAGAGTGTCGGCGATAATCAAAGCTCTGCTGGTGTCCCTTCTAATCCGGAGAGGTTCAAGGTTTATCAGTTGGCAGCGACTCTCGTAGCTGGGCAGCCGAAGCGGATCTCTCCAGGGCCGTCTACGAAGCGCAAAACGAAGAAAACAACGTTGAACAGATTCGATTCTCTCGGCACCATTGTTGTAATTCGGATTCCAAACCGCAGAACAATACTCAAGCGTCGATCGTACGAGGGAGCAGTAAAGATATTTTAAGCAGTAGACATCGGTGAAATTCTTAGCTATCCTGAAGATGAATCCTAAAGTCCTAGACGGCTTATCGATGACATAAGAAATGTGTTGCATGAATGTTAGCTGTGAATCCAACAACACACCCAGGTCTTTCACCTGATTCACGCGTTCGAGTGTCGTTCTAATCAGGTCATAGCTGAATACAATCGGTTGTTTTTTTCGTGAGATCGTTATGGCAGAGCACTTTGCTGGGTTCAGTACCATTCGATTTAAAGTACACCAACTGGTGAAGACATTAAGCTGATGTTGAAGATTGTGGCAGTCAGCGATCGAGCAAATTCGTAAAAATATTTTGAGGTCGTCTGCATATGATAATCGAGGTCCTTCGATAACCAGATTCACGTCGTTGAAGTAGAGTAGAAAAATCAACGGTCCCAGGTGGCTTCCCTGCGGTATACCTGATGTGGCAAAGAAGCTAGCTGATTTGCCATCTCCTATATCAACCATAAGTTGGCGACCAGTAAGATACGAACGGAACCAACTCAAGAGATTACCGCTCACCCCAAGCCTGTCGAGTTTAGCAATCGCAATGTCAAGATTCAACTTATCGAATGCCGCGGATAGATCGGTATATATAACGTCCGTCTGTACCCGTTCAGTCATACTATCGGTAATGTAGGATGTGAGGCATAGCAGATTGGTGGTTGTAGAGCGACCGCTAGTAAACCCGTGTTGATCAGCACTCGGATACTGCTTGCTGTGAGAGAGCAAGGGTTCCATAATAACAAGCTCGAATAGTTTCGAAACAGCACTCAGCGATGTAATTCCACGATAGTTATCCACGGCTCGTTTGCTTCCCTTTTTGTGGACAGGAATCATGTGTGCAAATTTCCAGGAGGATGGAAATATGCCAGTGGAGAGGGACATACGGAATATACGGTGAAGTGGAGTTAACAAGCAAGCAATATGTTTCTTCAAAAACACGGACGGAACTCCATCGGGTCCAGGGTTGAAAGACGATTTGAGCTGCGTTGCAGCGTAAGAAATCATCTCAACGTTGACATCAATTGCACCCAGCGTTTGACCATTTAGTGGGCTGTTCCTGGCTGCGAGGGAAACATGGTCGTCACTTAGTCTCTCATCAGTGAACACACTGGCAAAATTGACAGAAAAAAGACGGCAAATATCCTGCGGAGTGGAAGCGACTTCACTGTTCAATTCCATTGACGATGGGAGGCCAGATTCTCTGCGTTGCTCGTTCACGTAGTTCGGGTGTAGTTTAAGGTTACGCTGAATACCTCGTTGAAATCGCAGAAAGCATAGACGACTGGCTCGCTGATACTCGTGATTAAGCCTCACGTAGTGATGTTTCAGAGGAAGCGTGCGATACTTCGTAAATCTTCTCAATGTTGCTCTCTTGGTCGACTTCAACCTACGCAGCTCAATCGTCTGCCAGGGAGGGTGAGAGTTTTTGCGGTGAATTCTTTTCAGGACGTGTCTGTCAATGACATATGCCAAGACATGAGAAAAAGTTTGCGCAGCATTAGCATTAGCATTAGCATCGAACAAGTTGCACAATATCGTAGGTGGTACGAATTCAAAACTATTAAGAACAATGAGAAAAAGTTTGCGCAGCGGCCTCAAAGTCGTCATGATCGAGAATGTTCTCCCAGTCCATGTTTGACAACACATCTACAATGCTTCGATGGTCGGCCTTTCGAAAGTCATAAGAAACCGCAGCAGGAAGACTATCGAAATCACGAACGAGATTGTCCTCAACAGTGACAATCAGAGGAGGGTGGTGCGGAACAAGCTTAACTAGTGGACAAGGTGCTGTGGAAATGAACGGAGCATTGTCCTGAGTGCTCACGAAGCAGAGGTCCAAACTACGGTTGTTCTCGTTGACTACGTGGTTAATTTGAGAAAGCGTTGCTACGCTATACATAGTTATCGAGAAGGCCGATAGCTCCTGCATGAAATACAGAACGTTCTGGATCTGGATAGAGGAAGCCGCTATGGGATGGTCTCCACAAAACTCCTGCTGGGTTAAAGTCCCCAAAAATGAATAGCTCATCAATTGGAGTCGCTCTTTCAATTACTGTGAAGACTGATTGACAGTGAGTTTCGATGAGTTCAAGATCATGAGGCATGTACAATGCGCACAAAAATAATGTGCGATCGCCCAGTTTAATGGCTGTCCAAACCTGTTCCACACTGTTCCACGATTCATTTTCGATTGCACTCGCCACCAATCTGGAACGGACAGCCACAAGAACGTCACCACCAGTAGATTTTCGGCTGTTGTTTGGATTCCGATCGCAACGAAAAACCTCATAATCGGATCCGAACACCTGGCTGGAAAGCGTTCGCGAATCGAGCCACGTCTCGCATAGGACAATCACATCATAGTAACGATCCGATACAGCAAGCCGGTAGTCGTCAACATCAGAATTCATTCCGCCGGCGTTTTGGAAGAAAATCACGATGTCCTGCTTGCGGCTTACAATCGAACATCTGTTCTCCCTGGAAATCACGGAAGCATCAGGCAGCGAATGAACATTAACAATACCATGCGGATACTTTCCATAGTGGGTTGGAAGACCCTCTCTCCACATCCGACTACAGGTCCGGAACGAGTATGGTGAGCGGCGGCAGCAAATGGCTGGACTGAGACGGAGGGATTGGGGGCTTCCACGAGGCTTTCTACGGCGCGTTCCAGGCTCCGAGGTACGAGAGTTGATTCGGCGGCATTCAAGGTGCTGAAATTTGGATCGGCATCAGACATTGTATTTGCGCTATTAATTATGTACTCGCCTGTTCTAGCAAGTTGGAAGACCCCCAATCCACATCTAAACTCAGGGCCAGGACGACTATGATGAACGCTGACAGGAATTAGCACGACTGAGTTAGAGGAACCGGGGGCTTCCATAAAGCTTTCCACGATGCGTCCCGGTTGAAAAACAGATTGGTTCATCCAGAGTTCAGAGTTTTGAAGGTACTGAAACATTCCAAAGAACTTCTGTGAAGTGTTATACCCCGTTCACATTACAGCATATATCACGTAATATAAGCTGTCTTGCAATGAGCACTCATACATAGGATTTCCAGTGAAAACTAGATGTATGAGTGCTCATTGCAGGACAGCGTATATCACGAGATATACGCTTTAATGTGAATTGGAGGCGAACCAGCCCAAGGCTGAAAGCCTCCTTAATAAAGCTAAATAATAATAATAATTTAATGTGAACGGGGTATTAAACGAGTTTTCAAGGTAGTTAGTACATAGAAAAATGTTGATATTTTATTAGTTTGATTTTAATGTAGGGGAAATGACTCTAATGATGGCCTATGGATCTAAGATTCGTCCCATCGCTAACAATCTGCTTTTTATCAATTTTATCTAGATGAACGTGTCATTGGGACGGTACTTATGGATATTTTTAGTCGCTATTGAAAATTTGGTCGATTGCTGAATTTATGTATGGGCCCAAATTAGGGACATTTAGGCCGACATTACATCCATTCTATGTCACTAAACCGGGAAAATTTTAAGAATTCCGGATAAAGAAAGAAAAAAAATACTAACTAGCATTGCTGGCGCAAATTTATAAATTTCTTATGCAGTTTGACATTTCGGTAAAATAACGCATTTGACCTAGTGACCTCGGCCTTATGACGTTCGGCATTATAGCATTATAACCGTTCATCATTTAAAAAAAATGGTCTCACCCTTTTACGAGACCTGGGTACGCCCATGGCTCACTCTCTCACACTGATGGTGTGTACAGAGCAGTGCTAGCAACTAATTAAACATGTGAAATATTTTGTTCCGTTGAGTATTTGTGGGAAAATATTTTCATTCGGATAACAAAATTAATGGTTGAATAAATGTAAGATTTCGAATAGTAAGTGAAAATTAAGGGCTATTAAAAATGTATCATCAATTTAATTTCGTGGAAAACCCTTGTCTCAAAGGTGAGAAATTGTTGCCTATCCATTCAATTGACGTTCCCATAAATAATTCAACCTATTTCAATCCATGATGTCAAGTCTAAGTATCACTTCGGTTCTTTCATTCACTAAGAAATATATCTCTACCACCCAAAGTGATGGTTAACACCTAATCATTTCCACGCCCACCATCAAAAGGTGACGACGATTTTAGAACGCACCGAAAACTTAACTTACCAACCAACAGCCAGCCATAGCGCAATAACTCAATTCATTCCTCCACGAGGCACTTGTCCGCAATGTCGTCCACCGATAAAATTCTCGCATGTCCAATCGTTTCGATCAACGCCCGAGTTTGGCGCTTTTGGTCCTTCATCCTGAAGCACGACTACATGCGGTACATCAGCATCCCTCCGGTTACTGTGATGACCGTGTTAATGTTCACCGATCTGTACCGGGCGTGGGGAAATATCGGTGAGGTGATCATCAACGCCTACTTTGCCGTGCTTTTCTTCAATGCTGTGGTGAGATTTGAAAGGATTTTTCCGTTATTGTCAAATCTAATATCAAAAGTTTTATTTTTAAGTTGCGAACGCTGATTCTGGTGTACTACCACGAAGAATACGAATCATTCCTCGAAAAAATTGCCGTCGTTTATAAGGAAATTGAGGTAAGTTAGAAAAGGGCTAGTTTTTGAGGGAATGAATGAAAATTTTCCCAACAGGCAATGCAGGACGACGCTATCCGAAACATGGTTGAACTTTTCACCAAGCGAGCTCGGATGATGTCAATTTCGAACCTGGCCTTGGGTGCGTTTATCAGTGCTTGCTTTGTGGTATATCCACTGTTTACCGGAGAAAGGCGGCTCCCCTACGGAATGTACATATCCGGAGTGAATCAATTCGAATCTCCTCTGTATGAGATCCTGTTTGTGACGCAAGCTGTGCTCACCTTTCCGGGATGTTGCATGTACATTCCATTCACGAGTTTCTTCGTTTCAACATCGCTGTTTGGATTGATTCAGATCAAATCACTTCAATATCGGCTGGAGAACTTTCAGCAATGTGCCGCCGGGAAATCTAATAAAGAACAGCGCTCACAGCTGGAGGCCATAATCAATGACCATCAGCGGGTTATTGCCTACGTTGGTGAACTGAACGGACTGGTAGCAAACATTTGTTTGCTAGAGCTTCTTTCGTTCGGAATGATGCTCTGTGCTTTACTGTTTTTGTTGATTGTTGTGAGTATTATTCAAAACTACACAGGGCAGATTTCTGACAATTTTCCAATACTACTCACAGATTGACCACATGGCGCAAATCATTATTGTCGTGGCATATATTTTCATGATAATCTCGCAGATTTTTGCCTTCTACTGGCATGCCAATGAAGTACGCGAGGAAAGCATGGCCATAGCCGAGGCTGCCTATAGTGGTCCGTGGGTCGAAGTGGATCAAGCGAGCAAGAAAAAGCTACTGCTAATTATCCTCCGGGCACAAGTGCCACTGGAAGTGAGTATATGCCATCCAATAGCTTCCGATATCATTCATTTTTTTTCTTCAGATCTCTGTAGGGAACGTCTATCCTATGACGTTGGAGATGTTCCAATCGCTGTTGAATGCATCCTACTCGTATTTTACCCTGCTGAGACGTGTTTATAATTAAAGATAAAAACAGACAGATTTCCATGGCTTATCAAGTGGAGAATAATTAAACCGGATTATATTGAAGCCTGACGAGTTAAATGAAAAACATAGTAGACTGGTGTCTCCATAGCAACTATTGCAATGTTCAAAGCATGTGTATTACTGTCTTATCATTTATAGAGAACGATTTGTGTCAATACAGGTTGCAGGATTTGTTTTTCAGTAGTGGAACTTTCATTTGACAGCAAGTGGAGTTTGGTCCTGGCATCCTTATATCAAATCACTCAGTTGTGCAGCGAATGGCGATGAATCAATAAATGTCATCACCAACATGAAACAGATTAGCTTTGCATTAAAAAAGAAGAAAAATATATTTGTTTCCATCAAATTCTCTTTTTTGACACCTTAAGTGAGCTCAACGTACTCAAGGAACTAGCATAAGCGAGAAACGGTTTCAAAACAAACTGCCTTGACAACCTAGGGCTTCTAGCACCACTGACAATGCAATCAAGGTAGCCGTTTGACAGTTTATGGTCGATTGGATTAAAACCATCCAAATCGGCTTTTCTCTTATCCTAGATCCAGACTAATGCAGAGCTCTAATTTTAAGACAGAAAACACCCTGGCATCAGAAGATGTTGATTGCTTCACCAAAAAGGATAACCGAAGTGAATATTCAAAATTTACATTCCACATCAAACCTTGCCACATCCAAGCAACCGCTGGTTATTCCTATAGGTTATCCTACCCCACCAATTTGAGGAGGCGAAAATATGCTCTCAAGGAAATTTCTACAGCTGCACGAAGAAGGCGACAAATTTGAATAAGAAGAATGTGACGTGAATATAAACAGAACAAGAGGAAATCGGATCAATCGACATGTAGAACGGTGCAAATTATGCTAATGGATGTGGCTTTTCTTCGCTTATTAGTATAGACTTTTGCCTCTTTTTGTGTCCTACATAACACAGTGTTTATTCAATTAAATCCAATGAAACATGTTGTAAGTGTCAATCACATTATTAAAACCATCAACTTTCGAATCTTTTGGATGCAAAAATAAATCTTGGATGCACATTTCAGCGTTCACTTGTGCAATTACATTGCATCAATCTTATTCTCGTTACGCTTAAAACGAACACCCCTAGCAGAAATGGAGTTGGAACTTTGCCTAGGTTGGAACGGAAAACTCTAGCACGAACAATAAACAACTATAAATCTCATGGTCGAAGAGGGGATCTGGATTGAATCTGAAATGGTTGAAAATATATCCAACCTTATTGTGACAGTTTTATGACTAAGATCGATGAATATTCTTTTGTGGTGTGCTTTGTGAAACTTTATTTTCAATGATAAATTTCCCGGTTTATTCACATCATCGTGTATTGATTTTGATCCAAAATGAAATAATACTATCGTTTAGTAATATCTATCAAAAAAAGGTTGAGTTTATCGATCGCAAGTGAGTGAAAATAGCATGTAAAAATAGGTTCAAAAGCCTCCCTGTCATCATCATGTCTCAAACAAGAAAGGCCGGAAGAGCTGCCACACAAATGTCAGTCATAATTTCCTGGGCAACGCTTGCTGCGAAACAGAATTTGTGGCTGAATGTGTGACGCCTAACTCCCATCCCACCTGCCAATGAGCCCGACTTTCAACGAAAATGCAACAATAACAACAATCCATCTGTTGATTTTTTATTCTTCTGGGGTCTTGGATAGCTCATTGATTATTCCTGATGATTGTTGGAGACTATTGAATAGTGGAATACCTGTTTGAATGAAGAGATATTGATTTGCAATGTACATTTAATTATTAAAATTATTGGAAATTACTAACCATTCTCTTTTTTTATAATTATTGTTTTCGTTCATATCTCAACATAAAGAGTGAAATTCACGGGAACGGGTAGAGTAAGGTGGGATAAAAGCTCGACTTTAGTTGAAAAAAGTTGGACCTTATTTTGGAAGCCAAAACCACAGACTTTTTCATACAAACGTTCATAGGTAAAATGGTTCGATTCAACTGCCGCAATGAGGCCCCTGAGTTTATCCACCTATGGTGAGATGCGACAGTGGCCCAGTATGAAAATTTAGCAATCCAAAAGTACTAGTGCTTTTTTTCTTAAGCTTTAGATGTTTGGTGTCTTCGGTAAATTTGTTTGCTTTAAAAGCTCCTCATTATGACCGGTTGTAAAATCAGGGTGTTACTAAAGTTTATTAAGATTCAAAGCCAATTGCCTTATTTTTGAAAATAGACACACTGAAATGCCTTCAAGGTTGTTGTTGATGAAGCTCTTAACGTTCTTAATTAAGAACAATTCAAACTGATCAATGCATTGTCTGTGTGCTGAAAATAGCTCGAAATGTTTTAACATGAAAGTAAGGATGCAAAGAGAAAGTCGACGAAAAGAAGCTGTCAGTGTTACTTAGAACCTAATGCATTGTTCAGCTTGAATTTTTTCAGAATTGAAATAGGCATAAGGTGTTCCAGAATAATTATGTTTCTGGGCTCTAGTTTGTTAAGCTTGTTATTCACAAAAAAGTCACCTTCAGATATCTTTTAGAGCATATTATTATGCATATATTGTCCAGAACAGTTAATCGATAATTGAAATTTTGAGAAACACTTTGTGTCAATTTTGAAAAATGCCTCTTGAATGTGAACTATAAATGAGCATGAGCATGATCTGAGAACCACTTTATCGTTTTGCTATGGAATGGCTGTATGAAGAAAGTTCTCTGAAAAGTCAGAAATACATCCGGGGAGCTTCCAAGGATGGCCAGGGAAACACGGAAACGTACTTCTGTTGTTGGACCGGTGGGGACGGGAGATTGTGCAGATGAGGTTGATCCTGCTGCGACAGCTGGCCTTGACCTCTTGAAGGTGCTGGTCAAAACTCAGCGACCGGTCAATGACAACCCCCAGCAGTTTCACAGTTTTTTTTTTCAATGGGTAAGCTTGATTACCGATCTTTATGGAAGGTCCGCAGACCTGATGCCGGTACTGGAAAACGAGGCACCGCTCTTTCCAGCAGACAGTTTGCAGCAGGAGTTTGACCTGTGGCTACGATTAGCACGTCGTCTGCGTACACGAAAATGGAGATGTTCGCTGGTAATCGCTCGAAGACACTGTTCATGGCTACCAGGAACAAAGTAACAGCGATCACTGAACCTTGAGGAACGACAGTTTCCTCGCAGAAAGTGCGGGATTTGGTATTAACCTACCGAGACTCGGAAGGATCTGCCAGTCAGGAAACTTTGGACGAAATGGTGACTGAAGCAACGTACCGCGGGCGTCCATGGTTGAAGGCTTTTGCAATGTCCAGGGAAACCAACTCCGTATGGAGACCATTATCCTTGGCATCCTCGAGGAGCTCTCCTAGCGTCACAAAATACGTGTATGTACCGTGGCTTTGCCGGAATGCGTGTTGGCGATGGTCTAGAAGGCCGCCAGACTAGAAAAACTGCTTCAGGCGTCGGTTGACCATCCGCTCGAACACCTTTGCCATGCAGCAGGTGAGCGCAATGGGTTATTTGCTTTGGGGATGGGGACAACCAAGCTCTCCCTCCAATGCTCTGGATACGAGTCTGTCTGCCAAAGCTGGTTGCAGAGTTCCACCATTTTTACTTGACCCGGGGTAGGCAGGTTCTTGAGCAGCGGGTAGCCGATCTCGTCTGTGCTGGCTGATTTCCCGTTGCTTCTACTAAGCGTGAACTGAAGCTCCTGCCAGGTGAAATCGTGGTTGATCCTCAGGTTATTCGTGTCCGGAGAAACTCGGAAACTGCTTACGGACGAAGCCGATGGGTTTGCTAGCCGTTGAAAGTTCGCCTCGTACTTGGAAATCGCAGAGAGGTCAGCGAAATAGTCGCCAAGCTTATCTACAACGATTGCGGGTTGGAGACTGGATATGCAGCCTGGCCGTTTGGCGCTTGCCACTGAGGGCCTTGACCTTACCCAAGAGCTCCGCCGAAGTCTGTGAGGCATTTATGTTTTCGAGGAAGTCCGTCCAACTGGGTCGTTTGGCATCTCGGACCAATTGGTGACACTGGTTGTGCCGTTCTCGATAGGTACAGAGCGCGTTTTCCCTATCCGGATCATCTATGGGAATCCGTTTGACTCGTCCAAGGGCTTTTCGTCGGGCCTTGACTGCCGTCTTCGTTTCTTCGTTCTACCATCTGAGGGCTTTACGCCCCGGAATGCTGCTTGTTTTTGGAATGGTTGCTGACGCAGCTGCGTTTATTGCTTCAGTGAGATTCTCGATGCTGTCAGGGTTACGGTGTTGAAGGAGCGACTGGAAGGTTTTAACGTAACTCTCCCAATCCGAGTTGCACCTGAACCGGGTAATGATCGCTACCGTAGAGGTCCGGATTGACGCTTCACTGCATTCTTCCAGCGAAGGAACGACTAACAGAAGTTACATCGATCGCCGTGGTGTGCCGTTCACTGAAAAAGGTCGGCGATCCGTCATTAAGGATGATCATATCCTTCCTTTCAAACTTGTCTACCAGTGTGGAACCTCTCGCGTCGAACCGGGGGCACCCCAGCTAGAGTGGTGGGCGTTCAAGTCACCCAAAAATATACGCGATTCAGGTAGGTTATCGAAGATGCTGTCGATTTGACCTTTGAGGTTTGCTAATCTCCCGCAGGGCAGGTATGCGCATGCTATTGCAATGTTGGCTGGTTACTCCAAGCAAACTCCCAAAATGGGAAGCTCTGAGTCAAGGTCGAACGTCTTCAGGTCCTTCAGAACCCCGATGGCGACGGAGTGTCGGAAATTGCTCCCACGTTTAACTGTCCAGCAGTATCTACCGCCCAACGAACGGTTCTTCTGCTCAACTGTTACCTTGTTTACTTCCTAGAGTGCTATCACCCAGGGAGAATTGGATTGACACAGTAGCTCCAAATCCGCTAGCTGATGCAAGAAACCGTTGATGTTCCATTGCAACAGGAACTTTATACACGGATAGAAATCTCCTTATACCTTTTGGCAAATTTCCATTGCCATTCATAAAATGTATAAGTCAACTAATAAGCAGACGCCTTGCAAAAAGTTAATAAAGATCATGTGTCAAATGAAATGTATAAGCGGTCACACATACCTTTTATGCATTCTAGTAGGACCTATGTGGTTTGTCTTATGGAATGTATAAGGCTGATGCTTTGGCAAAAAAGTATAAGTGAAAGACATGAATTATATAATTGATTTTCGTTTCGTGTAGGCTTTGGCAAGGCCGAAACCTCTGGAGAAAATTTCAACAAACCTTCGCAAAAAAATGGATGACACGTCCAGAAGAAGCCATAAAGACCAGAATTCCAGCAGTAGGCATTTCTAGGAGACGCCAGAAGAAGCTCGGAAAAACCTTCCAACAGAAGTAGGGGAAAACCACCGGAGGAAGCTCATGGAAAATTTCTGCGATAACTCAATAGATACTTACGGTAGAAAACTTCCTGGAGACTCTGGAAAAAACCTCCTATGGTAGATTGGAAAACGCTTCTGGATAATGTCCAAAGCCAGAAGATTTACAGGACCGTCGATTCATTGAGAAGTTGGGAAAGTATATTCTTGAAGAAAGAAATTTTCGGTGAATTTTCTAAAGAAAATAAGCGCAATATTCCGGGTGAAAATGGAAAAAGAACTGGCAGGATAAGACAGAAGAAATTTTTAAGCGAAGCCAGAAGATGCTTCAGAAGGAAATCTCAATAACTTTCTGGGAGCAATCGGAAAACAACTTAATGTGGAATAAAATTCCACTGAAACTTGGATGAAACCTCTGTAAGCAAACTTACCCACATAAACTTTCTCACAGTACAATCTTTCTCATAAAGCCTACATTTCATAACACATCGTAAATGTCCTAACACATTCTTTAAACTCAACCATTTCCCACCAGAACATCAAGTCCATGTTCCCATCCTAATTACAACATATTAACCCGTACCCACGGACAGTTCCAATCATTCATACAAAGCAATAAACCTCAAGTAGCACAACAGCACTTGAAGCTAGAACTGAAGAACATGCAAAAAGTGTCCTATTACCACACCGCTAACACAGTTCCATTCTCGAGAAATGCATAGCGCAAGCGACTATGACAAGTCACTCGCGCTAGGGCACTCACTCTCTCTATGTCTACATTCCCTATCTTTCTATCATCCTCTCCATGCACCATCCATATAAATGCTAGAATCGATTATGTACCGATCAGAATGCTAACTTCTGATTGGTTAACATTTTACCGAACGCTAATCCACGTTCCTCAATACATAGATTTAAGATACTCGTTGTAACTGATATAAAACTAAAACCGAAATAAATCGACGGGCAATTCTGGATTTCTTTTCAAACCTAAAAGGTATGACATTTATTTATACGAAACAAGCCTTCTCCGTACACCTCCAAGAGAAGATTAAATAAACTACAGGAAGTTTAAAATGTAACATTCTGCTGAAACTATTTGGTTCACTGGAGAAAGTATTACCAGATTCCCAGAAATTAGTAGGATGAGCATATGAATGAAATAATGTCAAGCATAGGACATTTTAAAGAAGAATAATGTGTTGAGCATGATGAAGCCTCTAAAAATGTAAAATATTTAAGAAGATAAAAGTTTCTCATAATATTTTAAGGGGTTTTTATACTTCATACGTAAAATTTACGATTTTCAGACTAGGTTGCAAATGCTATCTAAATAATCTGTGATAATTTATCAACTAGAAAAAGTTCTGAAAAGTGTAGGTTGATATTTGAAGAAATACTTCAAGTCTCCTCATCCATTAATGTATGAGTTAGGTAAAGGACTATGCGTTTGACTAATACTGTTGTTTTAATGGCTCTTCACTCATTTTCAATTTCTGTTTAATTTTCACGCTGTCAAACACTAGCGGAACTATCAACCTACCCTCTTCAAAACTTTCTCTCACTAATAAATTATCACACTAAAGCTTCATGTAGATATTAAATAGCATTTCCAGCCAATTCTGATTGTCACAATAGTTTCTTTGAAATTTGAGTGCTGGCAGGTAATACTTATTTGGATTATTTAAAACATCGGTGTAATTCGATATAAAATCTGAAAAATCGTTATTCTGAGGAACCTTATCAGCATACCGGTATCAAGTTCGAAAATCGGTATACCTGGTAACGCTGACTTAAGCACAGACAATGATACCATTATATGTGCCTTATAACCAGTTTTGGTATTATTAAAGTTCTAGCCGCTTCCCCGAGGGTATCCAAAACCAACTACAGAGTATCATTTCACAGTTGTGTATGGATCGATTTAAGATCCTCAACCTGCAGTAGATATGTAATATACCTTAGTTTTGAGAAAAACATCATACTTCAGATTTTCAACCTATTATTAATAGCGGCCAATATTATCAGCAACAATTGACATAGCCCCAAAATATGCCGAGCATTTCCGGTGTCAAGAGCCACTGCAATTTTGTGGCCCAAATTCCAAAATTTAAATAATTTTACCCCGGTTCATCAAAATCGGTTAATTATTCATGGAACAATGCGAACTCCTGTACTACCCTGTGCGACACACCAGTCCCATTAGCATTTTTGGTGAAAATGAGTTATACATTGGAATCAATTGTCATGTACCATCATTTTACAATGTATACGAAAAGATTCCTACTTTGTTCAGAAAATGTCGTGAAAAATACCAAAACTATGTTGTCCCACCCATGAGAGCCCATAGAGAAAAAAATCTTCAAATGTGGTTTTCTCAACTACAGTGGTGGCCATTAAAATAGAACAATAGGCCGATTTTCATACCAGCTAGCCAACTTTGGCATGTTGCAACTATGTTTTGCTATGATTAATTGAGCTGAAATTTTGACACAGATTTACAAATATGCTGAATTTTGCGTGTACATCATATCAAATTATTGGAAGCGCTTGCCGGAAATTGACGGGCTAGTTGGCAAACTAATTAAAATTTTTTTTTTTATTGGGTATCAAGCTGGAGCTGAGTGACAGCTTAGTTTTCAAGACTTGACCCATTTGAATAATAAATGTTGCTTCTATCTTTGACAATAAAGCAGAAGGACTAGCTATGTTGGCAGCTTTAACTCTGGATTCCGTTTGTATTGTTTAAATATAGTTATAGAAAATGCTGTGACGTGTGCGCATAGTAAAACGCTTGAATGAGTAAATCCGTTTCGAACGAAATTCTAAATTTTGAAAGTTACGAAAACCGCGCGAATTCCAAAAGCCGTGCGGACAACCGAAGCGAGAAAAAATGGCTTATTATCATTCAAAGAGTGCCACCAAAATAAATGTGATAGCCTATGTTGGCAAGTTGATTAATTTTGGTTTCTTCCCTAGATATTCTACTAATTTACAACTGAGCTTTGTATCAAATTAGTTAATTTAAAAAACGTATCAATCATTTCAAGCCAGTTTCAGTTTTATACTACATAAGCTCAAAAGCGTTTGACAAGCTCTACCGAATTGCGAATCACTTCGGCGTAAGCTCCATAGACGTAGACGCGTTGAATCCGACAGCCTCGAAAAGTTAAACATGCATCAATATCACATAAGGAAAGGTCGATTTTACAGTCACGTAGAGTTTAGTTCATAGATTAACATTGACTGCTGTTCACAAATGATATACTTGAACACTTATAAGTTAACTCGAATGCTTTAACCGCATATAACAGAGATTTCGCGTATTGAGAGAATAATACAGTAATCGAGTACAATAAACTCAGGGGAAAACTATACCTACAAAAGATTAAAAGTTATCTATTGTCACATACCTCTACTTTTACTTAAACTATTCCTCTCCTTGTTAATTTGCTAAATGTTATTGGTTTGCTTGCGTTCTCTTATTGAAGTTCAAGACTTAATAGGAGCATTTATTCTACAACAATGAAGGTTAGTTGCCTCCCTAAGCGGACCCCCCGCATCCTAATTCTTTTGTTAATCTACCTAATGTTATTAGACTTTCTGATTTTTCATATTTAAGTTCGTTGGATGATTATGATATCTCATTAGTCTAATTTAATAAATAATTGAAATCTCTATTTCACCTAATCAATTATAATCCATGCTTTTTCAAGTTCCTGCACTTGTGCTTGTAATCTAAAACTAATCGTGTTTCAAGTACTTTTTATTCTGACCTATTTCTATTTATTATATCTTAGTTCGACCCAAGTGACACCTTCAAGTGATTAAAATGCTTCACTTTGAAGTTAGTTTCCTAGCTGATTTTTAAATTATATAGGGTATATGCTCCAACTATGCTCACACGCTTCCACTATGTCGCACCACAAAAATACGTATGAGTGAGTATGTCACAATAGAAGCACGCCACAGTGGAAACCCCGAACCATAGTGTTCAAACACTTATCCCAAATCAAAATGAAGCACATATAAGATTAGTTACAATACCACACACCTAAAAAAAAGTAGTGTAAATTTCCGTTACTATGATGCAAATAAATGGAGCGTCATAGGGTATACGTCCCTAACCTCGGTCTAATATGCAGCCATAGATTACGTTTTTAATCATAACTCATCAATTAATTTACCTGCAAACGATATTCTACTGCTAAATGGTATGCTTAGATATGCTTATCATGTCGTTTGCTATCAGGAACCGCAAAAAGTTGAAAAACTTACTTTTTTTAAGACAAAAACTCACCAGGGAAATGTATGTAATATCGGTCTATTGTCCCCAAATTGGGTCTATTTATGGATGCAACTTCGTCCTATGCTGTTTGATTCTCAAAAAAAACGCTCTTGGTAACGTTTTCTTATGTATTTTTTTTTATCACTATCACTGTTAACTTAATACTCTTCATTCCTCAAAACATTTCTTAGAGAAAATTTTACGAAAACTACATTAAATCACTCAAGTTAAAAATTAAAAATTAAAAATTTCGCTTATCGTCTTTCGACCGCAGAATATCTAAATCAAAACATTGTGATGTTCATTATACAGATTTGGCAGAAAAAATCTCCCTTCCTGTTCGTTCCTTATCATCCAAATGCAAACCACATTGTTGACGTTACTCTTATTGCTATATGCTGTCAAATGAATTTCATGGGCCAAAGTTAGGAACATAGAAAAGAAATGTGTCCCTAAAGTTGGGTCCATGATTTACTTGTGAAAACGTTGTTAAACAATTAAAATAAACATAAAATATTCAAACAGTAACTGTGAGTTTTACGTCTAGTGTGTATTATCAGGTAATTCCATTCAATAAATGCCATAATCAGGCCATTTGATGATCGTCAGTGCAACCTTCCCATCTTAACCTTAGAAGTCATGGCGGCTAAAAACTCCGAACAGAGTGATATTCTCAACCAGTTTTATTACTTACGAGAGCTGAAAATGTATTGAAATGTTGTGATATAAATTGATTTGTGTGTGGTACACATTTATCAATCATCAGTGATCAATATTTTCCTTATTTTTTGTGTAATATTCCTTAATTAATTATTTATTTGCGTGATAGGCCGAATGAAAGGACTAGACCCACATTACATACCGTAACCCTATATCATACAAGTTTAGATTATAGATCGTGTAAATTTATGAGACATATCATGGAATATTCCCTATATTGTATGAAACTATCCACTTTTGTTTGCAACTTTTCTTGCAAGCTGCTAGTTTACGTGAAAAGGAAATGTACATGTATGAATGTTTGCATGCATGGATTTTTGCATTGCCAGTAAAATTCAGAATTTTTTGGTGTGCATGTACAAAAATGGTGTTTAACATTGTTCCCTGAGTAATACCTCAATGAAAACAACAATGAAAACTTGTCACGCAAGTAGAAGGAGCACTGTTGGGCGTTTTCTGAAATATTTCAACAGCAAAATTCCCTTGCAAACCCAAATAAATCTATCTGCGTAAAAAAAATAAGAGTGATTTGCGGCAAAACCCGCCAGTATCACACCCAACGTCAGTGCCTATAAGTAAGCGTACTACGATGCGGCTCTCGAACAAAGGAGTAACAAGTGTGATACTATCACTGCTAGACTAGATCTTTGGTTTTCTCATGCAGTGGTTCATCAGAGAGGGAAGCTTAGTAATCCCCATCACCGTCATTCTTTCGCGGCAGGAGCCAGCAACGCCGGACGTAAACCTACCGTCTCCAACACTCCACTCCACTATAAAGCATGATATTAAGCCCACCCACCAACAGCAAGGTGCAAAAACTAGCCAAGGGGAGGGACCAACTAATTAGCACATTTATAATTCGAAATGTCCGAAGTGTTATAGATTTAAAATTTTCAACCGTATTGCCAATAAACGACGGCGTGCTTAAGAAAGTTATTTACGATATGGTCAAAAAAATTCTAAATAATAGACTTCGGAAATTTCGAATTATAAATATGCTAATAAGTTGGCCAATTTTCGGCAAGCACTTCCACTAATTTGATATTACGTACACGCCAAAAATAGCATATTTATAGTTCTGTGTCAAAATTACAACTCAATTGATCATATTTTCTAGTTTGTTGACTACACACATAAAAATAACTACTTTTACAAGAGACGTAATCCATTTTGGACGTAAATCATGGAACGTAAACAAACATTTCATGTAAAATTAAGTGTTCTCAAACCGAAACATTAGCAACTCGACGAAGCATACGTTTGAATTGATTTCTTCGTTTCTTTCAACTGATTCTAATGTCAAAAGGGCCGCTTACATGTGTCGGTCTCAGGGAACTGAAATTTACACGACCTTTTCGTAGTGTGTAGTTTGTATGAAAATCGGCCTATTGTCCTATTTCAATGGCCACCACTGTATGCTGAAACGGGCAGTGTATGCTGGCCTTGACAACTTCTGAACCCCTTTTTTTTCCCGAAATTGGATTCTATCCAATTTCATTATTTGCCCCTTCCACCTTTGAAAATTTCATGAATTTCCTGTTTTGCCCCAACGAACTTTGAAGGGATAAATAATACACATGGTAGTTGGTATTCATTTCAGTTGTAAAGCAGGGCTTCGTATGCGATGTCAATTATTTTTCGATCTTCTATTATCATTATCCTCGTTGCATTTGTAGGTAGGTAAGGGTAGGTAATTAAAAGTGGTTCGATCGGTGAGTATAACCGTATATGAACTCAAGTTTGCTAATTAAATGGTTGTTGATTTATTTTGAACCATAATTTCGTTTCATTTCCTATTTATAATGTATAAGGGGATCAGGGGCTATGTCACTGATGTGAATATTTACACCATCCATAATACACTAGGGGAGAGAAGAGGAGTGAGCAACACAGCATCTTTACCCATGGGGGTTGAAAAAACTTATACGAGGTACAGTTATGGTGAACCAGCAGTTCAGGGATTATAGAAAGGAAAGGGGTTTAGTAGGTTTTGTGTGAAAAGCGTATAAGTTATTATCGTGTCGATGAACAAAGGCCTCGTTTTGTTTGCGCTCTCGTCTCATAGCGCATCGAATACATCACACCGTCAATGAAAAATAAATTAAAGCAGATTATTAGTAAGTTTTAAACTGTGATTTACCTTTCTATGAGATGTAAATATGTAAAGCTCAGTGAACCCGTCATCCCTCTCGCTCTCCCACCACCTAAACGTCTGAAGGAGTGTGACGTCAAACTCCGTCATCCATTCAACCAGCCGGAGAACGAAAGAGCGTGCAATGCGCGTCAGCGACCCTACATGCCGACAACTCACGGATACTTCTACCTGTCAAACTTCTATTGTTCTATTTCTCCAAAAAGTACATAACTGGAAGATCACATTCAACTCTTATCATCAATTATCAAAACACTGTTGACGCTGCTAGTCACAAGATTGCCAGCAGAGTTGATCTAGTCCATCCAAAGCTGGTTTTCTTTGGTAAATTGTTTATCAATTTTTTGCGCCCCTCTATGTTTCTTCATATTTTTTCAATATCAGCCTCGAGTTAAATTGATAGCCACACTTTGTTGAAAACTAGTTTGTCTAATTTGTTTGAAAACTAGTCTCTCTCTTGTTTCGAATCATCCTTATATTTTTGTGTCGCCTCCTAGGTTGATCACCACTGACATCAGGAGAAAATATAAATATGAAAAGAATAAGTTAAAACCAACCCGAACGAAAATTCCATTGTTTTCCCTCGGGAACATGGGCCATACACAGGAATTCCGAGTGCGGTGATTGTGTTTTGAATATTTATGGTTTCATTGGAATTTCATTCTGCTGGCAGGGACGATATGAATGCTGGAATGGTACATCATTCATGGTATGGAAAAGCAGCTCATTGGGAATTCAAATTACAATTGCAAAGTTCAATATGCAATTCATGTAATGATGGAAAGGATTCCTTGCTGACGAATGATAAACCTTGAATTCGGTTAAAATAAAGGCCCGAACGCAATGATAGTGGAAGTGGCCTATTTTTCAGGTAGGAAACTAGTTAAAACCAAAATAACTTCGGTTATACACCTTGCTGCCATTTATGACAACTGTCAAACCATGCCACTGCCGTTCCGCTTCGGCCCACATTGTGGCTGGCCGCAACTAGTTGTGGCCTTGCGCAATATAAGTATTTTTTATTTATTTATTTATTTATTTTGTCAACCCATCGTACAGTTTTTTTTATTAAATATATAAAGAAAATAAAACGTACAATTTTGACTTATATAAAAACTAAGTAGTGTCTGCTATACTATTTTTCTTCTTATGCGTTATGATTTCGTATGGAGTTAAAATATTGTTTTAGTTTATGCCGAAACATTGTAAAGTCAATGGATTTGCAATGTTGAGTCCATCATGCGGTTTAATGGCACATAATTTACATAATTTGAGCGATGATGGCAAATGGCAACTAAATTTCGATTTCCGAGTTGCCGAGTAGATAAATTTAATTTTTATAAAAGTTCTGTTGAATGATATTGTTAACAAATTAAACCATTGCATATTAACGATGCTCTTTTAATGTTTGTATGTTTATAAGCATGCAGCGTGCTTCATATGGTGGAAGAGGAAATTATGTCCAACCTAATTTACGAAGGGTCTCTAATAGAATTTGCTTTTGTACTGAATCTAATCTTTCTTCGTGCGTGATTGAAAAAGGAGACCAATTAATTATTCTGGAAATATAACTGATTACTCTGGAAGCTAAACCGATAACTTTGGAAACTAAACTGGTTCTCTCAACCTACGACCATCTAACAACCTAACTTCTAAGCTAAATTGATGAGGTCATCTGGGAACAGTTGAGTCGCCATGATGTCTTCCAACCAATAGTCACGTCTCGGGATTCGTGTAACTCTCGATGATGATGAGGTTGCAAGCATGCTCACTTGGAATGATGACTCGCCTGCTTAAGGGTTGCGTGGGAATATTGATGCTATGGATTGATCAGCCTGCTGGCTATATGGATTGGCTGACGCTGCGTGGGAAAAGTTATGTTGGATGTGTTGCGGCTCCTTCCAGGTTGGGACATAACTGTTTAAAGTGAGAAAAAGAACGTAAAAGGTATGAAATTATTCTACTAAAATATCCATCAATCAATTTAGATGGAATTAAGTGTATGCGTAATTTCCGATACATGTCACCATTAAGAACAGCAGTGACATCTGAAGGAAAATTAATACAAAAGCATGGAAATATGATTATTTAAACAAAAACAAAATATGTGTCGTACATTTTTAACCCGCTTTACTATCAGTCCACTATGGGGAAAGTGGTGGCAAAAAATCGAAAAATTGACTTGCTTTGAATGACGTATCTTGTAAACCATTTGATAGCCAGATAGTTCAAACCTAGATGCCCAAAATGTCAGCTCTCTGTGATGAAAACTCATTGCGCCGCAGACATCAGACTTAGGAAAATTTTGAAAATTGTAGCGAATAACGGTCTAAACATTGAATATAATACACCGTTGTAAAGCTAATTGTCTAAACTTTAAAATAAGTATGTTGATAAGGTTACACGGTTAATTAAAATTGGTTAAAAATGGGCAATTATTGAAAAAAAAAAATGTTTTTTTGCCTAAGTTGGACTATATCTAACGAGCAGGGCCAAGCAGTCTCAAAAGACCACCACTACGTTTTAGTTTAGGGTCTATACTACCTGCGGAACAAGGATCCAGCTGCGTATAGCTGCGTATGAGCGTCATTTTGGCACAAAGTCGTAAAAATGATTTTTTAAATGTTTTTTTTTGTTAATTACATATATCGATTATACGAGCATTAACCAAAAAAATCGTACAAATTAAACACTGGTTGAAAAGTGGAACTGTTTAATGTCAAATTTGGTCTTAAAAATGTTACACACTTAATTATTATTGTTGTTAAAATGGGTAAAAACAGACCGAAAATTATCATTACATATAGAAACCGTATCTACCCAACTGGACTAAAAAGTTATCAAAGTTTTCACGATAACCTTTTGATATTTTCAATACATAATAACCAACGGAAAAAGAAAGACCACTACCAAAAGGAAATTATCTGTTCGAGTGCCATTTTACAATTTCTACCCACTAAACTTAGTTAAAACTATTATTGATGTTACCTACTTGCATTTAAAAGACGAGGACAATATTTTCAAATCATGAGTTTGTTTTCGGCTTTAACGCTAACAACGTGTGTGTGCTAACAACAATATTGTGCAGTAGTTTAATCGAAAATCTGAAAACAATTGTTTGTGATAATATGGATCATAGGAGCATCGTGTTACTTTTTGATCCAAAAGAATCTCAAGTCAATGCAACAAAAGCATTTGAATATATCAAGAAAAAATATAATATTGATCTTGCCAAAGAATTTTTTTTTTTTAATTCTTTATTTCTTTATTCTTGCCAAAGAAGAACAACTTCTTAAAAAGTTGAAGTACGTAGCACAACATTTTTACAATGCGTGGCAAAAGGCTCACCGCCTACAAGAGCGCTTTGTGAAATACAATAAGGATTGGCTCGATATTCATTTAGAACTTGCAGAGTACATCGCAGAAACACCTTCAACGTCAACTGGCCATGATGGACGCGGACGTCCACAAAAACAGTTTGATGAGCTTAGTGATAGAAGTAAGCGAAGGAAAACCGATGAAATATTTGGCGGTAATGTTGGCACTATAGAAAGGGCTCTTTTATTCACAAGACAAATTGCGTATAGACATGGGGATTCGAATATGGTGAATTTGATTGGCCATTTGATGTCACCTGAAGAGGCGTTCGAATATTTTTTAGACTGCGATTTTTCTAAATATGCATATGAGCAAACAGTGAAAAAGAACCCATCAAGATTTCCGAGCTACAATGTAATTAAGAGTATGAAAAAAGTATGCTCACCTTCAGCCGAGTCAATCGAAGAGTCATCATCAAAAATTCAGGTAGACATAAATATCCACATATTTTTCCAGTACACCAACTTTAAATGTTTCTTTCTTTTCAGGTCAAATTACAGGCACTCATGAATCATACAACAGAAAGAATCATTCAAATCATCGATGCGAAATCGTCCAACAAATGAATATCAACGATGACACAGAGCTTGTGCTTTTAAGCAGCTGGGGTATGGATGGCTCAACAGGCTATTCACAATACAACCAAGCGCTATCAACGCCAAATCAAAAAGATGACAGTGACGTCTTTTCAGTGACAACTACTCCTATACAACTTTATTATAAGAACAACAAGAAAAACATTTTGTGGCATAATTTAACACCCCAAAGCATTTGGTTCTGTAGGCCAATTATGCTGGAATTTATCAAAGAGTCAAAAGAGATGGTGCTTAACGACAAGAGATATTTTGAAAATCAAATAAGTCAGCTTGTTCCAGTAAAAATCCAATTATCGAATGGTGAATATGTTTTGGTTGATTCTATTTTCTTTATGAGTATGATCGACGGCAAAGTTCTTAATTATGTAACTGATACTTCTTCCATGTCCAACTGTCCAATTTGTGGAGCTACTCCGAATGCAATGAGTGATATAGAGGTAATAATTTTTTTTTTAATTTTAAGGGCCATAAAAATAACAATGTTTTTTTTTCTATACTTTACAGAAGTTTGAAGCAGGATACGATTCGAATGAAGATGCTCTGCATTACGGCATATCTCCACTGCACGCTTGGATGCGATTTTTTGAGTGTTTATTACATATTTCCTATAGGATGGAAATTAAAACGTGGAAGATCACGAAGGATTTAAAGGCCAAATATCTTGAACGGAAAAAACTCGTTACTAAAAATGTACGAATCGTTCGGAGTACGAGTTGATCAACCCACGGCAGGCGGAGCTGGGACCAGTACAACAGGAAATGTGTGTCGAAAAGCATTTTCAACTCCTGAATTACTTTCCAAAGTTTTGGATATCGACGAAGAGCTTATTATTAGATTTCGTAATATTTTAATAGTAATCAATTGCCAAGACCCGATCAATCCTAAAAAATGGATGACTATTGTAAGGAAACATATCGGCGGTATCTTAATTTGTATGATTGGTATAAAATTCCAGCAACAGTGCATAAAGTACTCGCTCACGCTGGAAGCATAATAATCCATTCACCTGCTCCTCTTGGCATGTTAGCTGAGGAAGCAGCAGAGTGCCAACATAAACTACTAAAAAAATGTCGTACCCATCATGCTAGGAAAAGGTCACGAGTTGATAATCTACATGACGACTTTATTCGAGCTATGAACTCATCTGATCCTTTGATAAGTTCAATAAATCACTTGAATATCCAGATGTTGTGAAATCACTTTTAGTATTCGAAGATCTTAACAGCTCTGAAAATATAAACACTGAAGGCAATGCACTAGATGCATTAATGGATGATGTTGAACAACTGGATGAGGATTTTGGTCTTGATGAAAATGTAGAAAATGAGTAGAATTGCTTGTGAATTTAATTTAGTTTTAAGAGAAAGTTATTAAATAAATTTTATTATGACAATTAGTCAAAGAAAATTATGTTTTATTTTGTAGTATATTCATCCCTGCAGTATAAAAAATGTAGTTCAACTTAGTTAACAATGTTGATATGTGTTCAGTAAAAATAATGGAAACATAGTAAAAAAAATAATCCTTTCGACTAGCTTTAATGATTTATTTCTCGCCTTGAGTATCATAACGGCATAACTGCATTGATCGATTTGTCTTCATCGATTTTCTCTTTTGTTAATAACTTGACCAAATTGAAGCCGATCGACGTGATTTTTTTACTGACGGAAAAGGATCATAACCAGTGCTGCAAAATTTCGACACTAAAAATTGATATTAACAAAACAACCCTGGTCACTCATTTCAGCAGAGAGTCACCATTAATCAATATCAATTGTCAGTGATATTACTATCAGTGACGACGATGTGCAGTTTTTTCATTTGCTGAATTACTATCGAAATCAAATTAATTTAGCAAAACAGTTACATAGAACCATCAAAGTGAATACGAATCATCATCATTATCAGCCTGGAGAACAATAATGTGACACAGAATGCGCAAATTCACAGTTTTTTCACCAAGGGAATCTTTGTCACTGACAAAAAAAAGAGGGAGATTTTGACAAAGGAAATTTTGATTTTCAGTTCTATCAGTGTTGCTGCTGAAAAGAAATTTTGTCTATATCCACTGAAGTTTTCTCAATGAAAATGACAAATCGCAGCACTGATCATAACATCGTGCCACAGTCCAAAAATTGCGTCGATCGGTTTCGGTTTGGCCAAGTTATTAACGAAAGAGAAAATCGATCAATGCAGATACGCAAGATTTAGGACGGAAAAAATATTTTCAGTAGAGGGGATGTTCGATAGACAAATAATTCTTCATCAAAATACCTAATTGGTAAAACAATACTCTTATATCACATATATAAAAAAATGGTGGAGGGGTCAGGTCTTGGCTAGAAGGGGGGGGGGGGGGGTTTCCACCTCCACCTTTCCTATTTAATCTTATGCACAGCAACCTTATTCTAGTTTTGATTTGCATTTGAACTGTCCCTAAAATTAAAAACAAACTTTCAAGTTTATTGTTCAGGAATAAGTAGCTCATTACTGGGTTTAATACTAGTACACCTTCCGGATGCGATGAAAATACATAAATATGACTAATTTTATGCTTAACTTACTATAATACCATCAAAAAGTGCGGAAAAACCAATAAAATATTTTTGGCCACCACGTTGTATGGAGCCACCTCATAGTGCAGTCCCCAGAGAGTCAACAAATTCAAATTTTAGAGAGAAAATTCTCTTTCAGGAGCTCAATCTTTTAACGTGCCATGTATGTTTATGACTCTTGAGTTGTGATTTTCCTCTCACAGACAACAATATAGAGTACATATTACATTTTTTGTACAAAATATACAAAAGCGGGAAATTCTGTTACTGGCGAAGCTTAGAAAGTTTTTTTTTGGTAATAGATACCTTCTTGTATCGGACTTTGGATGTTAATAAGAGGTATCAGGAATGTTTTGCACTGCACTGTCCTCTGTTAATAATTGCGTAGTTTCCGTTACAACAGCAGTGACATCTGATGGAAAATGAATGTAGAAGCATGAATAAATGACTAATTGACAATTTTCTTCAGTCCTACATATATTTTTAATTTTCAGAATCTGAGGAATCTGACTCATGATTGAGAAATTTGCATGAAATCTCACAGTCAATCACTAAAATCTTATAAGGTTGTCACGGAACTTAATTAATTCCATTTCGAAATGTCTAAAACGATATCAAACTTTATTCCTTCTGTCGACGGCGTGCGAGATGTTCCTTTGTCGACGGCGTGCGAGATGTGCTGCTTGAAATAGAGTTTTGTATCCAGAATCACGCCTAGGTCCTTAATTTTGCTGACGCGCTCAATTTCAGTGCCTAACAAAACATACTGGAACATAATAGTCTCTTTCTTGCGCGAAAAAGAGATAACCGAGCATTTGGACGGGTTAACCTCCATACGATTCAGAATACACCAATAAGCAAAAGAATTCAGCTGACGTTGAAGGAAGCAACAGTCTTCAATTGAGTGAATTCGGCGGTAGAGTTTAAGGTCATCTGCGTAAGATAATCGTGGTCCCTCAACTACCAGATTCACGTCGTTGAAATAAATCAGGAAAATCAGCGGTCCCAGGTTACTACCCTGGGGTATGCCGGATGTGGCAGCGAACGTACGGGACTGGTGATCACCAATGACAACAGTACGATAGCGATCGGTTTGATACGACTGAAACCATTGCAAAAGGCAGCTGTGGATACCAAGCCTGTCCAGTTTAGCGATAGATATGCGATGATTCAATGTATCGAAGGCAGCAGATAAGTCAGTATAAATGACATCCGTCTGAGCACGATCCGACATACTGTTAGAGATGTAGGAAGTAAGGCACAGCAAGTTAGTGGCAGTGGAGCGACCAGCCATGAAACCATGCTGGTCGATACTAATATACGGCTTACAGTGAGCGAGTAACGGTTCCATAACAACGAGTTCGAACAATTTAGCCTCAGCGCTAAGCGAAGTAATGCCACGGTAGTTGCCAACGTCCTGTTTGTTGGCTTTTTTATGTACTGGAAACATGTGCGCTAGCTTCCAACAGGATGGAAAAACATTGACGTCCACAGACCGTTGAAAAACGTGAAGCAGTGGAGACAACAAACTGTCCAAGTGCGTTTTGAGGAACGCCGACAGAATTCCGTCAGGACCCGAATTGTACGACGACTTGAGTTTCGAGGAAGCCCTGAAAAACATCTCGGGATTGATGTCAATTCTGCTCATGGTTTGGTCAGAGAGTGGTATGTAACTGGCAGCCAGTCGGGCATGGTCGTCACTCAGTCTCTCGTCCGTGAAGACACTAGCAAATTTTTCAGAGAGCAGCTGACAGATATCTTGCGTAGATGGGGCCACTTTACCATTATGTGTCATAGACGACGGCAGGCCAGCTTCATGACGTTGTTCGTTGACCAACTTCCAAAACTGCTTGGGACGTGACTTACGATTTCTCTGCAATCCACGTCGATACTGAAGAAAGCACCGTTTCGCAACTCGTTTGTATGCGTGATTGATCCTGACATAGTGACGTTGAAGGGATAGTGTGCGGTGCTTGGTGAACTTCCTAAGAGCGGCTCTCTTTCTGGATTTCAGTCAACGAAATTCGCTCGTATGCCATGGTGGATGGGTCGTATGATGATGAATCTTTTTCAGAACGTTTCTGTCAATGATATATGCCAAGACATTGGAAATAGTTTGAGCAACGGACTTAATGTCAACGGTGTCCAATAATTCGTCCCAATCTAAATTGGAGAGTAACTAGGTGATACTACCATGGTCGGCGTTGCGAAAATCGTAGGAAACGGTGGCAGGTGAAATATTAAAATCATGCATCAGCTTAGTACTTAACGTCACCAGTAGCGGCGCGTGGTAACGATCCAGCCTCACCAGGAGAGTGGGCGCCTCGCATAAGAAAGGAACCATGTCCTGGGCGCTTACAAAACAAAGATCCAAACTGCGGTTGTTCTGGTTAATAACATGGTTGATTTGAGAAAGAGTGGCTGAGCTGTAATTGTCCAGAAGGAGCGAAGCGAGGAATGGATGACAGAGTGATCCATGTCAGGATAGAGGAAGCCGTTGCGAGTTTTTTTTTCCATGAAATCCCCAGGAGATTGAAGTCACCAAACACAATAACTTCATCGGTTGCTTTGGCGGTATCCAGAATAGAGAAAACCGATTGGCAATGAGTTTCGATGAGGTCACGCTCCCGTATACGGTCGGGAGGAAAGTAAACCGCACAGAGAAACAAGGTACGATCGCCCAGTTTAATCGACGTCCACACCTGCTCTAAGCATGTCCAAGCATTATTTTCTAGTAACCTCGCTTTAAACCTAGAATGTATAGCCACTAAAACACTTCCACCTTTAACTTTCTGACTATTAGCAGCATTCCTATCGCAACGGAAAACTTCATAATCGTCGCCGAACATCTGACGAGAGAGCGTGCGTGAATCCAACCATGTCTCCGTGAGAATAATGATGTCGTAGCAAAGATCCGAGGTAGCTACGCGAAAATCGTCGACATCACAGTTGATACCACCGACGTTCTGATAATACAGCAGCAAGTCTGAAGGAGCAGGTATAGTTTCAATACGTCCTAGAGTCTGAGCAACTTGTGAAGGATGCCTTGATGGTGCAGGCGAATATTGTCTGGAAGCAATGAGCGGATCAGGAGTCGATGAATCGATAACAGAAGTTGCCTTGCCTATGAGACCCCTACACTACTCCCACACACTATATTATCTCAGTAGCGTTCACATTCTTCAAAAACCGTCTATCAATTTTAAAATATCAGAAACTTTGAAGAGCTCTAGAGATCGCGCACATACAAAAAAAATGTAAATGTAAGTTACTGTATTAGGGGTAGTAATCTCTCTGTATCCTTCATTTCTGATTTATTGAATATGAATACTGACATCAATTTAAATGTTTATATAAATATTGAAAGCCCTCTCCCCAACACACCAATTTGAACAGGAGTGGTGAACACATGTGAATACATTTATCGTTGAAGACTTTTCTCAAATCACCTGACACCCCTGGTCATCCCCGTTTCATCTAAAGCCGTCTGTCAAAATGTACTGCTTTGCTGGATTGGAACAACTTTTTCTGATTTCAATCGTCCGTAATTTTACTGTAGGTCTTTAGATACAATAGCAATCAAGCTTTCCAATTTTCTCACCTACTGCGATTTTCCCGAGTTGTGTTGAGTTCATTTTAGTCCATCGCAAAGAAACGAATGGAAAATTAAATTATGAACCGAGCAAGCGACGAACGAATACATGGCACACTGCGTCGATGTCGTCCTCCAGTAGCGGTTAACTCTTCGTTGGATTCAGTGCAGAGAGAGGATATAGTTTTCATTGACATGGGTGGTACAGAACGGGTTGTTAGATTCATCTGGAACTGTGTAAATAATAGCTTTGATGATAGAGCCAAGCAGACAAAGCTATTTAAAATTGTGTTTAATTAATAATTTTCACCTCTATTTACGGCTGATTTACTACGATGCGATGTAACGTGCAATATTAGCCACAACTCTTAGAATTTGCTTAGTTGCACGTGATTTACTGATAAGAAGCACTCGCAATCAGGGCTGGCAGATGTCATTTTCAAAGATCTCACGCGATATTTACAGAGATACTTCTACTCCTATCATTGCATAAGAAAACGATGATAGAGATTTGCTTCAAAATCTCATCGAATTTTTCGTCATGACAGAACTTAACTGTGACGGCTAAAAGCTACTTTCTTCTCCCGTTAGAGAGAGTCTTTCGCTATCTGGTTCAGACACTATTTTTTGATTCTAGCAGCTACTTTTTTCTAAGGTTAAGGAGAGAAGTTTTCACTTCTAGATCAGAGGTTCTCTAGGAGCTACTTTTTTCTCCGGTTAAGGAGAGATGTTTTCGCTTCTAGGCCAAAAGTTCTTTCGGATTCAAAAATGAAGAATCTGGAGTAACCTACTATTTTCCATTCAGTACAACACTATGACACTATGGAATGTTCCATGTCCCTCTCATTACCGAACTTTACGCTAATTTCTGCTGGTTATAATCGAATTTCTACGCGGGCTTAAAAAGGGCTAATCTATGTTTTCGAGTCCTTATATACTATGTTCTTTTCAGAACCGGGATTTCTCAATATGCTCATGAATTTATTGCTTTTTGTAACTCAGATCCGATTGGCTCTACAAATAAGAATTCGAACTTTGGTAACGTTTAAACATTAGATTATTATCCTTCGTGAAAGATGAACAAAGAGGGGAAACTAATCTTAATCTACATACGTGGATATGCCGCGTGTCGGCGTGTTTATCCTACTCGAGCGCATATGCATCCAGATTATGTAATTGAGCTGTCGTCGTTTGCCCTACGATACCTTGGTATCGACATCAGCTAATACTTATGCAACTTTGCAGGTTGGCTTATAGACTTGATCCTAAATTAATTGCCTCGCGGTAACAGTGACAGTGTTGTGATTATCGTATATACTAGCTCATTTAATGCTATTGAAGTTACTTGTACCGAGGAAATCTTAATAATGTTTTCACTCTACCGATTACATACGGTTGTTTACTTAAATTCATCTAAATCAGTTAGAAATGTTGAGGGGGAGAGGTAGCTCATCGATTCTTCCGGTTCGCCTCCTAGCATCGTGCTATAAGGTACCAGGCGATAACCAGGGTAGTTGATCGATAGCTCGATGACGTCATTTCGTTGGCGTCTGCAATGGGAAATTATCATAGCAGGCGTTGACGATGGGACGTTTTCGAGTTGTTGAATAGCAACTATCGTGGTAACTCACCGATTACCTGTCGATCTGCCAAATTTGGAAAGACGTCTGCATTGAATTGTCTCATATAATAATATTCCGCCCACTATATCACAAGAAATTGTGAGTAGCTGAGTGGAATGGAGATAAGTTAAGCATTGGGTACAGGACCAAGTCTCCCCTGGGTGGTGCCAAAAGATGAGTGCAATAGAATCATCAAGTTGCCATAAGGTACGGAATGAAACTATTGCATGGCTGGGTAGTCAAAGTCTTCCATTCGTTAGTCATTTCAGGTGGATTAGAACAGGTTTACTGACTGAGCAGAAAAACGCGTCCCAGGTCCTTACATATCAAAGAGATTTATGGTAAAATCGCTTGTGTATCGTGTATTTTGCGAAACTCGTTGTTGTCGTTGGTTCCGGGTTTGAATGGATACACAAATTTGAGCAACGGTATTATGTGATATGAGGGGCTCGGTGGCCTTAGAGCAACCGTTTTTGCTTACTGAGCAGAACATCATGAGTCTAATCTCAGGCCCATCCACATTCAAGATTCGTCAATCGTTTTATTTGTTAATATGACTACATGGTAATAACAGCAACTCGGTGTTTAAAAAGGTGCTCGTCTGCCTAGTGGCAAACGTTTTTGCTTACTGAGCAGAAGACCGTGGGTTCAATCCCAAGCTCCTTCGCGTTATATGATTGTTAGGACATCAATTCAGCTTATCGTTTACCAAAACGAACCCTGCTGCAAACCCAACCTTCTTATCCAACATCCCAGTGATTCCTCGTGGAAGTGCAGAGGTGTTCTCGGCTTCCATCAAAGCGAGTGTCATGTCAACACAATCCATCCCATTCCTTTCTTGACCTGTGTTCGGGCGCGGCCGGCACTGGTATTGCCTAATTTAAGATCACCAGTTTTTACACATTGAGGATGATTGCTAGTCCCAAGCATCGTCTAATGGTTCTCTGTGTAATTACAGCTGATCTGGCAGTAACAGAGTAGCAACCGTGGGCGGTCAATCAAGCTCAAGCAAGCTCAAGCTCTAAATCAGTTAGAAATGTTAATGTCAAAACCAGATAAGAATTATTCTCATGAGTGCTTGATCATTGAAAAATGACAAGAAAGCTAATGATAGGTAGTTTCGTCTCGTGATAGCGAGAAGACCTGTTTTCCCATCGTCACATAACGGCCGTGATATTTACCAGCTCTGCTCGCAATACGATAAAGAAAAAGTGACTGAAGACTACCAAATGAAGCTAGACGTCGTTTCCACTTACAGTCAAAGCAGAAGGATGATTGATCCTAATTGACTGTGGTGGTAAATTTCTTGAACTTTGGTAAAAGTTTTAAGTTAATTATGAGGATTGGGTCCCTTATAATGGAATGAAATAGCGGAACTGTTCGAATCAGGCAACAAGACGGTTCTTTTCGCAACAGAACATCTTTTGATACATCCACCACTTTCGGGTATTCCCTATTTGTGCAATTCTTTTCCGGAATCTATTAAAAACAACTACTTAAAACTTCGATTTATCACGGATTAAAGATCGTTCAGGCAAACCAAAAGCAGCATCTGTGTGTAATATCTGCTAACTATGACAATGACCAACAAGCCTGTTTGTGTTAATTAATTAATTAATTTATCTTTATTAGGGAGGCTTTCAGCCTGGGGCTGGTTCGCCTATGTTTGTGTTGCGGTCACTTTACCAGGAATGCAAGATATCCAAAAATGTGGAAAAATTGCAAAATATTGTACGTACATGGTCCCTAATTGGAACACACCATAATAAGAACGTATAACCATAATTGGTTCAATTTTACCTCTAACCCTTCATAAATCTTTACCAATTGTTGCACAAGCTTATTTTTCAAATTGCAAATACTTTTTTTTAATGAAGCACAGTTATGGCAAAGACGAAGATAAGATTCCGAACTCAGCTCAACTCACCACGAGATTTTTAGCTCGGTAAACCCATTCACTCACTTTATTACGATCCAATCTGCAAAAGTTGAGTGAAGCACAGAAGTGCAAGCGTTAGGTATAAAGAACGAGTTTATGTTTACCTCCTCTCTCTGGCTACATACTTCTTACGCTACTCTGGGGCGATTCAAATATGACGTATACTCTTGAGGGTGTTCTAGAACAGTACGTGTACTACGTATGAGAAAATGCGTGACACAGCGGGGGAGGGGGGTTAAAACAAACGAAAAAAAAAAAAGGTGGTCGTCATATTTGAATCGCCCCTTATCCCCGCCTACTGCAACTGAACGGGTGAGAAAACCATTTTTCACTTTTCCGGTCAGTGCATTTTAATTGCGGGCAATTTGAGCACCGTCATTGCGGGGATTTTTCTTCTTCTTGGTAGGGATGGAAACGACAAGACCCCATTTCCACTGCATTGAATCGCTGAAGTATGGTTGAAATTGACTTTATACGGACGAATAGTCGTGGTTATTGGTTACTATTGAGATGATTTTTACTGATAGATTTTTAGTCAAATTGAAGAGAACCACACACTTGGAAATAACACGAGGCGTAATCCATCTTTGACGTAAATCATGGAACGTAAGCAACCCTGTAAAAATAGGTGTTCTGAAACTGAAACAAATGCATCTCGATGAAATGAATTTCTCGTCTTTTTCAACTGATTCTTATGTCATTATAGCCGCTTGATTGTGTCGGCCTTAGGGCATTGAAATTTACATGACTTTTTTGTAGTGTGAAAGGACCTTATTTTCCTTATTAAATTCTGAAGTTAACTTGGAATAAGACCCATACACCACCATTCAACAAAGAAACCATCATCTGCGTCTGATAGGTGGTTTGACCGGTTAACTAGTATTCCAAATAGGCGAACTGTTGAACCTATGCCCAGTAGAAAGTATTAAAGCAAGCCAATTCAGAGAATAAATATCATTTGGCGTCAGATTATTTGACATCCGCAGCTTTGAAAGCACGCTGCGGTTGTCAGTAGCGTTGCATTTTGTTTTCCCTGTAATGACAATAGTAGCTTCCGGTCTATCGACTCGTCCGTTGACTGAATGCGGAAATGGCAAAGACAAACTGCAATCAAATCTAGAATTGCAAGAAACATTAAAAGAAGATTTGAGTTGTTCACCATCACGGCCATTTGCAATCTCGGTGACTAATACCTATCCTTACTACAGCTCGAGTGGCTACCGTTTTCAACAGAGATTCGTAGCCTACTGATTTATAACAGATACAAAAGGAACAGTTTTGCTCCGTTAACTAATCTCACACTAAAGGACGAATGCAAAGCAAAAAAGAAACGATTTGATTTTCATGGAGTAAAAAGTGCCAGTGCCGGAAGTTGGAGTTGGTTTGGTATTTCTACTAGATAGATCCACGCATTCCTTTCCCAGAATTGTAAATTGAGCACGCATCGTTATGCAGGTTTCTGTTCCGTAGCTGATGTCATTTCTGATGTGAACTTTTTGATTATCCTTGTGCTACGAATTACAATGTATCATGAATTTTGTCAGATACAATTTCAAGCTTTATGTTTAAGGATAGGTTTCATAGGTTAGTTTTATCAGCAGCAATATTTCTCATTATTTCTCTTCAAGTGCACTATTTTTTTTATATTTAACGGCATAAGGATGTATCGTTTACGTACGCTGTATCATCTTGGTAAAATGTTCAAAGATTTTACAATAAGCTCCTGTTCTACGATTTTTGTCTATTTTCAAGTGCCCATAATTTTAAACATTTCAAAAGACTACGAGAGGTCACATGACTATTTTGGTGTCAATGATGACATACATACTAGGCTGGTTCAAAATATCGATTTTGCTCCACCCCACTTAATCGATTCCAAATCACTTCCAATTCCAGATCACTCCCCAAAATTTGAGCTCATTTGAATTCAGATTCGTACTACACTAGCCTTTTTAAGTTTATATGGGAATTACTATAGGAGAAGTTTTTATCGTTATACCCCTTCGCCATAAGAGCCACATGTGAAAAGGGCATACAAGCTTTTTGTAAACAAACCTTTGTAGGCCCTTCTCTCGCCAACCGAGGGTTGCCAACGCAAACCAACAACATCATCGGGAAAGGTAAAGTTTCCCCTAGCGATGATGATGATGGTTTGCGTTGGTGTCATATGAGTGGCGAGAAAATGACATAAGATGGGTTGTTTACAAAAAGCTTGTAAGCCCTTTTCACATGTTGTTCTTGTAATGACGTAAAAATACTATCTGCTCTTATGTGAAATTTTCAACAACTTTGCTCAATATCACTTTTTGATTGAACGTGTAGAAATTAGTTATTTATTGATGTCCAAGTCGATAATTTTCTGATATGATCGACTCCATTCAGGACCACACTGCACCTTATACTAGTACATAGTTGCCTACTGATCATTTAATGGATCATTTCGCGAGAACTAATAGGACCTGATTTAGAATCGAATGATTGGGATGGAGTGCGATCGATATTTTGAACCACCCTAATTCCCACATATTTTGTGGTCCAGTTCTGTAGCTATCCATGAAGTTGTGTGAACCTTCTTCACATTAATTCAAAAAATTCCTTTTCCTTAAATTTAGCATTCAAAGTCGTTAGCAATTTCACAATAACCTTTATTTACCACAAATATGCCACTGTCGTTTAAAACAGTCTATTCTGCTCAGCTCACACCCTGCGTGTCCGGAATCAGTGTCAAAGTACCGGCTTCTTCCGTTCACGCTCGGTCCGCAAAGTCATGCAGGGTAAACTTTGAGTACATTGTCGAACTGACGTCAGGAACGACGTCGATGTCAACCGAGAGAGTGGCAGAGAGGGCTTTCTGCGAACCATTTATCAGCCATCGGACCAGCAGACGACGACTTTTCCTCCTTACTTGCACTATAAATAGGACAGCTAGCAGAATATTCTGCTTCTATGCACTTCTTCATAGTTTGCATTTTTCCTTTGACATCAGCTGGCGTCGATGGTTGCTATGGCTTACAGTACATACCGACTCTTTTCACCACCAATTCGCGAAAGCATAGCACTCTGAGTTGAAGAAGGGAAACAATGAAAAGAGACATGGAACTGGCGTTTGTTTCCGACACCTTGCTACATGGTCAATCTTAATATTTCAGCAAGAATTTTCACTAAACGAAATGGATCACATCATTCGAGCAGTTTAAAATGACGTTTCCTACCACTCGAACTTTAACGTGGAACAATATTTTAATATTTTTTCTTCTACAACCTCGGGAAAATAGGGTCTTATTTGTAAAATGCTTGAAAAATCTGAAATTGATTGTTTCATTTCCGTAGAATCGCTGGTAGAAGGTCGTCCCAAAACTGCTCGACAATATGATTAATTGACTGTATGATCCATTAGTACATGAAAAGCGCTCAGCGATTTATCAGTAGTTTTTTTTTCTTACGTAAATATTTGGACAAATAATGATTTGTTTGCTTGCGTTAATTGCGTGGGAAATGGCTTGAAAAGTGTCTGGTAAGACAAATGCTGGTAGAGGCATGTCACGGATAGAAATGGCTTCAATTTACCATTCGGTGAATAAATCAATACCCTCGCTGAATTAAAGATGCAACAGTGATGGGTAAAGCATCATTGAATATTGATACAGTAACAGGTGAAACCGTTATACGAGGAAACGAAAAGTCATTCCATGGCACCAAAGATGATCTGTATTCAAATTGAGTGAGTATTTGTTGAAAAAAAATCATCGTCATCAAAACAGCTTAGGGATCATCCATATATAATGTGAGGAAATATGAGGAGAGGGGGTGGTATCCAGTGGCGGGATGTGCTGTCAAATCGGCTTACTGAACATCCATCTATGAGATGTAAAATTGTAA
The DNA here is from genome assembly GCF_037179485.1 of Ochlerotatus camptorhynchus. NCBI lineage: Eukaryota > Metazoa > Arthropoda > Insecta > Diptera > Culicidae > Ochlerotatus > Ochlerotatus camptorhynchus. The sequence continues at coordinate 1,944,059 of NW_027040672.1, forward strand.
GTACGTTACGGGATGTAAGATCTACCACCGATGCCTAGTCCTGACTACTTCAAACTAGGGGTACAGGATTTTTCAGTAATAAAAGGAACACATCTTAGTCCTTGTTATTTTTTATGCCTTGTTGATAGTGAAAAGACTTGACTTTGCCCACCGAAGATGATCTTGAAACAAAGAAAAAATGAGTTAGTTAGTCTTCATCTATGTGATTCCTTATCTTCTATTCGTTGTTCCCTAGAAGTGGTTAAGACTAGGGTTCTGATACATGTTCATTATTGGTGTCATTCCTTAATTTTGTTGCTAAGGAATCCAATTTTGACTGACAAAGGGGCGCGCCTTTGGAGTGTGTTTCAACACTCCGAAGAGTATAAATAGCGGGACCTTTCAATTAGAGTCGGATCCTTGCGATAACTGCAAGAGTGACAACGATATAAAATCGTATACTTCATCATTTCTCAATAGTGATGGAATAATACCACATGTACTAAACTAAGGACACGGGCTATAGCACCTTCCAAAATTAAGGAATGACACATTCCTTCAACCGTTTAAACAACGGGAGAACAAAATAGATGACAAATTCACTGGGCCTTTTTTTCTGTTCGGGATCTAACACCACTGCGACCAGTAATTTGATCTATTGTATTATAATACAATAGATCAAATTACTGGTCGCAGTGGTGTTAGATCCCGAACAGAAAAAAGGCCCAGTGAATTTGTCATCTATTTTGTTCTCCCGTTGTTTAAACGGTTGAAGGAATGTGATTTCAAACTCCATCATGCATTTAAGGTTCTACAGAGGGTCATTATTTTGTTTACTTCTTCTTTTTGAAATATTCTTCTATCATCATTTTCTAAATGTATTGGTAAAATTCATTGGAAGTGCATGTCCTCACGCCAAAACTGCCCATTTTTCATAAATATCAACTGGTATGGTGAGGAAAACTTAACCATCTCTTTTCTTCCTTCATTTCAATACAACAACAAATGTGATGTCACACTATCTAGTGGATAAGAATGTAGCAGACAAAACATAAGCACTGCCAGACTGCGCTGTATGCAAGTTTGTTTACACCCTTGAGCGGGAAGGTGTATAACAGGCTACGTGCACTGCTGCCATCAACCCTGTTAGTGTTGAATTCAATCTTCTGTGACTTTTTTAATTGGACCGGTAAAATGTTTAAAATGGTCATTTATGTTTTATTTAATCAGTTTTTGATATTTATCCACCATTAAATACATCCACTCATCTATTTTAATAAAGCAGACTTCATAATTAATTGTTTTAATAAACTTAAATTCATTGCTAGAGGCAATACATCTGGCACCGCTGTTTCAATGATACTTTCACGATTGCTAGCAAAGCAGTAAAGTAGAAATGGTTTTCTTTGTGATGAATTTTGTTCACCAAGAGTTTTGTGAAGCAGTTGTTTTGATTTTCGTGTATTCGATTGCGTTTAAATGTGCTATACTTCTAAGAACACAAGTAAGTAAATACAGTGAATGTGTTTTACCCAGGAAATTTTCGATCTATGATCACGAAATACATGTTTTAAATTTTCGTATTCATAATATATGAATGTATGTGTAAACTAATGATGATGATTTTATGATATTCAAAAAAGAAGAAGAACACAAAATTACTTACCCTTTGTAGAACCTTAAACAGCCGAAGAACGAAAGAGAAGACACCTGTTTAAAGATTTTCATACCCGCCAGCCTGAAAAAATGGGTTGGGACATGTTTTTTGAGGAAATTTTTTTTTGACACCAAAAATCGCTTCAAATCTTATTAAGTGTCAAAAAAAAATTTTCCTCAGAAAACATGTCCCAACCCATTTTTTCAGGCTGGCGGGTATGAAAATCTTTAAATCGATTTATCTCCGTTAATATGGCTCTAATCGAGATTTGGAGCGTTATTAAAGGGTGTCCACGATGAAATTGCCACACACATAATCACCCAGTACTTCTCGATGGGGCGGAGCTCCGGAGTGTTGGGAGGGTTGAACATTTTCGGCACGAAATTGACCTTATTGTCCGCATACCACTTCAGCACGTCCTTGGAGTAGTGGCATGAGGCCAAATCCGGTCAGAAGATTGTTGGGACGTTGTGGGCCTTCAGGAGAGGAAGCAGCCGCTTCTGGAGGCACTCTTTTATGTACACCTGTCCGTTCATCGTGTCCTGGGTCACGAAAGGTGCACTCCGCTTCCCGCACGTGCAGATGGCTTGCCAAACCAGGAATTTCTTCGCAAATTTGGACATCTTCTGAGTGCGGACATGCTCCGGAACGCTGAACTTATCCTTGGCCGTGAAAAACAGGTTGCCGGGGATCTGTTTGAAGTCGGCCTTCACATATGTTTCGTCGTCCATGATGCAGCATTCAACTTTCGTCAGCATGTTGAGGTACAACTTCCTGGCACGGGTTTTGGCGGACTTGTTCTGCTTCTCGTCGCGATTAGGGGCCTTTTGTACCTTGAACGTTCGAAGCCCAGCCTTAGTTTTGGCCTTCTGGACAAAACTTCGGCTTAGGTGCAGCTTCTTAGCCACATCCCTAACGGATTTCGGTTGAAGGCCCCAACTACGCGGTTGTGATTTTTGGTGTTGTACGGAATACTTTTTCCTTCACTTATGGGCTTCCGATCGGTGGTCAACCGTTCCTCGAACCGCTTAATCACTCGCGACACCGTGGAATTCGCGATTCCCAACGTTTTAGCGATGGAACGATGCGAGAGATCCTTGTTCTCGTGATGAATGCGCAAGATTTTATCACGCACGAGCTGTTCTTTCGACTCCATTTCCGCGAGTTTTGATCACAGGACTTTAAAACTTGCAGGATGTAAATAATGCACTATGAACTAAATCCACCCAAATTTTCATTAAATTCTACCCAACGGTTAAAAAGTTAGAGCAATTTCATAGTGTGGCAATTTCATCGTGGACACCCTTTAGGAGTCACAAAAAAAAAAATCCTCAAAAAAACATGTCCCAACCTATTTTTTCAGGCTGGCGGGTATGAAAATCTTTAAATCGATTTATCTCCGTTAATATGGCTCTAATCGAGATTTGGAGCGATTTTAGGTGTCAAAAAAAAAATTCCTCAAAAAACATGTCCCAACCCATTTTTTCAGGCTGGCGGGTATGAAAATCTTTAAATCGATTTATCTCCGTTAAAACGGCTCTAATCGAGATTGGGAGCGTTATTAGGTGTCAAAAAAAATTTTTCTCAAAAAACATGTCCCAACCAATTTTTTCAGGCTGGCGGGGAGGTGAAAATTTTGCATATGATTTTTTCAAAATTTGAGGAATTTTTTTTTTCATGTGATATTTTCCTCTTGGTCTCCCCTTATCATAATTGGAGGTGAAAATTTTGCATATGATTTTTTCAAAATTTGAGAAAAAAAAATTTCATATGATATTTTCCCCTTGGTCCCCCTGTCGAATGGGTTAGAACATGTTTTTTGACACCCAAAAACGCTCGAAATCTCGATTAGAGCCGTATTAACGGAGATAAATCGATTTAAAGATTTTCATACCCGCCAGCCTGAAAAAATGGGTTGGGACACGGTTTTTGAGGATTTTTTTTGACAGCTAAAAAGACGTTTTTGAACATTCAATGCTAAATGATAAAGTTTTGTGTCTCACTGCAAATGCCTGTTAATTTTCTGAGTCACATCAATCGTGGATGATGAAGTCGAAGAAAAACAAACAAACCCTGAGCATTCCGAACTTGTCCAAATCTTTCTTCTTGTGATAATCCCTGTGGCGTTGTACCTACTTACCCCGCCTAAGTTCGTCCAGCACTGATGATGATGATCATTGAACGACGCCTCTGAAGACGCCGTAAAGTCGATAAATAATAAACTTTTGTTTTTCACTGCGACGGACGGCAAAGCACTGAATGAATGATGGGCGAGAGGTGTTTTGAGAATTTCGCTTTCAACGCCTGCTTAGTGAATTCATTGCGGTGTTTTAGGGTATTAGTTAAAGTGCCATGTTGCATGACACCACCTGAGGTGCGTTTTGGTTTGAGCATCTCTTGAGGGATTCTTCAGGAGCTATTCGTCAATTCCCTTCAGCGATTTTAATTCTATGGAAACTAAACGTCCTACCAACTAACGGAGGGTAAATGCTTAGCACCGGATTAATTGACATTGAATAGAATATTCAAAATAGTTGACGCTGTTAAAAGATTTGTTAATTTGAATTCCACAATGAAAACTGATTAACTAAAATATGAAGAAAACTGCCCACAAAATAAGTGTTTATTACGTTTTTATCGTCCACAGTGAGTGCACAGACAAATAATGATGATAACGGTTATTGAATCCTTGGTTGTAAAAAACAATGAAGATACATTCCAAATGCTGTGTTTTGTAGTAAGGGGCTGTTCATTAACTACGTAGACAGTTTTTTGGGATTCTTGACCACCCCCCTCCCCCTGCGTAGACGATTGTCCATACATTTTTTTTTAATTTTGTATGCGCCGTGGATAATTCTCAACCTCCCCCCCCCCCTGTCTACGTACTTTATAGACAGCCCCTAATGGTGAAAATGAAATGAAGAAAGAAGAGACACAGCATCACAGCGCATAGAACTTTTGAATCTTCTTTTCAAGGAGAAACCTTCGCAAGTATGCATGCCTGTGCTGTTTACTGCGGTAAAAAGCAATTTTATGGGGTAATAAACACATTTTCACTGTTTTTGCGGAGGCGGTTTTATCTTCACAGTTTGACTTTTCGTTTAGGACTTGATGTAACCAGCTTTCAGTACGCGTATACTTTTTTTTCATCTTCAGCCAAATCAAATTTGGCTGCGATTAGTTGCGCTACCGAACTTACGGTCAGTTGAACGACACCGAAGGGGACATTTTTGATATTGATAAAGCAAATTTTCAGCTTCTTTGTACTCGGCTTAATTTTTTTTGTCTAATGTATTTTGTGTTGCTTGCTGTCTATACGTTATGTACAACATTTCCAAATGCTCGCATTTGTTGGCACATGGACGAAAAGCTGAACATTTGATCTTATATTGTTTGTCATTATTAGAGACATTGTTAGCCGTTGACTAGTTCTAATCTTATCTAGTTCTGTTCTTATCTAATTTTTGATGAATTTCTCTACACTGTGCTTTAAATATATTCTCATCTACATGGTTTATGTATTTTCAACGCAATTTTTTCATGAAAGAGACCATTCAAAATTACGTTATAAATTTATATTTGCGAAAATAGCAATAATATTGGGTTATAATGAATGCTCAATTATTTGTAACCTATAACAACAAATACAAAAAATAAAAAAAATAACCCACTTCTTCTCTAACTTCATGTTGAACATACACTGAAAACAAAATTTGATTTGTACAACAAATGCATTCGTTTGTTCGACAAATTAGTTCGTTGTTATCTGCAACGAAAAATATTCCTAATTTTTATGAAGCTAGTTTCGTTCAATTTCCCAAAATCATTTACTTCGTAACATTCATGTACGAAGCGCTGCCATACGCACTACGAATGTTTCATAATATAAATGCAAATTGTTCGTGAGAAAAAAAATCGATTGATTGAAAATAATGCCAAGCTTTCGAATACTCACAAAACAATATGTTTATATTGAACGAAAAACAATGCGAAGAGGCACGAAAATTTCGTCGATAGATAAAATCCTCTTTTTTGTACATGAGCATGAGCATGATTAACCGCCCACGGTTGCTACTCTGTTATTGCCAGACCAGCTGTAATTACACAGAGAATCAATAGACGATGCTTGGGACTAGCAATCATCCTCAATGTGTAAAAACTGGTGATCTCGAATTAGGCAATACCAGCGACAGCCACGCCTGAACGCACGTCAAGAAAGGAATGGGTAGGAATGTGTTGACGTAACACTCGCTTTGATGGAAGCCGAGGAGTCCTCTGCACTTCCACGAGGAATCACAGGGATGTTGGGTAAGAGGGTTGGGTTAGCAGCAGGGTTCGTTTTGGTAAACGATAAGCTGAATTGATGTCCTAACGATCGTATAACGCGAAGGAGCTTGGGATTGAACCCACGGTCTTCTGCTCAGTAAGCAAAAACGTTTGCCACTAGGCAGACGAGCTCATTTTTAATCATTCACGAATCTTGAATGTGGATGGGCTTGAGATTAGACTCATGATGTTCTGCTCAGTAAGCAAAAACGGTTGCTCTAAGGCCACCGAACCTCTCATATCACATTATAGCGTTACTCAAGTTTTTATAACTATTCAAACCCGGCACCGACGACAACGAAAAGTTTTACAAAATACACGATAAACAAGCGATCTTACCATGCATTTTAATATGAAAGGATCTGGGACCGCGTTTTTCTCCTAAGTAAGCAAGCCACTGCAACCGACGATCTTTGAAATCCTGAAACTAAAAGCTACGAAAGAGTACTTAGGCCTTCATTAAGATCCACTTTCACGCGACGTTCAATGTTTCGATTTTCTCTTTACGCATGGTTCAGACAATCATAACAAGCTTTGACCGACGTGACGATTGTTTAAGACCTGGTTAAACAAGCTATTCAAATGAAATTACGTTCTCGAATTTCACTTGGAATGTAATGACAACAGAATTACGCGATAATTCATATTTTCAGCGGTTGATGTTTAATTTTAAATATACTAGCGGTACTGCCAACGACTACGACGGCGATTACGACAGCGACTACGACGGCGCCTATGACAACGACAGTAGAGTATTTGTAACTTACCATTTGTCCACACGGCGAATGAGAACGACTCAAATTTGAGTTTAGTTCACTCATAATCGCCAAAAGTGCAGGAACTCAGCGATGAGTGAAATTTGTCTCATGGTTTCCTATGGAAAACGTAAAAAATCGGCCGGAAAATGAGGAAATTGACGAAAATTTTATTCAGTCTCGGAGTAGTACCAATAGACTGAGTGAATCCAATCTTTACTTTTCTCATATTCAGGAATTTTTCCCTGGAAAATCCTGGAAAAGCCTGGAAAAACATGAGGCAAATTAACTCATCGCTGAGTTCCTGCACTTTTGGCGATTATGAGTGAACTAAACTCAAATTTGAGTCGTTCTCATTCGCCATGTAGGATAAACACCTTTTCCCGCGAGGGGGGCGACACATCTAAATCTCAAGTGTAGATGCTCAACAAATCTCACACTAGCGAATCAATCTTCGAAAAATCTTCTTTCATTTGTCACATCTACTTGCATCGCTCACCATCTTTGTGCAGGAAATCTTCAGAATCGTCATCAATCTTCTTTCTATCTACTCAGCGTGCGCGCAGCTAGCCCCAGCAAAACACAATCTTTTTTGCATCGTAGATAGAGTCGTCCCCCTCGTTTTCCCGGCACCTCCACTGGTTCTTCATGTCCGCTATCTGTCACTGTTTGCAAAATATCTAATAGCAATTACCTTTGTTGTAATACTTCCTGTATTGCCATGGTGATCTGGGAAGAGGTTCGCATGTAGTGCTTTCCCCAGGAACCGTTCACGGCCACCAGCTACCGCCCGTCCAGTCTTGGGCGTATCCAGCGAGACATCCTTCAGCTTACTCACAATCTCCGTCACTCGATGCAAATGGCAGGCACACTTACGCTAGTTACAAAAAAAAAAAACACACACACCCGTGCAAAGAAATGGTCCAATAAACGTCACTCTTGCGAAAGCACACCCGTCGTCAGCGTTGCCAGTATTCCAGATTTATCTGGATTTTCCAGATTTGTGGTCGTCTTGCCAGATAGACAGACAAACCACGTATATTTCCAGATTTTTTAAATATGTTCCAGATTTTTTAATTTGCTCTTTTCTAATAAAAAAAAATAAAAAGCCAAATTTGGTACTTTAATTATTAAAGGCCATCAACATTGGACATTATTGGAATTTTAAAGTAATTCTGAAAATAGTTCACAGTTAAGTATGAGGCGAATTCTTTGTGAAATCAAAGGAGAATTTCAAGCTACTTCTGAGTAGAATTACATCCATCTTTGTGGGCTTCGGGGTCGTGCGGCGTCACCCATCATTTAGGCGTATTGTGAGTGCCACGAAGTGAGGGTTCGATTGACGCTCCAGCCGGGGCAAATTATGGCAACCTCAAAATTTGCCTACTGTTCTAATGGTAATGGGTGTGGTGTTTTTCTTTTTTCTTTATTTGAGAGATTTTTAGCCATAGGCTAGTTCATTTCTTAGGGGTGTGATGTGTTTTCCGTTGTTTAATGTTAAATATTCAGTCTGTGCAACCTCTGGTTGAAGACGGTATCAATTGTCTTGTCAACTCTGATGACAATTGCATGGAGATTTTGTCAATAAAGGAAATACAATCCGGAAAATAAATCATAGAAAATTCTTATCATGAAACTTAAGGAGTATGCTGATACGAATCGCGAGAATAATTTCAATGGAATTCTGTCAAATGTTTCTATGGAGATTAATTTTACTAAAAATTTAAGTGCAATTTCTGGGAGACTTTCAAAACCATTTTGGCAAAGTACTTGAGTACTTGGGTAATACTGAAAAGGATTTCAAACCCATTCTAACCTTACCTACAAAGCAGTTTAAATGGAATTATCGGATAAGTCTGAGAAGAGTGTGACGGTCATTCTGAAGAGTGTACCAAGAAAATTGTTAAGAATATTTTAAGAATTTCATAGAGAAAAATGGACACAAAATTGAGCCAATTCTTGGGAATTATTACCAATTTGAGGGAGTTGTGGGATTGAAGAGTGATTTATAAGAGATTTCAAGAGGTAATGATAAGAACTCTTAGAATGTTACTGGAAAAGTTTAGATATTTTCAAGATTATTTTAGGGGAATATAGAAAAGAAATATGATGGAATTCTAGGATGATTCATATTGAACAAAAAAAAAGGCCAAGATATCCTGTAATGAGTTCCAAGTAAATGCAGACTACCAAAACATTTCATGGTCTGGGACTCAGGAAAAATATAAATTCCGGAATTTAGAATCATTGCAAGATCCTGAGACTTCAAAAATGAAACTATCAGACTTTCATTTTGGTAATATAATAAAATTATTCTTTGGCATAATGTTCATGCAAATAGTGGAGTTACCCGTAGTTTAGGTAAACTGTGTGTGAGTTCCACGATGTTAGGTTTTGATTTCCACTTCAGCCCGGTGAATTTAGCTTCAAAATAAAATTGCCTACTGGTCTGTTGGGTGTTGTGGGTTGTATGCTGTCAAGAATTAAACTGTAAATCTGATCAACCTCAGAGTAATATTAGAATTATTTAGAACTAATAAAATCTTTAAATTCTGGTACTGCATCAAATAGTAAGGACTACATCGACTATTAGTTCAAAAAATCCATCCCATCAAATTTTATTGATTCTTTGCTTCTCATTCTTTTTTAAAAAGTTACAGTTTAAAAAACAATTCTAACCATATTTTCTGCTGTTTTTTACCCACATTTATCTCAATTTTTGAAATGCTAGTTAATGGATATATGAACTTTTTGGGCACACCGTGTCAATACTTTTCAACTTTTGGAAGTAATGTTTACAAATTATTTGCTTTATATAATTTATTTAAACATGTAATTTATAACCATTCTAGAATTTTAAATAAATTCTAGATTATCATACTGACCTATTTTTACGTGAGATTGACACATCGCTTTGATTTCAATAGCATTATGTTAAAAAGAGGATTCTTTGGAGCATTCCAGATTTTTCCAGATTTTATATTTTACCTGGTCCAGATTTTTCTGAAAATGACCTGGCAACGCTGCCCGTCGTCGTCGAACGGCAAAAAAAGGAATCTGTGGGCAATTTTGTGATACGGATTTCCAAAATCAAACGGGAATACACGAATTTCACCACACCCAACTGCGAAACACGTTCAGAAGCACTTATGGTACACTTTCATTCGAAAACACTTAATTTTTTCAAAAATAGTTGCGAGTGAACCAACATCATCACCGCGTAAATAAACTAAAATTAAAATTATCACTCGCGATGTCACAAATTTCTGGACCGGGAGAAACAATCAAACAACGCAGATAGCATTGAATCTTCTGTTGCTTGCAAACATGATGAATCATGTTTTCTTTCTCGATTCTAAAACTTCTCGGAAAGCGAGAAAACCACCACTCACACACGTATAACCGTCCGGGAGGCAGAGTGCCAGCGCTAATCCGGCAAATGCAGCCGCAAACTATGGCGTTTTCGTTTTTGCGGTGTAGCACCGGTGTAGTGTAAGCAGGAATAAGCGCGAGTCTTTGACAGCTCAACATCATTTGTTTGTAAACAAAGGTACATCCTATATCTACACCCTAAAATATTTCGGTGTACGGCAGTGTAGCACCGGTGTAGCTACACCGCAAAAACGAAAACGACATGTGAAAGCGAATGCACGCACAAAACAGAGAACAAACTTAATACACAGCCGTATCCAAAGGCGTTCGAAACTCGACTCAGATAAAATCCTCTTTTTTGTACACTTATAAAACTCTAGACATAATGTTTATTTTGTCTGTGCACATAATTTTTTTTAATTTTCATTTTCATTTTCATTTTGCAGCGTTTGGTGGGGCAATAGGATGCGCTTCCTTTTTCCATGGCGTTCAAGTGGTTCGCATAGACTATTCAGCCATTACCCTTCCTTTATCTTCGGCTTTCGACTAACTAACATATTGTATGAATTTGTCATGTTTATTTTACTGCGAATCAAATTAATCGAAATTAGTTATAAGTACACCACCAAATTATTTAGCTGTACCGGAACCTGGAATCGAACTCGAGACGACCGCATTGGCGAACCTTGATGCTACCAACCAGTGTTGGGAAAATATCAAAAAATCAAATCTAATCAACGCCCAAGATCACGCTTGATTTTCGTAAGAAATGAACTAGCCTATGGCTAAAAATCTCTATAATACAGAAAAAAAAAGCTTGATTTTCGTGGACAAAAATTAACAAGCTAACAACGCGGTTGTTTTTGCAAGCTGTGATATCGCAGCTCGGAATATCAAGCTAACAAAACTCACCAGCTGCAAATCTCAACAAGCTGTGGTGAGATTGAGTTCCATGATTTTTGCTTTACACCCGAATGCAGTCGAAACTTCCATAATGGCTGGCAGCAGTCACTTCGTGTCTGCCATCGGTGAGGAGTAAAAAGAGATAGCAAACTATGTGCAACGGAATCATTTTTGTGTCGAGTCAACTCTCAGCTTGATTTTTGCACGTTGTGAATAGTCTCGCAATATCAAAGGAGCTTGTAAAATCAATATCAAGCATGATATTTTGTTCCAATATCACGCGTGATATTTCGAGTGCATGAGAGCGGAAAAATATCAATTTATTTCTGATTTTGCCAAAACTGCTACCAACTTCGCTACGCTAACACTTTGAACTGACGTGAACAAATTTACATACCCTTCTACAACAAGATCACTTTTCTCGACTAGTTAATTCAGGTTTGTAAAGGAGTAGAGCAAAAGCTGTAAAACTACACAAATCTAAAAATTAACCTAGTTAACTGTAAAATAAATTTCAAAGTAGCGCTAACACAGTTTACTAGTTGAGTACAGGTTGTTTAGTTGTTGAAAAAGCACTTTTGATTTTTATGTTATTCAGCAAGAGTGGTTGGTTGTGTAGATGTCATCAAATGAGTAATATTATTAGCTTTGTTTCGAAGCTTAAAGTTGAAAGCTGATTAACATTTGCATAGAAGTGACATTAGCGTTTATTTGCGAGAAATCAACGGCTAAAGCCTTTGTTTACAAAAGCAATTACGTCCCTTTGAAATGTTGGCACTGAATTATGCAAATATGTTTTTGCAAATTGCACAACGATGGAGCTAATCAGTTCGTTATTTGGCGTGGAAATGCTCTAATTTCAATACTAACAATGTCGGTAATTGTAATGTATCAGCACCGCTAGGACAACGAAGAACTTTCTCCATCAAGTCTGGATTTTATTTCTTATTCAGTCGATGCACAACGAATTCTCGCGGGACAAATAAGAAACACCTTTTTGCTTTCGTCCTGTTCGCCTGGAGTCGTAAATTGATTTAAACTTTTTCAATTGATTCAGAAGTTTCCAGGGACATGCCTACTTCCTTCACCTTGTGCTCGTGAGTAAAAGCATGGCCTTCTACGTTGTATTTTGTGACATTTTCATCAGTCTACTTCGATGCGGTGTGGATGAGCATCGTGTTTGTGATATATTTTTCAGTTGTTTAGTTTAAAAGTTTATCTCTAACGGGACATGAAACTTGCTTCAAGAAGCTTGCATCGTTACTTCGTACGTTGATTTACCAAGTGAATTTTCCCGCCCTCCCGTGTTAAAACTTCATCGCAATGGAAGTTTTTGCGATTTAAATTGCAGAACAGATAACAATTTTCATTTTCAACGGAATTGTAATTTGTACAGACCCGATCCCTGGTTTCCATTAGTGGATAATGATGAGCATACAATTCATGTGTGGTAAGTCAGGTAAAAAGTTCTTCATCTAAACTCGTTATAGAATTTCTTTTGAAAGAAGTATCAAAAGCAAAAAGCGAGCTACGAACCATTTCGGGACTGGGTTTTTCGGTAAACTAGTTAAGAAACAACACACATGTATCTGTTTTGCTTTGTGACCCCTTCTTCTTCTAGCAAAGACGTTATGGCTATGTTTCAAAAATTGAGAACAATTTCGATGTTAGTGGTATCTTTATTTTCCGATGAGCACACCAACCGAATATATATTTTATTTCTTTGGTTTTGACCGATATCCAAATGGCGTTCTTTTTAATAATACAATGGTATTTTCAAATCAATTATTCCTTCAAAAGTTGAATCTAATTTATGAGCAATAGAATGGAGTGTTTTTTCTGCTGTGAATAAATGTTTATTGAGAGAAAGTTTAAAGCATTAGCAGATGGTGATTAAATCTTGAAAATGTTTTCCATTACATCCAACATACAATCACATCTTCACATACTCCCAAAGAAAATGCTTGAAACCGTCACAGCTGTCACCTGCTTCGATTAGTTCCGGTTGGATAGATTTTCTAACCGCAGAGAACCTGTGTGGGTATGACACGCTTGGTTAACAGATTTACTACGTTTAGCAGAAGTGGTTTCCGTTCGATTAAATTTCCTTGCTTGTAACGACCATGACAGTTTCTTACCTTTCGTGATGGCTTGTTTTCTAGCGTTTCGTATTAGTTTTTGGAAGTTTCTGTTTTACATTTTTCATGGATGGGAGATTATGGTAAATAACATTGCTCTGAACTATTTTCATTAACTCACATTTACAGTAACGCAGAAATTAATCATTCATTACATTTATACATTTATAACAAATTCAAACCATCACCGAAACAAATGAAGCACATAATTTTAACCACCGCAAACAGTTATCTTCCCAATCACGCACGGGTATTTTGCCGCTGTGCAAAATTGAAATTCAAATCTGACCTCTTATCTCGCACAGCATGCTTTGACTGTGCATGGAATTTATGTTCTCTGCATAGCTCCATTGGCCCGGTAAGCGAATCGCAGCAAGCTGGGAGGAGTGAGAGCTCCAATTGATTCCGGTGGTGCAATTAAAATGAATAACAATGCAAACCCGAATGCTTTGGAATTAAGTACATAATTTATTCAAGCGCATCATCGAAAATACCGGTTCAGGTATGAATAGCATGGTTTCAAAATGAGGGTTAAATCCAAGAGCTACCGGTCAGCTGAATACCTACATGACAAACAAATTGTAGACACAAATTACTATGTGTTCAGTTTCAAATAATCAGAAAAACTTAAAAACTCGATCTTTGAGCAGCAATCGATGTAAATGTAATTTTGGATTGTTAATTTTTGGTTTTTAAGCAAATCATTCCAAACAATTTATTCGTCAATTTTAAATCTCTATGGATTCATAAAAGAGACATATTCAAATCATCTATCATCGAAGAAAATTCATATCTGGTCAACCACCTGGGCAAGCTAGAACAATTCTCAAACTGAAGCAAACATTACATCACATCAAGTTTAGATAAGATCAAAATGAGAACATTGAGATGGACCCAGAATCAAGAGTGACAAATGTATGGTGTGGAGATACTGGCAACCACAATGTAAAATTAGTTTAGATAGCTAGCATGAATTGTACAAATTTACTTGACTAGCCTTCGGACGACCACATTAAAAAGTCTGCTCATGTGGCAAAACAGTATAAATTATGTATATTTTTCATATATAAATCTCTAATAGATTTTTACATTTGACAATTGGCTGAAGAGATTGTATTTTAAAGTTGTGCAAACAAACTCATAGCAGGTTAATAATAACCATTTCGTCTAACAAAAACTCTCTCCGTAGGTTTTATCTTTGAATTCAGCCTTGTAAATACATTTCTGGTTGTTTTCAACACACAGCTCGATGGAAAAAGGTATTTTCCAGCATATGACATATACGTCAGGACACGTTCTAGTAGCCCCGTAATCAATGGAAGAGAAAGTCGATGAATGTTGCTTTGTTCGGCTTGAGTTGTCCCATTAAATTCACACAGTACTCGTCAGTGAATCACGATGGAAGACAACATCTCGCCACCAGAAGACTAACTATATCAAAGCAGCTTAAATTAACCAAGAAAATGAACAATTTTTCGGAAGAGCACAGCAAACATTGCTAATCGGGACAATGTTGTTAGTCGTAGCGTACAATCGGAACGTCCACTAGCGAGATTTGCACATTGACGCACAGCTTGCTGCTCCTGTTGAAAAACTAAAATCAAGTTATCTGATAATGGAGCCCACATCCAGGGGAGCAATTCCAATTCGAGCGAATAATTTTCAATCCTGTTCGGGTGCTGCGTCGCATTTGTGGCATATGTTCCAGTTCGACTTGATTGTGAGGTGGCAATAACAATAACACACTCACCATCTGCAACAGTGGCAGCTCAATAACCACTTGCTAGTCTATGTGGATGCAGGCGGGGTGAAATGTACTCCACCACAATCGGAAAACACGTTCCTTCTGTTCTCGGGAAGCGTTAGTATATCGGTAGGTGCCAGGGAAAATGGTGTTTCAGGTACGACGGAAATAATCCGATTAAGGTCTTTTCCGGTCGGCTACAGAAGAAGTCTGCTTTTGCAGCATCCTAGAAACGATACATATTTCGGCAGTAGTATTCCTATCGGCTTATGTGGCGTACATGTGGCAAGTAAGGGGGAAGATTCGGCCATTTTGGTTAGGGTAATGGGTTCCAATCAGTTTACCACGGCTTGTACGGCCGATGAGATCGACTCAAAGTTGAGTGTTTCTTTTACTCGCAAAATCGTAGATTAGTCAAAGACTGAGTAGTTGAAAAATCTGTTCGAATATGAGGCAAATCTACGAAACTTTATTAAAACTTATCCTGTAAAATTGAAAAACATTTTACTTAGTCTATGAGTAATCTACGTTGTTTTTTGCGATTTTGAGTGAACGAAACTCCAATTTGAGTTGGTTCAATCGGCAGTGTGGTTGATGATGGTGCGTGATCCACATTGCAATGCATTGGTTGCTTATTTCAAGGAAAGGAACATCAATTCTAATTTGTTGCGATGGATTTCGCATATTTTCTCCAAAATGCACAATCATAGCTATGCAATTTATCCTTGCCCATATTTACTGGCGTCGGATTTCGTTCTTTGGGATGCAATTTTGATGGGTTTTAGCTAATGGGGTGGTGCCCTATCCAAACAGCAGTTATATGTCAAAGGATTTTTAGCAATCAATTTAATTTTGATAAGAACGCAGTAGGCTCTGCCAGCGAACGGTTGGTTTTGCATCCGCTGTTCGCAAATGTTGTGTCTTGCCGCGTGCTTTTTGACTTTAACTAAAGCAGTGGAGTATCCGCTTTCGCTAGTGTTAATTGATTAATTGAATGGTGCTAGCATCTAAACCATCTAATGAAGAATATTGTGAACAATTAGGAAAATTTGATGACGTTTGGTTTGCGTAGTTTAGTTACTCTCTAGTCACGCTTGTGCTGTGGTCGGCTTTTCTCACTTTTTGTTTAGGTACTCCGCCTCCGCTCCGATTCTTTCCGATTCTTGCTGCTACCGTTCTGCGTTCCAGAAAATTCCCACGAAAGAAAGTTTTGCAGGTTACGCGCAGGTGTATTGCGTCTTGTTTGCAGTTGTGAGAGCTTCATTTTATTCAGTGTAAAGCCAGGATTAGATGAATCAATTCAGCGTAAAACTAACTTGAACTGCAAAATGAACGTCTAGAAATTTGGTTTTTGTAAACCAAGGGGCAAGTCAGCTGTACTCAGAGCAAATAGTTTCAGAGTTAATTTAACCAACTCATAATTACTCAAAACTGATCAAAGAAGTCTAGCTTTGTTCAACATACACAAACCTTCAATGCAAAGTCGAAACAGGCGTCATCTACATATCCGAGATTTTATTTATTTGAGTTGAAATCATGCATTTGCTAAATTTAGTAACCGTTAAATCTGAGATGAACTAGCCATAGGCTAAAAATCTCCTTAATAAAGAATTAAAAAAAGTAACCGTTAAAATTGATAACAGATTAATCGGTCCTATGTGACATGAATCCGCAAGGTATTGCTTGTAATCAGGGATTTCCCTGGCCCTTTGAAAAGCTCAATAGATATCAATCGTATAGGAATGTTTCGCGTTATCGATAAAGATCATTAAAATAACTTGATTTTCAAAACGGCCGATCAACGAAAATATTCGAATCATTCATAGGTATAGCGGCGCCGGTGGTGTAGTGGTAAGCGTGATTACCTCTCACCCCAGCAGGCCTGGGTTCAATCCCAGTCGGCGCCGCCGGGATGTTCTGAGGCATAACATCTCTGATCACGCCTTCCTTCGGAAGGGGAGTAAAGCCATTGGTCCCCGGTTCATGAGTTGATGGGTCGATAGGTAGGGTCCAGGTGTGGGAGCTGCCTCCCTGGTGTCGGTAGCATTGGTGCTCAGCACGGAACACAAGATCGACGGAAAACAAATCAAAGGAAAAAAAAATCACTCATAGGCCCACACGCTAAAACGTCCTAACATATATTTTCTTCGTTCCATTGATAAATCTAGTGAAGTAGAAGGGCCGATGATTGCAATTTTTACAATCAAAACTGGGCCTTACTGCTTGAGGCAAGGCTGATTTGTTTTGCATTTATTTGACGTTATAAAAAGTCTTAGCAAAGCGCCTACCATTTCTGATGACAAGCGCAACGGCTTAACAAAAAGGGCCTAGCCATTGAAAGATTCACAACAAGGCTTATTAATTAGTGGAATTAAATTATTATCGATTTTCATGTATTTTTAAAAACGTTTCGCATATTTCAAATGTTGTGTACTGAGATACAGTTACTATTGTTGTTTTAAACAATATGCATGCCTAAAATTCTTGAATTTCTTTATATATGAATTCAAATAGCTGCGAAACAATTTACATTTCATTTCCTGGTTTGTTTACATTTTGAACATAGGCCCTTTTCAAATGTTACGCGAGATTTTATTCTTATGAAGACCAAGGGGTAGTCACTCTACACACTTATTTTGTACCAATTTTCTCTCAGTGTGGCTCACGTGTGCCGCAGATGGGCCAGCAGTCCCAAGAGTGCCAGTCATCGTACTGACTTATAAAGCAACCAACGATACAGATAAAAACTGTTGCTATGACAAACTCGCTCTGTAACATAGCTCGAACGAAGTAGTAGAAGGATAATGATATATTGCTTGCCTGCTATGTTGCAATATACACGGATGAGGACATACACACTTAGAAATTCTTAATTTTACACGTGACGGAATCCATCTTTGACATAAAGGATGACACATAAACAAACATGTCATGTAAAATTAAGTGCTCCGAGACTGAAAAGTTCGTTATTCGTCGAAAAGTGCGTTTGATTGAACTGGATTTTGCGTCTTTTATGTCGCAATTTTATGTCAAAATTGACGCTCGTATATGTCAGTCTCAGAGCACCTAAATTTACATGATTTTTTCTAAGTGTGTAGGTTGATCTGAATCCAGAAAAGACATAAACAAAAATACCCATTAACACACGTGTATCATCTCCGGCTTTACTTCGTGAAGCAGCTTGCCAACAATATACTCGTTTCCTTCTACCGCCCCGAGTGAGCAGTGTCGCACGGGCTGCTTGTCATGAAAAAGAAGGAAGAAGATTATATCATTATTGCTTTCCACTTCTGACAAAGCGTTATCATTCGGTTCGTTGATCGCTTGTCATTTTGTCATTTGGATATATTTTTGATTCCTTGCTTGTGAATAATGGTATGCTGGGAAACCCGTATTGTTTGACACTTCGAATGTTTTATTTTGAAGCTACAACACAACAAGCAGTTGAATCTGAACCAAAGCGATGATCCAGAGACAGGACAAACTGACCCGATCCGAGGATCCCCTCGAAAAGGTCTTTCCAAAGCAAAGACAGCATCGAAACGCATTTGATGGCATTCGAAATTGACAGTCACCGGGGAAAGCTGCTGCTAATCCTGATGAATGTGAGCGTCTTAGTTGAATACCTGTAAAAAGAGAGAGAGAAAGATTGTTAATTTCCATTTAATTTCATTACCTTATTTGCTTATCCTTGACAGATACGCGTATTTCGTCTACAATGTGCAGACTTCTTCAGTGTCTTGTAGTCGAGTATTAGTACAAGAAACTGAAGAAATCTGCACATTGTAGACGAAATACGCGTATCTGTCAAGGATTAGCAAATAAGGTAGTGGAATAAAATGGAATTTACTAATCTTTCTCTCTCTCTCCCTGCTGCTAATGTTGAAATCACTGGAACTCTTTCGGGGATCGAAATTGGCTGCGGAGATCAGAAGGCTAGCTGGCACTGAACCAGAACACGAGTTTTGGTCTTGTACCTTTTGAAGACTGCGACGAAAGTGTGCCACCGGAATGATCATGTGCCCGTGGAGCGACAGTCAGCGAAACTAAACTAAAACTAGCATATCCAAAACAATACAGAGTGCCAAGTAGCGACGAACCGTTTCTCTTCCTTATTCCTTCCTGGAGCTTGAAGTCATTGCTCAGATAGGTTTTGATTCTGCTAGGTATCTGCTGTTGTTGTAGCACATGGTCGTAGTTTTTTTTTTTTTTTTTTTTTTTTTTTTGAGCAATTCGCAATACCATTGTTTTTATCTGAAGCGAAGTTAATCAGACTTCTCTTTGTGTTGATGAAGATAACACATAGATTTGTTGTACCAAGTCCTCAGCTTGTACCTGGAGATATTCGATTGGTGGCAGGTGGGGACAGTCGACGTTTCTGTGACACTTCGACTTCTGTTCTCAAATGAAGGAAGTCAAATGCCAATTGATGCGATGAATAGCAGTTTATGAGCCGACGATGTTGGCATATGGACACTATCAGCTCTTGAGCTTAATCGCAGTGAATTCCAAAAAGAAATTCCGGAGAATTCCAGGAGAGCTCAGTGCTAAACTATTCCTGTTAGCTTGAACAATTGTTACGAGCAATGTCATTTTGTTCCGCTGAAGTTCCTTCTTGGTAGATGCCATTCTTATGCTACACATGAAAATTCAGCAAAGTGCTAAATACTGCGAGAAGCAGAAACAAACGGTACCACAAACCACTGCAAATAGGTCCCCCGGTGATGTTATCCGGCCTGGTACTCAATCCTGGTGGTCATCTTAAATCATCGTTCCAATCCATGCATTCTGTAGCACTAATCAGTGATGCAAAATATCATGACACTCACGTGACACTCGTCTTCGCATCAACCGACTATCGCTGACAGATCGTTTTGTCACGCAGTGAGAGTTAGAGCCATGGCAAACAACAATCACCAGGAATGGTCGCTGCCCACAAGCAAAACGTTACACTCGCTGCTGATAATGAAAAGCACAACGAAAACAGTGAAGACTTCTACAGTACGATCATGAGAAAAAGCGAAACGACAGAAGAAAATGAAAACAATGCCTACGCATTCCAAGTTCGTCTCGGCAGGCGCGAGTGTGTGAGTTACAAACAAAGCAGGCAACATTAAACGGAAGCTGTTGGGCTCACTCACCAACACACTCACATAAGCAAGCAAAGCAGCAACAGCTTCAAAACGAGCACAGATGAGTATCGTGATTGTCAGGAATGACCAGATCGGTGATGGATTACAACAGAAGACGACATTCACCAGTTGCTTTTTACTTCTTTCGTAAACTTGATGGATGGTCATGGACAGATCTTCGACGAGCACATTGATAGGAATGTACAAAGCGTTACTACCATCAGCTGTTTGTTGATGGTGATTGTGATAGGTCGCAACTCTGGCACCAATATCAAAGACAGAATTATACAATCCAGCATGTCCAGCAGCACAAGTATCTCATCCGCAAGAACTTCAGCACCAGTTTTCAGTTGCCTATGAAGTTATTGTGGAAAAATTATTTCAATCGGCTTCAGCCCACCGATGATGACTGATTTCTACACAAAAGTCAGGTTGCTATGTTTAATGTTGATCAACGCGAGTCAATAGAATGTTGTTGTGACCAGTGCTGCAAAATATCAATATCAATACCTACAAAATGCTAAAATTCCCTAGCCACCTGATTTCAGTATCAGTTCACACAGTTAGAATATTAGCCTTAGCCTGAGATCATGTTTACTGCGAATATCAGTGTTGGAATGGCAATTCAACAGTGATGGAAAATTATCAAAAAAAATCATATCTCACCAAAGAACAATATCACGCTTGATTTTCGTAGACAAAAATCAACAAGCAAACAGCTGCAGGTGATATTGCAAGCTGTTATATCGCAGGGTGGGATAGAGTTTCATGATTTTTGCTTTACACCCGAACGCACCCGAAACTTTCATAACGGCTGGCAGCAGTCGCTTAGTGTCTGCCATCGGTGAAGAGAATTAGAGGTGCAATTTAATCATTTTTGCACCGATTCAACTCTCAGATTCAACTTTTCACATTGTGAACAGTCTTGCAATATCAAAGGAGCTTGTAAAATCAATATCAAGCATGATATTTTTCTCCAATATCACGCGTTATACCGTGCCGATTCAAATTTCGGACACTTAAACTCGAATTTCGGACACTTTCAAAAGTTGATTATCTCGGTTGAATATGATCCACATGTCTTGTAAATTTTAAATTTTTTTGACTAGTGCCCTCCATGATCATCTAACATTATTACTTTGTTTCTAACTGGATGTAATATTTAATTAAAAATGAAAGTGTCCGAAATTTGAATCGTCCGAAATTTGAATCGGAACGGTATTGATAGCGTATGAGAGCGGAAAAATATCAATTTGATAATGATTATGCCATCACTGGCGGGACAAATATCTTACGTCAATTGACATTGTTGACAGCACGCAGCACTGGTTGTGATTGCATTTTCGGTAGGGAAAATGCTAAAAAATAGTTGGTGTTATTGATAATCGCGAGTGAAAAACAAGTATAAGTGTTTACAGTACCATTATCAATTTGATATCGGGTTATTGTATGCGATGAAGACCTCAGAATGAGCGTGACTCTCCTGACATTTTGAAATGGGTTGCTGGAACTGCAATAGAGCTATCACCTTCTAAGCCCCGGTCTAAATCTGCTTGCAATTATCATTACTTTGATAAAAATTGGAACCAATTTTTTCTATAATATCATAGTGGGAGTTAGATTGGCATTCGGTACAGTGAACGAGGCTACGGCGTAATCAACTAGCGCCTTGTGACTGTAGTTTATTCAAAGATATCATCGTTACTTTCCATCGCTCCGCTTACGTCTCAAAATGTCTCGCTACATTATTTTAAACTCTCCTGACATCCACGCACATTTGATACATTTACTTGTTCCCCGAAGTGAAAATAGCACTCCTTTCTTTTTCATCACTCAGTGCATATTGTAGAATATCCTCGCAGCAAGCTGATAAAAGCTTTGCTTTGCTTTTCATGGAGCATCAGCCTGCTACGGCGTTGTCGTACCAAACATACGAACAGGAGCGGCATCGTATAAAATTTCGCCCAAAATTGATGGCAAACAAAAACAACCGCCATGAGCGAACGAGTGACAGCGCGAGAGTGAGACAGTGTTTTCAGTATCGTTTTCAGGAAAATTATCTTTCTGCGAATTTCACTCTCAGCTAGGCTTACCATATCAAAAACTTGAAAAGGAGGACATTTCATTTGAGATTTTAAGATTAAGGAGGACAATGATTCCTTTTCTTAACATTAAAGGAGGGCAATGAGTTTTTATCAAACGTTTTAATAATATGTGCGCTAGGTTCAATTGAGATTATTCATAACTTGTGGTCGTTATCAATTCAATTCATCTTCTCGTTACATTTCTGAAAAATGCGCATCAAACTAGCCTTCATAATTCATGTTTGATACTTGGAAATGATCTAGTCTAGCTGATTTGCATGATAATTGCAGCTTTACAGCCTTAAAACAATCCCAACTTTTATCATGTACAAATATCAAGATACATGTAATCTCTGATTGAAACCAACATGGAACATCTAAGCATCCTGTTAATTTTACCAGAGAGTTTATCGAACATTATAATTTATTTTCAAAATGTCAAATTTAAGTAAAACTTCAGAAAAATTGATGAATTTTCACTGACTCTTAGTAAATAATATATAATGTTCGAAAATCCCTCTGTTGTTGATCATCCGATTTTCGAGAAATTGTTTGTCAAAATTAATTCCTGGTTTGTCTGAAATAAGTCTGGTAGAAAAGCAGGTATAATTGAAAATTTTCCAACTGTCAAATTTAGGTTCAAATTCACGAAATGGACAGCAACCTTGACCGCAGCCTAAATATAAGGGGGTTGACAGCTGTAGTATACTCCTAGTCCCACCATCGAACGGCATTTGCTACACACTTAGAAATACCTAATTTTACACGTGACGGAATCTATCTTTGACACAAAGGATGAGACGTAAACAAACATGTCATGTAAAATTAAGTGCTCCGAGACTCAAAAGTTCGTTACTCGGCGAAAAGAACGTTTGATTGGGCTGAATTTCGTGTCTGTTATGACTCAATTTTATGTCAAATTGACGCTCGTATATGTCAGTCTCAGAGCACTTAAATGTACATGAATTTTTCTAAGTGTGTAGATAAGATAAAGTTGCGACATAATTAAACAAATCCAGAACAACATGTGAAAAGGGCATACAAGCTTTTTGTAAACAAACCTTTGTAGGCCTTTTTCTCACCAACCGAGAGTCGCCCACGCAAACCAGCAATATCATCGGGAAGGGGAAAGTGTCCCCTACCCGGTGGTGTTAAAGGTTTGCGTTGGTGTCATATGGGTGGCGAGAAAAGGGCATAAGAAGGTTTGTTTACAAAAAGCTTGTATGCCCTTTTCACATGTTGTTCTGGAAATAAGCTCTGCAAACAACGCTATTCGAAAACAATTTGATTAATATGTTACTGGAAAAAATGCAAGGATTAAAAAGGAGGACATTTTTGGGCAAAAGGAGGACGTAGAAAAAATATTGAAAAAGTAGGACATCCTCAAGTCCTCCTTTAGTATACCATATGGTAACCCTACCCTCAGCTCAAATGATCATCCTATTATCACAGGAGTGGAACTTCGGATCAGAAAGTGGCTCCACTTGTCATTTGCGAACACTAGCGCACCTAGCGGTAGAAGGCATCTTCTGCCTGCAGTTAAGATAGGCAGCATGCTATGATAGTGTGAGTGCACATAGAAAGCCCGTGTGGAACGCTACCACAACACATCGCTTGTTGAGCAGAAAAACGAATCATTTTTTGATTCACCGATTTGTTTGCACTTCCCCTTCTGTTCTGTGCTATTATCCACGCTACGACAACGCGTTCATTTGTACCTAACGGTTTACTAAGAGAGCTTTTTAGAGGTATCTAGTTCGCTATTGTAAATGCTATCCAAAGGTAAACTGATCACGTAAATTAATTAAATGTGTTATTCAGTTGCAGCAGTTAATAAATGCGTAATCTGGAATGGAGTTTTGAATTGCTGCCTTCTGTAGGGCAGACTAATATGGAACAGTACCGACACGCGTTGCAGATTTTCAATTAACTTTATCTGTCGTGAAGCCCGAATTCACTCGCTTTATCAGGATAGAGCAGGTTAGAATAATTGTTTTAAATCATCCATCATTCCTTTTCGTCACATCCACATTATTCGTTCAACCGTAAATTCCGTAACATGTTTGCAACGGAAATGCATGCGAACATGAGTGCCGGCAATTTATGTACTTAGGAACAATGCAGTTCTACTGTTAAATGCTGGAAAATAATTGCTCGCATACAAAGTCTGGTTTTAATGTGCACATTAATTGACACTTGCAGCTTTCGACGGGCCACATCAAAGAAGTAGAGAAAGCTTTGAGAAATTCTCGAAGAAATGTTGGTCTTTCGCCAAGTGCAGCATGTCATGACCGCACATTTCTTCACTGTGAATGTCAATTGTTGCTACGATGGTGGGATAATTGAAGGTAAAAGGAGATGCAAATCGCAGCCTTTCACCAGAAACCACCAAAATTGGTGAACGAAGTTACAATTAAAAGTTGGTTATGATATGAAAAATGATACCATTTGTGCCAACTGCAGTTTCTCTAGAGAATGATTTCAGAAGTTTCAGACTTTAGATACATCATCAATAAGCTGGATTTGTCTATGGTGGGGCATAAGTTCGAGTCAGCGGGGCGTGTTGTTCAAGTCGTGTCCCAAACCCTTGTTATTATTTATAAATTTCTGGAAAGCATTTATTTGCGATCATTGCGTTCGGGCCAGTCTTGTAAGCGGTCACGGTAGTCGACACATTTCCTGTGATAATTGACTGCCTTTGCTTCCGACATTTGCAAAACAAGCTATCATAGTACAGTACCAAACCAAAATGTCATATGAAAGGCTCTGTCATACGACACTGCCACCGAAGACCGTCACGAATGTATGTTTTTTAGTTTTTCTCATAATAAGAGCTGCTGATGTTGTGCTTGTGTGAATTCTGAAAATAGCAACCGATGATGTCCTAGTAATAACATTTCTGATCAGAAATGGTTTAATTTATACTAAATTGAGGAATTAGAGCGAAATCACACATGTCATATGATAGTTATTTGATAATTTTCTTTTTGCTCGAATGTTATTCTACCGTTTGTGTTTTGTGAGAGAGACGACGGTAGAGCATGAGTGTACGAATACAAACAGACTGTCGCGCACGACAACGAAGCGAGTGTAGTAAAAAACGTCAACTGTTTCAACCCCTGGTTCGGGCCTTAATAGTCGTTTATCATGAGCGGGTGATGCGTTTTTATTATGGTAGCTTAGCGTTAAAAGCTGAATGGTAATCTGTATTGAATTCTATAATTCATGAGTAAATTTCATCGCCATTTTGTTCATTGACTCATTTCCAACTTACTCTGATTTTTTTTATTTGATCTGAGTCGCTGTTCTAGCTAAATATAATTCCATGTCTGGGAAGTTCCCAATAAATGG
Source organism: Ochlerotatus camptorhynchus (assembly GCF_037179485.1). Lineage (NCBI taxonomy): Eukaryota > Metazoa > Arthropoda > Insecta > Diptera > Culicidae > Ochlerotatus > Ochlerotatus camptorhynchus. The sequence goes on from NW_027040672.1 coordinate 1,969,500, forward strand.
TATTCGGTCACAAAAGCTCCTTGTTATGACTGAAATTATCTGCGTTAAAATAACTCCTACCGTTTTGTGAATGTATGATATACAATAGACGACTGTAACGTCAGAGATCTTAAGAAGCAACATTGCTAAATAGACTTGATTTCACCACTTCTCATACCATTCTAGGCTCATGACAATGACGCTTGCAAGTAGTTCGTGTATAAATTCTCATTCAAACCGAATGCAATGAAGTTCTCTCCAACACACTACACATCATTTTGCGTTATCTCAAGCATGTGCCATATTTCAGGCAGGTTCAACATTAATTTTGTATGCACGGTTTTTGTCCGCTCACATCCCTGAACTTTCTAGTTTAGAAAAAAAGTTTTAGTTTGTTCATTTCCATTTCAACTTGTGTGAACCGGTGAAAAAGTGTGTTCCCTACTGAGGTGCACTTGTGCAAAAACCATTCTCACGTTCACGTTGTTGAAAAGAAAAATGAATTTGTGCTGCTGCGCTCGCAGTAGGCATTGAAGGAAAACTGTTTCTTCAGCTAAATTGAATTTGAATCTTGTCTGCTGATGGTTCGTGCGATGTGCGATGATATTTATTGCACTCAATGCTTGCTCCACTGGGTTAATTAATGCTTCGCAGCTCATCCACAAACGCCAAATTGCTTGATTAAAAAATAGCTTCACTTATGGAACTACAAACCAAATCCCGTGGAATAAACTTCACCATTCTATCGGTATGAAACTCAATCAAGATCAGATGCAGGATTTGGATCTTCAAACCAGTTATACACATAGCTTCACCACAAAGTCGTTCCACTCGGAGCAACAAATTTAATTTGCAAAGGATTGTCTACACAATTTGTTCACCATCATCCGACAATTTCTGTTTAAACTTGGTGAAATCAGGTGCAAACTCTTGATTGCACAAGCACTCCGCTACACAACAAACCATTGTTTTACTTTCGTCGTAGAAGAAAACACCAGGGAAAACTTTATCCACAGCGTGCTGAGTTTGTCTTGGGCAAAGATTGCTATGGAATTGGTTTAGTTTGACTTACTTGGGTGAGTTGCTGTGCGATCCGACAGCCAGTAGATGGATTTATGTGCATCGTTGATTAGGCCAACTTGCCGCACTGAAGTAAAGGAACGAACAAGATCATTTGGAATTGTGAAATTGTTTCGAAGAGCGAAACAATGGGAAAACTTTATGAATTATAGACAGAGCTTCAATTTAATTAAATGCACTTCAGTATTATTGCTATGTTATGAGCAATGTTCCCAGCGGATGTTGCTTAGTTTGTGCAGGGTGTTGTTTATTTCTTTGGAACTGATATAGATGCCGGTTTTCTGCAAGAACGAGATGAGGTAATGAAATTGGGTTGTTAGCGGAATGCTTTAAATAAAACAGCAAAAAAGGTTATCTTCCATTAGATACGTAGAAGATACGTATTTTGACTACAATGTGCAGTCTTCATCAGAGTTATTCCCACTGAAAAACTTATCAAAATCTAACCCCCTCAAGTACTCATCCCCTAGGTAAAATGTCAAGATCACAGGTATACATAATAGCCAAAGATTTAAGTAGAGTAAATTCTATTCAAATCTCTAATAAGGAAAAATTCCCAAAGCCTTGGTAGCCATCATAATGAAGTAATGTAATGGTCACACTTGTATAGTTTTAGGATGAGCTCATAATTTATTATACAAATAATGCTCATGTTCACAAGTGTATCCGTGGCATAAGAGCCATGTTAACTTGATGGCGCTCCACCTTTAACGTGGACTGCAATGAGTTCAAGTCGAAGTTTGTGTTTACTTTATTGCTGATTACAACTGAAATTGGACTCTCTAAAAAATGCAACAAAGTGTGATAAAAGTGCGCGTTTTGAACCACTTATTGCTTGCATCATAAGGAATAAGTGCACCGAAGTCACCAAGACGATTGGATGGAAACTCGCACTTAACCACACATTTCGTGAAAACATGTCCAGTTTGGTGTGAAATGAACAATACTCGTTTAAAATTATCATTGCATCCTCGTACCACTTTAAATGTTGCAATGACAGCTGGCTGGTGGGGAAAATTCAAAACGAAATCTCACCACTGCTGGTTAAATAACTTCTTTTTTACATCCATCCCTACACAAGTGGATGCCCGTAAACCGCTAAACAACACTCGTTCCTTCTCGGTGCCTTCTTTCTACCGAGGGTAATTGCACTTCACTTGATTTTTACTTCGTGGAGCGACAGCTGCAAATTATGCTCAGAGAAAATGGCTGTTATTGCAGGTAGTCAGGCTTGATGAAACTCATTCCACCCGAGAAAAACGTTTTTCGAAATTATGAATTCATTAGCTGGTATGATGATACATATTTTGTACTTGAAAGTTACAATAAGATGTTGCAAAGTATTTGATCGACATATAAAACCAGTAGCTTTTGCTTTCAGAGAGTCTTCATCAGCGATTGCTGAGTACTCCTCACTGAGTTGAATAGGGGCTCATCTTATTTGTCCTTCTTATATTTAGGAATTTTTCCTCCTTTTAATCATGAACAGTTCTTTCGAGTTTCATTGTTTGCCTGATTTTGACCATATATAAAACAATTTGATTTGATTATTTTTTATAACTTGCTCCTGCTTTCCAAATCACAGCTATTTTTTATGAACTTATATTCAGACTGATAGTTTCTTTGACAATGATTTAATAATTATTTTGCTCTCCATGTCTTTATTTTCTCACTATCTATGTTGGTAGTCCTTACAAAATATTTGTGAAAAAATTACTTTTCATAATAAGGTTTCAAAAAATAAATCTAGATTATATGGATATTTAACCCGTAAAAGCCCGGGACAAACTTTTTATTTTCAAAAATTTGTATCTCAGAGATGCCATGGCCAATTAAAATGACTTTTTTTTTTACATCATTCCGGTGAGTGGTTCTTACATTTGATGGGTGGTAATTCCCCCCAAGACCCTCTATCTTTTCTATACATTCAATGTGTTGGCACGGGGGTGTTTTTTTTTTCAATCTTTATCATATAACTTACATATCATCGCGACAACATATTGATTTTTTTTCATGGAACTCCCGGAAATGATAAAGAACATTCATATAATCACATGCCTACCATGGAATCGGTTCCGGATATTCCGGATTATGGTTCCATATGGTCAAATTTATTGTCTGTCATAACAATATCAAGCAACATATATAATCACTTCTACACGGAAACAAGTCCGATTCCATTTTCATGAATAGAAAATCATGAAATGAAAAAACTTACCATCCCATGAAATTGTAACAATGATTCATAATTTCGGGATGGAAATTCATGATTTCATAATGCAGAGGAATCAAGACCGCTACAAGCGTTACACGTACTTGGCAAACCGTGTTCATAAACCGCACTACATAGGTAGCTCTTATACGCCTTTTGCTTTCCATCTTATACAAGTACTGATATGTAGTCTAGTGGTCAAAGCATGGGCTTAGTGATCTCAAGGTTCTTGGTTTGAATCCAGTGTGATGTTTGTTCTCTTTTTACATGTATTGGTTAAAAGTTAAACCAATGAATTTAGCTCATGATTTCAACTTGGATAATTCATGATTTTGGGAATGTTTGCTGTGTTACGCTGTGGCAGGTGCCATATTATAAAAATCAAAATGTAAAAAGTTGTACATTAATTGAAATTTTTCAAACACCATCGAATTACCCCTTGACGCATGAAGCGTTCGCAAAAATTCACTCACCGAAATGTTCATTAGATGGTAAATGAGTTCTCTGTACCATTTCGGGCGCCAAAGCGTAGTTCGATAGTCAAACGAAGAGTCTAAGCAAACCACGCGTAAACGCACGGACATCGACCTGCACAATTCTGCTCTCAGGATTTGTTGACCCGTCCCATCCTTTCATGCACTTCGGGTGGGAAGCGAATTGGCATATGCGTTAACTTGATAGAAGGAGAATGCTTTCCTTCGTATTTTTTACAAAAAACTAGTATGCGTAAAGGCGATTTTTTGAACTTCGTGAATTTTTTTTTTTTTAATTACTTTATTTTGTTTATTAATTTATTTGATAAGGCTCAACCGAATTAACTTAACAGAGCCGAGGATTCTTGGTCACTATACAATACATCTTAAAGCTATAGTCAAAAGGTACAACACAATAAACACTTTATCTTCCGCTGTCCAAAAAGCCTCCTCCATCAGAACTGGAGCCGCTTCCAGTAGTTTCATTGTATGGCAAATTGTTGTACGCCAACGAGGGTCAGAGCGCGTCCATTGCAGCAATGGACGCAAAATGTGGTCAGCACTCACACACTCATCACGAAACGGTTGCTTTCCAAAGTCGACGACGCATCGACCGAAAGAACTGCTGATGAAGAACAATGAGGAGGACCACACAATGGTTGCTGCCGAGTAAACAGACGATCGCGTAGCACACATCGAGAGTGGCCTGCTTTTGTCGACAGCCGAGTGAACACTGAAATTACTTTATTTGTACAGGCTCAATCGAATAAACTTTACAGAGCCGAGTTATCATTTTTGTTAAACATTATTGATGGCTTATATTTAAAGTTTAAGGAGCTGGACCGGATACTCGCGGTTGTCTCGAGGTTAGTGGAGATTTACAATTTTTTTTGGATGGGAAAAGGGAGAGGGAGGTTTGAAATGTGGTTTACGATACAAATATTTAATTAATCCTAAAACATGAACTAATTTCTATTCATTTTGAAAACAAACATTAAAAAAACCCACACGTACAAAATACAAACTAAACACAAGTTTAATAAAACTTACAATCTAATGTTAATATTTTTAAAGTAAACATATATGAGTTTCATAAACTCCAGATCGCGTCTAGCCAAAATATCCCGAACTGGAACATTAGGTTGTCTACCTCGAGCCCGAAGGGAATCGTACAGTTCAGATCTGACTCCGCGATGCTCAGCACAAGACCAAATAATGTGATCTGCGTCCTGGTAACCTTGTCCACATTCACAGAGATTACTGTCCCCCAGCCCAACACGGAACAAGTGAGCGCTTAGTGAATAGTGATTGGACATGAGGCGAGACATCATACGAATGAAGTCTCGACCCACATCCAACCCCTTGAACCAAGGACTCTTCGACACCTTAGGGATGATCGAATATAGCCATCGTCCCAAACTCCATTCACTCCACTTATTCTGCCAGCTGACGAGTGACTGTTGACGATAAATGAAGAAAAATTCATCGTAGGCGATTTGTCGATCGTAAATATCGCCTTCCATAGCGTCCATCTTAGCAAGTGAGTCAGCCATCTCATTGCCCGGAATCGAGCAATGAGATGGGACCCATGCAAAGGTGATGACAAAAGATCTTAAAGATAAAGCACTTAAAAGCTCTCGTATTTTCATGAGAAAATATGAGGAGTGCTTTACCGGCCTCATAGAGCGAATAGCCTCGACAGAACTGAGACTATCCGTAAAAATAAAATAATGATCTGGTGCAAGTGAGGCGATCGTTTCTAGCGTATAAAGGGTGATACGGTCAAAATTTGGTCAAGGGAAAACGCGTGTAAATCGGTGAAATCGTTTATTTAAAAAATCAAATTAAATTTCTTTTTCAAGTTCAATTAGTATAAAATTCAGGAAAAATATTTAGTTAGGCTTCCGCTTTTCCAAATCCGAATTGCCGGGCCTTACGCTTGACCCCTGCCATCAGATTTTGTACAGCCACCTTGTCCACCTTCTTCGCCGCAGAAAGCCAGTTTGCCTTGAACTGCTGCTCACCCTTAGCAGTTTTTTTGGTCTTCTTTAGGTTCCGCTTGACAATAGCCCAGTATTTCTCAATTGGGCGGAGCTCTGGCGTGTTGGGAGGGTTCTTGTCCTTGGGAACCACCTGCACGTTGTTGGCGGCGTACCACTCCATGGCCTTTTTACCGTAATGGCAAGATGCCAAATCCGGCCAAAACAGTACGGAACAACCGTGTTTCTTCAGGAAAGGCAGCAGACGTTTATTCAAACACTCTTTCACGTAAATTTCTTGGTTGACAGTCCCGGAAGCTATGAAAATGCTGCTTTTCAAGCCACAGGTACAGATGGCTTGCCAAACCAGATATTTCTTTGCGAACTTTGACAGTTTCATGTGCTTGAAAACATCTGCTACCTTTCCCCTTCCTTTTGCCGTATAAAACTCCTGTCCCGGAAGCTGCTTGTAGTCGGCTTTGACGTAGGTTTCGTCGTCCATTACCACGCAGTCAAACTTCGTCAGCATCGTCGAGTACAGCCTCCGGGATCGCGCTTTGGCCGTCGTATTTTGTTTATCATCGCGATTTGGAGTCACTACCTTCTTGTAAGTCGATAGTCCGGCTCGTTTTTTGGCTCGATGCACGGTTGTAGACGATACACCCAGCTTATTTGCGGCATCTCGGAGAGAGAGGTTAGGGTTTCGCTTGAAACTACCGGCAACTCTCTTTGTCGTCTCAGCGGCTTCCAGTTTTCGATTTCCCCCCGATCCAGACTTCCTGTCGACAAATGTTCCCCAAACACTTTAATTACATTTGTAACGGTTGATTTGGCAACTTTTAGCGATTTTGCCAACTTTGCGTGCGAGTAGCTCGGATTTTCGCGATGCGCGAGCAAAATTTTGATACGCTGCTCTTCTTGCTTGCACGGCATTTTGACAACTGAAGAGTGAATTCCAAAATCAAAATAGGAGCAACATTCTACACACACACACCTTCAAAATGAGGGTTGTTCAGGTTTTTTAAATGCAAAATTGAAAGAAATACGTCAAGTTGATATTGACCAAATTTTGACCGTATCACCCTTTAATGTATTGCCGCCAGCTCAGCAACATATACGGAACAAGGAGCTTGAAGCATTCGAGAGGCGCTATGAAATTCGTTAAAAATACCAAAACCAGCGGACGACTCTATTAGTGATCCATCTGTGAAGAACGATCTTGCGGAATCAACTTGGCCAAACTTTGCAGCGTAAATTGACGGAACAATCATGGAACGATGATGTTCTGGGATCCCACGAATCTCCCGCGTCATAGATAAATCAAAACTAACTGAATTGCCGAAGTCGGAGGAGCATACACGATGAGGATTATGCTGTGAAGGGCTGACATCCTGTGTTATGTACACGTAGTACAATGACATAAAACGAGTTTGAGGGTTCAGCTCAAGAAGCTTTTCAAAGTTTTCGATTACCAGTGGGTTCATAACTTCGCAACGGGTGAGGAGCCTGAGGGACAATTCCGAGAACCGATCCGATAGTGGCAACATGCCCACCAACACTTCTAGACTCATCGTATGAGTCGAGTGCATGCATCCTAACGCGATACGAAGACAACGATACTGGATACGTTCCAGTTTGATGATGTGAGTTTTAGCCGCCGACTGGAAACAAAAACTACCGTATTCTAAAACCGATAAAATCGTTGTCCGGTACAACGTTAGAAGATCTTGCGGATGAGCTCCCCACCACGTTCCGGTAATTGTTCGGAGAAAATTGATCCTTTGTTGGCATTTTCGTCTCAGATACTCAATGTGGGATCTCCAGGTGCATTTTGAATCGTGGAGGCAAACCAGCCTAAGGCTGAAAGCCTCCTAAATAAAGCTAAATAATAATAATAATTTTGAATCGAACCAGACCCCAAGATATTTGAAGGACATAACTTCGTGAAAATTAACTTCGTTGATTTCACGTAATTTCCGGCGACGAAGATTGCAATTCTTGCGCCTAATCTGAGGACATTAAGACTTGATTCTTTCACTTCGTTCTGGTTTGTGGAAGTGGCGAGAGCAGTCCGAGTTTCAGTTATCGCGCCGTGGTGTGAATTTATAGGTGAATTAGTAAACGTGAAATTGTCTTTAAGTTTGTTAATTTAGATTTTCTTTATAAATTCCCTCGATTAGTTCGTTAGTTTTCGAAATTAGAGCAGAAAGTGCTTAGTGAGTAAGTTCGGCGGTTAGGAGTGTGCAAAGGTGTTTTGAAATCGAGGTAATTTTGTGTGCATAACTTTGTTCAGTGTGCAGATAGTGAATGCCACGCGACGGAATTTCTCTTTGGCAGATTTGTGGCAAGTTGCGAAGCTCTTCACACCACCCACATCAGTCAGCGACCGTTTTCGACCCCATTTACCAGCTTCGAAGAACACCCTAGAAGCCGGAAAAGGGCAGCAAAAAGGTTTCCGCGCCCTAGGCACAGCGAGCAGCAACCCACTGGTTTCGAACCGGTGACCTCTTTCTCCAGCGGCAACAACTTTCCGCAGTTTCCCGTCGACGGTGACGACCATCAATGCGACGGCCGTACCCCGTCTAGGTAGAAGACCACAACTCAGCGTGTGAGGCGTAGCTGGAAAACGACATCGGCTATGCGCAGTCCGCAGTAGCATAGTTTCGGAGTCCGTAGGAGTATCGCGTGTGGTACACGTGGGTCCAACCGGCATCATCGAGCAACCGCCAATTCCTCCACGCAAGTAGCGAGTCAAAACGTGAGTAACATGCATGTTCACAAAATTCCCATGCGCATGGTGAGTTAAAGCCCCTAGCATAGCATAACCGCTAGCGTGGCCGCTGTTCGTTCAGCCGTTACCCTTTCCGATCCGTGCAAGCGTCGGTAACGCCAAACAGCTTTTTGTAGCACACACAAAATGAACACCATTCGTCGCACAGCACACTAAATAAATACCGCCAGAAGAAGAAAAGGATAGCTAACTAGAGGGAATGAATTTGAAATAGGCCTAGAATAATAAATTGTCGATAACGTAGTAGTACGAAAATAAACCATGATGAACAAGAGGTAGTTTGAATATGAATAGGATGCGTTTTCAATAAACCAACACACTACAGATAAAAAGTTTTTGTTCATCATTTCCCAAAGTGATCTAGAAAAGCGAATGTAAGGCTTTTTCACGTTTCCAGTCGTTATCTTTTGAAGTTTTTGCAGAGTTTTTACTGGGGGAGTTGGCTCCGAAACTAACCAGGATATCTCTCTATTCGAACGGGATCCGTCAAGCCTGCCCGTGATGATAAAATCCGCGAAAGCAATTCATCGGTGGCAGAAATCGTTTTCGTGAATGCTTCATTCTTTTTATTGATTCTTTCACGACCATAGGTCGTGGGCATTCCCGTCTTTACCGTAATCGATCAACAGCCAACTTGCTTCCCGCCCATTCATTTGGGAAAAACAGAACCTTCCCTGAAAGGTATCATACGGTCGGGCAACCCTAGTCTCGGTAGATGGTCTCCCTCGGGAGTGGCGCTTAAGCCATTTTTACTAAAAACGGGAAACTCGTAAGGCTGTCGGGTTACAACACAAAAGCTGCTCATGATATCATGAATATTTCATGCTGTAGTTTCATAACACGAAAATACGCTGTGTTCATGAAATCATGAATCATTTTTCTCATTTCGGAGATCGGATTTTTTCCCGTGTACTTGACAAAATATGACCAATGGCACTCAAAACGACGTCCACAGAGCCATACAAAAACAATAGAGCCATAGGGCCACCGTGGAAACGTTTCCGGATATTCCGAATTATGGTTCCATATGATCGAATTTTATATCTCACACAACCATATCAAGCGACATATCAAATCACATCTACTCAACGAAATATGATCAATGGCACTTAAAACGACTATCACAGAGCCATATGGCTCACCCGATCAACATGTGACTTTATATGTTGCTTGATAATGTTATGACAGACAATAAATTTGACCATATGGAACCATAATCCTGAACATCCGGAACCGATTCCATGGTAGACATGTGATCTTCTGAATGTTCTGTATCATTTCTGGGAGTTCCATGAAAAAAATCAATATGTTGTCGCGATGATATGTAAGATATATGATAAAGATTGATAAAAACACCCCCGTGCCAACACATTATTGAATATATAGAAAAGAGGGCGAGTCATGGACGGGAGTATCACCCAACAAATGTAAGAACCACTCCCCGGAATGATGTTTAAAAAAAAGTCATTTTAATCGGCCATGGCATCTCTGAGATACAAAGTTTTGAAAATAAAAAATTTGTACCGGGCTTTTACGGGTTAAGGTTTTAATAAAAAATGTTAATTTACCCATAATATGTTCAGTATACGACGATAATATTTTCAGCAGCTAGAAGCTGCACGAAGGCAACAAATTAAGAAGACTGGCAACTCTTCCATTTTTTCATACGAATGCTATGAGGCGGGTACAATCGCGTCATCTGCCGCTCAAAGGTAAATGCTTCGAACAAATTTGATAGTAAAGATTACATCCTCAGAAGAAGGGTTTGTGTATTTGCTAATTTTTCTATGCGTTGAGGGGGAGGTAGCTCATCGATTCTTCCGGTTCGCCTCCTAGCATCGTGCTATAAGGTACCAGGCGATAACCAGGGTAGTTGATCGATAGCTCGATGACGTCATTTCGTTGGCGTCTGCAATGGGAAATTATCATAGCAGGCGTTGACGATGGGACGTTTTCGAGTTGTTGAATAGCAACTATCGTGGTAACTCACCGATTACCTGTCGATCTGCCAAATTTGGAAAGACGTCTGCATTGAATTGTCTCATATAATAATATTCCACCCACTATATCACAAGAAATTGCGAGTAGCTGAGTGGAATGGAGATAAGTTAAGCATTGGGTACAGGACCAAGTCTCCCCTGGGTGGTGCCAAAGGATGAGCGCAATAGAATCATCAAGTTGCCATAAGGCACGGAATGAGCCTATTGCATGGCTGGGTAGTCAAAGTCTTCCATACGTTAGTCATTTCAGGTGGATTAGAACAGGTTTAGGTTTAGGGTGGGCGTTGGCCAGATTTGGATTTTTCAGATATAATCCTAAATAGGACCTAGATTATTTAATACACTAGTAACCTCAACTTCTGTCACAATGTTTCATTGTGACTAATCAACACTCAATGCGTAAAATATCAAATTTGCGGTAAATTTGAAAAAAAAGGTAACTTGGAATGTAGAGCGCACTGCCCACTGGACGATTCTGAAGCCTGACCAATATATATAGATACATTCATACCATTGGCATTTTGTATTTGAGATAAGACAGAGACAGGATGCGGAGGGCCCGCTTAGGGGGAGCGTAGCCCATGTTATTGCTTCCATTTATTAAATAGTTCAGATAGGCTGGAAATGATAGGTTCATGGTGAGAAAATGTACCATATGGTGCCCGTTCACTGATTAAAATTAAATTAGATTCAAATCGTCAGGTCCTGCCCTGTAATAAGGGGATTGACGATGATTTGTCAAGTTTCATTTTGCATTTGCATATAATTGTAAGTTTAGGTTTGCTTTTGTAATTGTAAGATAGATAGTTTGGCTCAATTGAAACATTGAGTTGTATAAACTTGACGAATCATACCTCTAAAATAGTAGTAGTTACAGTGCCGCATTATCTAACAACCACTGCCTGTAACTAATGTTGGAGGGGTCAGCAGGGCTGATTACGGATCAAAATTAACATAACTCTAACACTGAAATGATCCCGAAACTAACGCTCATTCATTGCACTTTGAGTCATAAAGTAGTTTTATTTATTTTCCTACTAATCTATCTACACGCTTAGTTTTTTCTACCGAGCTCGGCTGTGCGGGTCTCGGCGGGGAGGGGGTTTCGCTGAGATCTCGGCGGGAATGACATTTGATTGCCGAGTCTCGGATAATGCCTTTTCTAATAATCTGCCTACGTTTCTTTTATTTGTTATCTACTTCATCCCTTTTTTATTTGTCTGCTCTTCTTTCCTCTTCTCTTCTTTTGTTTTGTTTGTTTACATATAACTAATACTAATACCTCCTTGTTTTCTCTCTAATTTGTCTACTATGTCCCACCATCACGATGAGAGATGAGCTACCGTACATGGTACACGCTCATATACACTCCCAAAATAGTATGCCGCAAGTAAATATATCACAGAGGCAACTAAAGATCCAGAAACGAAAACCGATAATGCTGAAGATAATGAGCTGTGGTGATTTATATGACTAAATAGTATTATTTATTTATACTAACCTAAACACAACGTGGGGTGACCCAAATCCAAACGATCACTAACCAAAATAATAGACTTATCTTTTTTCAGCAGCACTACACCAGCCAGCAAAGTTCAACAATCCATCGTTGCTTATGCCTTTGTTGTCGTTTGGAACCAGTTTTACGAGGTAGGCGACGATTGTGCGTATTTCTCGCGTAACTTTTGAAAAGAGCCAATTTATAGCCTGAACAATACGTAAAGAGCAAATTGAAACATTGAACGTCGCGTGAAAGTGGACCTTAATGATTTTTTTTTTTTTTTTTATTCTTTATTTAAGAGATAACGGACCTTAATGAAGGCCTAAGTACTTTTTCGTAGTTTTTAGTTTTCGGAATTGAAAGATCGTCGGTTACAGTGGCCTGCTTACTGAGCAGAAAAACGCGGTACCAGGTCCTTACATATCAAAGAGATTTATGGTAAAATCGCTTGTGTATCGTGTATTTTGCGAAACTCGTTGTTGTCGTTGGTTCCGGGTTTGAATGGATACAAAAATTTGAGCAACGGTATTATGTGATATGAGGGGCTCGGTGGCCTTAGAGCAACCGTTTTTGCTTACTGAGCAGAACATCATGAGTCTAATCTCAGGCCCATCCACATTCAAGATTCGTCAATCGTTTTATTTGTTAATATGACTACATGGTAATAACAGCAACTCGGTGATTAAAAAGGTGCTCGTCTGCCTAGTGGCAAACGTTTTTGCTTACTGAGCAGAAGACCGTGAATTTAGTCCCAAACTCCTTCGCGTTATACGGTCGTTAGGACATCAATTCAGCTTATCGTTTACCAAAACAAACCCTGCTGCAAACCCAACCCTCTTATCCAACATCCCAGTGATTCCTCGTGGAAGTGCAGAGGTGTTCTCGGCTTCCATCAAAGCGAATGTCATGTCAACACAATCCTTCCCATTCCTTTCTTGACCTGTGTTCGGGCGCGGCCGGCGCTGGTATTGCCTAATTTAAGATCACCAGTTTTTACACATTGAGGATGATTGCTAGTCCCAAGCATCGTCTATTGATTCTCTGTGTAATTACAGCTGATCTGGCAATAACAGAGTAGCAACCGTGGGCGGTCAATCAAGCTCAAGCTTAAGCTCAAGCTCAAGCTAATTTTTCTATGCGTTGCTTCCACCTTCACTCAAGCGCAGCGTCATTGAATCTGTCGCTTGGATTCTGGCAATGTTGCCAGTCTTCTTGATTTGTTGTCTTCGATCTGCATTATATCGCATAACATATGTGGAACGCGATCATCAAAAATCGACCCTATTTCAGTGATTTCAAGTGGTATAGAAGGACATCAATCTGTCAAATTGATTAAACCAGCTGTGAAATGAGTAAGGAGATCAAGGGGGTAGTCAATTTTATTAAAATAAATTTAACGTGGTTTAAAATGAAATGTCTTCTTAGTACTCCTGAACTCATGTCTTAGTACTTCCTTAAGGGGTTGCGCCTACCTGCAAGACCGAAAAAAAGCGAAAGTTTGAATTTTTTTTCTCGAAAACGACGCAACATATTGAAAATTGGTTTTCTGCCGTTTATTGAACACACATTAAATGGTACATTTATCAGCCGATGCTGTAAAAATGAGGTCCTGGTGCCCCGCACGGCTGCTCCCCGTGGACGATGTTTTAAAAACGCTTTTTGCGGTGCCAACTGCGGTTTGTGATGTAATCATCTTCTATCTATCTATCTATCTATCTATATATATAAAAATGAATTTCTGTCTGTCTGTCTGACCCTTATAGACTCGGAAACTACTGAACCGATTGGCGTGAAAATTTGTATACAAGGGTTTTTGGGGCCGTGGAAGGTTCTTATGATGGTTCGAGACCCCTCCCCCTTCTGTAAGGGGGGGGGGGGCTCCCATACAAATGAAACAGAAATTTCTGCATAACTCGAGAACTAATCAAGCAAATGGAACCAAATTAGGCATGTGGGGGCGAGTGTGGGGGTATAAGGAGATAATCATAGGGGGTAGCCCCTTAGATAATAGGGGGGGGGGGCTACGTACAATATAGTATGCTTTTTTTTAAATCGGCGCATAAACTCAAGCTAATATTGAATCCCGAGCAAGACCGGGCACACTCAGCTCGTCTGAAATAAAAAAAAAACATGCACAATCGTTAAGCATGTGTTAAACTAGTCCTTGATCGCTCGGTTTTTTTTTTAATTTTTTTGACAAAATGGCGGCCTTGCAAAGTTGAAGTGCCGATTTTTGATCCTTAAAATTTGTCTTTGATCGGCTGTAAAAAATCGAAATTAAATGATAGACGAAATCTGAACGATCGTGGACTGCACAAAATAGTACTGAACAGAAATCAAAACAAATCGGACGAATCGAATGTATACATTTCGAGAAATTTTTGGCACCGGTTTTGAAAATATGATTCCGAGATAATCGCGTTTAAAGTTTCAAGTTGGGTTTAGTTCACTATAAGTGAATATTTTTGTACGTCGCATAACTTTCACAATTTTCATCGGATTAACTTGATCTTTTGAGGAAATATTCTTGACTTTATATACTTTCGATTAGGATAATAAAAAAAAAATCGATTTTTTGAAAGTTTGCAGGTTGGCGTAACCCCTAACCATTTACGTTATTTATTTATAAAAATATAGCTAGGTTTAACAAATTTATCAGCTTGCTTCACACCAGTGTTGGCAAAATCAGAAATCAATTGATATTTTTCCGCTCTCATGGGCTCGCAATATCACGCGTGATATTTGAACAAAACATCATGCTTGATATTGATTTTACAAGCTCCTTTGATATTGCGAAACTATTCACAACGTACAAACATCAAGCTGAGAGTTGAGTCGACACAGAAATGATTCCATTGCATATTGTTTTCTTAGAAAGAGAAAGCATAGTTTGCTATCTCTTTTTAATCTTCACCGATGGCAGACGCGAAGGGACTGCTGCAAGCCGTTATGGAAGTTTCGGTTGCATTCGGGTGTAAAGCAAAAATCATTAAACTCAATCTCACCACAGTTTGGTGAGATTTGCAGCTGGTGAGTTTTGTTAGCTTGATATTCCGAGATGCGATATCACAGCTCTCAAAATCAACCGCAGCTGTTTGCTTGTTGATTTTTGTCTACGAAAATCAAGCGTGATCTTGGGCGTTGGTGAGATTTGATTTTTTTATAATTTCCCAACACTGCTTCACACAGCAAAATATTAACGTTTGCATCAAAAAAGTAGACATTATTTGCCGATTTTTATGCGATGACCTGCCACTCAACTATTTACAGCCCAATTTTGATACCAAAACGTATTGTTTTTCTATAATTATGGCAAGAAAGTGGGAAAATTCCACGCGTTCATTTCTCTATTCTTCATTCCCTAAATTTGCGCGAATTATTTTTTTTTATTTTTTTTTTCTCTACGGTAAACTTAGAATAAAAATATTTGTATTAGTTTTTTTTTGACATTTTTTTGGTAACCAATTACACCAATGTTTGTTTTTATTAGGTTTCATGTGGGAAATAAAACAGCTGTGCAGATTTAGAGTAAAGTGCATGCATTTTTAAGTCCAGAGAGCAGCAACAAAATTTTCGAATTGTTTGCCTTATATTACATTCAATTAACGTTACATCCGTAATGCATCCAATACAATTCGACCAGGTCGAAGAGACGTAGAAATATTGCATCTGTAAATAGGTAAATTATTGTCTGACAACGCTCTTGATTGGCTTCTGATCGACTTAAACATTCTAGTGAAAATATCCTTTGCAAAGCCCCCTGTAGAGCTAGTCGAAAAAAGAATGGCCGAATTATCAAATGAGATGTAAACAGCAAAACTCCGTCAACCCTTTAAACCGCAGAGGAACAAAAAAGACGTTAAATTCTCTGGGCCTCACCTCTTTACACTCATAGCGCATTACCTTGACAATTGACAATTCGCCTTTCCGTTCACTCTGTAACTCTTCAAACCTAAGGTTAAATCCGTAACACCCATAAGCACATCAGTCTGTGCGTGAAACATGGTGAACATTTCCTTACCCTTTCACTCCTATGAAAATCCCATAAGATACTGTCAATCTTTCCGTGAAAAGACGGCGGCTTGCTGGGGTACAAAGCCCGCTAGATTTCAAGCACACATTGTCAGATGCTTATGGGCCGTCAACATCAATTCTTACTGAGCATGCAACCATATATCTACTTTTCCTTCATAAGGGCCAATTCCGCAAATGTAAATAATTGCATTTTCGGCGAATTTCTCCAGAATGAAAACTCACTCAAGTAAACCATCACGATGATTGTGTAGAGCGAGAGTCCTCCTATCTGATAGAATTGGTGGCTTACATTGATTGACTTTGAAGTACGAGAAATTTACGAAAGAAGCCATTGCTTACGTTTTCGACATTGGTCCTTATGAACGCTGAGTGTCGATATTTCGAAAATTTTGTTTTGACCCATCGATGTTCAACTATGCCAGTTATACCACTGAGGCAACACAAAAAAGGGGGTCAACTTTTTGTCAGCTATTTGGCATGAAGTTCCACATATGTTATGTGATTATATACAACTTTGCTCAATACACTAACCACTTTTTAATATGTTTAGATATTTTCTTTATTTCCAATGACCTTCAAGGTGAATAGATCATTGCTTTAATAACTTCAAAAGAAAGCTCATCATGAATAAACCAACTTCTCCGAAGAAAATACCCTTCAAAAAACCGTTTACACACCTCAAATAAAAAACGCACGGTTGGTAGTTTTACACACTGTGATATGTGAGATGAGGTAAGCAAATTTCGAGCACTCCTTTCCTCACTAAATGTTTGCGTAGTTATTAACTAGCCCCTAAGAAGCATCCATAAATTTTATGTTAAAGGATCATAAAGTCTAATCATGATACGCTCAAAACAAAAGTCATCACTGGCACCAGACATAAATCCACCATCATTAGACTCATCAGACCACATCTAATAGTTCATAATTGCTGTATTTTAAATCCAATCAAAGTTTTTCGTTCAAAACCTCGTGATCTCCTACTTTAATGGAAAAATAAGTTTTGGAAGGCCAGGCAATTTAGATGAAATTTATAGTTCGTTAGCATTCGTAGTCTTCACGGTCAATGAGTTCTAACATTATGCCGGTTTATCTGAAATAACTAAAAAGTTGATATATTTAGAACTCATTGACCGTAAGGACCAAATTTTCCTAATGGTTTAGGCGTAAATCTAAATACGGCTTCTGGAGCACTGTGAAGATTTGGAAGATTTGTTTCAATTCAAATTTCCCAGTTTTACAAATTGGAACCATTCGCTCCAAAGTTTATCTGAAGCATTCTCCAGCAAATTCAGCTAATTCTGACAATAGTTCATTCCAAAGAACATCTCAGCCGGCCATAAAACCGCACGCCTACTTTTCGGGCTCCTTCAAATCAGGAAAAGGAAACAACTTTCTTCTGAAATGAAAACCACGAAAAGGAGAAATGATTAATCTTGAAAAAATATACCAATAACCCAACCTATATTTTTTTTTAACATGCTGAGTCTTGTCGTGGAAGTTTCTTGATTGAAAACAAATTGACATCTATTACGAGGCATTGGCCAGTAGGCAATGATAGAGACGCCTTGTTAGTTAGTTCGCTTTGCATTTTTTTATAACTCCAGTGAGAATTGTGTGGCACATAAAATAACCACCATTGAAAATAGAAATGGCTGATTACTCGTGTAGCATAATGCAGTGCAAATCATTAGTGTTGCTGCAGAGAAAAACGTTGCAACTCGCTAGAGGGCCCTTAGGGCATCAGAAAAAGAGGAAACGTATATAAAAAAAAACATTCATCCACTGAGTTTCATTTTTATGGGCTTTCAGCTGCAGTATATAAAAACCCTTAGATAAGCAAATGCTTTGGGAATAAGGTAATCATACTGAAATAAATAAATTGCCAGTGCAAAGTGTCAGTACGATCAACCAAACCCATGGGGATGCGAAAATTCAGTCCCTCAGCAGCATCCTCAACTCCTTGCCTTTCATGGAGTGCAGTGAAGAATAAAATACTCTTTCCGTTTCCATGTGCACCGCAGAAATTGTCTGCCTCTGCAAACGGGTTGCTATTCGGTTCGCAACTCGCTTCAGGTGCTGACGGCTCATGCATGGTGGCATAATTTTCTCGACTGCTTTGATGGATGACTTTTTACATTTTCCTTCTCTGCTCACGATTTATGGGTGATTCTATTCTACTGTTTTTTTTTTTTTTGAAATGAGGATTGTATTGACATAAATGAAAATGTGTCATGAGATGATACAACTTTGTTATCAGTATAGAAATACATGGCGGGAAAGCGGTGCATACATGAAACATGATTAAGATTTTGATTCCTTCGCACCTATATCTTCGGTAGTGTTCCAAGAATAGTGCAGTTAGTTTACAAAAATTAGCAACTACCACAACTGCTGGAACAGTGTTCCCATTAATGGAGGACGAGTGTTCAAAAAAGTATATTCAATTTAATCACAATGAAGTATTTTTCTTGCAAAATAGAGATTGAAAGTTGGAGTGACATACAAAATTATATGCTTTTCGTTTATTTATTTTAAAATAAATAAATTGTCTTAGTTCCTCCACTACTGGCTCACCCACTCTATTCGTCGTCAATACTTTTGAGTATTGGCAATGTTTGTCATTGTGGTGCCTGCTTTAAAAATAAAGCGGGATGAGGATTGATTTCTTACGGAAAGAAAAAGTGAAAATCTAGAGCAATTTGTGAAAAGATCCTATGTGATTAATGAACACGTCGATTTCTTTAAGATTCGGACTGATTCAGGTAAACCAACAGCAGCATCTGGTACAGGAAGATTGCACTATCAGATGGTGCATGTTGTGATTTGTGAACAATCCACGGTTCAAGTCATTGTTTACATTTGACACATAGGCCCTTTTCACATGTTGCTCAAGAACGTTGTATAAAATTAATGGTTTCTCATCCGAAGATCCTCTGCCTTGAAATGGCGCTGACTGTCACCTAGCGAAAAGCTTTTACAAGGAATGGAAAACTTTCACCCCGGAATTGATGGCAGCCACCTGAATGTTCCACAGAAGTGTAATTCAATTCTCGGTGGAGTGATGGAAGGCGTGTATTTCTCAGCATATTTTATTCGATGCTTTGAATAAGCGCCGCTTCTTCTTCGTCTTCGCATTTCAAGCTTATTGCATATCACATATTAGCTTATTGCGTGCTCTAAACTTAGTGCTCTAGATGCACTTCCATAGTTATTGATTGAGAGCTTTCGATGCCTGTACCATTTTTGCATTGGTATAATTAATTGTGTGGCAAGTCCAATCATACTTCTATGCCAGGGAAGTCGAGAAATTTTCCAACCCGAAAAATTCCTAGACCGGACCGGGAATTGAACCCAGCCACCTCCAGCATGGTCTTGCTTTGTAGATGCGCCTTTGCCAACTGAGCTAAAGGAGGCCCTGCTAGATACATACTAAATTCAATTACTGTTGACAGACGATGTGCGTTTCTCAAGCATTTTGATGAAAATCCTTTCTGTTTCGCTTCAGCATACATCACCATAATTCGGCATTAGCATGGTACATTTCAAATGTTTTTATCCTCAACGGAACATAAATAATGAATGTTGATGTTGTTGATGAGAAGAAAAAAATAGATAGTATTAGGGATCAATCAAAGTTGGCCGCGCTGAAAATCTGACGTGTTGTTTTTGTGCTACGTTTTTTTCCATCCGAGAATTAGCAATTCTCGATTACTTTTTCGAAGAAACGTATTTGCTTTTGTAAACAATGCATTTGATCGTCGGTAGAGGTATTCAACTCTATACACCTTAATCTGTGCCGAGTGCTTTAGCTATGCCAAATGAGCTGAAATTTGTGAATCAAGACATCAATATCCTACGAGTTTTTCGGAGATGAACTAGCCATAGGCTAAAAATCTCCTTAATAAAGAACTAAAAAAAAAAAAAAAAAAACTATGAGTTTGGCAACCCTGAATTTATAGTGACTTTTGTGATGTTTTATGTTTAAATTGGTTTTTCGGTAGGAAAATGCTCAGAAAATGCTGATGTGAGTACTAGATTCCTTTAAAACTACGAATTTAATTGAAACTATGCTTTTTGTCTCCGTCGGAATCCGCATACTGACGATGACCCAAATTCTCCCATTGTGTGACAAAATGACGTGATGACATTCTCCCGAGCCTTGCCTGGTAGATCACGAAGGCAATGCTTCTGTCCTGAAGCTTATCAACCGAAAAGAGTTGCACAGGGAACGTGAAGCCAAACGCACCGCGGAAGTCCGCAAAGTGGAAAAGGGACTTAAGAAGGCCGTAACAGCGTTTCTCCAGCGGGAATTCAAATCCATGGATTTGTTCCACGCCAAGACGGGCAAGTGTTCGACCTTCGAGCACCAGCAGCTCTTTATTTCTCAGTGCTTTGGAAAAGTTCGATGAATTTTGTCAAATTGGTGACACTGTAAGTACTGAAAGATTTCTTTTTAGAAGCATTTTCAATAAACAGTCAGTTTGATTATGAACTGAATTATGATAATTCCACGGTACCATGTTTGAACGTTTTGATCAGCACATGTGTTGCTTCGCATTTAAGTTATCATAAGAATTTATAAATTGAAACGTGTGTCATCTTAAAAAAAAAAACCTTAAGCCTCCAATCCCCAAATATCTATGGGGACGATTGTACACATAAGTATACAACCTAAATTTCATAAAACACACAGCGGAGAACCGAAGGAAAACGTGACGGAATTTGCGAAACATTTGTAATGCTGGACGAGAACAGCCGATGGGTAGACTCGGAAAAATAGGAATTTATTCGGGGCACTTCAGAGAACCGTGACACCGGTTGTGGACATCCTTTTCGTCGGATTGAATCAACCCGGGGGCAACTTGACAACTCCAGAATATTCCCGACAATTTGGTGCTGGTAGTTCTGTCAAACTCACAAGTTAAATTTTTTTTTATTTTTTTCTTTATTTAGGAGATTTTCAGCCGCAGGCTGGTTCATCTCCGGTGACATGTTTCATATGGTTTATCTGCAGAAATTATGCACAATAAATAAAATCCAAGCTTAATATTCCAACGTCAAAATTGACATTAGTGACATAGGAAGTCCAGTGATGCCAGCGAGAAATGTCGTTTTGATTTTCAATCGTATGCAAAGTTTTTTTAAACTTGTTTTTTTTTGTAGCCTCGTGTGTCTTTGAACAGAACAGAACCAAAAGTTTAAACATATGTTTTGTAAAACGAAAACATGTGATTGTCATCGAATTAATCGAAACAAATGCGAATTGTGCGAAGATACTATCGGTGATTTCGACGCTATTGCTATTAGCGTCGATGACGAACAAAACAAGAATGGTTTTGCAGCGAGTAAGAGCGTTCTTATTACAGTATCCCCCCTTTAATCCGACAAATTTGATAATCTGACTGTCAAGTCCATACAAATAAATATTACCAATGTAGAAAAAAAAAACTCCATAAGAGACCGTGATGTCGAATTAAGGAGAGCTGGAGTGGGGAGATACTGTAAACAAAATGTACAATTTGAGGTATGTACTAACTTAAAAGAGTACAGTGGAGAACTTTGGACGTCGAAATGCCTTAAAACTACAGGGTGAACGGTAATTCCTGTCAGTAAAGTATATGATCATAAAAATGAGAAGATGGTGTGAAATTTAATTTTCGTTGTATTTCCTGATCCGTGTATCTATAACATTTGTCTTAACTTAGTCCAATTCAAATCTTTCTCCCTTTCCTTTAATTACGAACCGCATCCGTTTTTGAAAATCGTTACAGCTGGCTAGAGATGGGCGATCCGCTCCCGAGCGATTCTCTGAAGTGAGCTGATGACCCGCGGTTCATTTTTTAGCAACCGCAGCTGTTGTTGGCACATTTTGCGAGCATTTTGGTTTACGCGATGGTTGATCAGTTGTTGCGAAAAGTAAAGCCATGTTGTAAGGTACGGATTTATTCGTTTAGACTACTTTTACGATTTTATGCAGTTTTAAGCACTAAAACCACTAATTAATTTTCCGATTTTGAATTTGTGTCATAATTTCTATAATTTCAATGTGAGCTGAAGAGCTGTTCAAAAGAATCGACTCCCTTTAGTGAGCTGGATGGGTTTTTATCCACTCAGCCAGATGAGCTGTTTTGCCCACCTCTACAGCTGGCACGCACGATATCTTGAGGCATTTCGTCCCATATTTTCACCAAACGGTTCCACGGTTAGTCCCTTGGTATTCCCTAGTTCGCCTAATATGTAGCCCCATGCAAAGAACTCGAGAGGATTCAAATCGGGTAAGGAGGCAGGCCACTCTTTCGACGAAATGAAATCCGACAAATTGGCCTCACACCAAGCCTGTGTAACTTTTGCCTGATGGGACGGTGCAGAGTCTTGTTGGAAGCAGTATAGTGCATTCTGATAATGTTTTTGGACGAAGGGAAGCAAGTGGTTCAATGAACAGCAATGGAACTTTCAATGTTTTGGAGAAACATCTCCAAACCATCACCCTGGAAACATTCTGGAACCTTTGAACAACCAGTTTGTCACGAGGAATATCAGCAAGATATGCAGCATATACCTGATCATTTTTCTGGTTGTGGTGATCCTGTAGCAGGAACATTTTCTCATCCAAAAACAAAATTTCGCTATCACCGTGCAGTTTGAGCAGTTTCCGACATCTTTCGACTCTGTTTTGTTGTAAGGATTCAATCCGAGATCAGCTTTCAAAATACTCCTGATCGTTGGCTGTGACATTCCGAGTTCTTTGGCCGTCTTACGCCCAGACTTACAAGGATTCCGCCGAATTCGCTCTCTCACTCGTTTGCCAACTTCCGAAGTCCTGACACTGCGTTTACGGCCTGGTCTGGGAGGGATTTTCCACGAACAGGTTTCCTTGAACTGTTTAATGGTGCGAAAGATGAATCTTACGTTTATTCCGAGTGGTTTCAGCGTCTTTAAAATAGAACACGGTCTATGATGCTTCAAAAACAGGCTTATTACGAGTTCCCTTTTTGCGTCCATGATTATCACGAGTATCAAACAAATTAAAATTCAAAACAAACTTGCATGCCATGTTGACATTTAAACATAATCTAAAAGAAAAATATGCAGACATGTATGTGATTAACCCATTTGATACTACAATTGCTTAAAAACACTGACAGGAATTACCTTTCACCCTGTAAATATGCATTAAAACTAAATATGTGATAAATCATGCAATTTGACTTATTTTCAATATCAGCAGTTTACTTTACCTACCCTGTAAGTGAAACACGGGAGAGTAAACATTTTTTCACGGGCCCAGGAAAAGCCTTCATTGCACAACTAAGCTCACAGCAATAATTTGAAGGATAATCAAACTCAGGAGCAAAAAATAACTGAAGAAACCAAAGTATTATAAGAAATGAACTAGCCTAAGGCTAAAAATCTCTTAAATAAAGTATTAAAAAAAATAAACCAATAATACTTTGCCATTCGATGATATAAGACGATGCAACTCGGTTCAATGTGTATGGATTTGTTTCATTTCATCACTAAAATCATAAATTAGCTCCTTTCATATGACATTCTTGTGTATTGTTTGACATCCACACATGGTGAAACAAAAAGTAGGTTTTCCATAGAGAAATACCGTTGCGGCCGTTAAGGACAATTCCTTTATTTCCGTCGTGTGGCGACATCTACTATTGGCAAGTGGGTACGTGAAACTAAAGTTATCTGTCCCTTGCCGGGGACTTGGATTGAATATGGTTTATGTACCTACCTGATCAGATTATAAATAAACATAATGAAACTAAAGAATGTAACATATATTATACGATATTGTCCATGCAAAAGAACTGGCAGAAGACGTCAAGACCATTCGATCTTTCAATTTGTTCAATGTTGTCACTAGCTTCTCTTTGAAGTAAACAAAGCACTAACCATAGTAATGAGTACGATTGATAAAACTTAACAGTGCTGCCGTTTTATATTACATTGATTGTGTGATACTTTTCAACGTATGCCCTACGTGCCGAATAGTGTGCCATGTTGTGTTTCGGCACAGTGTGCCGAGTTGATTACCTCTTGCTAACACCACTATTCGGTAGTGTTAGCATGCGTGGGCGAGCTACCAGTTTCGCCAAATCTTGATCGTCGATGCATTGTTTACAAAAGCTGATACATCATTTCGAAAAAGTAATCGAGTATTATGAAACAATTTAAAGTATGAGCTAAAGATTATTTCCAAGTGTCCAAGAAGTGTTTAAAATCGTTTTTCCGATGCTCGTTGTGTTTTCCCCCTATAATTGGCTGCTGAATCATTAGAAGGCCGTTTACCCAACCTACTAGAACCGAATTTCAATGTGCATTTCTTCACAAGCTGATTGTTCATCTCGGTCAAATGCATGATGGATAAAACAAGATCAAATAAATGGAACTTATCACCTGCTCTAACACGATTAGCTCCGGCTTTGACAGTTAATTTTGGTCGAAACCAGCCAGTCCACTTCTCTCTTATCCTAGACCTTCTCTAAATAAGGTTAGAGCATTTTGGTTTTATTAGGGGTATTCCCATGGCGCACCGTAGCCCCGTAAATGTGTGAACTCTATTATATTTAAATGGATACTGATGTTTTTAGGATGATGTTCACTGTTAACGATACGATATTGTTTTTATTGCATATGGCCTAGTACCGCGTAATCCCATCTATGAATTTGGCCATGATTTCAGCTGATTCAACCCAATTTTACTAAAAACATCATGAGCATCAAGGTAAATGAAGAAGGAAGCAGTACTACGATTACATCCAGGTGATGGTTTCTTGAAATTATGTTTGTCGGTCGTTCGTGAATGTAGGGAATTGAGCTTAATTATTTATTCCATTCAGCTGTAGGTAAGGCGTAATGTGTTTGCTAGTAGAGTTGTATGCGGATTTTGAATAATAAACTACCAGCTAGTGCAGCATTCTAGCAGTCGTCATGGTTGTAGGTATCTAAAGCAAATGTCATTTAAATTTTAATAAGAGTATGTTTCCTATCTCTTCCATAGGTCGGTACCTTGCTCGTGTTGGCAGCAGAATAATAAACTTTGCCGGTTTTGTTTTTTACGGATAAAAGCGCCTCCGGATGTCACCATTTTCATCAAGTTAGTTCAGTTTGCTCTAGGTTGGTTTCTGCACCGGTATTTTTTTAAATCTCCACTACAATATGCATGAAATCAAATTTTTATAGGTTTAATTGTTTAAATGAGTTTTGGCAACAAACTTCTGAGAAAAATTTCAATAGTACAGTTTTAAATTGACAAAAACTGGTATGGTCAAATGGATAAAATGGATAAAATGACAATGACAGCAACCACTTATGACCTCGGTAATTTGTTTGCTGTTTTCCAGAATTTGTAGCAAATGGAATGGCGCTTTCTCAAATAAATTATTCTTATTCAGATTTACCATTTGTAGGGACAAACTGATCATTCTATTTTCACATGAATAGTACAAGAGAAGAAGTTAACTCTTAGGTTAAAACATACATTTCAAACATGTCAAGTTGGATTATTTAATAATTTGTAGAACTGTCAACAATGAAAAGATAATTTCAAAAGAATGATAAATGTCTTGACAATTTCAGTTGATTTGCAGGACATTTCAGGATGTGTTTTCATCGCAGCAAGTGAATAGAAGTATTTACTATGAATATGAACTAGTTGTTTTTTTCTTAATCTCATGCATAATCATCATCTTTTTTTATTTATTGGTTTATCATAATGATATCTACATATTAAAAAAAAATCGATTTTATCTATTACCTTTGCTACTACCGTAGCGTAGGTATTAAAATCGGAAAGCATTACATCATGGGAGGGGGCCGGTTGCGCTATGGCGCATCACACTAGTGGTGTGTCACAGACGTGACACTCGCTACTGCACAGTGAGCAGCTTTTTTTTTCCTTGAAAAAGCGCAAAAAAGCTGGAAAATCATGAAGCAAATTTACTGAATTCCAGTTTTTTACGATTTATGAGTAAAGTAAAATCAAATTGCTCTCGTTGGCCGTGTGCAGTGAGTTTTCCACCTTCTGCATACGTTATTTCTAAATAATCCAAATTTAAGTAAGATCTACTCATTTCCATTAGTAGGGCTCATATTTCGGTTGTTTCTAAATAGCGTGCATCATTACATTCAAAGTGTTTTTATGTTACTTCATACGCGAAGTTAGCGATTTTCAGAGTTGGTTGGAAATGCTAACATGAAGCTTTAGTGTGATAATTTATTAGCTAGAGCATGATCTTTTTAGAAGAGAGTAGGTGGATAGTTCCGTTAGAGTACGGCAGTATGAAAATTGAATAGAAGTTAAAAATGAGCGAAGGGCCATTAATGCGACAGTTTTTAAAGATAGACGCACATCTTTTGCCTAACCCGTACGATGTACGCGGAGGCTTGAAGTATGTCTCCAAGTCTACAGGCAAAAAATGTGCGTCCCTTTTTTGCTCATAAACTGACTGCGGCTGTGGAATAGTTCTAGCGACGTTTTCATCACTACCTAAAGCCCCACGTTGCGAGAGCATTTCCAGTCGATGGTGTGTTATAATGCAATTCTTCTTTACCCAACTATTGTGTTGCTCCTCTCGTCATGACCAACGTGATCATCTCAGAGAGAAAGCAGTAGGGTGGTTGTTGCGTGCTGTACCATCATCAGCATTGTTGACGGCTACTCCCGCCTTGAGTTGTTACATTCAAAGTGTTTTTATGTTACAACTCAAGGCGGGAGTAGCCGTCAACAATGCTGATGATGGTCGTCGCCCACCTGAGGACTTCCAAGGTGGAATTCTTCACCCACGACATTCCCGGTGAGAAACCATTCAAGGTCGTCATCAGGGGTCTACCAAACTTTGACCCGAAGTTGATCGAAGCGGAAATCAAGAACCGCTACAAGCTGGCCCCAACTGCCGTCTTCCGGATGACAAGGAGGGACGAGAACGTCAAGATGTATCCGGATTGCCTTTTCCTGGTGCATTTCCAGAAGGGAACTGTGACGCTCAATGCGTTGAAGGCCATCCGCTCAATTCCATCATTGTCCGATGGGAGCCATACCGTGGCGGCCGTCACGACGTCACCCAGTGTCAGCGTTGCCTGGGCACGTCACCCGAAACTTCTTCGTCAAGCCGCGCTGTGGTAAATGCGCCCAAAATCATGTCTCCTCCGAGTGTGTTGTCGACGAGTCGGAAACGGCCAAATGCGCCAACTGTGATGGCGCTCATCAAGGGTCCGACAAACAGTGCCCAAACGCGAAGATTTCAAGCGGATCCGAAAGCAGGCGTCCACAAGAAATCAACCAGGACGAAAGAAGGACAATACGCTGGCATTCAGAGTGGAGGATTTCCCACCTCTTCCTGCTACGCAACACGGTCAAGTAAATCCGCAGGTGCAATCCGGCCCCCGTCAAGAAACGTCTGGTGCTTCTGCTGGACAAAGCTCCCCATCCCCCCTGGATTCTGGAGACAACCACCAGCACAAAACGCCAATCCTGATCTCTTCTCTGCGGTGAGCTGATGAAGATTTTCGTCGACATGACCGGTGCTCTTCGTCAGTGCCGCAGCAAGCCCGAACAGATCCAAGTGCTCGGTAAGTTTATTATTCAGTATGGTGTCCTCCTAACAGAGACCCATCTTAAATCCGGTGACAGCTTTTGGTTGCCTGATCACCACATTATCCGGCTTGATCGTATCGACTCCAGGGGGGGTGGTGTTGCGATCATCATCAAGAAAGGAATCAAGTTCTGCACGCTGCCGCATATCCGCACTTCTATCATCGAGGCCCTTAGTGTGGAGGTGGAATCACCAACCGGAAACGTCCGGTTCATCGCCGTATACTGCCCTCGTCAGTGTGCTGCCAGCAACGGACTAAGGATAAAATTCAAGAACGACCTCACCGCTATCACTCGCACGAGCTTCCGATTCATTGTTGGGGGCGATCTGAATGCGCGTCACGAAGCATGGTGCAACTACCAACGGAACCAGAACGGTAGACTACTATTCGACCACTCGCAGCATGGGCTGTATACGGTGCAATTTCCGGATGAACCGACATTCATCTCTCCGGCGGGAAACCCTTACACGCTGGACTTCTCCTGACGAACTTCGGGCTATCCAAGCCGGTGGCAATCAACGACTTAAGCTCCGATCACCAACCGGTGGTGGCTGAGGTCGGCATCAACATATTTAGATCCTGCTCCAATCCTACGAAAAGACTACCACCACGCAAACTGGGTCCAGTTTGGACGGGTGGTTGACCGGATCATCAACGAAAATCCGCCGCTTGACACCGCAGAGGACATCGACCGGGCTCTGGAAGGACTCCACCAGGCCATATCCGTGGCTGACGAGACATGCGTTCGACAAGTTCCTGTGAGGGGTAAGTTTGTTGCTATCCCACACCCAATTACTGATTCGCTTGAGAAATGTGCGTAGACGCCAGTTTCAGGGACTGGAGATCTGAGCAAAAAACATGAAATGGCCGATCTGAACAGGCAGATTGCTTCCAGAATGGACTCTCTCCGAAATGAAAGTTTCGGGCGTGTTGACCAGAATCTGGATGACCGCTCCCGTCCATTCTGGAAGGTAGCCAAGGTGCTGAAAACTCATCCCAAACCCATTCCTCCTCTCAGAGTCGGAAATGATGGCAATCGGCTCATTACCCCACAAGAGAAAGCAAATGCGATTGGTAATCATATTGCTACATCGCATTTGCTTGGCTCAACTATCCAAAGTCCGCTCGAAAATCAGGTGACGCAATGCGTACAAAACTTGGATGTCTCCGCTTGTGTCGTCCCTCCGGCAGAAAATATTACAGTGGAGCAGATTTGCTCAGCGCTGAAAAACACCAAGAACATGAAGGCTCCCGGGTTTGACGGTATATTCAACTTGGTATTGAAGAAGCTTAGCAATAAAGTGTACTCGCTTTTGACTGCTGAACTGACTGAACTGCACTACTTTCCAAGTATCTGGAAGATAGCAAAAATCATACCAATCCGCAAACCCGGTAAAGATCCATCACTACCTTCCAGCTATAGACCAATCAGCCTCCTCTCAGCGCTGAGAAAATTGTTCGAGAAACTCATTCTCAATCGTTTGCTCAAGTTTGTCGAGGAGAACAACATTCTCCTACCTGAACAGTTTGGGTTTAGGAAGGGGCATTCCACAAATCACCAGCTAGTTCGGGTGATGAATAACATTCGAAGTAACAAAGCTGTATCCAAGTCCACAGTCATGGCATTGCTAGACGTTGAAAAGGCGTTTGACAATGTTTGGCATGACGGACTTGTGTACAAGCTTTGTAACTTCAACTTTCCACCACATCTTGTAAAAATCACCCGTAACTACCTCCAGCAAAGGTCGTTTAAGGTATCGTTGAATGGTTGCAATTCAAACACCTTTTCCATCCCAGCAGGTGATCCGCAAGGTAGCCTGTTGGGCCCTTTGCTATACAGCATCTACAGCTGCATTCCTCCCTTGGGCAACGGTTGTGTGTTCTTCCTGTTCGCAGATGATACCGCTATAACCATCAAGGGAAGGAGGCCTCGTGAAATAACAAACAAACTTCAACGATGCCTTGACGCCTTTGCTTTTTATGCCAACACGTTCAACGATGCCTTGACGCCTTTGCTTTTTATACCAACACGTGGAAAATCAAAATCAATAATGTTCCTCCATCGACAATCTCCCAAACTAAAACCGGCTCCCTCTTGTACTGTAATAATGGATGGCAGAAGGGTTGAGTGGTCCACCGAAGTAACATATCTTGGTATGTTATTTGACGAAAAGCTCCTTTTCCGCTCGTACATAGATAGGGCAGTAGTTAAGTGTTCCAATCTAGTTAGGTGCTTGTATCCGCTCATTTGCCGCAGATCTCGTCTCTCTAGGATGAACAAACTGGCTGTATACAAACAAACCATTGCACCTGCGATCTTCTACGCAGCTCCGGTGTGGGAATCATGTACACAAACTCACAGGAACAAAATACAGGTAGCGCAGAACAGGATATTAAGGATGATCCTAGATCGTCCTTTCGATACCCGCATTTCCGACCTCCATCAAGAGGCTAACATTCCGAAAGTAGATCTTCAAATTAACGAAACTAGGAACAAATTTGTGCAGAAATGCAATACATCAGAACATGCTTTGATAAGCAATTTGTGTATAGTAGGTTAGGTGTATATAGTAGTTGTAGATTAGTTGTAGCTGTAAATAGTAGTTTTAAGTATTCTCTTTTTTCCAATTCAAAATAAACCAATCCCACTAAGGTGGTCATACTTTAACAGGCCTGATAGGACTAGGAACAGTAAATAATAATTAAAAATTTCAAAATAACTAAAGTTGAAAAGACGCATCTGTGTCACTTGAAAATTCATACATGTAAACCAAACAAATACAAGAGATATAGATAATTCAAAACTAAAAAAAAAAAATAAAAAACCGATCAGACCGATAACAAACTCATATTTCCACAAAAAGTTTTTTGAATTGTGGTTTTTGGTACATACAGTTTTTTTGGTTGTCTCATCGTACCAAGATGCTTTATCCCAAAACACGTAGTTTGAACACCTTTGATTTTGGTGCACTTCCTGGTTGATAGCCAAACCTCTAGGCCAGAATACAATAAACAGTAGAAATTGGTACATTCTCTGATTTTAAATGATCCACCGTAAACTTTTTTGCACGATTCATAAAATGGAAAATTGGGCTGATTCATTATCAAACTTTATTGGTTTACGTTTCAAATATTGTTGCAATATAATAAGATTGTTAATAATAACTGTGCTTAAAGTATGTAGAGCACAATAAAGCAGATTAAATATAAAGCCATAAAGCTCCAGTTGTAAGCCAAGAAGAAGACTATGATTTATATACACTTAGCACTACGTAAAACTCATATCAGCTCCACATAGATAAGCCACAATTATATCTTAAAACTATTGTAAAATAAACGTGAAGACATAAATGAATTGATTATTGAATTATGATTTGGTCTCCAATTCAAACCAGCAATTGCTGTTCAATTGAGCAGTACAGAAACTGGGACCAATTAAAATTAAAATATCCATTAAGGCCTCGTCTATATATGGATACTATCAAAAACGAGATTATACTGCCTGCCCGGTGGATCAATATGGGTTTTTACTATACAAACGATCTGTTTGGACACATCTTTTAAACAACTCTTATGCAAGAATGATGAGACTGTCTCAGTACTCAAATAACCAACAAGCCCACTATTTGTTCTTTTCCAATATAATCGACTTGTTGGTAACTTGGATAGCTTTAAAACCTTAGGCACTGTGTGTTCAATCCCCACTGGCCGGTAGTGGTTATGTGGAATAAATCTGCTTGCAATAATACTTAAGGTGGTAATTGAACGCAGATTTAGTTCGGGAGTCAGAATGTGAAAGCTCTATTGCAGATCCAGCGAACCAATTCAGAATGCCTGGTTATCCTAATAAATCACAATAACACTTCAACGTCAAATCGGTTCACTCCCGAATCACTAATAATAACGACAAATTCTCAACCAATTCACCAGCACTGTTCGGAAAATAAATAAACAAAATTGAAAAATTTGACGGAGGCAAAAATCGCTTCCGTTTACGAGAACAACACTAACAACCTTGAAAATTCCTGCTACAAAATGTTAGGCACTGTATCAACATTAATTAAGATTTGATTTCTCAGACTTACGTTTGATTACTTTCAGATAACTTTTCTGTCAGTTGCACTGAATTCAATCAACTGTGAAACTTCCAACATCTGAGACACCGACAAATTTTAGTTGCCAGCTCTATAGATAATGTACATTTCCAGCGAAACCCTTTTCCAGCACAGTAAAACGAAAGACAATTTTCCGAACAAATTACTGCTTCCCTTGCACGACAAATCAAGCAAAAGACATCCGCTCCGCAATGTCCATTCTGCTTCCTCCATACTTGTTATTTCAATTAGGAGAAGAAGCAAAGTTTATTTCAGCTGACTTGAGCTAGCTTTTTGGATGATTCAACTTTCCGTTTGTCTACAATCAGTTCTCAGCGGATAAAATAGATACGAAGCTATCGTTTCGAACATCCTCTTTCCAGTTGAAATGCTTTAAAGACGATATCAAAACAGATTGTATTGAATTTCTTCACTAGCTGAATATGAAGTGAGTTGATGAAAGTAAAGCGTGCTGATGGTCGCTAATTCAAATGGAAAATGACAACCTGAACATGAATTTAATTTTTCTTATTCCACTAGTATATTTTCCAGTTCTGTAAAATAAAAGTGAAAATGAAAATCAAACATCGTTTCAATCGATTGCTGGTAGCGAATCGTAGTAGGTTTAAAACGAATGTAATAAAATATGAGAAGCTTCTGTCATTTCGATTTATTTTTGAAACGCTGACGAATGGCAATCAAGAAATAATTTGAAACTAAATCCTTAGAGACAGAGTGGAATCAACAAAAACAATAGATGCAGATCAATCCGATCAACATGGCGAAGTTGAAGCTTGTAAAACCACTCGCCGGAAAAATGCGTTGCTTGGTTACAATCCAGTTTGCCAACGATACATTCATGGAGCGCGTATCAAATATCAAATCATAGTGCTATATTGTAAAATTGTATTGATAGTGGAGAAAAAAAACCTATACTTTGAAGAACTAGTGCAATTCGATTGAAATAGGAAAGCATCCATTCATCGCTACATTATATGATTGACAGTAACATTTTCTATTCGTGGAATATGCAGATGTCGTCTGAAGACAACATAAAATTGAATGCGTGAAAAGATTAACGATGACGGCTGAAATAGTGATCATGTCTAAGGAAATGAACGAATTGAATTTACATCAGCATTTCTACTTGCTCATCCATCACTAAATCATCAATTTTTCTTCGTTCAAGTATGTGGGAGAAAGCACATAATATGTGATTTGCAGTTATGGGTACGTATCTTAGTAGGCTGCATGTAGCGACACAATCGGATTGCTACGATAGGATCAAAATAATTGAACGAAGTGTGTTGCGTACTTGTTTCAGTTTTTCAGCTGTCATTAACGGAACAATTAGTTGATTTTTCATCTTAAATTTATCTGACCATAAATTATCGAATCCAATCAATACATCACAATCTATCTACTCATCATCTCACACTGTGTTCTGCCTTGGTAAGGAAGCAAAACTTCCAATAATTAGGTATTAGGTAATTCCTCTGTCATTAACAGTTTCCAGCTTCCACAACGAGCAGCCAAGAGGGCAAAAGTTCCTCCATCACTACTAACACCCACAGAGAGAAGGAGGACATAACGCCAAAAGTTGGCCATTTCCGTCGGATATAGTTTGCATGATAAATATCTCATGACAACGCCGAGAAAGTTGTTTGTGAAATAACTGACCTTTGTACGGTTCATTCGTTTACCTGTTTTTGCGATGGTTCGTCGGTTGAGTTTAAAATTATTGTAAAACTTTGTCTTTTTTCCGGTGTTACCTAGGAGGTCATAAATTGTATTAGTGATGGATTGTTGCAGATTCTGTGCTTGAACAAGAATATTTTTTGTTGCGAAAACGTGTCGGCTTGAAGTGATTACGCTTAACAATTGATCTTCCAGGTGATTCTAGGCTGCCTATAATCGCATATTAATCCCATATGGATTTTCATCAATTTGGAGAGAAAAATACTATCCACTATGAATTAACATCTACTTTCATGTTAAAGTACACCGAGGCTCGTTGAAATGCTTTTTTCAAAGGATCGGAGGAAAAATACTAAAATAACATAAACTAGATGTTTTTACATCAAAAGCTTCATAAAGCATCTTCTTCCATGAAAAAGTGTCGAATTATAGCTAAGGACACAGAATGTAACATTTTTTCCATCGATTCAATTATTGCGTGTTTCATTTCATCTTACTTGAAATGCTTTAAATAATTCCGAAAAACTCATATGGATATTCTACACTCTAACTAGCCAAAGTATGCTTACCTAGTCACAGAACTGGATAAACCACCGAAAGTTTAACATTTTTTAGAGTTGGAGGTTGGTGTACAAGACATGACCGCATTGCTGACGTAGAACTAAGAAATTTTTGTTCAAGTTTCTAGTTTGTTGATTCGGATATTGTTTTGGAATAAAGTGAATTTCATAACTCAACTCTTTTGTAGAAAGTTGTGGTAGCCCTGAAAAAGGCTTATAGTTTGGGTGGTTTTGTTTAACCAGTTGATGGTCATCGTTTGATTGCCGAGTGATAAACAGGGATAATCGTTGTGTTGTAAACTGAAAGCGAAACTAACTCAGAGTGAATAACTTTTACTCATTTGTGCGTCACTTTTACTCATTCGTATGGAATTTTTTTTTAAAGCGTAGGTTCTTCAGCGCATTAGTAACTTACGTTTTTAAAAAATGTCTTCATACGAATGAGTAAAAGTGACTCACTCTCTGGGTAAGATTTCGTTTTCAGTGTACAACGCAACGAACACCCCTGTTAACCCCTCGGTAGTCAAACGATGACTGCAATCAAACTTTCTAACTTCCCCTTACTTAATCAATTAGATTAGCATTCTTTGCCCCTCTTTTTCTCTACTTTTTTGCAGATGTAGGTGAATGAATGGAAAAAGCAAAGACAAAAATTATATTGAGTATTGAGTGGTACCAGCTCGTCTCTCTGTTCTCTTGATAATCATAGCAAGCGAGCACGTGATTGGTTGATTACGGCTTAACACTTTGATGAATTTTCAATAATTAACCATTAATAACCAACTAGCATCTTTACACCAAAAAAATCTTACATTCAACCTAAATAAAATGCTGTAATTAAAATTGAATTTCATTAATAAATGACCTTGTTACAGCGTTCAAAACTTGACACTACTTCCTTAAAAAAACATTTACTATAACATTAAATTTAGTTTTATTCAGTTGTTTTGTTTTACGATAGTTTTACATTGTAAGTGATCAACATTAGTTATTCATTCATCCATAAAATTACTGAAAGCCTACACTAAACTAAAACTCTTATGTAAAGATTTTTTTGCTGGCTTTGAAAAAGGCCGTTTGTTTTCACTACATTTCTATGGGTGACTGATAAATTGAACAATCCCTACTGATTGCAATGTTCAAATTCTACTGATATCGAAGGATCACAGTTACTCCGATGAACTGGATGTTCGACGGAATTTTAGGTCTGTATTTGGCAAAGATAACCCACAGACCATGGCGGCATTCCCTCTCCCGATCCAAACAATTGTCATCCACTAACCTCGAGAAGACCGCGAGTAATCGGTTCCAATCCTTTAATTTTAGATTTAAGACATTTATAATGTGTAAAGAAAATGATAACTTGGCTCTGTAAAGTTTATTTGAATGAGCCTGTACAAATAAAGTAATTAACAAAAAAAAAGACCATGGCGGCGGATCTCACGACGGTAAG
The DNA here is from genome assembly GCF_037179485.1 of Ochlerotatus camptorhynchus. Classification (NCBI taxonomy): domain Eukaryota; kingdom Metazoa; phylum Arthropoda; class Insecta; order Diptera; family Culicidae; genus Ochlerotatus; species Ochlerotatus camptorhynchus. Next base: position 2,004,968 of record NW_027040672.1, read on the forward strand.
GGCAGCTTTTCCATTTCCCTGGACTGATTTGCGTCTGCGTGTGGATGTTTTTCATTGGTGTGAGGTGTATGTATTGAACTGCTAGGAATGCTACGATGTCCACGCTGCAGCGAACGAATCCGAGGTAGAACCACCCAATGTGCAACGTTGAATGATTGTGCGGCTTCGGGTTGTGTCGTTAGAGATCAACTTTCTAATGGATGTGTTAGGGTGAGTTTTAATATGATATTAAATTTTAATATTTCCATATTCCTTCATTTTTAACGATTTAAATAGTTAACAATTATAATGTGTGACATACCACACAAGTCTTATAACACTGGTGAATCCATCGACATACAAATCATCAAAATCCATTGATTATTAGTAAATTTATTAGCATTTAAAATCTGAGCAATTTTCGTTACATTTCCCTGAATTGGCACGCTTCCCTAAAGACGTAGTCCTACGTCAAAATGTTTAAAAAAACATTTCATAACCAATTAAAATACACATAAGCTTATCAATTTTGACAGTCAAGAGATGCGTTTTGTTTTATATTATATTGTTATAAATAATCCCAGTAATTAATCACTTTCGCTAACAGTTACACCTTCTGCTTAAACTTACCCCGGTGTGATGCAGTTCGATGGTATAAAATTACGAACTTTCATCATGAGAAATGTGAACAACACCAAGTCAGTTTGTCCCATCAAGCAAAGTACTTATTTTAATTTGAAGAAATCACCAATAAATTTACTTTGATTTATCAAATATTTACGTGGGAATTGTCTGCCATTTTCTCAATGGGACTGATAGGTAATTAAAGGCAGTACAGTGCATTAGTTTGAAGCAGCTGTTAATTTTTATGCTGGTAGTAGGCCGTTGTAGCATATTTTTATTGCCCAACTTTAGATGATTGTTTCAGATATCGAAGTAGGCCGCGCGTCTAAACTGATATATTTCTATTTATGCGTAATTTTCTCGCGAAAAAATAAAAAGTTATGATTTGAAATAAGAAGGGGAAGGTACGGTGGCATGGGGTAATATGACCAACAGTGCTTATTTACGTGTTTTTCAAAACAAATTCACATTGTGAATAGTCTCGCAATATCAAAGGAGCTTGTTAAATCAATATCAAGCATGATATTTTGTTCCAATATCACGCGTTATATTTAGAGCGTATGAGAGCGGAATAATATTATTTGATTGATGATTTTGCCAACACTGCTCATATTCTTGAAAACGTAGTTAACTCAAAGACTGAGTAAAATTTTACGAGATTTTACAAGAATTTGTTTTCTGATATGGGCATCATCTCGCTGTACACTCATAAAATAAAGCATAAAACCAGTAGAAAACATCCATGTAAATTTCATATAACTTTCATCTGATTCTATAATTGGAAATTGCACCACTAAATCACATGAACGTTATGTGTCCAATAAAATTAATATCCTAATAGAAACTAAATGAAAACTTTTTTCAGTGTACATATGAAATTATTACACGAAAAAAAGTTTTCATGTAGTTTCCATTGGGAATGCACATTACATTTTCCCATTAACAAAACTAATGATATATATCTGAATTTCACATAACATTCATGCGTTAACATGAGTTCAATATGAAAAATCACTTTAATTTCATTTGACATATAAGGTTCATGTGATTTTGTGGTGCAATTCCCAATTATTATATCACATGAAAGTTATATGAAATTCTTATTGGATAGGTGATTTATTCTTTGAGTGTATACTTCTAGAAAGAATAGATTTTTCGTCGATTTGTGTAATATTAGAAAAGATTGATGAGGCTCGGGAAATTATACTCTGTCTACAAGTAAACTACGTTTTCTATAGTTTGAGTAATTTAAACTTAAATTTGAGTCGATCGCATATGCCATGTAGTGTTGAAATTCGTTAGTTACTTAGTACTGGTCGTTTTGCACGCCAGCAGCGAGGGAACGAGCACAACTTAGTGAGAGATTCAACTTTTCACCATCTAAATATGGAGAAATCGACAATCAAAAGAGCTATTTATGAGCTAATTAATACGATTCTCAACACTTCGTGCTCAAAAAGTGTTGATGAATCAAGATCAGGGATGCTGAAACGATTCAGATAGGAAGAAATATCTAAAAAAAAGATCATCGTAACAATTCAGGTCATCAGGATCAGGTAACAATTTGATGCTTAACAAGTGTTGATTAATTGATTTCAATTTAGCCTTAGATTGAATAATTGCTGTACATAGACCACGTTAACCTTTGTTCAGCTTTTAAACATCTAAATCTGGTGATCTTAATCAGCCAAGAGCTTAACAGTAATATACATTATAAGCTTTTTAAGGCATTAAATAACAGTCTTTTCCAACCCTTGTTCAGCCTTCTAGTTTTATTTCAAAAATAATAATGGAAGACCGCTTCAAATCTTATGCATTTTTATGGAACTGCTTCAACTTGTTGCTGACTAATTGGATTAACATATTTATTTTGTCAATACAAGTCTAAAAATTACCTTTGCATTTCGGGACTCGAACCGGCAGTCACTGCTTCATAGGCGTCAACCATACCTACTGGACCATTTAGACATATGGGTGGTAAAAGGTATGATCATTAACTTGAAGCACGTCAAATTTAAGTTGAATAACAGCACCCGGAAGAGTATTATACAGCAATGCAGAATTGTAAGCAACAACTGGTGACAGTTAAACATTCCTCTAATTTTCAAGTGCACTTAACACAATGTGGACACAAGCACACGATTTATTTGGATGGTCATTTGGATGCTATTTTAGTGCCATAATTGAGTAATATTTTTGGAATGCGGTCTGAAAATTCAGTACAGTATAAAGTGGTGAATAGTCAAAACACAGAAGTACAAATGTTAATACTTCCAAAGTCCTCGCATACCACTTCTACCTGGAGCTATTCCTAAAAATATCCTTTTCCTTGACTCTACTGCTGCCACTGCCTGTAATTAGAAATGTAGGCAGTGAATTTTGGGGCCTCAGATAGCCTAGTCGGTAAAGGCACGGTATTACCAAGCCGGAGGCGGCGGGTTCGATTCCCGGTCCGGTCGAGGGAATCTTTCGGGTTGGAAATTTTCTCGACTTCCCTGGGCATAGTGTATCATTGTACTTGTCACACAATATACAAATTCATGCATTGGTACTGACATCGGAAGCTCTCAATTAATAACTGTGGAAGTGCATCTAGAACACTAAGTTGAGAGCACGCAATAAGCTAATATGCGAAAAGCAATAAGCTTGAAATGCGAAGAAGAAGAAGAAGAAGAAGAAGAAGGCAGTGAATTTAGTAGAACCAAAATGCCGGACATGGAACGAGTGACACAGGCACTGACGACATTTAACAAATCAAGCTTTCAAAATATGTGTAACGCAGTGCTGATTTGTGGAGTTGTGTTAACCTTGAATAAGGCTTGTTCAACCTTTGGATCAGCTAACCTATTGAGGTTGGATTATGGGGATACAATTCGCTTCATGCCCTACTAAACAACTATATATTCAGCCTGATGTTAATCAGCTTTGTACACCTTAAATCAACCAATAATCAGCTTATGTTCTTAATGTTCAGCTTGTATTGTTACTTGGGGAAATGGAGAGTACTGTACAACGAAGCCAAGTACGATGCATTGGCGCGTAACACTAACACTGTTGTAACGATTTTACAAATACAGTTTTAAAATAAAATATAAAATATATAACATATTCATTAAATTTTACAAAAGTTGTACCGAAAAGCTTGATATCACTTGAAAAACACAATTTCGTTCCAAGACCCAGAGAGACAAATGGCCGAATACCAATAATCTCATCTCAACGGGATCATAAATGTTTCTGAATGTGTGTTTATGTGTATGTATGTATGTATGTATGAATGTATGTATGTATGTAAGTTCGTATGAGTGAACTCAACAAATTTGTCACATAAATTTCACTGGAAAAAAAACACGTAACCTTCAGATATTAAAAATTGTCTGTAAAGTAAGTTTCAAATGAATTTCACGATCACTTAGATTCTACATGAATTTATAGTGTGAAAATTTCTGAGTGGTGATGGCACAAATGAAACCTAACATGGCGTCTGAAAGGTGCATTGGTGACGAGTTGCTGCTGGATTCACAAATACCATTGAATTTGTTGAATTTTCTGATAAGTATGATGTTATGGTTATTTTGCTAAACTACGTGTTTGGGGTATCATCCAAACCATTTATGGAATAGTTCTATTATTTTGTTTATCATTCGTTTATGGTGATTTGTTTATAAGGAATATTTGATCAGCTTGCTAAACAATACAATTTTTAATATTTGGAAAAATAATTTTAAAATTCCTAACAATGGATGATGCTACGAAGAAATTTACTAAAATTTAAGTGAAAACATAATAAAATTTACTTAGAAAACACCATAAAATCTATGTCGTTTTCTAGTGGATTGGGCTAAAATCTTTTCACTTTGTGTGATTTTCACTTCGATGCTACATGAAAATAAAGTGAAATTTACTTCCAAAGCCTGTACTACCTATTAGAATTGTATGTGGATTGAAATTAGAACTTTCAAACCAATCCACATATGAACAACGTGAAAAACTATATGGAAAAAATCTATGTATGTTTTCATGTAACATTTAGGTGAAAATTTTTCTGAGTGTGCAACCAAATATATCATATTAACAATATGATCCATTCATGCCTTTTCCATATGTTGCAATGGTGACCCGCAAAATATTGCTTCACGCACCATCTAGCGTTGAAAAAGGTCAGCAACAATCATTCAATCGAGGGGTGCGAATATAGCACTCATTACTAAAGTAAGAGTCAAATTATTTTCATTAATTACATTGTGTATATTACTTTAAAATTTATCTGACATGTCACTGTTGTCATGAAATAAAATAAAATGCTGAAATATATTCATTTCAAATATCAAACAAATTTTCATTTGGTTTACCCCTCGTGACGATAAACAAATTCATTGGTAACCTTTTTGGCCACAGAGGTGCTTTCATCGCTAAAAATTCGGTTCGCCAGCTAAGTGAAAGAGTGGATCATATTGTTAATATAATATATTTGGTGTAACTCACTCAATTTTCACATAGATGACTTGACCAATTTGAGTGGCACAAGTTCCAGAAGATGTGCTTCAGATCCTCATTTATTTTTTCCCGATCGGAATTATGGTTTCGCAGATATGAACAAAAATGTGAATTCCAGATTCCACTGGGGAATTCGCAAAATAATTGATTTATTAAAAAAAAACTCATCATGCGACACCTCAAATCACATTAGAATTTTACCATAAGATCAATGGTGGCCATATTCAGACCCAATGATCACAATGGTCTCTTTCAGATGTACCGGATGCTCTCCGGAAGTGAACACATTCTGACATACGCCGAAATGCATCGTGCGATACCTCAAATCCCACGGAACTAAACATAATGATTAGTGCAAATATTTATATTGATTTTCGTTAACTTATAGCTTACCTGATCCTTTGAAAAATTTCGTTCCCTTTGAAGTCGGGTTCCCTTTGATTTTTCTCGATTTTTACCACATTTTTACGACTATTATTCAGGTTCAAAACGGCGAAAATGGCGCTAGTGTGCGTACGTTAAACGTCACTTATCTCTTTAACAGTAACAGGTCGTTCATGTCGTGGATTTGAATACGCGCGAATTTATATGCGTGCTGCAAAATACATCACTCGTATAATTTGACTAAAGATTTAATACAGCGTAATCAAATATTTTTTTTAAATTTTACCTTGATTACGTCTGTAAATATGTGTGAAAAAACTAAAGAGTCTATAAATGTCTGTAACGAAAAAAATGTTTGTGAAAAAAATAAAAGTCTGTAAATTCACAGACATGTCTGTAAATCTGGCATCTCTGTTGGTAGTACCATAGAGGTAACTCTAAGACCGCAAGGTCCCGAAGAAACGAGCTCAACTTTTTGGCTCGCACAGTTCGAAAAAGTAGTGTAAATTTCTGTTCAATATGATGCACATAAATGGAGCGTCACATATCATATAAGTTTACATTATATATCATGTAAAGTTCTGAGACTTTTCATGCCATGTAGAAAATATTGTATACAAAAGCCCATTGTTGTAAACAACATTGTTTACAAGTTGCTCGGTTGCGTGAAATGAAATACAAGTTTACGTGCATGAATGTTTACATCACTATTAAAATTCAGAATTTTTATCTGTGCAGCTCTGGTACTATCTTCGGTCCCAAGCTAATCGATGAACCCCTCGAAACATAAGAAAATCCACGAACCCCACATTTTATCTGTCAAACTTTCATAGTGAATCAAAACAAACATTGTGTATTACTAGAATTGCGACTAGAATGGGGTACGTTAGTCGATTTGCTTGGGACCAATAGGCTGGTCAAGTAGTGAGCCAATTTAAAATCGTTAGTTTCTACCGGTTGGTAGTACCGCTACATGTGGCGCGCAAAGTCTATTGCCTCGCGTTTGACATTTACACACTATCGCCATCTGTTGAGCGTACAGTATACTGAAGAAATGGCGATTGTGTTTATGGACAATGTTTTATAGTGAGAAATATTCGTTGAGATATGTTTGTTTGTATGTGATGCCACTGCCAGACTGTGAGTGTTGGATTTCATACATACACTGGTTATAATCAGGCATGGCAAATCATTTACATTCATTTTGTGCATTAATTTACATTCATTTGCCTCTAACGTTTTTCATCAACAGAATTCCATGAAATGATGTATGAAGCTTTTGTAGGTTTTGATATTAGCTACAACCTTTTCGAATAACTCAAATCTGTATATCTTATGCATGATGAACCGAAGCGAACAGAACTTACCTATGTTTTTCAGTGAATGTAAATTACATTCACTGAAAAAAAGTAACAAGTTCTGCCCGCTCTAGTTCGTCATGGTACAGGTACAGGTGAGGTACAGATTTGAGTTATCGACAAAAGTTGTAGATAATATCAAAACCTACAAAAGTTTCATAAATCATCTAAAGGAATTCTGTTGATGGAAAAAGTTAGAGGCAAATGAATGTAAATGAATGCACGAAATAAATGTAAATTATTTGCCATGCCTGGTTATAATCTATAATTAAATTGTGCAATTCGAAACACTATTTCATCCTCAAAACTCAATTCATGAAGTTAATTGGTTCAATTGTGCCTGGATGTTTTGTTATGATTTTGAGACGATTGTTTGTTTCAAACGACACATTCCTCAAACTTCTACCCAACAACTACAACTGGGAAAGGTAAATTACAAATTCAACGTTTAATAAAAAGGAATAAAGTAAACCAGTACAAGTCAACTCTACTCTGTTATTACCTGAAGCAAAACCAACCTCTGACTATGAAAGGAAGCTGTTTACACTCAACTACTTGTGCAGTGCGGTTAAAAAAAAAAGCCACGTCCTTCAACCAGCAGCACTCAGGATTTCATTAGGAATGGTAGTTACGGTTTTTTTTTTGTTCGTTGAAAAAGTTTTTTTGCAATGAAAGCCAAGGCTGAAAGCCTCTTTAATAAATACAACTAGCTCATTTAAATGTACCTATGTGTAGTAGTAATCATCAAATACCGTTTAGTCGTGTTACTATCAACTCAAATTTCTGGCAAAATGGAATCTGTTACTCTTCTCTAGTTTTCAATGTAGATTTGTGAAATCATGTTGCTATTATGAATTGGCATTGCCATTGAATATTGTTACACTCGTAGCGTATTTTACTATAACCTCCCTCCCTTCTAAAATGCAACGTAATATATACATGTGTCCCTTACCTAAGTTTGTCTCAGCCTGAAAATCAAAATCCCAATAATGATTATTTTAGTTGTCCCATGGATCAACTTTTCTCACCAGGAGATCCTTGATCCTGAAAAAAAAGTTGCTCTAGACCCCCCGACCGATTATTTTCAATGAGGTGCAAATGATACGAAAAGGAGGAAAACTGCTAATGCGGTTAATATGTTAATCTTACTTATCTTAAAGATAAATTATCTACCTCAAACCTTTGTAGGGATAAGCGGACCATCATCATCATCAACGTCATTATCAGCCTACTTTCTATCTGTTAAAATAAAAAAGTTAGTTCTCTGAAGTACAGTTGCACCTTAAGAAAAACTTAAGGTGCCAATTCCAAAAGATGCAAAACATGATCCTAAGAATATCATCTGGACACACTTAAAATTCAAAAAGTACGCACTCATCAGAAAACAATTCAATTAATAAATTTCCACTTTTAAACCACTGTGCATGGGTCAGCAAATTGATCAGTGATGGAAAAGTTCGCGATAACTCACTATGACTCACGAACTTTTTCCATGGTGAACTTCGTGAAATATCGCGAACTTTTCCAACACTGAAATTGATGATATGATTTTTTTTAATCGATCTGCTGATTCCAAAGATACGGCTGAAGCGCGTGACCCGAAACCTTAAGCAATACATGAAATGAGAATTAGCAGTCAAAATGAATACACAGGACTGCATTGTTCACATCAGGACATGTTCCAGCACCTCCTGGGACACCTTAATTCGATGCACGTGACTTGTATTAGTCTATAAGTAATCTACAGTGAATTTGAACATATCATAATAGGAACAGATAGTCATTCCAGAGTCATATTGTGCATCAAAAACCTAGTAACTTCAAACAATTGAGAAAATAATTGGGAATTTGTTTGAAGTTGCTCAACAAATTTTTTCTATTTTTATTTGTAGTCCTAAAAAGATTTCATATAGCACATAATTTGTGTCTGTTGAAGATATCAGCTTGAGCTTTGAGGCATGGATATTAATACCTCCGTCAAGCGCATTCAACAATTCAGTGTTTACAATATCTCCGATTTTATTAATTGCAGTGCAACAATGATTGAAATTTTGCTGCATACTTATTTCATGCTCAAGCGTGAGGAAAATAAATTAATTGTTCATCGAAAAATTCCCCCCCACTTAATTATGATGGTACAATGACGCTGCGCACCATCATGCAACAATGAAGATATCAAGCAGCAACCGCGACGTGACCATTTATGGAATTTTCAGAATGCATTGATTGTGTTTTTATTTACCATGAACATTTCCAATCATTCTGCACGGTCGCACTGAACACTGTATATGTATTCATTCGTCGAGTGTAGAGTACACGAGGTCGATACGATTTCATGAGAACATGAGGCACAATGAAATATAATCAATCACAAAAACTCTGCGTCATTTTTCCAGGCACAATTGAAATCAGTTCAAGCAAAAATGACACGGTAAGGATTGAACCAACATCAAATGCAGTTGACATCTCAGATTCACTTCACCAATGGAATGAAACTGATAACAATAATGTTAGAATTGTTTTTAATTATAAGATCATTAATCTCAGCTTGTAAATAAGTAAATATGCAGAGAGGTACCATTGTTTGCGGATGAAGTTTGAGCCGATTATCATTTTTTCGCAATACCTAGCTGCCTGATCTATGCTAGTAAGAATGCTACCCGCAAATTGCTTCTTTATTGCTAAAAAAACAGGCATCAAGGAATCCAGAAAAAAATAATACCGGCTAAAGCTCCATCCGAAAACAACGGCAATACTCTGAATTGCAATGTATTCAGTAAAAAAACACTTCTTAACCTACAACTTATCCCATCAAGCTGAGAAGGCCATTACCGTCACCATTCTACATAAAAGCAGTAAGAGTGTATTTTTTCACCAGCATTATAACATGTCACGTTTGCGAGGGAACTAATGGGAATAGTTTTGTATCCTTTCGGAAACCAAACGCATTTACAGAGCCGTCGCCGTCGTCAGTTTCACCCAGTTCACATACGAAATATTGCATTCGGGGAATTTCTCCACATACGGACTGAAACACTTGCCAAGTTACAAGACTGGAATAGAAGGATGTAATTTTGTCTTGTGTACGTGACGGACGGATGTGACGTGACGCTGATAATTAACTTTTCATAATGATAATTTGTGTTTTCAATTGGTAGAATGTCCAATAGGGTGGGTCAAGCCAGAATGGCGGAGCATAACACTGCTCTTCTGTCATACCCTACAACTGGGCCACATTTCCAGCCAACCTATTCTCATCCTGACGGATTCCCACAGCGCCATACAGAAACTCCTTTCGACAGCTCCGTCACATCCGTGGATCCAGGCCACATTGAAGTTTGCCCCAAGCAGCACTGTATACACATGGATACCTGGACACTGTGGGATACCAGGCAACGAGGCAGCGGACCACCTTGCGGGATCTGGACCATCCGACCCCAGGTTCACTGACAAGGTGCCGTTGCAAGAGATTAAACGATGGATCAAAGCCATAACGTGCAAGGCATGGAACGAGCAGTGGTTCGGGGACCTTTTATCCGGAAGGTTAAAGGAAGCACGGAAGCATGGTTGGACCTCCGGAATCAACCGGATCAGAAGGTGTTATCCTTGCTCCGAACCGGACACTGCAGACTTAGCCACAATTTCGGCGAAGGCCATTCAGCAAAAGCTGCGTTATCTGCGGAGTTCCAGCGACCGTGGAGTACATCCTCTGTGCCTGCCCAGAATTCCACAGCCTCAGGGAGGCCTACGATATACCTCCAGCATCCGGAACCTCCTCGGGGACAATGCACCCGCTGCTATCGCCCTCTTGGTATTCCTTAGGGAAGCCAAACTGTACCATTGTATTTAGTTAGGTCCTCTTGTATTTTCTGTTTGTGAGTTTTCTTCCGGCTGTCGGGACGGTTCAGCACGGGATGAGCCTTTGGACCTCGTCACGGTGCCGTCTTGTTCAGTTCAATGTTAAATGTCCTTTTTAACTTCGTTTGAAGAGCCAGGGAGGCTGTAATTTACAGCCTTAGCAGGCGGTGGGATGCCACATGGGATGAGCCGTCGGCCCTCGTGACGGTGTCTACCCGCAGAATAGCAGCAAACAACCCAACAACAATGTTAGTAAAATTAAAACACTCTGTCAAACAAAAACTCCGTTTCCGTGGTTCTCCTTCTGATACCCCATGACAAAGAGATGAACTAGCCTATGGCAAAAAATCTCTTAAATAAAGATTAAAAAAAAACTGGGCCACATTTAAACGTATTTAGTTGCGACTGAATTTGCAGGAAATTTTTTAAATTTGTATGCGAAAGTGTTTGAAAATCGGTAAGAAATTATTAGTTTGTGTGTCCAAATTTCATACATTGCCAAATGTTTCCCAGAACTGAGTCTTAGATTGAACAACCTTTGCTAATGTGGTACCGTAAAACGGGGTAACTTTGATAATTTTTGGAAGTATATTCTAAATATTTTTTACAACCATGAATGTTTCTCAAATTTTAATTTTTTAAAGCAAGTACTGGGGATCATAGAGTCAATTCGTTGGTAACATGCTTACCAGGAATTATTACATTTGCACTTTTTTTTTTATTGTCTTATGATCGAACGTCAGATTTTTGTGTTGGAGTTACTTTGATAATACTCGATGAAAGTAGAAAACCACGCGAGAATCACAAACAGTTTTTATCAAGAAATAATAAACTTTGAATGAGTATATAATCAGAAACATCATAAGCAACATAAAAACAATATTGAATGTGTCATGACTATATAGGAAATACATTTAATCGAAGATGACGAAGCAACGAACAAAATGGTGTCCGAGACATGACCGCAAGCAAATAGGTTTGTGGTGTGAGTGATAGTTTTCTGCAAACCAAAGCGATGACCTGCTGAATCTTGCATTCAAAATAGCATCATACCTGAGCTTTTGTTACTGGGATGCCAGAACACCGGAGGATTACAGAAGATAAGTTTTTTGTTAATTAAATTCATTGAGAAAATCATTGAAATATTTCAGTCACTGATATTTATTGAAATTATTGTATACCAATCGTCCATTCAAATAACTTATTTTTCAGTGAGAATGACTGGTTTGAATTAAGCTAAATTTAGCTATTTTAACCGATTTATTTGTTCCACATGCTAACAATTTATAATCGATTCGGTTTCAGCTGACAACATTGTCCATCCTTCATTTTGTCTGCTGATCGTAAGCTGCTTCAAGTATATTCTTCTTTAAATGTCGATTGTCTTCTTCTTCTTATTCGCATTTCAAGCTTATTGCTTAGCGCATATTAGCTTATAGCGTGCTCCCAACTTAGTGTTCTAAATGCACTTCCACAGTTATTAATTGAGAGCTTTCGATGCCAATACCAATGCATGAATTTTGTATATTGTGTGGCAAGCACAATGATACTCTATGCCCAGGGAAGTCGAGAAAATTTCCAACCCGAAAGATTCCCTCGACCGGACCGGGAATCGAACCCGCCGCCTCCGGCTTGGTAATACCGTGGCTTTACTGACTAGGCTATGAGGCAATGTCGATTGTACCATGCACCAATAAGAAAAAGCACTTTTACTCCTAAAATACATAAAATGTACCCACAAAAGTTACAAATTGCACCGGCAAAATTTAAAAGATAAATCCCTTAAAATATGACATTGGTACCATATGGAAGATGCGTCCATAGATTAAATAATGTGTACCCGCATACAGCAGGGAAAGTTCGATTTGCCACCAAAAAATTCATTTTGACGTAGGACTTCGTCTGTGGTTTCTATATGAGGGTACACTTTGCAAAAACCGAAAACATGGATGTGGAATATGTAACGAAATTATGAAAGATTTTGAACGATAATAACTCAGCTGCCCCTGGACCAATTTCAATAATTTTATCACCAATCGATAAGAAATATTTCTACGCATTGATTGCTTTTGACTATTTATTTTCAACAATAAACTATTGAAAAAGTGGTAAATGTCAAGCATTGTTCAAATGCGTCGAAATAACTCAATAACAATAACAAGTCCACCAATTACGTACATGCATATGCTGATCGCTTGATCGATCCTCTTCATCGATTTTATGTTTCGTTAATAACTCGACGGCAAACACATTCATTGATACGTTTGTTGTTTATTGGTTAGTGAAGCCATGGTCATCAAAAGAGGAAATCGATGAAGAGAATTGACTTTCACCCTTCTGCTTCTAAGTCCCTTAATTCAGTCGTCGTCATAGCAATGAAAACTAGCTTCGTACCGCTTTTGGTTCTTGGGTTGCAATTCTGCTGTTTGACATTTTCGATGGAACACCAAAAAACAAGAAATTACACTATTTTTAAGGGATGCGTATAGAACTTCAATTATACGATTAACGATTAATCGTAAAGATTTTTCCAGCTAGTCGATTAAATATTTATAGAATTTTCAATTATTTGAGCGCGTAAACGACATCTCTTCTGTTTTCTACTCGTTCGATTTAGCGCAGTAGTGAAAATAAATAAAAGTACTAATTTATCTGAACAGGCATAGAAAAAAAAACCATGACGTTAAACAGGATCATAAATTCGCCGAAAAAAGTGTTAAGCGTCTTTCTGGAAAAGGCTAAGATTTACCAACTTGTTGATGGAAGGAGTTTGACGAGAAAAACTAGGGGAGAAGCTGGGTGGACACTCATATTCTGCGGCCTTCCAACCTGTCGTAGACAACAGTTTAACCTCTGTCCAGCAGCAGACGGGCCGAGACTCTTGCGAGTGCCCAATCGTTGAACAGAAGAATATGGGATTGTCCGGACCGATTTGTTGGTCCAGCTGCCTACACGTCATCATCATCATCTTCTAAAGGCTTTAAGCCTGTACTACCATCGCCCCTTTTTAGGGCCACCAAGATTTTCCAAACGAGTTAAATTTTCTGAACATGTCCCAACTAAAATTCATACCAAAAGGTTCTTTTCAGGGCAATCATAGTCAAAGAGTATAAACAGAGAAAACCCTGCTCAAAATCCTATTCCTACACAAGACACAAGCTCCTCCAAATAACATTTATTATATACCCAACAAACATTGAATGTTGAATAAGAGCTTATTCAGGCATAAATAAGCTTCTTCATCTAAAAAATTGCTTATTCAGCTGTTGATTAACTCAAATTGTTTGTTGGGTAAGACCACGTAGCCCTACGTGTACAACTCCATGGAGCTGTCACCTTTTTTTTTTTCCTTTGATTTGTTTTCCGTCGATCTTGTTTTCCATGCTGAGCACCAATGCTACCGACGCCAGGGAGGCAGCTCCCACACCTGGACCCTACCTATCGACCCATCAACTCATGAACCGGGGACCAACGGCTTTACTTCCCTTCCGAAGGAAGACGTGATCAGAGATGTTATGCCTCAGAACATCCCGGCGGCGCTGACTGGGATTAAACCCAGGCCTGCTGAGGTGAGAGGCAATCACGCTTACCAACACACCCCTGGCGCCGCTGGAGCTGGCACTTGTTGTTTTTTCATTCAAAACATCTACAAAGTTCCTTAATCTTTACTTATGGAAAATGTTCTCAACTTCTACGAAGTTTCATCAACTTCTACGAAGTTTCATCAACTTCCTCCAAGTGTATGTGTTTTTTTTCAAGTTCTTTCAATTCCACCAAGATTTCAGAACATCCATAACCTTCTTCAAACATCAAGAACGAACTTGAACCCTCTCTTTGAATTTTCCTGAACTACTAAAAGAGAAACTAAGTTCCCAAAATTTCCAAATCAAACGCTGAAGTTCAAAGAAGTATGGAGAACTCCTGCAATACTCCCTGATCTTCTGCAAAGTATTCTAAACTTCTAAGGAGCTCACTGAGCTTCTACAATTTTGGCTGAACGCATTCGAAGCTCCTTGAACTTTAAAAAAATCCCAGCACATCTATGAAGTTTTACGAAGTTCCTCGAGTTGGTACATAATTCGCATGCCATCTACGAAGTTAACAGAATTCCTATGAAGCTTGCTGCACTTTGTAACAAGTTCGCTTATTTTTAAGAATTGCGTTGGTTTTCTGCGAAATTACCTGACGTTTAACCAATGTCACCAAATTTCTACGGAATTTTCTGATTTATTTTAAGTGTTAAGAAGTTATGTCATGTTTAAAAATGAGAAGAAATTTTATGAAGTCCCTTAAAATCACCCAAAATTCTCATAATTTCAACAAAGTTTCCCAAACTTGTAGAAGGTTCCAAGGTTGTATAAAGCTGCTTTCTATAGGGGAAATGGCTCTAATGTTGGCCATCGCTAAAAATCTGCTATTTATCAATTTTATCTACTTTGACTAAATGTTTTAGTCAGGGTTGCTTCCACTCACTTGCTATAAAAACATATTTTTCGGAATTATGCTATCATTAGATGATATAATGATATGCTGTACTTGTAAGTAACGAGAAGAGGGTTTAAAGTATGTGTTTGACTCATAAAACCTGTCAATTTTGCTTTCAGAGCGTCACAATAAGCGATCTTATGATTCGTGAGCGTTCACTCAGAGTGAGCACTCACGAGTCGTAAAATTGCTGATTGCGACGCACTGAAAGCAATATTTACAGATTTTATGTGCCAAACACATACTTCACGTCCTTATCTTGTAACTTACAAGTACTAATTATCACTATACCATCTCATGATTTCAAAATTCTGAAAAACATTTTTTTTATAGCAAGTGAGTGGAAGTAACCCTGGTTTTAGTATTACTTCTACGTGAAGTCAACGATTTACATAGTTGAAGATGCTAATTTCAAATAACAGACTGTAGTGGTAATTTTTATACGATAGATGGAGTAGATGAAAGCATAGAGTTGATAGTTCCGTTAGAGTACGGCAGTGTGAAGATTGCATATAGATATTAGAATAGCGAGCTACGACAACTTTTAAGGAAGGTACAAATCGGTTTTTTCATCTCTCTTACCAAACTCCCTTCTTTGGAGAGGGATGGTGAGGGGTGTGTCCCCCCGCCACCACTATCTAGATGAACGCGTTATTCCGACTGAACTAATGGATATTAATGTATGGGCCCAAATTAGGGGTATTTAGGCCGACATTACATCCATTTTCCCTACGTGTGTAAAGGTGCAACGCTGATGGTTTATTACAGTACTCAGAGGCAATCAATTACTACTTCTGCTATAAGCAATTAAGGGCTACGAAATGGTGAGTGACAATCTGGAAGGAGCGATATACCTAGCTCCGGTCCTCACAAGTTTCTACCAGCGGCTGAATAAAAAATGCTCTTCCCAGGAAGCTACACCTAAGATGGCAGGCCCATCACGGTGGATAGGAGACCTTAGGCCAACCACCTGGTGTCTCTGAAACCTTAACAATTGTTACAGAAACCAACAGAGAAAGACATCGAACTGATTTAACTGCAACGACTTTTAGCGCAAAACAACGGACACGAATTGGATCATGGAATGTATTGACGTTAGCCCAGTAGGGTAAACTGGCACAACTCGCCAACGAGGCGCCATGCATGAAGCTAGAAATCCTGGGACTGAGTGAAGTTCGTTAGCCAAACTTTGGAGAACACAAACTGCCGTCGGGACAGGTACTACTATACTCTGGTATTCAGGTGAAAACACTCACCGCCATCGTGGAGTTGGTCTCCTACTTAGCGGCCAGGCAAGTGCTGCGCTCATCAAGTGGCAGCCTGTTAATGAGAGGATGATCGTTGCCAGATTTAGAACACGGGTTCGTAACCTTACCATAATCCAATGTTATGCGCCAACCGATGCTGCCGAGCTACAGGACAAGGAGAATTTTTACAGTCAACTGAATGCCGTCGTGGATAAGGTTCCAAAGGGTGACAGCAAGATCTACACTGGCGACTTAAATGCGACTATGAGCGTGGGACGCCATGATCGACCACATCTGCATCAGCCGAAAATTATTATTATTATTTATCTTTATTAGGGAGGCTTTCAGCCTTGGGCTGGTTCGCCTCCACTCAGCCGAAAATGGAGACGGAGCCTTCTTGATGTCCGGAATAAACGCAGCGCTGACATGGCGTCTGACGATCAACTTCTAATCGGCGAAATCCGCCTACGCATGGCGCGGATCCAGCGACGGGAGGAGAGACTCGGGCGGCGGTTCAAAACACGCCGACTTGAAGATCCAGCGGTAAAAAGGTCTTTTTTTGAAGAACTTGAGACTCGATCTGCGGACGTTCCAGAAGGTGGCAGCGTAGAAGAACAATGGACGGCCATCAATAGTGCCTTTATAGAAACAAGCGAGAACAACATATGTGAGCTGCGTACCCAGAGAAAAGAGTGGATCACAGATGAAACCTGGCGAAGATTGAGGAGCAAAAGCTGCGATAGAGCGGGCGAGAACCAGAGGAGCCAAGAACGAAGCCCGTCAACGGTACTCGGCTCTAGGAAGTCAAGCGCTCTTGCAGACGGGACAAGCGAGCGTGGGTGAACTCCCTGGCCGACGAAGGGGAGAAAGCCGCAAACACTTGCAATATACGCCTCCTCTACGATATCTCACGACGCCTGAGTGGAGCAAGGATGAACCCGAAGATGCCAGTCAAAGACACGACTGGACAATTGCTTACCGACCCCACTGACCAGCTGAAACGCTTGTTTGCGCACTTCGAACAACTTCTTCAAGTTTCGACGGCCAACCAGCCATCAACATCTCGGCATGATCCGCATAGGGTGCGGCGCATCACTCGCGTCAATTCCGAGGCCCCGTCACTGCAGGAAATTGAAGCAGCTATCCGAAGCATGAAATCCAACAAGGCTCCAGGGGTCGATCGCATATCAGCAGAGATGCTCAAAGCTGACCCCATGCTATCCGCACACATGTTGACTGGTTGCAGGGCATCTTAGTGAAGGTCCCAAAGAAGGGGGATCTGACTGTGTTCGACAATTGGCGAGGCATCATGTTACCAACCGGTGGAAACTAACGATTTTAAATTGGCTCACTACATGACTAGCCTATTGGTCCCAAGCAAATCGATTAACGTACCCCATTCTAGTCAAAATTCTAGTACTACACAATGTTTGTTTTGATTTGCTATGAAAGTTTGACAGACAAAATGAGGGGTTAGTTGATTTTCCTATGTTTCGAGGGGTGAATCGATTAGCTTGGTGTGCTATGCATCTTCCCATGCAATTAATTATCCAGTACCAGCAAGAACATTTCCATTTCAATCACAGTCAGATGGCCAGCACAGCCATCGATGCAATTTCGGAAACATACCATTTAACACGCAACTAAGGAACAGCCAGGCATGTGCGTTATGAACGTAGCAATATAATAGCCCAACACATATTTTGCTGACTCAAATTGCATACCGGGATGGTCTCGCACCACAGCCCCAATAAACAGCATAAGCAAAATAAATCAAAACAAAGGCATCGATGGGCGCGCAAGGGCAAAAACCCAAATATCAATATTTGTCAGCATTATGTCCTAGGCGTCTCTTTCGTTCTCTTTTTAACCCATTAGAAGATAGGAAAATTCAATGTAAATTGTTGTAAACCGAAGGCTATAAAAGCCAATGAAATTTGTAGAATAAAACAGTATTTTTCCAACCAGAGACTCAGCTCTCCTCAAAGCGATTTTCGACTGTAACCAGTCGTAAAAGACCGCTAACTGAAGAACTCCCCCCACGGCGAATCTAAGTCCTCGCGACTGAAGATAACCGCCTGAGTCTCCATGCGCACGTGCGAGTAATTTGTGATGAGCGCGCCAAAGTGAGTGCGTAGTGTTGTTCACCGCAATGTTTCTTTAAGGAAGAAGGAACATTGCACATTGGGACCGAAGATAGTACCAGAGCTGAGCCAAAAAATTTCTTCGTTTCTTCGGGACCTACTAGTCTTAGAATTACCTCTATGATGTTACTCTGTATTGTTCTCAAAGTTCTGTGCAAAGTTATCCTGAATCGGATACAGGAGAAGATCTACGCGACTCTCCGACGGCAGCAGGCAGGATTCCGTGCCGGAAGATCTTGTGTGGACCACATTGTCACGCTCTGCATCATCCTGGAGCAGGTCAATGAATTCCAAGAGTCTCTTTATTTGGTATTCATTGACTACGAAAAAGCTTTCGACCGTCTCAATCACGAGAATCTGTGGAGCGCCCTGAGACGCCAGGGAGTCCCGGATAAAATCGTCAACCACATCAAAGCGCAGTATGAGGCTTTCACGTGCAGTTTTCTGCATAACGGAGCCTTGTCCGACCCTGTTCTCGAATTGCTTTGGGATGACCTTGGCCACACACTGCACAAAGTCAAAGTCTTTTAAGTTCCGAGTACGGGGCCACGCTAATATTGACTCTACGTTGGCACAAAGGCAACCGCTAGTACAGCTCCTTAGTGATAAAAGGCATGCAGAGCGATAGATGCTTCAGATCAAGGTTCAAGTAAGTGTAGACCGTCTAACGGATGGAAACCTTAGCTCCCTTGGATCTGGACTGAAACACCGGCTACAAGCACTCCAGATAGACATCGGAGTACAGCCAAAATTCGTAGTTGCTTGTTGCGTCTTGCTTGACGAATGACTTGCCCGAAAGGGGACGAACAAGATGCTTGCTGATTGAAGTGAATGGTAATTTATTCAGTCAATTGTACACCTCACGAGTCCTGGTTGAAATACTGTATAGCTGTAGGTGGAGGTCCTTCTTGCGTCCGTAAGCATTCATATTGTAGCAGTTCCGTGTCTCGGTTCGCGCAATCCCGATGAGTTTTTTTTTTTGTGTGGTTTCATCAAGCAAAACAAATCATACGAGCTATAAAAAATACCGGGTTTTAAAACATGCATTTATTCACAAACATACAACGTCATCCCGATGTCTGGCATTGTCGGCACTGTCAGCCCAGTATGGCACAGCACGGCACACTTGAGGCACACCGAGAAAAAAAAGTTGACGCAAAATAAGTGTGTAGAGTGACCACCTATTGTAAGGTTCCCAATTCTACATAGTTTTCTCTAAAATCCATCAATATTCTCTGAAGCTCAACAAATTCCCCGAATGAATATTATATTTCCTAAATCTCTTTGATAACCTCTCAATATATAAAAAGTTCCTGAAATTTAAAAAATCGAATGAAGTTAAGGAACAAAAGCCCATGGTCATCGAAATTTCCCTGCATTTTAAATCAGTGCATTCAGCAGATGCAATGTGGTAGATGATATTTTTTATAGGTTGATTGGCGAGATTTATAAATCAGCTATGAAAATAAAAGAGCTCCCAACTGTCAGCTTCCTTCAATTGTACACCCGTCTAAGCAGTGTAAAATACGAGTAAGACGCATTTAGTAACGATTGAAACATTTCCAACGTCATCGGGTACACATTTCCGACTTTTATCTGTAATTTAAGCATACGAATGTCGTTACTCAAAATCGATAGTGGAAGCAGCGCAGCAGTAGTTACCGCTAATGGACGCTGTGATCGAGCAATCATCAGGATTATCTTCTTTTTGACCGTCCCTTCAAAATCAAGCCAAGCGCTGTTGTAGTACAGTGAGTCGCCAATTTCCATACTCTGTGAAACGGAAAGAGAAGAGAAGTTGATGGTTAAATCAAAATTGCACCCGGAAACGATTACTGCAATTTACCTGCTCCCGGACCTCGTTCGAGTGCCAGTAGAGGGCGTACATTTGCGACAGAATCATGAAAATGTACGAACCGATCATTACCATCTGTGCCAACTGATTGCTCTGGTTAGATGCATCAATTAGTCCGTGTCCGTGATAGTGAATGTCAACACAAGGCGTGGGGTGAGGCAACGAAAGGAAGGCAGATTGCATGTTGGGAGTAAATCATGGGTTCCATGGTAGTTTTATGCAAGGTGTACTTACTATACTCAAAAGGAAGAGCAGCGCACACAGCATCATTCCAAATGAAAGCAGCTCGAGCAGAAATATGTAGGTCACAAGTTCATTCAAGTCACTTACGTACCTGATAGAAAATAAACTATGTTAATTTTAGTGGAATTTCATCAAAGCAATCGTCCACCAACAGAGAATACTTTTTCAATGCCTACTTTATAATTTTGTTATGGTATTGAAGACATTCTTTTATCCTAGCGAACAGCATTTGCCGGGAAGTATTGTATTCGTGAATCCCCTCAAGGAACCGCTTGAGTGCTGCAATTCGGATCAGTCCAAACAGCGTACAGGTACAATAGAAGCTGGTAAACGGGATGTACATGCAGCAAGCCGGGAAGGTGAGGTAAATTTGCAGCAGGAACACAATTTCATAAATTGGCGACGCATGGACGTCGACCCCGGGTACGTACACTCCGTACGGAAGGCCATTGTCCGGCGAGAACAGCGGATAGGTCACAAAGCAAGCACTGATAAACGCTCCCAACCAGAGATTCGATTTGGACAGTATCCGAGCGCGACGGGTCAACCGGTCCATTAGTGGGCGGATGTCATTTTGGTTCTGTTTTCCGCAAGAAAAGAGGTGAGAATTTAAGAAGATTAAAAAGCAATTCGGGTTACCTCCAGCACTGCGTACTCATCAGCAATACCCTCTAGGAACACTTCGAACTTCCGTCGATTTCCCATTAGGAACGACGTCCGGAGCACTAAATTGAAGTAGAGCACCGTAAAGTACGCGTCGATGATAATCTTGTTCATATCGCCGGTGCCGGACATAATCACATGGAACAGGTTCATAAACTGAAATACGTTCAACACCGTGACCGGGATGCATCCCAGCAGATAGCTGTACCACTTGGGCTTCCGGAGATAAGCCCAAAAGAGCCACACTTTGACGTTCACGTTGATGATTGGACAATTTTCTATCAACATTATTCGTTCCGATGGTTCGAGTAGCACAGCGATTTGAGTTTCAATCGTTTTATAACCAACCAACTTCTTAAATACAATGCCATCAGGTGTGCTTCGGAATGGACAGACCGAGCAGAAATCATAGTAATCGAGTAAATTGATGAGGCCAATCAAGAATGCCATGTAATTATGTTCATGCGACCACGCGCAGCTGCTTTCTTCGTAGGGTTTGACGGCGTCGTATGAAAAAAGTAGTTTTTGTCGGACTAACGAGAGGGTCCTGTATTAGAATTTCACAATAATAAAAAATAGCCGTTGAAAACCTCTTTACGTGAGTTGGGACACGTGGTCGCATGACTATAATAACATTGCTCACTAGATTGGCATACCCCATCAATTTAATAGATTACTATGATTTTTTGGTCGGTTAAACCTTTAAAGAAGTTTGTCGATTGGGAATCAATTAAATTGAAGAGGCTGTGGGTAAAGCCGTAGTGATCGGTCGTGTTTTGTGTTAGCTCCGGGTCTAGTGTGTGATAGGTTGATTGAATTCTTTTTTCGCTGCATTTCGTTCTCGAGTGAGCTATGAGATTGTTTCTTTGGAGCGGTGTTCGAGTTTTATTAGCTTCAAGCCCCGGTGGTCTTTTGGTCTGATGGAATTGGATATGGGCAAACGCTGTGTTCTTCAATTGCTGATGCAATTGTGCTTTATGTGCTGCTCTCACATTCCCTTTTGATTCCAGATGTGTCCTTGATCGTCTTACCTTAAAAGTCTTGGAGGGTATGTCCATCGGTGCGGGTTACCATCCCTTTCGTTTACCCGCTGTTTTTGCGTCGTTTAACTAGTCGTTGTATGGGAGTAGTGCGGGATTCGGGGAGGCGACGGGTTCGCTTTGCCGAATCTGTTCTTGATGACATTGGTTTGTCTTAGGCAGATTGTATAAATTTAGTGTATATTGGACACGTTTCAGGTTGTTTTCTGCCATTTCTGAATCAAGTGAGTGCAAAGATGGCGCAGTATGGGTTCAAATGTGTGGGTCCGCACCGTTATACATCCACCATGGTGAGTTTGTTCCATGTTAAAATCATTCTTATATACTTTTCATCAATGTTGTTGATTTCCGTTTGCTCCCAGCGAAATGGCCTCGATCCCGCGTTATTTATTCTTCCATGTGTTTGAGTCCGCACCACTAGACTTATAATAGAAAATTGAAAAATACTCAAATCAATTATCATAAATCATGGCTTTGCAGATCATTCTCGCATCTTACTTTAAGACCAAACCAAAATAATAATAAACTTCGCACTAAAGTAGAACTTAATGATGGAATAAGCAGGCTTGATGGAGCCTCGCTTGCGAGTTTGAGTAGTATTTTTCTGCGGAGTAGAATGCCTACTGCCAAATCATTCCAGTGAGCTTCAGAGCTTGTGAGCGAAGGGGGATATTTAAAATGAAAGTGAGGTTTGCTGCCATTCATGTTCATGATTTCTATCACACGCTCTTACTCTCACTCTGGGTGAACTCTGAGCTTCTTGCGTCGAACAAAAAAGTCATCCGGAGTCTCGAAAAGCTCACCTCACGTCAAATCATCCTCTCGCTGAAGTTCACTCTCCCTCTCTCTCGAGGAGTTTTTGTTTACTTCTTCCATATTCCTGCCGCCACTCACTCGAGGCGAGGGCTGGCTAAATTTGCAGGACAAGAGTGTTTTAAAACCTCCAGTTAGTTTGAGGAGTTTCAGCAAGCCTGGGAATAAGTGCTTTTTCGTAGCTTTAAAAGATCGTCAGCCACAGTGGCTTGTTTTGGTGTAAGGTGCACCGCCGTCGGGTTTGAACGATTATAGCATTAACTCCACCATAAGTGGTGTGTTCTGATACGAAGGGCTCGGCTGCCAGCCAACCGTTTTTGCTTACTGAGCAGAAAATCGTGTGATCAAACCCAGGCCTCATAATATAAAAGAGTGTCATAGTCACATTGCTTGCTCATCATGTTTTATGAAAATTATCGTCGTTTTCGTCGGTGCCGGTTTTAAACAACTCGATCATAAGTGGTGTGAAGGGCTCGGTCGCCTTATAGTGACCGTTTTTGCTTACTGAGTAGAACATTATGATGGAGTAATGAAATTGGGTTGTTAGTGGAATGCTTAAATAAAACAGCAAAAAATGCTATTTTTCATTTAATTCCACTTACTTTATTTTGGTATCCATGACAGATATGTATTTCGACTACAATGTATGTGTAATCAAATGGAAGATAACCTTTTAAGTTATTTTATTTAGAACAACTTGAGTTTAATCTCATGCCCCTCCACATTAAAAATTACAAAGACGCAAAAGTAATCAACATGAAAACTGAATCGAAAAACTAAAATATCATTAACTTCATTGATCCGTTGCCTTCGGATGCTGGGTGATGGTTATCTCAGTTTTGTCCGCAAGCCAGCAAGATACTTATTGGTTCGCATCTAAGAAAGAATTTAGCTTTAATTACTGCCAATTTCCGGAAAATCAATCACAGACTGTTTGGAAGAAACATGAAACACGGACAATATTTTGTTTTTGGCATAAGTCAAAGCCTAAGTAAAAATGGCGCTCTTTGCGATTTTTCATCCAAAATTGACTACAAATTAAGTACTTCATTTTGGATACTTCCAAAGCACGGAAAACAAAACAACTTAAAATCGAGTATTAAAGTAATAGTGACTGATTTGGCTATACTTCAAGATTATGTTGAAAGTACTCATCAATCAGAACATAAATGTCCCTAATAATCAAATACCATAAACGAACTGTTATTGCGAAATCTCCCTGAACTGACGCGATTATAAAGAGTCAGTCATGTGATTGCTCTATTCGCATGCTCTAATCTTCTTGAATTTGTAACCTTCATTCTTAACGCAATGGACAATGGCAAGCACGTGGAAGCTCTTTATACTGACTGCAGTAAAGCATTTGACCGAATCGACATACCATTATTACTCTTTAAGTTGCAAAAAATAGGAATGGAATCTAGACTTCTGAATTGGCTCCAATCATACTTCACGCAACGCAAACAAATAGTTCGTTTTCAGAATAAACTTTCAGAACCTATTTCGGTCACCTCCGGCTCCAGGGCTCTCATTTAGGCCCAATTCTTTTTATTTTGTACGTAAACGACATTTCATACATACTTCTTATATATGCAGACGACATGAAGCTCTTCATGGAAATAAGTAATTCTAGCGACACAGAAGAATTCCAGAATGAAATCAACTTATTCAACACTTGGTGTAATAAAAGTCTACTCAAACTCAATGTAAAAAAAATACAACGCAATTGTATTTAGCAAAAAAGTAGAAACACCTCTTTTTGAAATATTTTTAGGCAATCAAAAAGATGAAAAATTTTAAATTGTAAGGGACCTAGGTGTGATCCTAGACACCAAACTCACTTTTGTAGAACATTATAATACAATCATAACGAAAGTAAATAGTATGTTGGGCTTCATTAAGAGGTTCAGCTATAATTTTCAAGACCCATACACTATCAAATTATTATATATTACATACGTAAGACCTATTCTGGAATACTGTAACCTGGTATGGTATCCGTACATTGCCATACACGAGGAATGTATAGAATCCGTCCAATGCTTTTCTTCATCAATGACATTATTTCACATCGCATAGAATCATCAGAAATACTTTCACAATTAAACTTCTACACACCCTGTGGGCATCTAAGAACACGAAAATTATTCTCAGAAAAATCACACAGAACAAATTACGCAAAAAATGGCCCCTTCAATCGAATGATGCTACAGTATAATCTACACTGTGAAGTCATTAGCATCACTATTACAAAAGAAGAAATTAAAGCCCAACTAAAACATTATAGAAGTAATGCATAGTATGTAAGTAAAACATTGTAACCATTGTATGTAGTCTACTTTGCTTGACGAAAGAAATAAAGAAATTAAGAATTTTCCAAAATAAATTAATGAAAGATTGTCTTTAATCAGAGACTACGTCGAGACCCACTCACGAAGGGTTGCCAAGCAAAATAAGAAAGTAAAATGAATGCCATGAAAGAAATCATGTTTTCTATTTTAAGCACATCAACGAAATTTCTTACATACTAGCCTACCTTGCCTCACTGCTACTACACCTGATGTATCTGGCCGAATATCAAACAGCCGACGTTGGTGCTGCTGCTGTAGATCTGCTGGGGCCCCGCAATCCTCACCGCTGCGACGATAATCTTCTTCCGCAGGCAATTTCAGAACGCGTAATACTCGACCGCGCTAGCTTCGATCGCGCAATTCTTTGACCACGCCGGGGTTCGATCGCGCAGTTCTTCGACCGCGCTGGACAACACCTTCTATCTACCGTACTCGCTTTCCAATAGGAAATTACCACCACTACGCACTTTCATTCGCCGCACGCTACCGCTCACTTGTCCTCCACATCCAGTCGTACGTTCGATCACTTAGTGGACCTGTCCGTCGGTTACTGGAATCGTCATCCGTCCGAAGGAGATCATGTACCGATCTACTTCCTTCCGGCTTCGTCCCGATGGGGTGTGTTTTCGTCTCGCCTGGCGTGGAAACCGAACGCAATTTTGCGTTACGAAGAAAAGGTCCTATTGGGAATCATTTCGTTAGGATTCCAACATGCAATAGTGAGATAAAAGAAACGGTTATCTCTTCTGAGAGCCTTTTCTGATTCCGGTTGGAAACGACTGTGTTCGTTTGGCTAATTGACGGTGTTCGTTTGGTTAATTTGGGAGCAGGTGGTGTTTGGTGCTACCGTCCATTAATCGATATCGCTCGTGTGTTCCCTGCTTGTTGCTGCTTCCTTGTTTGGGTGATGCGAGATCCGGGGTTTGTTTGGGTGGACGGCCGTGTGATCTGATTACGAGCTATGGAATCGAAATCGACGTAACTTCTTCAGTGGTTTGCTGTATGGTGGTGAAATTACGCGTGAGATATGATCACTACACTGCAATGACGGATTTTAGGTTACCTGCAGTAATCGCGTGGAACATTCGCGACTGCTTCCTGCCACCGATGGCGTTTTGTGGATCACCTAGAAATTCACGTACACTGCACGAAAAGGTGGGGAATTTACTTTTCATCCCAATAGCCAGTCTCTAGGCTTATTACCTTGGTTGCTTGGAGTTGATTCAGGAACTTTTCACGGCCTTTAACACAATCAACTACAGCAAACCACCACTTGTGGGGAGCAGCCGGAGCAGCGAACGAAGTAGAACGAACAATGGCACCGCAGAAATCAGAATTCTCTTGGTAAGAATGTTCGAGAGCGCGAGAGTATTTCGTGCTGCCAGATGCTAGGCAGATTTTAGCTCATGGTGTTGTCCAGTGTTATGCGCTTTTTTATGGCTTCCAAGATGATTCAACATAGTAAGGTGTAACACTGTATCCCGGATGGGTAAACTATCCCATAAATGGTTTGGATGATACCCCGAACACGTCGTTAACTAGAGATGAACTAGCCTAAGGCTAAAAATCTCTTTAATAAAGTTAAAAAACACCGCGTTAAGCTCTCTTTTATTGTTATTTTTATTAGGGGTATCCAAAACAGTAGTGTTAGAGGAGTACTCATTGTTAGGTACTTTTTTTTTTTTTTTTTTATTATAGAGATTTTTAGCCATAGGCTAGTTCATCTCTTATTGTTAAGTACTTTATATCTCGATTTTGTGTTATATTGTTTCTCCGTGAAGGAAAATTACAGGAAAGCTTGTCTCGTGATAGTGAGAAGACCTGTTTTCACATTCTCACATGACGGCCGTTATATTTTCCAGCACTGATTCGCAGGATGAGTGATGCATTTGACTATAGTGATCAGATGCCTTTGCTTGAATGCTAATACTTGTGACATTTTATCATATGTATGTGTTTACTTGAATTCTATGGTCAGCATATTTTTAACGATGACTCGATTCAAAAAGTGGCATGTGATATCACAGGTACCGATAATTCCACGAGAAAAATGCAGTGGAAAATATAAATCGCCCCACACCATACATATTTTAATATGGCAAATGACAAAATGAGCACTATAAGTCATTATTAAATTACATTAAATAACAAGTAAGTTTATTAAATTAAATTAAAACTAAACTTTCTCGTAAAAATACATAGCGCGCACGTTCTTTCCACACCCACACTCGAATTACTGAACCACCTTAAACATATCTCGGAGACGCCTCGAACGAGGAATGAAACTTTTCCAATTCCACGTCGAAAAGTTCAGCACCGTTAATCTTCTCAGAATGCCATGTACCTAACCAGCTCGTGTCGGTGGATGGTTTCTACTGCAAGAACCAGTGCTGCTCACATACCTACCCACATTTGTAGAAGTAGGTGAGCAAACAGCGTGCGGAGTTGACTGAAAAAATTTACCCATTTGACACGAGCACGCACGCCTGTCAGCGAAAAAGTTTTGCACGAAAAACGGCATCCATATTTAATTCACTTTCCAGCTTCAGCGTAAAACAAAGTTGGCGTTGGGTGTGATATTATCCTATTCTCATCGAAGAAGGCCCTGATTGGGTAGCTATGTTCGTGTGTTTTTCAACCGGTGTGGAATTCATGGCTGTGTTCCATTTGATGAATTTTTACTTCAATTTGACAGATGGAATGTTTTCAAATAAACCTGCTATTCTACCAGAACTATTTCTGACCGACAAGGATTCAATTTTGAACAACACCTAGTTATGAAGAGCTTCGAGTGTGTTGGTTTCTTTGACAGATACGCGTATTTTGTCTACTACTTGCAGACTTCATCAGTGCCAAGTACTCAACATCTCTGAAGTCTGCAAGTAGTAGACAAAAAATGCGGGTATCTGTCAAAATATAAGCAATTATAACAGACTTTTAAGGAAATAAACAAACACACTCAAAGCTCTTCATAAAGGGATTCCGTTAAGAGGTTCGAAATTTTTTAAATATTAAATCGGGATGATCAACAGCAGAGCGATTTTTGAACATATTAATTTATTTTCGACGTGTCAAATTTAAGTGAACATTCATCAAGTGAAATGGAACGGACAGGTTGAAAACCACTGCTATATTTGAATATCCGTCGAATGCATCATGCTACTATGCTTAGCAAACAGAATATTGCAATCAGCTGTTCATAAACTAAATCCACGCATCAACTCAAGATGTGCACTAGGGTGCCAATTAATGTGTATTAATTGTGTATTGCCTCAAAAAAGACCCGAAATTGGAGCTCCATCAGACGTGTTTTTTAAGAGATGAACTAGCCTTAGGCTAAAAATCTCTATAATAAAGATTAAAAAAAAAAGACGTGATTTGAGGTGGCGTAAAATCGGAAAAGTTTTAGTTTTTTTTGAAAATCGAAAATTGATACTCGAAAATCGAAAATGGGTACATGAAATTACGGAAATTGATTAATATTTTTTGATTCCAAATGACATAAAAATTTATGACACGTCAAAATCTGGTGTTATCTTAAAAAATATGTGTTAACAAGAATTGACTAATTAATTCTAATAATATAATTATAGAACGTCATAGAACGTCGATAAATTAACCTCTAGAAATATTTACAACTAATTTAAAACGACTTGAATATCTTTTAAAACCAGTATCTTTTACATGCTGATTCACTAAGATGCTCAATGGAGTTTAAATTAAATATTTATCATTAAGATTTAAAAAAATAAAATTTCAAATGAAAAAGTATAAATTGAAAATTTTAAATTTCCTAATTCAAATTTTGCATTGAAAATTTAAAATTGATATTTTAAATATCTCAAATTCAAAATTTTAATATATGAAATTTAAAATTAAATATTTTAAATCTATAATTTAAAATTCAGAACTTTAACATTTCAAATTTAAAATGTAAATTCAACATTTAACAATCTTCATGACATTCATAAGAAAATTAAAAAATGCCGGCTGGGCAGTAGAGGGTTAATGATAATCGTGGTTAAACTGCGTATGCTGATCATGTTTTGTTTGTTAAAAATTTAATTTTGAAGTCATTTAAAAATTTACAGCATTTTTAACTATTTTTCCTGCGAATTTTCCATAAAAATCTTGTTCTAATCAACATTTTTATTGGGATAAAAAGATTCAAAAAATCATTCCATAATTTATTCTTAAAGTCCATTAAAAACTGGAGAAAATGAGCCTTTAATGGATGAAATCGGTTGGAAATTGTCGAAGTTATGAAATTTTTTGTAAAATCATGGAAATTGAATGTTCCAAGATTGGCCGTTGTCCCGCTCCTAGATTCATGCACCACTTCCAGTAAGCCTTTCTGCGGACGTGTACGCATACGGTGCAGTTTGCAACGAAGCAGTGAAATTGACCAATTTTGTAAATATATAGTTGCCACACGCGTAACAAAACTTTTGAGGATCATTTTTACACTTGAATTCACGTTTTGTCGTATACATCGTTAAGCAATGTTAAAGAAAGAAAGCTGTCAAATTGAGTTGGTTGCGTTAGGTTCTCGCCGAGCGGTCTCACAAACACTAGCGTAAATTATATTGTTGAAAATATCCCATTTAATTTTGCGTGACAGCTGGTAGTATTAGTGAAATGCACCGTATGCGTACACGTCCGCAAAAAGGCTTACTGGAAGTGGTGCATGAATCTAGGAGCGGGACAACGGCCAATCTTGGAACATTAAATTTCCATGATTTTATAAAAAATTTCATAACTTCGACAATTTCCAACCGATTTCATCAATTAAAGGCTCATTTTCTCCGGTTTTGAATGGACTTTAAGAATAAATTATGGAATGATTTTTTGAATCTTTTTATCCCATTAAAAATGTTGATTAAAACAAGATTTTTATGGAAAATTCGCAGGAAAAATAAAAAAAAAAAGGTGTACATTTTTAAATGACTTCAAAATTAAATTTTTAATTAAGACATAATGTTCAAATGAACGATAGCAAATTTATTTAGCTTCATTTTCATAAAAAAGATTTAAAATTGGTGCACTAGTTTCAAAGATATTGACATTTTAATAATCGTACTTTTGTCCAAAATTCAAAAAATCAAAATTTTTGTATATCTCAAAAATGGCTCTACTTTAATTTTTTCTGACCACGGCATTGAATTCAGCGTAGGATTTTGCATTGGAAATGATCATCACCTTACCGAGTTCAAAAATGCTGTAAACTAGTGTTATTTAGTAAACAACACTTGTTTGCGATCAGAATGAGTACGCTATTGGTATCGCAGCAATCCATAACCAGCAGTAACCGCCTACTTGGTACTGATTACGATTTTATTGCTGGATAAACCAATGAATACAGTTTAATGTACACATAGGCGTCATGGAAGAATAGAATCTAATTTAATCGAGCTGTAAATACAAAAATCAGAGAATGTTAATTAAATTAAATTATCCGGCACGCACGAGCGACGTTGACAATCAGAATGGATAATGTTAATGCTTGTAAAACGGCTTTTATGGTCCATTTCGATAACAGAATACAGGATGTGAGCAGTGAACAACGTGGAAAGTTTAATCTCCATTATTGTCCTGCCTTCGTGGGAAACAGGCATTTCATCCCCCCGTCATGGAATTGGCAGATACGTGCTTGTGAAAATTTCCTCTATACAAAATGGATTTGAATTGGGCAGTACCTATATGTAGCATACATAACCGCATGGCCAGTCCACTGTACTCTGCTGTTCGAAATTTCTCTCTAGACGTCAACAACTTTGGCCACATCACAGTGAAGTTTTCAGCACACACAACTTACTTAATTAATGTACTGTGCTCACACGCTACAGTGCATGTTGGGCGTTACTGGATCAGTGCAGACCGATTTTGTCATAGTGAGACCCTGGGTGATACGTGCTGTTCTCTCCAAAACACGGACGAGCGAGTTTTGTGCACTCGCTTTCCTAAATGCATGTTGTCGTCCTCAACTGGCCGTGTCCGAGTTGTTTACATTGTACAAGGGTTGAGATTTTATCTTTTTTGCCTTAGTGGTTGGCTTGGGAAGTTTCAATATTGTAGGCTGTTGATTGGATGATTGGATAATTGAAATTTTCCCAAAAATTACCTTAGACTATCGAAACATTCCATTATTTATTTTTGGCATCATAACAGAAGCAAGCTTTGGGAACTCACTCTTATGGCAATCATAATTCCCGAGTGGTTTCCGGTTTGCCAAACACCCAGATCCAGATCAAAATCAAACAGATTCTGAATGTTCCAGGGATTTTCATGGACAGTAAAATGTTTCCAACTACCCCATCTCAGCAACCGTTGAATTCATTCATAGCAACACACTAGCTGAGCACTCGACATGTGTCTTGCACATTGTTTACCTGAACACTTACTACGACAAACTCAATTTAAAACTCACTCTGCTGTGTTGTTTGTAGTTCTTGTTGAAATTTTAATTCCTAGTCATGTAGGGAAACAAGATTTTCGACTTGTTGAAGAAGATACATGATGTATCTGTTCAATCACAACTTTTCTCCTTGTGTTTGCTGCATAAGTAGAAAACACTTGACAAAATGGGCACATTTCAATCTTGTATGAAAAATAGACACAACATTACTAGAGGCATCCCGCTATACACTTTGTATTTCTAGTGGTAATTCAAATACTTAAAAATACTTAAGAAATATAAAGCATTAGTTTGGAAGCAACACTTCGTTTGTTCCGTCCTTTACCGTAATAAATGTGTGTGAGGTTGTTAACAGCGAAGTCACGCGTTGCACCACTTGACAACTTGAAGAAAGGAAACAAGCGGCTCTCCACTCCACGCCTAGAACTGTCGTCAGCCTTGTTGTTGGCACACCTTTACGAGAAGGTCACAAGCAGTCTCGGCATCAAAGCGAAAGGCTTTTTCTGTCCGGTTTCAACGTGACTTCGCTGTTAACAACCTCACACACACCTTCCCCGTTTCGAAGATTGTTCGTACGTAGAAACAGGCGCCGTATGCCTTATTCGACGCGTCGCAGAAACCGTGAAGCTCCGTGGTGACGATGTGACTTCCGGTTCCTACCCATCGGGGAACGGTAAGGTTTTCTAGTGCTGCTAGATTCCACCGATATTCCTTCCACTACTCTTGAAGTTCTTGATTAAGTGGTTCATCCCAGCCGCAGTTTTGCTTCCACAGTTCCTGGATGAAGATCTTTGCCTGAATGATAACTGGGCCAACCAGACCAAGCGGGTCAAACAACCGCGAAACATCGGAGACGACCCAGCGTTTCGTAATCGTTGCTGACCAGTTGAACGATGGAAACGTAAAACGGAAAACGTCTGAACTAGGTTCCCACACTAAACCCAATGTCTTGATGGAAGTTTCAGACGAATCGAGATCCAGGATTGAGCGTTCATCCCTCAAGCTTTCCGGAACGAATTCGAGAAGTTCCTTGTTGTTTGAGTTCCATTTTCGAAGCGTGAAACCCGCTGAATCCAACAGCTCGATGACTTCTTGAACCAACTGTTTACCTTCTTCTACGGTGTCTACCCCTGAGAGCATGTCGTCAACGTAGAAGTCCTTCTTGACCACCTTGGACGCTACAGGATGCGTTAACGCTCCGTCATCTGCTAAACGCTGCAGGCATTTGGTAGCAAGATATGGTGCGGATGAAGTACCGTACGTAACAGTGGTCAATTCGTACGTGCGGTATGGATCGGAAGGGGCAAATCTCCACTTGATGCTCAGCAACGGATGATCACGACGTTGAACTTTAACCATGCGATACATCTTGGCGACATCAGCGTTGACTGCGATACGGTACATGCGGAAACGTAGCGAGATACTAGGCAGGTCATCTTGTACTACTGGACCAACCATGAGGGCGTCATTCAGCGAAACTCCGGTAGACGTTTGACAGGAAGCGTCGAAAACTACGCGCAGCTTTGTAGTCGTGCTGTCTGGCTTAAGAACAGCGTGATGTGGTAGATAGTACCTTTTTACTCCTACATCTCCGACCTCCTCGGTGACGTCCTTCATGTGTCCAAGTGCAAGATATTCGCGAATGAATTCGTCGTACATCGTCTTCAGCTCTGGATTTGCAGCGAAACGGCGTTCCATGCCCATCAACCGTTTTATCGCTGTGGTCTCCGAATGACCTAACCGATTAATTACGGCTTCCTTCTTCGGCATCGTGACAATAAATCTGCCGGTCTCGTCTCTGATCGTTGTCCGGGCGAAATGTTCTTCACACGCTGACTCCTCTAAAGAATGCGTACTAAGGTTTCGGCATGTCTCTAGGTCCCAGAATTTTGCGAGTTGATCTTGGAGCTCGGTGGTAGAACACACGAGTGTCAGAGATTCACATCTACTGGGTGAATGCTCGGGAACCTTTCCGGAAACTATCCAGCCGAAATTTGTATTCTGCAGTGTGGGTCCGTCTTCAGTCGCCTTTTGCTGTTCGCTCCTCAGGAGGTCCATGTAGTATTCCGCCCCGATAATGACGTCAACAGGATCAGGTTCATAGAAGCGTGGATCAGCTAAAGATGACGATTCCGGAAGCGTCCAGCCGCTGATATCGCAGGTTGCAGTCGGTAGCGACACAGTCAACCGTGGAAGGACGTGGAACTGCATCTCTTGCACGAACGATGAAATGCGATCTAACCTCGGCCTTACTACAGCACTGACGAGTTTTGTTGAAGTGCTCGTAGATGAGCCGATCCCTTGGACAGACAGATATGACGGCGATTCGTGAAACTGAAGTTTGCTTGAGAACTCTTTCGTCATCAGGCAATGCTGCGAACACGAGTCCAGCAGCGCTCGTGCCAGCATGGAATTGCCGTGACGGTCCTTAACTTTGACTAGAGCGGTTGATAACATGATGTTCTGTGTAGGTGTGATTGGGAGTGCAATGTATATTTGACTTGTGGAGGGTGTGGCTGTATTTGTGGCTAGTGGTGGAGTGGCTATTGATTGAGTGCTTTGTCCTTGCAATGTGGTGGATGTATTGGTACTAGCGTTGTGTGTATGTTGGTTCGAGTTTGTTGGCTTGGATTGTGGCTGCCGTCTGGTTTGTGTCGGAGAATTTGACTGCGACTGTGGAACGGAGGATCTAGCTGATGCACCATGCAGCAGGGAGTGGTGCTTCTGTTGGCAGTGACGACAGACACCCTTCTCGCAGTTTCGTGCGATGTGGCCAGGACTCAAACAATTCAGGCACAACCTTGCTTTGAACGCAGCTTCACTGCGCTCGGGAACTTGAAGACGTTGGAATTTACTGCAGACGAATGCAGAATGCCACGATCCACTGCAGAATGGGCACTTGCTTGAAGATCTCACGGTAGTGTGACACACGGATGATTTCGACGATCGTTGATCAGACTGGCTCGCCGGTATCGTTGGGGCGACGGATTGCAGCACTGCACAATGACTTCGAAGGAAACTGATCAGGTTTTCATACATGGTACACCCTTTGAATTGTGGTGTGTTTCCCACTGCCGTTGAGTGGCAGGATCCAGCCGGGAATACACCATGTATGCGAGAATCGTACTCCATGCAGCAGTTTCTTCGCCGATCTTCTTTAGCATTTGCAGGTTCTTCTCGAGAGCGCTGATGAGATTGCTCAGTCCGTCGTAGCTTTCTCGCTTCAAGCCTTCCACGGCAAAAAGGGAATCGAGATGTGCCTTTACAATCAGCTACTTGTTCTCGTAGCGGGACTCAAGCGCCTTCCATGCTACGCTGTAATTCACTGCCGAAAGCTCCACCGACTCGATCTCTTGCAGGGCCTCTCCTGACAGGGCTGACTTCAGATAGCTGAACCTGTCCATATCAGTTAGGTGCTTGTTTTCGTGGATCAGGCTGCGGAAGCTATCCCGGAACGTAACCCACTCCTTAATCCTCCCACCGAACGATGGAAGGCGAATTTCTGGAAGTTTCACCTTCGAGAATGATGCTTCGGATCGGTCACCAAGTTGACCATTTCCGACAGACATCGATGTAGATGATGGTGGGGTCTACTTCGACAACAAACTGGCCTTCACGGAGTAATATCGCTCCTCGAAACTACTCAAATCTAGCAGATTTTCCTTCTCCTCGTCCGCATCAGCATCATCAACATCATCCATCAACAGTTCAATTCGTTCCCGAACCTCGTAGAACTCCTTGCTAACTGACGCTAGCGTTTCCAGTCGTACGCTGACTTGGCACTCGTCTCTAGCAGGAATATATTTCGTTGCGAAATTCTCCAGTCCAGCCAACGTATTCAGAACGCGCCGCTCACGCTTACTAAGGGCCCTCAAATCAGCCATTGGTAGTAATTTACAGCACTACACTGCACTTTGACTAACTACGAAAGGCGTAATTAATCAGGATATTGTACACTGCACAGCACTTTCACCAAAACACTCCCGATCGACTCGACGTTCCACAAATTCGCGACTTCAAGAGACAGATTGACTTCTCAAACGACAGCAGCGGGGGGAAACAAACCAGAGAGGACAAACAAGATGACAAATCCAGCAGACTTCGAGACCAAAACAAACTAGCGGACACCACAGGGCTATGTACCAAAGAAAAAAGGACTCACATGCACTATCAATCAATTTATTAATTAATTGCCACGGGTAGCCACATGCAACAAGCCACTTCAACATGCACTATGTACTTCCCAAATTATGCTGCAACAGTATGTCCGCCGTTGATCCTGGCTGTTTACGTCTCGTTCCTGGCGCGTCGAGATCCTCCAAATGGCCGCAGCTTCCCGCCGTACGTGATCGCGATCTCTATCGCGATGGCACCGTGAAACGCACAATTGGGATTGCTCACAAAGAATTGCGCCAATAGCCTTGCTATGGCGCCGAGAGTCTTTCACACTGTGACGTATTGTCCACTCAATATAGTGGTTCCGTGGGGAAATTTCACTGATAGTTCTTTTTTTGGGTTTGTTTGCTGCTCCGACTAACAGCAGCCCACACAAACTGTTCGTACTGAGGATTTGCTTCTTATCCTCGCAAATAGCACTACACACCACACAAAGTGTCCGAAAATTCACTTATCCGGTTCGAAGGACCAAATGTTCGCGCCCGTCGCGGGAAATCTTTCGGACACTTGAAAAACTCGCGGTTAACATACAAACACCTTTTATTACGCGAACACAAAAATACATTACTAAGGAGATGTTTCCTCCGCGACGGTTTATTGTAACTAATATTTTGCTATCTACGTACCTATGTGCCACACAGCTGACCCGATCGTTAGCGATCGATCGTCAGCTGTATGTACATAGGAATCAAGAGCGGACCAGCGGGAGAGATTCGCTCTCATACTTAGTTTTCTAGGGATGCACATGTGAAACTGTGGCATCGATACTTTTATCTTCTCGCTCTAACAAGTTTGTTGCTTGGTTGCTACACAAACTTCCTTTATTGTTTTAGCTGATGTCAGATTTTTGTGTGGATATTAACAGTGATTTCAGATATTACCTAATAGCGAAAACACACTTCAGTGGTTATCGCTATCCGAGCGACCAGTGAAACGTAAAATACGTACTTAAGGTCCTACTAGTGCAGTACAACAAAAAAAAACAAAATCAACCACGTTACGAAAAGTGGTCAGGTTTTGACCACTTATAACTCTGTCAATAGCGGATGGACTTTAATTCTAAACAAGCCAATCGATTGGTAATTTTTCTACGAAACTGCTTTAATGAATACTTTATCAATTTTTAATAGGTCGCTTTTGAAAATTACACAGCGATGTCCAACTGTTGCAATGGTGATCAAAATTATTACCGATTGCCTGCAAATAGTCGCCAAATATTGATACCGCGCACGTAATCCTACGTCAAATCTACGGTCGAGTCTTGGATACAACCTCTTACTTTTTTATCACGGCTTGAATTTTCCTCTGCTAAAGAGTAACGGGACTCAGTCTTAATGTGATACAGTGAATATTGCAGCAATATAATGCAAACATAATAATGTTGTATAAAGATTATGTTTTCCCATATCTTGGAAGCAAAATAAACAAGTTCTATCTCAATATCGCCGAGGCAAGAATAAACTCGTAAATAGCACAAAGAATGTTGCTTTTCCTTTCCCTATTGGGAAATGTAAGCGAACAGAGGTAGGTACATGCAAATAAGGGGAAAGAACTTGCAAGCAAATGGAAACTCTTTTCACGTTTGTATTCTGCTTGTCGTCTCCTTTGAGTAGTATCAAGTACTCAGATTTGTCATACTGACTAACGAGTTGTTCCATACGTTTTCCAGGCTGTCCAATTGTTTGTTCAATCTATCATTCTGTTGCAAAGTTTAAATCCTTCTTATACGTTGAAGAAATGCACGAGCCCTCTAATTGGCAATCCAATGCACAAGTATTTTGCTTCTTTCTCTCGTCAGGACTAACTTGAGGCTACGTGTAAAACTTTCGTCTTGTGAATTGACGCTACTTTTATTGTTATGTAGGTTAATTATGTATCAAATTATCTTGATTTAAAAAAACGGTTACAAATTCAAGATTCAAAAATGTAATTTAATGAATCCAAGTCACTTGACCATTTCAATAAATGAATTTGAATCACCTGCAAAAAATCCTATGTGATTAGCAAAACAATCAAATCAAATATTTATTCATCCCCTCGAATAATCAACGCGAGTTCTAAATTAAGTTCATTGATGTGTGAAATCACGCACATGGATGACTGCTTTGAATAAATTATACAAGTTCAATTCAGAAACATTTTGGTTTTCGAATGATAATAATTTTGATTGCTCCCGACCGGCCACACACATTGATTATGCATTGAACCACAGCTTACCCAGTTGGTAGAACAAGAGTTAGAGTGGAAACAGCAACGCTATAACTATTGCTTATGAACCCCCAAATACAGAGGACAAAAAAGCAACTTTCCATTAGGTTAAGCATTTACGCATGCATGGAAAGATTAGTGGATTCCTTTTTTATTTTCAATTTCAATCAGCATGAACATTTGTGATAAATTGCAGATTCATTAATAATGGAAGCACATTCCAAGTTCCAATGCATGTAGGTTCGAAATTTGTGCGAATTGCGAAAGTGAATTCAATGACCGTTCACCATTTCAGGTGGCATTAAGAATTCTCATATTACACCCTATTGTATTGTATTGAGGACATACTTTATTATGCGGTCGTGATGTTACCAAGGAAAAGATGTGGAGCGTGACACTCGTAAACTATGAATATTCGTATTTCACATTAATCATGCTCGGATTTATACCATTCTTGAATAATGAAGCATCGAAACAGGCAGAATGTATCATAAGACATCCATCACAATTCAAATTACGCTTCATCACTATGACGCTGAACAAGAAACCAAATCAAATTTCATCTCACTACAAATGCCATCCTTGAATTCAAATTTCACGTTTCACATTCACCGCGACACTGACAGTAGGCATTGGGAGATGGCACAAGTGCGATAAGTAATCGATTTAATTATATCAGCTCCGGGTCGTCCAAAGTGTTCAACTGGAAGCAACGGAATATGGCATAGATGCTCTCGTACGTACCAAAATGACTTTATCAAGATGTTTGCGAGCAACGAGCGGAAACCGAGCATACTCGCGCCTGTTGACGTACAACAACATACAGCAGCACTGCATATAGGATAGTGGAGAGCACTCAACCAGATGGAAGGATATTATAATAATCTGATATGAAAATGAGGCGTTAGTCAGGAATCAGTGGAAACATCTTACGACTCGTAAGCAAAACAAAGCATTTAAATTAGTAATTCTACTGCTCGAGGCATGTGGTTTTCGGGAAAATATATGCGATTTCAAGCATTATCTAAAGCTTGATTCAGTCGTAATATGTACAAGGAAAAGTTCTTATGTCCATCATGAAGTCCAATTAATTTTAATAACAAGCAGATGCAACAATACTTAAGTTCACATGCTCTATAAAAAATGTGGAGGCATGTAAATTTCAAAATATTCTCCTTAAAACAAAATCAATAAGAAATATAATAGTTCCCGAAACCAGTTGAAAATGTTACCTAGGAAATACTGAAATGGTCCATAAAAAAATGTGCCTATAAAAAAGGTGAAATATTTCAGAAACTTCAGTAATTTTTATGGAAGATTTCATCATTGTTGTGTTACTGGCACATTTCATCTTTTGTCGTAGACTTCGTCTTACGGGAAGGTACAGGGGGTGAATAGAAAATCTAAACTTGCGACCAGCACGAAAGGGTGTTAGATTTTGAACATTTATAAGTTCGTCATTGATACATGAAATCGAAATCCAAATATAACAATCAATAGGAAATAACTCTACAAATCTGTTGAAATAAAACAAAAATCTAATTTTCCCTTAAAAAAACTTCTTGAAAAAAGTAGAACAGTCTGTGTCTAGGGGCATGAACGGAAGCTTGACTTAGAACCACTAGTGGACGGAACAAATGTGAAGAGCATTTAGTTCTTTTAATTTCATCTTCTTCATCTATTATCTTAACTCTTTCCGTTTTTGAATTGTAGACGTACCAAATTTGTAGTATTTTTTTTTTTTTTCAAAGAGAAAGTTGATGAAGAGAATTGATCAAACTCACTTGCATCCCTGCTTCCAAGTTTGGATACAAGATTACAACTCTGGAGAGCATTTTGTGTGGTCGTTTGGGGCATGTGGTTCTGAATATATGGACAAACAGGCACAGATGAATTTTACTCCAGTTCCTAACTGTAATAAGCTTGTTGGCCAAAGTTGGTGATGATTTAACCTCCGAAACCGTACAGAGTGTGTATGTCGTTTCAAAGCGTAGACGACATCCATGGGCGCTTACGCTTGGCGTATTCAGAGTAGGTGCCATCATCATGGATCTCATTTTCCAGGTACACCTTCAGCACACCTCGTATATCAGATCGGAGATACGTTGGACACCGCCACTGCGAATCAGACGACAGATGGCGGTTTTCACAAAGAACGTTGCGATGACGCTTGACGGCTTCTTTACCAAGACCTCTTCCTCCTTAACCACGACCAGTTGCTTGTTAGGTAGAAGAGTGGACTACCTAACCTGTCACCACCTTCCTACTGCTGCTATTGCTGCTTCTACTGCCTGCTCACCACACCGTCCGAAGCGAAAATGAGTTGAGGCTTTTTTTGCATTTAAATGATCTTTATTTCTTGTGATTGTGTGGTTTACATGTATGAATTTGTTAAGTGACACAGATTCGTCTTTTCAACTTTGGTACATTTGAGATTTTAATTATTATTTACAGTTCCTAGTCCTATCAGGCCTATTTTAAAGTATGACCACCTTGGTGGGATTGGTTTGATTTGAATTGGAAAAAGGAGACTACTTATAACTACTATTTACAACTACAACTAACCTACAACTACTATGTACACCTAACCTACTATATACAAATTGCTTAGCAAAGCATGTTCTGATACATTACATTTTTGTGCAAATTTAGTCTTAATTTCGTTAATTCTTGAATCTATTTTGGCAATTCCTGCCTCTTCGTGTAAATTTGTTATTCTAGTGTCGAAAGGACGATCAAGAACCATCCTCAGCACTCTATTCTGAGCGACCTGAATTTTGTTCCTGTGAGTCTGTGCACATGATTCCCACACCGGAGCTGCGTAGAGGATCGCAGGTGCTACGATTTGTTTGTAGACGGCCAGTTTGTTCACCCTTGAGAGGCGGGATCTGCGGCAAATCAGCGGATACAGACACCTAACCAAGGCGGAACACTTGACTACGGTTTTCTCCACATGCGAGCGGAATAGGAGCTTTTCGTCAAACAACATCCCGAGATAGGTTACTTCGGCGGACCACTCAACCCTTGTGCCATCCATGATTACAGTACAAGAGGGAGCCGGTTTTAGTTTGGGTGATTGCCGATGGAGGAACATGATTGTTTGTGTTTTGGAAGCATTGATTTTGATTTTCCACGTGGTGGCATAATCAGCAAAGGCGTTAAGGCATCGTTGAAGTTTGTTCGTTATTTCGCGAGGCATCCTTCCTTTGACGGCTATTGCGGTATCATCTGCGAACAGGAAAAACACGCAACCGTCTCCAAGGGGAGGAATGTCGGAAGTGTAGATGCTGTAAAGCAAGGGTCCCAACAGACTGCCTTGCGGGACTCCTGCTGGGATGGAAAACGTGTCGGAAAGACAACCATTCAACGATACCTTAAACGACCTTTGCTGGAGGTAGCTACGGGTGATTTTAACCAGATGTAATGGAAAGTTGAAGTTACAAAGCTTGTATACAAGCCCATTGTGCCAGACATTATCAAACGCTTTCTCAACGTCTAACAATGCCATGGCTGTGGACTTGGATACAGCTTTGTTACTTCGGATGTTATTCATCACCCGCACTAGCTGGTGATTGGTGGAGTGCCCCTTTCTGAACCCAAACTGTTCCGGAAGGAGAATGTTAGTTTCCTCGACAAACTTGAGCAAACAATTGAGAATGAGTTTCTCGAACAATTTGCTCAGCGCTGAAAGGAGGCTGATTGGTCTGTAGCTTGAAGCTAGCGTTGGGTCCTTCCCGGGTTTGCGGATAGGTATGATTTTCGCTATCTTCCAGATACTTGGAAAGTAGTGCAGTTCCAAGCATCTGTTGAAGACAGCAGCCAGCAGAGAGTGAACCTTCATGCTGAGATTTTTCAACACTAGGTTGAATAATCCGTCAAACCCGGGGGCCTTCATGTTTTTGGTGCATTTCAGCGCTGAGCAAATCTGTTCCACTGTGATTCTATCCTCCGGAGGGATGGCACAAGGGGAGGAATCAAGGTTGAGTACGCATTGCTCAACCTGAACTTCGAGCGGACTTTGGATGTTGGAGCCAAGCAAGTGCGATTTGGAAATATGCTCACCAATCGCATTTGCTTTCTCCTGAGGGGTGATTATGAGCCGATCGTCATCATTTTCATCTTTTAGTGGCGGAATGGGTTTAGGGTGCGTCTTTAAGACCTTGGCAACTTTCCAGAATGGTCTGGAGCGGTCGTCCAGATTCTGGACAAGCCGCCCGAAACTTTCGTTCCGGAGTGAGACCATTCTGGAAGCAATCTCCTTGTTCAGATTGGCCATTTCACGTTTC
The DNA here is from genome assembly GCF_037179485.1 of Ochlerotatus camptorhynchus. NCBI lineage: Eukaryota > Metazoa > Arthropoda > Insecta > Diptera > Culicidae > Ochlerotatus > Ochlerotatus camptorhynchus. The sequence continues at coordinate 2,047,594 of NW_027040672.1, forward strand.
CTCGCTAGATCTCCAGTCCTCTGAAACTGGCGTCTACGAACATTTCTCAGGCGAATTAAGAGTTGGGTGTGGGAATCAATGGCAATAAACTTACCCCTCACTGGAACTCGTCGGACGCACGCCTCGTCAGCCACGGTTATGGCTTGATGGAGTACTTCCAACGCTCGGTCGATGTCCTCCACGGAGTCAAGCGGCGGGTTGTCGATGATGTGCCTGTCTACCAGTTGAGTTGAGGCTAGACAGCAGCGCTCTTTTATATCTTTTCAGGTTAAAGAAGAATGATGTGCCACCAAGTGGTACTCGATTATGACGACTTGGTTTGGGAAGAACGTTTATATCATGAAAACAATGATACAATTATCACTTTTTATTTCTAAATTGGACAACGCTTGACATTACCACTTTTTCAATAGTTTCTTGTTGAAAATAATAAGTCAAAAGCAGTTAAGTTATTAATGTTCAAAATCTTTCATAATTTTGTTACATGTTCCTTTTTCGGTTTTCACAAAGTGTATCCCCATATAGAAATCACAGACGTAGTTCTGCGTCTAAAAAACAACGTTTTCCCTAACCCAGCCGTCATAATCGAGAACCACTTGGTTGCACATCGTTCTGCTTGAACCTGTAAAGTTATAAAACAGCGCTGCTGTCACGCCTTCGCTCATTTTTGCATCGGACGGCGTGGTGAGCGGACCACTAAAGATACCAGCAACAGCCAGCGGTAGAACACGACTCTAAGCAAGCATTTTGCAGAGCATCCAAACAGGGACAGATTAATAGAGACTCCGAGTTGTCACAAGTCACTTCAGAGTAGAATTTTTAAGTAGCTCTGTGGAAAATTTCAAGTCGATTTTGAAGAGGTTTCCAAGATCCGTGAAAAATACAGAGGGAATCGAATTTTGAGGGTACAATTCCAAAGAAATTCTGACAATAATTTTAGGGGATTTCCAAAGGCGTTATGATCCGAATTTCTTGAGAATTTTAAGGAAATTTCTAAGCAAAATTTCAAGACATCTCTGAGGTGAATTTTAAATAGAGTTATGCAACGAAGCTTCGGAAGTTTCGAAAATCTAATGACTAATTTCATGCTTTATTTGCATTGATCTGCAGAGAATGTCTAGCCTGTTAGAAATACATTTTTAATGGACTCCCAGAGAGAATGTCAAACTTATTTTAAAAGACTTATGAAATAAACTCTATGATGGAAAAGTATTCCAAAGGAAATGCATGAGAATATTATAATTAAATCCGTTAAAGGGTTTTGAGTAAATTTTCAATGTATTCTAGGGCTAAAAAAGCTCACAAAAACGGGGTGTACAATGTTGCACCTATTTTATGCGAAATTCCACAGTTGATCACGAATATCTCGGGATCAGAACATTTTAGCTTTAAATACCTCTAATCACTTATTGGTACATCTTTATCTACTGATTAAGTTTTCACTATCACTATTACTGTTTCACTATCTCTTGATTTTTTTTTTAGATTTTCTGTGTTTTGTCATAGCATATTCATTATTTTTCATGAGGGGTGTTTCTGTGGTGGTAAAAAATGATTCCCCCACTAGCGTGCACAGGAATCTTGTTAAGGAGGGGCACTTTTTTCTTCTATGGTGCATTTAATCTGGGGATGGGGAGTACTCCAAAGTGCGTGGTGGATGGTGCTGTCCACCTACCACTAAAACAGTGCTACTGTTCAATTTAGCTAATTTTATTTATTTTTTGCTCCGGTGGTGGTTCATCTTCTACAATAAAAACTGCTTTCAGACAGCCAATAGAAATTGGCAGTTTAATCCCATCGACGATGTTGATGATGATCGGTTCATCAAATGATTGCGATAGTAGGTCTTTAAACATTTGCTGCAATGTTGTTGCCTTGGTGGTTGGACTTCGCTGAAGTCACGTCAGATGGGGTATGATAGCACAGACAAACCGACATGAATGACTAATAATTCGTATGCACACTGCGTCGACAAGTACAAGGTTCAAACAGTGCGCATAGCAGTGAACAAACAGTATACTGCTATTGATCTATCCAATCTTGATCAGTGATGTTGAGTTCTTGGCACTGATGAAGTCTGCAAGTAGTAGATGAAATACGCGTATCTGTCAAAAAATAAGCAATTATAACGGAATTAAAAGGAAATAAACCAACACACTCAAAGCCCTTCATAAAAGTATTTAGCTGTTTTTGTCCTTGTACCTGGCTTGTACTCCAGCAGTGCCAGCCATTGTGCTGCATCGTCAAAACATACTGCCATCACCTGCTCCCAAGAAATCTGCATCGCTGTCAGGACCTCAGGAAAAAATATATATTTTTCAAGGTCCTGGTATCATATTTTATTCAGTTACCTTTCTGATATAATTTAATTTATAATTTAATATATTTAATTATTGTAACAAAAAGCGCAAAAAAGTATTTTGACATGCGAGTACAGGATTGTTAACGGAATGACGACTTGTGCGAAGGATTGAGCATGTCAACTCTGTCCCAAAGTACCGCCAGTCAGGTTGACAGAAAATGATACCGAATATTTAACATGTTTTAAAGATGATATAAAGAACAAACCCGAATTTATTGGAGCGCACATACACAGCTGTAACTTTTTAACCACGGTAACAAATGACTTGACATTTTCAGAAAAGATTCTTAGACGAATTTTTAGTAAGACAACAATAGACCAAGGTTCAATGGCAAACTAATATCAACTTTTCAATTAGGGAATCCAAAAGCTGTTTTTAAATTTTGTAGAGTTGCGAAAAATTCCATCCTCAGAATTCCTTGAGGCTCTTTTCGAAATTTTTAGAACTCTATGGACTCTTTTGAAATTCTTCTCAGAAGTCCACTGGAATTATTTTTAGAACTCTTCTTGACTTTTACTCAGAACATCTTGGAACTGAAATTCCCCTTAAGTTTCAGAAGAATTTCCTCTGTATTCTCCAGAAATTCTTCCCAGAATGAGCTTGAAATTATCCTAGGAATTCCCGTGAAATTTTCCTCAACATCCCTTTAGAATTTCATTCAAAATTTGATTCTCTCGGTATTATTTTTGAAATTATCTAGGAACTATCTGCAGGGTTCACTAGAAATTATTCGCAAAATTTTCTTGTAATATTCCCCAGAAATCCTTTGGAGCTGTCCTCAGAATTCAATATCCTTTAGATTCTTTTTCGAATTTTTTTAGAACTCTCCTAAAAGCTTTATTGAAATTCTTCTCAGAAGTCCACTGGAATTATATTTAGAACTCTTCATATTTTTTTCTCAGAACACCTTGGAACTGAAATTCCTGTAGAGTCTTAGATATTTTTCCCGGAATAATCTTGAAATTATCCTCGGAATACGCTTGAAATTTTGCTTAAAATCCCATTGGAATTTCACTCAAAATTAGATTTTCTCGGTATTCTTTTCAAAATTATATTGGAACTATCCTCAGGATGCACAAGACATTTTTCACAGATTTGAATTCTTCCCAGATATATTTTGGAACTGTCGTAAGAATTCAATATCCTTGAGGTTCTTCTCGGAATATAGTAGAACTCTTTTTTTCTCAGAATACCTTGGAACTGAAATTTCCCTAAAGTTTCAGAAGAATTTCCTCTGTATTCTCCAAAAATTCTTCCCATATTTAGCAGGAAATTATCCTAGGAATTCCCTTGAAATTTTCCTCAACATACCTTTGGAATTCCATTCAATATTTGATTGTCTCGATATTCTTTTCGAAGTTATCTTGCATTTATTAGAAATTATTCAGAGAATTTTCATGGAATCATCCCCAGTAATCTTTTCTTTTGGAACTGACCTCAGAATTTAATACCCTTGAGGTTCGTTCACCAAAACGTTGTAGTTTTTCTACCAGAAATGTTCAATTAAGCTTGCCCCTCCATTCATCAGAACTCTGTAATTTTACATCAGGAATTTTCAATACAGCTTGCCCCTCCATGCAGCAGATTGTTGCAAATCTTACACCACAATTTGTCAATACATACTTGCCCCTAGAAAATTGACCAGAACGGTGCGAATTTTCGACTGTTAATGCTCAATAAAAATAGCTTCTCCAATGATTGGTGCAAATTTTCCGAAAAGCTTGCCCATCCGTTCACCAGAACGGTGCAGATTTTCCACCAGAAATTTTCAATATAGCTCAATTTTAAATAAAACTTGTGCCTTCATTTACCAGACCAGTGCAAATTTTCCACCAGAAGTTTTCTGTCCATTTCATTTATCAGAGCGATGCAAATTTTGCACCAGAAACTTTCAAAAAAGTATGCTCCTCCATTCACCAGAACGGTGCACCAAAAATTGTCAGTGAAGTTTGTTTCACCATGCAGTTTTGTGGTGCAATTGTCGGGCTTTGCCTCTTCATATAATTTTCCACCATAAATTTACAATGAAGCTTGCATTCATCAGAACGATGCTAAATATGCACCAAAAAAATGAATAAACCTTGCTTCTACATTCACCACGTTGCAAACTTTCCACCAGAAATTTTCAGTTAAATTTGCACCTCCAAATTTTTAGCGAGATTCCGATTATTTATTTTGATTAGTCCCTCCATGTACCACCTTGATTTCTTCGATTTACCACCATGTAGGTGTATTTTTTAACCTTAAATTTACCCTCTTCTTTTAACCCTCCATGAACACCCTTGAAACAAAAATTTGCACTTGATTTTTTTTGTATGCAATGTGGTGCAATTTTGTGACTAAAAAATTTCATTGCAGTGTGTCCCTTCATGCACCTTTGTGGTGCAATTTTCAGGCACCATCTCAAAGGCATTGATGCAATAAAAGATTTTCAGTGCCCTTTTATTATGAAATGAAGTTATTTTACCTTCAAATCAAGTTATCAAGAAATCAAATTATTTCATATCATAATTTTGTAAATATGGAAAAATCTTATTTATAAAAGAAGGGACAATTGCCCCCACCTTGCCCCACCCTGTGCACGCCAGTGGATTTCCCTATCACACATTACAGATTTCAGTACTGTCGCTGCCAAAAGCTACTTTCTTTTCTGATTTAGACAGTCTTTCGCTTCTAGTAGCTACTTTTTTCTCCGGTCAAGGAGACAAATTTTTCACTTCTAGATTATCGAGGGTCTTTTCGGATTCAATGAAAAATCTGGAGTGAGCCTCGAACTTAATTTTATTCCAAAAAAATGTACAAAGATCATGCGTCTATGTGTTGTATTGGCAACTTATAATTATATAAAACTTTTCCTTAATTCGTTCAGGATTTAACATACCCCTTTCAATATCGGACTTTGGCTTAATTTTGCCCTTTCTATTAGATAGGATTCCAATCGCCCTTGAAAGGGTAAATTTGTGTTTTTTAAACCTTTTATACTATGGTTTCTCAGATTTGATATTTTCCGGTTATTTTTTAAATTTATTCATTTCTTCTACTCGGATCAGTTTACAAGCTAAAATGATAAACATTTGTAACGTTCAAATATGAAATCATATCCTTCCTTAAGGATAAACAGAGAGAAAAACTAAACCACTTATCGGCTATATATGGTTAGGACCCGTGGGCGTGTATAACTTAACTTGAAGGCATCATCGTTCCTAGATAAAGCGATCGTTCAAAATTGATCATTTAATTTTCTTAAATCTGTTATCAACATCAGCAACTTGTGCAACCATGTGGATTAACTTATGGCTTTGATTTAAAATTAATTGCTCCGCGGTAACAAGCACCAAGCACTGATATTATCGAACGATATCTGTATGCTTTTAGGTAAGCATTGTAAGTCCCTCCTACTTGAAAAAATATGCTACGGTACGGCTTTCCATTGTAAGTGTTCGTTCACGTTTCAGTGTCGAGTAATTTTTAGAATATCGAGTAGAGTACTCGTTAATATGTTGAAAAATCATGGCAAGTAATGTTCGTATATGTGTGCAGTTTTTCTCCGTCAGTAAATCTCCCTGGTAGGCCAGAGTATAGTAGCCTACCGTATTACGCAGCCATCCACCCACCGTAGTCTACAAAACCCACCACCAGATGGAGTAAAAGCAGCGTTTAGGCGGCCATGAGAGGTGACGACAAAAAAGGCCGTTATGAACGGCATAACGGACACGATGACTGGCGATGGAAAACGAATGGCCTGGGTCACTGACAAATAGTCAAAGGACAGTGACCCAAAGAACGTATTTCTAGGCTACATACACCGATCAGGTCTATCATCAAAGAACCATCAAGATAAACGGTCGATAGTCTCTGGTGAAATATTCAAACCAGACAAATACCAAACATTACTGTGCAGACAGAAGATAGTTGAAGATAGTAAGAGGAAAGTGAAAGAGAGTGAGAGGAAAAAACGGACAGCAGGTAAATTCCCGGAATCACCTTTTTGATTCCGCTGTAAATTTTAGACAGAACCGCTGAGGTATACCTGGTAGACGTACCGGTAGGCTACGCCAGTCCCCAGCCAAGTAAGGACAATTCCGGCACGAACCGCCGAAGCCGAGTCCGTCAACACACTCGGTGGCCCAGCATAAGAAGTTGAATAGCGCGCGAAGGAGATTTCCAACGCCACCGAAGGAGAGAAGGAAGAAGGTGGAACGTAGAGCCAAGCGAAGCAGTCGTCGAGGAAACATGGTGGTGGATCTGCAAGGGGCCGCGAAGAAGAAGGGAAAGACAATACAAACAGGTCAGATAGAAATTAACAAAGTGGGAGTTCTTTTTTGCTAAGGGATATGCTGTACATTTGCTACTCAAAAATATGTTGTTACGGGTTTGTTTTCATTGCCTTAGCATAACATCAAATTGAATACTTGTTTTGTTAACAACTGGAAAAATTGATATCAAATTGAGTTTTCAGTTTGCTCTCACTGATAGCAGATCTAGTTTTCAATGTGATGTCACAGTAATATTTTTTTGACGTAGGACTACGCCTGTGATTTCTATATGGGGGTACATTTTGTGAAAACGGAAAATGGAACATGTAACAAAATTATGAAAGATTTGGAACGTTAATAACTCAGCTGTCCCTGGACCAATTTCAATCATTTTATCACCAAGCGATCAGAAATATTTCTACGTATCTTAAAAATTTAAGATTTTATCATTTTTCCGAATGTCACTATTAAAAATTGCATGAATGTGCAACTGTTGCTATGATAATCAAAACTATCACCGATTGTCTGCAAATTTTGCAGGAAATTTTCATCAATCTTCTTTCTATCTACTAAGCTAGGATGCATCTTATAGTGAAAGTCGCCCCCTTGTACTCAACACATACATATTCGCAACCAAACTTTTTTGAGATAAAGAGTGAGTCGATAATTATTGCGACACTTTCAAACTTGCGTAGCTTGTTTCAAACTTATCTGAAATTGACCAAATTTAGCCCAGTTTCTCTTTAGAGTGTATTGTTTACATCCGCTCAGTTTTGCAGTTGTCAGAGAGATGACTTTTAAGATGGAAGAAAATCAGCTAACCGTTCGCGAAAGGATTTTGTTCACCCTCATGCAAAATCCTGCGTTGTCGCATCACGCCTTGGGAAAACTGATTATACATCATTCGACCGTCTCAAAGGTCCTCCAAAGATTCCAGGAACGGATGACAGTGGACCACAAGCCAGGAGCTGGACGAAAACCGGGAACACCACGGTATTTGCTCATTTCCAGCAGAATCGCAATTTTTTTTAAATTTTTATTTAAGAGATTTTTAGCGGAAGGCTAGTTCATCTCTAGCAGAATCGCAGCTTCGCACAGTTTCGTCCAGAGGGCCAAGAAACGATCCGGATTACAAGCGTATAAGCTGCAGAACTTCCCAAATCAGCAGAGTGTTGCCAAAACATGCACTCAGAAACTCTACACGAAGCTGCTAACGAAATAGGGGAAATGTTGACTTATCGTCAGGGGGTAAACAACGTCCTTGAGACCTCAATTTTGGCATGTGGATACATTGTGTTTCAGAGCATGTATTGGCTACATTTGAGCTCTCTAGGACTATGCTTATCCCCTGACGATAATAGGTTAAGATATTGCCGAAGCGGACATTTCCCCTACTGAAATACTAAGTCTGTGGATTTTGTGCCGAAAGACATGAACTCACCTGTGCTGAACTCCGTCCGATTGAAACCTATAGGGCCATGATGAAGCGCGAACTTCGGAAGACCAAAGGAGAGGCGAAGGACGAAAAGGAAATGATGACGTAAACCGTACCGGCTTGGAAAATTCCTCTTTGATCCTTCGGATTCTTATAGTATTCTGCTTGGAAGACGATTTGGAGAAGCCTTCTTTTACCGCCATAGCGCCTAATAGCAAAAGAAATCTCTTGTTCTCTTGATCCCTCTTCTGATGCAATTCACCTGAGTTATCAATTTTATATGTTCACAGATGATGAAAATGATCCACCATTCAGACAAAATTCCATTAAATATTCGCGGCTTAATTTCAAGAAGGAAAAGGTCCCCTTATGTGGTAACCACTCCCACTTTCACTTTAAATTGGCCGTCGGGCATTCACCGTGTTTTGACTGAAACCTTTTCAACCGTCTTCTAAAGTACCTTCCTGAGAAGGGACATAAGGCTTGTACTCGAAAAAAATGCACCATTTTTATCCGTGGGTAAAAATTGATGAAAATCTGGGTATAACTAGTTTGGAGTGAATTGTTTACATGTGCAAAATTTCATAACAATCGGTTCAATGGTTATTACGATGTCATCGAAACAAGAAGAAAATCGCCGGAGAATTTTGCGCGCCGTCATGGAAAATCCGACTGCGACCATGAGATGGATCGGAAGACAACTGGGAATCACCCATACAACTGTGTCTCGGGTGGTAAAATCGTTTAAGGAGTCCCAGCAGTCGAAGAAAATCGAAGACAGCTGACCCTGTGAAGGCCCGGAAGGTGTTGGATTATTTCAAGCGTAATCCGAACCTTTCGATTCGTGACACGGCTCTGAAGGCTTGATTCGTTCAGCAAACCATGAAACGAGCTGGGCTTCGTGTATTCAAGGTCCGGAAGGCACCGAACTGGCGTGATCAACAAAACACGGCGGCCAAAACCCGCGCAAGGAAGTTGTATCGAGAGTGGTTAACGAAACCGATGTGTGTGGTTATGGATGACAAAACCTACATCAAGGCAAACGCAAAGAAGATACCGGGGCTGGAGTTCTACGTTGCCAAATCACGGTTTGATGTTCCGGAAGACATAAAGAAGAAGAAAGTGGACAAATTCGCCAAAAAATACTTGCTCTGGCAGGCCATATGCCAATGCGGTAAACTGAGTAAACCGTACATCACAATGGGTACCATCAACAGCGAAATTTACCGCACCGAGTGCCTCCAGAAGCGTCTGTTGCCCTTCCGCGGTCCCACGGAGGCGAGACATTATTTTGGCCAGACCTGGCATCATGCCATTACGCGCGATCGACGTTGGATTGGTACAGAGACAATAACGTTGTTTTTGTACCAAAAACCGCCAACCCCCCAAATTCATCAGAGATTCGTCCGGTGGAAAGATGTTGGGCCATAATGAAGACCAAAGTTCGAAAATCGTCCAATGTGTTTAAGAACGAGCTGGAGTTGAAGAAAGAATGGATGAAAGTGACCAAAAAGGTCGGCTCCACCATTGCACAAAATGTAATGAGGGGTCTTGAGGGAAAGGTGCGGGCTTTCAGCGATGGAAAGGAAACTGAATAAAGTAGTTATGCCGAAACATAATCTTAGTTCATTCCCTGAAAGTTTCAAGAAAATCCGACTAAATTTCTGGCGAACACTTTTGTCTGGTGCATTTTTTTTTCGAGTACAGGCCTTATTTGTTTACCTACGACGCCAAAACTGAACATATTGAAAGGTCTGCCCAGTGGCGAATTCCTGGATGAGATCAAAGATGAATTGATGAATTTACTTGGAGTTGACCCAGTACAAGTAATCAAAATAAAAATGCAACAGGATTTCTAATGATTTTTATTTAGTCAAGTCAAGTGAACTTAACAACCTCAAGGCCTTAGAAAAGCGAGCCATATGCTCTATATCCAAGGGAACACTTCAGGAAGACTTGAGGAAATTTTCGAAACCTCACCCAGTACCGTAAGTGCCAGGGATGGGGCCACTGTACAAAAAATTGCTATATGCAAGCTAAATGCATAAATTCCGGTGATTACTCTCACGCAAAGGACGCGAAGGGTCCAATTTTTAGGTACTAATTCCTTTGCTGTAACAATGGTCACCGAGCAACAAATTATAAATTTTTACCCGTAGGTACCAACATCGCACACGTTTCAAATTCTTCATCCATACCCGCTGTTAAGGTGTTTCGTTGTGAGATCAAATGCTCAAATATCAACCTCCAGGTCACGTACGATATTGAAACTGTTACTCCACGTTCACTGAACTGCAGCATATTTCAGGTGAATTGAGACACTAATTTTTTGAGATTTGTGAAATTGAAAATTCGAAGCCTTCGTGGTGACCATTTGTTGACTCTACAAGGAATCACCTTAACAATGTTCAGCAAGTCAATGGAGCTACCTTTGCTGCTATTGCAGCTGGTATAAATTGAAATCAAAATTCAAGCCATCATAATTTCAATGATTTTGATTTAGGTAGCTTTAGGGTAAACGCTCCTATAGTTGCGGTACGTTAGAAGCATTAGGTTCCTATAGTTGTGTATTGAGTCTCCATGCACAACTTTAGGAACCTAACGCTACTAACGTACCACAACTAAAGAAGCGTTTTTCTACCGCTGGAATTTTTACAGAAATCGTTAATCGATTACTGATATGCTGAAAACTAGCTCCAATAATTAAGGACTTCTTAGACACATACCGAAAGATCAATACTGCGATATAAATTCGATCTACGCTCAATTAAAAACTGTGGAAGTGCATCTGGAAAACAAAGTTAAATGCCGGTAAATGCTCGCAAAAGAAGCGTAAAAATTATAGTAGAAGAAGCCGAAATAAGTAGCATAATCTTGTAATGGGAATCAACATTCCTCCAGTTCAATTTTGACTGATCCTTTCGATTAACAACGTAGTGGTGTTCACATTAAAGTTGGATTCATGAATCTCGTTTACGTTTGCAACGCCTTCAACTGTGATAGAATTAAGTTTATCGAGCGTGGTTCAACTTAGCAAAAGATTGTCCTGCCAGATAGTGTGCCATGCAACGAATCTCTACGGAAACGGAAAAGGTTCAACGGTGGTATCCTTATTTTGCCATCTCCGTTTATCGATTTACCTTTCAGTTTGCATTTTATTGCCTTGAAATAAATTTGATTTGTGTCGTTCAATTTATCCTTCGCTTTTATCTGCGTGTATGGTTTTCCATCGACGGTACCATAATAAAACACTATTCGTTTGAAAGATCCTTTCAGGGAAGCACACTTCGTATCAAATGGTTAAATGTGTCGATAACATGATTTCACTGTTTCACTGTTCCTACTGGAACTTATGCCTGCTCAGAACTAAGTATTTTGAGATCTTCCTTTATTTGAGCGTATTGTTTGTGCTTTTTACTAAATTAATTTATTTGGAAAGCGGGGCCTCCCTTAGCTCAGTCGTTAAAGGCGCAGCTACATGCTGTAAGTGGCTGGATTCGATTTCTGGTCCGCACTAGGAATTTTTCGGGATGGAAAACTTCTCGAATTTGCTGGGCATATATGGGCAGATTGTTCTTGCCACTCAATTAATAACTATGGAAATGCATCTAGAACACTAAGTTGAGAGCACGCGATAAGCTTATTTTATTTCAATTTTTTCTCTAAACGATGGAAACACCCACTATGAGTGCTGTGAATAAAAAATGCACCTTTCACTTCCTGCAATCAAGCAATCGATTTCGGGCATGTTATCGTAGTTGGCAGGTGAAAACAACTGCACAACCGATTGACACCGGTTGCCATGAAAAATAGCCAAAGCTGGAACTACGGACTACTATGTTGGGTGCAACAGTCAAAGCGTACAATAGTTCCAACGAACTTTCATTTGAACATTTTTCGTTTGGTTTTGCTTGTAAATGAAATGCTTCAACGGCGAGATTTTTTCTGCTCTTTTTACAAGTGCTGGTATGGACATACGTTATTTTTACCCTTCTTACATAGAAGTGTATGCATACCGCTTGTAAAACCAAGCTTAAATCCGAGACTCGGAGAACCGAGTGTCATTTACCCGTCGACTCAGCTCAACGAGATTGGACAATGTTTGTGTGTGTAATAGACTTAATTTTTCGCTCCTTAGTACTCAAACGGATGCAAAATGGGTCCTGAGGGGCATCTAAAAATTTAAACTCATTCGGTAAGAAACTGACTTGGCACAATCCATTTGGAGTTTATATGGGAATGAGCATGGTTAACCTTAGTTTTGTTCATATCTATCTAACAATCGCTATGCATTAAATAATTATAACTGCAAATATACAAAATTTTCTCAGCTATAACTTTGAGACTACTTTTCGATTAAATGTAAGGAAGAAAGGTTATCACTGCAGAATACAGTGTTGCTCACAAAACAGCTGCTCAATCATGCCATAAGATTGCCAATCTATTAAACAATTGATAACTATTTAATTTCAAATTTGGATAAAAACGATCTTTCGCAAAGTTGTAGCTGAGAAAATTTCTCATAAGAATACCAGTGCAATAGGCAGGCAAGGCAGAATACAATAATCTAAAAATAGATTTTTCCATAGTAATTTCCATATAAACTTCAAATCTTTTGTTTCAGGTCAGTTTCTTACCAGATGAGTTCAAATTTCTGGAGGGTAATTAAGACCCAATTTGGAACCGTTTGAGCACTGTGGAGCGAAAATTTCAAATTTTGCATCAGTCTAGTGTGAAACGATAATTTTGTAAGTCATGTTTGTCGGCAATCACTGAACTGAATTCGATGCAACAACCACCAAATGAAAGGTAATTTGTCGAATGGTTCCGGAGATATGGCCGGAACATGATCTAATTTGTGTGGGCTATGAGACTAAATCCGGCTTCAAACCAATAAAACCCGTCATGTGACACATAAATTAAAAAAAAAACTAATTCAGTGGTATTAATTTGGAGTAACCAGTACCCACTGGCAGCATCCGAACATATTCCGGTTACCCTTGGAAAAGTGCTCGGGTGATAATCCATCATGCAAAACCTCAAATCACATCATATGAGCATTTTTGTAGGAATTTCTATTAGTAAGAAGGATCAGATCTCACCATAGATGGATTATTTTACGTTTTTCACATTCAATTGCATTTCCAGAGCTACTACATTCCAATGAAATGGATTCGATGTTCGTTTTGTTGAGCGACGAAGTGGTAGCTTTGCTTGCAAAGGAATTTAATTTCGGTGTTTCTTGTATTTTAATTCTTCAATTCAAAAGTGAGCGTTGGTTTTGTTTTCCTAAGTTCCTTCGAGCTTTGAATTTAAAGGTAAATGCTTGAAGACTAGCTTTGATTTACGTTGCAATGGGAATATTCGCGTTTGCAAACTCGTATAACGTTTACCTACAATTTTTAATAAGCAAGTTGTTTCAATGTATTAGTCATTCCGGTACCGATGAATAAATATTAAACAAATTCATGAGTTCCGCACAAATCATTAGTCATTGCATGACCTTTACCAATGATCTATTTAATGAACAATTGGTAAAAATGCTGTGATGAAAAGAAAAGCGTCCAAGTAACCAACAAGCCCACTAATTCGCCTTTTACAGTACAAGGCTAATATGCGGCTACTATAAAACTCAACATGCCCTATGTTAGCCGTGTATCAGCCTTATATTGCAAAAAGGCGAATTAACGGGCTTGTTAGTTAATTGATCGTGTCAGTCTATCTTTGAATTCTATAGCCTTCATATCACTCTATCTTTGTTACCCATCTTGTTTGCAAATCTACTAGGGTGGATGTACGAGCTATCCGTTCCTATTATGATGTGTTCCAATTATAGGCTATAACTCAACCACACCATAATATGAATGTACAGCCAGAACTTTTACATCTACCCTGTGTTGTATTTAATCTTGTTATTAAAAGTTTTCCGAGTGACAGCTCCCGTCTTCCTGTTCCTATCTTAAAACAAAACCAACTTTCTCTCATCCAGCTGGTGCTAAGCTGCTCTATGACCAAGTGGGCTGCTAATTTCCCTACAGGAAACTCATACGCCAAAGTTTCAAAACAAGCTCAGGGTAGGATAAGAAAGCCAAAGAGCACCACTTCCGTTAGGGGACATTATTTTCATATTTGTATTCTTCTCGCTTGTCTTTCGTTCTCAAAATCTAGCATTGTATCTGAACTTGCTATAATATAAGTGTGAACAATTTCATTTCCTTTATTTACCATCTTGAGAAGATGCATAGATTACGAAGCATTTGAGGATGACCTGCCAAGTAGAAAAATACAATACATGGAGGACGGGGAGCCGAATTTGGTTGATACAAGGACGTAGCCGGGTTTTGAATTAGGGGGGGGGGGGGTCAAAACAAAATTAAGGAGAATTAGGTTAGACGCCGATTAGCTGAACACCATTATACCGAACGCTATTATACCATATGGATTACTACCCAAGTAATCAACAAGCCCGCTATTTCGCCTTTTTGCAATATAAGGCTAATATACGGCTAATATAAAGCTTAGCATGCCCTATGTTAGCCGGGTTTCAGGCTTGAATTGCAAAAAGGCGAATTAGCGGGCTTGTTGGTTACTTGGGTAGGTCGATCGTCGTTTATCCGAAACTGAATTTTCAGTCATACTTCGGCATATTTTTTTTTTACTAGTTCGTTTATTTACGAGGCTCAGTCGTGTGTGACACTTTGCGGAGCCAAAATCAGTAATGTTTGAATTTACATTTTAAATAGCAGTTGTTCTAGGTTAGTATTGGGTACCAATTAATCGTGGCAGGCTCGAGGTTAATGGGTAACAATTTCGATTGGAAGGAGCTAGGTAGGAAACTGGTTTCTGAAGCCTCCTTCAGATACTACTCTCGGACGGTTGACCAAATCCTGGCTGGGCAGGGGCAAGTAGCACAGGAACAGCAGGATAATAAGACTGGCACTCAATGGCGGGAAATTGTTTGGAAAGGAGGGGATGGTCACATCAAACTCTAACATAAGACAAACAAAGGAATTCGTAGATCACTTGCATGTAGGGAAGATCACGTGTTCCCAATACGTCTCTTACTTCACGGAAGGGTTGTCTACTTTGCGCCACAAGGGTATCCAACAGTCGTGCTCTGGAGGCGTCATTACCCGGGCAATACCAAACTGCGTGATCGATGTCATCATAACCGGTTCTGCACCTACATATATTGCTGTCAACGAGGTTTATTCTATAGAGATGTGCGTCTAGCGAGTAGTGGTTGGACATCACTTGAATGAATCCCCGACTTACATCCAGACCTTTGACCACGCTCTCGAAGAAACATTCGGAATAATGGAATGTAACCACCGCCCAAGAGAATTACTTGCCCAATCGTTTTGCCAACTTAAAAGAGAACTCTGACGTACTAATGGGAAAAATTCATCATGTGAAATTCTTCTATCATAAATCTCGCCTTGTTGTGCGCCCACCTTTGCGAGAGAGTCTGCCTTCTCATTGCCTGGGATTGCGCAATGTGAGGGGACCCTTACAAAGGTAATCATATATGATCTTTCGACCAGCAAACTCATCTGCTCCCTTACCTTTGAAAGGAAATAAGATGAGTGCCTACCTTGTTTCATCGACCGAATAGCCTCAATCGAACTGAGACTATCCGAGAAGATGAAGTAATGGTCTATGGGCATATCGGAAATCATCCCCAATGCGAAGTTGATTGCTGCTAGCTCAGCAACATAAACGGAACAAGGTTCCTGAAGTTTCCGAAAGGCGGTTGGGTATTCGTATTTGGCATATGTCATCGGTATTTTATGAATTTGTATAAAAATATAACATTTTTGTATATAATGTATCCAGGTTGCCAGAGCCTTTCAAAATTCTAGGGATTGTCTTCAAGTTAAAAGTTTTTTTCTAATCGTATTAAAATTAAGTTAGCTTTAAGTCTTACAATCCTCTGATTTTCCACTCCCGGATCTTTTTTATTTCCCTAGAAATCCCTTACAACATATTTTTTTTTAATTTTCCCAAGAATTTTCTTAGCAAAAAGTTTTAAGTCATCTCATTCAAATTATTTATAAAGATGACCAAAATTAATAATTAACCAGGGTGGAAAAGCGATAAATATTAATTGTTCAACGAATATTAAGCTTGCAAGAAATTCAGATACAAAGAATAGATTTATTAAGGTGTTTACAACCTCATGTTTTGCTCGATATCTGAGTGTTATTTTCACCAGACAGTGACAGATTTTTAAAATTCAGAGTCTAATATAATTTTAATTTTTTCCTGCTCGGGTAAATGTTGAGGACATCGAACATATTTTTTTTAACCTTATAAAGACTTATAAAGGATCATAACCTTGCAATACTAGTCCTTTTATTGATGTCTATATAATCAACTATAAACCATTAGCAGTAAGAAATTTTTACAATACTTTGTGACTCCGACAATTGAGCAAAGCAAAATGATAAATCATCTTTAGTATCCCTAATTTATTAAAATCTTCAAAATACGTATAATTATAAAGATGTTGAGTGTTTTTTTTTTGCATAAAAAGGATTTTAATATTCTAATAATAATAACTTCTGTTCAGGCTTTGTTCACACGAATCTGGAGAATTTATTCAACCACAACATTGAACTACTGGTGTTGTATAAGGTATGTCGAGAAGCTTTTATTCGACTTATATGAGTTGTAACAGAGTTTATACGATAAAATTTTTGATTATTCAGCGTTCAGTGATGTCTAACTGCATCTTTTTTTTTTAATTTATTAGGGAGATTTTTAGCCTTTGGCTAGTTCATCTCCACTAACTGCTTCCTTAAAAACAGTGATTCTTTGTATACGCTTGATTCTCATGTGAAGTAACGTTTAATTAGACATTATTATACATTTATTAAGCGATTATTCAACTGTGGGAAAATTAACACGAAAATAAGAGGACAGGACAGGGACAGGGACAGGTGTGTGTGTTTCTTAAGTGTATTGTATTTCAATATTTCTGACGTGGCTCGCACCACACAGATATTAGAAAATTTATACTCATACATGCCGTTGTATGGGATTCGAACCATGTACCTTCCGATCACCAGCTGCTTGTATTGTCATCTGAGATATCCTAGAATTCATCATATGGGCAACTCAATAATCTATCAAAGCTTGCATGAAAGTAAATACCTATCAGCACTTCCGATCGCAGCTCTAGCTCCTTCAAGGCCCTGTGGGAATGATTAATTCATTCATCGTTATTTTAAATGAGACCAATGTTGCCTCTTCACATCTCCAAGTCGAAAGAAAGGATGCTCGGTTATATTTTAAACTAGACCAATGCATTCATTATCGTGAGTCATGTGATCGATGATTCCTATTCAAATTAATTATGTTCTACACAAATTAAAAAAGGGTTGAGCTTGGGATTGAACTCACAACCTTCTAATTGGAAAGCGGAAACGGTAACCACTACTCTACTGATTTCGCCTTGTTGTAAGACTGAATCAGTGTTGTCGAATAATGAATTTAATACGTCATTTATAAAGCATTTCCAAATCATGTGATTGCAACATGGACGCATAGTGGTATGAGAGCTATTATGCTGACTGTATTCATCTTTATTCAGCAATATTGTAAAGTAATGCATTGAAATCTAATAAAGGAGCTGGAGAGCATTTATTAGACGTCTAATAAAGCATGTTATTAAATCAATTTAAAACAGTCGAATTAAAGTGTCAATGTATGTACAAATTACACTTATTCAGTTTGTTATTAGATCGAACTTCTGGCGTTGAATTGGAAAGCATTAAACACTTTTACAGCTTTTAATAAGTAAATTAATCAGATCAGAGCAAACAGTGGAACAGTGAGCTTTTTCAGCACATAATTCGACAGCTCTTTTTATTCAGCATTGTACACTGTTATACAAC
Organism: Ochlerotatus camptorhynchus; assembly: GCF_037179485.1. Classification (NCBI taxonomy): domain Eukaryota; kingdom Metazoa; phylum Arthropoda; class Insecta; order Diptera; family Culicidae; genus Ochlerotatus; species Ochlerotatus camptorhynchus. Next base: position 2,065,547 of record NW_027040672.1, read on the forward strand.
ATTTATGCAATATATATCCTTATTTGTGACTTTGAATTGTTTGTTGGGTGGTATAAGAGCTATTTTGCTGAGTGTATTCATCTTTAAACAACAATATTGTTAAGCAATGCAATGAAATCTAGTAATGGAGCAAGAAAACATTTAAAAGACGTCAAATAAAGCATTTTATTCAATCAATTGAAAACAGCCGAATAAAAGCGACAATGTATGTGTAAACTACACTTATTCGGGTTGTTCTAGTTCTTAATAAGGAAGACAGTCAACGTTTATAAAGCTTTTCATAAGGAAATTAATCCTATCAGAGCAAACGGCGGAATAAAATCCCATCTATCGATCTCAATGAGCTTTGTTCAGCACATAATTCGATATCCTGTTTTATTCAGCACACTGTTATACAGCATTTATTCAATGTGCATGCTTATTTGTGACTTTGAATTGTTTGTTTGGCGTTCAATACTTCACGATTTCTTATTTTACCGAAGACATTCTCAATTTCTCATCTCATCTCATCCATTTATCTCTAACAACTTACAAAATTATGTTTGAAAACTTAGTCTCGGTAGAGATCTACCATTTTATTCGATAACAGTTTTTCAATAATCATCATTAAATTTAACATTTGTTAGAAACATTTTATTTTAGATTTTTATTAAAGTATGGGTTAAGATAAGATAAAATAAAAGGCATATATGAATATTTTTAGACCATCCTGGAATGAAGTTCAGAAAAGTCGCAAAAATCGACAATTTTATTTTATTTTCCACCCAATTGTGATGATTTAAAAAATATATATTCACAAGTAAAGTTTCTGAAACACTAGAAACAATTTGGATTCTAATTGAAATTCCCGTCAAACTTTCACCTTCTGCTGAAGTTTTTTGAATTTAACTCTCCAGTATTGTTGGTATTCTCATGAAGCCTCACACTTCAGTTTATTCTATGTATAAAATACTCTTGTTAAATTGATCACAGTTTCTTTGGTAATTTCTTCAGATTTACCTATTAGCATTTTTCAGAAACCTATTGAACTTCACCTCCGACCAGCTACTGAAGTATGCTAATATTTTTTTTTTAACTTTCCTCAGAACATTCCTGAAAATATCCTCAGAAAACTGTTGAAATTTTTCTTACAATGTTGCAAGGGTTTTCCTTGAAATTATCTCTCGAGCTAAACAAATATTTAGAATTCTAGCCAACATTGTCAATCTTTGGAGTGTCAGACTGTCGAAAAACAAGCTTATTAAAAGTTTAAAGATATTTGTCAGATCTCAGATTTTTTGGAAAGTTTTAGAGAAAATTCTAAGTTACATATTGGATTTACGGAACAATATATTTTAATATTTTAATATCTAAATAATAATACACACTCCTTGAACAAAATCAAAGAATCATGAGGATTTTCGTAGTCTGTATTTATCAAGAAAAAAAAAGAAGTAATAATAAACAAAAGTCAAAGTACATAACTCTGGATGGGAGCATACCATCAATTACTGTCATTGGTCGAAATGTACAGTAGCAGCACCTACCCCACCCGTGTCCCCTCGAGATCGTCAAGTCGACGATGACAGGAGCACATATCGTGGTAGGGGTAAACAATAGTTGCAATTTCCAAACCTACGACTGGATGCCTTCCTTCAAATAACAACTGAAGTGCGGTAAAAATCGGTAAAACTGTTTCAAACACACCGTTGGTACTTGAACGGTCGGCGTTCATCTCTTTTTGCCAGTGGTGGCGGGGGGACACACCCCTCACCATCCCTCTCCAAAGGGGGAGTTTGGTAAAGAGAGATGATAAAACCGATTTGTACCTTCCTAAAAAGTTGTCCTAGCTCACTATCTACTATCTATATGCAATTTTCACACTGCCGTACTCTAACGGAACTATCAACTCTATACTTTCACCTCCTCCATCTATTTATCGTATAAAAATTACCACTATAGTCTGTTATTTGAAATTAGCATCTTCAACTAAAGATAAGAAAGGTTTGCTGCTTTTTTTTTCGAGTTCACTAAAAAATAATTAATCTAACTTCAATCTGATTCGGAAACTCAAACAAATGTGGAAGATAAAAATTAAAAAAAAAGTTGACAAAAGCTAGTTAAACTATAAATTTAAACGTGTATCTATGAAATTAAAAAAAATATATTCTGCAGCTGAGTTAGGGGGGGGGGAAAATTTGCCCCCTGCCTTCTGGCTACGCCTATGACAGTTAAAATACGTCATAGGCGTAGCCAGAAGGCAGGGGAAAATTCCCCTCCCCCCTCTCCCCCCTAACTCAGCTACAAAATATATTTTTTAGATTCGACGAAGTTATAGTAAATTCTCTTTGATACGCTAAACATTTTTATGCTGAGCACAGTTATATTTTTAAAGTCTTCAACGTCTAGATAATTGTTGAGACTATTCGGACTTGGAAATCATTTTGAGAGAGCTCGGATTACGATTTCAATGTGCGACTCATGCTGAAAAAATCTTCATTTTCAAATTTTCAAATCTGAATAAATAAGAGAACATACAGTTAGAAAAACGTAGTGTAAATTTCCGTTCAGTATGATGCAGATAAAGGGAGCGTCACATATCATATAAGCTTACATCATATAACATGTAAAGTTCTGAGACATTTCATGCAATGTAGCAAATATTGTATACAAAAGCCCATTGTTGCAAACAACATTGTTTACAAGTTGCTCGGTTGCGTGAAATGAAATACAAGTTTACGTTAAAGAATGTTTACATCACTATTAAAATTCAGAATTTTTATCTGTGCGTATTTCAGAACTATTATTTCAAGGATACTTCTGGGGTACAATCAGGTATCATCTCTAATCGTCCTGAAAACTACGTATCCAGAATAATTCCGCGAGTTGAGTGAATAAGTAATCTATTCTTTCTTACGACCTTTGAGCTCAACGATAACAATTGGAATTTCACTCACCCCTTAAAACTTCTATTACAGCACTACCCTAAAGTAACCACTAATGCAACAAGTGCAATATAGTGCTAATATAAGATTAATATAAAATTTCAGCCATATGTTGCTGGGGCCTCCATTAGTTTAGTCGGCAAAGGCGCAACTACAAACCAAGATCATGCTGGAGGTGGCTGGGTACGATTCCCGGTCCGGACTAGGATTTTTTCGGGTTGGAAAATTTCTCGACTCCCCTGGGCACATGTGGAAGTGCATCTAGAACACTAAGTTGAGAGCACGCAATAAGCTAATATGCGATAAGGAATAAGCATGAAATGCGAGGAAGAAGCCAAGCCATAGGTTGCAAAAAGGGTCTTTGTCGGGTTATTAACGGGCTATTAACGGGCTTAGTGGTTACTTAGGTGTCTCAATATCTCAAAATGTCTGTGTAAAACCAAAATATATTGGAACTAAGCAAATATTAAAACTTTGCTTTCCAAGGTATCCAATTATTTGCCTTCTATGCAATCTGCTGAATAGAGGGTCCAATTTCCCGGGTCTAAAAAAATCCCGGGATTCGGGATTTATTTTTTTAATCCCGGGAAATCTTGATATGCTTTAAAAAAAAAACATTATTTTCCAAAAATTAACGCTTTTATTCAACTTTAAAACTTAACAATGAGTAAATGAATGAATGAATATAGACTCAAACATGTTATAATCAGTTGCTCCTCTTTAAATAAGATTTCAAGCAGCAAAGTTCATGGATACTTGCATCTGACAGTGATGATCTCTTTTTGGAACAGATGTTCGCCGAATCCGAAAAAACTCTCTCGCTATTCGTTGAAGTTGGCTTGATGGATTTGAGAGCAGTTAACAAGATTTTCAGACCAGCTGTTAGGTCTCCGGTCAACTCGTAACGAGAAATCTCTTTTTAGACGACCTTTTGAGCAATGTTTCCGCGATCGGATTTTTCTATCGTTGGCATGCTACTAGATCCAGCATGCTGTTGGATAATGGTTTCCAACTCGTCCTTCAAAGATTGATGTTGGTTCTTACTCGTGTCATCCACCGTTGCTTCATGTTGGTCGTCGGAAGTACATGTGAAAAAACGAGTACATTCTTCTTTGACGAACTTGAACAGCTGGTTGCGTGAAATCACAGGTAGCTCAACAGATGATGTTAAGGCAATGCTTTTCTGAAGAAATTTTAGAAGTGAAACCAATTTGATGTTACGCCTCTCATTGATTCTCTTCAGAACCGCCTCGTTGAGTTTCGTTGAAATAGGGTTGCCCATACTCTTAAGTTTTGATAACAAAAAGCTCAGACTACCTTCCGCCGTCAAAAACGTAGAATCTCGACGTCCTAAGGCTTCCGAAACGAGTCGTATTGGCTGCAAAGCTTCAAAGAGGGATCTGACCGAAATAAAATCTTCACTGGATACAAAGGAACTTTCTCCCAACTCTTCGAGTGCTTCCTCTACACAATCATGTAATTTGATATACCGCTCCAGCATTTTTTTCGGTGCTATTCCATCTGGTTTTTACGTCCAGCAAAAAGCTGAAGAGGTTCCTTGAATCTTCCAACAACTTTATTTTGCAGCACCGAGTGAATGACGAAACATCCGAACTACATTTCGGATCTGCTTAAGAGTTTTTCCAAATGTTTTGGTATTGTAGCAATCTGAAAAATAAATGACAAAATAATGTTAGAAAAATAGTAATATGAAAAACAAATAACAGAAGTTCATAGCGTACCGGATGAATAGAACTTTTCGTTATCAGAATAATCGTGTCGGTCTTCGTTGTCACTATCTTCGTCATCAAAATCCTGAATTTCAGAAGAAGAATGTTCTTCACTTGCCGTGGATTCGGATTCGTTGGAGTTCATTTGATTGATGACGTCTTGTACGGCAAGGTGCAATGCGTGGTTGTAGCATAGCTGGTGGAAATATGGCACGATTTTCCCAAATTTTACCATTACCGAAGCTGCGTCAGATGTTACGGCCGTTATAGAGCCAATGTCAATGCCGAAGTCCTTGATAACTTGTTCGATAGCATGGGCAATCTTTTCTGCTGGGAAAGATCCGTCAATCCGAGACAATCCTAGGTTGTAACATGAACCATCTGCGAAATGAACGTTAATGTTCAAGTATCGCTTGTTAGCAGAACTGGTCCACTCATCTGTTGTAAGACTGACGAGCTCCTTTTTTTCAACGATCCTGTCGTGAAATTCCTTCTTGGTCTGATTTTTATTTTCATCGTAGAACTCATGGATGCGTTTGATTATCGTGGATTTGGATGTTGGCAGTTTAAATCCTCTAGCTGACACAGACTCTCAAATAAACTTGCTCTTCGTAATGGCAGCAATCGATATCCCGTCCAATGCAGCTAGACGTGCAACAATCTCGCGAAGTGAACTTCATTTCAGAAACGGATCCAACGACGATTGCTTCACGGTTGAATTAACGGACAACTTGGGCTGCTTCGCCGGTACCGGAGTTGGTTCTGCACTTGGCAAATTATGCTTATTTTTTAGATGCCGCCACAAACCACTAGTTGAAGCACCTTTGCATAACAGAATTTGCGGACACTTCAAACACTGGGCACGCTCGTCGGGAAGTTTCTTAAAATGTTGCCACACGTCTGCCATAGCTTCTACAATTAATTTAAGACAAATCACGTAAGACCAACGCTTTGAGGATAAAAAAAAAACATTGTAATTACGACGCGAATCAGTATTTGTACCGGAAATATGGAACGTTATGCTTGCGAATGCAGTGAATCCAGGAGCCTCCTTTGTTATTGTTGTGTTTTTTTTTTCATTCCTTTTGTTTTCAAGCCTGTCACACACCAATGATGCTTATATAAGGTCTGGTGGCACGAACATTACGATGAAATCTCGACGAATATTGAAAATGGTCCTATCTGTTTATATCGATTCTTTTCACCTATTTTCTCTTTCACTAACCACAGAGATGTAAACACAATCTCGAATATGTTTGCATAAGAGATTGAAATAGAAAAAAATCGGGAAATCCCGGGATTCGAGTAAAAATCGCGGGATTCGGGATAATTGGACCCTCTACTGCTGAACAGCACTGTTTGTTCTTTTTGTTGATCAATGAGTCGAAATCATACCAACTGCAACTATACAACCAATTTCCACTAGTTAACGGCACCGGTGGTGTATTGGTAAGCGTGATTGCCTCTCAACCCAGCAGGCCTAGGTTCAGTCCCAGTCGGCGCCGCCGGGATGTTCTGAGGCATAACATCTCTGATCACAAGGGAAGTAAAGCCGTTGGCCCCCGGTTCATGAGTTGATGGCTCGATAGGAAGGGTCCAGGTGTGGAAACTGCCTTCCTGGCGTCGGTAGCATTGGTTGGGAAAAAAAATTCCACTAGTTGGGTGATAAAGTGAAATCTTCCTCATCAGAACTGTAAAGCAATCAGCGGACAGACGCGAAAACACCATATATTGATCTAGTAGGCCATTTAGTTAAAATCACCATGGAGATAAACTTGTCCACTCAATTCAATTAGAGCTAGGTAACACGTTTCTACAGTAGCAGCAAAGATGATTCGTTCACTCGATCCCACAAAGTTCCATCAGCACCGTAATCCATTATTAATCCTCTTGTAAGCAAATGAGGGAGACAATTTAGTGCTAACCATGTGGCAAATACGGTAGGAGTAAGTTTGGTAACATTTTCAACTTTCCCGACGAACAAATCCCGGATAGAGTGGATGAACGATGGTCAGTTGTTTCGCAAACAACTTTCCCGGTGCTGCCATGAGATATTTATCATGTAAACTTTGCCCTACGGAAATGGCCAACTTTCGACAGATTTTGTCTGCTCCGTCCGTGTAGCTATAGTTATGATCTAGTTGCCTTTGCACTCCACTTCCGGTGCAGAATATGTTATTGAATTGAAAGAATAATTAAAACCTAATTATTGAAATTTCAAAACAAAAAGTTTACGATGAAAGAGTAAAGTGCTCTGGCGAAAGTTGATAAGAAATTTTGATGTGATTACTTTGCAGAAAAATTAAATCAACATCATCATCACATAAAATTCAGCAGGGTTTAATGAACTTGATTTATTTCTGCAAGAGCATTTAAACAAGCCATATCGTTCTAGTTGTTTGCTTGAATTCTATCCTAGCAACCCAGTCATCTCCGGTCATTGTCATCACCAGCCTACTGCGATAGTCATAACCATCAAATGAAGGCACATTCACTTCTCGCAAAGTCTCAAATGAAGTGAAAACCCGAGTCGAATCTGAGATCATATCGGAAACAAAACTAGAGGTTGTGATGTTCTTGATATTTATTTCTCAGGTTGCTCTCATTTTGGTTGGGTTATCAGTTAATAATACAAAATTGAGAGCAAAACATTCCAGATCAAATTACTGATGTCAATGAAAGCAAAATGAAGACCCTTTTTTAAAAAAGAGAGTTAACGAAAAATAAAGCAAAATTATTATTTCAATTTGAAGCTAAAATCAAATAGTTATGTAAGCAACAAGTTGCGATAAGAAGACTTTATCAGCACGAGTAGTTGTTTATCCAACGAGGTTTGCTGAGTTGGTTGATTACGACGAGTGCTGAAAAATCGAATTTGCAACGAGTTGCATACAAAATGTTTTTGCAGTTTTGAAAAATAACCTTTGTGTTTTAATTATTTATATCTGTATAGAACGCAGTTCCAAGCGTAACAGCATATGATCGTTTTTCAAGCTCTCGGTCGCCTAGGGGCTATACCGTGGGCTATACTTAGAAAAAAAGTCTTTTCCGCACGCTTTTGAGTTTGGAATCGTAAAGGCCCAAGCGCAATGACAGCGGAAGCGAAAAGGCAGTGAAAAAGCCTGATATGAGTAAGCCAAATTGTCGGATTGAAAACTAGTTTGAACCAAATCGACTTCGGTTAAGCACCTTGATGTCATTTGTGACAACTGTCAAACATTACGTTTCCGTTCTGCTTCCACTCACATTGCGTTTGGGCCTTAACTATTGCGCACGCTTGTTTAAGTTAGGAATAGTAGGCCGTTATGTTACTCTACCGCGTGATGAAAAAAAAATAGGTATTATGATGCGATATTGCAAAAAATATTAACACTATGCTTGCATTCATTTTGATGCTCGACTTTTCTCGGGATGCTTGCGTATACAAGAGAAATATGTTGAAAAGGTGATGAAAACCCCTGCAGCAATTCATTCCCATCATCTTTTTTTTTTTTCCCTTTATTATAGAGATTTTTAGCCATAGGCTAGTTCATCTCTTATTCCCATCATCTGTCATGAACACTTGTGTTTTGAACCTAACAGCTCCGACACTCAGATGTACCATCGTTTTATCCTTTTAAGTGTTTAGTTTTGTTCTACTGAGCCATGTAGATGACGCGTCTTTTTTCAAACATGGAAACTATAAACGTCAATCAAATCACAGTTTAATCTTAAATCAGCTTGCATTGAATTCTAATTTCACGTTTTATAAACCAACTTTCCGATAATTTTCCGATCAATGAGCTCCAATCTGCATGCTTTAATTTTACTCTCATCAGTTTAAGTGTAGACTCAGGCTTAAAATGATTTCTTATGTTATCAATTCGACACAAAAACATATGAATAAGGAGAAATCAGGTGAAAGGTGAAAAATGGCAACGTTTGCTTCACTTCCAACGGTACGACATATTTCCTCAGATTTTCTTTTCCATTTACCCTCCTTTTACAAAACTCGAGGCGAACAAGTGGGAAAATCTTTTTCCATATGGTTTCTTGGCTGCACTCAACGGTTGAGTCCCAAATGAAAATTGACAGATTAATGTTTTTCTTTCGCGACTGTGACAAATGAGACGGTAAATGCAAATGAAATGGAATTCAGATCGGAGAATTGAATAAATTTATACGATCGAAAGTTTTTGGCGGTCGTCACAAGGACAATCAATAAAAAGTCACAGCCCACTTTGTCGTTGTCTGTTCTCTCTGGAGAAACTATGGAATGTAGCAGGTGCAAAGTAAGCGACGATGGTAGACTATGACGACGGGATGATTGTCGACAGAGGTGAGCATCGTTGCAACTCGAATTGGATAGTGAATTGAGCGACACAAATCAAATGCAAATGGTGTAGAAATTTGAAAAATGATTCAATTTGTTTGACCTTGAAGATTTTACTGCAGTAAAGTGTGGATTATGTTTATGTTAGACACATGAAAATTATGTGGAATTTGACATGAAAATTCGTCAGTAAAAATATGTCGAATTTTAGCAGCGTAGGATGAAGAACATCTTATTCTATGGAGTACCTAATCCAAGCAATCCGTGCTTTCATTTTTAGTCTTTTGTCACTTTTTGTTGCTACGTTGCCAAAACAGCAATTCTACTAAAAGTTGCATTGCTAATACCCACACGCTTTCGTTTCATTTGAAGATTAACCTGAAATGTGGTAGACTATTTACTTGGCACTTAACAGTTTGATTTTATGTTCAAAACTATATTCCAATGATAACCTATAAACCTTGTTTACACGTTGGTTTTATTTCTTTATAATATAGACTTTCAACCTTTGACTGGTTCGTCTCTTTTAAATTTAATTGGGTTCCTTAAGGGAGACTCCAAATTACCGAGTTGGCGTTAGAACTCCAAATGAGAATCGCCCGAAAAAAAAAAAACGGAGTGGTCGGGGTGGGGATTCCAGAGGGAGGTCCCCCATAATACAGAGTTTGGTACACAGAGTTATGAATTGAAGAGCAAAATATGGCACAATTGCTGTCGTGAAAGCTGGTAAGGTTTCTCAACATGTTAATAAATCCGGTTTCCATTATCGTAATTCAGTTTCTGGTGTCCTTCTGCGCGTTTTAATACTGATCGAAGTTCCAATCGTGTTCCTGGGCGCTGGCAAAGTTTAAGTAATGGGGTTGAGATGGTTCAAAGGTCGTGATACAATCCGGCGTCTGTAATGAAAAATAGGAGTGCGGCTTCGATGAACGAATCGTTTCTCAGGGCGTCCCGGAAACTAGATGGCATTTCATATACGTCCCGGATGCCCCGAAAAGCAGGGATAGCTGATCACTATGTGGTCCACGGTAATTGTAAATCCAAGGTGGGTGCACTTCCCATGTTATGTGTAACTCGTGTATGGCCGGAACACAAACGAGACATGACACATTGGGCCCACCAGTTTGGAACATCTTGTTGTTTCTCCCTTAAGCTTGCGGATAAATGACTCTGTTCAGGAAGCCCTCTAACTAGCCCAAGCTTCGAGAAGTATTGATTTACCCCACTCTTTTGCGTCCGGACCGGGGACGCTCGTTGTAACCATGTGACCTCCACGACCGCTGGTAGCGAGGTGATCTACTTCAATATTTTCCCTGATCCCACAAAGACCAGAGATCCAGAGGAAGATGCTATTCGGTGGGGCTGACTTTTGAATAACTTTAATCGATGGATGACGAGTTACCAGTGATTTCAATGCAAGAACACTGACGGAGTCAGTTAAAATACATAGAAATTTATCGGTACGAGTGGTGACCACGTGGTGAATCACCGAACACTGGTCTGGGAGCTGGAAGAAGGTATAACTACCGTACAGGTAGGTACAGTGTAGTGTAGGTTTCGTATCCTCCCGTTCAGCAGTTCCTGGCTATCGATGAGTCAATCCGGAGGCAAGAGGGGTCCCATTCTCTGGCTCCAATCCAGTGTACCTCAGCCACTGGGGGGAGCTCCTGATGGGTTAGGTTCCTGAGGATACTATTCCCCTCCTTGAGGAGAAAGACCTCGTTAGTCGCAGTCGCTTTCTCCATGTAGCTAATGGCCCTGCAGCATATAGTTTCCGCTACCTGGTATCTTAAAGGAAGGGTTCCCAGCTCAACACAGGTGGCGTCGGCCAGTGTCGAGGGCAAGAGACCCGCCACAATTCTGACGGTTTGGATATTTATGGGTGTCAGCCTGGAGGATAAGCAGTCGTTAGCAGCACATCTGATATCAACCCCATAAAAGAGCCTGCTATGAATGACCGCTTTGGCCACCTTAAGCAGGGTTTCGCGGTTGTTTCTCTGGTGCGGCTTAGAAATTGTCTGGAGTAGGTTCAGCTGAGTGATTACTCCAAGTATTGAAATCGTTTTCCTGAAAGGTATCGCACCGCATTTGATGGCTGTTCGTAGGGGACTGTGGGAGGAACGGCAGATGTAGGAGACCACACTTTTCAGGGCAGAGAGCACGAAGCCTACCTGTGTAGCCCATCTTTGGGTTGCTGAAACGGCTGCCTGTAGCTTTTTTTTGCAATGCATTAAGAGTGTGGCCATCGACACTGTCATCCGCGTAAACGAAAACATAAATAGCTTTGGGAAGAGCACTGAAGATTCCGTTTATAGCAACCAAGAAATGAGTGACGGCTATGACGGAACCCTGTGGTACCCCGGGTTCTTCCACCCTGATGGAGGGGTGGTGATCTCCGACTAGCACCTGGAAGGATCTGTTGAGGAGGAAATTTTTCAAAAAGTTCAGAATATGACCCCAGGCGGCAATTCGTTGAATAACACAAGACATTGGCCAAATTCAAGGATGCAGTAAATAGCAGTAAATACACGTAGGGTTTATCATAAGGTAAACCGAAAGCTTCGTTATATAAAAGTAAATCCATTGTCGTAGCTTTAATGTAACTCCCTTTATAATTGTTACTACAATTACTTATTTTCCATATTCTTCAAAATTGTTTGCTAATTGCCTACTTGAGAAGCTCGAAACATAAATTTAGAATCCCTCTCCCCCCTATGATTTTTCATTAGTTATGCCAATGAGTAAATGAACTTATGTTTTGAATCTGTATACATTGTTGGTTCGAGTGCTCTGCACCTAAAAACCTCCACTTCTGTTTATTATTTTCAAAAGTTATCCAGACAGTTGTTAGATAAATGGGCGTGATCAGATATCAGGTTTGCAATTACTAAAAAAATTGTGAGTTGACAGAATCAGTCTCTACCAAATAAAATTATCTATACATAATTCACTCGGAGCTTGTTTTCTGCTAAAAACACTGAAGAAAAAAAACATTGTAGAATATAGGGCTAAACTAATACTATGGAAATCAAAATTGTAACATCCGGAGGCGCATTCACCGTTTCCAACGCCGGAAACACAAAGCATAAAATGTGTACAATTCCCCTACCGCCGAGTAAAAGGGATGGGAAACTTGTTCTTATCAAAATTTAAATGACACTCGCTCCAGATACCTACGACGGTGACGGCTACCATAACGACAAAACTACAACGTGGTTGCTGCGATCAGCCAGCAGTTGGATTATTATTTTAAGGCTAGGTGCCCACTAGTGTGGTGGCGATCCGGTATAATAGAACATGTCCAAACTTCATGTCGATGTCGTGTGGTGTAAGGACATCGTTGAGATGATGCTTTGATATGCTAGTAGATGCCACCCCACCGCCATAACAGTGGGCGCCTAGCCTAAGTCTGTACAAAGTGTATGGATATGTAGTACAATTCTGCCGGCGAAGGATGGAATAATTAAACAACCACGTTTCCCATAGCTTGTAGCTTCCGTGAAGCAGGTTTTGAAGGTTCAGGAAGCGTAATCCGGGAGGAATAATGCTTCTACCTATTTCAATTATCCTGTGTTGATACTGATGATGTTTTTGACGTAGACTACGTCTTACGGGAAAGTACAGGGGGTTAAATGGAAATCTAAAATTACGACCGTCACGAGACCCGAGCAAAGCTGGAGATCAAATTGAAATCAGTATTTACTGTTATGATGTACCTAATTTTAAATACTCCAGTTGATCTCAGTTTTATAGACTTAACGCACAGCAAAAATGAAAGCAAAATGTTACACTGTTGAATCAAACGGAAAACTAATTCTTCTCTCAAAGAAATCAATTTGATTAATGATTTTGTATTCATAATATTAAACTGAATACGGGCCTGGCGTAATTGGCCCTGTCCAAGGATGAGGGGTTTGTTGATGATTTGTCAAGTGTAGCTTTGATTTTTTTTTGCAATTTGTTAAATTGTAGTTTTTCTCCAGTTCATTGATTTGAAAGGTTCAAGCGAGTTGATTTCATGGAGCCGTAAATTGTAGTTTTATCATAATTTTAATATTAGCATAAAATAAAATAGTAGATTTAAATTGTCTTTTGTAATTTTTTTTTTTTTTTTTGTTAATTACTTTATTTGTACAGGCTCATTCGAATAAACTTTACAGAGCCAAGTTATCATTTTCTTTATACATTATAAATGTCTTAAATCTAAAATTAAAGGATTGGAACCGATTACTCGCGGTCTTCTCGAGGTTAGTGGATGACAATTGTTTGGATCGGGAGAGGGAAAAGGAGATTTGGAATATGATTTATGATTAAAAAATGTCACTATTTCTAAAACATATACTTAATCCTATCGACGTTATATCAACTCTGTAATTATACAATTATTACAGAAACAAATCTACAAAAAAAAAATACACACACACACATACAAAACACAAACTAAACACAAGGTTAATTAAACTTACAATCTATGGTTAATATTCTTCAAGAAAACATATATGAGTTGCATAAACTCCAGATCGGGTCTAGCCAAAATATCCCGAACTGGAACATTAGGTTGTCTACCTCGAGCCCGAAGGGAATCGTACAACTCGGATCTGACTCCACGGTGCTCAGCACATGACCAAATAATGTGATCTGCGTCCTGGTAACCTTGTCCACATTCACAGAGATTACTGTCCCCCAGCTCAACACGGAACAAGTGAGCGTTTAATGAGTAGTGATTGGACATGAGGCGAGACATCATACGAATGAAGTCTCGACCCACATCCAACCCCTTAAACCAAGGACACTTCGACACCTTAGGGATAATTGAATACAACCATCGTCCCAAACTCCCTTCACTCCATTTATTTTGCCAGCTGGCGAGTGACTGTTGACGATAAATGAAGAAAAATTCGTCGTAGGCGATTTGTCGATCGTAAATATCGCCTTCCATAGCGCCCACCTTTGCAAGCGAGTCCGCCTTCTCATTGCCCGCAATTGAGCAATGAGATGGGACCCATGCAAAGGTGATGACAAAAGATCTTAAAGATAAACCACTTAAAAGCTCTCGTATTTTCATGAGAAAATACGAGGAGTGCTTTACCGGCCTCATGGATCGAATAGCCTCGACAGAACTGAGACTATCCGTAAAAATAAAATAATGATCTGGTGCAAGTGAGGCGATCGTTTCTAGCGTATAATGTATTGCCGCCAGTTCAGCAACATATACGGAACAAGGAGCATGAAGCATTCGAGAGGCGCTATGAAATTCGTTATAAATACCAAAACCAGCGGACGCCTCTATTAGTGATCCATCTGTGAAGAACGATCTTGCGGAATCAACTTGGCCAAACTTTGCAGCGAAAATTGACGGAGCAATCATGGAACGATGATGCTCTGGGATTCCGCGAATCTCTTGCGTCATTGATAAATCAAAATGAACAGAACTGTCGAAGTCGGAGAAGCAAACACGATAGGGATTATGCTGCGAAGGGCTGACATCCTGTGTTATGTACACGTAGTACAATGACATAAAACGAGTTTGATGGTTTAGCTCAAGAAGCTTCTCAAAGTTTGCAATCACCAGTGGGTTCATAATTTCACAACGGGTGAGGAGCCTGAGGGATAATTCCGAAAACCGATCAGAGAGTGGCAACATGCCCGCTAACACTTCGAGACTCATCGTATGAGTCGAGTGCATGCATCCTAATGCAATACGAAGACAGCGATACTGGATCCGTTCCAGTTTGATGATGTGCGTTTTAGCCGCCGACTGGAAGCAAAAACTACCGTACTCTAAAACCGATAAAATCGTTGTCCGGTACAACGTTAGAAGATCTTGCGGATGGGCTCCCCACCACGTTCCGGTAATTGTTCGGAGAAAATTGATCCTTTGTTGGCATTTCCGCTTCAGATACTCAATGTGGGATCTCCAGGTGCATTTTGAATCGAACCAGACCCCAAGATATTTGAAGGATATAGAATGAGCGATCGGTTTACCCAAAAGTTGAAGCTTTGGTTGTGCTGGGCTATGCTTCCTAGAAAAAACGACCAACTCAGTTTTCTCCGTGGAGAATTCGATACCTAGCTGGATAGCCCAAGTAGACAAATTGTCTAAGGTATCCTGTAAGGGTCCTTGCAGGTCGGCCTCTCTGGGTCCTGTCATAGACACTACTCCGTCATCTGCAAGTTGTCTCAACGTGCAGTTGTCCCTTAGACAATTGTCAATTTCTCTGACGTAGAAATTATACAGAAGGGGGCTTAAACATGAGCCCTGGGGGAGACCCATGTAGCTAAATCGTGAAGCTGTAGAGTTTCCATGAGAAAAGCTCATATTTTTCTCTGACAGCAAATTGTACAAAAAGTTATTAATTAATGGAGAAAGGCCACAAGCGTGGAGTTTGTCTGAAAGGACTTCAACCGATACTGAATCAAAAGCCCCCTTAATATCCAAGAAGACAGAAGCCATTTGCTCTTTATTAGCAAAAGCCAACTGAATTTCAGTGGAAAGCAACGCGAGACAGTCGTTCGTTCCCTTGCCCCTACGGAAACCAAATTGAGTATCTGAGAGTAGGTGGTTCAACTCAACCCATTTGTCCAGGCGAAAAAGGATCATTTTCTCCAACAATTTTCGAATACACGATAACATCGCAATGGGACGATACGAGTTGTGATCTGACGCGGATTTTCCAGGCTTTTTAATGGCTATAACTCTCACCCGCCTCCAATCATCCGGAACAATATTAAGCTCCAAGAACTGACCAAACAAGTTCAACATGCGCCTCTTAGCGACGTCTGGGAGGTTCTTCAACAAGTTGAACTTGATTCTATCAGCCCCCGGAGCCGAATTGCCACACGAAAGGAGCGCGAGTGAGAGCTCCAGCATTGAAAAAGGCTGGCTGATCTCGTCTACCGAATTCGTCGTTTCACGAGGAATCATCTGTGCCGGCACAGAATCAGGACATACTTTTCGCGCGAACTTGAGAATCCAACTATCCGAGTACTCCTCGCTCTCGTTGTTTGAAGACAGGTTACGCATCCTTCGCGCCGCATTCCAAAGCGTATTCATCGACGTTTCGCGCGATAATCCGTCCACGAATTGCCGCCAGTATCCGCGTTTCTTGCCTTTGATGAGGCTCTTGAGTTCGCGTTCAAGAGCCGAGTACGCTTCGAAATGTACGGGTGTTCCACGTTTCCGGAAAAGCTTAAACGCGTCGGACTTTTTACGATAAACCTCAGTGCATTGCTGGTCCCACCAAGGGGAAGGAGGTTTCCTACGGAAAGACGTTCCTGGAACCGGCCGAGTTTGAGCTTGAAGCGCGCTGTCCAAGATCAGATTGGAGAGGAAGTTATATTCCTCCAACGGTGGAAGCCCTTCTACCGACGTTAGGGCATCTTCTATCACATTCTTGAACTTTGTCCAATCGATATTACGGGTAAGATCGTACGCGACGTTAAAGGGTTCCGACGGATTGAACCCACTGGCAAGTGAAACTTTGATCGGCAAGTGATCACTACCGTGGGGATCTTGGATCACATTCCACGTGCAATCCAACGATAATGAGTTAGAGCAAAGTGTGAGGTCTAATCTACTTCCATTCGAGGATGGGCCAGCCAAACGTGTTACTTCTCCATTGTTAAGAATTGTCATATTAAAGCTGTCGCAGAGGTCATATATCAAAGTAGAACGGTTGTCATCATACAGTTCCCCCCAGCCTGTACCGTGGGAATTAAAATCTCCCATAATCAACCGTGGAGCAGGAAGTACTGAACATATATCTGAAAGTTGTTTTCGATTAACAACGGCTCTAGGAGGAATATAAACAGAAGCAATACAAAGACTCTTACCTTTAATAATAGCCTGACATGCGACAACTTCAATACCTGTAAATTGTGGAAGATTCACTCTATAGAAAGAATGGCACTTTTTGATCCCCAAAAGTACCCTTCCTCCACGCGAATCCTCACGATCCAGTCGAATAATGTTAAAATCATAAAAAGGAAGATCGATATCTGAAGAGAGCCAAGTTTCACAAACAGCAAATGCATCACAATCATTATTGTGAATTAAAAACTTAAAAGAATCTAATTTAGGAATGAGACTTCGACAATTCCACTGTAGAACAGTGATCAAATCCCCGACCTCGTTTGGAAAATTATCCATCGAAGGAAATGATTGCTGCAATGAGGGGCCACTTCAATGTCAACTGCTTCAAGAGGGTTTTCACAGTAGGAAGCATTGCCAGAACAATGCTTTTGAGAGGATCAGAAATATTGAGGTACTTGAGAATATCGTCCACAATTTTATCAAATGAGAACAACCCGGATGAAGAAGGGGTTTCTGTTCTTAAAAATGGGCCATCAGGGGTTTTTGATGTCCCCGGGAGAGATGGAAAGTTCTGGTTATAGTCAGTTCTGCGGAAACCAGGAGGAGTTGAAACTTCCTTTTTTCCATCACTCCTTGATTTGGGCAAGCTGATTTGGGGTTCCTTATCTGCAACTTTCCGCGAACGGATGCGTTTTCGTTTCCGTGCAGAACCTTCCGGAAAACTGAAAGAAACTCCCTCCTCAGCCAAGTCAGAGTCAGACTCGTCATCAGACAAAACAGCAAAGGGATTTTTGTCGTTGGTTGATGGTGTGGCTGTTTTTAGCATTGCTGCAAAAGACTGCCTGGAACGCTCCTTAAGAGAGCGTTCTAGTTTCTCCCCGCGTTGTTTGTACGCCGGGCACGATGAGAGACCATGAGGAGTTCCCTTACAGTTCACGCATTTTGGTGCAGTGACTGTGCAGGCGCCATCCTCGTGCTTCTCCCCGCATTTGGAACAGCGTGCCTTGCTGCCACAGTGAGAGGCCGTATGTCCCAACTGTTTGCAGTTTTGGCAGTTCATGACCCGAGGAACAAACAAACGCACAGGTAGCCGAAGTTTTCCCAACTCGATGTAGTGAGGAAGGGCTGAACCAGAAAAGGTCACTCGAAACGAGTCTGTGGGGGTAAAGCTCTTTTTACCCTCGCTGAAAGATACTGAGTTCAGCTTCTGGACTTCCAGTATCTCAACCGTGGGAAGCAAGGGGTTCTTGAAACGGCCAACCGCTTGCTTCGCCAAGATCTCGGGGGTCAGACTCGCTTCGGTGACCACACCTTCGATCTCCACATTACGAGCTGGGATGTACACTCTATACTCGAGTGTAAAGAGTTGGGAGGCAGCAATCTCGTTAGCTTGTTTCAGGTTAGAGACGACAACGCGATGTTTATTGTACCTCACCTTCGAGATTTCGGTCACGGCCGAGAACCGCTTCGTCAGATCATTAGTAATTTGCATTACATTCAAAGGTTTCTTTTTGGGCTGAAAGTAAACAACCCATGGGCCAGTCGAGTCTTCTGGGTAGGCTCGCGATCGGGGGCTTATCTGTCCCTGTCCATTACCAGACTGAGATGACGAAGCAGGGATGGCATCATCTGATTTCTGGGATGACAGACGTTTTCGACCCTTCTTGCTATCGCGTGGCAAAGTGGTGTCATCTTCCGACAAAACGTCCATTTCGTCTTCCGACAAAATGTCCATTTTGCCGTACTAGTGGGAGCGAAAAACGCTCTACCACTGCAACGATAATCAAAATTACTCGGACACAATACACGAGAAAAAAAAATACAAACACAGAAACACAAACTTAAAATTTAACTGATGGGAGAAAGAAAGAAACAAGAACAAAAACTTATCTGATAATCCTATACTACTACCACCGAGCGTTTACACAGCAGCAGCGGAGCGACGCGCAGCTTTGATGATCTTCGATCCGCGTGTGCGGGCGGTCTTCGTTGGTGTGTGCTTGTATGAAGCTCGGCACTCAGCTGAACACACGATGATGGATGAGCGGTTTGAATGTGGAGGCAGATGCTGACACTCGATGACGATGATCCGTGTGCACAGGTATGCGTGACCACGCACCGATGGTGCGCAAAATGGTTGGCGAATTGGCAATCGCAAAAACAATTTTCCTTCCGATGATGCCGAAAACACACTTTCTTCTCAGAAAAAAACTCACTTTTTGATAAATTTATCGGGAATTATGCCAGGAATCACTAAGCGAGAAAAAACTGATTATTTACGTCAGATAATAGCGAGAAAACTTCCAAATTAACGGAGCGCGAAACAAGTTGACCGTTCTTCTTGCTAGGACGCAGTGAGATCTATATATTATTATTTTTTCATATAAGTTGAAGAGCCAGCAACCAAAGTTATTAACTAAATGTTAATATACCATGTATTTAGAGGTTACTCACTCTGAGCCCTCTCCTTTCTTCGGAAATGAACTAGCCATAGGCTAAAAATCTCCTTAATAAAGAACTAAAAAAAAAAAAAAACTCTAACACTAACATGACCCCGAAACCAACGTTCATCCATTGCACTAATAGTTATAATGTAGTTGTACTTTCCTAATAACTAATCGAACACGCATTTGGCGGTCAATTTGAGTGTTTTTGGTTGGTGGTGCCGCCAGCTGTGGCGCGCACGGTCGGTTCCCTTGCGTTTGACGTCTGCACACTAGTGCCATCTGTTCAGCGTACTATCCATCACATGATACTGAACAGATGGCGTTAGTGTTTTAGTGACTATGTTTTGTGGAGATGAATATAAATGTGTTATTTCTGATTGTCTGTGCATCTATGTTTCTTTTTCGTTGTGTGTGTGTGTGTGGGGGGGGGGGGTCCTAATGTTACAAATAGAAATACCTTTGTTCTTTATTTGTTTTCTATATCACTTCACCATCACCCCATATCCCATCATCTTGACGATAGATGAGTTACTTGCATGGTGCACGCCCAAGTCGTACTACATGGTAATATGCCGAGAGTGGTTATATCACAAAAACCACGCAGGAACGAAAATCGATGCAGCTGAGGAATAATGAGGTAAATTATACACAGTATTTTAAAGGAGCCAACTCTAAGCAGGTAATATGTAATAGCAATTAATAATCAAACAAGCATAAAAAGGTAAGAATGAATTTATTTATTTTGAATACAGTAATGACCCGATTTTGTCAGCCCCTTCGCGCTTTAGACTTTTTTCCTTCAATAATTTCACATAACCATAAATCTAAATTTTTCTATTCATCGTTATGAGGGATATTTTAAGTATACTTTGGTGCAATAGGTTCAAGAAGATTACTGAACAGGGGCATGGGTTTTGTAGAACATTGGAAAACATTTTCAAAAGAGGGGGCTGACAAAATCAGGACATTACTGTATACCATTTACATTAACATGATTTATCACATATTTATGGACGTAATCTAATACACAGATTTGATCACAATACGAGCCTAAAAGCTGCAGTGAACTAGTGAGCACCATAGCTCGAGTCGTCTGTTAGTATTGTGTATCGCATGGAAAGCGCAACCAAGATGCTAGCCTATTAAGATTAAGACTACAGTTGGTCAACTCTCGAAAAAAAATGGAACGGGTCTGGCGTAATTGGTTAGCATCGATGCCTCTCACGCTTAAAGACTTGAGCTCAAATCTCACCCCGGACAAGAATGACCTAAAATGTTTCATACAAAACCAATAAATAATAATTGTTAGTTCAACGACAGATGCGCTTAAATTAAATTTTCAACAAGACTTTAACAGCAGAACTTGATGTTAAGTTACATTAATTTAAAAAAAACTCTTGAATGCAAAATAAAAACACAACTTATGTCGTGACAATTGAAATTTTATTATAGTCACTTTAACGCTCTTGGGTCATTCATGACTTGTCTGGGGGGTGAGATTTGAACTCGTGACTTTGGCATGAGAGGTATTGATGCTAACCATTACGCCGGGTTCGCCCCCTCATGATAGGATAGGATAGGATAGGATAGGATAGGATAGGAACTGCAAACTTTAATATTTAATTGCCATTATTTTGATAACGGACTTGCCACGGGAAAGGTGTTAAGTTTTGAACGCTTATAACTTTGTCATTTATAGATGAAATCTAAATCCAAATACACACTGTCGATAGGAAATGTCTCTACGAATCTGCTAATATAAGTTTTTTTTACAAAATTTCATAATAGACTTTAGAAAAATGTTCAAATAAAAAGTGACCTAAGCCAGTCATCATAATCGAGTTCCACTTGATTGCGCACCGTTCTGCTTGAACCTGTAAAGTTTTAAATGAGCGCTGCTGTTGCAATTCCGCTCATTTTTTCATCTCTCCTTGTGTACTGCATTTTAGCAAATGTGAAGTTCCAATTTCATTGTTGTATGTTTTGTGAGCGCTGATATTTGTGTTCTTGAAATTTTGAGGTGGTAATGAGGTTGAACAGAAAAAAAGGTTTCCACAGCGATTCATGGGGTACACAATTTTGCATCTATTTTATGCGACATTTCGTAATTGATCACGAATATCCCGGTTAGCCATAAATCCTTCCAAACAATTCTCGGCACATCTCTTAGCTACTAATAGGACTAAAATTTTTACTAAATATTACTGTTTTTTTTAGATTTCGTGCGTTTTCTGAACGCACATCCATTATTTTACATAAGAAAACGGGGTGTTTCTGTGGTGGGAAAAAAAGTGATTTCCCTATCACAGATTACAGATTTCAGTACCAAGCGCTGAAATTATCAGACGGTACTCTATTTATGCTTTTATATAAGCTTTGTGAGTACCACGTACCGATGAAAGGAGCACATACAGCCGTAGAGGTGACAACAGCTGCAATTTCCAAACCTATCGACTAGATGCTTACGTCACATGACGACCTGAGTGTGAAACAATCGATAGAACTGTTTCCGCACATCGAAGGTACGTGAGCAAATCGACGATCATCTATTTTGCCAGTGGTTGCGAGGGGAGATACCCTTCATCATCCCTTCCCAATTCATGCCTTCCTCACAATTGACCTTTGCTCGCTTTCTACTCTGTATATACAATTTCACACTGCCGTACTCTAACGAAACTATCAACTCTATTGTTCATCTCCTCATATTTCGTATAAAATGACTACTCTAAAGTCTGATATGTTATGTTAAGCATCTCCAACTATGTAAATTTTAAAGTGTTGATGGTACCTATTCCAGAAAAAAAAATGTATTTTTGATGAGCATACATACATTTTAAAATCTTACATGCACTCTTTTTGTTAACAATATTTTTAACAGGTTTTTTTTTAATTTTATTGGAAAATGTCGAATACGCCACTTTGAAAATTTAAGCGGGAAAAAAATAGCTAAATCCTAGCATGATTAATTGCCCCTAGTCAACAATTATGCGAAGTTTGTTGGAATTCGGAGAGGGAAAATAAAATTGATTCGTCGGTTTACATGGAACTGCTCAGTAGCAGTGCTGATAAAAAAAAACATTTCTTCTACACTCAACTTAGCTGAAAATGAAGACAACCTTAACAGATAGACCAACTACTTGCATGAATCTGAATTTTGACATTTTGACGACAACATTCTCTTGATAAAGGCTACCTCTGAGTATCGTAGTCTACATTTATTTTTCTTCATTCGTGGCTGGATGTTCATTATCGCCTCCGTTGTTGTCAATATTCGTCTTCATCTTGGTGGGGATGATTTTGAGGGTCAAATGCAAAATGATTATTTTCATTTTACACAAATATTGCGCTGAAGGACGTTTCGTGTTAGGTTTTGCACACAAACCGATGGCAAATTATTGCCTCATGCTGAATTGATGATAAAATCCCGGTTTTAGGCTCTGGAGTCAACAATATTCAAAATAATTATTTTGCCCAAAATGAATTTGAATATTTTGCTTTTGAGGATCATTTCTGATTTGGACAATTTCGGATTGGATAATCAAGTACTGGAGAACATCAACAAACGCGTATTTGTTGATGTATAATGAACTCATTTGTTCATTTCATTGGTATGTAACAGCGAAGATTTTCAAAACAAACACAATTCATCTACACTGGGTTGAAGCGTTACTCCTTGCGTGTGATGGTAAATGATAAAAACAGACACTGAGTCAATAGACACATTTTGGGACCAAACACCCGAGCACAGATTTATACCAAATTGATAACAAATTTTAATACCAGGTTATCAAGGTTTGATATCATTGTGGGTGAATAAACAGGCAACATAACAAAAAATATAACATAAATTGAAACTAATTTTGTAATTATTTAAATCCCCTGGTACTGGACTTCCTAAGTTGCTTTTTACTTTTATTATAAAGTTGATTCCAAACCAGACAATAGTGAGACAGATCAACATCAAGAATCAAAAAAGCCTAAACTCCATTTTGTAAACAAACCTTGTAAGGCAATTTTGTCGCGGAACGAAATCCTCCAACGCAAACCAACCAAATGAACAGGTAGAGGAAATTTTCCTCTATCCGATTGTGTTTTAGGTTTGCGAATGTAGATTTTGGTTCGCGAAAAAATGACCTTACAAGGTTTGTTTACAAAATGGAGTTCCGGCCTTTCAATTAATGGTCTTGATGAGTGCAAACCTCTAGATTAAAAAAAAAATGAATTTAGAGCTTTTACAGCAAATATGTAATGCCGAAATTCTTACATTGAAAACCTAAAGCAGCCACCTGAATAGGAATGTAGTCTCTGGTGGGACAAAAGTAATCAAATGTTGTCAACTCAGCAACGCCTTCGCTGTACGAAATATGAATCTTCTATCACTTCTTCCATCGGAAATTGAATAACGCTACCATATTTTTTTTTTTTTTTTTTCGTCGGATGTTCAGCTTATTCCAATATTCAAAAAGCTTTTAGCTAAGTGACTAGTGAAAAAATCGTATGTGAAGCCATCAATTCTAAAAATGAAATTATGTTTCCTTCAACAGTGATCAATCTCCATTCTGAGCCATTTCTTCATGGAGAACTTTCAAATACGGTCTCTAAAACTACTTCCGTCCTATTTTCACCATCGCAATTTCAACTGAGCATAAGAGACCCAGCAAGCTCAACCATCAGTGTGTCTCCGCTACCCGACATAAATAGGTTACCGCGATACCAATCACAATTTTCTTCCGACAATGTGGTGCCTTATGCCTATTTCATTCCTTCGCCAACATCGCCTACTGGCTGGTATCGCGCCAAACGAAGATGGAATGACGCCATCATCTGTTGATCGTCATAGCACCCTTCGAAATACTTGCTCTGTCTGTTATTCTCATGCTTCCATTTACGTACCTAGTTGTCAATGTCATTTTAGGAAGGGAAAAGGAGTAGCGTTGTAGCAATTGCAAAATACAATCCGTTCAGACTATTTTGATCAGTAAAAACTGATAACAGTTGTTTCTTTGAAATACTGGGCCCGTTAGCTGTATTTATCAACATATTTTTTTTAATACTCAAGTATTCTCGTTAATATTTAGAAATATGTTATGCTATTTTCAAAAATATCTAAGTTGTCTTGTCCCTTGATGGCAGCTTAATTAGATTTTCAATGACGTGGAAAATGCACTCCATGTCAGAAGTGAAAATTTCAATCCACTTAACATAAAATTCCGCCTGGGTCAAGCAAAACTAGGCAACAAATCAACTGATGAGAATGTTTCACCTGCTGAGGAAACAAAAGGGACAATTTGCATTATAGTTCCCACAATGAATCAAACCTTCTTACCCGGTACACAGATGCCCTGTGCATCTGAACCTTTTACGTCAAATTTGCATTTTTCACTACCGTCCAAGCTACCAAAGCAACGGTAAAGTACCATTATGATGTTGGCGCTTCCGTAGAAACTGCCTTTTCCCCATGGCATGCTATCTATCGACAGTTTTGTCGAATCCGAAGAGCGCAGCAGCTTCAATCGAAGAAGGCAAGTGGAAATTTATGCGCACATTAGGGCCAATTCCAGTGTTTCAGCAATAATTTTCCATCTCTTTTGATGGCAAAGTAGAATGTTCCAGTGCTTTTCGAAATCGAACAGTGCGGTTGCAAGACAGGACGTTTTTGTGTGAATCTGTGCATAATTTTCCATTCATTTACGTTTCTTGCATGATTGGAAAATAATGGCAAAATGAATCACTGGCTGTGGACACTAGGGTTGATCAAGAGAAAGACGTAGGAAGGTTTAATTTTAAAATTTAGATGCTATGAAGTGGTTGGTGAAAGGGTAAAAACTAACAACATCAACGACTGAATTTAAAAGTCTAGACACAACTTATTTCAAAGAACCTTGATTAATTCATCGTAGTAAATACAACTTCCATATCAAAAAAAAAATCCATTTAACGCAACACCTCACACAGTTGCTTTGCAAAAAACTCTTCGCTAATTCCAAAGACAACATATTTTGAAATGAAGTTTGTACTGTCCAGTGTCCGCATTGAGATTGTTACAGTCTGACCTAAAACACAAACAACCAAGACTAACAACTAGAGCAAACGTGTGTGCAATGCAGCAGAAAATGTGGAATACCCCATTCCCATCCACTGCAGTCCATATGCCAATAAATGATTCAAAGTTAGAAGGGCTACACTATTTACTTAGATGAGCAGAGGCTATGATATATGAAATATGTTTTCAACCCTAAGATTTGAAATTGTATGATTTGTTATTGTTTTTAGAATTCATGTTTTTTCGTTAAGAAATAAGTCGAACGGCTGCCAAATCAATTATTTAACAACCCTTCCCTTTATTGGGAACTCGGGATGGAAAGCCTGCCTCTGTTCAGGTAAAAGAAATAATTATTCAGGTGGAACATTCCCTGACCCTCGTATGCAAATTCACTGCACCTCTTGTACATCAGTCAAGATGGCTTCCAAGCCTAAAGGTAAATGATCCCTTGTCGTCTCAGCTGGACGATTCCCACACGCCGCTGGCCTTATAGTACGTTCAGACTACAGAGTTATAACATGTTATAGCGCTATCTTGATGGTGGTTTCTGTGTTGCAATTAGTTGACAACCGTTATAACATGTCCAGTCTGGACAGCGTTTTATGCCTTGTTCAGACTGGAGAGTTATAACATGTTATAACGGCTGTCAAATAATTGCAACACAGAGACCACCATCAAGATAGCGCTATAACATGTTATAACTTTGTACTCTGAACGTACTATTAGTCCTCAAGGTGGGCACCTTCTCAGCTCAACCAAGGTGGCCATGCCTCGGTCAGCCGATTTCCACCAAAGAAGGAAGACGACTGCCAGCCAAACGACCCAGCAACGCCTGCTATGTGGGTGACCGCCATTCTCCCAATTCAGCAACAAACCACAGATTGCAGCCCGCGTTACAAGTTTCCGGCCACACAGTAGTGCAAGAGCAATGTGAATGTGAATTTCCGTTGTATCGCGTCCCTTGATCACCCGGTAGGAAGCCGACTCTGAGACCCGGTTCGAGGAGTCTCTTGCTACCGCTGGACTGTCGGGTTAACTGTTGGGAATTAGCTAGTTACATCCATTTTAAATTTTTTAGGACTCACATTTCAAAACCATCATTGCTCGCAGTTCTAGTAGAAACAATTTCATAATATTGCTCCGTGGTAAAGTTCAAGTGATAGGAGATGTCATTTTGAATTGTTCGAATGATGTGATTACACTAACTTTTACGGGATTTTTGCCATCCGTATTTTTGATCGTGTGATTTCATATTGCACCCAAATTTGGTGCAGCAGTCTTAAAATGACGGGAAAAGTCTCCTCTTTCGAAAAGTGAATGTCTGAGCGCTTGTAAAAAAAACAGGTCCAAATGTGAGTTCAATGCAACATTTAGCTTTCACCGTTCAAATTCAAATTCACATCAAAATTGTAGGATGTCGTGTCACATTTTCATGAATGTCAATAAAATACTCATATCATTCAATGTAAAAAAATCACCAACAGAGGAAATCTTTTCATCCACAAATCGCATACACAGAAAGCAAATGCGAGAAACCATTCATCAAAGCAGTCGGGAAAATTATGCCACCATGCAAGCTTGAGAGAACACCTGCAATGAAGTGCGAGCTTTTTCATTTCGTAATTTCGAATAGCAACCCGGTGGCAGATGCCGTGCTCAGGGAAACGGCAAGTGCATTTCATCTGCCGTTTGCCCTACTGTGGTTTATGTGCTACCCTTCACAATGCAATAAAAAATGAGGAAACTCTTGATGGAAAGAGTTTAAAATGAAGTCTCTTATAAAAATAAAAATATATATATATTTATAGCTATTCGTTCTGACACGTTGTTGTGCCACTAATATGTTTATGTAAATCAGGTTATCTTATTCCCAACACATCAATTATGATTTTTTAATTGAAATGCAGTAACTTACCCTGCGTATACTCATAAGAACAATAACGTGCTCTGTGGATTCCCTCCAGTTCCCTCCCTGTTTATGCTTCTCTTCTCCATGTTCTGATTCCCTGAGGGACCTTTTTGGCGAGCATCAACGTTTATCTCGGCTCCTGCACTGATGATTTGCACTGCATTATGTTACGCAAGGAGCCAATTTAATCACAGCTAATGTTATATTTTACTCTGAGGCTGTCTATAAAATACTTAAATGGGTTTAAACCTCCACCCCCTCTGCCTTGCGTATCCAAATCTTCATCCAAATGTATCTACAATTTGTAACAACCGTAGACTCTCACTGGCCCCCTCCCTCTCTAAGCTGTCCATGCAGTTTATGAGCAGCCCCTCTGCTAAATCCCATTACGGTTGGAAAATTATGTTGCTCACAATGGCAACTGCGCGCAATGCATTTCCAGCCCGTGCCCTCTAACTATAATACTCAAATCTTATGCCGAGAAGTTGCCTATTCGGGCATTATTCCTATTCGGTCAATAGTCCAATTTCATATCGTAAATACAATAGAAGCTTACCATGATTAATACCCAGTAGTAAACTGATAAGACAAGGAACGTGTCAAGCTGTAGTCTCACAACTTAATTCTTCTTCGTGGTCTTTTATTTTTATTAAAGAGATAATATTTGATTCGATTGCCTTAGAGATCGAAGTGTGCCCTGCTTCTAAACGGACGCGAAAATATTCCGGTTGTCAAATTGTTCGTCTATATGTTCTTTCGTCGCGTTTCTAACTTCGATTTTTGGCCGGATAATATGTTTCTGGAGAAGATCGCTTGTGTGGGATTTTATGGCCGAGCTAAGAATATTTCCAGATAAGTTTTCAACGGGATTCTGGTCGTTGGAGCTGTGAATCGGGTTTCCGATGTTTTTGGTTTCATCGGAAGAGTAGTATTTTCTCCTGTATGAGCGGAATAGTTTGTCACAATGTTTCTCGCCATGTTTATCTTGGTGCGTTAGATGATCGAGTGATGTTCTGTGTACCTTTGAAGTAGGAGCGGAACTGCGATCGTTGTTGAGTTTCAATGCCAATTTGCAATCGACAGGATGCGATTAATGGGTATCATAGAAGATATCTGGTGAAACCTTTCTATTATTGTTATGTTTATGTCATGATTGGTGACATAGCGGCGCCGGTGGTGTAGTGGTAAGCGTGATTCCTTCTCACTCCAGCAGGCCTGGATTCAATCCTAGTAGGCGCCGCCGGGATGTTCTGAAGTAAAGCCGTTGGTCCCCGGTTCATGAGTTGATGGGTCGATAGGTTGGGTCCAGGTGTAGGAGCTGCTTCCCTGGTGTCGGTAGCATTGGTGCTCAGCACGGAAAACAAGATCAACGGAACACAAATCAAGGAAAAAAATATTGGTAACATATACTTCATTGAAACTCGGAGCGTTTTGTTCTGATTTTACCTTATTTAAAACTAGAGTGGTGCCGGTGATGTAGTGGTAACCGTGACTGATTTCTTACCCCAATGGGTCTGGGTTCAATCCCAGCCGAGGTCGGTGGGATTTTTCTGAGGCATAAAAATCTCAGGTAACGTCTTCCTTCGGAAGGGAAGTACCGCCGTTGGTCCCGGCCCATGTGTGTTTGAATGGGTGCGATATCCTACGCAGGTGTGGAAGCTACCTTCCTGCACATTCGATTGCCGTCAATGGATGGCAATCTATGTCCGTCGGTGATCGGCACTAGATTGCGGAACAGAGACCGACGTTAAATAAATGAAAGAAAGCAAAGAAGGCTAGAATGGCAGATTGTACTGACCTGCGCAAATTGAAGACATTTATATCAGGTTTATTTTAAGCATCACTATCAAAAGTTTTAAGAGCCAATCAAGAATTTTAGGTATTTTGGAAAAATTACCTAAAACGTCAACTGTATTATCCTGCGAAAGAGGAAATCAGTTTTGTAGAGTTCTGCCTTCCGGAGGAAAGAACTCCCACAACGGACACCAAACCACACCCTGGAACAATCGGACTTTCCTCCGGAAGGCGGAACTCCACAAATTTCATTCCATTCCTGATACTTTTTCCTCTAAGAAGGATTAATTTGATCAAGTTTCTTCAGCGAGAACAGTAGTTGTTGAATTTCAAGACATTTTTTGGTTTTTTTATCGCCAGTGTGCAGTGGCAAATAACGGTTCTCACTAGAAGGAATTGCATGAAACGTTAGTAAAAGTAAATATTAGATCTTAAAGTACAATTGTTGTTTTTTTTTTTAATGAAATTGAAGATCACCGTCAACTTAAATTAATATCAATTTCATAGAAATTCTAACAATTTTTTTTCGTGGTTTGTTTTCCGTCGATCATGTTTTCCATACTGAGTACCAATTTTACCGAGACCAAGAGCTCCAATACCTGTACCCTAGCTGTCGACCCATCAACTCATAGACCAGGGACCAACGGCTTTACTTCCCGTTATCAGAGATGTTATGCATCAGAAAATCCCTGTGGTGCTGACTGGGATTCAGTCCAGGCCCTTTGGGGTGAGAGGCAATCACGATTACCACTATACCACCGGCGCCGCTATTTTAACAAATTTTCGTTGGCAAGTTTCGAGGTTTACGATCCTCCAACTAAATTATCCTCACTCAAGAATTCCGGAAGATCATAACTGAATTTTCATTTTTGCATCAAAACCATTCATCAACGCCAACAAGATGCTTCCAATAACGGTGCAGAATAAAATTAGCTAACTGTGGATGACGAGTTAAAACATCTCAGATGAATAAGTTTATCAAAACATTAAAATAAGTGAAAATAGCACGGCACAAATTTCTGCTCTCAACGTTCTTTTTCACTACTAACTACCTCATTAGAAGCCTCCAAACAAATTGAAATTGATGCAATTCAATTTTCCTTCGCAAACGAATACAATTTATTCAAGCCGCAACTTGAAGCAAACGGTCCTTTTCTGATGCTGACTAACTACAATTTGGATCTTAATTGCTTTTCCTGTCAACTTCCCAGCCAATCGAAAAAGGAGTCAATTCGCAAGCTAGATCGGAAAGTTTTTAATTGGATTTAAATTTTACTCAACGATTATCTAGCGATTTGGCTCCATTCGATGTGATTCTCAACAGCTTTAAGGCTCATTGGATGATGTATTATGAGTAGTAACAATTTCTTATTTTTAACAATGCGATTTTGAATTAACCCAATCGAACTTAATTTCATCCCGAGTTGATAGAAATAACCAAATTCTGATATTACAAACATGAGTTCTGGTGAACTCGGTTTGATGAGGTAAAATATTATGAATCAGAAAGCCTACGAACTGAATAATAGCAATAGCAAATATTGGCATATGAACAGAGGTAGCTTCAAAACATCAAACCAATGCAAAAAGATCAAGTACACAAAAATAATCATAATTTTCTAAAGCCTGCATAACTGTCTCAAGTGTTGACAACTCAGCAATATCTTCTTGTATAAGATAGGGGGAAATATGATGATGAGTTTCCATGTTTATCAAGGGTATAATGATTCAGAGATAAAGAAAATAATGCAGAACGCGTGTCGCTTGATCTTTCAACAAAGGGTAAATTTCAAAAAGTTCAACAATATCTCTATCAATATTGTATTTAGCGTACGAGATATTATTATAATGAATGTAGTTGTTCGCAAATATGTTTATGCTGGAACTCTTTGTGAATTCTATGAAGTAACGGAATCTGCTTATTCCGGAAGAAGATCTGGGTAGCTGAGCAGAGTTGGATACCAAAATATTATCAAAATTATACCAAATTTTGTTTTTAAAAGCATCTCGAGCAGGAGAAAATAACTTATGAACACCAAATATAGGTATACAGGACTGAAAAAGTCACGTTGTGTTGATTATGTGGGTATATTAGAGAGTATTTACCTATAAACTTGTTTCTCTTCCGCAGCGTCTAAATAAAAACGGGTAAGTCTAACAGCTACAATATCTGAGAATGAATTGTTTGTTTTGTAATATGCAATCATGGACAACACATTCCGCTGCTGGACATCACGACTAACATTTGAAAATGGTATAATTAATGGTTATTTCTATTATTATTATTTCGCATTAACTTGCAAACGGCTGGACTTGCAAAAAAGTTATTTTTAAAACATTTATTGAAAATTATGTGCAAAACTCAAATAAATTATTATTTTACTTAAACTAATGCAATATCGTAATTATTAAAAAATAAGCAAAAAATTAAAAAGATATAATTTTTTTTAAAGCAAGCTACCAGCGTACAGTTTTCACCAAGTTTTAGAACATTTCTTCAGCCTTATTGATTAAAAAAATGTATTATGATAGAAAGGGGAGCTGTTTTGAGCTAATCAACGTTTTACATTTTTTTTTATATTAAATATTCCTTAAAAACGATTTAACTACCTACAACTTCTTTTCACATGTCATCTTGATCAGATCAATAGTTTCCATGTTATGATTTTTTGTAAAAATATAATCATTTTTTTAATACGCCCTTTTCAAAAGTTACTGTGAAGAAAAACATCGTATATATATTTATTTATTTTTATTTATTTATTTAACCACCATCTGTTTGAAGTGACTCAATCCTATTCTTCAAAAACTGGTCTACTTATATTAAAACCAAAAACATCACACACATCATTAAACAATCTGCAACATCTATCGAGAGGATTGTTATAACCGTAAGTAGTACGATGTCCGGGAGTCCACAGAAAGAAATAGTTACGGAGACGGCGAGCTGGAGTGTGGAAATTGATGTTCCCGAGCAAACAACTGCAGTCAATATGATTACTAATCATGTCAAATATGAACATCCTCTGGAGAAAGACTCGGCGATTTGTTAGTGTTTGCAGTCCTATAAGCGCACATCTATGCTCGTACGGAGGTAAGCTATCTGGATTTGTCCATGGCAGACGTCGTAATGCAAACTTTATAAACTGTTTCTGGATTCTCTCGACGCGCAGTACATGAACAGCATGATATGGAGCCCAAATTTTTACTCCATATTCAAGAACACTGCGGACCATAGAGCAATACAGCGCTTTCAGGGCGTACACGTCGTCGAATTGTGCAGTATTGCGGCGCAAAAATCCTAGCATGGAGTTGGCCTTTGCAACTGTCATGGATGTGCTCGTTAAACCGTAGTTTGCCAAGATGAGCCGAAGATCATTAATGGCATTAACCCTTTCCAGCGGCGATTGATTCATAGAGTAATCAAAAATGATCGGAGAGTGCATTTAGCAGCATTGGCTTGCATTCCATTCATCTGGCACCAGGATGACAATCGCTCTATATCAGCTTGTAGTGCGCAACAATCCACGATCGATTTGATCACACGGTACAGCTTAAGATCATCCGCATGTAGCAACTTACAGGAACTTAGCATATCACACACGTCGTTAATAAACAGAACGAAAATGAGAGGTCCTAGGTGACTCCCTTGTGGAACCCCCGATGGTATATGGAATACCTCGGATCTGGAATCACGTACCTTAACGAAAGCCTTCCTTGATGATAAGTATGATTTCAGCAAACAAACGATCCACGGTGGAAGACTAAGGCGGTTTAGCTTCATAATGGGTAGGTCGTGAGGGACTTTGTCAAAAGTCTTAGAGAAGTCGATGTAAACGTAGTCCACTTGCTGACGCTTCTCGATACTATATATGCGATACCTATAAGAGTGTTCGTGTAAGTCATCAAGTTAGAGACTGTCGAGCGCTTTTTCATGAATCCATGCTGAAACTCTGAGATTATGGGTTGAACATCTGGACACAACTTCTCATGCAGAAGACTTTCGAGAAATTTGGCCAAGCCAGGATCGAGATAGGTCGGTAATTTTCCACTTTGTGGAATGGCGTTTTGAAGACTGATGAATGATGACTTAGGCAAAGTGGTGACTCTTCTTAAGAATTCAAAACTCCACAGCGTACTGTTTTCGAGTTATATGGAATTACAGAAAAAATATGAAAATAAGTGTTTTAATTTTAAATATATTGTTTAAATGCATATAACTCGAAAACAGTAGGCTGTGGAGTTGTGACTTCTTCAGAAGAGTTGTTTATTTTATCAAGATAAACCACTTTGCCTAAGTCATCAAGTCTTCAAAACGCAATTCCACAAAGTGGAAAATTACCGACCTATCTCGATCCTGAACTGCTTGGCCAAAGTTTTCGAAAGTCTTCTGCATGAGAAGTTGTATCCAGCTGTAAGTCGTCAAGTCTTCAAAATGCCATTTCAATGCATTAAAAAAGTTATAGAAAAAAAATACATGCTCCACTAAAATGATGAAATCTCAAAAACACCAAAATATACCTCTCTTAAATTTTGATATTTTGTTTATCGAGCATTGCTTAATTTTTGCTGAAAATGTCAGATTGCGATTTTTTACGCTTTGGGAGATATGAAAGTTCCAAAACTATTTTTTTTTCCGGCTTTTCAACAATATCTTTAAAATTTTAAGCTTAAACCAGTATGTTTCTTGACAAAAGTTATTTATTAATTGCATTTGCATAAGAGAAAAATATGAAATTATATGGTTGTCACCAAAAAAAAAACGAAACAGATAGAAAAAACCACATTTTCGACATTTTTTCTTTAACTCGATATAACTCGGAACTAGTAGGCTGTGGAAATTTTACGTCTTCAAAAGAGTTGTTTATTTTGTCAAGGCAAACAACTTTGCCCAAGGCATCAAGTCTCCATAACGTCAGAGAAATAAGTTAGATTGTGGCGCCATCTTTGCGGAATAGATTTGAACTATTTGTTTATGTCAATAGATGTTCCTTATTATGATGAGAAACCTTACCGAAAACACCAAGTCGTGGAAATGCTTCGTTTCAGAGTTATTAATTTTGCTCCGCTAGATTGCATTTCTGGTCCAGTGTGCATTGGTAGCAGCAAAGATATGAGTAAAGTTTCATTGAAATCGGAAAAAAAAACTCATGTCCAACCGGTTTGTGTTTTGGGCTGGAAATGCTCATGCTGTCATCTCATTTGAAAATTGCGATGGCGTTTGCTTCGATGATGTTCGAGTGATGCTTGTAATAGATAGGGGAAATGGCTCTTATGTTGGCCTATGGATCTAAGATTGGGCCCATTGCTAAAGATCTGCTATTTATCAATTTAATCTATGAAGAGCTTTGAGTGGGTTGGTTTATTTCCTTTAAATTCCGTTATAATTGCTTATCTTTTGACAGATACGCGTATTTCGTCTACTACTAGCAGACTTTATCAGTGCCAAGTACTCAACACCACTGTACTCAAATCTGTCAAAAGATAAGCAATTATAACGGAATTTAAAGGAAATAAACCAACCCACTCAAAGCTCTTCATAAAGGGATTTCGTTAAGAGGTTCGACAAATTAAAAGGATTAATTTTATCTAGATGAACGTGTCATTGGGACGGTACATATAGATATTTTTGGTCGCTATTGAAAATTTAGTCGATTGCTGAATTTATGTATGGGCCCAAATTAGGGGCATTAAAGCTGACATAACATCCATTTCCCCTACAATATCAAACCAATACAACACAGGTATTCTTTTGGTAACCGAATATAACTTTTTGTTGTTTGAAAAGTATTTTGCATGCAATTCTGTGATATTTCCCTTTGGTATATTACCTCTTATGTCAAGCTGATCAACACCAAATTTTGGTATCTTCCCTATTCCCGGGATACAGATCATTTCCAATTCCCGGAAGCATTTTAGTTTCTATGGTCTCAATTCCACCCAGGTCTGCTAATCCTAAACTAGGGTATCACAATACTGGTACCACTGTTGGCAGGAGAAAAACCGTCGGCATCCGCCAATGTGGAAGCACCGGCACGAACACATTCTGGCAGAAGGCTCACCGGAAATGAGCTGTATGCGTACATTGCTGAAAGTTTCTAATTTGCATGAATGTTTGCTCGTCGTTTCGCATCATTACAGCGAAGGTAGTCATGGCACTCCATTAGCACATTAAATGAAACTCAACCATGCGTTCCGATGAAGGTTTCATTGGCGAGTTTGATGATGCGTGGTGGCTGCTTCGACGTGGATACTAAATATGAACCAAATTCAATGCTCGTTACATTTCGCTGCACATGAAAGGATACCTTGTATGGTTTTTTTTTCCTTGATTAGTTTTCCGTGCTGAGTACCAATGCTACCGACGCCAGGGAAGCAGCTCCCACACCTGAACCCTACACATCGACCGGGGACCAACGGCTTTACTTCCCTTTCGAAGGAAGGTGTGATCAGAGATTTTATGTCTCAGAAAATCCCAGCGGTGCCGACTGGGATTGAACCCTGGCCTGCTGGGGGTGAGAAGAAATCACGCTTACCGCTACACCACCGGTGCCGCTGACAAATTCAACACATGCAGTAGAAAGAGATAGCAAACTATACTTTCTCTTTCTAAGAAAACGAAGTGCAGTGGAATCATCTTTGTGTCGAGTCAACTCTCAGCTTGATTTTTGCACGTTGTGGATAGTCTCGCAATATCAAAGGAGCTTGTAAAATCAACATCAAGCATGATATTTTGTTCTAAAATCACGCGTGATATTGCGAGCGCATTAGAGCGGGAAAATATCAATTGATTTCTGATTTTGCCAACACTGCAAGCCACAAACTACCGATAATGAATGTACAATTGACCTCATGCGTAGACATAATGTAGAATGGTTGGAACACATTGAATATACTGTCAACTGTTTCTTGAGAAACTCATAAAGGCAATCATTGTAGTCTCAATCAAAATTTATCTTGATATCAATCACCAAAAACTGTATCGAAAACTGCAAGGCCTTATGATCAATTACACCCCGGTGGTCAATCTGCCCCCGCATTTTGGTATTTATGATACAGCAGCATATTTTTTTTTTTTTTTTTTTTTTATTCTTTATTAAAGAGATTTTTAGCCTTAGGCTAGTTCATCTCTAAGATACAGCAGCATTACGGTGAATACTTTTGGGCAGCAGAGAAGGGGCTTATAAAACGCATGCTTTCACACTTACTGCACCAACCAAAACAATCCCATAAAGGGTATTCTGTAAGTTAGCGCTAAATGCAATCATCACATTAGAATAACCAATTAGCTAGAACAAAGATGAAGAGCCAAAGGCTAATCAATTGAAATGTTAAACCAAATGTTGAAACATAAAAAACAGAAAATAAACGTAAATTTTACTACTACTACACTTGATGCACCACTATCGAGGCAAGCTGATCTGGATGAGGTACATTTGATTGATACTAGAATATTGCTCAGCAGGCTTTGCAAGCTGGTAGAAGCGCTAGAAGGCATTTCAAATGGAACCAGATCCAAATGATCGGTCTGAATTTCGAATTTCACGGCAAGCGTTTGGAAGAACGGCTTGTCGCACACACTACATATAATTAAATCACGAGAGATTAATCAGTTATGCTTGGATATTTAAGCGTGCAATATAAATAATTTATCGCTGATAATTTGACACACCAAATAAAATCTATTGCAAGCCTATTAATCTAAATTTTCATTCCTGCAACCTATAGTTTAATAATTTCAAAACAAACAAAGCTCATAAATTGAAATATAAACTCCCGGATGCAGTTCCACATCCATTCATTGCATTGAGCATGTAAAATACTCCATATCCCGCACGTAAATTAAATTTAGCAATCACCCGGTGCAACAAAACATGACTAATTGCTAAACGAAAACGGGGAAAACTCATATTTCGAATTTTATCTGCTTTATGTTTTCGTATCTCACATAGGTAAGGGTGGTTCAACATATCGATTTTGCTCCACCCACTCACTTGACTCTAAACGAAGACATCATATCAAGAAGAGTGGCAACTTTGCCAGAATCTAAGCGACAGATACATTAGATGGATGTAATCTTTGCTATCAAATACGTTCGAAGCATTTACCGTTGAGCGGCAGATGACGTGATTGTACCTGTCTCATAACATTTGTATGAGAAAATGGAAGAGTTGCCAGTCTTCTTGATTTGTTGTCTGCGCTCTGAAGCAGGTCCTGATAATTCTCCCAAAATTTGAGCTCATTTAGTTAACATTCTGATATAATCAATCGACTGCTTTCAGGGCAACACTGCTACTTCATCCATTCCATGGCAAAACAATATATGTAGTGGTTCTCTGAATTCATTTCAAATGACCATTTTTTTTTAATTTTTTTGATCGACCTTCTACGATTATGTTGAAACTTTGCACAGTTGTTCGTTATTGTCCAACATGCCATTTAACATATTTGGTTCCCTTGTTTTGTACACGATTAACATTTGAAAAGGGCTTATGCAAAAATTAAAAATTGAGTTACTTATCGTAAAATATTATTTTTTATTTTGTCATTAGGGTGGTTCGCAAAATAGATTTTTTTCAAAAATGACTTTTTCTTAAATTAACTTTTTAACCACTGAGCCGATTTCAAAGATCATAATATTAAATGAAAGGTAATTAAATATACTTATTAGCGAAATATAATTAAAGCATTTTTTGTTTTTGTTTTTTTTATGGCTTGCATGGTTTGTAGACAGAGAAATTTAGGCTTATCAGCTTTGTGTTTTTTTCGTTATTGAGTTTAATATTTTTTAAGTTATCAAATTTTGGGCTTTCGCTGACATGCAAAAGGACTCTATTTCAATTCTACTCAGTGACTGAGTAGAATTTTATGGTGCTCTTTCTCTTTCTCTCCTGGAAATATTAATCAGTTGTGGATCAAAATGAAACTTACCCTGTCACTGAGTAAACTATCTTTCGAACTGCAACTGAGTAAAATTTCCTTGACAGAAAAGAGAGCGCAATAATGTTCTACTTAGTCACTGAGTAGAACTGAAATAGAGTGATGGCATACACAGGTGTCTGATTTTCTTTTATTTATCATATACTTCACACCAAGTTAACCAATGTTGCCAATAAGCAGATAATGCTGCTCGTCAGATTTTTGTTTTTTTTTTCTTTTTTTTACGTAGACTACGTCTTACGGGAAGGTACTGGGGGTTAATCGAAAATCTAAAATTGCGACCGTCACGAAAAGGCGTCATTTTTTGAACGCTATAAGCTTTGTCATTTATAGATGAAATTAAAATCCGAATACACTAATCGATAGGAAATACCTTTCGTGGTGCAATATAAACTTTTTTTCAATTTTTCATAAAAAAAACTGTTTTAAAAATGGACAAATAAAAAGTGATAATTTTATCACTGTTTTCGTGAAATAAACGTTCTCCCCAAACCCAGTCCTCATAATCAAGTACAATTTGGTTGCACATCGTGCTGCTTGAATCAGAAAAGTTATAAAACAGCGCTGCTAATGTGCTTCAGCTCATATCACATTCGCTGCCAGACTGTTGAGCAGTTCAGTCGATTTGAATTCTCTCTAGTTTCGTTCGTTCGTTCGCAAGTCGAATTAGCTCCGCGTTGTGTAGTGACGCTCTCGCTGACCCAGCCATGGGTAAGAAATCGCGCGGTAACGCGAGTGCCGGTTTACCGGGAAAACAGACTCTCCCAGGAGACGGCGCGACCACCGAGCCAGCCCAGAAGAAGCAGAAGAAAACCCCATTGCCCATCCCGACAGGCGTTGCGGACCCGCAGCCGGGGCCTCCCGGAACTAAACGACCCAGACCTGAAGACAGCAGCGCCACCGTATCAGCAGCAAAAAAGCTACTGAGCAACAATCCGTTCTCCGCCCTGCAGAACGGAGCGCAGCCGCAGTCGGACCCTGAGACGGTGCCGAAAAAAGTTAAGTTGCCACCCTTCTATGTGAAGGGCTTCCCTCCCGGGCTATGGGAGCAGCTGGATTTCTACATTAAGCAGGGCCTTCGCTGCACCATTCAACGGTGCACGGAAGGCTACAAACTGATGGTCCCGGCCGAAAAACACTTCAACGCAGTTCAGGCCCTCTTGGACAGAATGAAGCTGGAGTACTTCTCCCACGACATCGAGGCCACCAAGCCGCTGAAAGTGGTGCTGCGCGGGCTCCACGACATGGACACCACCACCTTAATGGACTAGATTAAGGCGAACGGCCTCAAGCCGGTCGAAGTCCACAAGATGACCCGCAGCAAGGCCATCAAGTATCGTGACCAGCTCTACCTGGTCCATCTGGAGAAGAACTCCACAACCGTGAAGGATCTCCAGACGACACGCACACTGTTCCACATCGTAGTGAAGTGGGAGCGGTATAAACCCACCCACCGTGGCGTCACTCAGTGCTCGAACTGCCTATTGTTCGGGCACGGCACCAGGAATTGCCGCATGGCCAGCCGCTGCATCAAATGCGGCAAAAACCACAAGATCGACAACTGCGACAGCATCGAGGAAGCCACTCCCACATGCGCCAACTGCGGTGCCGCCCACAAGGCCACGAGTAAGGCCTGTCCGAAGCGGGCCGAATACGCCGAGATCCGGAAGAAGGCCTCGTCCAACAGCCAGCCCGGTCGCAAGAAGGTTCCAGAAAACAACGCGCAGAACTTTCCTCCGTTATCACCGGTCCAATCACGGCCAATTCCAGTGTTGCCGCCGCTCCCGCTCAACCAACAGTTGGCTGCCGCTGCAGTACCCGGTCAAGCCTCCGGCCCATCGACGGATCCCCCTGCTCCGGGATTGGCCGGTACAACCGGTGAAGCTACAGACGATTCTCCGCTGTCAACGGATGAGATCGTCACACTGTTGGCCCAGGCCATCATCATCAAGCGCACCTGCGCAACAAGAACACAACAGCTCCAAGCTATCATCTCCTTCGTCGCTAATTATGGACCGTGAACCCATAAAGATCGCCAACTGGAACGCTCGCTCCGTAGGGGCGAAAAACATTGAGCTTGCAGACTTCCTCCGCAAGCACGACATCGACGTGGGCCTTCTCACCGAGACCCACCTCAAGACCGGTGACAGCTTCTGGCTGCCCGACCACAGCATTGTCCGGCTTGATCGCACCAGCTCCAGGGGGGGCGGTGTCGCGGTCATCATCAAGAAAGGCATCAAGTACTGCACCCTACCCCACTACCGCACTTCCATCATCGAGGCCGTCGGCGTTGAGGTGGAAACATCGACCGGAAACGTCCGGTTCATCGTTGTCTACTGCCCCCGGCAATGTATCGTTAGCAATGGTACAGCACAGCAGTTCAAGAACGACCTTGCCATCATAACCCGCACCAATGCCCGCTTCGTAATCGGAGGGGACCTGAACGCCCGGCACGAGGCCTGGCGGAACTACCAGCAGAACCAGAACGGCCGCCTTGCTATTCGACCATTCCCAGCATGGTCTCTATTCCGTCTGGTTTCCGGACGAACCAACCTTCACATCACCGACGGGCAACCCATCGACGCTGGACCTGTTCTTGGCAAACACCAGATTAGCCAAGCCGGTTGCCGTCAACGACCTGAGTTCGGACCACCAACCGGTGCTGACCGAGCTGGGCTACAACGTGGCCCCTGCACCGTGCCAGCGGAAGGACTACCATCGAGTCAACTGGGTCCAGTTTCGACGCGTGGTCGACCGCCACATCGACGACAACCCACCGCTCGACACAGTGGATGACATCGACCGGGCCCTGGAGGGTCTCCATCAAGCCATATCCGTGGCTGACGAAGAGTGCGTTCGACGAGTTCCTGTGAGGGGTAAGTTTCAAGCAATTGATTCCCACACCAAATTCTTGATTCGGCTCAAAAATGTTCGTAGACGCCAGTTTCAGCGGACTGGGGATCTGCAGCGTAAATACGAAATGGTCGATCTGAATCGGCAGATCGCTTCCAGAATGGTCTCAATCCGGAACGAGAGTTTCGGGCGGCTCGTTCAGAACCTGGACGACCGTTCCAGACCATTCTGGAAGGTTGCCAAGGTGCTGAAGTCTCACCCCAAGCCCATTCCACCACTTAGAGTCAATGACGAACGGCTTATCACCAACGAAGAGAAGGCCAATGCAATTGGGGAGCACATTGCCCAGTCGCATTTGCTTGGCTCTACAATCCCAAGTCCACTCGAGAACCAGGTTGTGCAGTGCGTCCAGACGTTAGATGCCTCCCCTTGTGCCGTCCCTCCAGAAGAACGGATTACAGAGGAACAAATTTGCTCAGCGCTGAAACACAGTACGAACATGAAGGCTCCCGGGTTTGACGGAATATTCAACCTAGAGTTGAAAAATCTCAGCGCGAGGGTGCACTCGCTGCTGGCTGCCATCCTCAACAGATGCTTGGAGCTGCACTACTTTCCAAGCACAGATGCTTGGAAAGTAGTGCAGCTCCAAGCATCTGTTGAGGATGGCAGCCAGCAGCGAGTGCACCCTCGCGCTGAGATTTTTCAACTCTAGGTTGAATATTCCGTCAAACCCGGGAGCCTTCCAGAGAAGGTGGCAAAAATCATCCCGATCCGCAAACCTGGGAAAGACCCTTCACTACCGTCAAGCTACAGACCGATTAGCCTGCTCTCAGCGCTGAGCAAGCTGTTCGAAAAATTGATCCTCAGCCGACTAAACAAGT
Organism: Ochlerotatus camptorhynchus; assembly: GCF_037179485.1. Classification (NCBI taxonomy): domain Eukaryota; kingdom Metazoa; phylum Arthropoda; class Insecta; order Diptera; family Culicidae; genus Ochlerotatus; species Ochlerotatus camptorhynchus. The sequence continues at coordinate 2,107,193 of NW_027040672.1, forward strand.
TTGTGGAGGAACATGACATTCTTCTTCCGGAACAGTTCGGGTTCCGTAAGGGGCATTCCACCAATCATCAGCTAGTGCGGGTGATGAATAACATCCGGAGTAACAAAGCTGTATCCAAGTCCACAGCCATGGCCTTGTTAGACGTCGAAAAGGCGTTTGACAATGTCTGGCACGACGGATTTATATACAAGCTTTGTAACTCCAACTTTCCACCATACCTTGTGAAAATCACCCGTAACTATCTCCAGCAAAGGTCGTTCAGGGTGTCGTTGAATAGTTCCCTTTCGGGACAATTTCCGATCCCAGCAGGTGTTCCGCAAGGGAGTCTGCTGGGACCACTGCTTTACAGCATCTACACGTCGGACATCCCTCCTCTAGGAGACGGTTGCGTGTTCTTTCTGTTTGCAGATGACACTGCGATAGCTGTCAAGGGTAGGATGCCTCGTGAAATTACGAACAAGCTCCAACGATGCCTTGACACCTTTACTGATTATGCCACCACGTGGAAAATCAAAATCAACGCCTCGAAAACCCAAGCGATCATGTTCCTTCACAGACAATCATTAAAACTTAAACCGTCTCCCTCCTGTACCGTAATAATGGATGGTACAAGGGTCGAGTGGTCCACTGATGTTACTTATCTCGGGATGTTGTTCGATGAGAAGCTCCTGTTCCGCTCGCACATAGAGAAAACCCTAGTTAAGTGCTCCGCCTTGGTTAGGTGTTTGTATCCGCTCATTTGCCGCAGATCCCGCCTCTCAAGGCAAAACAAACTGGCTGTTTACAAACAGATCATAGCCCCCGCGATCTTCTATGCCGCCCCGGTGTGGGAATCGTGCGCTCAGACCCACAGGAACAAAATCCAGGTTGCACAGAATAGAGTGTTGAGGATGATCCTAGATCGTCCATTCGACACAAGAATAGCAGACCTCCATCAAGAGGCAGAAATTCCCAAAGTAGATTCCAAAATTGATGATATGACAACTCAATTTATTCAAAAATGCAATCTTTCTGAACATGCTTTAATAAGCAATTTGTACATAGTAGGTTAAGTGTATATAGTAGAGTAGGTTAGTTTTAAGCTGTAAATAGTAGTATTAAGTAGTTTCTCTTCAAATTCTAAAAACAAAACAAACCAATCCCACCAAGGTGGTCGACCGTCTAGGACTAATTCTGTAAAACAAATTTTGAATTTTGCCCATACCTAAAGATGAAGAAAGCAATTAAATCACTTAGTAAAAATTTATATGGTAATCGTCCAAGTTAAACTAAAATAAAGATCATTTAAACTAAAAACTAACTGCTTCAGCTCATTTTCGCTTCGAACGGCGGGTAAACAGGTAGCAGCAGCAGCAGCAGCAGCAACAGCAGAAGCAGTAGGAAGGCGATTCCTGTCAAGCGCGCAGAGTTCGAGTTTTGCACCTGCCTACTACTACTACTACTGCCTCAACTCATTTTCGCTTCGGACGGCGGGTAAGCAGGTAGCAGAAGCAGTAGTAGTAGCAGCAGTAGGAAGGCGGTTCCTGTCAAGCGCGCAGAGTTCGAGTTTTGCACCTCGAACTTTGCGCGTCGCTCCCGTCGAGATCATTGGCTGCTGGTACCGGCGTCGCCTCGATGGCGCAAGCGCTCCTTGCCTGAATGATAACTACAAATCTCGATTACTTTTCGGAAGGACATATCAGCTTTTGTAAACAACGCATTTTATCGTCGGTTTCGCATAACTAATAGCTCGCCCCACATACTAACACCGTTAACAGGTTGGGAAAACTTTCCCCTATCTGATGGTAGTACTAGCATGCGTGGGCGAGCTACCAGTTACGCCAAATCGACGATCAAATGCGTTGTTTACAAAAGCTGATACGGTCCTTCGAAAAATTAATCGAGAAATACTTCTTGGGCTGTGAACCAATGGATCATTGAAGATGCTGATATTTTACATTGGTTCGTCCGTATACAATAGCGCCAAATGAAAGCTGTGGTGGTTTCAAAACTCAGCCATCTAAAATGATCCATTGACGAGTTACATTTAACTCGTGGTTTAACGTGACATTTCGTAAGTTATTTTCAATGTTCGAAAATGCCGGAAATTGATCAGTTTTCAAACAGAAGTCAGCCACGGTTACCTAAATTTAACTTCTAGTCGGTCCGAAATAACTACGCTCGTATAGCAGGGTTATTCGATAACTCATCTGTCACTTTTAACCACTCGCCCATTGCGACACAGCCTTGGAAGTAAAATTAGGGCCATCCATAAATTACGTATATTTTTGACCAATTAACCCCTCTTCGTCGGAGCGTGTTTTGCAATACACCTAATACATGGAAGGTCCCAACTTCTGAAACCCCCCTCCTCCCTCAACTACTACGTTATTAATGAAAGTTCCCTAATCATTGAGCAACACTGAAAATCAGCAGCTCACACCACACAAAATGGGTTGGACATTTATGCGAAATTTCGGTATTGCTCATGAATATTTGGCGATCAGAACATTTTAGCTTGAAATCCCTCCATTTAATTATCAGTACATCTTTAATCTATTGATTGAATTAAAAAAAATCTTGATATGGTTTTTTAAGATTTCGTGCGTTTTGTGAACGCACATTCATTCACCCCTATGCTGTATTCCGTTTCGAACGAAATTCTCACACAAGAAAATATTATGATTATTTTGCATAAGAAAACGGGAACGGGGTGTTTCTGTGGTGATAAGAAGGATTTTCCTACACAGATTGCAGTTTTCTGTTCCAAGCACTGAAATTATCAGACAGTTCCTCTATTTATGCTTTTAGATTAGCTATGAAAGTCCCTCCTACTTGGAAAATTATGCTATAGAACGGTTTATACAACCCCAGTTTTTTTTTTTTTTTTTTTACTGATAGGGTGAGGCATAGCCAGCCATTCAACTGCATAATTCTTCAAGTAGGAGGGACTTGCAATGCTTATCTCTTAGCATAAATGGAGGCGAACCAGCCCAGGCTGAAAGCCTCCCTAATAAAGATAAATCAATCAATCAATCTTAGCATAAATAGAGGTACCCCCAAGTAACCCTAGGCTCGTTATTTCGCCTTTTTGGCTATATACAGCTGAACAACGACTAGACCAGTGTTTGTAAGTTCTGATGACGCCCGTATATAGCCAAAAAAGCGAAATAACGTGCCTATGGTTACTTGGGCCGTCGAGTTTTTTCAGTGCTAGGTTCTGAAATTCGAAAGTGAGCGTTCAAAAGGGCCTACTTGTAATGTTCGATTCTCTTCGTCGATTTTCTGTTTAAATTGCTACAGCTAAGCAAAACAATTCAATCTGAACATTTCATTAGGTCCTAAGTAACACTGACAAGATTCTCTTCTTCGACTTTCTCCTTGAATCCACTCGGCCCAGGTATTTTCAGCACACATATCGATAAAAGAAGATTTTATCTCGCATCTAATACAACAAACACAACAAGAAACGATTCTGTGCTCAAGCTATTAAGGCTGTGTTCCATTTGGTGAATGTTTACTTAAATTTGACTGATGAAAAATTTTCAAATAAACCTGCTTATCCAGCAGACTTATTTCTGACAGACAAGGAATCAAGTGTGACAGACGCTTTCTCGAAAATCGGCCGATCAACAATAGGGATTTTCGAACATCTTAATTTATTTTCGAAGTGTCAAATCTAAGTGAAAATTTTCCAAATGGAACACAGCCAACAATCACAGGAACAGTCGGTAGATAAAAGATGTACCGAGAACTTATTGGATGGTTTCATGGCTAATTGATATCCCGATCAACTATGAAATGTTGCATAACATTGGTGCAAAATGGTGCACTTCGTTTAGCGTTTTGAAGTTGAATCACTGAGGAAACCTTATTTCTGATCATTCTCATTACCACATCAAAATTTCAAGAGTACAGATATCAGCTCTCACAAAACTTATAACAAAGATACTGGAACTTCACGTTTGTTGCAGTCCAGTACACAAGAAGTTTCAATTTCATGAGTGATGTCACAACCGTCCAAGATTTATGTCCCAGAAATCTTGAAGTGATAGGGAATATCAGCTATCATGACAGTCATTGTTGGACGCTTCAATGAATCACCTGAAGAAAGCCTAACTCATATCTGATTGTTATTTAGGAACCAAATGAAATAGAATATGTATTCGCATTTTTATGAAGTCCTGAATTTAACCAAGAAATCCAAAATATGTACATAGGACCGAAATCATAGGTTACTTCTACTGTATTTTAAATCAATATCTAGAAAAACGCACGAGAATTTCACTAAACAGCTTAACGTAGTCTACGTCAACCATGCGGTCGTGTCTTGTACACAACCCCACCAATTTTTTTTTTGCATCCTTAAGCCCTCTAAAATATTGTGTCAAAATGCCAATTCGATACAAAAAATCGTTACAAAGATAAAGCGAGAATTAGGGACCTTGTCCAACGCACTTAAATGTAAGCTCAAATCTTTTAACGCGTTTTTCTGGAATCCGTATATTTTGTCTTGCGAGACAGGGATCTCGGAGACTATTCGATAAATTTAGCTTATTCTTCTGTCCGTGATGTAAAAATGAATAACAGGGAATACTCAAAATAACTAGGATAGGCAAATTTTTGGTCAAATTTTGGTTTGGAGTGTTGTAACTTCGTCAAATATAGTCCGATTTTAATTCTTCCAAAAACATTCGATTGCAAAACTAATAAAGTGTGTAGCCACGAATATAATCAGCTACTACCGGATATATTCCGGGTTTCAAGTGGGCTTGTGATGAGATTTTCTTTGGATGCCAAGAAGATATTTTTAATGCATATACAACCGTTTTTAAAGCAAAGAACTAAGCCAAGAACTAAAATCGGCTTATAATCAACCGAGATATGGCCATTTCCCTGGAATCGGTTCTGAATGCGGTCAGATCTTTTAATCACTGAAAACATACCGGGCGACAGCTCATTCTTCATATTGTTTCATGAATCGGCTTTCCACCAACTTTAAATTAAACCCTGCGCTTTGATCAGATAGCGTATAGGGCGTCGTTGTGCCAATTTGGTCGTGGTACATTTCGAGTATGAGAGAGTGAAGTGCCTGATTAAAATGCAAGTACTTTCGATGATTACGTTGTTACAGTGAAGATATATACCCATATTCTCGTTTACATCTGGACGTGTTTGTCATACAGAAACATTTTTATTTGATTTTGTGTGGTGGATGGGTTTCGGGCGTGGACGGGCATGTGGGTGATAATATTAAGCTTACGTTAGGATAACGGTGAAAAATTGAGAAATGTATCGCTTCAGTTTGAGAAGCACTTCACTTCGCAACCGATGAACCATTCTGACGGCCCACATTACCGTGTGTTGGCAGGGTCCAATATTGGACAGTTTAATGTTTATAAAGTACCATCAGTTAAAACTGTATTTTGAGTTTATCTCTATACATTCTTAGGTGTTTCTTAGAAGATTATCATGTTGGTGTACGCTGATTCAAAAAGGAAATGGTATTAACATTGAGCTGTCCATAATTGGGCGTTGTTGAACATGTGGTATTTGCACAATATTTCATGTGAGTACCAAAGTAACCATATAATCACAAAATAACTTTTAATGTAGGTTCAGAGTGAGAAAATGTCACTGAGATATGGTTAGTTGGGTATTCAGATGACTATTACTTTAAAAACTAATCCTGGTTGTATCTCTTTTTCGTTTGCATATAACACTGTTTAATATTACTAACCGCACCGAGCCTTCATTCCAGGTGTTGAGCGAACCTGAAGAAGAAGAAGATGACCATGAACCCCTTCTCGGAATGAGTGTATTGTTGACGGACCTGGCCTACGATTCAAGATTGGTTTCTGTAATGATAAGTATCACGATCTTCATCGAAATGTAAGTATTATTGACAATAATCATAACAATCAACTCGTATATACATTGAAATACATTTTAAAAGGGAAGGGACGGTCCAACAGGGCACCCGATTGAAGCGATTTGGACGGGGAAAGTGGGAATGCCAACTCCCTGTTGATAACATTTCGTGGATAAAGGGCGGGCTCTTCTCCCCACTCATTGGGGCATCTTCCTGTTTGGGGGCTTGTCTTTTTGACCAATTGGCTAATCAAGTTGCTGGAAGGAGATTCTTTATTGTTCCGTAGACGCGTATAGGCGACTTTGCCTATCGATCTACCCAATCCGTTTTTGGCCCTTCATACAGTGACATTTTGAGGACAATCAGAGGTTATTAAGCTTGATCAAGATAAACAGAGCAGAGAGCCTACTGCTGTCGGACTTAGTTTCCGTACTACAATGGGTGGTAAACCACTATCATCACATCATCATATCATCCATCAACTTTAAATTAATCATTGACCACATTGACTTCTCTTGGAGCCACGGGAACATGTAGCCGGGACAATTGCATTTTTACACCAAAACATGCCGTGTGATAGCTCTTTCTTTATGGTTGGTTGCCGAAAATGCACGAAAGAAATTCAATTTTTTTTTTTTTTTTCAAACCCATTAACAGGTGTCCCCTCTTAATAGGCTAAAAGTCTCTCTCAGTCTTGTAAGCGGTCACGGTAGTCGACACATTTTCTGTGATAATTGACTGCCTTTGCCTCCGACACTTGCAAAACAAGCTATCATAGTACAGTACCAAACTAAAATGTCATATGAAAGGCTCTGTCATACGACACTGTCGCCGAAGACCGTCACGAATGTATGTTTTTTAGTTTTACTCATAATAAGAGCTGCTGATGGTGTGCTTGTGTGAATTCTGAAAATAGCAAGCAATGATGTCCTAGTAATAATACTTCTGATCAGAAATGGTTTGATTTACACCAAATTGAGGAATTACAACGAAATCACACATGTCATATGATAGCTATTTTGATAATTTTCTTTTAGCTCGAATGTTATTCTACCGCTCGTGTTGTGTGAGAGAGACGACGGTAGAGCATGAGTGTTCGAATACAAAAAGACTGTCGCGCACGACAACGAAGCGAGTGTAGTAAAAAACGTCAACTGTTTCAACCCCTGGTCTCTCTAAAAAAGCAAAACAAATTAACAAATATTGTCAATGGGATTCAAAGACAATAATTAAATGTATACGTTATAATAAAATTTAAAACTACAACAAACCAGTCGAGATAGTTTTTTGACTGGGTCATGAATTGCAACTCTCACTAGGGTGAAAAACAACACAGTACAGATGAGTCTAACCCTGGTGGAAAATCAACCAACTGCCAACAAACATTTCCGTTCAGTGTTTACTGAGTGGAAAGTGCAGTTGCAGCTCACGGACATCCAGCAGTGGAATAAGTTTCATTTCGATTTTCCTCTACTAGCCCTTTGAAGGTGTTTGTATCAACCTAATGAAAACATATAGCGAGTTAAGTAAACAAATTCGTTCATTTCGCATGAAAGCTCTTCGAAGTTTAGAAATAAAAAATAAAAAATGGTTGCTAGAAATCGCACTGTGCCATGGAAATCAAGTTGATTCCAAGTATATTATGTGTTCGGGTCTACCTTTGAGTGATATTGAGTGCAAAATTTGTTTCCCAGTACCGAAACGTACACAATAAACCAAATCTGGGCCTCAACCATGAGTCTAACGAACCACACAACCAAATTTTCTCCAAACTGTGCGGTTGGGTGAGTCGAAAGAAAAGGAAGTAAGTAGGAGCTCGCAGCAGGCCTTGCTTACCGAGAGTTTATATTTTTAGCTAGCGGTTCATCTACATGCGGCTGGGTGGAAAATTGTGCCACTTTCTGGTGTACCGCATAAGAGACATCCAGGACGGGTCCTTCACAGGTGTAGAAAATGTTTCCACTCGAGGGAATAATGGCGAAGGCATCATCTTCAGTGTGAGGATACAGGAGGAGTTGTGAAGCAAGGGGAACTGTCAGCGGTTGCGATTTATGCGAACTTCGGAATGATTTATTGTGTGAAATATTAGTTTGTCTGTGCTGAAATGCTTTATTTTACTATTTGGGAAAATGAGATCTCTTAGAATTTTTCGTTATCCCTCAACCCACATTATTGGAGGTCGAAGCGTGCCCTGCTTCTAAACGGGCGCGAAAAATTTCCGGTTGTCAAACGTCTATGTATCGCAGGCTGCGACGTTTCAAAAAAAAATCTATCGCATCATGCACGCTCAAACGAGAAAATTAGAAATATGACTAATGTAGTTCACCCTGACAAGAGCAAACACTTGATTTACCATGTTGCCTTGTACAATTTGTTTCATTTTATCAACAGCAAGTTAAATTCCCAGATGAATTTCAGGAAGTATTTTGTTTGAATTAGTTGAACAGTTCCTTCGCAAATTAATTCATATACAAACAGAGTAGTATTTTCTGAAGAATTAAAACTTGGCTCTCTATTTATCTGTCTGCTGTTGCGGTTTAAGGAAAGTTATCCGGTAGCATCTGGCACAAGTCAGCTGGATTTTCAGTTGATGCAACTTTTCTTCCATTCCTTGGATTAAACTCGTGAAACTTTGTGTGTTATTCAAATAAAAGTGCGAAACAAAGTGTGCTAACTTGGTCCAATAAAACAACATTTGCACAATGCCTACATTCACATTTACCAGGTTTCAAACTGTGTTTTAATTTAAAAATTCTATGTTTTCATGCACTGCAATACATTGTAAAAGGTTATAGATTCGCTTCTATGACAGCATTATAGAATGGTTACTGTGTGCGTGCCAAATTCCATGGCCAACATAGATTGCAGATTCTCTACAGCAAGCATAAAAACTTGACAACACCATTGATGGTGCCACTTGACCAGTTACGATCTCTGACCACTCATCAGACAAAAGTGCCACTTTTCACTCATGGGTTACTATCACATTTTCCGGTAGAGATAGGAAAGGATTCAGTAAGGCTAACTATCCTGCTAACAGCTCAAATACCATGGCTCTTTTTTTCCACTAGCTTTCTACGCTTCAAAGGAACCGTAAATATCTTCCATCACGTACGAAATAAATATGGTACACCGTTCGAAAAATTCATGTAAATTTCTGCGATATATAGCGCACATAAAATTAACACTAGAATTGGCATAAGTTCACGCGATATTTCGTGTTAATTTCAGCGCAATATCGCATAAATTAGCAATATTGTATGCAAGCTTGTAAACGATTTCGCTGTTTATGCCAAGGAAAGCTCGAAATTAAACGAAGGGAGATTTTACGCGATAGTTAAAATCCAGATTTTTTTTCTGTGTAGAGTTAGTGTATATTCGGCATATAATGTCATGCACAAAAATTCATCTACATAGAAAAACAAAAAGTTGTCGGTATAAAATTAATTTCGTCTCCACAAACCAGCTAACGTTTGACTCCAGTGTTCCTTCTCGATGACAAAAGAGCAAACAAAACCGTCGAGGAAGATCAGGAGAAAGTTTACGCCCGACTAGGAGGCGCCCAATATTCAACAGAAAGCATAAAAATAATCGCTCTCTCCTTCCAGCTAAGCAAGATAGTCGTTGGGTTTATCCGTCCCCAGCTTAATTGCTCGTTTTCCAGAGCAATCTATTTTGCTTGGTGATGTCATCTGCACGGCTGATTTACCATCAAAGCACTCCGTTTATCGTTTTAGCTAATGGACAACGTCATTGCGCAGTAGGCGGGTTGTGGCAATAATTTATTATGGTCACTTTAACACTCTTGCGTTATTCGTGACTTGTCCGGGTATGAGATTTGAACTCGTGACTTTGGCGTGAGAGGCATGTTTGTTAACCACTTCGCCGGGGCCGTCCTCCGGCAATTATTGTTGACACGGATAAGAGACCGAAATTCAGTCAGACACTGGAATGTGAAATTTGTATTCAATGCTGGAGTCGGCTGTTGATTTGCTGGATCGGTGTCACTATTTTGCTATTATGTGGGTTTGTTTATTATTGCTTATCTACAATTTCTAATGAAATTAGACTTAATTTTCAATTATGTTTATTAAGAGTAGATAATACCCAATCTTGTCAAGAACAATTCTTACGTGACTGGACAGCCGATTGACATAACTGTGAACCGTTGTGTTTAGCTGGGATTAGCAGGAATAAATAGTTTTTAATCATTAATATAAGATAAACAGTTTCTTCGAGAAGTTCCTCAATTTATTTGAGCCAATATTTTGATGTAAGAGAAATAAGGAGTAAACATACGATTAAGGTAACGTTTATTGCGTAAGATTGCACTTTAGGGAGATAAGGTCTCATTTTTGATTTGACATCAAAAAGCTCAGCTCCATAAAATTTACCAAATTGGTGACTATCAGCCAAATTGTTCACCGTAGTACTTCCGCTATTTGGTGTTGCTGGGGCGTTGAATAGGACACACAAAGCATGGCTACTATTTCACACTGCAAAATACAGTGTTGCCTACAGAGCAGCTGCTGGATCATGTCATAAGTTAACCAATCTCTTAAATAATTAATAACTTTTTCCTGTCTCGTTTTACATAGAAACAATCTTCAGCAAAGTTGTAGTTGAGAAAATTTCAAAACTGTTTCGCAGCTCAATATGGAAAAAGAGTAGAAGGCAATGAACAAAAAGTTGAAATTTCCCATAGTAATTTACATGTAAACTTCAAATGGCTTGTGTGAAGTCTGTTTCTAACCATATGTGTTGTAACTTTGAGAGGCTAATCAGGACCCGATTTGAAACCATTTAAGCACTGTGGAGCGAAAAAGTCAAAATTTGCATCTGTCCAGTGCGATATCCTACGCAGGTGTGGAAACTGCCTTCCTGCACATTCGGTTGCCGTCAATGGATGGCAATCGATGTCCGTCGGTGATTGGCACTAGATTGCGGAACAGAGACCGACGTTAAATAAAGGAAAGAAGTACTACGGTATGAGCTATAGGTAACGTGCATGCAAAGAAAACCAAGGCATTGTATGCCCAGGTGAAACGGGAACCTTATTTGTACGATGGTGCAAACATTATCACGCATTCGGTTAAACACATTTTCGAAGACACTTTGTACCTAAAACTAATGATTTAGGCACAATCAATTTATTCCCCCTAAAATTTTGTGAACCACTGTGCACTGTGCACTATTCTACCACTGATAAAAATTCGAATGTCTGGGTATTGAGTCTGGTAACTACTGTAACTTAGATACAAACCTGTAATTAATGTTTTAAGTTATTCGCAACAAGAGAAGATTCCACCATTTGCAGCATGGGTGCGGTCGATTATGCTGGTACCCGCTTTCCGCGGTGACAATGCACATCATGATCTTCTCAAACTTTCCATTGACAGATGTGGTGACAGTAAAGACAAAAACAAGTACGACTTTCACACGAGTATGCTTTTATCTCCTCCCATAACGTCATGACGCCAACATCTCCGGCTTGTTTGAAAAATACAACCCACCTTTTCCACCCAATGTTTGTTTTTCGACATCAAATTGAGCTTTCTCGTTTGTACGGTAAACGCAAAATACTCAATAATTACTATAAAGTACACACTAATGACTACAAAGTATGCAATTTTGAGGGAAAATGAGACTACCAATTGAAAGAGTAATTTTTAAACCCATTTATGACTAATTGTCACTCTCATTCCTATTGTAAAAATTACTCATTTATGGGTAAAATCTTACTCTTTGAATAGGTAGTCCCATTTCTTTTAAAAATTGCACACATTATATTCATTATTGAGTATTTTTCGGCTACCGTGTGCGGTCAGAGTTGCAGGAAAAGTGCGAATAAACGGGGAAGAAGACATTTCCGGCATACGATACACTGTCGCGCTTTCGCCGTCGTTTGGTCGTGGCTGTTGTTTTTGTCTACCATCAATTTTGTGCAGTATTTCAAGTGACGATGACGACGACTATCCTTTTTTGCGGGCATGATGACACCAACAACAACGTAGCAGGCTGATGCTACACAAAACAGCACAAGCTTGCTACGTTCGAGGAGGTTGAGCCGCGATACACTCAGAGTGGGTAAAAGGAAAGGATTGTCATTTTCACTTCGTGGAGCATGAAAATGGGCTAAATGCGTGTTGATGTATCACAATTTGGTGGTTGATAGGAGTGATGGAAGCGGAACAAACAGTGAAACTTATCGTTTTCATCTTTTGATACATTTTATGCCGTTTAATATTTGAAAGAGGCAATTTGGTATGGTATTTTTTAACTTCATTATTTAAGAATTTTCAAAAAATATTAATACATGTAAAAGATAGAGGTTTTGTTTGTTTGTTCTATGGATACTTCAAATATCATAAATTATTTCGATATATTCAGCCAAGTTGCACCGCCTCATGAACATTTCCAATTATGTCACAAAAGAACAGTATTCTTCTAAGAATACTGTTCTTTTGTGACCAGGGATGCCAAATATGAAAACATATCTTCATTTTGAAGACATTTGAAATCCTCCCGCCGACAATTCGACGACACTTGAACAATTGACAAATGAAGAATTTTGCTACAGAAACGATGATTTTGACTTCATATTTAATACTCCTTTTTGAAAACTATTGAATATGAAAAATGTAATCAAAATTAGATTTCACTGAACTTTTCGGTCATCTGGATATCTTTTGAATACTTTTTGATCATGCGTCTAGGACGAATATCATCATTTGATTTTTTTAAGGGTTGATGGTCTTCAGAATAATACTAGGGTTAACGCACCAGTTTTGGCCAAAGGTTCATATTTTGGTCGTGCCTCACCGATTGAGTCACAATTTTCGTGCGTTTAGACGGCGATATGTATATGTATTCATCGGGGTGAATATGGTTTGCATGTTTGGCATACACAGTTGTACACACTGCTCATTTGTTAATAACTTTTCACTCAGTTGTTGAAATTTGTTTTTATTTAAAGTAATTGATAGATTAGGATCATAGTTTACTATAGATATGCAAAGAGTAGGTAAATCATAACATTTGCATCAATGCTAATGATTTTTTACACTTAAAGTACGAGATGTGCAGCGAGCATTTCTCACTTCATTTTTACAACGCAAAAAAAAATACAGTTCATTACTAGAATTTAAATCTACTTGTTTTTACGTATCTATAACAAGCTTAAACTCTATTCTATCTACTGCTTAAAAAAGAACTATATTACGTCAACTGTGTGCGAAGTTATTAGCAAATGAGTATTTCCCAACTAACAAGTTTTGCTGCAAATTAGCTAATACAGCCAACAATTGCCTTAAAAAGCTAATTATTGCCTGTATAAGCTAGTCTACAGTTAAAATTGTTTATTGGGTTGGTGTGTACAACTGTGTATGCCAAGTATGATGATTTAAATCAACAATCTTAACAGAACTCAAGACCTCGAAAAAAAATTGAAAATCGCCGACACATGGCAAAAATAGGATCATGGCGAAGACTACAAATCAAGAAGACTGGCAACTCTGCCAAAAATCAGGAGACAGTAACGGCAACGCCTCTTCTGAGCAAAAGTGGAACCTGTGTATGATGGTGTGTATTAATTCACGAGTGCATTCACACACATAGGTAGAAATAATTAGCTGTCAATTATTGGGTTTGTTATGATTGTCGTAAAAAGTGAAACGTTTCTTTCTTTGCTTTATGCTGACAACGAGTTATTTTTTTTTTTTTTTTTTTTTTGTGTGTTATAGTCACTTTAACACTCTTGGGTCATTCGCGACTTGTCCGGGGGTGAGATTTGAACTCGTGACTTTGGCGTGAGAGGTATGGATGTTAACCACTACGCCGGGGTCGCCCCCCACAACGAGTTAAAAATCCAGCTGAAACTGAACAGATGCGTATGTAAATTTTTTTTGAAAATTAAAACTATGGCAAAGATTCCATTCACAATGATGATGGGACCTTCCTCGATCATTAATTTGCTATCTCAGAATTATCTTCCACTTTTCCTAAGCCCTTTAGTGATGCATTTATGGGCATTCGTATGGTGCATTAGTAAAATACATGCCCGTTCCGCATGGCTTTGGCACTTGGCCACAACGGGGGGAGTTAAGTTGTGACGCTCGGCAACTTGGCACAGTACTCACTGGCCAATCCGACACTGTTGTTATCATTCTATGGAAGGGGTTGGTCGATTCCAACATTTGTTAAAGCATACAGAGGATCGCTATTCGGTGGTTTCATGTTCTGACAGCATCTATATATGGAAATATATTCTTTATCAATACGTACCGTTTGGGATTGTATTCCTTCAACCTTTCATTTTCATTTTCTCCAACATTAGATCATGCTACGCCTTCCGTTGGATCGTGACGCAGGTACCGGATATTTCTTCTTTTCGAATCCATGAATTTTCAGCAGCTTTAGAATGACGGTGCCAATTCCTTATATTTGATTGCTTCCAACAAGCAAAGTAAACAATATTTCGGTTCATCGTACACAAGTAACAGTTACTTTCACTAGGTATCGATCCGAGTTTCAATCCTCTACTTGATCCAACATGACAAGTTTTTCGGTTTGGAGTTGGAAAACAACCGGCTTGCTGTGATTAGGATACAAATTGCCGTGAAATTGTGTAGAGCATAATAAAAAAAACGAGTAGGGTTAACTATCCCATTTCCGGCCTATTAAGCACAACCCGCACTTAGTATTTCTTAATATAGCGTAGTTTAGCACCAAACGGAATGTTATTATTACTGATGGCTTCCAAATGTATTCACCATTCCATATGTACCGTTAGATTTGATAAAGAGAAACCAATCGTTGAGATATTGTCAAAAGTCTAACACTACTTTTTGACGCTAATCTCGGCCTACGGATTCTAAACTCGGCCTAACATTTAAGAGATGAACTAGCCTATGGCTAAAAATCTCTTTAATATAGAAAAAAAAAAACTCGGCCTAACGCATTGAAACGCTATTGAAACACCAATGAATTCACTTCGGCCTATCGGATGAAGATAAAAAATGATTCGGTCGGAGCGCTTCTTTTGTTTTTGGGAATAATGGGTGCAAACCTTCATATCACACGTTATTATTGACTTCTTTCCGTAGCTTATAAACTAAAGTATCGTACCAAACGCATGATTGATTTGTTAACTCTGAAATCATGGATTTATTTGAAGTTTTCTGCTCGATAGGCCCAAAATGGGTGATTAAGCCGAAGTAGTTCTCTACCCTACCGTGTCACTGTTAATGAGCAGTCTCACTAACACTTGTGCTTCAAAGTTCCACCTTTGATTGTCAGAGGCGCTGTTATCAGTGACGTTTGACATTTGTATGGGAGAAGGGAACAGTTGTCAGTCTTCTTGATTTGTAGACTTCGATCATGGTCAATATAGGAACGATTCCCCTTGAATTCTTGAAAAAATATATAAACATGGGATTTTAGTGATTTTCTATCGAGATATTTTAAATACATACTGACCAACCTGACATCTTAGCGGCGCCGGTGGTGTAGTGGTACTGAGTTCCAATGCTACTAACGCCATGGAGACTGGACCCAACCCAAGGTGTGATCAGAGATTTTATACTTTAGAAAATCCCGGTGGCGCCGACTGGGATTGAACCCAGACCTGCATCACCGGCACCGCTGTAAATTGTTTTAGATTAGTTAAATTAACTCTAATACCTTGATCGAACTAAGAGCTGTAACGTGTTATGTTATAAGTTGATTTTAAGATACCAGACAATTGTGATACATTATTCTAAAGAGCCTAAACATTGTATAAAAGTTATCTCATTTTCAACATCTTTGAAAATGTATTAGATTTAATGATTTCTTATGAAATATTTCGATAGTCCTCAGCTGACTCATCATTTTGAGTCCCTTGGGGGCATATTTAGTAAGAATTGAAAAAATGTATAGCCTACCCTACAAAACTTAACTCAACATAACGTTCTAGATCTAGAGTAAAAAATCCAGTCACGCCATTTTTGAAGATCACACTTGAATTTTATTTTTTTTTTAATTTGACGTTTCAGAAAATACGTTTCAATAACATGATGGCATATCACGTGCCCATATTGCCCATAGAGGCTATTTTCCTGAGTGCTTTGTTCATTACATGCAGCTCGGTCGGTCGGTGTAGCAAATTAAATTTGATAATGTCTGGAGTTAAGGACAGGAACACGTTCGTTTTGACTTTCAAAAAAAAATGCGGAACCGTCATTGGGTAAAATTTCCAATATCTTCAAGATGCTGGATGAGAATGCTGCTGAAATGGAAGCAAGCTGTTGGATATCGGAGGAGAAAGCCCGATTTATCAAGTTTATTGTTTCAGTTCCAATTTCTTTAAGGTAGATTTTACGGAACTTTGTTAGAATTAAGCTATAATAGTATAAAAACAGACAAATGTTCAGAAAAATGCTTTTTGGGATAGTCTAGGACGTACAAATTATTCTGTGTTTAGTCCTTTATCTTTAGAAGATCAACAAAGACTCAAAAGAGATGGTCTGCAAAGAAGTTTTCAAAAATGCTCGTAAATCCCAACACATCGTATGAAATCAAGAACAGCAAATATGTGGTATAATAAGATCATAAACCATACTTAAGAATTGATCTTGAACTACAACATGCTCAAAAAAGTTTTTCTCGATGTTCCATCATTATGTATGACTCCAGAGAGCATTGTAAGAGTTCATTACATCAGATAGAGGATATATTTATGATAACAAAATATCTAAGATTTTCCAAATCATCCTGGAGTTCAGGTCTTGATGCTCTACAGACTTAAAGAGATGTACGATGCTCCGGCTAAATTTTAGCATCCGTAGAGCCCCGTTGAAATGACAAGATGATGGTTTATGATAATTAGTGATCTGTTTTTCAACATTGCGAAGAGATACTTTTCTTTTGACATACATGTAAACAATATCAATAAATCATATTCAGAATTATCATGAAATTATTTTCAATGTGAAAGGGGGTGTCATTAATTTAAAAAAAAAAATCAATAGGGAAACGCTCCTATAGTTGCGGTACATTAGAAGCGTTAGGTTCCTATAGTTGTGCATAAAGACTCAATGCACAACTATAGGAACCTAACGCTTCTAACGTACCGAAACTATAGGAGCGTTTACCCTACCAGAATTACGTTCATGAAAATGTGTTCATTGCATTCTACTTACCTACCGAAACATAGAGAACTCATTTTCATTGACAGAATTCTAGTTTTAAACAAAAAACTGTTTCTGATTTTCCAAAAACTAATGACCCCATTCCACTAAGACTTACTAGTAAATTCCCTAGCTTCGATCTATGAAATAACCTTGGGATTAGCTTTGGAATTCCTTAAAATTTTTCTTAATAATTACCTTGGAATCCTTCTTAAAATTCCTTTACAACTACATGTTTCAATAGTTAAATTCCTTTGAAATTATTTTCATTTTTTTAACTAATAATGTTCATCCAAAATTCTTTGGAATTATCATCGGAAATCCCTTGGAATTTCCTTCTGAATTTTTCTGAAATATAAATCTTAAAGTCTCTTCTGAATAACAGAGGAATTCAATCCAGAACTTTCTATCCTCACCCTCTTGGAATTCAACTCATTATTTCTTAGAACTATACATCAAAATTATCTTGCAATTATGGATAGAGCTTCTTAAGAATATTACCATTGATTTTTAAGGAATCGACCACAACATTTTCTTTGAATTATAAAATACTGTTGGAGCAGGTTCGTGATTTCTGTTAACGGGAAAATCAAATGTGCACTGTAATTATGCTGAGTGGAGGTGTGAGCATCGGATAACACTCCAGTTGATTATTGCAACGAACTTTTAGGTTTGCGACCACCACTAGGAGTCACTTCTTCTTTTTAAAGGAAACACCTTGCAACCTTGGATTATAAATTATTAAGTATTAAATTGGGATACACTTTAGGTCTGGTTTTCTTTTTTATATCTCTGTTTGGATTAATGAATTACTAAACATTCAATTAACTCTTAACCTAATTTGCTACTACTACTAACGTAATTAATTTTTATTCTACTTATTTCCAGTACTACTACATTTCTTCTTTCCTTTATTTAACGTCGGTCTCTGTTCCGCAATCTAGTGCCAATCACCGACGGACATCGATTACCATCCATTGACGGCAATCGAATGTGCAGGAAGGCAGCTTCCACACCTGCGTAGGATATCGCACCCATTCAAACACACATGGGCCGGGACCAACGGCTTTACTTCCCTTCCGAAGGAAGACGTGACCAGAGATTTTTATGCCTCCGAAAAATCCCACCGACCTCGACTGGGATTGAACCCAGACCCATCGGGGTGTTATAAAGCAGTCACGCTTACCACTACACCACCGGCGCCAGCTACCACTGCATTTGTATAGCACTCATTTGTAGTACCAGAATGGTGGGTTTGGCGCGAATCAAAAATTAAATTTAGAAACTGGTTGAGAACAAACAAATACTTTAAGCCTTTTTAAATTTCCCCTACAATTTCATAGAAAATGATTAAATTGTCAAATCCCGGAAAGTTCTTACAAGTTCCAAAGCCTAGAAAATTTGTCAGGAGGGAAATCTGGGATCTTGAATTTTTTCCAAATCCCACATTTTGAATATTCCCTCAGTCCCGGATTGATTTGTTCTTATGTCGAAAACAGTCTTGAAATTTTTTTTAAATCCCAAATATACTGAATACTTTCATTTTCTTATATATATTAACAACCGGGAAATTGTTGAGGTTTGCACCGGGAAAATTTAAAATTCACTGGCCACCCTCGATATTTTTAAGAAGATCTGCGTTTTGTAAATCACTGGTCTTTGATGTTTTGGATTGCATTTCTCAATGCACAACTTTACCCAAGAAACCATAGGACGCTCAATTGAAAAGATAGAATGAAGTGCCTTCTAGCGGCGCACAGTGGGATGAAATTAAAAATACTGGTACATGGATATGGACACGAAACTATTAAGTGTAGCATTTTGATGTCTTTTAGAATATTTCTTTATTTTTTGAGAACTTTTATTGAGAAGTGAATAATTTTACTAAGGGGGGTATACACTAAGATAAAAAAAAATAACTTTTTTATGTCTTGTTGAAACTGATGAACATCTATGGAAACATTGTAGATGAAGGCATTTTAAAAAACTTTATCCAAAACGTCAATTTTCTATCTCTCAAGTGGATGAAGTTAAAGGGTGAAAATGGAGTACTAACGCTAGTACCACCTTTAAAACTTTTTCACCATAACTTTTTAGTTTGAATTTTTCAATTTTTTCAATGTTCTACAAAGTTGTTAGTGCTCTAAAAATGCACATTTTCTCTTTAAGAAGCAAATCGCTATATCTTCATGTAAAGGATTTTTATACGTATTTATAATTTTTCAATACTAACTTTAAAGGGGTGTATCTTGCAGGTTAGCAGGTATTAGCAGCTAAGCTCGACGTAATTTCGTTCGGAAACTTATACCCTACTATTACATAAACAAATCATATGGGATTCAAAGGGATGCCTAATGAATTTCCTAATATAGTACCTCATACGTTTTCCTGTTTTCATGACAATTTTTCCAAGTATGTACATTAGAGTGGATTGTACCTTCGATAAAGTTGTTTGGTATAGTATTCTCAATCTAAGTCCGAGTTTTGATGAAATTTGAGCAATATTTGGATTTTTGGTAAGCAAATAAATAGGATCGGTCCGTTTCCCATACAAAATTTAAAATTCTCCCGCAAATCGAGAAATGGGAAACCTACTCTAATGTAAACACTTGGAAAAATGGTCGTGAAAACAGCAAAACGTAACAAAACATTCAGGTACTTTTTAGAAAATTTATTATGCATCCCCTTGGATCACCTCATGAATTGTATATGGAACAGAACACTAGAAGATGCTGAACAAAATAACGTTGAGATTAGCTGCTAATACCTACTAACCTGCAAGACACACACCCTTACAGATAGTGTTAAAAAATATAAAAGGGACTTAAACCCTTTAAAATCAAAGAGATAGCAATTTTGTTTTGCAGCAAAAATGTGCAGCTTTAGAGCACTTACAACTTTATCTAGAAGACATCAAAATGTTACACTCAATAGTTTCGTCGCAAATGGCCATATTTCCTCTTACAAAGTTTTCTGAACGTCTATAACATTTGCTGCCATTCTAGAAAGTTCAACGCAGTTCCTTAAACATCTACGAAGTTCCTTGAAGTTGTACGAAGTTTCCTGAAGATCTACTATGATCCCCGAAATCAAATGAAGTTCCTTTAGCTTTCCTGGATTTCTGCAAAGATTCAGTTTTATAAATCTGAAATATTGAAAATACGCCTCAGCTCCCCTCCCCTCTTAAATTGTAAAAGTAGTGATGAAGACATTTCATTCATCTCGTTGAAGATTTCTTCTAAGTACACTTGGCATCCCTGTTGTGGTGTAACTACACCAGAACTGCATCGCTTTACACCAATAAGTCCCTTCGAAAAAACAGTCGACAAATGATGATGAATTGTCAATAAGCTTCATAAATATTGAGATTTGTAACACTTGCAATGTATTACAACAAAAAAGGACTTTACAAGGAAAAACCAATTTTAAAATTCACTTCCCTTATTGAAATGGTCCTCTACCCCAAGGCGAAGTGATCCTTTGAGTCACAGACATTAGCAGATTAGTTGAAATATTTCTGTCAATAAATCAATCTACATTTAAATTTAACAATAGCTCGCTTATAGGTTCTTGAAATTTCATATTGATACTAGCGTGTTTTCAAATTGTAAATCAAAATGTTTGAATTCATCTGTATGCTTGATGAATGTGGGGAAAATTATTGGAGATTCCATGAAAATCTTCCGTCAACTGTCATTTATAAATCATCACTGCCATTAAACAGGTAAGAGTCCAACGTCAAACCGGGAGGTGATTGATTTGAAAATCTGGAATCGATCGATCTTCTTCAATTAATTTCGCTTAGATTAAGCCCGAAAGCATGAACTAATTACTGACAATTGTTTTTCAATTAAGGTTGACAGGAGATTTTTTTTTTAATTTGTATCTAAATTAACAAATTCAATGGGAAATGCTTTTTCAGCAGAATTATTCAGGAAAGAGAAAATCGATGAAGAGAATCGTCGAACAAACAATTTTGCAGCAGGTAAAAATTAACTCGACAGTGAGCATTCATAAGGGCGTATACGCGATGATCGATTCTCTTCATCGATTTTCTCTTTTGTTAATAACTCGCTAGATTTAACGTTTGTCGGTACGTTTGCTGTTGCTTTTGATAGCCAATACAACCTGTTACAACTCTACATTGACCAAATTCTACAAAATTGTTTCGCTTAGCTGTAGCAATGCAAAGAGAAAATCGATAAAGAGAATCGATCATCGCGTATACGCCCTTATGCATGCTCACTGTCGAACTGCGTAAGCTAGATACCAAAAACAAGTTCGATCATGCAGTGTTTGAGTCTTGGCCTTATTTTATAAACAATGCGAATACAGAATATTTGAAGTGTCTGTTTTATAATTTGTGTAGTATTTTTAACACACTTATGGTCATTCGTTATCTGGGGATGAGTATTGAACTCATGTATATCAGCGGGAGATGCTAACCAGTACTCAGGGTCCGTTCTTAGGTGGAGTGTTCCTCCCGACATCTTCAATATTAAACAGGAAAGCACCTTAATCGGATTATTTCCGAACCTGAATCACCATTTATCAGCAACCTACCGATTTTCAGAACCGAAGAAAGGAGGTTTTCCTAAGCAGTCGAGCGCATTCGCATTCAAGAGGATATTCAGCCTCACTACTGTGGCCAATTTTTAATCTGTTATTGTCGTTGCCACCGTACAATAATGCCGAACGGAAGAGGTGGAAACCCTGAACTGCTATGGAAAATTATACGTTCGAATCGGACTGAGCACCTTCGAATGTCAGCTCTGTTTTAAGATATCCTGATTTGTGTTTTGCAACATCGATAGATGCAGTAAACTGTGCGTCAATTTGCATATCCGGTGAAAGAAAGCACACTAGTAGTAGTAGGCTACGACAAACAGATTAGCAATGTTTGCTGAGCTCTTGAGCAAATTGTTCGTTTTCTTAGTTAAATTGAGTGGCATTGATAGGGTTATAAGTCTACAGAAATTGGTGAGCAATTAAACTGAAAATTAAAGCTAATTTTTCTTTTGCCTATAATGAGTTTTGCATAAGAATTTCTGCACCACAGTTCATAATGCGGATAATGCCAATATTGTAAATAACTGAAACAAAAGTATGAATTGAATACGTTTCAAACATTGAATTCTAATTCCGTATTTGAATTATTCAGGCTCATAAAATCGTTCCAATTAAATTTGTATGAAGCTCGCGTAATATTTAAAAAGGGCTGATCAGCATTTTTAAGCAAAACTTGAAATGTTTTTTTTTGCGTGACACATCACCATCAAGTAAAGGAAATTACCCCTTATTTAAAAACAAGGTTGATGGAATCCACAAATAGCCGCTATCATGACTGATTTTACAAACCAAATCAACGGCCATTTGTGGATTCTAAATGCTGATAGGTCCTTTTCAAATGTAACGCGAAATAATGTTTCCCACACAATTATGAATACTTTATGACTACCCCAGGTTACCCACACGTACCAAAACGCAGGAATCGGTTCTCGTAATTGACACACGGAATAAAGTTGACTTTAATAGGATCCGATGTGCGATCCATGAATTAAGCCCATCACACAAATGGCCAGATATTCACTAGAAAGCATACCATCAATAATTCACCATCTACCAGATGGGTTGACGCTCACCTATTGCAATACTCACCAAACTGATTTTACATTGTGGTTGGCACATTTTCCCCCTCTCCATCTGAGTTTTCTCCGTGTCTTCATTTTGAAGCTATCAAAAATTTACGAATAGATTTTGCTGCTCCGTTGAGGATTGTACAGAAGATAAGAACAATTCGCTTTTAACAAAGATATGAATTTTCCAATTAGTGTGTCATGCCTCTAATGACCATGCAGTAGGCAAAAAAGTGATATAACTTTTGCAAACATTTGGTACTATATCTTACCTCAAGAAGCGATTAGCTTTCAAAGTTAAATTCAAAATCACACTAACCCAGCTGTACAGCACCATCCTCTTTCACTAGGTGATGAGCTGGAATAAATTATGAGCCTATAACTCCAAAGCATTTTGGTTTAATTGCACCACCATGACACTTTCCCTCGATAGCAATTCTTGGCTTTCTGGGATTCAGTTCATTCGCGTGCCGGTGCAATTGCAACGGAGGCGAACAGAGATCATAAATTCTAATTAATTCGATCACAGCATGCTGTGAGGTATTTAAAGGAGTTCTGCACACAAGTGACGTTTTTGTGTTTTGCTGAGGAGTTTCCATGCCAAAATATTAAAACTCTACATTTCAAATACTCCCTGAAATGTCAGAAATTTAACAAAATTTCCCTTATTATACAACAGTTTGTTCATAAATTAAACTTCCCCGGAATCAACGGTATTTCTTTTCATTCCTTGATACTTCTTCCAACAATGTTAGTAAACCACCTTGATGTTGTCTAATCTTTCCAGAAGTTCATGCTACTTTTCTGATGATTTGCCCTGAAATTAATGAAGCAGCCTTAAGTTATCAAAATGTTCCCACAATTTTTCAGATGTTTATGGAACTTAACTGAAGCTCTCAGAGTTTTTTTGTGAATCCGTGCACCTACCTTATTTTTTATATGCATTAAGATCTTTTATAGTTCTTGATTATTATCTTTTTAATCAATGGAATGTAGTTTTCTAATCTCAATCTAAGTTCCTGAAATTCGTGGAAGTATTATGAAGACTTTGGAACTTTCCCTTAACGATCTTTGAACTTCTCTAAGTTATGGACATTTTTGTTGTTCTAGGAACATTCCAGAATTTTTTAAACTTGTATAAATGTTTCGGATATTCCCAAAAAAAATATTGGAATATACCTGAAGTTTTTAAAATTTCTACAAGAGCTCTGAACTTCTCTGATACTTTCTGAACTTCCCTGAATTTCTTAAAGATTCTATGATTTATTTGTAATTTTCCTGACGCTGATGAAACTGTTTTGAAGTTCTCTGATAAATATGTACCATGTAAATAGGACGACCAAAACTAACAAGTGAAAATATTTTTATCAAATATACCTATTTACCAAGCGTTAGTTTTGATCACTAGGGGCGAAGCAATATTTTTTTCCATTCCGAGAGCGCCTAGTAGACATTTAAAATAAATCCTTAATGCCTTTGAAAATTTAGGTACCTGTCTTTACCGCAGTGCGTGAACATTCATAAGGCGGCCCAAATAAAATCAAACTGTTAGTATCTGATGAGCGCAAAAATGTTCCTAGCACATCTGAAGATACATTTGTTAATGAATTTCCAATATTTTAACTCGAGTTTTAAAGACACTGATTGAATCCATGTTTTTTAAGGTGCGATTGCAGTGGAATTTTGATCATATGAGCGTTCAGTAAAAGGTGGGCATCCAAAAGTTTCCACAGCTTTTAAAAGAGAAGCGCATGTAGATCGATATTTCAGCGTATTTTCGGAGCTGGTTACTTATCGTTACACCATGACAGACTGCTTGGTACTGTTAATTAGGAATGATTTCAACATGACTTCGAAGGCAGCGGAAATAAGGGGCGGTCCTTTAAATATTCCACGCTATAACGAGAGAAGGAAGCTTACCATGATGTGTCATGCAATGTATAAGGTAGAAGAACCGTGACAAAGTGTATGGATCGCCCCTAAACGATAACGAATGCTTATGAATATGAAAATACCTCACCGAAACGCTCTGACAGGGTAAACGAAAAACCAAGGGATCCAGCGGTGATTAGTCACCTTGAAAGGTTATTCCCAGCTTCATTAGACATGCAAATGGAATATTAGTTTATTCTAGCACCCGGAGCTACGGTGAAAACATACGGGTTTCATTTGTGCTGAATATTTCATCACTCTGAATCTGACGAGCACTTATACCTTAATCAGAAAGGAATTAATCAAATCTACACCATGTTAAAGGTTGTCACGTGTGTTCTCGGCTGCTATGTTTGTAATCAAGAGAGAAAAAACGTGAGTTTGATACAAATTAAGCCTGCTTTGATGAGTTTTCCCTTACCCACGTGTACACAGTGCGTTCGATAATATTATCTCAACTTCTCCTGACGTAGACAAAGAGTATCAATGTGATTGCTACACTTTGAATAAATTGTAATACTTGTACGGGTTTAGAAATCTCACATTCATCAACAGTAAAATTGCTCAAACATCACTATGTTGAGAGCCAGCGGTGAAGTTTAAATTCGATTTGAGAATTTAAGATGAGAAAGAATAAGCTGGATTTAAGTCCTATTATTTTTTACTGTACGCAAACTCATTCCATCTACTGAATCAATTCGCCCGTTTACATGGTTTTTATTCTGTCAAATTGTAGTTACCAAGTAACAACAATGTAATGTGAAGGTACAATGTTTTGACGGGATAACCACTTTTTAGATTGATCACCACCAAATTAACGAACTCCTAACTAAAAAGCGACCTGACGACAAAACCTCTAATGACCGAATAATGCCTGTGGCAGCAAAGTGACTATGGCTAATTTTCGATTTTTTCATTCGACCATCCTAGGGAAGTTTGTTCTACGAACGTCACTTTGTAACAAAATGTCGATTTGTTATCTCGTTTTTGCAGCAAAATGACATTCGTAGAAAACAATTAAAAAAAATAAGATTGATTTATCCTGGTGTTTGCTTGCATTAAGAGGTCCATTACGGACAGCCTAATATAGGGTTATAATCATCAATTGAAATCAAAAGAACGATCGAAGTAGGCCGTGCAGTGGAAATGACGTGAATTGTTTTTTACTTTATTTTTCACAAATGTTGCTTAGTGTTTAGTGAAAATTTAGTTAAAAATATGTAAAACTCCCTCAGATGGAGGATTTATGACCAACGGAAACTTTTTCAATAATATACCCACCGGATTTCAAAACTTCCCGTTTTGAAATCTGTAAGTGTGTTGGAATACCATTATCCATATAATAGCGGTAGTGTTTACATGCGGGGCTTGTTGCATGTGAAAGTGACCTCGGAATGGACATGAATTACCAGGAATTCTGAAATGGGTTGATGGAACTGCAGTAGAACTATCCCCGGACTAAATCTGCTTTCAATTGTCACTTCAAAGATTATTACTAGCAGTTTTCTTCCATAATACAACTGCCGGCCGGTGGGGGTTAGAGATACATCGCACATACACTCACATAATCACCAATTGAAAACAAACTGTGGCGCAAATTTACCTATGTATGGGAAAATGGCTCTAATGTTGGCCAATGGATCTAAAGATGGAGCTTATCGATAAAAATCTCCTGTTCTTCAATTTTTCGTAGAACAATGAACAATTCAAATATAAACTTTTGCATTCTCTGAAAAACAATGGTGGTTTTTGTTTACTCTGATTCATCATGCATAAGAGATAAAGATTTGAACAAGTTCACAAAAACTGTAGCTAATGTCAAAACCTACAAGCTCGTCTTATGGATTTAGAATCAAGAAGCAGTGTTATATTTTCACAAAATATAAACAATTTGTAATTCTTTATCAAAGCCAATGATATATATGGAAAGGGGAATAAATTTAGAAGTTATTGCACTTGTTTTATTCCATTTGTTGCACGAGTCCGTTCGAAAAAGAATGGAAAAGCGAGGGTTGTGCTTAGTAGGCCGGAAATTAGATCAAAAACGTTATTTATGATTTGCACCCCAAGTAGCATACTTGTTGCAAAATTGTTTAGTAACTTCTATGCAACTTATTTTAAACAAAATCATGTTGCTACAATTTTTCTGACTGACTGAAGTGAACTACTTGAGCCCCCCATGACCTATTTGAGTGATGTCAGACATACAATAAAAATAATATTTGCATCAGCCTTATACCATTAATTCTAATCAATCATGATTTCAGCAAACTTCATTTTTTTCTTGATTAGTTTTCCGTCGATCTTGTTTTCCGTGCTGAGCAGCTCCCACACCTGGACCCTAACTATCGACCCATCAACTCATAAACCGGGGACCAACGGCTTTACTTTCCTTCCGAAGGAGAGATGTTTTGCCTCAGACCATCCTGGCGGTGCTGACTGGGATTGAACCCAGGCCTACTGGGGTGCGAGGTAATCACGCTAGCGAACTTCATTGTTTCATTAAAACTAAAAGCTAAAATGTTATTTTCGGATTTATGAAGCTATGCGATATTTTAATGATAATTCTTATTAACAAGATGCTTTACTAACTACAGTTCCCCCTTTGACTATGATCTCTCCATGAAACAGGCTATTCAAGGGAGTTCCAGATCAACATCGACCTATCTCAATTCCCCGTATTTTTGCTGAAATGTACCAACAAGTCAATTGCAATAGAAGATTTTTCATTGATGGATCACGCATTGATGGATCCACTGGCTTCGGTGTCTTCGATGAATACTCAACCGCCTTCCGGAAACTTCAGGAATTTTGTTCCGTTTATGTTGCTGAACTAGCAGCAATCAACTTTGTGGGGATGATTTTCGACATGCCCACAGACCATTACTTCATCTTCTCGGATAGTCTCAGTTTGATTGAGGCTATTCGGTCGATGAAACAAGGTAGGCACTCATCTTATTTCCTTTCAAAGAAGGGAGCAGATGAGTTTGCTGGTCGAAAGATCATATATGATTACCTTTGTATGGGTCCCCTCACATTGCTCAATCCCAGACAATGAGAAGGCAGACTCTCTTGCAAAGGTGGGCGCACAACAAGGCGAGATTTATGATAGAAGAATTTCACATGATGAATTTTTCCCATTAGTACGTCAGAGTTCTCTTAAGTTGGCAAAACGATTGGACAAATAATTCTCTTGGGCGGTGGTTACATTCCATTATTCCAAATGTTTCTTCGAGAGCGTGGTACAAAGGTCTGGATGTAAGTCGGGGATTCATTCGAGTGATGTCAAGACTTATGTCCAACCACTACTCGCTAGACGCACATCTCTATAGAATAAATCTCGTTGACAGCAATATATCAGTGCCAACATTTCAAAGGGGCGTAATTGCTTTTGTAAATAAAGGCTTTAGCCGTCGATTTCTCGCAAATAAAAGCTCACTCCTCCAAATTAACAATGCTAGCTGGAAGAGGAAACATTCCTCTACCTGTTGGTGCAATCAATTTTCATGAGTGAGCTTTTATTTGCGAGAAATCAACGGCTAAAGACAATGTTTACAAATGCAATTACGCCCCTTTGAAATGTTGGCACTGATATGTAGGTGCAGAACCGGTTATGATGGCATCGATCACGCAGTTTGGTATTGCCCGGGTAATAATGACGCCTTCAGAGCACGACTGTTGGATACCCTTGTGACCCAAGGTAGACAACCCTTCCGTGAAGTAAGAGATGTATTGGGAGCCAATGATCTTCCCTACATGCAGGCGGTCTATGAATCCCTTTGTTTGTCTGATGTTAGAGCTTGATGTAAGCATTCCTTCCTTTCCAAACAATTTCCAGCCATTGTGTCCCAGGCTTATTATCTTTCTGTTTCTGTGCTACTTGCCCCTGCCCAGCCAACATTTCGTCAACCGTCCGAGAGTTCTGAAGGAGGCTTTAGAAACCAGTTTCTTACCTAGATCCTTCCAATCAACCCATTTACCTCGAGCCCGCCACGAGTAAAAGGTACTAACCTAGAACTACTGATGTTTAAACGTAAATTCAAGCATTACTGATTTTTGACTCCGCAAAGTGTCACACACGACTGAGCCTAGTAAATAAACGAACTAGTTAAAAAAAGAAGAGAAGGTAAAGTGTGTGTACATCACACATAAAACCTGTCAATTTACCTTTCAGAGGGTCACAATAGCCTCCCTTATCTCAGTCGGTAAAGGCGCAGCTACAAAGCAAGACCATGCTGGAGGTGGCTGGGTTCAATTTCCGGTCCGGTCTAGGAATTTTTCGGGTTGGAAAATTTCTCGACTTCCCTGGACATAGAAGTATGATTGGACTTGCCACACAATTATACCAATGCAAAAATGGTACAGGCATCGAAAGCTCTCATTTGATAACTGTGGAAGTGCATCTAGAACACAAAGTTTAGAGCACGCAATAAGCTAATATGCGATATGCAATAAGCTTGAAATGCGAAGAAGAAGAAGAAGGGTCACAATAGCGGTTAACTGTAACGATGAACAACGCGATGAGCGAACAATCAGCGATCATAAAATCGCTAGTTGTGACCTTCTGAAAGCAAAATTTAAAAATTTTAACCGTCATACACAAACTTAACTACCTCTTCTTGCTTCCTACAAATAAAAATTTTCATTTTAGTATCCCATCGTTTCATAATTACGAAAAATATCATTTTAGCTGTAATGAGCAATTGCAAGCCTGGTTTTCATTTTTTTACATAAGTCACAATCACTTCCACGGCATCTAGAATACCTAAAAGATGAACTAGCCTATGGCTAAAAATCTCTATAATAAAGTAAAAAAAAAAAAAAAATCTAGAATACCTGGAACGATTTTGAATTTGACAAATACCTTAAATGAATTTCATTAAAATCCAAGTTATAGATTCACCTCGCTGGATTAATTTTTCACTGGCAATCTAAATTCGATTTGCATTGTTTAATTTATTGCTGGATTTCCCTGCATTACTTTCTTCGTTATTCGTGTCATAAAGTTCCATGAAAAAGAACTGACGCGTAAGATGCATCTTTCTGCTTTCAAATGCACAATCAAATTTCGACAAATGTATGCTGAGCAAGCAAGATTTCGTTGACATTTATCTAGCATTTCCAGGTAGGGGACAATGGTATACAACGCACCCCCTGAGCAGAACGCACCAGCTGATTTTCATTTTTGTTTTTCATGGCTTTGACGTAGCTGTTTTGTTGCCTTATCAAGCAGCACTTCTAGCATAGCATCTGAAATCAAAATTCTGAATGACAAATCCTAGAAATGGATTCAAAATCCTAAGAAAATCTCAAAACAAAATGAAAAAGTGCGTCCTACCCCGGGGGTGCGTTATGTACCGTACTCCCCTAGTTCCAATTGTCCCGTGCAAAAGGGGGGCAAATGCATCTGATCTGTCGATATCTATTTTGGAAGCATGGCTCTGTCCAAACGAGCATTTTCCGAAATGCTTTTTCTCCATTAAATCTGTGATACCGGCAAGGCCACTGGAAACGTTGAAGACGAATCGATGCAGAGATATTTTTTATCACTCCCTAGCCTCCAGTTTGTTATGGATTGAATCATAGTGGAGCATGAATTTGATCACCTTTCAGGAGAATCTTTTAAATGCTATGCCCATACAAAAAAGATTGTTAAAAGAAATGATTGAAAAATGTAGTGTTTATTGCCTTGACAATTACTGGGAGATATTTAGAATACACGAAACCGTTGTTGTCGATTCGAATAACCAGGTTACTTATTTTGTTTTGTAATTTTAAGGAAGATTTATAAACTTGATACGATGCATGAATTCATAAAAATTTCATTTATTGATCCCATATGAATTTCCAACGTCATTTAATGCACATTAGACTGATTTAAATTTTGACATTTTCGCTCCACAGTGCTCATACGGTTCCAAATCGGGTCCTGATTAGTCTCCCAAAATTTGAACTCATTTGCAAAGAAACTGACTTGGCACAAACCATTTGAAGTTTATATGGAAATTACTATGGGAAATCAAAACTTTTTGTTCGTTGTCTTCTTACCTTTTTCCATATTGCACTGTTCTGCAAATTTGTAGAGATGGGAAAACAATGATGGAGAATGAAAGTATCCATGGTGCTCAGAAGGTTGATGATTAACACACTACGCCTACTATGATGCTGTGCATGAAAATGATCCCCGTTGTTGGAATTCTTCGACGTGTAAATATTTACATGATTGACAAATCTCAGGTAATCATGACATTTTGATCTTTGAAAACAACGCGCATTAGAAAAAGAAACCTACTGCGTCAGGATCTGTCATGATTATCTGAGTTTTGTCAAAAAATCGTAATTATTTACGTTGTGTGCAGTGAAGAATATCGAGGGGGACGACTCTATCTACGATGCAAAAAAGATTGTGTTTTGCTGTGGCTAGCTGTGCGCAAGCTGAGTAGATAGAAAAAAGATTGATGACGATTCTGAAGATTTCCTGCAAAAAGATGATGAGCGATGCAAGTAGATGCGACAAATTAAAGAAGATTTTTCGAAGATTGATTCGCTAGTGTGAGATTTGTTGAGCATCTAAACTTGAGATTTAGATGTGTCGCCCCCCTCGAAGAATATCCATCTTGGCGTTAAGGGTTGAACACAATGATAGCGGCATAGCGGATAGCGCATATTTTCCAATACACTGAAATCCGTTCGACAACCCACAATGAGGCGTTGCGGCAAAAGTGGCATTGTTCTTAAAGCTCGTTTTTTTTTTCTTCAAACATTTGGAAAAACGCTGTGCGGTTGAGCGGCAACCTGAGAAGTGTTCAATGTTTTCAGATGTATTGTTTGTAATTTTGAATTAACCAGAAACTTCAAGACGTGAACCAAATAATCATCCAAGGTAGTAAGTAAGTAGTCAGAAAAATGTTGGCCGCATCCGGACATGTTCTGGGTACTCCCGGTCAGTTTCTTCTTGAACCAACACCCTCATGCGACACATAAAACTACATCAGAATTTAAAAATAAGATTATTGGTGGCCATATTAAGTACTCAGGATCACGTTGCACAGTGGTTCCTGGCTGGCCAAAAACTCAAAAATTATAGTTGTTATTTTTTTAATTCAATATTTTTTGATCATTTTTACATATCAAGAGTATCTTAAATTGAATAATTTGTGCAGTTCTGTTGATTACATATTTTTTTTTAAGGTTGTTACTGTTTTGCTCGAATATAGCAAAAAATAATGTGTTTATCAACATGATTGCTTGAGAAGAAATGTTTCTCGGTTTATTTCACGTCAAATGGAAGGTAAAAAAGGGTGTCTGCACTGTTTTAAGTGACAGTTTAAATTAAAAAAAAAGCAAATATATACTTTTTTTCATAATTAGACTAAGCAAAACATATGACGGACACATTCGCCCACTATCTTTTAGTAGTTAAAAGATAGCAAAAAAAGTTAGCTTTCAGATAGGTTTTAATGTGTTTTGCGATTTTTTGCGAAAGTTGTTGAAATTAAGAATAACAAGTAAAGTGTTCTTTGGAAAATATCCGTTTCTTAGTTTTATAATCTGCGGTGTATGCTGTAGCAAGCTTCACAATGCCTTTTTCAAAGCACACCAACACGCACACACATACACACACGCACCATATATCTATCTCTTATGGTTCATGAGTTATGATTTTTTTAAACAATCAGGTTAGGGTGCCCCCCTGACGGCGTTCTTTGAATATCGTTTTATACGATCATTCCTCGTGAAATTTTTATACTAGACACTTTAAGAGCTACTCCAAACCTTGTGTTCTCAATCCCTACCCTGCCATCCATTTGTTACAACTTGTTACTCCTAACCTCGAGATTGCCGCGAGTAATCGGCCCCCGCTTTACTAACGTTAGTTTTAAGTAATTTTGTTATTTAAACAATGAATATCGACTCCACAAAACTACAGCAAATGAGCCTGGAAAAATAAATGAATCATTAAAAAAAAACCTTTAAGAACTTTTTATGAGACATATTGTTGCTAAATTGTTATCTCTTTTATTTGAAAAGTTATGGCTAGTTTTTGCTGAAAAATATTACTTTTTTTTAAATTAAATTAAATGCTTTAAACAGAAAATAGCTTTTGCAGTTTTTTACTACAAATAAAGAAAAAATGATGTTTCCAATGAAATTAAAAGTTTGAAAATCTGGAGCATATTGACAATTGAAAAGAGCCATTTTTTTCGAAGAAAATAGCCTTTAACTTTCTAATCAAAAAAAGATAGTAACCTAGTTCTTGAGCAAAAATATGCGTCATCAAAAGTTCTAAATGTAATCAGAACAATGTTTTCACGAAAAATTAACGCATGAGAAGATATTAAAAGAAAACCGATTTTAGTGGCCACCCTAACCTGCTTGTTTAAAAAAATCATAATTCATGACCCATAAGAGATAAAAACGTTGTGTCTTCAACAAAGTTGCTTTGAATTGATTGTTCTACAACTGTTCGGAACACTGCTTCGGTTTATCTCAAATAATATAAAAGTTTGTATTTTTAATTCACAAGACAAACATGTTTGTCTTCCTAAATACATCTTTGGGACCATTGTGTATTGGTTTTGGTTCTACTATACTCCTTTTTGTAACGTCTTGATTGTCAAGTTTTCTTCGTACGGCTAAAAAACATCTATTTCAACTATTTTTTGCCTATTTGCAACAATTTTGAAGTTTTGGGGAGTCCCGGGGAGTTTCAAAACTTTTCTGAAATTTTCCTGAGGTCAATGGAACTTATCTGAAGTTCTCAGAAATTCCCTGAAATTCTCTTCAGAACTACTCTGAAGGTCTCCTCAAAACTACTCTGAAGTTCTCCTCAGAACTACTCTATAACTCTCCACATAACTACTCTGAACTTCTCGTCAGAACTACTTTTGACTTCTCCTCAGAACTACACTGAAGCTCCTTCAGAATTACTTTGAACTTCTCCTCAAAACTACTCTTAAGTTCTCCTCAGAACTACTCTGAAGTTCTCCTAAACATACTCTAGATCTTCTAAGAAGTTTTCAACATTTTCCTGAAATATACGAAGTTGTCTGAATATTCTCATCAAGTTTTTTGAAATTTCCTGATAGGGACTTCTCTAAAGAAATCGTTACTCCCCAAAGTTCTTTAAACTTCTCAATCAATTAGAGTTCTTTGAACTTCCCTAAGATTCATGGAACTTTCCTAAAGCTCTCGAACAGGGGTTGAAACAGTTGACGTTTTTTACTACACTCGCTTCGTTGTCGTGCGCGACAGTCTGTTTGTATTCGAACATCAATGCTCTACCGTCGTCTCTCTCACACAACACGAGCAGTAGAATAACATTCGAGCTAAAAGAAAATTATCAAAATAGCTATCATTTGACATGTGTGATTTCGTTGCAATTCCTCAATTTGGTGTAAATCAAACCATTTCTGATCAGAAATATTATTACTGGGACATCATTGTTTGCTATTTTCAGAATTCACACAAGCACAACATCAGCAGCTCTTATTATTAGAAAAACTAAAATACATACATTGGTGATGGTCTTCGGCGACAGTGTCGTATGACAGAGCCTGTCATATGACATTTTAGTTTGGTACTGTACTATGATAGCTTGTTTTGCAAGTGTCGAAGGCAAAGGCAGTCAATTATCACAGAAAATGTGTCGACTACCGTGACCGCTTACAAGACTGCTCTCGAAGATTTCCTAATATTCATAATTCTTCTGCAAAATCCTAATAAAAAATACCATAGAAGAATGATAACCCAAATGATAGAACTATTCCACAAATGGTTTGCATAATACCCGTAACACGTCGTGAAGCAAAATAACCGTAACATTTTTATTAGGGAGCTCTTGATATTTCTCCGCGGTTCATGGTACTTCTTCAAAATGCTCCCAAATTGTTTGAAGTTAATGCAAATTCACTGATCACTGAACTTTGGAGAAATAAATAGATTTTGCGCGCATGCATTGTGGGTAGAAATGCAGCAAAGCGGCAGCGGTACAGCGGTTAGCGCAATTTTAGTACATTGCACGTTTGCCGCTGTACCACTATGTCGCTATGCCGCTGTCACACGCATAACTATAATTATTCCATTCCTTTTTTAAACATTTCTACATTTGTGGGATCTGCCATAGCTGAATCGGTAAAAGTGCAGCTATAAAGCAAGACCATGCTGGAAGCGGCTGGATTCGATTCTCGCTCCGGTTGAAACATTTCTCGACTTCCCTGAGCATAGAGTATGGTTGTACTTGTCACTAATGCGAGGATGTTAAAGGCTTGGAAAGATCTCGATTAACAACTGTGGAAGTTCTCAAAGAACACTAAGTAGAGAGCAAGCAGTAAATTATTAAATTTAAAGTTTCAAATAATATGAGTAGATTGTTTATTGATGGTAAATGGATATGCCAGACAATGCTCGACGACGCACTGGAAGACCAATGCAACTTTTACTATCAAATTAGCTCTATTTCATAATTGCTATTTAAAATGAAATCTCTGGTTGTTTTGTTACCTCATATCTTCTTCTTCTTCTTTTTTTTCTATTTCCATTGACCACAAAATTTCTCCATTCCAATATCAAAGTTTTAAATCAAATCGCTGCAAATCAACAGAATGCCTTCATCAATGAACACTTTTTCTTTTATTCAAGGATATCCTGTTACTCAATGATATTCTGTTGAACAAAAGTCATCAATGAAACTACCAGTAATATTACACCATACAATATTTCAAACCGGTATTGGAAAACATCACGCGTACTGCAAATAATTGTTTTAGGAAAAAAAAATTTTTCAAAATCAATTTGATTGATATCCACACGCAACGTTTGATTCAATTAGCTTTTACCATTTACTTCATTATTTCTAAATATCTATTACAAGCACCACCCGTACAAATTCTCATCAATCGAAGCAAACGCCATCGCAGTTTTCAAATGAGTGATAGCATTTCAATTTATGGCGCCTACTTGTCTAGTCAGTTTGTTTGTTTTTTTCGAAAAATTAAAATCAAAAGTATCATCAAATGACATCATCATGGAATGCGGACCACTAGTCACTAATGACCTTGTTTGCACTAGAGAGGGCCTAGTATAAGAGAGGAGCTGGTTTTGAACCAAACGAACTTTTGAATCCACAGTCAATTGAGCAGCGCCTATGCAAGCAATGTGTTGCTAGTAATAACCTAGCCATAGGTTTCCAAGGCAGATTATTTTGAATCCGCTTCTCTCTTATACTAGACCCTCTCTAGTTCGCACCACAACGCTAGCAACATGTTATCACACTTAGTTTTTTCTACCGATCTCGGCTGTGCAAATTTCGGCAAAAAAAAGTTTCACTGAGATCTCAGCAAAAGTAACATTTGATTGCTGAGTCTCGGATAATGCTTAGCTGAAACTCAGCAAACAAATTAAATATTTGCTGAGATCTCAGTAAAACTCTTTTTTTTTACCGAGATTTGCACAGCCGAGCTCGGTAGAAAAAACTAAGTGTGTATAATAATTGTCGACAAGAAAAATGTCATCAAGATAACCTTATAAATAGTCTGAGCAGAACATAAATGTATTTGATTCATCAAGTAAAGGCCCAAGCGCAATGTGGGCGGAAGCGGAACGGAAACGGAAAGTTTGACAGTTGTCCCAAATGACATCAAGATGCCTAACCGAAGTCGATTTGATTCTAACTAGTTTTCAATCCGACAAGTAGGCTTACTCAGATCGGGCTTTTCCACTGCCGCTGCCGTTCCGCTTCCGCTGTCAGTGCGCTTGGGCCTAAACAGTAAGTAGGGGACCATCCATAAATGACGTAGCATATTTTAACCCTCCCTTTCGTAGTGCATATTTCATAATGATACGTCATTTATGCATGTTTCTAAGGATTGTTTGGAGCTATTGGTGCAGATAATATTTTTTTTAATTCTTTATTTAAGAGATTTTTAGCCGAAGGCTAGTTAATCTCTAGGTGCAGATAATCACTATTCATAAAACATGCAGTTATTGAGCGGTTTGGCTAACACCATGAAAATCACCCACAATTGTTTCCATTCGAATGGGAAAAATGCTTTCAACACTTTCTTCGTCAACTTTAATAACAACGCTGGCTCAATATGCCTCAAATTGGTATCATATGTCAGTTGCAGTTCTCGTAGAGAGCTGAAATATTCATTACACACTCCCAAATGGGAAACGTCCATCATGTGCGGTGCGTTTTTTTTTACCTACACTGACACATAACAGCATCAGCATTCCAGGAATCTTTCTTTACGCAAGGCTTTTCTCGATTTATCAATGTTCTAGTAAAAAAATAAAACGTTGAAAGCCAAATGTATGCCCATAAAATCCTAGCTGCTAGCAAGACGATAAATCAAAAACCAGTGATGAAAGTGTCGGTTGAATATTTTTTTTTGCTACGCTCATCCATCACCAACATGTCTCCACAGTTTTCCATCCAATTTTCTACAGTGTCAGCGTTTGCAAGCAAAATTCTTCACATGCACGCTTTTGAGGATGCCTTTTGATTCCAACGTGTCACAATTACCTTCACCCCATCCTAGCAATCGATGATTTTCTCATTACCACGCAACGGATACGCGCGCAACATCTTCAAGAAATTTTCATCGAGTTACAAATAGGTTGTTATTGTCGGGTATGTTTTCTGAATTCCGGTTTTAAGGAATGGAAGATTTAATACCGGTGAAACCGGTTATGGACAAAATAATCATAAATGGAAAATGCTACTCTTAATCATAAAATACGTAATATTTCTTCTATAAGTTATGCACCCGAGCGGCGCCGGTGGTGTAGTGGTAAGCGTGATTACCTCTCACCCCAACAGGCCTGGGTTCAATCCCAGTAGGCGCCGCCGGGATGTTCTGAGGTATAACATCTCTGATCACGCCTTCCTTCGAAAGGGAATTAAAGCCGTTGGTCTCCGGTTCATGAGTCGATGGGTCGATAGGTAGGTACCAGGTGTGGGAGCTGCCTCCCTGGCTTCGGTAGCATTGGTGCTCAGCACGGAAAACAAGGTCGACGGAAAACAAATAAAGGAAAAAAAAAGTTATGCACCCGAAATGATTGAGTCCTTGTAGCATATCCGAAGTCATCAACAAGCCCACTAATTACTTAAAGCAGCTCCTGAAATGATTGATGAACAAAAACTGCATTTACCAGATGTTATAAGTGATATATTCAAAACATTCAGCAATACAAGCAGTATTGCACGAAAAGATAGATTACTAGCGATAGGCATGGAAATTCAAGCTTTCAGTTGAATAGCTCGAAGTGATTTGATTTTCATCAAAAAGATATTAAGTAAATCATTGAAAAAAACATGAAATACACAAAAGATGGTTTATGAAAAGATGCGAAATTGAAGCAAGGCTCTGTCTAGAGTAAGAGAGAAGTGGATTCAAAAAAAACTTCCTTGATAACCTATGGTAGTTTCTAACAACACTGTCAATGATTGGTGATACTCGATTGGCTTTGGTTTTAGCAGTTCGTGTGGTTTAAAATTGGTCAGACCCTTATCTAGTGAAATAACTTTACACTTCATATTTTTGGATTGATTTAATTTGATACTTGTAGATTGTTAGAGGCAAATAGAATTGAATAAAACCTCATAATTGCTCCAATTGAACTAATACACACTACACACGAATCATTGGGTATAAAAATTCCCGAAATTACCGGTTTTCAAAAGGATAAAAACCAATTTTTCGGTATAACAGAAAGGCACGGAATTACCGGTAAAACCGACTCAGTAGGGTTACATATGCAAAATTAATTGGATTATATCAGTTTTAGTCAATAAATCAGTGCCAGCATTTCGAAAGGGTTGTAATTGCATTTGTAAACAATGGCTTTAGTCGTCGATTTCTCGGGAATGAAAGCTCACTCATGAAAATCAATGACACCAGCACTTGGAGGAATGTTTCCTGTATCAGCTAGCATTTGTAATTTGGAGGGGTGGGTTTTTATTTGCGATAAATCAACGTCTAAAGCCATTGTTTACAAAAGCAATTGGGCCCCTTTGAAATGTTATCTAATCTAATCTAATCTAATCTAATCTAACACCAACACAGCCAGTTCTTGAAAGCATCCATCATTTTTCTTGTCTATTTGATATATGTTTCACATCAAAGATGCGTCAGACGTATCAAAACGGCCAGGCCTACTGTGCAGCATTTAAGGGGCAAGATGATTCAGAAAACATCGGGCCTGTTTAAATCGAAGATTTAAACACGATGCTTCAGAATTCAATAAATGGATGAAACGTGGACATCTCGTACCGTACGTTCCGATTTTGGTAATTATATGATTGGTTGGTTGTTGGAAGCATCAAGGCTAGAAAGGTTGAGTGATGCTCTATTTTCTTCTGACGGTTGGGACATGAGCACTAACTCTTGTCCTAACCTTTTTATGGCTTATGGCTATAGCGCCATTACTCGCTTTCTGAAAAGAGAATAGGAAAAGGAAAAGAAGAAGGACAAAGGGAAAAGGATTATGTAGACTCTATGAACATAAACAATATTTTTGATTTGAAATATACAATATAGAAATGTATAACGGCGGTGGTCACTACCCGAGTCTTGTCACTATTATGAAGTCATAAAAAGTAACAAGGACTAAAATGTGATCCTTTGATCACTGGAAAATCCTAATTCTCTAGTTTGAAGTTGTCACGACTAGGGTTCAGTCGTAGATCTTATACCAGTAACGCACCACAAAAAGGTGATATTCCAACGTTACTGGTTTGAAAAGATAAAAATTTACAGAATGGAACGAAATCACCAAGTTTAGCCAAATGAACCTGAAGGCTGCTTGACATGTGTTGATGTAGAAGTCCAAATTGTAGACGAAGCTTGACGAAGATCAACATGAACTAGTCCGGTTTGTGGTAGTTGCGCGGAATGTCTTCCTTCGATTTGAGATAAACAAATGTTTGGATGTTTGTAGTCGGTTTTTGATGCGCAAAGGCAAGTCTTTTTGTGGCCAATGGTCAGTTTCAACACTGCGACTCAACGAATGATGGGATGAATGATGAAACGCCTCATGGAGGTTCTACTTGTCTTAGGGACAGCTTCTCAGCGGGAAATAGCAGGGTATAGAACTAGATACAATGAGCTGCAGCTCTCGCAGGGCTTCTTCTGTCTTAGTGAACTCACTGAGGAACTAGAAATCGTCTCCTGGGCCTGGTTTTGGCCAGATCAGAAACCGATTAGAGATAAAAAAAAACTCCACGGAAAAAAAACAAACGTCAGGTTCGATCCCAATTACGCCCCTTTGAAATGTTGGCACTGAAATATTGAATATACACCATTATGTACCGCTCTAAGGGGAGAGAGGTAGATTCGAAATTAGTGACAAGCAATGCATAAGATATAGGATGAAGCATGTCGAATGGGGGACAAGTGGAAGTGAAGATATTTTTCTAGTAAACCTACTTTGCAGCTACTTTGGAGAGGCAGCAAAAGAGCCTTATTGAATATTTGTTTCGCAATCACAACATCGCAACTCACAGCATTGCTGTATTTTTCAACTGAAACTGATAACTCGATTATCACCAGTGGTTTTCACTTCGCCATACTGTAAAAAAATGATGTAGGATAAGTGAACCAGTTATGGAACAATCCCATATACGAATGAGTACCAGTTTTTGGTCCAACCCATTTAAACCCCATAAGCTATGACTGGTACATACCGAAGCTAGGGATTTTTTTTATGTAGTGCCATTTTTGTGCCAATATTATCAATATCAATATTTATTACCAATA
Source organism: Ochlerotatus camptorhynchus (assembly GCF_037179485.1). Taxonomy (NCBI): domain Eukaryota; kingdom Metazoa; phylum Arthropoda; class Insecta; order Diptera; family Culicidae; genus Ochlerotatus; species Ochlerotatus camptorhynchus. The sequence goes on from NW_027040672.1 coordinate 2,147,541, forward strand.
GATATGATTGCTTCGTTGAATCATGAACGGATGCAACTTATTTATTTTAAGACTAACAGTTGGTCTAATAAATTTTATACTTATATTCCCGCTTCGACCCCAAGTTGCATTAAAATTAAATTCTATGCCTCATTCAATTAAACATACTGCAAGAAGAACCCATATTATTAAAAAAAAATTAGTACATTCAATGTGTGCCTGCCATGGCAACAGCAGCGCTTGCTGCTGTTGGAAATGATTTCGGTCCGACCAAATATTACTACTCCCAGTTTCTGCACGTATTACGCAGCTGTAATGTTTTTGATCTAGAGCAAACAAACGAAACCATCTGAAATCACAACGTGTACTTGTGAAATTTGATTGCATTATGGGTTGTAATTTTCGTGGAGTAAAAACTTTTAGCAAAACCAAGAAAACCATACAAAAAAAAATTTACAGGGTAATAAGCATGATACACATTTTTAAATCAAAGGATGAGAAATTAATCCAGAGCTGCTAGAAAATATGTTCCGTCAGTAATATAATGTGGATTGAGGGTTGCTTCATGGGTATGGGCTTGAAGAATTTGAAGTTTCAATTTCAATTTCCATTTTAATGAAACCATCATCAATAAACTTCATACATATATCAATGACCGCATAATTACGCCCAAAGAGGACAACGTTTTTCAATTGCAATCGGAAACGAACAAAAGTGCAACAGAATCAAAAACCCTTCATCTTAACATCATCAATGGAAAAGGAAAGGCCGGAAGTTGCACATTATCACAGGGTCACAGTAGGGTAGCTGTGCATTTCTTTATTAGGGTGTGTTCCAATTGTAGCTTATGGATTTCCCATATGCCGTGACTGAAATACACCATGATACTCTATAGAATTTTACAATTTGTGGGCGACAATGTGGTGTCCTGCTTTTGTTCTTTTTCACTCCAAGTGCTTGTCTTCCTAACAAGGATTATAAACGAATCGAAGAAGGGATTATGTCGTTATCTGTTGATCGCAGCACTCTTGGGAGAAAATATGCCGTCTTCGTTGGGCTTTGCTTTTAAGGATGATGTTACTATGGTTTCTTAGCTGTCGATGCTTGCTACGATTGTAATATCAAGATAAGCTGGAAAGCATGTTCGTTCTGTACGTCAACAATGTAAACAGGAGAATTGATATGAGTTTCTTTGAATCAAATTTAATCTGAGGAGGTGAGAAGCTTGTCACTGGTGCACCCGCAATCCAGATCATTCAAAATATTTCTTAAGTTATCAAAAACAAACACAGCAGCCTTACATACTAATGCAGACCTTGGCTGGCTGGTAATTGCTTAACAACAGAACTGATTGATAATAGTTTAAAAATCTGTGAAAAATTTCAATAATATAAAATTTATAAATAATATTCCTAATTTCTTGATGCTTACGAAGTTTTCGGAACATTCATAGCATTCTAGGAATATCCCATTATACCACGGAAGTTCTTGTGAGTAACTGCAAATTTCCTTAATTAAATGGGATTGCTCTCAAGCATTCTCGATGTACTCGGGACTTCACTGAACATCACGATACTTTAAAGTTTATATTTTTTATGGTCCCTGGCATTTCTTGAAGATTTTGCATTTTTAAATAAATGGAACTGCCTTGAAGTTATCTAATCAACTTAGTTAAATTTTCGATAACTGTTGTAATTCTTGGAATTTTCATGATAACCATATACAATTCCTTAACTATTTTCACATTTTCCTAATGTTAATTTAACTCTCTTTACATTCTAGAAACTCTCTCGGAGCTTTGCTGAAGATTCCGGAATGTCTCTGAGTTTCTCGAAACTTGTGTAAACTTTCTTCAATTTCCTTGAAATTATTCCTGAAACTCACAATTTTCTTACATCTTGGTTCTGTTCTCAAATAAATGGAACTCACCTAAACTGTCGTTCTACGGATATCTGCCCAATGTTCTAACAGTAGCATCTGTGAAAATCACGAAAAATGTTTCGAATTATTTCTGCTCATTGGAAGAAATGTTATTACGAATACAACTTACAGTTGCGAGTTTAATAAAAAAAAACATTTATTCTATTCATTCAAATCTACTTTAGGCTACGCTCCTAGAATGTGGTCGTTTAAAAAAACATAATTTTCCAACAGGAGGTAGCATCCAGCATATGTACAAAGTTCATTTCAAACCGAAGAGGGTCCCAATCGAAATGTTCTTTACTCAATCTTTTAGTATACACACATTTAATTTTTTTCGCCGAGGTTCCAACAGCCGAGTAGTTCTGCAATTTATTTAGCTGAGATTCAGTAAAACAATTGCCGAGACTCAGCTAAAGTAAATGCCGAGGTAATCGGCTGTTGGAGATTTTACCGAGCTAGATTAAGTGTGCACGTAAACAGAGTAAAATTCACAGATTTTCAAAATTTCTATACACTTTATGTGAAACACATTTCCTGCTTTCGTAAATCCATCCTCATGAAAATCAGCTGTTCTATTGGCACTCAATAAACTATCTGTGTCCGTGGCACTCAATTTCCCGAACAATGCGTTCATTACGAACTCCTCATCCTCAACACCCCCGGGAACGAACGGAACAAAACCCCCAACCGGGAACGAATGGAAAATGCAATCATGAACCCAACTGTCGGCACAGCCAAGCAACGCGACGCAATACCTCCAAGCCATGCTCCAGTCTCGGATGGTTGTTCGTTTGGTTCGGATCAGAAGAGGAAAACAAATGGAAAACTCGGTCTTACTTCTACACCACATTGAAGTTAACGCGAGCGAGCGTAAAACCGTTCCCCATCAGGGTGGTACTGAATGGCTAATGTTTTCGATTTTATGATGTTTACATTCATTGTATGATGTTGTGATACCGGAACGCTTAGATACTTGACCTATTTCAGTGATGTCAGACATACAATATTATTTTTTTTTTCCTTGATTAGTTTTCCGTGCTGAGCACCAATGCCACCGACGCCAGGGAGGCAGCTCCCACACCTAGACCCTTCCTATCGACCCATCAACTCATGAACCGGGGACCAACGGCTTTACTTCCCTTGCGAAGAAAGGCGTGATCAGAAATGTTATGGCTCAGAACATCCCGCCAATTAATCCAACTCTATGCACTGACATATGGAAAATAAGTGTTGACATAATACAAGAAGGAAATACAACAAAAACTAGCAAAGCGAAACGAAGGCAAACAGTCAATGGAGAATGTATTGCAATTATAAATTCATTTTTCTTTATTCGGATATTTGAAGTGGTACAACACAGACAACTCAAGATTACCATGATTTGGAGGCATTTCGGACTCTAACATTCAACTTTGGGCAATGCAAACGCAGACGACGTCCCTGACCTCGACGGAGAAAATACCTTCGAACTAGAAGTGTCACACCGCTCTGTTCTTATCTCATTTATGCAGTGGGAAACAAGGAAAAATTAAATTCAAACCGGCAGACTTGTGTCGCAACGGAAGAAAAGCAAAAACATGTCAGAAAACATGCAACTGGATCCGTCTCAAGGTCATTCAACAATGAGCATATAGAAAAAAAAATTATACTTCAAATTTTAACACTGACATGAGCCATTGTGATTGAGATGTGTGAAGTCGTCAATATAAGGTAAATGCGCCTCAGAAAGCTTGACTGCTTTATGTGGCCTACTTGGATGCACTTGCTATATGGCCAGTGACATTCTAACGGAAAACAACATTCACAATGCAGTGGAAAGCAAAAGAGAAGAACGATTAATTGCAGATGAAGCCAAAGCCGTCACTTCCTCTTACAATCTGATGATTGATCGTAATTTGATGTGGCAGAAAATCGTCCCGGTTTTGGTCGTATTTTTAGCTCCTCTGTACGATTTCGCAGAAGATAACGAGTCCTGATTGATGGAATGGGGAAACGAATGGTTTGCAATAGAAAGCAAAGCGTAATTTGATTGTCAATTGGATTATCGTTAGAGGCATTTTTTTCTTCTTCTGATGAATCAGAAATTTAAGGCGTTATTTTGAACAGCTTATGTTTTTTTAATTAATTGTCTTTTTTTTCATTTAATACTCACCGTTTTCTCTTCAGAACTAGTTCTCCAATCCTAGCACCTTATGTTCTACCTCAATACAAAAGGTTCATAGCAAGCTTGAGGCCGCTCAGTATCGGAATGCCTCCCGGCATTCGGCACATTCCATACGATACCTTTCCCGGAAAGTGGCCTGCTTCGTTAAACTTTTCCATTCTAGAAACACGGCTTATGTTAACCTATTCAGTGGGGGCCTTGAGCAAAATGCAAACACAACAACCGCATCGTTGTTGGCTGTATAGCGTAACCATGGAAAATATCGTACTGACTTGGCCTCAGGAATCCGAGTAACCAGCGTTCGAGTTTGGAGAAACGAAAATATTTATGATCTGCCTGTATACGTTCTACGGTGAAATCAAAACCACAAATGGCAGCAATTTATCCCACCTACATTTTTGGTTTTGCTCCGGTGAGAGAACAAAGCTTGAGACAAAATTCTAACGAAAGTGTGATAAATTACACAGCTTTGCATCGATTCAGTTCGGAACTCTTACCTTTAGAGCGAAATATTGGTTGGGAACCTGATAGCAGAGATTATATCTATTGATGAATTATTCAACCACACCTGGAGAAGCAATAGGCTAAATAATGTTGTGATAGAATATATCACATCTACCGAGCGAAGCATGCACTACGCTACCAATATCTAAAGAGAGCCTTATTTACTTTTCATCTCTCGTCTTTCGTCCTTATAGGTACCGTGAAACGTAGTAGCTTTGATAGTTTTTAAATGTATATTCTAAATATTTTTACAGCTTGAAATGATTTTAAATTTTTATTAGTTTTAACAAGTACTAGAGTACTGATTTGGGACTACTTTGAAATGCTCGATGAATGTAGAAAAACATGCGTGAAACTCAAAAATTAAGTTCAAGATATATGAAACTACGAATGAGTAAATAATCAAAAGACATCATAATCAATAAGAAGACAACATTGAATTTATGATGGTTATATAGAACATGTATTCCATAAGTGAACGCTTGAGTGCATTTTCAAACAACTGAAAACAAAGGGCAAGCCAGCTGGACTAAGAGTTAATATTTTTGTAATGAGTAAATATAAGTAACTCATAATTACTCAAAATTGATCCAAGCAGTCGCACATTCATTATCAAATAGTAATCGAAAATTCTTTGAAGAATACTTCATTTAAAGCACATTACCGTGATTATCTTGAAAATATGGTATGAGCAGGTAGTGTGACTTTACGATTATCCAAGCCAAATCGATCCATCCACAAACATAATTTTTCTATCGCTATGCATTAGACTGATGCAAATTTTGAAATTTTCGCTCCACAGTGCTCATACGGTTTCAAATCGTGTCCTGATTAGCCTCCCAAAATTTGAACTCATTTGCAAAGAAACTGACTTGGCACAAATCATTTGAAGTTTATATGGAAATAACTATGGGAAATCAAAATTTTTTGTTCATTGTCTTCTTACCTTTTTCCATATTGCGCTGTTCAAAAATTCAAAAACTATACTTATGGAAAATTTTCTCAGCGTCAACTTAGCAGAATATAGTTGTTGAGCCAAACGTCAAATAAAATAGTTATTAATTGTTTAAAAGATTGATAATCTTATGGCATGATCAAGTAGCTGTTTTGTGAGCAACACTGTATCTTGCAGTGTGACATAGTAGCCATGATTTTTGTGCTTTATTCCAAGCGCCAGAAACACCAATGTTGCCTGCTGAACAGTTGATTGAGCATAATCGTAAGACATTAGTGGCTTGAATTATTGATAACTTTTGATGCTTACATTATATTGAAAAGTGGTTAAGGACAAAGTTGTAGCTGAGAAAATTTTCTTCGAGCTCAGTTATCATTTTTTAAAGCAGAGCGATATGGTAAATTGTTAGATGGATATGAACAAAACATTTGGTTTTCCTATAGTAATTTCCATATAAACTTCAAATGGTTTGTGCCAAGTCAGTTTCTTATCGAATGAGTTCAAATTTTGGGAGACTAATCAGGACCCAATTTGGAACCGTTTGAGCACTGTGGAGCGAAAATGTCAAAATTTGCATCAGTCTACTATGCATCCGTGTTAAGTTCTGTAAAATTGGGTGAGGGTCGCTACTGTATATTTAGCTTGGACTCGATGATTAATTTGGAAGCTGGAAGCCTTTGGGTATAAGTGGTCAATAAGATATAACACGAAACAGATTCGGAGGAGATGCCATTAACAGTGAAATCGTTGTCGAAACATCCATTATGATGGGTCATTTCACATTTCCAGCAAATTAGAGGTCTATTATTGCAAATTTATTCAAGGTCTATTATTCATTAATTCAAGAAGGTTACGTAATTTATTTGTTTTGACCGAGCATAAAGAGCATGTAACTAGACGATGAAAAGCTTCTTTTTCAAACTTACTAGAAAATGGAAATTATTTTAATCAATATTCCAGAAAACCAAGGGGTGAGACAGGTTTACTCTGAGTTGCTTTTTTGCAGCGAGTAGCTCGCGAGTAACTCAATGTACCTCAATATTTGCTCTGCCCCCTCCGTTTACTCATTTTAGACGTCAGTTTTGTTTGTAAATAAAGTAATCCCAAGTGTATTCTGAGCCTTTCGAATAAGCGGAATATTGTGGAAGAACATGTGCAGGTGCCTGCTTAGTACCACTAACAACCTACACTTCCAACCAGCTTTAAGGTTCAATTTACTTTGATGCATTTTCGAAAAAATCAAAAGCAGTTTTTTTCGACGCATTATTTCAGATTGCTAAAAGCTCGCGTCATTTTGTGTAGAATAGCAAAAGGAATCGAATAGTGCGAGCATTTTGCAATCTGAACTAATGCGTCGAAAAAAGCTGCTCTTGAATTTTTCGAAAAAGCATCAAAGTAAATTGAACCTTAAGGGTTGTTCTTCCTTCTTAGTCGTCACTCCGAAAGGATCATCTCCGATCAAAAAACTCTCCAATATTTTTCTAAACATCTGAAATTCCACCTATAATGCAGCGATCCCATCATCTTCGATTTCTCCAGTCGTAACAGCAGTCCCATTGGAAAAGGCATCACCAGTCAATGTAGTAATAACTAACTTCGATCCCCTTTCGACTAACATTCCCGTTGGCACCATGGCAAACATAGAGTAGTGAGTAATATTTCAACCATGGCCCCTCCAACGGCACCGGCCGCCACAGTTTCCGGTATAGAAAATATCTCCCGGGTGGGGCAACAACCGATTAACACCCAATTCCAGCTCCGAAGGCAACACTACAAACCATTACCCCTTGAAATGTTCAGCCAGAGCATCAGTGCAGCCGCTGCCACTGTCGCAGTCGAAGAGGAGAAGGACGATGAAGAAGCTGCTGTTTCCGGTGAGTGCGATCCTCGTTTGAACTTCAAACCCATTAACGATCTACCGGACGAAACCGAAGTGAAAACCCGCCAGGAAGACACAGCACAAATCAAGATGACAGATTCTCTTCGTCGACTTTGTCCTGGAGACTTCGGTCGACGGCCGCAGAAAAATCTCAGTGGTGTATAGCAAAAACGGGAGCGAATCACGTCCATCCGGAAGGCCCAGCAAAAGCACCAAAAGCAGGGATGGATGTCCTCCGTCAGCAGAACGGCACCGTGGTAATTCAGAGCTCGGTTCGCAGTTCCATCCAACGGCAGTTTTTCAAGCGATGGGACGGAATTGCTTCGACAAGTATCGATTTTGAGTATTTGGTAGGCAGATTGGGTTTTTCTACCACATCAACCAGATAAGCATTCGACCATCGTAAGTGTAAGGTTGCAACAGGTTCCCTTCACGTTCACGGTTGGTAAGGATCGAGTTCCGCTTTTATTGTTGTTTTGTTTGACAGCAGCTTTTCGGCTTTGCATGAAGGTGCACCTTCATATGTTGCTGTGATGCGAAAAGTGAGAAAGCAAATGACATCGAGCTTGCTCACTGAGCAATGTGAGTTACTCGAGGTGCCTCAAAAGCAACTCTGAAATTGCTCATGATTAGGAGCTGTCTTGCCCCTTGCAGAAAACCGTGTGAATCAGGCATTCCTTAATTAATACAAAGGTTATTTTCTTTGTACCACTAAGCTATAGTGGTGATGATTCCACTTGGGAGCCGATTATTCGCGGTTGGCTCGAGGTTAGGAGTAACAATTGTTAAACAGGAGGATGAAGAGCTATGAACTGAGAACACAAGGTTTGGGGATGCACTATGGTGGTTAGACTGATGCAAAATTTGACTTTTTCGCTCCACAGTGCTTAAATGGTTTCAAATCGGGTCCTGATTAGCCTCCCAAAGTTACAACTCATTTGATTAGAAACAGACTTCGCACAAGCCATTTGAAGTTTACATGTAAATTACTATGGGAAATCTCAACATTTTGTTCATTGCCTTCTAGTTTTTTTTTTCCATATTGAGCTGCGAAACAGTTCGATAGCCATTATTGAAGAAAATTTTCTCAGCTACAACTTTGCTGAAGATCGTTTCTATGTAAAACGAGACAGGACAAATTTATTAATTATTTAAGAGACACTGTATTTTGCAGTGTGACATAGTAGCCATGATTTTTGTGTCCTATTCAGCGCCCCAGAAACACCAATGTTGCCTGCTGAGCAGTTGATTGAGCATGATCATTAGACATCAGCGCATTGAACCATTGATAACTTTCGATCCTTGCATTTAATCAAAAAGTGGTCTTGGGCAAAGTTGTAGCTGGGAAAATTTCCTACAAGTACAGTTGAAAGCTTTTAAAGCAGACTAATATGGTGAATTATAAGATAGACAAGAACAAAAATCTTGGTTTTACCATAGTAATTCCCATACAAACTTCAAATGGTTTGTGCCATCTCAGTTTCTCACCAAAGGGGTTCAAAATTTGAGAGGTCAGTAAGAATCCGATTTGGAATCGTTTAAGTATTGTGGAGCGAAAAAGTCAAATTTTGCATCAGTCTAATGGTGGTGTTTGAGTAAGAGCTCAGGAAGCGGACGGATGAAAAATTTACCGAAACACAAAAGACGGACTATTGTGTAACACCGACAGTTGCTGTTCTACCGTGCATTCGATAATGAGCAACTCGAGCTGCTCAGAATAATTCAAAATTAACTCCAATATTACTCAGGATCAAAAGCTGTCTTACCCCTAGGCTGAAAAGCAGGAAATTTTTTGATTTTTTTTTTTTATATTTGGAAAAATGTTTTTTATATTGATTGATTGCAATTCATTTCATCATGCCAGGAGAATAAGAAAGTGATTCTATTTTACTGCTCGAAAATGATTCGGGCCCGAGTGGAACGTGGTAGATTCTGGTTTTTCAATTGTGTTCGTTTGTTAATGCTTTAGCATCGCCGCCAACAAGATCGGTTTGTAAGGAAAAAAAATGCGGCAGCAATCAAAGTTGGAAAAACAATAACCTATTCAAAAGGGGAAATGGCAACGAGAATTCAATTCCTCACTGGGACGATTGTTTTTACGCTGCGTTTGCACACCACTCATGTATTTGAACACTTTAAAAAAGATCTGTTTTTTTTTAACTTCATTCTTGCTAGAAGACATTCACTCGGTGACTGATGCCCATCCATACTATAACGAGTGGCCTTTATACTCTACTTCACTCCGTTGTCATCGTTTCTGTACCATCTGAACAAGTTCTGCAGGTTCATAGCCTACTGGTTTAACAGCTGCAAAAGGAATCGCTTCGCTCCGCAAAAGTAGAATCTCACGCAAAAGTAGAGCTCGATTGTAAAACAAAAAAGGAGTCCGATAGGCGTGGGTGGCGGGTAGGGTGCTTCATTTTGAAAAAAAGTGTTAGATTTCTTCACCCACCAGTTTGATTCATAACCTTTAAGGGGGTATTCCCAATCTTTTGCCTTTTTTCGGCCTGTTTTTCAATTAATTTTTTTTCAAGGAAAATGAATAGTAATGCGCCTAACTCTTTGGGATTCTTGTTTATTGAACATTAAAGTTTACAAATAAATTTTTTTCGACATAAAAAAAGACATTATTGACGTCACAAAATGGCGGCAAACAGACCCCTGTTCGCCGCAAACGCCTGGACGGGCGAAGACTTTTCTCTGGAACGGCTTCATCTGAAACAGATTTCGTGATGAAATTAATAATCTGATAAGATTCTCTGGAGCTTCTCCCGTTGGCAGCAAAAAATCTTGAAAATTAACAAAATGGCGGCCATATGAAAAAACAGGCGATTTTTAGCCCGCTTTTTTGCAGCTTTAAGGTGCTTCAAACAATGTTAAATGTTAATATTTTTGGCTGAAAGTGGGAGAAGCTCCAAAAAATTTAATAAGGAACAAAATGCGCAAAGATTCAAGTCAATATCTCTTATAGTTTCGGAGAAAAATCTTCGCCCGATAAAAAAAATGTGGTTTCGAGAAAAACGCGTTTAAAGTTTTGACTTTAGTTAAAACCATTTGGGGGTTCTTACCATTAGTCAGCTATGCCTGGACACCGAATTCGCTGATCGGAAAACGGCTTGGGGGGATGAAAGTATATAGTCTAAAGTACAAAAAAACGTGAAAAAAAAAATTTGATTTTTTTAAAAAAAAGATCGGGAATACCCCCTTAAATATGAGTCAGTACTTAAAATGGTAATCAATGATGAAGGTTTAGAGGTCACGCAAATGGTTTGTAATTTGTATGAGAATTCCTATGGAAGCATTTTAATTTCACTTATATCGCTCTAACTTTGGTTTCAACGTTTTGACAACTACACACTTAGAAATAACTAATTTTACACGTGACGGAATCCATCTTTGACACAAAGGATGAGACGTAAACAAACATGTCATGTAAAATTAAGTGCTCCGAGACTGAAAAGTTCGATACTCGACGAAAAGTACGTTTGATTGAACTGAATTGTGTGTTTATTAAGACTCAATTTTATGTCAAAATTGACGCTCGTATATGTCACTCTCAGAGCACCTAAATTAACATGATTTTTTCTAAGTGTGTAGTGAAATTCAATCATTTCCCATAATGATTCGCCTAAATTTCCAAATAAACTTCAAACCAGTTGCGTGACCTTCATCAATTCAGACTCATATTTTGGAGCAATGAATCAAACTGGAGGGTGGCCTATAATAAATCTACCACTTTTTAAAAATGAAGCACCCTAGTGTAGGGTAAAGTAGAGACGAGCCGGGCCAGTAGAACAGGGAGTACTACCTACTTGACTTGTTATTTCTACTTCACTGGCGAGATACTCGCATTTCTTTCACTACCTTGAGTTGAAACACTCTTTACGATGCAGTTTTCCGTTTTACTATTTCAGGATGGAACTTTATTTATTCATTACCTTGAGCCAGGACTTGTTTTTCATTCACAGATGGGACAGACTTTATTTCAAGATAAAGTGAACTTTTGTCAACATCAGCTGGATAACGAAAAAATGAAGATTGTGTAATTACAAATTCAAGCAGTTCATTAAATGTTCGCAATATTTTAATTAAACATTTTCCTATCATTTAAAAATTAAAACACTTTTGACGCACATTGTGCCAAACTCCTACTCCTTCGCTGTTGATTTATTCCCAATTATTATTGGTTGTCGATTGTGAGTGTTCGACGTGGCCGCATGTTCCAACTTTGTCAATAAATTGTGTTGATAAATAATATGATTTTCCATTAAACAAGTCAAAATACCAGCTCCACTTCAAGCCAATCATCGCCGTCATTAACTGCCGTAATTTCCAAGGTCCAAGGTGACTACATATAGGTGTTTCAATTCTAGGGTCATCCCACTCTAAACTTTGTATTTCTCGCTATGTGCATAAAAAGTTTAAACTGATATCTAAGATATCTGAAAATACTTAAAAATACTTAATAAATATTAACTTACTTACTTAAGGGTCCTGGGCACCACCAGCGGTGCAAAGGGCCAACGTGAAAGACTTCCATCCTGGGTGGCTGCTCGCTTTTGCCTTGACCCAGGTCAGGTCCAGGTCAGATTCCTATCGACTTGCTCTATTTCCTTATTGAGGCTCCGCCGCCATGAGCCCCTGGGTCTGCCTCTGCTGCGATGTCCTGCCGGATTCCAATTCAGCGCTTGCTTGCAGATTTCGTTTCCGCCCCGTCGAAGTGTGTGGCCGACCCACCTCCACTTTCGCTCTCGAATTTCTGTTGCTATCGGCTTCTGATGACATCGACGATGGAGCTCGGCATTCGAGATCCAGTTGTGAGGCCACCAGGCATGAATTATATACCGCAGGCATCGGTTGATGAGGACCTGCAGCTTTTTTTGAGTGTTCTCCGCTGATATTTACACACCACGTTCCGCTGGCGTATAACTTGGATCTCCATACGTTTCGAAAACTCGCAAAGGCAGCCCTAGCCTTCTTGATTCGTGCACCTATGTCGCTCTTGGTCCCGCCGTCTGACGCTATTTGGCTGCCAAGATATTGGAAACTTTCGACCTTCTCCACTGCTTGCCCCGCTACCGTAAAGTTGGAAGAGTTGCCCGTGTTGATATCCAACGATTTGGTCTTGTTGACGTTGATGGTGAGACCCACCGCAGAGGAGCGTTCGGCTAGGTCATTGAGCTTACTCTGCATATCAGAGCGCCGTTGTGCTAGTAGAGCAACATTATCAGCCAAATCGAAGTCGTTGAGATTCTCCATGGTGATAGGCTGCCAAAGCAGCCCACGGTTCGGTACACGGTCAATTGCACCTACCATGATCTCGTCGATTACGATGAGAAACAGTAGCGGTGATAGTATACATCCTTGTCTCACACCAGCGACTACCCAGATAGGGTCGGACAAGGCTCCGTTATCCAGAACTCTGCACGTGAAAGCCTCATGCTGCGCTTCGATGAGGTTGACTATTTTATCCGAGACTCCCTTGCGTCTCAGGGCGCCCCACAGATTCTCGTGATTGAGACGGTCGAAAGCTTTTTCGTAGTCAATGAATACCAAATAAGGGGACTCTTGGAATTCATTGACCTGCTCCAGGATGATGCGGAGCGTGACAATATGGTCCACACAAGATCTTCCGGCACGGGATCCTGCCTGCTGCCGTCGGAGAGTCGCGTCGATCTTCTCCTGTATCCGATTCAGGATAACTTTACACAGAACTTTGAGAACAATACACAGTAACATGATGCCTCGCCAATTGTCGCACACAGTCAGATCCCCCTTCTTTGGGACCTTCACTAAGATGCCCTGCATCCAGTCGGCCGTAAATATTTAGTGTCAGTTTATTACCATCATCGCTAGACAAGTTTAATTTGTTTGTTTATATAATGTCTGGGATTTTGTGTGAAAATGTGAAGCGTACTCATCCTTTTCTAAATATCTTCTCTTTATACCTACTTCTACCTTTAAGGCACATGTAATGTGATGATGGCTACTATTTTGGAGCTAATTGAATGATGTCACGCATTCTGCTTGTACTTTCAAGCAGTCCACGCCTTGGTTGAATTATATCACTAACCGTGATCCGTTTACCATGTTACAGGGATCAGTATATCTGATAGCCATGCGAATCTTCTACTCGTTGCTTGTTTATTTCAATTGGATCTTTGTGTTTAGGTGCATATCTTGACCAGGGAACTTAATGTGCTGATAGTCCGCAGGCCTGAAATTCTTCAACATTTCGAAGTTGGTGGCGAACCAGCCCCAGTCTGAAAGCCTCCCTAATAAAGATAAATCAATCAATCAATCAACATTTCGAATAACACGCTCCCAAAAAAAAAACGTTGCAAGGGTTGTATACTAGATACGACCGCAGGGTTGGCGTTGGATAACGTCTGTTATGTGTTGTACTTAATTGTGTATATTATATTTTAGGAATATTCCTTAATAACTCTTTTGCGAAAGTTTGGTGGCCCTGAAAAGGGCCGTTTTGTTGGGCTGATGTTGTTGACAATGATGGAACGGGTGACCTTGTTAGACGCTTATATAGTATAACAGAAAATATCAGAGGTGTCAGATACTCGCATCTGATGTCTCGGTTGGAGAAAGTATAAGAATTTAAAAAATCAATCGATTTTCACCATCTTTAGACAATGGTTTACTTTTAACCATTTTTCAATAGTTTACAGAATGAAATCAAAAGTTTTGAAACATTCAGCAAATTGCTAGAATTATTTCCAATCGATTGATGCCATTATCTCGTAAATCTATTGAGAGACGGTTGAGTTATTATCGTTCAAAATCTTTTAATTTTTCGTAACGCATCCAAAATGACTGTTTTCAATTTTGTACCCCCGTATGTTGCCGAAAGACGTTATCCAACGTCAAAAGAATCTTGATCGTGTGACGATAACTGAAGTGATTTAGGCTGATCGAAGCTGAATCAGGCTTTCCACACCATCCGCCCTGTACTTTTTGTTCCCGGAGAGCCACATCTCTTTGCTTCCTGCCGAACGTGTTTATCTAGAAGTGGACTACAATTCCTCTGATTGAGATCGGAACGAATTATCCCGTTTTGTTACTATTGGAAACGTTCTAACATTGATTCTAAAAGCCCTTGGTTTTCAGATCGTGCTCCGTGAACAACATGGGTTCCGTGTATACCAACAGGCGTATGTGAGATAAGCGAGCTTGTGAGACAGTGGATCTCCGTGGTCTGAAAAACACAAGTTATCAGAAACTGTTGTGATATTTTGAAATATCAATAAGGACTGTTTTGAGTGAATGGCTTGAAATAAATTAATGATAATAACATTGGATTTGCATAACGGCGCCGGTGGTGTAGTGGTAAGCGTGATTACCTCTCACCCCAGTAGGCCTGGGTTCAATCCCAGTCGGCGCCGCCGGGATGTTCTGAGGCATAACATCTCTGATCACGCCTTCCTTTGGATGGGAAGTAAAGCCGTTGGTCCCCGGTTCATGAGTTGATGGGTCGATAGGTAGGGTCCAGGTGTGGGAGCTGCCTTCCTGGCACGTCGGTAGCATTGGTGCTCGCACGGAAAACAAGATTGACGGAAAAAACAAAACAAAGGAAAAAATTGGATTTGCTTGTAATCAACCAGCTTTACAAATAGGTCCACCAACCGAACAATCTGCTGTAGATGTAATTGGTACACTTCGCCGTCATGGCTCTCTGGTAAATGACTAGCGTTGCTCTAGCATCCTTAACCATCTTTATGGGGTATTTTCATCTGTGCGGATTTGCTAGCGCTAGTGTACTAGCACTGTGCAAAAAAATAGCCAGCATAATGTCAACAGGGCATCAGCGTCTACTAGCAAGAGATTTCAGGAGCAACTCCGCACAGAAACACCCCATTAACATCTACGATTCTCAGCAAAAAATCATGTCCAAACTACTCTTAGCCTTTGACGGACGGACGGGCGTGATGAAGATCAGTTTGACGTTCTTCAATGACTCCGGAGGACGTTTCTTCTCTGAAAATTAAATTTTTTTTTAATAAACCTTAGTCTGCATGGCTTCCACGGTTTTGACACTTGTTAACTGTCATAATTCTGCCTCTTGCATGAAATGTCTCGTATTTTCCCGAGAAACCAAAAACGTCTCTGCAATGGCGTCCAAATATTTCGTAGTGCATTGAACAGTTAGTATAAAATTGCAACAAATAGTATGAATTCTTCAATTGGTTAGCGAAAATTAGTTTAATTGTTACAGAATTCTTACTCTTCAATCTGATTACAAACTTAATTTCAATTAAATCAGCACAGCAAAAAAATAATTTTGATATCACGTCAAAGTGGATGCACTACAATCATGTCGAAAATATGGTGTAATATTACTTGCTAAAAAGGACAAAATTATCATTAATACAATGCATGAACTGACATTACGGTGCTTTCACATGAAATTTTCGACATGATTGTAGTGCATCCACTTTGATGTGATATCAACATTATTTTTTTGCTGTGAGATTAAAATTACTATAACAATTAAATACGCCACAAATAATCGTAAATCGGTCGGTCAGCAACCGGTCACTACGACGAAAGTAAACCAAGATTGAAAATACTTAAAAATACTTATGACATATTTTAAAATATTTATTATATTGGACCTTAAGTTTAGAGTGGGATGCCCTAGTTCTAGATTGTCAAATTCATTATTCAGCCATGTTGGATTTTTGTGTGGGACAGCGACCGAGTTTGTTTACAATTTTCTCTAAAACCGCACTTGCCTATATAGTGACAAAGGTGTATCACCATGCTATACCCACCATGTGCGTATCGATGCGCCTGAACGTTGCTGAAAAGCGAGTTTGTTGCAGGTTCGGTATTAAGACTGTCAACATCGTTAGTGACTAGAGCTCTCTCGATTCACTACTTGATTTTCTTCCATAACAATTACCATTTCACGTGACCCAGATCCATACAAACTTCCATCTTCAATGATAACATGACATCACCAGCAGAGCAGTACTACCTATATATCGATTGGCGTTGTCTAACCAACGCCCTGCACTTTGAACTTTCACATCAACTATCACATGCTCTGGATACGAATGAGGGAAGCGAAAGTTTTGTCAAAGGTTGCTCCCACTCACTACGGAATTATGAAATCATTAGATAGGGAGAATGTCCATAATTTCCAACTAAGTGTCCCTAATATTGGGCCCATACACACTGATCTCGCACGGGCG
Source organism: Ochlerotatus camptorhynchus (assembly GCF_037179485.1). NCBI lineage: Eukaryota > Metazoa > Arthropoda > Insecta > Diptera > Culicidae > Ochlerotatus > Ochlerotatus camptorhynchus. Next base: position 2,164,154 of record NW_027040672.1, read on the forward strand.
GGATCCCTACGTTGTGTTTATGATCGTTGTGATAGCTACAGAGATGAAATTAATAAAACACACAGTTTGCTTGATCGTCCTGCCATGGCGGATGTATTCGAGATACTGATATACATATTGTTTATTTGTATTTATAGTGGGTGTAGATAACGTTGCACAAACACACACATTTTGCCGGAAATCATTTATTGGCTATGATATACTAACCAAAACATCCGCAATACTTCGAATGATTATTGCATTGCTCGAGCCCTTTAACAATATGCATTCGAATTTTGGATGATTTTCTTATGGTTGAATTCGTCGTCAGATGATAAACATCCATATGACTGCCATCCAAATACAGGATGATTTTCGTTTGAAAATTAGCTGTAAAACATACGGCAAACATTTAAGAATAGTATGACATGCAAGTGCTTTTAATAAGATTTATAATTTGATTATCTACATTTCCATACTGCATAAATAGCCATAATAAGCCATTCCATTATGGATACAAAATTTTTTCGTGGTGGAGAAAACCTCCTCCACCACGAATTAGCCAAACATTGGTTTTCATCCTTTACCTATGTTTGTAACAGCTCTGATAGCGATGCATATGCTTCTACCTCGCTTATCAGCTCAGATCAGCAAATGACATTCTATAGAATTATTAACATCATCGTTTTGAATGATTTGCGTTATGGGGCTGAACCAATACCATATGCATTTCCATTTAGTATGACAGTCATTCTGCAAAGAGCATTACGCACTTCAACTGAAGGCCCTATCCCTTCTCATAACAATTTTCATCCTGTATTCGAGAGGAAAATCATCTGATTTCAAAACAACCGTCATCCGGTTGCAGCTATCATTCGAAAAAGCGATTTCGGTGTTTTGTTTTGAATGGTCTGAAGTTTTATTCGATCAGAGGATGATGTTTGTGTACAGTGTAGAAGCTAGGATATAGGAGTGAAGGCTGCCTACGATCGGGGGCGGATGGAGAGAAACGCAACACCACGGTCAATGAGAAGAGGTAAGAGAGAGCCCGACGGTCAGTAGATTTAGGCAGTAAGTCGTGAGCCCTCGTAGAAGTGATAATGAAAGTTTGTTGCGTGTGGTGTGAAATTTGAGTCACCTTCGCCATCGGTCCAAGCCACGCGGTGGGAGAACGCTTTTGTTTTCTGGACCGCTAGGAGACCTGACCATCACCCGTTCCCCGGCCAAGTCGAACCGCTTGTTATTCTGTCCGACGACTTTCGACGCCGTACTGCCACTCCAGTTTAAATCGATACCCGGCTTCACGGTCAACCCACCATTAGTCGCCCCTGGCTTATTCTATAGTCGGCCGAATCAACCTGGCACCGGCCAAGTTACCCGGATATTCACGAATCTGCCCGGTCAGTCCGCCAGCTTGCCAGTCGATCATCAGTCGGACATCAATCGCCACCGCATTGCGGACAGTCAATGCTTCGTAAATGGCCCGCCATTGTTTGCCGTCGGCCCCTGCAGGTTGACTACCCGGCAAAGCCCAGATCACCCCGACCATTCAAGTCCTCACGTTGCCCACCCGGCAGCCGGTCAGCACCCGAAATACCTCCCGGGCTACCTTCGTCGCCGTTTAGAGCCAGGATTACCGGCAAACCCACACGGGCGTCTACCATCGCCGTATCCCGGCCAGGGTCGCCCGGACCACCTGCTGACATCAGCGCTTCCCGGCCAGTTTCGACCGAACCCCCAGCCGATCACCTTTCGATACCATCGTCGTTTCCCGGCCAGGGTCTGCCGAACCACCTGCTATCATCACCGCTTCCGGCCCAGAGTCAGCCGAACCACCAGCCGAGCACCGTTCGATACTGTCCCGCCCCACTGTCATCGCTGGCTTATAAAGTGCAAGGTAATAAAAAAAAAAAAGTAGAAGGGTCTGTGCCTAGGGGCACGCACGGAAGCTTGACGTAGGATCGCTAGTGGACGGAATAAATGTGAAGATCATTTAGTTCTTTTAATTGATCAATTATCTATTATCTCAACTCTTTCCGTTTTTGAATTGTAGGCGCATCAAATTTGTAGTAATTTTTTTCAAAGAGAAAGTTGATTAAGAGAGTCAATCAAAATCACTTGCATCCCTGCTTCCAAGTTTGGTTACAAGATTACAACTCTGGAGAGCATTTTGTGCGGTCGTTGGGGCTTGTGGTTCTAAATATGGACAAACAAGCACCAGATAAATTCTATTCCAACTCTTAACTGATGTAAGCTTGATGACCCTGAAAAGGGCCGTTTTATTGAAGAGGACATCCATGGCCACTTACGCTTGGCGTGTTTAGTGTAGGTGACATCATCACGGACCTCATTTTCCAGGAACACCTTCAGCACACCTCGTAGATCAGACCGGAGTTACGTTTGACACCACCACGGCGAGCCAGACGACCGATGGCGGTTATCTCGAAGAACTTTGCGATGACGCTTGGCGCCTCCTTTACCAGACCTTTTCCTCCTTTGCCACGACCAGTCAATTGTTGCTTGTTAGGTGTGAAGGAGTGGACTAGCCACCACCTTCCTACTGCTGCTATTGCTGTTCACCACGCCGTCCGAAGCGAAATGAGCTAATGCCATACAGAAGCGCTCTTTTATATATTTTCAGGTTAGAGCAGAATGATGTGCAACCAAGTGGTATAAAAGCTACAAAGACTCCTCCCATTATGAGTAGTTTGCTATCAAGTAGCGACACTGGCTCTTTTCCTTTTGCGTACACGGCGAATGAGAACGACCCAAATTTGAGTTTAGTTCACTCATAATCGCCAAAAGTGCAGGAACTATGCGATGAGTAAATTTGTCTCATGGTTTCCTGTGGGAAACTTAAAAAATCTGCCAGAAAATGAGGAAATTGACGAAAATTTCATTCAGTCTCGGAGTAGTACCAATAGACTGAGTGAATCCAATCTTTACTTCTCAAATTCGGGAATTTTTCCCTGAAAAATCCTGGAAAAATCTGGGAAAACATGAGGCAAATTTACTCATCGCTGAGTTCCTGCACTTTATTTTCTATTTCTGAGATAATCAAACTCAAATTTGGGTCGTTCTCATTCGCCGTGATATAACCTTGAAAGATATCGGCGCCGGTGGTTAGCGTTACCTCTCACCCCAGCAACAGGGTTACCAAAACTACAGATAAATCTGTTTTTCTACAGATTTTTCAGAGTTTTTAAAACCAAGATTTTGTATTCACAGATTACAGATTTCTAGGATTTTAACAGAATACACAGATTTTTTTTAAATATGAGCAAACATTTTATAAATTAAACTTGAGATGTTTAATAACAACACATAGTGAAAATTCAGTGTAATTTTATCATCACAAACTTTTATATCTATGCATGCTTTTTTGCGGAATGAAAAAGGAGAATGAGAACTGTCAGAGGTATTCTTTTTTGCCAATTTATCCTGCATATATTTTTATCTATTTTTTGTCTCTACCAGAAAAATTGCTCAATCACTTTTCAAATGCCATTTTTTAAGGATTCAATTAAAAAATTATCAACACAGATATCATCACCGATTTTCTGGACAAAAACTAAGATGAAAAGATTTTTTGAACAAAAAAACAGATTTCCTTTTGGCAACCCTGCCCAGCAGGCCTGGGTCCAATCTAAGTCGGCGCCACAGGCATGTTCTAAGCATAACATCTCTGATCACGCCTTCCTTCGGGAAGTAAAGCCATTGGTCCCCGGTTGAGTTGATGGGTCGATTGGTAGGGTCCAGGTGTGGGAGCTGCCTTCCTGGCGTCGGTAGCATTGGAGCTCAATACGGAAAACAAATCTCGCGTCACTTTTCAATAGGTCCTATCTACATTGATCGATTCCCTTCATAGACACTCTCTTTCGTAAATAACTCGGCTTCACAAATGTTTCCTGCCGTCTTCGTCGAATTAGATGCTAGATTGTTGCTTCTTCCATCGAAAATATCCAGCCGTGGCGATTCAAGGTTGATCAACATAATTTGTACCCCTGCTTCCAGTTTGATTACATGAGCATTTTGTGTGATCGTTGGTTCTGAATATTTACAAACAGGCAGATGAATTCTATTCCTACTCTTTACTGTAATAAGCTTGGTGGTCCTGAAAAGAGCCGTCTTGTTGCCAAAGTTGGTGATGACTTAACCTCCGAAACCAAAGAGAGATCTCATTTTTCAGAAACACCTTCAGGACACCTCGTAAATCAGACCGGAGATACGTCAGACACCGCCACGGCGAGCCAGACGACGGATGGTGGTTATCTCGAAGAATTTGCGTTTGGTTCTGAATATGGCGATGAGTGTGCAAAATATTACGCAATTCCATCCACCCTATTCGCACGCGCCCGAGGATCGGAGGCGAATGTCACTTCGACTTGTTTCGTCTACTTACTACTCTCTGACGACTGTGCTGGGGAAGCAGCATATGCATGTAGGTAATTGGTGGATTTGTTAGTTAATTCGTCGCTTTTGGACAATGCTGGACATTTACCAGTTTTTCAATAGTTTCTTGCTGAAAATCAACAATTTTGAGCATTGTTATCGATGCGTAGCCATATTTCTGATCGATTGGTGATAAAATTATTGAAATTGGACTAGGGGCAGCTGAGTTATTAACGTTCAAAATCTCTCTTAATTTGTTACATGTTCCATTTTCAGTTTTCACAAAGTGTACCCCCATATAGAAATCAAAGAAGTAGTCCTACGTCAAAAAAAAACATAATTTCAGGTCTCCTCATATCCGAAAACTCTCCCACGCCAATACGCCCTGAGACCCGGAACCTACAAGGGACTGTAGTGCCCACCCCGGGAGTTGCCGTTGGTTAAGACCAGCAGCTTGGGGCTTTAGGGAGTTCCCTTCAGTGGTTCCGGGGCGGAAAGTAGTCTTATACTGCAAAAAGGTGGAGAGCGATGCAAGTAGATGGATTTAGATGCAAAAGATGAAAAAGTAAGAGGTTGTATCCAAGACCGACGATAGAATTACGTGCTCGGTATCAATATTCGGCGACTGTGTTAGAGAAACCAATTTTTCCCATCACGGAAACGCCTCGTTTTCTGAAGACAAAACTACGCATTTTCATGCACAAAACGCATGGAATTTTTGGTTTATTCAATAGATAATAAAAAAAGAAAAAATGATTGGAGGAATTTCTAGGTCAGATGTTATATTCGCGATCAATCAAGTAACCGTTGGTTCCCAGTTTATACTTGTTGGCTCCTCCACAAGTCCTAGAAACCTTCCCCTAATACCTTTTAATACGTCCTTTTCCACAGTTAATACTAATAACATTAGAACAGCTGGCACTCACATGTTGGCTTGCGTGTGGGTGAGCCCCAGGCGAGTAAGAGAGGTGACACAGTCGGAAGAAGTGTTAGTTTGTTTACTAAAATGAACCATGCCCATTTTGTTATGGCATGTTTGCTATAAGATAAGATTATTAGCGAAATTCACATCAAAGATTGATTAATTGCGTAGGCAATCAGTTTGGCACGGCATTTGTGACCAGCATACACCTTCCGGTCGTATGAAACAGGTCAAAAACTGTCCAAATCCGCAGATAAAATTTTTTGTTTTGAATTTCTGTATGGCAAAATAGTGAACTTTTCGTGAACATTAACGGCAAAGAACTCACCAACACTGGGAGACCGTGAGTTCCTGCCCACCTGTCATTTTCGATCTCGGGGTGAGCCTATTCCACTTCACGATTACTCTAGTATGAGTGGTGGTTGCTCATTTCGAGTAGTATGAGCACCGTGGGCAAAACACTATAACCATAGAGGTAACTCTAAGACCACTGGGTCCCGAAGAAAATCATTATTATTTTTGGCTCACTCAGTACCAGAACAACGGTCCCAAGCAGTCCCAAGCTATTTCACTCACCCCTGCATGTTCTGCATGAATCCACACACCCCTGATGTTATCTGTCAAACTTTCATAGCGAATCAAAACAAACATAGTGTAGTAATAAAATTTCAACTAGAATAGGGTACGTTCATCGTTTGCTTGGGACCAATAGGCTACTAAAGTGGTGAGCCAATTTAAAATCGTTAGTTTCGTATTGATTGTTGCTATAACCCCCTTGATAGTTGGAACCGTCACTCACAGATGGAGTATCGGTATATTCACAAGTTAGGCAAACAAAAATATACACACTGAAAAAGAATCACAAATTGCCTGCAAAAATTAATAAATGTGCGTTCTTTGATTTATTTATTGGCACTTTCTTAGTGCCCAAATTGGTGTTTGTATTGTTACATAAGATTTATGATGGAGAATTTTTCAATTATTTATGGAACACTCAAGATTTTCCACAACTCAAACATATGTTTTTTATTGTTACTTTTCAATTTTCTGTAGCAAATTTTTAATTTATTTTTTTGGTTTTACAGATGAAAAAAAATATCTATTGTATTTTTTTAGATGTCACTTGGTACTAGCCAGTCTATTGCTCAGCCGAAATCCGTTTACAAAAGTGCACTATCCAATGGAGCGTACACACTAAGAAATGATTACCGACTTCTGTAATGTTTATCGAACTTTCAACAGCTGAACTGTTCGGTAAAAATCAGGCATTTTAATTCATAAGGCTTCAAAACTAGGAAAACTTCAGCACAATGGCAAGACTCGATTATTTATACAAGACTGACAGTATATTGACAAGTTTTCACACTGCCGTAACTATCAATTCTATACTTTCATCTCCTCCTCATCTATCGTATAAAAATTACCACTTCAGTCAGTTATTCGAAATTAGCATCTTCAACTAAGTAATCCATGTAGTGAAACAGCTTTTGAAATGAGGGTCAAAGTTTCACCGAACGTTCAGCTGTTGAAAGTTCGGAAAAAATTACCGAAGTCAGTAATAATTTCTTAGTGTGTATAACATAAGATTTACCGTTCGCTTAAAAGTTCACTGAGCAAGTATTTTCCATTTCTCCTTCTTTCTTCGTAGAATCCTGCATCTAGGGTAACCACACGCTGGACAGTGAGAAGGTTAACAAAGGCAGTACAGCGTCCAAAACTTCGGTGAACCATCCCCCGGCTTCTAATTTGTAATACGAGTGTGATGCTTAAGTTGATTGCACGGACAGTATAAAAAATAATGGAAGATTGAATTAATGAAGTTGCGAGCACGGCTATGCGTACAGGATCAGTCACCAACTAGAAAACATCAGAAGAAATCACTACACTGCTTTCGAAACAGTGATTTTTATTACAATAATGTAATTGGTTTTGAAGACTTACGGCTCCGTAAAGCTTTATGGAAGCAGTTAAACCCTCTCAAATTAACAAATTAAAGCAAAAAACCCCACGGCTACCAGCCCTCAATCTAACCCCAGACGATGAGATGGCACACTTTGTCAACCAGTTCCGAATGACGTCTTGCAGTTTCCCAGACCCGGACTGAAACTGAAATCACGCAAAGGTTGAGTTCGGTGGTTCCCTTGTGCTCGTCTTCGTTGTCTATCTTCCGAGCCGGATCGGGGCAAATGGACCTCCAAAGCGGACAACATTAGGTATGTGCACGCAGATGACTTCATAATTGTGGTGGCCCCGATTTTTCAATCCGTTCATAAATCGTCAATGTTTCCGATTTTAAACGGGAATAATTTTTTTCAACTCTATTCGTTCGATGTTTCCAACAAAGGTCCTCATTACTCATTCATGTCTTGCAGAGCCAATCTCATTCAGGGACACCAACGCTGTGCAAACGGTGGTCACAGATAAGAATGCCACCTTCCTGTGCGAAGTGAGAGGACACGCAGAGCCATCAGTTTCGTGGTACGCCAACGGCCAGCAATTGTTCTGTGAGTATTATTGTTAGAAAGAGAGAGAGAAATTGGAATGCTTTTGTTAACCTCCTGGCTGCTGCTGCTATCCAGGAGATGTATTTTTTTTTCACCTGACCTTTCGTTAAGCCATTGTCCTGTCTCACCTCGTCTGTTTTCCATTGGCAACTTTTCACTCTGATGAATTTTTCTAGTAGAAAATGCTTTGATCCGGATTGTCCGGGATGTGCTTGGTACGGCTTTATAAGCTTTGTATTTTTCTTCAGGCAATGAACTTCACATGAACTTTCTTTTAGATTCAATGTACGTTCAAAATAATAACTGTATGCATCGCAATATTTTGCATGTTTCTTGGTGCCATTAATTGCCAACAGAGATCAATCAATCAATAGAGTTTGAATAATATTTTTGATTCTAAAAACTGGTTGAATTTGAGAAGCATACCAGAAATAAAAGTGACTGAATTTCTATTTGATTACAATACAAAAATCGGATTGGATTTTTTAGATATAATCCTTAATAGGACCTAGATTATTTAATACTCTAGTAACCTCAAGGCCGTGCTCTGTCACAATGTTTCATTGTGATTAATCCACACTCAAATGGGTAAAATACCAAATTTGGGGTGAATTTGAACGAAAGGGAACTTGGAGTGTAGAGCGCACTGCCCACTGGACGATTCTGAAGCCTGGCCAAGTGAGTGGGGTATGGGTTTATTGATTGAACGTCATTTCCAATTTATAGGGGAAATGGATGTAATGTCGGCGTAAATGCCAAATAATTTGGGCGGGGGCGACCCCGACGTACCTCTCACGCCAAAGTCACGAGTTCAAATCTCACCCCCGGACAAGTCACGAATGACCCAAGAGTGTTAAAGTGACTATAATAAAAAAAAAAAATAATAATAATAATTTGGGCCCATACATAAATTCAGCATTCGACTTTCAATAGCGACCAAAAATATCCATTAGTATGGTCCCAATGACGTCATCTATATAAAATTTATAAATAGTAGATTTTTAGCGATGGAATCTTTGATCCGTAGGCCAACATTAGAGCCATTTCCCCTATATTGATACATTCAAACCATTGGCATTTGGTATTTGAGATTAGACAGAGATAGGATGCTGAATTATTATTAAATAGTTCAGATAGGCTAAAAATGACAGAATTCATAGTAAGAGGATGTACCATATGGTGTCCATTCACAAAATCAGAGTCACATCGTCAGTCTCTGCCCATGAATAAGGGGATTGACGATGTTTTGTCGAGTTTTATTTTGCATTTGCATATAATTGTAATTTTAATTTTGTTTTTATAATTATGGGAAATGTATGTAATGTCGGCCTAAATGCCCCATAATTTGGGCCCATACATAAATTCAGCAATCGACTAAATTTTCAATATCCATCAGTACCGTCCCAATGACGCGTTCATCTAGATAAAATTGATAAATATCAGATTTTAAGCGATGGGCTTAATCTTAGATCCATAGGCCAACATTAGAGCCATTTCCCCTATAAGATAAATAGTTTACCTCAATTGAAACATTGAGTTGTATAAACTTGACGAATCAAACATCTAAGTTACAGTGTCGCATGATTTAACAGCCACTACCTGCAACTAATGTTGGAGGGTCCGGCAGGGCTAATTACGGATCAAAACTAGCATAACTCTAACACTAAAATTATCCCGAAACTAATGCTCATTCATTGCCCTTTAAGTCATAAAATAGTTTTATTTATTTTCGGTGGACTTTGCCCAAAATTGGATTTTTTATATAAATGTAATCCTAAAAAGGACCTAGATTATTTAATAGTCTAGTAACCTCAAGTCCGCGTTCGGTCACAATTTTTTGATAAACATTTCAAAAGGTTCTATCTAGATTTGTACTGTGATTAATCAACACTCAATGGGTAAAGTATGAAATTTGCGATGAATGTGAAACAAAGGGAACTTGGAGTGTAGAGTGCACTGCCCACCGGTTGATGCTGAAGTCTGGTCAAGCAAGTACGTTAGGGTCTAATGATGTCTGATTGGACAATACAGTGCATGTGGATATTTTATTTTATACTCTCTATGTTATACTCTTTGAATCAGTTTAACGGTTTTGGGTTATAGAGGCAGAACGCGGAGGGACCGCTTGGGAAAGCAAAATGTTCATAGTTTGTAGTTTGACGTTCCTCTCAAAACCAATTTGGCTCTAGAACAATTTTAAACTTGTTTTGCATTATTCACATGTTGCAATGATTGAAAAGAACTCGATATAAAGTAGCTTAATACAATTAAATAGAAATGCCAAAATCTTACCGAGTAGTTTAGCTGTTCTGATTTCGGCATGATTTGTTGAGATCGGGTATAGTTTCTGAGTATATTGTTTGTTGAGTCCCATTTTGAAATGACTCAGATCAGCACAGAGTAATGAGTCCTGTTTCGAACCCCTTCGGATACGGTTGTGTTGTAAATTTGCTCTCTGTTTTGTGCGTGCGTTTGCTATCATAGTTCTCGGGTGCTTTTGCCTGATTAGCGCTGGCACTCTGCCTCCCGGACGGTTATACGTGTGTGATTAGTGGAAGTTTTAGAATCGAGAAAGAAAACGTGTTTGCAAGGATCAGAAGAGATGTCGTCATCTACGTTGTTTGTTTTTTTTTTCTTCGCTTGTGCTACCGGAACAGAAATTTGAGGCATCGCAAGGGATAGTTTTTAATTTCAGAGAAAAAGAATGGCAAACATACTTTTGGATATAAAAACCAATATATGATCCATAAAATATTGGAAAACGTTCCATAAAAAACATCCAAATGATCCCTAAAACATCGGAGAAAATACTTTAAAAAGTGTGAATGATCCATAAAAAATATCAATATGATCCATATTTTATGTCAAATTTAGCAACAGAATTGTAAAAATGTACCGCTAAATTTCTAAAAAATGAGCATTGGAATTGTACGAATTACCCATAAACATATTGCAAATGATCCATAACACATTCAGCAGTAAACCTTAAACTAAAGAAAGTGAACCATGAAAAATCAAGTTTGCACACTTAAAAATATAGCCATGTTCGGATTAATGAAAGCAACTTCCTCAGAGCAGTCTCGTTTTGGACAGCATAAAGCTAAAATAGGTTTTATTAAACTAATATAAAATCTAAATCAATCTTAATACTTACAAAAAAAACCTATTTCCGCTTCAAGCTGTCTAGAACGAGGAAATTGCTTTCATTAATCCGAACATTATTGAAGAACAACATTGGATATAACCTCAAAATGTCAGAGGAATCAACACCACCGTTGAGTGAAGAACAGAACAGCGATCGAAACTGTACGCTTTGTGAAGGCCATGACCACGTAGATGATATGGTCCAGTGTGATGTCTACGATTTCTGCACCCATTATAGTTGTGCTGGTAAGACAACAGCTGTAAAGGAGGTTCCGTAAACGTGTTCGAAGTGCACAAATATGCTTAAGGTGCCGAAAGGAACCAAGAAGTCTGTCCCAAAAAAACCACCTAGCAGAAAGAATAGTGCGAGGAGTGATGCCGGATCTGAATCTGAAAAAGTAAGTACCAATGTGGTCAGCCTGGAGGAATCCCTAGACCTGTTGCAGTAGGAGAAAAGCGCAAAGGGAAAATGTTGGAGGAAGACAAATCCCTCCATGAAAAGCGATGGGAGGCTGAGCGAGAGATTTTTCAATCTGAGAGTTATATTCTGTCACTCTTTCAACAAAGATTTGGCTAGATTTAGGATTTAGAGATTTAATTATTATTTTAGTTAGGCACGTAAACGATGTAGAATGAGCTACCTACTTAGGGTAAATCAAGTATATAGTGTTTAGGAACAAATTGTAGGTTACCTGATTTTAGGATCAAATTGTAGTGTCTAGATTAAGCAAATTTAGGATTATTGAATTCAATATGTTCACGAAATCCACCTGCCACTAACCTAGTTCAGTAGCTAGTTCACTACAAATCAATACAATTTAATTAAACGATAGGTATAGTAACAAATTTAGGCAATTAACATAATTTAGCTGAAAAACGTGTTCTAGATGGTTTGGAATTGTACCTTCTTTTCCTCTTTTTTTCTCGTTCTTACTCTGACCTATATAAACTCACAATTCCGTTGAACCAAACCTGACGCCTGTAATGACACCATTCGGATCTGACAGCGACCGTTACCGTAGCTCTCCGAATCTCCCACAAGGTTGTCGCTGGGCTTAGCGGTACAGGGTTATCCCGACATTCCGACATTATTCTCGTTTTGGACACTATATTATTAATTTTGATCCATAAACCATGAAAAATTGCTCCATTACTACGTAACTACTTAAATTTACTGTCCTGTCGTGGTTTTTTAGGTAGAGGTGTGGAGCGATGGTCAAGCGTCTAGAATTAGCTTACAAAAGAAGCTTCTATAATAATCTTCTTTTGAAAATATGAAAATAATTGTTAATTTTATCGATCATACCTAGGGTAGGTGTTCCAGTTATTGGTAGACGTTCTTCGGGAAAAAATCCTATCTCCGAAATGAGAAAAATGACTCATGATTTCATGAACAAAGCGAATGAAAATATATATTAAGAAAATACACCATGAATAATATTCATGATATCATGAGCAACTTTTGCGTAACGCAGCAAACATTCCCAAAATCATGAATCATCCGAGTTGAAATCATGATCTAAATTCATGGGTTTAACTTTTAATCAAAAAATGTAAAAAGAATAAAATAAAGTTTTTTTTTTTTCTTTATTAGAGATTTTTAGCCATAGGCTAGTTCATCTCTTAATAAAATAAAGTATCAGATTGGATTCGAACCAAGAACCTTGAGATCATTAAACCCATTCTTTGACCACTAGACTATCAGTACTTGTATAAGAAGGAAGACAAAAGGCGTATAACATATACCTATGTAGTGCGGTTTATGAACACGGTTTGTCAAGTACGTGTAACGCATGTAGCGGTCTTGATTCAACTGCAACACCATGAATTTCCATTACGAAATTATGAATGATTGTTACGATTTCATGGGATGACAAGTTTCATGATTTTTTATTCATGAAAATGGATTCGGATTTGTTTCCGTGTAGAGGATGACACACACACACACAATACAAAAATCGCTATTAATTTCAATCCATTCGAATGCACAGTGATTGGAAAATGCAATCCATGTTCCACTCCGCAAACACATCAATTCACGATAACTGTCAAATGATGCTGTCCAAATAACAACATAAATCAATATATACAAACAGCGAACATTTATCGCGAACCAAACGGCATACTGGGATGAACTCCCTTCGTGACATAAAGCCAATAAAATTGGACCAGATTTAAACAAAGGCCTGTTGCAGTTTGCTGATGCCATTTTGTCCATGGAAGTGTAATAATAATACTGCTCCTTTGCTTTTATGACACGTGCAAAAAGGATAAATCATACTGCGAAAGTACGAAAAACCGGCAGCATTTCAGGATCATGTTTCTCTCGTTTACTCACCATGTGGTACATAGCCGATAGAATTATTGCATCATTTCGAGGACCAAAAAAGATTGGAATAATTTAAACAATAAACAAATGCATTCGGGGGCACCAAACAGAATGCAATGCGCATTTTCTTTGTATCTCTCATCACTTTCACTGCAGCCCAACTTGGGAGCTCAAAGCCTACTGAGATCCTTTTATTTCGCGTTACCCGAGCAGGAGAAATTAACTGATAAATACCTAATTCTGTTCCCGATTATTAAAATTTGTTGTTGATCAACCTGACATAAGAGGTAAAATACCAAAGAATAATACCATCGAGATATTCGTTCCTGCTCGGGTTACCTTACTATAGTATCGAGGAAAAACAACTAAGTTTTTCGCTGTCCCTCGCCAAACATTGCAACCGGTTTTCCCATCTATCCAATTATGTTGGCGCAAATTGAGGAAAGTGAAAAACTAGCGCGCAGAGACTGTGGGTACCGGTGGAACGTACATACCTACGTACATCATCAACCAATTTAATGTATGTTTCAATGCATCACATGCTTCTGCAGTGCCGCACTGCACTGTAGTAGTCGCTGGATGCACGCGTCATTGCTGAACGAACGAAAAATGCAATTTATCATCATTTCGGATGCACACAGGCTCTCTCACATGCATCTCAAATGGGTGACAGCGCGGTTTGATGGTAGCGATCCATTATTTCCCACCACCACCGCCAGTCGCTTTATATCCTTTCAGTATTATCAAATATTATATAAGCTCAAAAAAAATTATTCTCAAAATCTATTCAAATCTGCATATTTTTCAAAAAACAAAAATGAATTTATTTAGGTATTACGAATTCTTTATCGAAAATATTCTAAGAATATGTACCACTCTATAAAATTCTTGACATGTGGAACTGACAGTAGGTCCTTAGTTTTTTTTTAAATGACCTCACAAGCACAGCAACGCACAGTGGAGCACCTGATCAAAATTAAATTACCAGCAACCTCACTAATTTTACTTTTCCATCACCATCAGTCTACTTAGATTGTATTCAAAAAATTAAACCAGTCTACTAGAAATCACGTAAACAAGTCCTATTTCCTCTCGTAATTCACCACTATTTATCGCTGGCTAAAAGGAGGAGCTATTTTATTAAAGTCAAGCTCAAGTAAAAGTCAATTTCAAATGGGGTTGGCATTTTTCCATTTTGGGATTTCTGGTTTGATTTCCGAGTGTCAGAAATCGTATCTACGTAAGAGAAACATCGAGTGCATTGCCTTCGGCGTCCAAATGTATGTGTGCTAGTGTAGTGGACAAAACCAAGCGCATTCCATTGGAGATTGCTTTGATTCGTTTTGCTAAAGGAGACAGAAAGTGACTCCCTCGCTCGTTTGATGGTGCATTTCCTGTCACAATGTGAGAATCTTTGCCCATTTCCGTTCATGCAGGAATTTCATCGGTTTCGTTGATGGAGTTTGTTATAGGATTAGAGCTGAATGCGATTTTCTGATTTTGTGCAATGTACTATTGTGAAAAACTATGCCTAAAAATTGCATGTGAAGTCATAGTTTTTTTTACATTGGGTATTCAAATGAAAAATAAAACTATCTGCATCCGGCAGGTGCTGCGAGGATCCCAACACAATTTTTATATAGCATCGTGCTCCATTAAGAGCCTCTGGTCAAGCTTTTCATGTAAACAGCTCTTCTGTGTCACTCTGACATGACAAAAGCAGAAATCACACTGCCGACATGTGATAATATTGAGGTACATACATCGAAGTAAGCTGCTGCAAAATAGTGTAAAAATATACTCTCCACGGCGTGCTTGGTAGGAAAGGAACACTCGGCAATGAGTAACCAAAACCAGGACAGGCTGAGCGCTGTATGGCCTACTAGATGGTGTTGAAAAGGAAAACAACACAAAAGGGAGGAAATGTGTTGTTTTGTATATTATATAAATAAAGTGCAGGATTCAAACTTTATTGTTTCGTCTCACCCGAAGCTACATACAATGCGTATTGAAAGCTCGTTGTATGAACTGGTAGAATATTGCAAAATTTAGCTTTATTTCCATGTAGAGTGGAGAATGGCTTTGACACTCCCTGGACCATATTTCAAGCATGGGGTAAACAATAACTTCAAACTGCAGTATGATACTTCACATTATAGAGCATATTTTGGATGGATGGAGAAACAGTTCCTAACACAATTCAGGCTAGCCGAAAAATCTTGTCATTTACAAATGAGTTACTGGAATGTTGACCTGCAATAACATGATATTAGAGAAATGCCAACGTTCTCACATGACCTCAATTTGAATATTGTAATGCACAGTTAAACGTATCATTTTGCTAGCATCATAATGAATGTGTCATCGTCTCGCCCGATATGGTTTCGATGACGGGGAAAGTATTTTCCCCTTGTAGTATAAGTTACTAGTTACTTCATCAATATTCAATGAAGCTCCGCTCATCACTTTTGCATCTTTTATTCATAGAAGATACTGATTTATTCATCGGGTGGTAAAATTCCATCCTTGAAATTCCTATGCCAGCACCTGACTTTTAGAGCACTTTTCAGACCGATACAGCAGCAAGCTTTGGACCAAACAAGTAATTATTCGGTAAATTAATTCAGTGAGAAAATTTTTGAATTCAATAAATATAAATAAAAATAACGCATACAAGAAAAGCACATCTAATAGACCATACATTCTAAGTATTTCGTACAGTAAAAAATTGACAGTCTGCTTCGTATGGAATTGACTTAATACATGGTGTCGGAAGTACACGCCATTTCCATGTCACTACTTAATTTTCCCTCCTTCAACTGAGAGTGCTTTGCTTCCACAAATTGGTAGTGAAAAGAGCCAGTGTGCAAAGCAAGCTATGGCAAACGTTATCGCCTGCTGACGCCAAAGGAAAAATGCAAATTTTGAATAAGTGCATAGAAGCAGAATCTTCTGCTAGCTGTGGTGGTGCAAGTAAAGAGAAAACGTCGTCTGCTAGTCTGATGCCTGATAAAAGACTCTCAGAAAGCTTCCCCATCTGCCACTGTCTTGGCTGACATCGTCGTCGTCCTCGACGTCAGTTTGACAATGTATTCAAAGTTTACTCTGTGTGGACCGAGCGTGACCGGAAGAAGCCGGGACTTTGACACTGATTCCGGACACGAAGTGAGCAAGCTGAGCAGATTAGACTGCCAGAAGGTGGCAGACGACAGTGGCGAATTTGTGGTAAATAAAGATGATTGCGCAATTGCATCGGTCTTTATTTTAAATGTTAAAGGAGTAAATTTTTCATTTAATGTTCACGCAACTTCATGGAAAGCAGTTGGAATTCGACCACAGTCAACTTAGAAACTGTATGCCATTGTCAACTGTCATGCGACCTCTCATAGTCATCATGGCCTGCTTTATGTAGGATTGTTTTCTATTTCGCAGCATGCATTCTCTCGTTTTCCCATAAGGTCCATAGCAAGTAGGCGGGTATCTGCAGTGCAGCCTTGGATATCTCGAGTACATATAACGAATGCATCCATTATGTAAACCATAGCAGCGAATATCTCCTTCACTGAAAACGACAACTCCTAACAAGTGGAATTTCATTTCAAGGATTCAAAATGATACGTACTTACAGTTTGTGTTGATTCTGGAAGGGGGAAATGGTGTAAAACGTGCCGGCAGGGTTATGTCGCGTCACCAGAAGCCATTTTGATTAAACTTTTATTTAAAATTACTCCCAAAATATTACAACAATACAAGTTTATTTCAATGTGTTTGTTGAATTTTCATAGGCAAAAATAAGAGCATTCATAACTCATGATATATGAATCAACTTGCTACATTAGCATCTTCTTGATTACAGAAAACAGAATGGTTTCCGATACCAAATAAGTGTTTTTAATTAATAAAGTTCTGAGTTGAGGGTAGGGCAATATGCGCCATGTAGAGATGAACTAGCCGTAGGCTAAAAATCTGTAAAATAAAGACTTAAAAAAAAATTAAAAATATATACATATGCGCTATGTGGCTTGGTAGCTCCTAAACAGCCGTTGACGTTTAAATTGCTGTTATGAGCTACCGTAATCCAGGGGAAAATTAAACACCGGGGTGAAATTGATCAATATGCGTTGAACTTTTAATTGTCACGTATAACATCTTCGGTGCTAGATATCAAGCGAAATCTTAAAAACATATCATCATGAGACTCCAATGATTGTTCTGATGTGTTTTTCAATACACAAATTGTATTTTATTGCATGTTATAGAGCTGACGTTAAGTAGCATATAATATCAGCATCCAAACAAACGATCATAGGACTGCAACGATTGATGTCATTACCATTCAAGTAGCATTTTTTACTAAAATAAGTGTCAATCAGTGTCTCTGCATCACCAAATTATTTAATAAATTTCGGTAGAATATTTCAAATGTAAAGAAATCCAGGGTATTTATCAAAATTTCCAGTGATTTTTAATTAAATTATGTACATATAGCCGCCACTATGCATTTAAGACGTCTTTTTTTGTTGGCATTTCTGCTAAAAATACTTTCCACGCAAGGGTTTTAGGATCAGGAATCAGGGAACGTAGAATCAAGTGAGCGTGAAGCGTGATAGTTCGCATGTAAACAGAATCTCATTGGTTAGAGAATTTTGATAGGTTAGCAGGTATAAATATGAAGTACCTAAGCTCGTTGAAGTCATCCCGATCCGCAAACCTGGGAAAGACCCTTCACTACCGTCAAGCTACAGACCGATTAGCCTGCTCTCAGCGCTGAGCAAGCTGTTCGAAAAATTGATCCTCAGCCGACTAAACAAGTTTGTGGAGGAACATGACATTCTTCTTCCGGAACAGTTCGGGTTCCGTAAGGGGCATTCCACCAATCATCAGCTAGTGCGGGTGATGAATAACATCCGGAGTAACAAAGCTGTATCCAAGTCCACAGCCATGGCCTTGTTAGACGTCGAAAAGGCGTTTGACAATGTCTGGCACGACGGACTTATATACAAGCTTTGTAACTCCAACTTTCCACCATACCTTGTGAAAATCACCCGTAACTATCTCCAGCAAAGGTCGTTCAGGGTGTCGTTGAATAGTTCCCTTTCGGGACAATTTCCGATCCCAGCAGGTGTTCCGCAAGGGAGTCTGCTGGGACCACTGCTTTACAGCATCTACACGTCGGACATCCCTCCTCTAGGAGACGGTTGCGTGTTCTTTCTGTTTGCAGATGACACCGCGATAGCCGTCAAGGGTAGGATGCCTCGTGAAATTACGAACAAGCTCCAACGATGCCTTGACACCTTTACTGATTATGCCACCACGTGGAAAATCAAAATCAACGCCTCGAAAACCCAAGCGATCATGTTCCTTCACAGACAATCATTAAAACTTAAACCGTCTCCCTCCTGTACCGTAATAATGGATGGTACAAGGGTCGAGTGGTCCACTGATGTTACTTATCTCGGGATGTTGTTCGATGAGAAGCTCCTGTTCCGCTCGCACATAGAGAAAACCCTAGTTAAGTGCTCCGCCTTGGTTAGGTGTTTGTATCCGCTCATTTGCCGCAGATCCCGCCTCTCAAGGCAAAACAAACTGGCTGTTTACAAACAGATCATAGCCCCCGCGATCTTCTATGCCGCCCCGGTGTGGGAATCGTGCGCTCAGACCCACAGGAACAAAATCCAGGTTGCACAGAATAGAGTGTTGAGGATGATCCTAGATCGTCCATTCGACACAAGAATAGCAGACCTCCATCAAGAGGCAGAAATTCCCAAAGTAGATTCCAAAATTGATGATATGACAACTAAATTTATTCAAAAATGCAATCTTTCTGAACATGCTTTAATAAGCAATTTGTACATAGTAGGTTAAGTGTATATAGTAGAGTAGGTTAGTTTTAAGCTGTAAATAGTAGTATTAAGTAGTTTCTCTTCAAATTCTAAAAACAAAACAAACCAATCCCACCAAGGTGGTCGACCGTGTACTAAGTCTAGGACTAATTCTGTAAAACAAATTTTGAATTTTGCCCATACCTAAAGATGAAGAAAGCAATTAAATCACTTAGTAAAAATTTATATGGTAATCGTCCAAGTTAAACTAAAATAAAGATCATTTAAACTAAAAAAAAAAAAAAACTCGTTGAAGTCATTCTTGTAACGAATTTTGGAGGTGACTGACCACCAGCAGCAGCAGAAACAGCAGCAACAGAAATAGCAGCAGCAGCAGCAATAGAAGCAGCCGGAGCCGTGGGACCTGCATCGCTGGTTCGTATAGCCATGGCCGGAAACCTCGGTCCGGTCACGATAATGGCGCAGTTGGTACGATAGTGTAAGTATAGTGGAATGACTAAAGAACTGAAGAATTATTTTGAAAAAATTTCCATGACCCGAAGGATGGTAGATAGAATTACCATGACCTGATGGATGGTAGATAGAATTACCATGACCTGATGGATGGTAGAAAGAATTACCATGAACTGATGGATGGTAGATAGAATTGCCATGACCTGATGGATGGTAGATAGAATTACCATGACCTGGTAATTCTGGGACGGATGGTAGATAAAAATTTCCATTACCTGATGGATGGACTGAAGAAATTTAGAATTAGTTAGAATTGCCATGACTTCATGGATGGACTGAGGAAATTTTTAAATAGTTAGAATTGCCATGACCTGATGGATGAAATATCTCTGAGATGGTAGATGAAAGTCCCCCAAGAGGGTAGATAAAATTCCCCTAAATGGGTGGATATAATGCCCCCCTTCCTCAATTAAGGAAAGTAGAAGAGGGGAAGAATGTAGTAGATAGAGTTAGTGTTGAATAAATAATGAGTAGAATCAAGTGAGCGTGAAGCGTGATAGTTCGCATGTAAACAGAATCTCATTGGTTAGAGAATTTTGATAGGTTAGCAGGTATAAATATGAAGTACCTAAGCTCGTTGAAGTCATTCTTGTAACGAATTTTGGAGGTGACTGACCACCAGCAGCAGCAGAAACAGTAGCAACAGAAATAGCAGCAGCAGCAGCAGCAGCAGCAGCAGCAGTAGCAGCAGCAGCAGTAGCAATAGAAGCAGCCGCACCCGTGAGAGCTGCATCGCTAATTCGTGTTGCCGTGGCCGAGGCTGGAAACCTCGGTCCGGTCACGACACAAGCCATTAGGGATTTTCCTTATTAGAGAGTTATATAGATTTTTCTCCTTTAGCTCACTTAAATCTTTGGGTTTTATTAGTTAGGTAGGTTCCGATTCAACACATTGTAGTTTCATGTTTATACCTATGATCTTGACTTTTTTACCTAGGGGATGAGTACTTAAGGGGGTTAGATTTTGATAAGTTCTTTAGTGGGAATGACACTGATGAAGACTGCACATTGTAGTCGAAATACGTATCTGTCATGGATACCATGGATACCATGGACTTGATCAATTGACTTGCCCTGTCTAAACCCAGCTTAAGAGATGAGCGGACGCGAACTGGCTGGTTTTGAGCCGAACGAACTGTCAAAGCCAGAGCCATACGAGCAGCGCCTATCTTGATAACATTGGCAGTGTTGCTGACCCTCTCATAGTCTGCATGCTTCAATCAGATTCGTGAAGTAACCCACAATAAAAACACACCAATATTTAATGTAACAATAATTTTTATTGCAATAGAGTTGTTCATTATTGTTCATGATCGAACCATATTAACAATAAAATAAATGAAAAATACGATAAAAATCATTGTAACAACATTTTATTATGTACATTCATTGTACAGTTAGGTATCAGTTTTGCCGTTTTCGGAAGGGTACAACAATATAACAATAATTTTTATTATCGACAATAAATGTTAATGTTAGAGCATTGCTTCCACTGAAAATTTCACTGTTATTTTTTTTTTTCGGGAAAACATGTCGCAATTGTGAGCGCAAATCTCACCCAAAGCAACGCTGCTCCGATGTGGCTGCAGCAACAGCAGCAGCAACAGCAGCAGCAAACGAAGACAATACTCTCAGTAGCAGCACCAACAACAACTACGTTAACATCAAGAACAAGAACAACAACAATGCACACAAACTTCCATCAAACGCAGCCAACAGTAAGCAGTGGCCCTCGCTCCCGAAATCGATACCAAATGCAGACCAACAGCAAAACAACAAAACCGAAATGAAACGCCAGCGATCAGTCGACACCACAAACAATGCAACCAAAAAATTGAACGCAAATGACTCAGGCGAAAGTGATAGCAGCCTGATCTCTGTGAGTGGCGATATTTGTCCATATACGCAGCGCCCATATACGACCCCAGATCTTTCGCATATTGACGATCCTGAAGAACGGTGTGCATTGATCGAGGAAAGCAAGAAGAGGATTGGTGCCATATATTTAGAGTAAATTGAAAATAAGAAAAAGAACAAGAATGTTTTTTAACTATGATTTTTTGTATTTGGATAGACCTCGGCTCCGTAAAGTTTAACGATATTTGAGGCTAACAAATAAACGAACAGTTAAATGCTCCTTTACTTTCAAACAGTATCCTAAATACGGTTCGAACGAAACCAAGAGTATGAGCAAAACAAATATTTCACAATATCCTAAATCGCATCAAAATACTAATTTAATGTCGCTACAAACGGAAATCATACCAACACGACAAGTGAATTTATACAGAAATGTGGAATTCCGTATTATTTCGATACATTTACTGCCCGATTTTTTTTCAATGCGTTTTTTTTTTCCTTTATTTACAAGGCTTTCAGCCATTGGCTGGTTCGCCTTGGGAAAACTTTTCAATTCGTGACATTTAGAAGTAATATCATTTATTAGACGTGTTTCCTTCACCATGGACGGTAGTGAAGCAAAGGGTTATTTTTAATTTCTTTATATTTGCAACGATGATGATTTCCCATAGTGACACACAGGGCTACTTCCACTCACTTGCTATAAAAAATGTTTATTGGAATTATAAAATCATGAATTGGTATAGTGTATCAAACACCCGCCCTTCAATCTCATCCCATATCTAACAAGTACAAATCTCCATTACAACATTTGTTCTGTATACAGAGGATCGGGAAGGCTTATTAGAAACTTCTCACTAATAAATTAATACTCTTCTAGTAAATTTTGCATATCATTTTATTAAAATTTTATTTCAATTAGCATAAAATTTTGGTTACAGTCAATTAGCATTAGCATACGATACAAGAGATTTAATATTACTTGCTCGTGTTTGTTTCTTGTACTATTACTTAACTTTGAACAGTTTTATTTATTTTTTTTTTCATGTGATGGATTTCCCAGTTTGGTTAGAAGTTTCGAAGCTAACGCATGTCCACAGGTCTAATAGAAAGTAAGGTAGAAAAAGTGTATCATGAAGAAAGGCTGCGCGCAGGGTTGCTTCCACTCACTTGCTATAGAGGAGTGATTTTCGGAGTTTTGAGTTCGTTAGATATCGTAATTGAGATTTGTACTTGTTGGATACGGGATAAGATTGAAGGACACAAGGGTGTTTGACCCATAAGACCCGTCAATTTCGCTTTCAGAGTGTCGCAATCAGCGATTTTATGATTCGTGAGCGTTCACTCAGAGTGAATTGATTTTGACTATCTGCAAGTAGATTTAACAGGTTTTATGTATAATGAGAGAGAGAAGGATTAGTATTTTCCATTTAATTCCACTACTTTATTTGCTTATCCTTGACAGATACGCGTATTTCGTCTACAATGTGCAGACTTCTTCAGTGTCTTGTACTAATACTCGACTGAAGAAAAACATCGCATTTACCGAATATATATTAACACATGTACATTTTCACTTAGAAACTAGGTAAACTTAAATTTAATTTTCTATAGGAACAGGTACTCCACTGCTTACTCGTTGATGTGTCCTAGGTAGTAACTTGAAAAGCCATGTGTGTCCGTTTCCTTGATCCCTGTTGAGTAAAGTTGAATTACGTTGTTTGTTGATCTCGAGGCTTTGTGCAACATCCAATTTCCATGGTGTGATGTCCTCCGTCGAGAAAGGAGCCCCAATGGGAAACCCCCTATCCCCCTTCTTGTGTGAACTTTTCATGGCCAACTTGGAGACAATCCTGAAGGAGAAAGGACTATTACCAAACCGTTGGTGGAGGTTTGTTGACGATATCTTCAGCGTAGTTAAACGGGAAGCCCTTCCACAAATTTTAGATGAGATCAACAGAATTCATAAGGATATCAAATTCACTCACGAGGTAGAAAAAGACGGGAAACTCGCATTTCTCGATCTTCTAGTCATCAGGGAATCGTCATCATCTTCCTCGCTTGAATACGAAATTTACAGGAAACCAACAAGCACCAAAAGAGTTATCCCCTATACTTCCAACCATTCGTTCCAGCAGAAAATGGCCGCCTTTCACCACATGATTCACCGAATGCAGACTCTTCCACTTAGCGATACAGGAAACGTTAAGGAATTACAGTACATCTTCGAAACAGCAAGACTCAACGGATACAAGGAGACCACAATCCAGGCAATCATCGATAAAAAAGCGAGAATTCTACAAAGGAGATTATTTACAACCCTCACCTGAACCATTGAAACGAGTGTCCGTTCCATTTGATCAAGATATTACTTGTAAACTAAGACCACAGTTAAAACAATTCGGATTAGATTTAGTTTTCACCAGTAGACATAACCAGTTGAAATCATTGTTAGGATCCACTAAAGACCCAGTTAATGTTTTAGGTAAAGCAGGTGTATATAAAATAAGCTGTAATCATTGTAACAAAGTATATGTAGGACAAACCAAGAGAAATTTAGCAACTAGATTTAAAGAACATATAGCGGAGGTTAATAAGGCCAAAAAGCAAGAGGAAAAAGGCCTAACATATGATTTCAAATCAAAGGTTGCAGAACACATCTTCACAGAGGACCACCAACTATCGACGGAGGACATCACGATTTTACGAACCGTATCTACACCATGGAAATTGGATGTTGCAGAAAGCCTCGAGATCAACAAACAACGTAATTCAACTTTACTCAACAGGGATCAAGGAAACGGATACACATGGCTTTTCAAGTTACTACCTAGGACACATCAACGAGTAAGCAGTGGAGTACCTGTTCCTATAGAAAATTAAATTTAAGTTTACCTAGTTTCTAAGTGAAAATGTACCTGTGTTAATATATATTCGGTAAATGCGATGTTTTTCTTCAGTCGAGTATTAGTACAAGACACTGAAGAAGTCTGCACATTGTAGACGAAATACGCGTATCTGTCAAGGATAAGCAAATAAAGTAGTGGAATTAAATGGAAAATACTAATCCTTCTCTCTCTCATTATACAGGTATTCCACTAAGACGCCCACATTCATCAGGAGGTTTTATGTGTCAGACACTTACCTTCTGGCCTCTTTTTGTGTCTACCATGTATAAGGTATCATTGTAGCATCTGATGGTTTCGGGATTCCGAGGATCATTTTTTTTGTGGCGGGTGAGTGGAGTCAGGTCTGGTTGCGTAAAATACATTTGTGAGCAGTGTCCGGAAAATCACTCTCAAATCTCATTCATGGAGTCTCCCTGCGAGAATAAACTCGCGTGCGAATGTGGCAAGCAAAATTCATGCTTGAGATTCTCATGCATATTCACGCACTCACACTCACAACGTCGAACAATCATACCAGCTTTAAACTCATAAAAACCACTCAAACGTCAATTGATAGCATGCTTATGCATGTTGTATTAGTTTCCGAACCCCTGCTGCACAAACAAGAGTAATTAATAGCGCCGACATATGAAGAAATGAATTTTTGAACCTGAAAACTCAGCGGTGATTTTTGCGACGTTCCATTTTGGCTGGCAAAACTCTAGGCGCATAAACTCATGCATGAGAATTGAGTGTTTGAGTTTTTTCGAACACTGTTTGTGAGAATATCATTTTGAGTTTTCAGTAGTCACGTTTTGTTTGTAGTTTAAATTTCATTTCTTTCATGTTGTTATCGTAAATAATAGTTATTCAATAATAGATCATTCATCCATATATTCAACAATAAATTCAACGAATGACTATAATTTGGATACCTACCAATTGGACAGAATCAGTAGCAAGAATAGGTTGCGGAGTGTTCGCCTTCAAAAATATCAATATGTTTTTCAGGCTTGTAGTTTTGGATTTCATGAGTGGTCTGGCTCTGGCTGTGAACGATTAAGGTAGCTTTTTGAGATAACTACTAAGCTTTTAGCATAACTTTGCTTCTACGAATCCACAAAAGACATTGAATTGGAGGCGAATTCTGGTTTTGAAATACAGGCTGCTATTTTGAGCAATTTATCGTTATAAAATTAAAAATGGCATTTAGGTATTAGTCAAAAAACGTGGATTGTAAGTTAAGCATGTTATGGTAAGAACTATTGCAACGTTTTTTGTTTGCTTTTGTTTTAGTTAATTATTCTTGAACGCCGTTTAAACTCGGAGATGAGGAAGAAATATAATCATTTGGTAATAATACATAAACACACACACAATGAAAAATACTTCCACGGATACTTTCAATACTGTCATTGACAAGAACTTATACATTGAGAAAACACCTATAATGACAATGGCAACTGACAAACGTAAAGACATCGACAAAGACAATGGCGTTGACTGACACTGATTCTCAAAAAATTTCATGCTTAAGAAGGTAATGCAAAACATGCTATGTACATTTACTTTCCAACTGTTACTCCGACTATTCCCTACTTGAAACACTATTCCTCCCTATCCGGCATCTTAACCAGCATTCACTTGATCCCTGTGATTATTATTCGGTAGTGCCAAATCTTTACCTCTACCCTTGTGCTGTATGGACAGTGATGTTTCACCTATGACCCCCTTCTGTGCTTGAAAATGAAAATGAAAATATCATATTTTTGACGTGTTTCAAGTACATCGTCTTTGATGTGACAGTAGTTTTTATTTTTTTTTTTGCTGTTGGGATGCATCAAAATACTTATTTGATTTTACCGTATTTATCCGTGCAACAAACATTTTTCAGCTCAAATCTCTTTATAATTGTCATGTATTAGTTCCCGTAAAAAAAGTCTAAATATTTGATGATATTTACAACTATATTTAAGCTGCCTTGCATCCTGAAGCAACTGGCTTTACAAACTCATTGAGATATATAATCAACCGTTTTTCTGCCCTACATCAAAGTGACCGATGAAGCAAGATTTTTTTTTTACGAGTATTTCCCATGGCACACTCTGATGATGGCACGTAGTTGAAATAAGTGTACCAAGAGCAAACCAATCGATAAACGACGTTGATGGTTCGTCATACCGTTTTTCCAGCATCGAGATGGCTCCCTTGGGATCAATTGGATGGATTTGGATCACCGGTTAAAGTCTCTTATACAAACGATGGTTTGATACAACAAAGTATGCTAGTGCCCGTTGACTTACCACCTGGTTGACAATTGTGATGTATCACAAAGAGTGTTTTCTTTTTTTTTCCTTTGGTTTGTTTTTTCCGTCGATCTTGTTTTCCGTGCTGAGCACCAATGCTACCGACGTGCCAGGAAGGCAGCTCCCACACCTGGACCCTACCTATCGACCCATCAACTCATGAACCGGGGACCAACGGCTTTACTTCCCATCCGAAGGAAGGCGTGATCAGAGATGTTATGCCTCAGAACATCCCGGCGGCGCCGACTGGTATTGAACCCAGGCCTGCTGAGGTGAGAGGTAATCACGCTTACCACTACACCACCGGCGCCGTTAAGAGTGTTTTCTTCTATCGACAATTTTCTGATACAGAAAGATCCAACCAACAAACTGTGATTGAAATGATTTGAACTAATCTAAAATGGAGAATTTCCAGATGTAAGCATGCATGACATTTGTGATAGACCTAATCCAACCAATTTCGAGCTGTCAAATAAAACCAATTTTTAACTCTTCTGGTGTGACAAAACGAATATAAATATTACAATTCATCAATATTAAAAATGTTCAAGCTTACCTCAAACCATTCTATCCAATAGTTCTTCGACAGATCTGAGAATTCATGGTCAAGATAAGAGAACTTCAGGGCAGTCAACATCAATTGTAGGAATGCAAGGAAAAACCGAAGATTTTTAAATGCCCACGGAAGTGGAAAACAGTTCCAACCCGAAAGATTTCCTCGACCGTACTGGGAATCGAACCCGCCGTGGCCTCCTTGTTGGTAATACCGTGCCTTTACTGACTAGGCCATATGAGGCCTTTAGAAGAATGATACATAATAAGAAATCTCGCGTCACTTTTCAAATAGACCAATGTAACATATCCACCATTTTGAGAAAATCGAAGTTGAAGTTCGACAGTTTATTATTTTAACTGTTTAAAAACAATACATTTTGCAATACTATTTTTAATGTAGTCAGTGTATAATAACGTTGAAAATTCAGAAGAAACGGTAAAATCACAATTTTACTTTGAATGTCATGCTACAACATAGAAAAAACCACATAGGACGTTTTGACAAGTCGTGTTGTACATTGGACATGTTACAGGACGATTTTTCTCATTGACATAATCAATGAGTGTTTTGTCTACATGATACTAGATTCCCTTTCACAGATTTCAGAGTATAGTACCTAACTTTAGATTGGCCCCGCCTTTGGAAAATGAGCACCAATCATGTTAGGCAGTCCGAATGACCGAAGTAACAACCCATCATTTCAAACTGTACAATGGACAATTTTTGATCAATGAATATCTTAAATAAATGAAAGTAAATTTGGATGGATGTTTTTGTATCACATACAATGGTTGAAGAGCAATAGTTTGTATCGCTTAACTCGATTTGTTTACATTTGTTACATTGGTCTATTTGAAAAGTGACGCGAGAAATGTTTGGCAATTGACACTGTTAATCACAGACCAACAGACAAAAAGTCAAAAAGTCATAGTTCATTGAAACAGGTGGTGGGGAGAACATTAGTCGTTTTTGGACATGAACAAGCTAGTGGCTAAAAATCTCCTTAATAAATTATTTAAAAAAAATAACATTAGTCGTTTGAATCGCTCATTGATTGCTAAGCCAGAAAATCTCCTTCCGAAATCAAATACCCAAACAACCCCACAGCACATTCCAGGAATGAATGGAAGCAATTGAACAAATTATGAACCATCGTAATAAAAATAAGCACATCCACGGAACATTACCATGTTCATCAAGCGTATTCATCTGCTTTGTCCCGCCTTGATTACCATCATGAGTATCCTACCTATTTCTGAATATAAGTGCCACGTTGTCGTCGAACGCAAATTGGAGGTTAATTTAATTTAATCAATTCCACCCACACGTCGAGAATCGCAACTACGGCAATGAAATGGTAGAATCAAGGAAAGTGTGCGTATGCAGCCCCTGCCGAGCCTATATGTACACGCGTAATTCAATTTGACACTCATGAGATTTTATTAGCATTCGGTGCGTAGCAGTGCATAAAATATCATTGTGAAGCTTCTGGTTCCATAAAACATTACAAATTTAAAAGAAAATCCCTCCTTGAGCTAAAATTTATTCGGAGTATACCAGTGCGTTAAATTCGAAATTTATTTTACAGAAAATTAGTCTCAATACTGTTCTTGCCTACGTTGAAAAAAAAAATGGAAAAGCTTAAGATGAACTTACTCTCATAACTGGCTCATATCCCCTATGTCGACTACGAGAATCATGTAAAAGAAAAGTTTTTTTCAGGGTTACTAAGATAGTCGCTTTAATTTTCTCCTGTTCCACATTTCGATTATTTTTTTGCTATATGTCGCTAGCTCCTTCGACTTCAATATAGAATCAAGGAGGGTTCACATAAAAACAAATCACCATAACGCTACATAAAGCTTTACCAAGCATGTGAACTTTCCACTTTTATCCTAAAAGCTTTCCATAGTATCGTAATATGATGTGTCGTACACACAGCCATTGAACACGACTCAAAATTGAGTTCTATTCGTAGTACACTGAGTAAAATTTTCCTCGATTTTCCACTTCACGGTCAATGAGAGTACCGTAATCTGAGGGAAAATTGTTCATCGGGATGGAATTGTTCATTATGGGGTGCGTTTTTAGTAGTCACGTAGAAATTTTTCGCAACTATAGGGTAAACGCTCCTATAGTTGCGGAACGTTAGAAGCGTTAGGTTCCTATAGTTGTGTATTGAGTCTCCATGCACAACTATAGGAACCAAACGCTTCTAACGTACCGCAACTATAGGAGCGTTTCCCCTAATAGATATCATTTTGTCATGCGACTCCAATGATTATTACTCTTCAATTTCTCATAAAAAAAAGTAGATTTCACTGCATAAATTTCAACGTTATTTAGCTGATGTTCAATACCTTGAAGGGAGAAGCAGATAGCACACACGGAATTTATTTTATAGTTGTTCTTCTTGTCATGAAAATTTGAGCCAAAAAATTCAAATCAAAATAAGCGAAGCAAAATAGCCTGTTTTGTTTTAAGCGTGTAGTAATTGTTTGAGATTGTTCAGTGTGACATTTCGTGACAGCTTGACTCTGGCTCCTTTTGACGTTCATATTTTTTAAGTCTGCTTCTCCCTCCCAATGCAATACCATTTAAACAAACGGTCGTAATTTGGGAACGATTGTCACCAACAAACAATTTGAGTTTATTAAAGGCTGAATAAGCTAGTTTTTAGTTTAATAAGTATATTTTCGTCTGAATAAGCTCTTATTCTGCTTCCAATGTTTGTTGGGTTGTCATTAACTTGGTATTTTTTCGTTTAGTTAAGTGTCTATAAATCTAAATTATTTAATAAAATTACTATAAAATGTTTCCTATATTGATAAATCAATGGCTTGCTGTGAAATTCACAGTGGTTTTTAAATAAATTTCCTACATTTAGGCACAGCTATGCACTTTATGGAAACCTTTCTGTTGCTAAAAATTCACTTCGCACAAGGAATCAAGAAACGGATTTGGATTCAAAGAACCCAAATAATAATAACACACACACTAAGATTTTCTTTTCTTGTACGGTAAATTTTACCGAAATCAGAACAGTTCGGTAAAACTTTGACCTTCATTTAAAAGGTTATTGAATTTGAAAATATGTTCAAAACATGTTCAACCTTGGTTAAATGATCAAATCTTGTTATTTTAGTGGAGTTTTAGTTTCAAAGTAGCTGAAAAGAAATTGAATTGAATTGCATAAATTTTACCGAACAGTTCAGCTGTTCAGATTTCGGTAAAAATTACCGAAGTCAGCGATAATTTTTAAGTGTGCAATTAGTAGAAATTTACTCGAACGTTATTTGAAGGGTGGATCACTTTCACCCCATATCCATGTTTTCAAATTCGAAGTTTAAAAAAGTTTCCTTAAAATAAACAAAAAACTCAATATGCTAAGTAATCATGCAATATATTAGTAACTCATAAATACCGTTTATAAAACCATAAGTTTGTCAATGTTGAAGGTAGAAATTTACATAAATGTTTACATTATTAGGTGAACAATTTGCTCCCGGATTATGGTAACGAATTTTACTCAAAATTGCAAAAAGTGGGTTTACACAGTGCATGAGTAAATGTGTCCTAGATTTCAATGAAAAACTTTTTGAATATGAGGAAAATCAAAAAATAGTTCATCAAGACTATTAGAATACTCCTAGACTAGAGCAAATGTTCGTCAATTTCAACCAGTTTTTTTTTCCTGGGAAGCGAGGAAAAATTTCCACATTCACTCAGTAACCCCACTGTAGTGAATGAGATGAGGACTATGAGATAAGCTCATTTGATAAGAATGATTGATAAGCTTTCACAGTCTAGATTGTTTAAAAATGAGTCAATGCATTATGAAAAGAAATCAATACCTAATGTTATTCAGTGCTTCTTGTTTCGTGTAAAAAGATAAACATTGCAATGAAATACGAACACCACTAAACATTTGCACATTTCACTAACACCAATAAGCCTGTTGGCCCGGACCTTAAATAAACGTCATTGGGATAGAACAGCACGGCGAATGAGAACGACTCAAATTTGAGTTTAGTTCACTCATAATCGCCAAAAGTGCAGGAACTCAGCGATGAGTTAATTTGCCTCATGTTTTCCCAGGTTTTTCCAGGATTTTCCAGGGGAAAATTCCCGAATTTGAGAAAAGTAAAGATTGGATTCACTCAGTCTATTGGTACTACTCAGAGACTGAATAAAATTTTCGTCAATTTCCTCATTTTCCGGCTGATTTTTTAGGTTTTCCACAGGAAACCATGAGACAAATTTTACTCATCGCTGAGTTCCTGCACTTTTGGCGATTATGAGTGAACTAAACTCAAATTTGAGTCGTTCTCATTCGCCGTGAGGACTAAGGTTGTGCCGGCATTCTGTTGCCTATTGTTGAGACGGTTATGTGCTTTCAGAAATCGTGCTCGGTCACTAGACCCACTTTTTGCAATTTTAAATCGAATTCGACTCAGTTGGTCGTTTGCTTGATTACAAGTTTTTTTTTTTTTAAGTTTATTTAAGAGAACTTGATTACAAGGAAAATCGAGGAAAATTTAATTCAATCTACGGGTACACTCAGTCTATGAGCATTGTCCAGAACTTTCCTCATATTTGAGCAGATTTTTGAGGAAAATCGAGAAAATTTTCTCAACTTATGTCACACGGCGAATGAGAACGACCCACATTTGAGTTTAGTTCACTCATAATCGCCAAAAATGCAGGAACTCAGCGATGAGTAAATTTGTCTCATGGTTTCCTGTGGAAAATCTAAAAAATCTGCAGGAAAATGAGGAAATTGATAAAAAAAATTATCCAATCCAATCTTTACTTTTCTCAAATTCGCGAATTTTTCCCTGGAAAATCCTGGAACAAACCTGGGAAAACATGAGACACATATTACTCATCGCCGAGTTCCTGCACTTTTGGCGATTATAAGTGAACTAAACTCAAATTTGGGTCGTTCTTATTCGCCGTGCATCTATGTTTCAGAAACAAAGTCGATTTTTTCCCACTTTTCCGGGAAATACTACTTGAATTGAAGGAAATTCGACCAAAATATCATTCAATCTAGATGTATGTCTATAAACTGAGTGAAATATCTCTTCATTTTCCTCGTATTCAAGAAGTTTTTCCTGAAAATCTCAGGCTCGTCACCTTCCTTGCAATTTTTCACTATGCCACATTCTATCCCCAATTGCTATTATAAATGTGCCAGCAGCGTTTACCGATCGTATCCTATGGCATTATCCTTCTCACTAACAAACCTCCAAACTCCTGTGACACTTATGAGAGGTCGTAGAGTTCTCTGCATCTCTCTTTAGTAAGTGTCCAAATAACAATCCTTCCCATCCCCAGCAGTTGCTAGGACATGGCCAGGACAGTATGCGACTGTTGTAGATAGTGCTACTTCCTTCTAAGAGGCCGAGATCAATCCCACATCTCGGTAAATACGATAACGGATGGAGGTGGCAATCCTCTAAAACAGTCTAGGACTTATACCACCTACGAATTTGTGCGACTTGCTTTTTTTTAATCAAGGACTTTTTCTGAAAATCGACGAGAAGTTTACATATTCAATGAGTAACCCCACTTTCAGCAATTTTGGGTTATATTCGACTTAATTATGAGAAATTCTCAGTGGCCGTGCATGCAAGAGTTGTAGACAAGATTTTTTTAGCGCAGTGCTTGTATGAAACCTTGTGTTGAAGTTGCAGCGAACTGTATTACGCACAGTCGTAGAATTCAACTCTAATTTTAGTTACGTTTATTCAAATTCACAAAATCGCAGATCATTCATAGACTGAGTAAATTCTGCATGATTTTCCTCAAAAGTCTACACGGCATTGGAGAACGACCCAAATTTGAGTATAGTTAACTCATAATCGCCAAAAATGCAGGAACTCAGCGATGAGGAAATTTGCCTCACATTTTCTTGTGGAAATCCTCAAAAATCTGCCGGAAATGAGGAAAATTGACAAAACTCAACTGAGTGAATCTAATCTTGACTTTTCTCATATACTGGAATTTTTTCTTGGGCGAACCTGGAAAAACATAAGGCAAATTTACTCATCGCTGAGTTCCTGCACTTTATGCGATTTATGAGTTAACCAAAGACAAATTTGGGTTTTTCTCATTGGATGTGTATTTAAATATAAGGAAAACCAAAGACAACTTTACTCATGCTGTGCTCCTTATGGCGAATTTTCACTTAAATAAGACAGGGGATTTTTTTCCCAAACAACCCACCAGACCTAGGGGCATCCCACTCTAAACTATAGCTCTAGTATCAATTAAGTATTTCCAAGTATCTGATAAGTATTCTTAAGTATTTTTAAGTATTTAAAGATTTGGATTTTTTAATCGTAGTGACCGGTTACTATTGTAGTTGTTTGTTGTTGTATATTCCGTCAATGATTACTTTTAATCACGTATTAAAGCATAATAATACTAGTTTCAATATGTTTTAAATTAAATGAAG
Organism: Ochlerotatus camptorhynchus; assembly: GCF_037179485.1. Lineage (NCBI taxonomy): Eukaryota > Metazoa > Arthropoda > Insecta > Diptera > Culicidae > Ochlerotatus > Ochlerotatus camptorhynchus. The sequence continues at coordinate 2,197,852 of NW_027040672.1, forward strand.
TAGTGTGATCATGTTTATAAGTAAGTATTGTCACGCTCTTGTTAAATTATCATTTGATGACGGTCGAAGCGCGCCATTCATAAGCGCGATGCAACCCCGCCCATAAGGATTCTACACAGGTGTGTAACTTAGATAGTATTTTATGGCAGCGGCTTGAGGAGCAAATCCTGGATTAAGAGCCGCTGTATGTTAAATCAATGGGCGCAGTCGTACGGCTATAAACAGAGAACAGTTATAATCCCATTTTGAGAAATTATCCTGCCACACACAATATTTCAATTCTAGTTATGAAATTGTTCATCTAAAACATTTTACTTTCAGCGAACCAGTTAGAGCAGGGATAGCGAATTATTTATGATTTCGAACTGGCTGTTTAGTACGATATCAAACTTTTGAATTATATTGCTTAGCTGGAGGTTAATGGTGCCGTTGTCGTTCGAACTCGTACACTCCCGATCATAAGTTTAAGGACACCCCCAAAAAAGCATGACAAATTTGTTATGTTCATATCTCTGTCATGTTACGTCCGATTTTCATTCTCTTTAGATCATTTGAAAGGAACTTTCCTCGTAGGCAAATGGTTTAATATAATTTTCAAATTTTGTGTGCTAAAAGTTCACCCAAAGTTACAATATTTTTCAAAATTTACTCTGAAGAATCGTGACTAATTTTCTCAGAATTGGGTTGGCCAAATTTTGGAATAAAAGTAGTAGTAGAACACTTATGCTATACCATTCATACCATCAAACCTTTGGAGATCGAATATTGAACGTAAAATGAGAGATCATTGAACAAAACATATTTGCATGGTTTTTTTGGGGTGTCCTTAATCTTATGATCGGTAGTGTAACTAGATTTCAAACTGAACTGCCAAAATAAAAGCGTATGTTGAATGTCAATTCGGCTAAGAACTATCAGCAAGGTTCATGATTATGAAATTTTTTACTTCAAGCCGGCCAAGGATGCTAGGACTACACTGGTTATTTGCCAGAGGCCAATGAAGCATAACTACCAGCAATTCGTTGTGCTGGTGGGCTCGAAGTTGAACTAATTGCAATTGCCACTGGTGGTCGTATAGTACCGCGTTTTGATAAATTTACATCGGTAAAGATGAGTTATGACGGACTGGTGAGGGAGTTGAGTGAGTATCCTGATAGCAACCGAAGGCTTTATGTGAAATCAACATGAATTTCTCACTTTTACCAGTAAGTAAGGATAACAAAAATATTAATATGTTCTGAAATTATAATTTATAACAAACCATTGATATACCAAATAAAACGATTTAGTTCCAACAAGTTACTTATGTGTACCAATTTCATGTAAAATAATTCTAAGTTAAAATGTATGAATTTATTTCAAAACATTCCCCAAACAGTCCAAATTGAAGTTTTAACACATAGCCGTTTCTGATGAATGATAGAATCAATGGATCACATCATTCGAGCAGTTTAAAATGACGTTTCCTACCACTCGAACTTTAACGTGGAACAATATTTTAATATCTTTTCTTCTACAACCTCGAAAAAATAGGGTCTTATTTGTAAAATGCTTGAAAAAGCTGGAATTGATTGTTTCATTTCTGTAAAATCGCTGGTAGAAGGTCGTCCCAAAACTGCTCGACAATATGATTAATTAGTGAATGGATCTGAGATTAACACGGAGCGAATATGTTGGTTTGACCATGTCCAGCGTTATTATGGCTTAGATCTTATTTTGGGCCTAGTAAGCACAACCCGCCCTTTACCTCTATTTTAAGAATGAAGTTTTTCACAAAATGGAATATTCTCACTGCAGATGCTTTCCAAATTTATTGAACTTTCCGTACGTATCGTAAGATTTGATAAAGAGAAACAAATTGTGGAGATATTGTTAAAAACCTAACACTGCTTCTTGACGCCAAACTCAGCCTTCGGATTCTAAACTCGGCCTAACGCAGTGAAACGCCATTCAAGCGCAATTGAGTTTACTCTTTTGTTTTTTGAAAATAATGGGTGCAAACATTCATATCACACTTTCTTATTGACTTCGTTCGGTAGATTTGGAACAGAAGTATCGTACCAAACGCATAATTGACTTGTTAACGCCGTAATCATGGTTTGATTTGATGTTTTCTGCTAAATAGGCCCAAAATGGGTGAATAGGCCGAAGTAGCTATCTACCCTAATAAGCCTTAAGCAGGAGAGCATCGAAGGTTCCAAATCCGAGGAAATGTGATTCTCTTCTTATTCAGCGGCAATCTATAGGAGATGTGGCTTTGCGGATGGTGCAGAAAGCTTTCGAAACATCTTATTCAGCTTCAATCAGCGTAAAGGTCTGAAGTTATCGTCCAACGGTCAAGAACCTAATGAACGAAAAATCCATCTTTATGGAGACATGGTTTTGGGATAGAAACATTTGCTTAGGGAATTTGATTCCACACGCAGTTTCTTCCACAGTAACTTTCCAAATAGTTCGTTATTCTTGCTTTGAATCACATGTGAATCGGTTTGGCAATGTAATATTCCTTGAATCAAAATGGTCTCCTCCTCGATTCCTACAAAAAAGGAATAAATTAAAAAATAATACTTGATTTTTCTAAATACGCACACACAAATTCTCGGAAGACACCGGGTAAATAATCGAATGAAATCTGTCTAGCAACGGAGGTAACAAACTAGCGCTAAATATTTCTTAAGTATTTTTTAAGTATTTGCAGGTATCTTAGATATCAGTAAGAACTTTCTGAGTATAATGCGAGAAATACAAAGTTTAGAGTGGGATGCCCCTAGCACCAGACTTATTTATGCTAGACATAGGCGTAATTAGTATTTTTGGCTGACCCTAGCTGACAAGAATATACTTCGGTAGTATAGGGCGGGGCATTATCCAAGTAACCAAAAGTTCCGCATTCAAGGATTAAAATCACTTCCAAGTTCCATAAAGTTCAAATAAAGTTCCGACAGAACTTTCAAGCCACATGAAGCAATCCGCACAAGTCTTTATTAGTAACAAAATTTAATGTACGTAAGTATGAAATGATCAGTGGCCCGAATAAATCATAATTCTTATAGTTATGCAGTGTGAGAAGTGTTAGAACCCCATGCCGGCAAACACCAATTTGAAATTCATCAAGGTGTTGTCTTTCGTATTCAACAAGTCAGTCAGCTGGCACTGAAAACTCCAACAGTAGGCGGGAAAACAGCTCACCTTAATATATCTCAGATGACGTAAAAATTTGTGCTGGGGCACTCACGGAGAAGGACTGGGTTTAATTCTTCAAACAGCTCTAATTCTCTACTTACTAATGCTGTTGTTAAATCAATACACATTAATACCTGCCTTAAGAAATAACTTTCATAAAAGTGCGAACTTAATATAGAATTGCGGTGTAGAGGACAAAAACCTTTTTTAATTTATTTTCTAAAATTTCCGTTCAAGTCTCGCCAGAAGCTGCTTAGAATGCTCTTCAATTATGGTACCGGAACTTTCAAGTTCTTATAACAATTGAATAGATTTTTGTTATCTTTCTGCTAATTAGGAGCAAATATTTTTTGGAGATAAAATATATGTTAGGACTGAGTGCCAAATTAAATTCCCTCCATAGGGCCTTGTTTCAATCCCAGTCGGCGTTGCTCAATATTTGAACACATTAGGTAAGAAACTGACTAGGCACAAACCATTTGAAGTTTATATGGAAATTACTATATGTAAATATGGTTGGTAAGAATCAAACTAATAAAAACTTCTAACTTAATTTGATCTACTCGCCCATGAAGATTTGCATCGGTTTGTAAACTCTGAAAATCAAGATTTCGTCAGCAAAGTCATTCGACACCTTAAGGAATTCGATTTTAACAAATGCGATACGTTCGAGATGACCATTCTACACAAGGTCGTGAATTGCGGTAGCTTGAAGGCGGTACTTGGTGGAAGAGCAGAAGGTTGATCCAAGTCGAATATACTCGAATTGCAATAACGTTATCCACGCAGCTGCCAGCTACAATCGAGGTAGAATACTGAACTATCTGCTAACGATTCCGGGTATGCTTAAACTCGTGAACTATACAAACCTGGTTAAGAATACTCCACTAAACATAGCCTGCAAGGAGGGCTATCTTTCAATTGTCAAAACACTTCTCAAGCACGGGGTCTGCACAGACACCTGCGGGGAATACGAATTGAATGCCCTAGCATTCGCCATGTAAATTTGTGAATCCAGAACCATTGTAAGGAAATGTATAGACATGTTTACCTCAATATGACGTAACTGAGTAGGCTCTGTTCACGAACGTTTGGTTTTGTTTTCGTCGTAAATCAGTGTGTTTTCCACATAATTTTCAACTAGTACCAAACCAAAACTACCATCGTTATTGCGTGTGCAAAAGTGGAAATGGAGTTCTATTTAATTAATATTGTATTTATTGCGAAAATTCCTAGACAAGACTTTGGATCGAGTAGCCTCGGCGTCGCATTAGTCGGGTTGTGTTTCGGTCAAGGTTTATCGTTTTTTTTTTTTTTTTCGTTTCTTGGTGATGTGAATAAAGATGTTGTGTTAGGTTTAAAAAAAAACTGAAAGGATTTTATAGATTACCGCGAGTGAACAAACCGGTGCTATTTTGGAGGTGGAATTTGTTGAGATCTATCTATATATAAATCTATTATAAATGGCTTTTCCAAATACGTGCTGGATTTCTTGTTTCGAAATCTGGAACTGGGTTTGCAATACCATTATCCATATAATAACGGCAGTGTTTGTATACGGGCTATTTGTATGTGAAAGGGACTTCGGAATGGACGTGAATTACCAGGCATTCTGGAATGGATTGCTGAATCTGAAGTAGATGTAACATCTTCTAACTTCCGGACTAAAGTTCCTTTCAAATGCCACATTAAGGATTGTTGCTAGCAAATTTGTTCCATAATACCGCTCCCGGCCACACGATTCTATTCAACGATAGAAGACAAAAGTGACAGTAACGTTATATTGAGGTACACCTGTATATTGTTCAAAAAAACCGATCAGTGAATCAAAAACCAAAACCATATTAAAACAACTGTATTATAATGCGCAAAAAATACATTTTATTTGTACCATTTACATGACAAAGTACGTGTTTTTATGTTCTGCAGCTTATCTGCTTTTTTTTTTAATTAATTTAAGTTATGCCTCAATTTTGTGCAAGTTTTTTCCATTTTATTTGGTTTGCTTTTACAAACAGTTTCAAGTTATGCCGAAAATCCATCCAATTGGTTTAAAATTGCTTAGAAAAACACATCCACTATTTTCATTACTTTTACTACTTATGTTGTGGTATGGACTTTCATACAGTGCAGTTTTGATTCTATCTTCTTATTCTGTTGATGCTGTTATTAAATGTTAATGAAAAAGGTACATAAGATTTGAACTGCTTTACTGAACTAATTTTAAACCTATTTGTATCGATAGCACACGGTTGGCTTCTTGGGTTGTTTGTTGTTGTGAGAATAGAAATTGATACGGCACAGTTGAATGAATTGCATCTGTGTTTGGCTGGTGGTCGTTTAAAAATACAGAAATCAACTAACTTAAAACTAAGCACCACGCTGAACAGATTGCTGATAAAATAATCTGGGTAGCAGCTTAAAACAAATTGGCACGTGTTCCTTCACCATTACATTGCATTGCTTGTCACGGGGGGATTGTTTACTACTATGAACAAAAAAAAATCGGTGAAATCTTGGCGTTTTTGCCCAGAAAGATACCTCCAGTGTCTGGAGGCTATTTTTATCGAATCGATTTGCCTTCACACGTCATTAGATTTGATATTTCAATGGGTCAAGTACTATTTTGAACTGTTTGCTGGAATGTCTAAGACAAATCGATTCCGTTTGTTTTGTTCATTCCGTTTTCTGTTTTCAAAACATCGATAACCTAACCATTTTTTATTTATCCGACTATTTACAGTTTCTAACTTGTCCTAACACGCCTAAGGTGAGTATTGTTTTCTCCGTACACGGGGTAATTTACAGTTTTTCATTTTATTTTGAAATTAAAGTTATACCAAATCACAACTAGGCTTCACAGAGTATCTTACAGGCTAACAGAGCATTCATCATCTAGGATGATTCATTCACAAATATCGACGACATTTTCCTACACTCCTTTCAGACGGGAAAATATAAAACAAAACAAAAACAAAACCGAATCTCTTACAGATATGGCACATTAAATTGATTTCTTGTCCTTTTATCTATAATAAATACTTGGCGTGACACTAAAAAAAATAAACAAATTCTCAAATAAATAGTGCTAAACAATTAGGTTATATCATATGTCAAACTAAAAAAAAAAACAATTGGCCTACTATTCTTCAGCTACGCGAGACTCCAGGAAGCTAAAGATCTCCTTGTACTCCTTAACTCGGGCGATCATCAGGGGTGTCAGTTTCTTGTTGTTGATAGGATTAGTCTTCACGTGGTACTTGTCAACGAGCAGCTTCACAATGTTGATATGATTGCGTTGCGTAGCAACATACAGCAGCGAGTTTCCATAGGCGTCCTGTTCGTCCGCATTGAACTGATAATGTTCAAGCAAGTGATCCAGAATATCCTCGTAATTCTCCTGCACCAGATAGAGCAAGACCGGAGGTTCACTGTTTCGCAACCGTTCCACGCTGGCACCGTTGTTGAGCAAGGTTTTTACTATATCTAAATTATTGCACACGACCGACTTGATCAGTGACGTTTCGCCATGATAGTTAAGCTCGTCCACCGAGCACTTGTTGTCCAGCAGCATTCGGACGAATCGCACGTTCCCTTTGGTCACCGCTAGATGCAGCGGAGTTGTTCCGGAGCGGTTTTTTGCATTGATGTCCGCCCCGTGCCGTATCAATTCACGAGCGATTTCATATTCGTCACGATCCGCGCACAGATGCAGTGCCGTTTGGCAGAATTCATCCTTATGATTAATATGTTTGGATCCAGCGCCTACTAGAATACGCACGACCTCCTTCGATTGGGCGTAAACGGCGTTGATGAAGCACAAGGGGGCACAACTGACGTCGACGCCATTTTTCAGCAAGAAGTTCAGCATCGGGATGTTTCGGTTCAGAATAGCCATGTTGATTGGCTGAAAGTCCGAGCTTAGAGGATAGCTGATTTTGGCACCATGTTTGAAGAGGAGTTTCATCAGTTTGAAGCTGTTTGTGTACATGGCGAATGCTAGGGCATTCAATCCATATTCTCCGCAGGTGTCTGTGCAGACCCCGTGCTTGAGAAGTGTTTTGACAATTGAAAGATAGCCCTCTTTGCAGGCTATGTTTAGTGGAGTATTCTTCACAAGGTTTGTATTGTTCACGAGTTTGAGCATGCCCGGAATCGTTAGCAGATAGTTCAGTATTCTACCTCGATTGTAGCTGGCAGCTGCGTGGATAACGTTATTGCAATTCGAGTATATTCGACTTGGATCAACCTTCTGCTCTTCCACCAAGTAGCGAACAACGTTCAAATTATCGAACTCGATCGCTTTGTGTAACAAGCATAGCTCGCTGGAAAACGACGTCAATTCCGTACTGGAATCGATCCCCAAGCCAACAACTTCCTGTGCGCTTTGATACTGTATCAACCAGAACACTGGAAGTTTTTCATCTTCGCTCATCATGTTGACATCTGCCCCAGACTTGGTGAGAACCTTAACAATGTCCAGCAAGTTCAACCTGCTTGCCAAGTTCAGTGCCGAGTATCGCAGACCACTCACAGCGTCCAGATCTACTTCACCAATTTGGGTCAGCGCCTCTACCGCCTTCAAGTTACCGCAATTCACGACCTTGTGTAAAATGGTCATCCCGGACGTATCGCATTTGTTAAAATCGAATTCCTTAAGATGTCGAATGACCTTGCTGACGAAATCTTGATTTTCAGAGTTTACAAACAGATGCAAATCTTCATGGGCATCGTATCGCTCCAGATTCTTGAGAAACACGTGTACGTCTCCCAAGAACATGGACAAATACAGCACTAACATCTTGCGATCTTCCGGTGTTAGCTTGCAGTATTGTCCGACAAGGAAGTGAGACTTTACCGTTCGTCTTAGCAAGTACTCAAGAAGTTGCTTCCTGCTTTCGCTTATATCATCGTAGTCTCGATTGAGCATATCGATCATATCCTTGAAGCTGTTTGCGATGGCACAGTCTATCAGACTATAATGGCACAGCTCGTTCAGCACCAGTGGACCAAATCGCTTTCCACGCATATCCGAACCGTTACTCACATTCTCCTTCAGTAGCCTCAAATCGCCCTGCCGAACCGACTCGTACAAAATTTCCTGCATCTCGAACCACTTCCAACGTTCCTTGAATCTGTCCTCAAATGTAACCACCTCCATGGGAGCTTCCTGTACCTGCACTCCTCCTCCATATAGTCGAAATCCAAAATCCTTAAATACCAACGCATTTAAGAACACAGTCGCATTCGAATTGAAGACCAACAGATCCATCACCAAGGAATCCTCCATCAGGTAGCTCCTCAAACTCCTTCCACTCAACACTGGTGCACTCCCTCGCATTATCCCGACTCCGCCACCCAATCCATTCACCGACACCAATATCTCCAACAGTTCCAACAGACTATACTCCAATGCTATCTGTACAAAAGTCGGAAGCTCACCAACCGACTCCAGCAATCCATCCACACTGTAGCATTCAAACTTCTCCAGAACCGCAATCATATCATTAACCTTCGCATCAAACAACTCCTGCAGCATCTCTTCATCCCGCTCCCGGTAGCCTGCCAGCATCTTTGCATCCACCTGAATACCACGTTGACGGAAGAACTCCTGCATCACCTTGTACCGATTTTGCAGCAGGAATATGTTCTCATAGTACGTCCTCTTCAACTTCTCGTGCAGTTGCTCAAAGTCTTCGTCGTTCAATTGTAGTCCCATTTCCTTCACGATCTTCCTTGTAAATTGATGATACTTCCCACCCGTTTCCGTCGCTCGATGTCTCCTCCGAACTGGATTGATTCCGAACAGCCGATCCGGATCCATCAGCTCCTGAAGCTGTTCCAGATGCTTCACAACCATCAGCGTTTCCTCGTTCTCACCGATGCTGCTGTACGGCCGGAGCAGTTCCTTCAGTGCCAGGGTGGAGTCCGAAATGGAAATCGACTTGGAAATGTCATACTTCTGGTAGCTCTGATGCAGATAGGAATGGAGCAGTTTCCGTGCGCTGTCGAAGCAAGGGTTTGCCCGTAGTGCCCGGTACACTACGGCAAAATTACTCAGTGTTACTCGGAGACGGGTCTGGTGGTACTGCATATGGTAAAAGCGGAAATGAATGTTCTTCTCGATGAAGGATAGGAGTTTCAGTTCGTTGGACATGCCGATGTACATCTTTTTCAGTTCGTAGATGATGCCGGCGGTTTCGTCTTCGTTGTAGAATACGTGATCGAACTTGATGTGACTGAGAGTGTGAAGATTGTGATCGCCAATGTACTTGGCGTAGGATTTGACTTGGGTGAGGTTGGTTAGACAGTAAGCCGTCCCGAGGAAGGTTTTGTAAGCCTCGATCAGTTGAATGTTGATGACGTACAGGAAGAATCGGTACACCGAACGGAGACTATCCTGCATCAGCTTGTAGTGACCCATGTCCAAGGATTTGTTGATGAAGTACTTGGCGAGGGAGTATTTTTGGGAGAAGAAATCTCGGATGTCTTTGTTCTTGTGGGAAGCTTCTACCGAAGTAAGAACGTGATCCAGGATATTATCCAGCATTCTCACGAAAGCTGGATGTTGATGGCAACTGCTTATCGATTCACTTATCAGATGGAGAACTCGCTTAATCGCAAGAATGCAAAGCGACTCATTCGCCAAATCGTCCATATCAATCACGATGGCGTTCTCGACATAATAGGCGATCTTTTTGACTGTGTACATTTGTTTTATTTGATTGAAGGTTGTTTGTATTCGCCGAAAGATGATTCGATTCCGTCGGCTTACGGTTCGACTGAGAGATTGAAATTCACGCGAGCTCACTTCCTTCTCGACCAGTTTCATTTTATTTTTACTCAACTCATGGACGGTGCGAGATTTGAGTTTGCTCAACTCTTTTCGGCTGACCACAAACTGCACCTGTCGCTTCTGGAGGCGGAGCTTCGGATGTCGCTGATGCCAAAGTGCCACGATTGTTTTTCGCTCGCATCTGAGATAGCTAACAAATTCCGCCACACACCATTTGCCATCGTCTAGCACGCCCTCTCCTAGTGCTTGGAATTCTTTACGCCGAATTTCATCCATTACCAACTGTTGATCAACCTGACATAGTTCACTAGCAGCATCCCGCATCGCAGCAATCCGTTCCAATGATCCATTGAGTCGTTTTCGCTGTGACACGTATCGTAGTAGGCGCTCCTCCCGGATGCACGCAATGAGATCCAGGAACAGCTGTGACGTCCATGGAAATTGATAGTTTTGCCGTCTTCTGTCTCCCAGCGTTGTCACCCGCAACTCCTCGCACACTGCCTCCAAATACGACATAATCATATTTTTATTAATAACAAGCTTATAAATTTCGAACCCGACGTGCTTCTCCAAGATTGCTAAAAATACCCCAATCAAGTAGGTAATCTCCGAAAGGGGTACGTGCTTGTATAGTTTTCGCTCCCGTCTCCGCTCGATGTCCTCCAGAAAGTAGCAACACTCACAAATCATTCTCAGCCTCAGAACGAACCTGTCATCGAGATCGTTCAAATCATCTCCGCTGTAGTTCTCCTTCAAATATTTGGTATAGCTCAGCATCAACTCCACTCGCTTCTCAGCCTCTTGATCACCACCGCTCTCCTTCTCCTTTCCCTTTCTTGCCCCGTACCGATAGCTGTACTCCACCAGCTGATATTCCAGAAACACCTTCATCTTCTCTCCCATCGTCACTCCCTTCACGCCTAGCTCCTCCACCACCCGCAGAATCAGTTTCATCTTCGTGTGGATATCGAACGCTCTCTTTTCGAGATAGATCTTCAGCAGTTCTACAGTCCCTCTCCGCACCAGTCTATAAACCGCTCGATCATCCATCACCCCTTCAAACTCCTTCCGGACCATGAATTCCGCCACACTGCGGCATCCGACCTCTAGTGCCAACTCGGATGCGGTCAACCCATCGCGATTCTTCAGATCACAATCCGCACCGCCAGCGCTGATGAGCAGCTCGATCAGCTTGGTGCGGTTTCGCTTGGCCGTGACAGCCACGTGCAGGGCACTGTTGGCCATCTTCTCATCCTGATAGTCGATGTCAACCTTTGCCAGAGCAGCGCGGACCGCTTCGAAGTGACCGTTCTGGACTGCCTTCAGGAAGTCCATCGTTGGTTGATAACGGGTTGGTTTTCCTAATCGAATGACATCAGTTCATTTTCTTCCGTCGGGATTTATTTCCGATCTAGTGTTCCTCGTGCTAGTAGAGATCTGAAAGAAATTAAGAGAAAGAGTAAATGAAAAACACAATTTAAGTAAATCAATTCAAATGAGACTTATAATCTGACGTGAAATATAATAATTTGCACTAAAAATTAACAATTAAATATGTACACTACAATTATTCAATCAAAGTGACATCCATAAATATCAAAATGTGCCATTTCATTCCCATCATCACAGGAAACCATGCGTCTCCAGTTACTTGTGGTCGAAAATAGTCACATATTCGTCTTCCTTTCGCTTTCTTTAGCATAATGCACGCTCCTCCGAATTGCTCGCCATCGCGTTTCGTATATACAAGAACTACTCCACCGACTTCAAAAACCCCAAACCAACGAACTGCGCTGTAGCTGTTAAGCCACTTAATTTCATTCATAAGTCACCAACCGCGGAGGGATCAACACCAAACATGAACATTTCATTCAACAGTCGTTTGCTAAATTTAACCACTTTCCTTCATTTCGCACTTGGAAAATCATTCGTACCGCCGCACAGCAATTACCCAAAATAAGATGAAAAAGGAATAAAACAAAATATTTCATAACACGCATACAGCCATGAGTCTCGCAGTGCGACAGACCACGCACAGCCTAGTGTGAATCCAGCCAAACGGTGCAAATAACTGTACCGGTTGTAGTAGGCCACGAGGAGAAGTGCTGCTATGCAACACAGCGAGGAAGAAATTGCACTTTGCAGGGATTTTAACTGCACGAAGCATCGTAAAAATAACAACATCAATGAAAACTGAATGAACTCGGGAACGCCTTCGGTCGCTAGGAAGAGATTATGCTGCCCAGCCTTTCTCTCTTTCTCCGACTTTTGCCTCTTGGTCAGCTCTCCTGATTATGTTGCGACAATCGCTCGGCTACTATGTTTTCTCTTCGCCTACTTGAGCTTGAGAAGCTCCACGCTGAGAGAATGCGTGAATGAGGCTTTCGCAATAGCCTACTGCTACTGCGGCTTTAGCAGTCAACGAACGCACGTCGTCGTTGCGCCCTCAGGGGAGCAAATTGCATAAAATGCGATCGCTTCTGGTTTCCAGTTTCGCTCGTTTCGCTGTGGTTTGGTGCTTGTTGTTCGCATTTTCCCTCAACTGGCTTAAAGGGAAAATGCAATTGCACTCGAACAATGTGAAAAGCGGATGTCGTAGATCACAGCGCATCTGGCGCGCTGTAGTGATTCATTGCACCGCTGCTTCTTTAAAAATATTTTAATCCGCAAAAAATATGCATAACAATACTGAGTTCATTCACCTAAAAGTGACACCATTGGCGACAAAATTCCATTAAGCATTTGTCATTTTGACCTAAAACAGTCACGAGTATCGGCATGTGAGTCTTCTATTCCGTACGATTCACAAAGATGACAGCCACGGGAGACATTGCAGGGAGCTAGCAGAAGATGCAAAACATACAACATTCAAATAACAAACATCTGTTTTATTTATACTTAACTTTTTCCCGAAAAATATTTTCCCCCTACCCATCGATCGTTGCCTTTCCTTTTGCACAACGCTTTCGCACTCATTGCATTCTTTTGTCTTATTTCTGCTGTCATCTCAGACGACAACAACAGCGGCGGCGGCGGAAAGCCATCCGCCACCGCCGCCTACTTCACACCCCACGCATACGATGGGTAAACACACATGCTCCAGCATCACCGTATGGGTAGCAGTAGCAGGCCATGGTGGGAAGCCGTCGGCAAATTTGCGATCGCGACTCAAACTTGTTATTATTAGTGCTGTTATTGTTATTGTTGTTACTTCTGGCGATTGCCGCGCGCTGCTTGTGAACCAAGTGTTTGTTTGACATTTTAAATATGTTCTCTTTCTCTATACATCGCGGAAAGATGAAGAAAATGAAGAAGTAAGGGAAAACAATGAACACAAATTTCCTTTGTAGTGCCAGTACAATACGTATACAACGTTCAGCTATTGTAATTTTTGAACTGATTCCATGTGCCACATTAAATTTTGCTAATTTAATGAACTTTCGAACCGTGTAAAATGGGAATTTTCCCTCATACACCGGTATCACAACCCACTACGGTACCATTGGCACCATTTGTAACTAACTACTGGGAAACCAGCGCAGCTTCTCCTACAGTCACGGGATGCGAAACAAGTGCGGCACTGCAAAGCCGAGCGGACGCAACGCAGTTCACATAGCGGAGAAGAATCAAAAATAAAACAATAATCGGTACATTGTTTGACGCCGCCTGCACTTACTCACACGAGGGATTCACTTTGTACTTGACTTGCGAAACCGTTTGTCAGTACTCCCATGTGGACAGGACGGGAGTAGGTAGTAGGCGACGATCGTCGTCGCTTGGCAAAATATATGATTGTTTGAAAGCCGGACGACGGCTTGGATTGTGATGGGATAAATGGAACGGATTGCTTGCTTTGATCCGCGGAGGACGATGTGCCCACCGGATGAGTTCATAAATCAGGATTTTGCAGCAATGAACCACGGTCATTGTTTTATTATTTGTAAACCTTTTCCAAGCTACATAGATTCATAAGAAAATTAAGGCAAACATCTGATGAAACCAGCTCATGACGTATTACATTGTTTAATGAATCCCTGAAATGTTTAGGATTGTCTATTTTATATATAATTTAACGAAAGCATAAAGGAGTCAATTGGTAAACAAAACATAAAAGTATAGGTATATAGGAAAAAACGAGTCGACGGGTCTCATAACTTTACTGCCTAAAATTAGAGATTATGGTTATATGAAGGGAAAAAATATCCAAACTTTTGGGGTGGTCATTATTCCCTGAAAATAATAGTTGAAGATATCAGATTTTCCATCATATTCCATAAGTTGAAAATTCAACATTCATGAACCGATTTAAGACAAACAGTTAATGAAAATAAATTATATCAGCAATCCATAAAAGCAAATGTTCCACAGTGGAGTGGAATTGCATACACGCTCGTCCGAATTTACTCTAAAGCTGAGTTTAGACAGGGCAAGTCAATTGATCAATTCAGTTGAATTCAACTGACTTGAACGCGAATTGAACGTGTAAACCATTCCATTCAATTGACTTGATCAACTCACTTGAATTGAAAAAAGTTGAACCAGGTTCAACTTTTCAAGCCAATTGAATTCAACTGAGTTGATCAATTGACTTGCCCTGACTAAACCAAGCTTAAAGCGAGTAAAATTCCCCTCACTTTCGTTAAAAGTTGAACTACCCTAACGTGAGTAGCCCCATGTTTACTGAGTTTTAAGTAATGTACGTATCTGTCAAAATCTGAGTAGCATTTACTCAATTGCGGTTTTCGCAATATAAACTCAACTGATCAAAAGTTACTCAGTTTTGACATTTTGACAGGAAATTTTGTATAGAAGCCAAATAACAACGATTTACTTTATTACAACAGAATTATTTCAAAGATTAGATTTTATAAACACTGATCAACATATTTAAATCTGCTCATTAAGCGATTTCACTGAAAACCACTGCAGCTAGCATGGTGTCATCTTCAGGTGGTTTTTCGATCCGGGAATTAACACATTGTTCATCTATAGATCTTGATATGCACTAAACTGTCTGGCACAACTTACGGATCAGTTTCTCAGCATTATTTTTGTCTGAAAATGAAATACTGTTTGAAAATATTGCTCTTTCCCAATTTTCTCATAAAACTTACTTACAATCCTATCATAGTGAACTTTCCTTGAGATCGAGCTTCGGATTCTGAAGATCACAACCAGAAGTTCATAAAAACGTGACCTGCGTAAATTTGGACTGAAATGAAGATTATCTCAGAAGAAAAACACTTCCATAGTAAATTTCCATATTTTATTATTAGAGCAAAGGCTACTCACTTTGCTAAATTGATGTTACTTAGTTTTTGACATTTAGCATACAAATACACAACTGAGTAAAAGTTACAAATCAGACGAGCTTCTACATAGCCAATGAAAAAACTGAGAGCGAGGTTCACTTCTACTCAGTATGAAACATTTATCAAAACTATAGGTACTCAGTGCTAAGTTCCTGCACTTTTTGAAATTTCCACAACTAAAAAAAAACTTAAGAACTGCTCTTAAAATATTGCATACGAGTCTTCATATGTGTTAAATTATTAAATATTGTATCCAGCATGGCGCTCACTTTTCGATCTATTTTATTTTGATAAATCGACAACCGTCATACGCCATCTGGTGTTGTTTTTACGGAGATGAACTCAGGGGACACATGTCAGAAGGGTCTAACTCGAAACGTTAACAATGACTTGGATCGTCGGTTCTTTTACGAATAACAACACACCCACTCGAACTAACTAAATCTTCTGACAGAGCAATGTTTGTTCTTTGAGCTGGTGTAGTTAGATTCCGTGGGTGTGTGGTCATTCAAGAGAAATCGACGTTCAAAGTCATTGTTTACGTTTCGACTTATACCCTTCTCAGAGGTTTCCCCTGAACTAGCCAAAGGCTAAAAATCTCCATAATAAATAATTTAAAAAAGTTAAGGGTTGTGTCCAAAGCACGACCGCATTGTTGACGTAGAACTACGAGATTGTTTTTGATGCTCCATTCACTAGTATATTAATAACAAAATAAATGGTTTAAAAACTTAACTCCAAAATGAACAATTCATTATTCAAATTTTTAAAATTGAGCGGGTATTGAATAAATCCTAAAATAAGGATTACTTTTGACCGCTTTCTTGTTGGCTCGACACAATCGAACGCGTTCAGCAACGATTCGCGTCTGTTTCGCAGGTTTCCCAGCCTCCTTGTCTCTCACACGCATCCAATAATCGCGGAGATATTTTGCAGCCATGTGTTGAGACATTTTGAAGGTTTTTACAGAATTTCTCAATAAACACTTGATTCACTTCGAATATTAACTCTATCCAACGCGGGGTGTAAACACTGAAGTACTTACTGTACCAATTTGAATATACAGAGAGTGCTACAATGCATAATCACGATGGTGTTTCAATATGATGTCTGTGTTTGGGAAATTTTGATTGCCTTTCTTTTTGCACACGCTGGTAAGCTAAACAGACTCCTCCCATCATGAGTAGTTTACTATCAAGTAGCGACACTCTCCCTTTGCGTAGTTTGTCAATGTCAATACTTCAAAGCAAAGGGCAATTAACGAGTTATTAAATAAACATGAAAAGAATCGATCAAAATCACTTGCACCCCTGCTTCCAAGTTTGGTTACAAGATTACAACTCTGCAGAGCATCTTGTGTGGTCGTTGGGGGTGTGTGGTTCTGAATATGGACAAACAGGCACAGATAAATTATATTCCAATTCTTTACTGTAATAAACTTGTTGGCCCTGAAAAGGGCCTTTTTATTGCCAAAGTTGGTGATGGGTTAACCAACAATCAATACGAAACTAACGATTTTAAATTGGCTCACTACTTGACTAGCCTATTGGTCCCAAGCAAATCGATTAACGTATCCCATTCTTGTCAAAATTCTAGTACTACACAATGTTTGTTTTGATTCGCTATGAAAGTTTGACAGATAACATCAGGGGTGTGTGGATTCATGCAGAACATGCAGGGGTGAGTGAAATAGCTTGGGACTGCTTGGGACCGTTGTTCTGGTACTGAGTGAGCCAAAAATAATAATGATTTTCTTCGGGACCCAGTGGTCTTAGAGTTACCTCTATGGGTTAACCTCCTTCCTACTGCTGCTATTGCTTGAGTTGAGGCTAGACAGCAGCGCTCTTTTATATATTTTCAGGTTAAATCAGAATGATGTGCAACCAAGTGGTACTCGATTATGACGACTGGGTTTGGGAAGAACGTTTATTTCATGAAAACAGTGACCACATTACCACATTACCACCTTTTCAATAGTTTCTTGTTTAAAAATTATCAGTCGTAAGCATTGCTATTGATGCGTAGACATATTTCTTATTGGTTGGTGATAAAATTATTGAAATTGGTCTAGGGGCAGCTGAGTTATTAATGTTCAAAACCTTTCATAATTTTGTTACATGTTCCATTTTCGGTTTTCACAAAGTATACCTTCATATAGAAATCACCGACGTAGTCCTACGTCAAAAAAAAACGCCATCTAGTGCGCCATGTTTTTTTTTAAAGCTTTATTAAAGAGATTTTTAGCCTTAGGCTAGTTTATCTCTTAAGTGCGCCATGTTTTCTCTTCTGTTTCTCTGACGTAAGGTGAATTTAAAAGGTTTCAGACGAAAATATTTGTTCTCACCCCAGCGTTTGGGTTCAACCCTAGCCGAGGTCGTTAAATTTTTTCCTAGGGCGAAAAAAATCTCTTTCGGAAGGGAGGTAAAGCCGTCGGTGTGGAAGCCGCCTCCCTGGCAATTCGATTGCCTTCAATGGATGGCAATAGATTACCATCGGTTATTGCCGAACAAAGACCGACGCTAAATAAATGAATCAATAAGAAGAAGAAATTGAACGAAATAAAACGTCGATTTCATCTTTGAATTGAAGAAACTTAAATTTGTTCATTCACACAGAGTTTAGATTACTGAAGTCAGTAAATTTAACTGGGTCTTCAAACAGCTCAGTTTTCAGTAATCCACCCAGTAGATTTTAATTTAACTGAAAACTCCGTAAATCGCAGAATCTCTGAACTGTCGAAAATTACTGTTTGAGTCAGTAAAGAAATTGCTGTCTATTTCAGCAATTTATTTGTTTACATTTGTTTTTGCTGAGTTTTTCAGTATTTTGTAGAATAAGTCAGTCAATTCATCAAAAAAGTTTATTTACTGGTAGGATTAAAATGCTTCTAATTTGTTACGATTTTTGTTTCGGGACTGATATTAACATGTTTAGCGCTTCCTAGTGGTTCGGCCGGTTGGTGGCTCTCTTCGTGCGCCGGATTGTGTGGCCATGTCTGGAGCTCAACAACAGGCAATGTTAGTGAATTGTTCAGCTTCAAAATCAGTGAAATATCTGGTGTATTCCGTGTCAGTTTCTACACTCTTGCGTTGGCTTCCAGATGTTTAATTTTTTTCACAAAGATTTTCTATTATCACACAGATTTTCAAACAAGTTGACTTACTGGTGAGCTCAGCAATTATGGAATTTCGAAACATAATGGAAACTGTAAACTCGGTACTCTATTTCACTGAGTTTTAGACATTAACCGTAAAGCTGTCATTTTACGGAAAATTCAGTACTTGCTATTTAAGTATTCCGTAGTTTGTCACAAAAGCTACTGAACATCAGTAGTTTTATTGAAAGTATCTAAATTAATTTCTAAAATCTAATTTTTTTTACTCTGTTTGGGACATAACACCACTGCGACCAGTAATTTGATCTATTGTAGTATATCCCGTGTTCTTCGTTTAGTGTACGTCGTATTACTCCATCGCTATTGAGAAATGATGAAGTATTTGACTTTTTGTCATTCTCGCATTTATCACAAAGATCCGACTCTAATTGTAAAGTTCCGCTATTTATACCCTTCGGAGCGTTGAAACACCCTCCAAAGCGTGCCCCTTTGTCAGTCAAAATTGGATTCCTTAGCAATAAAATTAAGGAATGGCACCGGTAATGACCATGCATCAGAACCCTAGTCTTAACCACTTCAAACTAGGGAACAACGAATAGAAGATTAAGAATCACATAAATGAAGATTAACTAACTCATTTTTCCCTTGTTTCAAGATCATCCTCGGTGGACAAAGCCGAGTCTTCTCACTATCCACACGGCATAAAAAGTAACAAGGACTAAGATGTGTTGCTTGGTTTACTGAAAAATCCTGTTCCCCTAGTTTGAAGTAGTCAGGACTAGGAATCGGTGGTAGATCTTACATCCCGTAACGTACCACGAAAAGGTGATCTACCCACGTTACGGGGCCTGATAAGAATACTGACGGATATGAATAAATGCTGGACGAGTCAGTCAAAGTGGAAGCTTTTTATAATGATAATTACGATTAAAAATATTTTTATTTTTATAAATCATTTAGATAATTTCAAAGTGATGCACCCCTTGAGAATAACCTTTTTCAGCGGGGCCAAAGGGGTATTTTCGGACGACCATCCAATTACATAAGGTATAATTGGGATTAAATTAGTAACCTTTTAAATTTAGAATAACAAATTCAAAAGCAAACTACTACTATTACATTCTTGGTGATTTCTCAAAGTTGAGTAAGTCGATTAATATGCGATGCTAATATTTTGTTCCATAATGAGCATTAGCAATATTGTACAAGTGTTAGGGTTGGTAATAAAACTGTAACATACTTTTAATCGTTAGCAAAAATGCTTTCAAATAAAATATTGACATCTTGTGCTGCTTAAGTTTTCATGATAAAGATTATTGATAAAACAACTGTATTCAGCATCTCAAAAAAATGTGGTCTTTTTCTGCGCATGTTTTCGCTAAAGCCTAAAGAAATAGGGGAAATGACGGCTTCGGCATGACAGACTATTTTCGGCAACCCAAATTGAAACACTATTTTCACTGGATTTTCTTACGAAAACACTTCGCTGAATGTATGCAAACGATGCTTTATGCTTTCAGCTTCAATTTGACTATATTTGACTAGCAAGGTTTTCTTGAAATGCAACACACGCACTACAAATTGTAGCTGATTTCGAGTTGCCGATAATAGAACAGCAGATTTACATGCAGTTCAAATGGAACGGTTGCCGAAGAAAAACTGGTTGCCGACAATACTCGCTCTCACTAGAGAAGATTGAAGCTTTGTAAAAGCGTTTCAAAACAGTTTTTGACAATTCTTTCGACTGAAATTGTTAGAGCAGCTGTCAGCAAAAGATTATAAACAAACCAATACTGCATATGTGTGCGTTCCTTAGAGAAAAAGGCTATAGAAAGAAGGTCGCTGCTTAGGTTGCCGAGAATACGTAAATTCCCCTATGTTTTCTACATGTCATCAGATAGTAATAAATGGGGATCAAAGCATGCTGTGCATGGAGATGGAAGTGAGCTAAGTGTTTGTTTTGCTTTTTTTTAGTTATTCAATCTTTTAGGCGAAGAATTTGGCAGAAAGATTTTGGATTCGTTAAAGCAGATTTAGCAAGCGCCAATTGATTGATTCGTCGATTTAGTATTTTTGATTAGTTGGGGAGAATAGAATACTTTAAAAAAGGGGGAGAAGTTCTGACCCGGTGAATTAAGAACGGATGGAGGAGGGGAAGAGATGAAAGAAGTTTAAGAGAAATATTTCTGAAGTGCGTTTATGGTGATGGGAGTGAAAGTTCAATTCATGCTAGGGTGATTAGGGGTATAACACGCACACGGGATGAAATGAGCACTCAAAATTTAAATAAAACTATATAATCTTAGGCTGTGTTTCATTTGGTTAATTTCACTTAAATTTGACGCTTCGAAAATAAATTAAGATATTCGAATATCCCTCTGTTGTTGATCGACCAATTTTCGAGAAAGTGTCTGTCAGAAATAAGTCTACTGGAAACACAGGTTTATTTGAAAATTCTCCATCCGTCAAATTTAAGTGAAAATTCAACAAATGGAACACAGCTTTAAACTTAATATGAAATGCAAAACTAAAGAATATATTTTTCAATAGAACCGTTTATTACTTTTTACAAATATGGAAATATATTGAAAAATGAAACTTGATGCTCAGGTGATGAAATGATTATAATTTAAGAACATCACTAATAAGCTTCCATTTCTGTCCACGTTTCATCCATTCGTTGGATTCTGAGGCAAAGTGTTTATATCTTTGATTTAAACAGGTCCAATATTTTATGAATCAACTCGCCTCTTAAATACCACACAGTAGGCCTTGCCATGTTGGTATGTGTGACGCATCCTTGATGTCAAACATATATCAAATAGTCATAAAAAATAATGGAGGCATATCCAACATTTTACAGGGTGCTTTCAGGAACTGGCTGTGTTGGTGTTAGATTATATTAGATTAGATGTCATCTGATAGAAATAATTTGAATGTACCCTTATTGAAATTTGATGTCAAAAAGCACTTCCAAAAATTTGAGTATAAAAAATTAATCAAAGGTGCAGAGACGGTGCAAACAATGACTTCAAATTGGAGTTATAGCTTTCCTATGATTTTATATTTAATGGAAAAAATATATGTTATCATGATTAGGTGACGAACAGGTACTTGAATTTCCAAAATCGAATATATGCAGATTGCGTGAGACGGCCAAGAGGAATACCTCTTCATTCATTCATTCATTCATAGACTTCATTCGGGACATTCCGTGCAAGCTTTATCATAAACCGGATTACCCCGTGAAGCGAACCGTATACAATTGCAACTTCTCCTCTAACACATCAAACCAGCTTGTTAAGTTCACTTGGCCAGATTTGGTGAGTTCGTTCCATTTTGTCCTTTATAATATTTTCATACTTAATTTCCGAGTACTAGTACTAGTGATACTACAAACATTTCCAGCTCATTAAATACGCTGTCACATTCTAGCTCCCAGATTTAAGGGGGATTTCCGGTTCAATTGACCTAAACTTTGGATTTTTTTTCCAGGGAACTGGTAAGAGTTAGAGACCTGAGTTTTTTATCAAATCTTTATTCATTCTTGCTCTACAACTGGGAATTTTTTCAAGTCCAAAAATCCAAAATGGCGTCCAATATGGCGGCTGCCCGGCGGGTGCTTCCCAAAACTGCGAGCAGCCTAGAGGTCGCAAATCGTCACCTAGAAAGAAAATCGGCTCAGTTTCTTGAAGAGTATAGTTCAGAGAATGGAATGAACTAGAATCTTTGAAAAATCTCAAAATTTGACAAAATGGCGGGCATTTGAAAAAAGTCATATACCTAGTTACCGCCATTTTGTCAAATTTTGAGATTTTTCAAAGATTCTAATTCATTCCATTCTCTGAACTATACTCTATTGGACGCCATTTTGGATTTTTGGACTTGAAAAAATTCCCAGTTGTAGAGCAAGAATGAATAAAGATTTGACAAAAAACTCAGGTCTCTAACTCTTACCAGTTCCCTGGAAAAAAATCCAAAGTTTAGGTCAATTGAACCGGAAACCCCCCTTAAGCTTCTTGCAATTATTTATATAAAAATGGTTGCAAAAGGATTCCATCCATAATGCCACTACCAGTCAGTGGGAGTTGGATTGTAAATACACACACACATCACTTCCATTTGATTAACACGCTATAATTACTGACCCATAATTGATGTTAACTGATCCATAATTGTGGGGTCAGTGTACATTAGACATTGAAATTTTCGCTCCACAGTGTTCAAACGGTTTCAAATCGGGTCCTGATTAGCCTCCGAAAGTTTAAACTCATTTGATAAGAAACTGACTTGGCACAAACCATTTGAAGTTTATATGGAAATTACTATGGGAAAACAAATCTTTTTGTTCATTGTCTTCTAGCCTTTTTACATATTGTACGGTTAACAAATTCTATTACTGTTCTTATGGGCATTTTTATCAGCTACAACTTAGCAGAAAATCGTTTTTCAGCCAAACGTCAAATTAAATAGTTATTAATTGTTTAAGAGATTTATAATCTTATGGCAAGATTAAGCAACTGTATTGCGGGCAACACTGTATTCTGCAGTGTGACATAGTAGCCATGATTTTTGTCCTCTATTCTACGCGCCATAAACACCAATTTTGCCTGCTAAACAGTTGATTGAGCATAATCATAAGACATCAGTGACTTGAATAATTAATAATTTTTGTTCCTTACATTTGATCGAAAAGTTGTTTTGAACAAAGTTGTAGTTGAGGAAATTTTCAATAAACTCAGCTATCATTTTTTAAAGTAGAGTGAACTGGTGAATTTTGAGATCGATATGAACCGAAATTATGGTTTCTCCATAGTAATTCCCATATAAACTTCAAATGGTTTGTGCCAAGTCAGTTTCTCACTAAATGAGTTCAAATTTTGGGAGGCTAATCAGGGCCTAATGTGGACCCGTTTGAGCTCTGTGAAGTGAACATTTCAAATTTTGCATCAGTCTAGTGTACATGGTTAATTGTTAGCTTTTCCCAAACTAATTTCAATTGGATTGTGCACAGCCAGCTTTTAACTAAAGGAGTTCAAATTTAGGGTGCATGATATGGAACCGTTGGTGCACTGAGGAGCAAAATTTCATTACTCAATTGTAAGACAATTTTTGCATCACTTTACTCTGCGATAAATTTTGATATTTTTTCATGGACAGAATAGTTTAATGGTCCCTTTAGTTTAAGTCAAGAATATATGTATGCCCTAAGGGGCAATTCAAATATGACACAGTTTTTTGATTTTTTATGTCTATAGCTCGGAAGCCTGAGTCGTAGAATTTAGAAAAAAAAATTAAGACCCAATATTTGTAAAATAAAATCAATATATCTCGATTACTTTTTCGAAGGGACGTATCTGCTTTTGTAAGCAATGTATTTGATCATCGATATGGCGCAACTGAAAGTTCGCACACGTATACTAACACAACTGTCAGGTAGGGGAACATTTACCCTATCTGATGGTAGTGTTAACATGCGGGGGCGAGCTACCAGCTAGGCCAAATCGACGATCAAATGCATTGTTTACAAAAGCTGATACGTCCTTTCGAAAAAGTAATCGAGATTTACATAGTTGAAGATGCTCATTTCAAATAACAGACTAAAGTGGTAATTTTTATACGATAGATGAGGAGATGAAAGTATAGAGTTGATAGTTCCTTTAGAGTACGGCAGTGTGAATTGTATATAGAGAGTAGAAAGCAAGCCAGGACAACTTTTTAGGAAGGTACAAACAGGCATGGCAAATCATTTACATTCATTTCGTGCATTCATTTACATTCATATGCCTCTAACTTTTTTCATCAACAGAATTCCATGAAATGATGTATGAAGCTTTTGTAGGTTTCGATATAAGCTACAATCTTTTTAAATAACTCAAATCTGTATATCTTATGCATGATGAACTGGGGCGAACAGAACTTACCTTTGTTATTCAGTGAATAGTAACAAGTTCTGTCCGCTCTAGTTCGTCATGCATAAGAGATACAGATTGGGGTTTTTGACAAAAGTTGTAGTTAATATCAAAACGTACAAATGTTTGATACATCATTTAACGGAATTCTGTTGATGGAAAAAGTTAGAGGCAAATGAATGTAAATGAATGCACGAAATGAATGTAAATGATTTGCCATGCCTGACCCTATCTGATGGTAGTGTTAACATGCGGGGGCGAGCTACCAGCTAGGCCAAATCGACGATCAAATGCATTGTTTACAAAAGCTGATACGTCCATTCGAAAAAGTAATCGAGATTTACATAGTTGAAGCTGCTAATTTCAAATAACAGACTAAAGTGGTAATTTATATACGATAGATGAGGAGATGAAAGTATAGAGTTGATAGTTCCGACAGAGTACGGCAGTTTGAAAATTTAGGTAGCGAGCTAGGACAACTTTTTAAGAAGGTACAAATTGGTTTTATCATCTCTCTTTACCAAACTCCCCTGTTGGTGAGGGATGGTGAGGGGTATTCTCCCCCCGCCACCACTGGCAAAAAGATCATCGCCGACTCGCTCATGTACCGACAATGTGTTTGAAACAATTCTATCGACTTTACCGCACTCAAGTTGTTATTTGAAGAAAGGCTTCCAGTCGTAGGTTTGGAAATTGCAGCTATTGTTACCTCTACCACGGTATGTGGTAAAAAATCAAGATTTGTTGATATTTAAAAAAATCGGAACTTATAAATCTGCAAGAACATCAATTGGAAATATTTTGGCGATCTTGAATTGTCTCATATTCCTCACCATTTTTGCTATCTAATATTTTATGATATAGGGTTTTAATAATTATAATACGTTGAAATGCTCTAGAAGAAGCTCATTCTAGACGCATGCCCGTCGCTTTGCTCCTCTCACTACGCAGTAAAAGTGCGTTTTTCCCAGGTTTAATATAACGTTTCCATAGCTGCCAATATTTATTGTAATTTTCCGTCTGAATTTGAACTGCTATCTTTACTCCATTTAACCAAATCTAAATAGAGTTAGAATAACAAACAATACCTTCGCTCGAGGATTTCTAGGAATTCAAGACACTGTCATTCAAATCAATCCTTTACCTACCCGATGACGATGTTGGTTTGCGTGGGTGTGTCATGAATTTCTACACAGTTCGAAAAAGTAGTGTAAATTTCTGTTCTATATGGTGCACATAAAAGGAGCGTCACATATCATATAAACCGTCTAAAGTTCTGAGACATGTCATGAAATGATAGAAATTACAATAGCAATATACAATATACATAAGTATTAAAAAAGAGCTTTTGAAATTTATTTTAGCCGTAAACTGCCGCTCTTCGCAAGTCGGATCCATTTGCATTTTTGTTAAAACTAAGTTTCCCAATGTGAATTGTAGCCATATTTTCATAATATTGTATGAACTCAACAACTTTGTTCTGGAAAGGTTTGGAAAAACAGCAAAACCGGTTGTCTCATAGCGTTAGAAGCAATGTTACGAAGCAAACTTAAGATGCGTTTTTCTCGGCTTGCTGGTTTATGATATGGGACGGACTTGCCATGAGCGGAGTATATCAGCATTATATTGCACAAATGACAATTACCGGGCTTGATGTTTACTTGGATATGCTTCGCAGAGCACGATCTGAAAATTCCTGTCTTAGGTCATCATTTGCAGTAAATTAAATGATATTATTTAGTTTCGTAATATTGGTTAGGTTGTCAATTTTGAGAATAAACGTAAATCTGGTAAAATTGGCATCATTTTCAGTTCCTCAATGTTTCATCATCAGAGAATAAATTATGTTTACGCGCATTTTTTGCATAAGAATGCAGTAAGCTCCCAAATGTCAATTGGCTAAAGTTTGACCACTGAAGGACTTTCATGGACCCTGGAAATAATTTGTCTAGCATTCACAGTCAAAAGAACCAATTTCCCGAAACATTTCCGTATCAATACAGTTTATTAAAATAGTTGTATTAGTTTAAAAAAAAAACAACAACCAGTGCACTCGATCACTGATTCTGAACGCTAGATGTATAAAAAGTAAGGAAGGGTCAAAACACTCTATATATAAAAGTGGATCAAAATATCGGATAATCACCAACGTGAACAAAACACGAGTGCTGACCGGTAGGCATGAGTTCACATCCAGCTCAAATTTTGGGAGAATCACCAGGGCCTGATTTTAAATCAGTTGAGCTCGGAGCTTGGTTGAGATCCAAGCTCCGAGCTCAATTGATTTAAAATCAGGTCCTGGTAATTCTCCCAAAATTTGAGCTGTAGGCGAACTCATACCAACCGGTCAGCACTCGTGTTTTGTTCTCGATGCTTGGGGACGTAATTTGTGATTAGCCCCGGTCCCTTTCAAATTATCTCATTATTTATAAACGGTCCTTATATTTGAAATGACGTTTAACATTCATCTAGTGATGTTCGATTTTTATTCGAATAATCGCTAAATCGATTAACGAACCGAAAAGTAAAATATTTGTAATCGGTTATCTCACGTCAAAGACGCATTAACTTCTCCAAAAGAGCATCTTCCATCGTTTCAAACTCTTATTGGTGGGAAAATTACAGCACAGTGAACAAAAAATATCGAGTAATTCAAAAATAGGACATCACTGATATTTGGTGTGATTTGGTTTCGATTAAAAAAAAAGCGCTAAACGTCAACTCTACCGATGGGGCAACATAACCACAAAAATACCTTACATATGGAGGGTATTCATGCACGGAAGAGACCGTGAAAGAGGCAATTAAAATAGAAAGCTTTTTAATCCGACTGTACCGAGCTACGGATAAGTTTTCTATCTGTACTAATGTGAAATTTTGTCATCAGAAACTTTGCTGAAGATCAAGCTTAAATTTAACATCAGGATAGTTACTTATTAATTAATTAGGAATGTGATAATCTTCTGACATGCTCCATAAACTACTCAGGTTAAAAATCCAGGCTACTATGTCATAAGTGCATTTTGGCCTTAAAAGCATTTGATTAATCATATGAGAAAGTTATCAGCTTCAAAATAAATTAATAACTAATTTCCTGAAAGTCTTCTCAAAACATGATATTCAGCATAGTCACATATGTGCATATTACCCGTAAATCATTATGGCGAAGTGCGTTCTATTAGAACAAAAAAAAAATCACTTTTGACACAGTAATTCCCATATAAACTTTAACACTCTGAACACGATGCCTCCGGTAAAATATGTAACGGCAAACTTGCAATGTTTGAAAAACCATAACTCAGTCATTTATTGACAAATTTCAAATCTATTGGCGACATTTAAAGCTACAGACTTTAAATAATTTTTTCGGTTGAAATAGATGTAAAATCGATTTATAAATTGCTGAACAATGATTTTTAAAATATTGCCAATTTCTCAGTATGAATGAGTCTGTATCAAAATATACTCAAAAATATTCTAAATACCAGATTCAGACTAGATTGAGCCTGGTGAAGCTGGTGGTTGATATTTTGAATCACCCTACTATATATATTTTCGATAAATTTGATCGTTTAAATTTTGATTTTTTGGGAAATTTAGTGAAACTTATCAATTCAATAAATTCTGCGTCAAAGTACAATGATTTGTAGAATTCATAATGTTAGCATTTGTTTTAATGTTATGAACATTGTAAATTTTGTAATTTTTTAAAAAATAGTCGATGCTGCTCCAGAACATTGAAAAGATGGAAGAACTGTAGACAAGTATATAGATAAAATAAGCAAAATTTGGTAACTATCTTCTAAGTTTTTCACGCTTCTATTGCGAGTGATTATCCGCCTCACACCTTAGTGTTTAAGATGCACTTCCACAGTTATTAATTGAAAGCTTTCAATGCCAACCAATTTGTATACATGTATATTTTTTATACAAATCTGTGAAAAAATTTTACATTTCTCGGATAGGTGTATTCAGGAACGTTAAAATGCTACCAATCATACAAGCAAATTGTATATGATTGTCACCCAGCACATCCTATGCATCATGAGTATCATTAACGAACGTCATCGAAAATATCAACTGATTCCAGACATCCGTCTGCGATAAACAACCACCTGGCACCTAATTCCAAAAAAGTGCAATCACTTAAGCACCATTTAATCAAACAAGATTGGCATAAAATTACCGTCGGCAAAAATCAATTTCCTCTCCGGATGCACCGAACCATTTCTCAGTATATCATCGCCAGAGAAGCACCTTCGTCATTTTCGTCGGCAATCCAGTAGTGTGTCGTTCGGACGTTTCGCTCTAATCCATTTACCGGGTCTGGACTTTCGTCTTCTTCTCCAAAAATATTCACACCATCAACGATGCAATCCAAATCTGCACGATTCGATAGTAATCACATCACCATCTACCACCACATTTATCATCACTTCTTGCACCTTTCTTCATCGGTATCAGGTGGTCACGAATGGTTTGATTATCACTCAATCACGACTACTGCTTCCGTGAATCGGTGTTTATGATTGCTTCCAATTCCCACTACGTACACCCGCACTTGTTCAAAACGGAAATCTCAAATTGTCATCGACACACGAAACGGGGCACTTCCTGAACCTATAGGGAGTTCTGCCTGTTTAGTTGGTATCGATGCCATCACTTCACTCTACGGATCATTTGCTTCAAACGAACTATCCACTAACGGAACACAAATTATTCCATACTCCGCCGGAACCAGGCGCACTTTGATGATGATTATAATCCTGATCGTTGCACGCAGTAGACCATCGATGCGAGCACGACAACTCCAACTCAAGTCAGTCAGTGAACGAACGAACCACCGAGACGACGGTGGAAGACGAGAAAATACCCAACCGTCTTTGATATCTATTCGCGTACACTTCAGCGAGTCGAATGAGCGCAGTATCACAATGCGAGCGCCACCAGAGTCCCCCACAAAAGGCAACCGCACACATGGACTCCTCAAGATACTCGCGAGAGAAACCAAACTAACCATAAAACGACGAAAATCAACAAAAAGAAAAGCAGCCAGTTGATCTTCAAACGCGATCCCTTTCCCCACCTTCGCTTGAGGATGGCATAACGGACGAACTACGCAGAGAATCACAACAAGAAACCACGCTCGTGAGATCAAACAATGTGCTCCATTGTGCCTCCTCATCAACTCGCGGATTTTGTTACTCTCACTCGCTAAGTTGCTCTCTCCTGCGATGAACCGCGAACTCTCTTTCACTCTCTCACACACCTTCCGCACGGTCGCTAAGATACCAACCCGTAAGTACCTTCGCTGAATAATATCGAAAATAGCATAAAACTAAGCACACATTCTCCGCATTAGCAAATGCACCGGACAAACACATACACATATTTTGCCGTCAGCCACCAGAAAGAGACAACCAACAACGGCCAATTGGCTAATCCCTCCAAGCTCCATTCCGTCCTATTGAACCGTCATTACCATCATCGAGACCCCGCCGACAACAGCCTCTTCGCACTCGTGATCATATGAGGCAATCCGCTTAGGCAAGGGGGGTGGTCGATCTGCAGCACAATCGACGAGATGCGATCGAATGAGTGGCGGATCGGGTGAGACTGGTGTTTGGTCGAGTGAGCGTGGTGTTGGCATGAACAAAAGCAGCTCTATACTTGTCGCGCATCTGTACTCGGTACATGAGGACGATTGTTATAGCTTCGTAGGTCGCTTATCATCGGATGGCGAAGAAGAGCATAAAGATATTGCTTTAATTGCTTTTGGGTGGGATCGGGATCTCTTTTCATTATTCATTCAAGCAGGAGGTGTAAAATTGGATGATGGGTGGATGGATGCTTGAATGTAGTTCAACAGTAACTGAAGAGAACCGTGCACGAGACTGGGACCGATCGTTGAACAACGATAAATATTAATGACATATTAATAAATATGTTCTAAGATACTACGATTAGAGCTGTAAATTTTCATTAGGTTTTTCTCTTTCAGATAAAACTACCTCTCATGATCAAACATAATGTTTTTTTTTTTGTCATTTGTCACTGACACATGACATTGACATTGATGTTCAAAATTTGATGAGATAAAACTTTAAGAGCTGAATGGCCTATTAAAATCATGATTCATTAAGCATTATCTATCAATAAAGGGTGGGGTTTGATTCTAAAAACTGCACAAACAAATTCACTCTTGTTGTCTAACGTTTAAATTATGGGGAGGATTTCTTAAATTAAGAAAAATTTTTCTTGAATTGGATTTTTCTAAAAATATTGGCGAAAGATATCAGAGATCCAAACAAACAATGTTTTCTTTAGATTCTTGAGCAAGTTAACATTAAAACATATTTTAGCTATTACGTAATGAACTTCAAACAAAACCAAAAGGTAGATTTTTGCGATTTTTTGAGTCCCACAAAATTTCTATTTTTCCCGGTTTTCCTTGCACGAATCTAAATATATTCCTAGTTTTTAATGCGCATTAAAATCGAAAGTTTGAAAAAACAAAAACATTTTTTAAATCGTGGCCACGAGACAAGTTATTTCTTGGTAAAACATCTTCCATAGCAAAACTTCATACAGGAGCATTGTATTAAAGCTGAAAGAATCTTCAACGGAATGGGTCACTTGATATATTCAAAAATAAAAATACTCAATATAAGGGATTGAAATCAAAACCTAGATCACAGAATTTTGGATTTTGTGGAAAATTTGTATAGAAGTTTTGTGTCAATTTCAAACATAGTTTTGAGATTAAACCCTAAGAAACTCTGAGATCAAATCCAAGGAATGAAAATTGTGAAAAGAAGAGCAGATGAATTTTAAGGAAGATTTCAGAAATTCTAATCTGAATTCAAAAAGCATTATATGTTCTGAAAAGCATTGGGTGTTCTGAGGATAATTTCAAAATAATGCTGAGAGAGAGAGAGTGATCTTCAACGGGAATCCAGAAAAAAAGATCTTCACCGGGTATCCAGAAAAAATCAAAGCAATCGTATTCTGGCGAAAGCTAAAAAAATTAAGGAACGAAATTGAAAAAAAAAATCAGAACAAAATTTTAAGGATTTCTGCGAACTTAAAACTTCAAGGAAAATGTTAAGAATCTAATCCTCATGAAGCTTGAGCTTGAGCTTGCTTGACCGCCCACGGTTGCTACTCTGTTATTGCCAGATCAGCTGTAATTACACAGAGAACCAATAGACGATGCTTGGGACTAGCAATCATCCTCAATGTGTAAAAACTGGTGAACTTAAATTAGGCAATACCAGCGCCGGCCGCGCCCGAACACAGGTCAAGAAAGGAATGGGAAGGATTGTGTTGACATGACACTCGCTTTGATGGAAGCCGAGAACACCTCTGCACTTCCACGAGGAATCACTGGGATGTTGGATAAGAGGGTTGGGTTTGCAGCAGGGTTCGTTTTGGTAAACGATAAGCTGAATTGATTTCCTAACGATCATATAACGCGAAGGAGCTTGGGACTAAACCCACGGTCTTCTGCTCAGTAAGCAAAAACGTTTGCCACTAGGCAGACGAGCACCTTTTTAATCACCGAGTTGCTGTTATTACCATGTAGTCATATTAACAAATAAAACGATTGACGAATCTTGAATGTGGATGGGCCTGAGATTAGACTCATGATGTTCTGCTCAGTAAGCCCCTAATATCACATAATACCGTTGCTCAAATTATTGTATCCATTCAAACCCGGAACCAACGACAACAACGAGTTTCGCAAAATACACGATACACAAGCGATTTTACCATAAATCTCTTTGATATGTAAGGACCTGGGACCGCGTTTTTCTGCTCAGTAAGCAGGCCACTGTAACCGACGATCTTTCAAATCCGAAAACTAAAAACTACGAAAAAGTACTTAGGCCTTCATTAAGTTCCACTTTCACGCGACGTTCAATGACAGGGTCCTATCCAGGATTACATCTGAAAAATCCAAATCTGGCCAACGCCCACCTAAACCTGTTCTAATCCACCTGAAATGACTAACGAATGGAAGACTTTGACTACCCAGCCATGCAATAGTCTCATTCCGTGCCTTATGGCAACTTGATGATTCTATTGCGCTCATTAAGAATCTAATCCTCATGAAATATATAAAGGATTTTTAAGAAGGATTTCAAGTATTGGAGAGTTTAAAGGGAATTCAAATGACAATTCCATGATAGTTATGAAGGGAGTTTGAGTGGAATTTTCTAGGAAGTTTAAGGAGAATTTCATGATAATTCTGAATGTGTAATATTTACATGTGAAAAGTACAGTTACTCTTAGCAATGTTGAAGAATGAAACACTCATAGACATAAATCTCCAAATTTACAACATTAGATTAAATTAATTCCAAATGCTAAGAAGCTTTTTTTTTCTTCGATTTGTTTTTCGTGCTGAGCACCAATGCTACCGACGCCAGGAAGGCAGCTCCCACACCC
This sequence comes from Ochlerotatus camptorhynchus, assembly GCF_037179485.1. Taxonomy (NCBI): domain Eukaryota; kingdom Metazoa; phylum Arthropoda; class Insecta; order Diptera; family Culicidae; genus Ochlerotatus; species Ochlerotatus camptorhynchus. Next base: position 2,230,621 of record NW_027040672.1, read on the forward strand.
GGACCCTACCTATCGACCCCTCAACTCATGAACCGAGGACCAACTGCTTTACTTCCCGGCGACGCCGACTGGGATTGAACCCAGGCCTGTTGAGGTGAGAGGTAAACACGCTTACCACTACACCACCAGCGCCGCTATATTATGCTTATTGTAAGACCATTGCTCCAGTCTTCCTTCTTACCATAGGTCATTGCTCGAACTTTTCATCGTACACGGCCCATCATCTTTTTCACGAGTCCTGTTTCCACGGGTTGGCTGCCATATTCCATTTCCGTTTGAAATCCTTCAGGTCAATTGCAGTTCCACCCTTTTTCTTCAGTATGTGCTCCACAATTGACCAGTATTCCTCAATTGGCCTTAGTTCCGGAGTATTGGTCGAATTCATCTCCTTGGGAAACACTGTGATGCCATTTTCGCTGTACCACTGTTTGGTGGAATTTGAGTAGTGGCAGCTTGCCAAGTCCGGCCAGAAAAGGCATGTTGCTTCAGAAGTCTCTTCCGTAAGCACTCCTCCTGGTAAATTTGCTGGTTCATGGTCCCAGAAGTAACGAAAGCTTCGCTTTTCAGCCCACAACTGCAGATTGCTTGCCAGACAAAGAACTATTGGGCGAATTTCATCTTCTTTTTGATTTTACATTCTTCCGGGGCACTCTTCCGGTCAACCGAGGTATAAAATGTCTGTTCTGGAATTTGATTGGAAACTGCCAGGAGCAGATACACTGGCATTTTCGATTCGAGCGTGCATGATCGAATCGTGACGTGCTTGTTCCGGTGAAGCCATGATGTAAACAAATGAACTAATCCTGAAAATCAATGCCTACTGTGATAATATACCCTCTTAGCTTGATTTAGAGAAATTAAAAAAAAAAAATACTCAAAAAAGGCTGACGTGACGTTTTAAATGTGTCCGGATTTTTCCATGCTCAACCAATTCTACCCAATTCTCCAACTCCGTAGTACTTATGAGGGTGTCACTAAGTAAGTACAACATCAACAGGTATGGCCGGGAATAGCAACAGTCATGTTTATGGTATGCTTATTTGGATTGGAAATAATGTTTACTCCACAGCATTATTCCTAGTGGCGCCGGTGGTGTAGTGGTAAGCGTGATTACCTCTCACCCCAGCAGGCCTGGGTTCAATCCCAGTCGGCACCGCCGGGATGTTCTGAGGCATAACATCTCTGGTCACGAAGTGAACAATAAAATGGTTTAAAATATAATAAAATGATCAGTGCAAGATCAGTGCGACAAAAAGCATATTGTTGTTTTTTTTTAGGGACTTGAGAATAAACCCACGATAGTACTGGATTAATGAAATTAATTTAAAACATAATCGTAACATAAATAAATAAATAAAAAGGAAAAGATGTTTGTTTGAAAACCGATTAAAAATAACAAAATAAAAACAAACAGCACCAAAATAAAAACACACGACCTACTCCGATCCTCTCAAATTTAAGCTGAAAATTGTATAATAGAAACTTTCAAGCTTTTTGAGACTCTTATGACCATTTCAAACTAGGGAATAAAATTTTATGAGGTGTTTACAAGATATTGAATTTTAGCGAAAAAAAAATGGCGGCAATTATTTGTGATCTGCCGAGATCTTGTAACATAAATATATTGAGTAAAAATACACAAATCTTACACAAAACGAATAAAAAATAAATGCTTTTACTGACCTCAACGTTTGCAAGAAATTTTAAAGACCGTTTTTGTTTTGCTAGTCTTGAAGATTTGTGTATACAATTTGATTAATGAGAAGGAGCTTTGAATTTAGAGAAGTGGAGTAGCCTTTAAAATGTATTACTTTATTTTTAACTTGATTCACGTTAACAACTTTCTGCATTGAGAAGCCGCTAAAGGTCAAAATGTTACTTATTAATTTAACGTTTTATCATTTACTAAAAATATATGATTCTTAGAACATGATGTCAAATAACACTAGTTTACAGCATTTTTGAACTCGGTAAGGTGATGATCATTTCCAATGCAAAATCCTATGCTGAATTCAATACCGTGGTCAGAAAAAATAAAAGTAGAGCCATTTTTGAGATATACAAAAATTTTGATTTTTTGAATTTTGAGCAAAAGTACGATTACTAAAATGTCAATATCTTTGGAACTAGTGCACCAATTTTAAATCGTTTTTTATGAAAATGAAGCTAAATAAGTTTGCTATCGTTCACTTGAATATTATGTCTTAATTAAAAATTTAATTTTGAAGTCATTTAAAAATTTACAGCATTTTTTTTTATTTTTCCTGCGAATTTTCCATAAAAATCTTGTTTTAATCAACATTTTTAATGGGATCAAAAGATTTAAAAAATCATTCCATAATTTATTCTTAAAGTCCATTCAAAACCGGAGAAAATGAGCCTTTAATGAATGAAATCGGTTGGAAATTGTCGAAGTTATGAGCATTTTTGTAAAACACTTAAAAATGTTGCTGAAATACAACAGCTTTAGAGTTCCTTTTCTAGGTGTCGTTGTAAGCATCCAAATCGCATGTAAAGTTTTCATGGGAGATTCTTTTCTCTACATATCAATTTGATTAAGGCATATCAGGATTTAAAACCGAGTTGATACAAAAGAAATTAGTTTTATTAAAAATGATTGAGAATCGAATGACTTTGTCTTCGATGTTTTGAACTTGTTTCTCGAATCAGAAACCAACAATAGTCACCCATCATTGCTTCATCCCAAAACCCTTGGTAACAACGTTCCATCATCTTCATTTGTTGGTGAAAACGTTCGCCGTGCTCATCGCTCTCGTCACCAAGATTTTCCGGGAAAAAATCCATGTGAGAATGTACGAAATGTATCTTCAAAGACATATTCACACCTGTGTTCAGTGAAATAAAAGGATTTGAAATTAATTATATGTAACAAACACAATATCGATGAATAAACGCCATTCAGCTGGATCATATGGCTCACCAAACTCTTCAAACAAGCCGTTTACGTCATGGCAAAAACATGCCTTGTCCTTTGTAGAATAATATTTGTCAAATTTCTTGTGACGATTCCTGTGACAAGAAATTTTGACCTCCTTGCTCAGCATGTTGTGTTCTTTCAAGCGTGATGCCAGCAATTCGGATTTCTCCTTCGATAAGTCGAGATCTCGCACCAAATCATTAAATTCGGATTGTGTAAACAGTTTTGGGTTTCTTTCCAATTCCACCTCGAAGTCTTCCTCGCATTCCTCCTTGAATTCCTCCTCACTTTTTGTAATGGTCGATTCAACAGAGGGCGCTCGTTTCCGCTTAGGATAAACAGGATACGGGACCGAACTTGAATGTGGAACAGGTTTTGTCATAGAAGCCACTTGTGGATACTCAACTGTTTTGTGACGTCCTTGTTGCTTAACTTTTGTCAAGCAGAAATAACAATCCGTTGCATGACAAAACGGTCGACGCCATATGGTGGGCATGTCGAAGGACAAATAGCGACTGACAGATAACAAATAAGTGAGTTAGTAAGTAAGACATTAACACTTATCAAAAATAGTTGAAGTAAGATAAGGTCGATCAGTAAAGAACAAAGCACTACCATGCTGTACATAAATTGTTTATATGAAAGTTATTCAAAAAATCAATGTACCTTGCGCCTGACATCCACCTAGCCAAGCACGTTTTGCACGAACTACATAATACTTTTGGAATCCACGGTTCGTCGAAGTCTCCAGGATCAATTTTAAAATAAAGCCTGTATGCAGTTTGCAACGAAGCAGTGAAATTGACCGATTTTGTAAATATATAGTTGCCACACGCGTAACAAAACTTTTGAGGATCATTTTTACACTTGAATTCACGTTTTGTCGTATACATCGTTAAGCAATGTTAAAGAAAGAAAGCTGTCAAATTGAGTTGGTTGTGTTAGGTTCTCGCCGAGCGGTCTCACAAACACTAGCGTAAATTATATTGTTGAAAATATCCCATTTAATTTTGCGTGACAGCTGGTAGTGTTAGTGAAATGCACCGTATGCGTACACGTCCGCAGAAAGGCTTACTGGAAGTGGTGCATGAACCTAGGAGCGGGACAACGGCCAATCTTGGAACATTCAATTTCCATGATTTTACAAAAAATTTCATAACTTCGACAATTTCCAATCGATTTCATCCATTAAAGGCTCATTTTCTCCAGTTTTCAATGGACTTTAAGAATAAATTATGGAATGATTTTTTGAATCTTTTTATCCCATTAAAAATGTTGATTAAAACAAGATTTTTAAGGAAAATTCGCAGGAAAAATAAAAAAATAAAGCTGTAAATTTTTAAATGACTTTAAAATTAAATTTTTAATTAAGACATAATATTCTAGTGCACGATAGCAAACTTTTTTAGCTTCATTTTCATAAAAAAAAGATTTAAAATTGATGCACTAGTTCCAAAGAATGGCTCTACTTTAATTTTTTTCTGACCACGGCATTGAATTCAGCGTAAGATTTTGCATTAGAAACGTTGGTCAACCACTAAAGTTCACACTTTTTATGTTGTTTTGTAAACTAGTGTCATTATAAAAATATAATAAAAGAATATTTTTGAGGAGTTGGAGTTGTTTTATATTTTGGTCAGCTAGAATGGAAAAAATGTCCCACTGTGCGTTGATTGCTCACGAATCACGCTAACTAACTTCTTTTGTTATATTACGTCTTGGGACTTTACGCCGACACTCAATTAGTTAGTTTTGTGAAATCCAACAAGCGTTTTTGTTACAATTTGTATTATTTTGGCAGTTTATTCGACCTCATTGGTAACATATTCAGTTATCAAACTTAGATAACCTGGTATGATAACTAGTTATCAATTTGACATAAATCGGGTAGCGAAACGCTTTCAAGAATATATTCCGTCTAATAAACAGCACAAATCTAGCTCTCTATACTGATCAACAACAACAACAAAATATTCATTTGCAACCAAATGTTTCTCCAGGGCACGCTGGAAACTGAATTCAGCTGCAAGTCGGCGGGCCACTTGTTTTCACCAAACGGTCACTTTCAGCGCGGTTCCAACTCCAGTCGGGGCCATCCGCATCAGCGATAAGATCTAGATTTGTATTATGTTCCCGTTCGCCAACATGCATGTTACGGTACGCCGTATGTTCGCCAAGAAAATGTGCGTTTGTAATATTTTCACCTCCTCCCAGCGCCTCCTGCGCCTTTATTGATGTCGTTGTCATGCGTAGACTGCCCAGTGCATACCGCAGTAGGCCGTGGTGGATGCTGTAACAAACGGCAGCAGTGTTGTGTCTTGTCGCTTGTGGCGGGTAACCAAGACGACGGACAGGGTTTCACCAAGTAGAGATAAGCAGTTTGTTTCATGCAATGGCAACAACAGCAACAACAACATCAAAAATAGCAATCATCATAACGACGAATCATTTCGAGGACCCGCGGAGATTGCGAGAAGTTGAGGCAAGTGCAGTAATAATAAAAATAATAATAATAATAATATGAAAAATTATGGAAAAATCAGTTCCCAGTGCAGTCCGTTCACCTACATGTCTGGTCGAGTGAAGTTCCTGCTATGCCGGTAAATACATGAAGGGATCTAACTGTGATTTTATGTTACAGCTTAATGGCTTGTACTGAACCCATAAAAATTAGCAGAAGCATAACTTTTATTCAGTGCAGATATGTTGACGAAGATACCATGAAAATTACTAGAACACGCTTTTTATTATCACAACCGTTTTGAGGCTATGTAGCAGTTATTATTTTTGTGTCTACATGTATGGAAAAGTTAAAACAACTTCAAACGATTGCAAAAAAAAACATAACCCAAGAAAAAGATAATGCAAACCACCTTTCTCAAGCTCTCGGTGCAAGATAAATGAATTAGGTGAATAGAAACAAGTTCTTCTTACATAAATTTAAAGCCCTGTCAGAGAAGCGAAACGTGCGCAATGCAAAACCCCAAAGAATACAAGTATCGAAGAAAGACATGGCATGCTATGACGATGCCCCAACTGAGAAGCCTAACCATCGCATCGCATCGCATCGCAGCCTGCTGAGCTTAGTTAGCTGAGTGGCGTGGCAGCGACGCAGCGAGCAACTTGTCGAATCGCGCCGCCGTGCGTGCGTTTGAAATCAACTTGTATGTAATGTGGCTCACTTTTCCACCCCCTTTCTAGCGAAGGAAGGGAAGCGAGTGGCCAAAGAAACCTGACCATCGTCGTCGCCGTCTTGGTCGTCAGAACTGGATGCTGCGCAATCCTGCGATTTCACAAGGTATCTACAACAAATAAAATAAAGCAAAAATTAAAACCGATGCGAACAACAAACGCAACTGACTTAAGCCATCCATCGTGCGCGCATCGTCTCGTGGCTGACTGGTGAGGCTTGCTGCGTTCAGCTGAGCCTGATTTTAATATGCTCGAGGTTTTTGCGCTCTGCACTAATAAAAATTGCCACTATCAAGTTGGTAAGGTTGCCTCCCTGGCAAGTCGCAAACGAACGGACAGAAAAATTATTAAAAGCTCAAGAAATGCATTTAACGCGAAATGAGGCGTATTATTGTAGACTTTATTTGCACTACCGTGCGATCGTCGATGGGTGGAATATCAGGCAAAGCAACAGAGAGAAGGAGGGGGGGGGGGTTAAATAAGAAACAACTCGAGATGCCTTGGAGCGGTTCGATGTGCGCGAGTACATGGATTCGGGTTTCGAAGCCGTTAAAGCCTGGTAGTGACTGAAGTAGCAGTTGGATGATAGTAGCCTGCACCTGGCACTACTTCATTAGGACCCCGAGGTGACTGATGAAAATCTTCTTGCTACTGCTATCCCAGGTTAGACAGGAGTCTCATAAGGTATAAGGCGTCTTTGGGATGGGAATTTTCTATCTTTCGTAGTGGGCGATAGAATTTTCGTTATCTTCAAGAACATTTAGATGAGAAAAAGGAAATTGAACAAGGATTTTCGACAAAATGAGATGCGACTTCTTAAAAATTCATCCATGAAATAAAAACTGCGCATGTCGTACCACATTAGGCTCCTATTAACTTATAATTTCGAATGCATTAGGCTAAAAATCTCTGAAATAAAGATTTAAAAAAAATATATATAGGGTTACGGTATGTAATGTGGGTCTAGTCCTTTCATTCGGCCTATCACGCAAATAAATAATTAATTAAGGAATATTACACAAAAAATAAGGAAAATATTGATCACTGATGATTGATAAATGTGTACCACACACAAATCAATTTATATCACAACATTTCAATACATTTTCAGCTCTCGTAAGTAATAAAACTGGTTGAGAATATCACTCTGTTCGGAGTTTTTAGCCGCCATGACTTCTAAGGTTAAGATGGGAAGGTTGCACTGACGATCATCAAATGGCCTGATTATGGCATTTATTGAATGGAATTACCTGATAATACACACTAGACGTAAAACTCACAGTTACTGTTTGAATATTTTATGTTTATTTTAATTGTTTAACAACGTTTTCACAAGTAAATCATGGACCAAACTTTAGGGACACATTTCTTTTCTATGTTCCTAACTTTGGCCCATGAAATTCATTTGACAGCATATAGCAATAAGAGTAACGTCAACAATGTGGTTTGCATTTGGATGATAAGGAACGAACAGGAAGGGAGATTTTTTCTGCCAAATCTGTATAATGAACATCACAATGTTTTGATTTAGATATTCTGCGGTCGAAAGACGATAAGCGAAATTTTTAATTTTTAATTTTTAACTTGAGTGATTTAATGTAGTTTTCGTAAAATTTTCTCTAAGAAATGTTTTGAGGAATGAAGAGTATTAAGTTAACAGTGATAGTGATAAAAAAAAATACATAAGAAAACGTTACCAAGAGCGTTTTTTTTGAGAATCAAACAGGATAGGACGAAGTTGCATCCATAAATAGACCCAATTTGGGGACAATAGACCGATATTACATACATTTCCCTGGTGAGTTTTTGTCTTAAAAAAAGTAAGTTTTTCAACTTTTTGCGGTTCCTGATAGCAAACGACATGATAAGCATATCTAAGCATACCATTTAGCAGTAGAATATCGTTTGCAGGTAAATTAATTGATGAGTTATGATTAAAAACGTAATCTATGGCTGCATATTAGACCGAGGTTAGGGACGTATACCCTAATTTCGAATCATATTTTACAAACAGTATCAAAAATTTAAAATTGCATGACATTTTTTATTAAAAGTGTCAAAAACGCTATCACTAAAACTCCAAAGAACTGATTACGTTTAATCTAATGTAATCTAATATAATCCAACACCCACACAGCCAGGTCATGAAATCATCCTGTAAAATGATAGACATACCTCCATAATTTTACTTGTCTACTGTGCAGCATTTAAGGGGCAAGATGATTCAGAAACGCCGGACCTGTTTAAATCAAAGAAGCAAGCACAATGCTTCAGAATCCAGTAAATAAATGAAACGTAGACATCTCGTAACGTTCGTTGGTCGGCTTATGGTTATAGCTCCATTACTCGCTTTGTGAAAAGAGAATAATGGATGAAAAGGACGTAGGAGAAGGGAGAAGGAGTAAGGAACCCTAGTTCTTTCATCTCTCTATGAAAACTGAGAAAAAGCGGGTATTGTTTAGAGAACAGGAAAAGTTCAGGAAAACTCAAAAAATAGAATAGAAATTTTCCAACGCTATACATAAAAGTTAGAACTAGGTTCCAGTAGAGAGAACAAAAATTAATTATAAATGTAAACCACATACAAATGAAATAAACAAGAGATCTCATCCAATTTCATATTTGCGTACAGTAGTTACTTTCAAAGACTTTTCCGGGCTATTTCCAAACTATTTCCAAACGTCATGATCACAAATAAAGGAACTTCCAAGAATGAAAACATCACTGTAGACATCAAACGTCTAAAACCAGTAACAAAAGCACTTGCCGAATGAATTAATGGGAAAATCTGTGTTGGAACTTGACCATTCACACTCGTTCCCAACCTTTGAAAATAGCGCACCTAAGACAAAGTTGTAGAAATCTGATAAAAGGTACCGAAACAGGTTAATAAATAAACACGAACGGATCAAATGGACGATGGTTTGCCCGTGAAGCAAACTTGAAAGACTGTTGCATCTCCTAATTCAAGCTCAACATTTCACAACATTCCATCGGAACTTCACAAAAACTATTGCTCAATCTGGCTCCAATCAGAACCATCGAGCCAGTCTGCCAATCACCTAATAACAATTCTGAAGAAAAGGATGCTGATAACAAAAATAAACAATATACTTTGGAATGCATTTTACCGCATCACTTGCACTTTCATTTCTATTTCTAGAACTATGTTATCGAGGGGCACATTTTCTCGAGCAATGCGAAGAGAAAATCAATTCCAGAAATAAATAAAACCGAAAATTTGACACTCGGAAATTGTTTGCGTCCGTACAGAAGCAGAGCACACTTCGATCTCATAGAACTTATCACGTCAAAAGAAAAATTGAATTCAATTTTGATTCCCCAATATTATTTAGAATACATCTCTAAAATATTTTCCAAAGCACTTCGCAGAGTCAAAAATGACACACGTATGAAAATAATCAAAGGGGTAAAAAATAACGAGAATTTCGACTAAAAAAACACGACATTAAGTAGCCAATGAGCTAAAAATTTCGTTAACAATAAATAAAAAGTTAAAAAACTGCTTATGTTTATCAGAAGAAAAAATCTCCTTCGAATGATTTCTAACTAATTTTCGGCATTCTGTGCTTCGTGGTTGGCAACGTCACCTGTCGTTCTAACATCTTGTGACTGCCTTAAAAAGAGGGTTTGTTTGCATCCCACTCCAGTTGGTGAAATTATTCGTAAAATAGAATTTTCCTTCCAGTGGATATCAGGGCTGATAATCGATAACCACCGATTACGTCTGCTATGCAAATTCACCAGAAACTGCTTTTGCATGATGATATTTGAACACCTAACCTTCAGCGAGAGAGGCTTGGATGCTACCCATTAAGCTGAACCTATTTAAAGTTCAAAGTCTTTGGCAACCTTAGAGAAGCTCAAAACAACTTTGGAGAAATTTAGAAGAGCGTCATAGTAATTCAGAGCACTGCATGTAAACACAGAGCTCTTCATAAATTTTGATGGAACCTCAGTTAAGCTTTGGATACCTTTAATAAAACTAGGGAATCTCAAGGTAAGAAAACGTCAGAGGACTTCAGGAAGCCTCAGTGACTTCATGGACTTCAAATTAATTCTTAGAATCTCAGTGAAGGTCAGTATACTCAAGAGAAATTAAAATAACTCAACAAAATCAGGGAATCTTTCATAAGTTTAGAAAATTTTCATTAAGAAATATGTAATAAGCTAATCATACAACAAATTCATGGAATTTCAGAGATCTTAAGAAACTAAAACACGTTTTAGACCTCTTCTTCTTCGTCTGCGCATTTCTTTTTTTTTATTCTTTATTTTAGAGATTTTTAGCCGAAGGCTAGTTCACCTCTAAAGTTCGCATTTCAAGCTTATTGCTTATCGCATATTAACTTATTACGTGCTCTCTACTTAGTGTTCTTGATGATGATGATGATGATGATGGTCCCACCCCTACAAAGGTTTGAGCTGGACGATTTATCTTTAAGATAATTAAATATGACATTTTAACCAGGTTGGCAAACAAAATCGAACTGGTTTCAGTTACAGATATAAATTCCCTCTAGAGTTTACAGTTGCTTCACAGCGATATAAATGTGGGGGGGAGAGGTAGCTCATCGATTCTTCCGGTTCGCCTCCTAGCATCGTGCTATAAGGTACCAGGCGATAACCAGGGTAGTTGATCGATAGCTTGATGACGTCATTTCGTTGGCGTCTGCAATGGGAAATTCTCATAGCAGGCGTTGACGATGGGACGTTGTCGAGTTGTTGAATAGCAACTATCGTGGTAACTCACCGATTACCTGTCGATCTGCCAAATTTGGAAAGACGTCTGCATTGAATTGTCTCATATAATAATATTCCGCCCACTATATCACAAGAAATTGCGAGTAGCTGAGTGGAATGGAGATAAGTTAAGCATTGGGCACAGGACCAAGTCTCCCCTGGGTGGTGCCAGAAGATGAGCACAATAGAATCATCAAGTTGCCATAAGGCACGGAATGAGACTATGGCATGGCTGGGTAGTCAAAGTCTTCCATTCGTTAGTCATTTCAGGTGGATTAGAACAGGTTTAGGTGGGCGTTGGCCAGATTTGGATTTTTCAGATGTAATCCTGGATAGGACCCTGTCATTGAACGTCGCGTGAAAGTGGAACTTAATGAAGGCCTAAGTACTTTTTCGTAGTTTTTAGTTTTCGGATTTGAAAGATCGTCGGTTACAGTGGCCTGCTTACTGAGCAGAAAAACGCGGTCCCAGGTCCTTACATATCAAAGAGATTTATGGTAAAATCGCTTGTGTATCGTGTATTTTGCGAAACTCGTTGTTGTCGTTGGTTCCGGGTTTGAATGGATACACAAATTTGAGCAACGGTATTATGTGATATGAGGGGATCGGTGGCTTTAGAGCCACCGTTTTTGCTTACTGAGCAGAACATCATGAGTCTAATCTCAGGCCCATCCACATTCAAGATTCGTCAATCGTTTTATTTGTTAATATGACTACATGGTAATAACAGCAACTCGTTGATTAAAAAGGTGCTCGTCTGCCTAGTGGCAAACGTTTTTGCTTACTGAGCAGAAGACCGTTTTTAGTCCCAAGCTCCTTCGCGTTATATGATCGTTAGGACATCAATTCAGCTTATCGTTTACCAAAACGAACCCTGCTGCAAACCCAACCCTCTTATCCAACATCCCAGTGATTCCTCGTGGAAGTGCAGAGGTGTTCTCGGCTTCCATCAAAGCGAGTGTCATGTCAACACAATCCTTCCCATTCCTTTCTTGAGCTGTGTTCGGGCGCGGCCGGCGCTGGTATTGCCTAATTTAAGATCACCAGTTTTTACACATTGAGGATGATTGCTAGTCCCAAGCATCGTCTATTGGTTCTCTGTGTAATTACAGCTGATCTGGCAGTAACAGAGTAGCAACCGTGGGCGGTCAATCAAGCTCAAGCTCAAGCTCAAGCTCAAGCTTCACAGCGATATAAATGTGGAAAAGCTCAGGCGTCCACCTCTTAGTTCGCCTTTTTGTCCACCTAAAATATTCATAAGTATTACAAGCAATCAAGAGTTAATGAACAATCAACAAAGCATCCTATTATACTAGCAACCCCACAATCTGATGCTATCATAATTTTCAGCAATGTCAGGAATGCACACGAACCCCCAACATTTTCCAGAAAACTTACTACTAACTCAAGGTATCTTCCAAATAAGCTTCAAAATTGTATTTTTTTTTATCAAATGTTAAATTCAGTCCTCTATATCCGTAATACGCGCGCGAGGCTCAAATATTAAAAATCCATCATCACCCTCGTGGCGAACAGAAATAGTTTTTGCACTTCCACAGTTATTAATTGAGAGCTTTCGATGTACGAACCATTTTTTCATTAGTATAATTGTGTGGCAAATACAGGCATACCTTATGCCCAGGGAATCCGAGAAATTTTACAACCCGAAAAATTCCTGTACCAGACGGTTAGTCGAACCCAGCCCCTTCCAGCATGGTCTTGCTTTGTAGCTGCGCCTCGGTTAAGGTTTCAGACCTCAGAAGTCTTAACAAATAAATAATCAGAGAGTCTCAGTGAAACGTTGAACATCTTAAATAAAATTTAAAAAAAAACATAAGAATACTTCAGAGATGTCCTGAATAGATTTGAAGTACTTTGGAGATCTATTGAAGCATCTGGGAGACATTACAAGGTACTACAGAGAAAATCAGAACACTTCATAAATGTTCAGGGGATCTCAGAAAAGCTTTAATAAAATCAAAAAAACATAAACATTATCAATGATCCTTTAAAAATATTAGAATACCTCCGATAAGCTTCGTAAAAAAAATAAGCGTGCATCAGAGAATATCAATTCACTTCTTTTTCTTTGGCGTCTACGACCTCTCTGGGACTTTACGCCGGCTCTCAATTTAGTGTTCTTTGGGCACTTCAAAAGTTATTAATTGAGATGTTTCTAAGCGTTGACCACTTTTGCATTAGAACTATTGTATGGTAAATAATGATACTCTATGACCAAGAAAGTCTAGAAATTTTTCAATCCGAAAAATTCTTAGATCGGGCCGGGATTCAAGCCCCCTTAATTTATAGCTGCGCCATCACCGAATGATCTAAGGGAAGCCCCTATGATTGTATGCATCAATATTGCACATAGTTCAGGTCGCGAAATAGTAAACGAAAAGAGCTAATCAATTTTTCAATCAATGAAAGAAGATAGAACCTTTACAAGAATCAATCAAGACTTTTGAGCACTCCCTGGCTACTTAGATCAGCCATTCTACTGTTTGAATAGTTGTCATTCTTAATTTGAATACCAAATTTCATCCACAAATGGATTATTTAGGATCGTATAGATCAATATTAAGAACATCTACTCTGCATGAAAAACTTAGGCAAAAATTGAAAAAAGCAATTGAAATTTTCTTCAATAAACTTTTACAACGTGTGGCATGAAGTGCAAATAGAGCTATTAAAAACACCGACAACAGCCTCATCAATCGAAGCGAACCACTCACCATTGGAATCAAAACTGCCGTCCGCCATGCCGTCCCGCCGCAAAGCCCAACTCTGACTCAATCCAAATGTCCTCAAATGCAACATTGCAACCAACCAGCCTAGCCAAGCATGCAACCAAATGCAGCCACAACAACTATATCGGGCCTGGGCGAAAGCGAGAGACTGCATAAAACAGTTTGCCGTTTGGAGACAATTGCATCATACACTTGATTGTGCTAGCAGTCAGCAGTGGCAGCAGGTTTTTTTTTCTTTCACAAATTTGCTTCAATCTAAGCATCCTGTGCTTGCTGTTGGTTGCAGAGTCTCCTTCGCGGACACAATTAATAGTGAGAAGTAATGTGAGGAATTGCACGATGACGTCTCTCTTGAATAGAATTGTGCAATTTGCAAAAGAAGCAGGCCAACCAGCTTCGGAGCGTTTGTAGAAAAAATGTTAAATTCTACTTCTAGAAAACTCTGAAGGTGATACTGTAAAAATGATTCCAGTGCAATTTCGCCATTGGGAAAGCGGAAATCTCAGCAGTATCATTGTTTACCTTTTGTGTAACGTTTCCTATCGCTAGCCATCATCAGCAGTAGAAATTGCCGACAACATCGAGTTAGCATTGCGTATTCAGTCCATATCTGCGCAGATAACTACCGAACGCACAAACAAGTGTGTCCCAGCCATCTTTGACCGTTGCTATGGCTCTACCTATACTGCCAACGGGGACCATAGTAGAAAAATAATAGAAACACTCCAAGCCCTGCTCGGCTCGGTGCTTGTCGCTTTTGCCATTCGGATAATAACAAATGGAAAAAAGAAACCTATTCATTTTGGCTTGGCTGCCTTGCAATTGTGTGACCACAACTGTCTTTACTCTATCGCGCAAAAAAGGGGCTTCCCCGCAATTGGTCGACAGACCTAAACCTAACGGAGTACGGTCAAGACACGGAAAAAATGGAGTCAACTTTCTCTTTCACGCAATAATTTTCGTTGTTTAGATCTTTGCTATTCATATGTAATTATAGGCTTAATTGAGCGCGTATCTCAAGGAAAGACTGCTTGCTTGTTTGCCCGGCCAGCTTGGATCGCGCGACAAGAGACCAACAACTATTATAAGATACCCTCTCCCGCGTTGAACACCGTCGGACGCTTGGACACTTTAAGGCTTCGAACAAAGTAAGAAAAGACACTGATTATGGACTCCATCGCGCCAACAACCGACCAACGCTTCAGGATGGATCAGCTTTGAACCAGAGCTGGCAAATGCGGTTTTCTAGTATTCAAAGTGTCTAAAATCTCATCCGATAAACAATTGGCAGCACTGCTGTGCAAAATTACCACAGCAGAAAAGTTGTCCCTCATTACGGGTATTTTTTTCCATCAACTCTTCCACGACACAGTTCGCTTAAGAAACCATTTGCAATGACCATTTGTCTTGCACGCAATTGACAACGGACGCAACTTTTCCCAACCCCCTCTCACCTCATCTAAATTGGCTGAGCTGAGAACATAGCCGACGAGCAACGGTGTGGATTTATCTCCCTTCACTGTCATCCGATACAAAGTATAGCCCTGCAACGATTTGGCTTTCTCCTCACTCACCAGCGCCAGTCTAATCAGTTTCAAAGCACCACCGATGGACGGTATAAATGGTTTTTAATTAAAGCTTTGTTTCTCTTCCCTATCGTAGATGGGGGCGCTGAGCCTGCTTGGATGCGGTGTCGATTCCCATTCTTCCCGGGTCCGTTTGCTGATTTTTTATGGCATCGATTTATCGGTTTGCTGCGTTTTTGTTTTTATTATTTTTGTCTCGTCCACCTTCTTCAAGCATCGCGCGCTTGCTGTGCTGATATGTTGAATGTTTTCTACTTCTTCAAAAGGAATACGTACGCGAACGTACGGATGTCAGAGATTGTGCTTTTTCCACACTCTGTTGTTGTGGGGAGTTTTTTTTTCTGGATCGAGATTCTTTTTTCATTAGCTGTCTTTATTTTTATTATTCGCCATTCTTTCTCTTTTATTATTATTTGCAACGAACGAGTTGATCCGCCTGGACTGGAAGACAATATCTTCACGATGGTCATATAACAAAGAAATAATCTGGTTTCGTTTCTGAAAACCATGGACGTACGCAGGCTACTATTTGCCTTAAATGGTTTAATTCGATGTACTGAAATAACAGAACATTGGCATAAGGTTGATATATCCAGATAAAAAATTTCCTGCAGCCCTCTCCTTTTGCTGCCTATGCACACGTCAGTGTTGAACGGAAAGAACAAGAAGCACAAGTAATCTGCATACGCACTGATAGCTGTTGCGGTTGAAAAGGATATGCCTCAAAAGTTCATGCACCTTTTATGCTTGGTAAAAATCAAGCGGATATCATTTGAACGAATGAGGACTTTTATCTTGAACTTACAAAATTAGGCATTGAAAACAATACTCACAAGAACATAAAGATAAACGCATTTTCAATTAACCGAGTCCAAGACTGAGATTCCGGTCCAGAAGCTGCATTATTTTCACAAACCTAGGCCAGGGGGAATTCTATTAACTGTAACGCATCAGGGCCCAAGCCAAGCGCCAACAGTTCCCACAGAAGATGAATCCGAGTACATACCCGTGATTGCATCCGTGTCGCACCCGGTAAAAGCCTACTTTGGTAACGAGAACTCCGGCACAAAGACAAAGACTAATTCCAACCTGCCTACCAGCCTGCTTGGGTCTTGAGAGACTCTAGTTGAGTGCTATCATTTATTTTTGTTTTATGGCCTGCTATCTTTTTACGCCGCGCTGCTGTGTCGGACTTGGTCTCCAGTTTATTTCAATAAAAAATAAAATTCTTTTGTTGTTTTGATGTAGCAAGTTGCATTTCCCCTCGTCCGCGTTGTGAGATAACTCTACTTTTCAGTACATTGGGTTGACTGCTGCTTCTGATGATGATGATGACGCTGGACACATCTCCAAGCGGTCAGAAATCAGGTCTTGTAAGCGCATTTTACATATTTTTTACTCTTCCTCGCCCCCAAAGGTTGCTGAGACCCTTCGGACGACTGGGGGAGGGAACTAATGTCCCTTGGTAGCGTCGCAGTTACGTGGCGCACCAAGGGCGGCTGCGAGAAAGGTAGAAATTAAGTACACCTCGACATATCGTGTTGCAAACGTTCCTCGCATTCCTCTTTTGTTGTTTATTTTTATGTATTTATTTTTTATGGCTCCATCTCCTCTTTCCCGCGCGAATCTTGAGGCTCGCGTTTTTATTATTTTTATGCGCACCAGTTTGAATCGCTGGAACCTGCGCGATGCTTGGACGTGAAACAAAAAAAAAAGACAAAAACTGGAATCCTAATTAGAAAGATACATTGGACATAAAGTGAGAGATGGGTCGGTCGTTTCGTTATTCTTATCCCATCTTGACTCTTTTTCCAGCTTTGCTTTTAGTGCCAGGTCTCATGTGTCTCTTTTTATGGGCCGTTTTGCATACAATTTGATGCCCGAGGGCCCGACTTAGCGCCTGCAAAAGGCTTTCAAAAGGATTATGCTCTTTCTACTGCAGAACAATTAAATTTTGACGAGAGACGAATTAGCTCTTCTTTTCGCAGCAGTAGCTGACACCATTCGCCACTTTTGCCATTATCGCCAAACTCACGCACTTGTACACGCGCACGGCGAGAGGGGGTGTCAAGAAAAAGGCAAAGCCTACTTCATGTGTTCCTTCTTTTTTTTTTTTGTAGGTAAAATTGAGTGCGAAAGATAAATGCCTCCACAGCCTGCTGTTCCGCTTGTTGTTCGGACCTCGAGCCATATCAGCAGGTGAAGTCCAAACCGTGCGAGTTGTCTTTTACCAGGGTCCAGTGCAGACAGGGCCTCGCCTGGATTAGGAACCGGAGAGTCCATGCGGCGCGAGGCAAAAGGAAAACAACAACAAAACAGAAAATGCATTTTTCTGCTTTTATAAATAGATAATCATTTCGCTCTGTGAACGGGATTATTTCATGACAAGACGATGGATTAGATCCTGGGCTTGGATAAACGCCGTTGTTGGGGCAGGTTTTGCTCTTCCTTCTCCTCGCTGTGGAGTTTCAACCCTCAACGGCTAGGGCCTACGGAATGGACGCAGCATGCAGATTTCGTTGAACTCATTTCGCAACATTTAAATGTGATGAAGTTACGGACGGTGGGCAGGTGTGAGTGAGGAAACCGAGGCACAAGAAGGAATGCAGCAATTGTTGTTGCGGGTCTCTGAGTAGGATGAGTCTTGGGCTAATGAGAACTTGTTTATTGCCAGCTTTCCAGAGCTCGTTAAGCGATGAGCCACTTTGCCACTCGGATCCGAAGGGAAAATGGAGGGTTAGGAAGCATAATTGAAACGTATTAATGAGAAAGAGAGAAAGAAGGCTTCGCTTTACGGAATGCTTTTGTGCGAATGGGACATTAGAGAAGAGGTGGCTTTGGGTTTTTTGAATGCGGATTTGATAAATAAATCGCACTTTTTTAATATAGTAGCTTTAACACTCTTGTGTCATTCGTGACGAGTCCGGGGATGAGATTTGATCTCGTGAATTTGGCTTGAGAGATAAGGATGTGAGCCACTTCTCCGGGGCCGTCTCCAAATCGTATTGTTTTCAACTCACTAAGGGCTGTAACTTTTTTTTTCAGATTTACATAACTATAGCAGAATTTGTTTTAATCTATTTGCAATTTTTTTCAAGAAATCTACTCGACATTTTCTGAAGAAGATCGTGACTGCGATGATTGTGCATTTTATCCAGAATTTTCAAGGGACATTGGTCTGAATCAACTTCGAGTACAGGATATTTTGCAGACTTTAAAAAATTTAGACGCCTCAAGGTCTATGACCTGATGGAATTACTCCAGTATTTATGAAAAGTCTAGCAATGGAACTCACTGCTCCACTGTCTTGGCTTTTTAATATCTCCCTGGAATCCGGAACTTTCCCAAAAAATTGGAGAAAAAAAAAACTCATTTCTAGTGCCTATTTTTAAATATGGCCGAAAATCTGACGTACGTAATTATCGTGGAATAGCCATCATCTCTTGCATTCCTAAACTTTTCGAAGCAATTGTCAACGAAAAATTATTTTTCCAAATCAAAAATAGAATAACTGACATGCAACACGGCATCTTCAAGGGTCGTTCGACCTCGACAAATTTACTTGAATTTATAGACTATTCATTGAATGCAATGGACACCACGTAGAAGCTCTCTTTACAGACTTTAGTAAGGCATTTGGCCGCATTGACATACCAATGCTACTCTCCAAATTGAAAAAAAAAAATTAATTGAGTCAGGAATCTTTTTTTTTTTCCTTTGGTTTGTTTTTTCCGTCGATCTTGTTTTCCGTGCTGAGCACCAATGCTACCGACGTGCCAGGGAGGCAGCTCCCACACCTGGACCCTACATATCGACCCATCAACTCATGAACCGGGGACCAACAGCTTTACTTCCCATCCGAAGGAAGGCGTGATCAGAGATGTTATGCCTCAGAACATTCCGGAGGCGCCGACTGGAGTTTGAACCCAGCGCCGCTATGGTTTCATGTTCAAACGATATCGTTTCGCAACGCATTGACTCAACAAAACTTTTTTCAATATTAAATTTCGAATTAAACTCCGCAATCGTAATTTATTTGCCATAAACCACCATCGCACAAATTACGCAAAATTTGGACCATCAAATCCCATGATGGCCTTTTACAATCAATCCTGCGAGTTTACAATGTCTCGGCATAATCTAAAACAATATTTTAACTCCATACGGAATTATAATTCATAAGAAGAAAAATAGGTAAGCAAACACTGCTTGATTTCCATTTTGAACAAAGTTGTTCTATTAACTTTTTCTTTGAAAGAATTTATTTTTTTTATTCAAGAAAACAAAAACTGTATATGTATTTGTACTAGTCTACGTTGGTTGACAAAATAAATAAATTAATTAATTTAAAAAAAAATATTTTAAAACATGTTCAACCTTGTTTAAATCATCAAATCTTGATATTTTAGTCGAGGTTTAGTTTCAAAGTAACTGAAATAATAATAACAATAATAATAATAATAAAATTCAAAGTAACTGAAAAGCAATTGGATTGAACTGCATAAATTTTACCTGTTCAAATTTCGGTAAACATTACCAAAGTTGGTGATAATTTCTAAGTGTGTATGATTCGTATGGTTGAAAACTGATGTTGAATGCTATTGGACGTCAATTTAATAAAAGTGAAAATTATCCATAAAAATCTATTCTTTTGCAAAGATAAACTCGTCAAAGCTACCAATGTACTCTATCACTTCAATTTTTTTTTTCAAGGCTTTATTAAAGAGATTTTTAGCCTTAGGCTAGTTCATCTCTATATCATTTCAAAATATTTCTATTGAAAATTGCACAATTGTGCAACTGTTTCTATGATAATTAAAATTATCACCGATTGCCTGCGAAAAGTGAGTTCCCTAACACAGATTTCCAAGTTGAATTCCATCCGGTCTCACCATACGGTGTTTATTCAATCACCGAGTGGTGAGTTGTGGTGTTCTCCAGTACACAACAAAAGGCTCCCCGCAAGCAGCTCTCAAGGCCAGGCATGGAAAATCATTTGCATTGATTTCGTGCATTCATTTCTATTCATTTGCCCCTAACTTTTTTCATCAACAGAATTCCGCAAAATGATGTATGAAGCTTTTGGCTTTGTTATTAACTACAACTTTTGTTAAGAACTCAAATCCGTTTCTCTTATGCATGACGAACCAGAGCAAACAGAATCCACTACTGTTTTTCAGTGAATGTATTTTACATTCACTTAAAAACAGTAACGAGTTCTGCCCACTCTAATTCGTGATGCATAAGAGATACAGATTTGAGTTATGGGCAAAAGTTGTAGTTAATAACAAAACCTACTACTCTATATGTCATTTTGTGGAATGCTGTTGATGAAAAAAGTTAGAGGCAAAGTAATGTAAATGAATGTAAATGATTTTCCAAGCCTGCTCAAGGCTGCCCACAACCGCTGATCGAATTCACTTCCAATCACCGTGTGTGGTGGTGTCCGGTCTTCGGCATCAGCAGCAGCAGCAACAGTAGTACATGGCGTTGACATTGTTCTCCAGTACACAACGAAAGGCTACCGGCAAACAGTTAGCTGGAAACCACATGAGCATCCATAGAAGGAGGCAGACGCCGCACCGCTATTGATCGCAATCAGTAGCTCTTCGTGAGTCGCTGTCGGCCATCTATGTCAAGCGCGTCATACAAAATAGTATAAACAGAGAGAACCCCGCTCATATTCCTATTCCTACACAAAACACAATCTCCTGCTGCAGTTAACAAATAAGATTTATTATATAAGACCACGCAGTCCTACGTCACCATTGCGTACAACCCCATAGGGATGTCCCTTGTAGTTTTTTGCATACAATTGTATAATGTTATATTTTCTCTTATGCAAATGCATTAAATAAATAACTTTTGTACATACTGGTTTAAGCTTCAAATTTTAAAGATATTGTTGAAAAACGATTTTTTTTTTGTTGAACTTTAGTATCTCCCAAAGCGCAAAAAATTGAAACCTGACATTTTCAAAGAGGTATATTTTGGTGTTTTTGAGATGTCTTCATTTTAGTGGAACATGTTTTTTCTAAAATAACTTTTTTAAATGGCGTTTTCAAGATTTGAAGGCGTAGGCAAAGTTGTTCATCACGATAAAATCATAAAATCATCAGTTGATAAACAACTCTTCTGAAGAAGTGCAAACTCCTGTTTTTGAGTTATTGCTTGCTCAAAATATTCTATAAATGACGGACGATCCTCAATATTTACACAATGTCTTTAGTCAAAAAATCAAATTCATATTTTTTGGCATCAATTATGATCAAATTTCTTGCTACATAAGACGATGCTAGTTCTCCAAACTTATATCGCTCAATCAACTGTGACAATGTGTCTAGCAGGAAAATGTGTCCAAACAGAATTCTAAAGTAAATGCGCCCAATTTAAAACCGTTTTCCATGGATATCAGATGCTCTAGGTTCTCAAAACTCAACTCAATTGATCTACTAGGTTGATCACGACTGGAACAATGTACCAACCAGTGAAACATTTGCATTAGTCATTGAAAAAAACATTTACAAAAAATGTCTATGTTATCAAAAGTTCACGATTCTACTAATCACGTTGGATTTAAAATCATTCCGTCAAAAACAATTTCTGTAGTGTACCCACTTCCTTCAAGTTCAACTAAAACTTGGAAAATGTCTATACACAGAAAAAATCTGAGTTTTAACTATCGCGTAAAATCTCTCTTCGTTTAATTTTGAGCTACACTTTGCATAAACAGCGTACAAATCGTTTGCAAGCTTGCATATAATATTGCTAATTTATGCGATATTGCCCTTAAATTTACACGAAATATCGCGTATATGTATGCCAATTTATATGTAAATTTATGCGAGATATAGCGCACATAAAATTAACGCTAGATTTGGCATACATTTACACGATATTTCGTGTACATTTAAGCGCAAAATCGTATAAATTAGCCTAAGAAGATTGTTCCAGCCAGAGCTGTCATCTGATCACTCAATGTGCGCAATGAACTGAATTTCTGAAATAAACAAAGTGAGAATCAAGCAAACACAAAGTTTGCTTGTCTTTCATCCTGTGCAAGTGTACAGCAGCGGAGAAGAGAAGACAGACACACATCCAGAAATAACGAAAGCTCAATGTGTAGCCGTCGCTCCGACAGCTCCGACGGCTCCGACGCAGTTTAGGGTTGCAAATGGGAAACCCAGTAAAAAGACAAAATTCTTCTTCGTTATGCTCTTCTTCATCTCCTATGCATGCAGTCGTGGTAAGCAAAGTTTGCAAATAATTCAAAGAAGACATTAGCGCTTGTTGTATTATATTCGCTCCCTGCGTCGCACGGAATGTACCGCTCATTGTGTGGATCGCTTTCTCACAGATTAGTTGGAAAAGAGTGTGCGAAGTAAATGGGAGAACCACACACTCTTTGTCGAGTGTTGTGAGATGCATGCACAAAGTTGATTTGCTAACGCTCTGAGGTGCTTTCCAGCCCTGGTTCCAGCCATGATTGACCTAGTAGATCGTTTGATACTGAACTCCAAGATGATTTATAAAACCTAGTTCATCTTATAGACAAGGAAATCAAAAGTGAATAATCTAATTTAATCCAATATAATTTAGTGAAAACTGCAGCCAGTACGAGCAAGCATCCTGAAAAATAATTAGCTTAGATAACGCCCAATCATTTTTCATTTCAATATTGATGTTTGCCGCAAATCTGAGATATGACACAAACATCGAAACGGCCAGCCAACTGCGTGGTATTTGCCGCAAAAATAATGCATGGAAATGATTCGAGTTCAAATAAAAATATTCAATTACAACGAAACATTTCTTGAATCCAAAGGGGTCGAGGGTACGGAAGAAGTTTAAATTGCAGTTAGAATTAACCTCGTTGAATTGCGCTGTGAATGAAAGCTTTCTATCAATCCGGACACCAAGAATGCGCATGGTGTTGCAGTATAGAACCGTCTCGTCGATTATTCACAAGGGGGCTACTGATATGTCGATGGTTGTGTGAACATATGTGGGTATATAAGCTCTTTTCCGCTGAGATTATAAATAAAACCCGCAGATGAAACCCATCGGAAAACCGCTCTCATATTTCACGCAAGAACTTCTGGTTTATGTTATTTTATTATTTTTCTAGAGAGCCTCAAAATTCAACTTAAGGGGTTAGGCCAGTGTAGAAACAGAAACACTTTAAAAGAATGCGGTTTTCAGCATTTCATAGAAAATATTTTAAATAACATTTTCCCAAATTTTGGTTTTCGAAATGCGAAGCGAGGTGGCGCTGCAGTTGTCTAAGTTATGGCATTCCTTGCGTGAAGCGGTTCGCGGGCGAAAAAGATTTGCAGCTGGGGGTAGTCCTAGAACAAAATGGATTAAATTTTACTTAAACTAGAATGTTTAAAGTAGTGAATACTTGTACATATATTGATTTTTGACAAAATGGCTTGCGTTTGAAAAAAGTAGTCTGATTTTCGGGCAAAAATATCAAATATAATTGTTAGTTACAATAAAAATCAAGTCGATTAATCAATTCGTTTCCGCCCGACATGAAAAACATGGTTTCGATAAACACGTGATTAAAGATAAATTTCATGCCGGGAGCGCGCAGATAGTCTCCTAGTCTCCACCCCAAAATATTGTGAAAAAAGTGTTCCCGGGTATGAAACTAATTGTTCCGTATTCTTTAAACTCTAAACTATCATTTAAGACCCAAAAAAAAACAATTTTTTAACGCGCTACCAGTGACCTAACCCCTTTAAAAAAAACCGTTCCAACAAGCGCCGGTGTACTTTACATATAAATCAATCAGAAAAGATACGCATCGTATCCATAATACTGTGTGGACACGTTTCTTTCATCTGATCTCAAGAATGATTTGGGAACCATCTAATTCTTCTAACTTTTTTCGTTTCTGTAGCTAGCGTTTTCTCCAGCTCTCAACTTAGTATTCTAGTTCCACGGATAACTTTCTATTGTAGCACCAATACGCTCTGCTCAGATAAGTCGAGAAAATCTCCAACCGGAAAGATTTCCTCGACCGAACCGTGAATCTAACCTGCTCTCCGGCTTGGTAATACCGCACCTTTACTGACTCTGTTATTCGAGGTACCCCTTTAAGTAACAGTTTCAAAATGACGACATTTTTACCGATTAAATCATCATAATTCTGATAACGTAAACGAATGAAGGGGTAAAAGATACTTCGATTGAAATGAATGTGGGATAAATTGATTGGAGTTTTCATTAGCAAACACACAAAAAAGTCAATTTTTCATTTTACCCGCTATGATCATTTTACACCCACTTCCCCAAAAAATATTTGCTATGTAAATTGCACTCATAGTAATTGGTTATTGAAACAATTATAAAGCTGAAAATAAGACCCGAGTATCAGAATAGGAAGCTCTCTAATTATGAAAACTATCCGCCAGACGAACAGCACTCTCATCAAACGCACTGCTCACATCGAAGCGACCTCATCATCATTGCATTGGCGGTAAACATGAAACAGATCGGTTTCCCATAGGCAATTATAAGTGTTTAAAAATTAATCCTATCAATTCCATTCTTTTGCGCGACTTCTTCAGCCTTCTGCACAGCGGCAGTGCAATCAATTCGTTTCACTCCATTCACTCACATTCACTGTATACAGCGAGGATTGTCCCCAGAGCAATGCCTCCATACTTCCAGAACACACAAAGGAAGCCGCCGCCATCCGTGGATTTGCGGATTTGGTTCGAGGGTGATTGTCAACTCGGATCGATTCTTGTGACTTCAAGAAGCTTTCCCGTAGATTGACCCGCCTCCCTTCCATATCATCCCATTGACCATCGTCGTCGTCGTCGTCGCCATCGTCAGATAGACAATAAACAATGTACTGCCGACTGGTTGTCTCTTAAATCGTTCAAGCAGCGCTTAGCCCCAGCGTGACGTCACGCGGAAAACGAAATAACCTCCCCAACACTTCAATCGCTCCCAATCCACAGAGAAAAAAACAAATGATAACAATAATTCAAGCCTTTGTCATACCAAAAAAATGAACCGCCTTTACACCGTAAACAAACAAACAAACACATGAAATCAGTTTCAGAGGCGAAAGTCACGCTCCAAGTAGGCCTTGTGTGCTTGTACTCACTCATATATGCGATTTGCGACTGGCCGCCGGAAAGAGCAAAAACACAAGATTTGCCGCCGCACCTCGCGAAGACAGCTCCGGAGACAACACACGAGATTTGCCGCCCCGTGTCGCGGCCTGCTTTGAGTGAGGGGGTGGGAAAACACAGAGACCCTTTTTGTAATAATAGCAGCCGCCTAATGGACATGTGTATAGCCATAAAACATTGATACATCATGTTTCCAATTATACAAAAAGGTAAATTATAATAAAAACACACAATACAATGCATTCATCATTCAATAATTGAATTGAATTTAATTGAAGTAAATAAAAATCTGCTGCCAAACAGCACCCACTGCCCGGTGCAGTAGGCCGGGGGAGGGAGCCTTGTTTTCTTTTTTCGCGAATCGATGCGATGGTGACGTAGGTAGTGGAAGATTCATCGGTTGCAGCCCAGAGAGTAAAAACCGCAACACCGAACAAAAGACTCGAAAAAAAAATCTTGTTGGGGACAGATATAAAAAAAGAGAGAATATGCGCGCACGAGAACAAGAAATCAAACGATATGCTCCCTTGATCCAACGGAAGACGCAGACGAAAAAGAAAACATCAAAGAGCCGCCCAGAAAGCCGCCCAGAAAGCTTCCGCAGGCACCCATCTGCCAGCCGCCACTTGTTGCAATCTATGAACACCCCCTGTCCCAGCGATTATGGATTTCTACACGGTTCAATATATAGTATGCAAATGGAGCCCGATCGGTGCGGAACAGAGCAAGGCACCGCCACACACGGGTGACAACGGCTACCAACTATGGTCTGATGGGGTGACGGATGAATTGAGATCCCCGCGTCTCTACTTTTCCTGTGTGTGGATAGGTTGTGAATTCCCTTCCTGAACCATCACAGACCAGGAGTCTTGAGATCATTGGCGTAGGTCCTTGATATAGTGGGTGTAGCAGTAATCAAAAACATAATTTCAACTATTCAACAATGATTGTCCGCTGACCAATCAAATCTTAGGATGCGCTATCCAAGTAAGCATTTCCATCTGATGGTAGGAAAGGCCGTACCGTTTCACTCTTATCTTCCGCCTGCTAGATTGCCATTGCCTATTTTGTAAATAAATTAACAAGCCGACAGTTGACAGTTGAATGATTTTTAGTTGGTTAATCTATCTAACAACAAAGCAAAGCGAGTGAAGTTGTTGACGGAGCTTTGGGAAGGTATTTCAATGAGCGGCAATTTTACCATTCTGTGCCGTGCCGTCCTTCCTGATGGCAAATGATTGAGTGATTTGAAAAGTGATTGGATGATAATGAGAGAATCGGTTGATATGGTCTTTTCGGTTAATAGGTGAATTATTTTTAATGAATTCATGAATGAAACGGAAAGTTATTGGGCTTAATTTTACAAACTATAGTCACCGCTCAATTAAACATACCTTTTTTAAAATATCCAGATTGGCTTCAAATCCTGCAAGAAAGAAAAAAAACTGATTACATGAGAATCTTTACATATAAAATATCTTTACATAGAAATTATCAGTCTTATAATGAAAGAGAGAAGGATTTGTAATTTCCATTTAATTCCACTACACCCATCCGGGAAACGTAAGATTCTATTACAGATTTGCATGAAAATTAGGCAGGATTTGCAATGTGTCGCAACATGAACCGATTCTGTAATGTGGTCGCCGGAAGGTTGTTAATATAATTTTGCAAATGTTATGTTAAAATGTATATAGTTTTATGGTGCAGCCACGGAAATACCTAATGTCCCCCGATACCGGAGATATTCCGGCTTTCCAGAGGGGATGTCTATCTTGCTACATTTGTGATGAGATTTTTTTTAATGCCGATTGAAACTCTATATTCTGTATAAATACACAAAAATAAGAATCAATTCCAAAGCGAAAAATGCACCAAGAGCATTTGCAGCTATCGGAACCCCCGAAATGCCCCCGGAGGAACATGTATCAAGGGACAATTGCATTTTTACTCTAACCCATCCCATTCAGCAGCTCTTTCTTCATGGTTACGCGCAAGTTACCATAGAAAATTTCCCCACTTTCGCCCAAATTGATGCAAAAAATGTGTTTCAGACTCGACCTTCTCGAATTAGCATGAAAATTTGCATAATTATTTGTTATTGTTAATCATTCATATTTGAGCTATAATTCAGACACAATCATCTCCGGTTTGCATGAAACTTTACATAATTGTTTGTTATGCTTATCATTCACATTTAAGCTCTTCGGCGTATTCGATATTTTTCAAAAAAACATAACTTGAAAACGTCCAATCAAAATTACGTCGGAGCAAAAGTTGTAGAACAAAATAATTACTTTTCAGGAAAACTATACACGGTTTAGAAAAATATCAAATAGTTTTGGGTAAAAATCACTAAAAAGTGATGAAAAGTTAAAGAACATAAATTGACACCCTTCAGGGGAAGTTCAACTTGCCGAAACAAAAAATTTCGTTTCGATTTTTCTAAAAATAAGATATCAAAAATCTAAAAAAAAATCACATTTTTTCTCATTTTCTAAAGAAAAATAAGGTAAAAAATTACATGGCATAAAGTTGGACTCAAAAAACCACAAAACATCGACTTTTCGGTTTTGCTGAGAGTCCAATTTGTTTTCATGATAAGATAGAAAAAATATGATTACATGTAATTTTTGTCAAGAATCTTAGGAAGAAACTGATTTTCTTGGATTTTTGATAATTTTCCCCAGTACTTTTAGAAAAATAAAATCGTGCCAAAACTAAATTTTTATTTTCGTGCCGGTAAACTTAAATATTCTTTTATTATTTTTCATTTAAAATATTATAAAATATGCTATCCTCTGAGGTATTGTCCAATTTGACACTTCCAAAATTCATAAAAAAGCAACCTTTTGTAAAATTTTTGAACTTTTTGTTTTTTTTTTTAATTTTACACAAATTTATTGAAAAAAAAACTTCAGAAATTTGTCCAAAAATTGTTGTTTTACATTTTTTGAAAGGTTTTTAATGAAAATCATTCAACAAACAGTTAGGGGGTAACTTTTTGATACCATGAACCCCTGGTAATGTGGACACTTTTTGTATTGAACCCCACTAATCTGCACGTCGTGCAAACTAAAGATTGCTCACACGTCATTTAGCACATGGAATGGAGAAAAGCGAAATGGAACGATGCAAAACCGAACGCAGAATCAAAACAAAACGACAAATAAGGCTACCAGAAACTCGCTTTTCTGATGGTCTGATGGTTCTAGACGTTCAAATTAAAAATGAACCCCGTTAATATGCACGAAGTGTGGTTCAGATTAACGGGGTCCACTTGATTATTACTCAAACCTTTTAACCGTGTCTATTTTTCCTGAAAGAAATTTATTTTTTCTACTACATTTGGTAAAAATTATGCAAAGTTTAATGCAAATTGGAGAAGCATGAGTCTGAAATTCATTTTTTTTTATGTTTGGCCTAGAAACGCTCAATGTCAGGTACTCAATTTTGGAGTCTGTGAAAGGGATTTCTAGGTTTTTTAACCACACTGTCCTCTGTTAAAAACTAACGAAAAACAGTTTATGCGAGATTTCCCATAGGCGAGCATTTCCCTTCAAACAACAGCAATGATATATTTTTTAGGATTAATGTGTGTCGTTCGAGGCTTAAGAGGATTGATGAAGCTACACTTAAACCTAGAGTTTCCGTTTTAGTCATATCAAAAACAGCATCAAATTATTATTTTCCGCTAAGATATATGCTACTCCCCCTTACTCATTCTTACGTTCATCTTATCACCAGTAAAAATCGGAAATTATATCTCTTCAGCATGAAATTCAAATACATTTTTTTCCTTGATTTGTTTTTCTTCGATCTTGTTTTTTTTTTGTACTGAGTACCAATGCTACCGACGGCAAGGAGGCAGCTCCCATACCTGGACCCTACCTATCGATCCATCAACTCATGGACCGGGGACCAACGGCTTTACTTCCCTTCCGAAGGGAAGAAATTTGATGCATCTGGCGCCGACTGGGAGCCAATCACGCTTACAACT
The DNA here is from genome assembly GCF_037179485.1 of Ochlerotatus camptorhynchus. Lineage (NCBI taxonomy): Eukaryota > Metazoa > Arthropoda > Insecta > Diptera > Culicidae > Ochlerotatus > Ochlerotatus camptorhynchus. The sequence continues at coordinate 2,260,005 of NW_027040672.1, forward strand.
ACACCACAAGCGCCGCTGGTTAAATCATTTATGCGCTAGAAAAAAAAACCTCCAGGATAAAACGCAGAGTAAATCTAAAAAAGAAAATATATCCATCTTAGAAATTTTCTTTAATTTTTCGATGGCTGAATGTCTATAAATTGTAATTTCAAATTGTTTCTAACTATAATTTAATACATTTAAGAGTCATGAAAATGCTTCCAAGTCCCAAAATTTTGTGTAAAATACTTACTACAGAATCTTGATATTTTTTCTAAGCATTTTTTCCCTTAATCTTATTTATTTTAAAACAAATGTTTCTAGATCAAGTATTAATTTAAATTTTACATTTTCCAAAATTGTGGCTAATGGTTTCGGATCAAGGATGATTTCTTTGTTCAAATGTCTAATGAGAATCATATTAATTCAAAACAAAAATCCAATTTGATAATGAGTGGCGTTGAAATTAATAATACCATCATGTTTTGCTTGGGGAATGGAGGTGAGAAACCCACCATGGGCGAAATTGCTTATTTTGTTCCGCTATCTTGCATTCCAAAATGGCGGTGAATGTTGATTTTTCGCTTCAACTCATCAAGCCCAGATACCCATATTGCATGGGTTTAGATGCATATTCGTAATCCGGAGGCCGCCATATTGGATTTTGGTCCGCCATCCAGAATTCCACTTATACTCATCGAGCCCATTCTGTAGATACCCACATTGCATAGGTTTAGATGCATATACGTTGTTTAGAGGCCGAATCGTGGTAGGCCGCGGAGAAAAGTTGACGTGTTTTGTTTTTGCAGCTGTATTTTTTTCGAATGAAGTTTTATGATTTTATGCAATTTTCTATATTCTAATATAAATAGTAAGTGATGATTTCAAAGGTGTTTTTAAGTGTTCGTGATTCAGACAAAAATCTTTTAAAATGTGTCCCTGTCGAGGGGACCCACTTCCGAAAAATTAATTTTTAAAGCATGCTGCTTGTGTTTGTCGAGGAGAAAACGTTATTTCTCTGAGGGAATCTTCCGGAACCGATTCGTGGCCAAAACAAGTACCTCTAGAGTGCTTGAAAAACCTGGGTGAAGTGCCTTAAGAAATTTTAGAAGAAGAGTGAAAATAGCGCATACTCGCAAAGAATGAGAGAAGGAAGTTTGGTGACGGCTTTGGATAATATTGAGCAATGGTGGAGTCTGGGGATACTTTTCCATTTGGATTTCTATACAATTTTTGAAACAATTTTAATGAACTGAAATCGAATACGGGGATTCAAGAAGAGATACGAAAAACATTGAAATGTGATAGAGAAAGAGAGAGAAGAGTATTCCACTACAGATGCGGATGATTCAACAGGACTCAACGAGAATCAAGATGACAAAGATTCAGCAGCAAAGACACAATACATAAGCGGTGATTACAACTAGATATAAAACTATGAAATGCATCCTACTAAATACGTGCCATCTATAAAGCAGGACTTGCTTGGAAGATGGAAGTGTACACGCAGTACCAATTTTCATTTTATATCGATACTACGTGTACGCGGCGCTTGTTGTAAGTGAAAGTATCCTCGGAATGGACGTGAGTGACCAGCCATTCTGAAATGGGTTACTGAATCTCAACAGAGATATCACCTTTCAACTTCCGGGCTAAAATTGTTTGCAATGGGATCAGTATAAGATAATAAAAGATTATATTGCAAACATTTTTCTTCCATAAAAACACTGCCGGACAGTGGAAGTTGGATTTTATATACATACATACAAACAAATACGTTGTTCAGAGGCCACCATCTTGAAATCCAAAATGGCGGTGGATGTTGATTTGATATTGGATATTGCATGGGTAAAGATGCATATTCGCTGTCAGGAGGTCGCTATATTGGATTTTGGTCCGCCATCTTGGATTTTTGAAACCCATCTTGGGTTGAAATCCACCATTTTAATTTCATCCGGAATGCTGACTTGAATTTCAGAACGTCTCGACTCTATAATTTAACATAACTTCTAAACCTATGCTTGATGCTGGTTGATTTTGGGAATCAAAAATCACAGCTGATATCGTTCGAAAATCACGGGGGATTTTCGTGGTGATTATGCTTATGATATTGGTGCCTGTGATTTTAGGTGATATTGATCTTGAAAGATAGCTAATTTTGATTTTCTGATCTTGATTTTAGCCAACACTGGTAAAGAGTGTCATCCGGAAAAATATCCTAGCTGAGCTGTGCTTCAACATGTACACTGGCGTACGTGGTGTATATATGGAGGTGAAAAAGGAAATTCCCAGCTCGTTGCATGTCCTCATTCATAAGGAGACCAAGGAAACAAAAACATATGTTTTTTGTGTACGCTGGAGGGGCACCAGATGAATTCCTGTCCCATCCGGATGGCTTGGAAGCAGCTAGAGAAGCAACAACAGGGCGAAGGACGAAAGTAGGATTAAGATAACTGCGAATATCGATCTGGTAGCCGTTTGAATAGTAGCTCGTACGCTTGTATGGTAGCCGAAGGTGTGAAAGCAATTGAAGAAGTGATGACAATCGACGAGATGACCCCGAAGGCTGAAGAGTTGAAAAGTAGGTCAAGCGAGCCGAAAGGAGCTGTTGAACCAGTAACAATGCAGGGAAGAAAGGAAAACCGAAGAAAGAAGAAAGTTTCTTGCGAGGGAGACAGTAAGCAGAAAGCAATCGCGTCCCAGGAAAAAATAAACTCAAACACCGACCCTCCATTTTATTTTTAAATCTCTGTCTAGTTTTGTAAACATTTGAGACCAAAATAAATAAATAAATACAGCCCACACCGGCCAGGAAATCATTCCTGGAAATTTTATTTTGTATAGAACTATTAATTGACATGGAAACTTTTTGGAGAGGTTGGAAAGAACTTCCTGGGAAGTCTGGAAAAACTTCCGAAAAAAGTTGAAGGAAACTTCCAAAGAGCTGACCTGAAGCTGATGGGAGATAATCATCCAGGAAAAGTCCAGGCAAATTCGAACATTCAGGGAAAGTGTATAGAAATATCCAGAAGAAGTCAGCTGTCTTTTCCGGGGCATGTCAGCTTGACTTCTGAGGAAATTCGGAATGAGCTTCCTTGAGAAATCGTTAGAATCGTTCGGAGACGTTCAGAACAAAATTTCTGCACAAATCTGGAAAGAAAATCCCAGAATATGTCGAAAGAAACTTCAGGAGAAAGCCAGAAGTACTTCTGGGGGAAACCAAAAAAAACTTTCAGGCGTAGTTGCAGGAATTTTAAGGTGGAAATCATATGAAACTTCCTGGGCAAGTCAGAAAAACCATCCACCGAAAGTCGTGAAAAGCATCAAAATTAATTTGGAACAAGCTTCCGACGAGAGATGAAAGGAAGTTCCGGGGAAAATTCCAAGAAAAGCCAGAAGAAAATTCTGAAAGTAGACTCAAGAAACCCTCAGGGTGATAATTTGCATAAATCATCCGGAGGAAGTTAAAAAAATACTTCCGGAGGATGTCTGAAGAATTTTTGATATAAAATCAGGAGAAACATCCGGAGCTACTTGATAGAAACTCCAGAGGAAAGTCAGATGAAATAAAAAATTAATGAAAAAAATCCAGAAAAGAAATTCAAGAACTCATGAAGTTTCATCCAACCCAAGGGCGTAGCCAGGTTTCGAGCTAGGGAGGGGCTAAAAAAAATCTATTGAAAATTTGACCGAATGCCATTTCACCGAAAGCCTTTATGTTGCTGGGTTTAATGAGGGCAGTTGACCTCCCTGCCCCCTCTACCTACGCCTATGATCCAACCTCTTGAACTAGTCGTAAAAAATACGTTAAGAGGAGTCGGAGGAGAAGCATTGTTATGCAGAAATTCACAATTAAACATTTTGTAACTTATGAAAAAACTAAAACTTATGAGCCAAAAAATATAAACGGATATTCAAAGTCATTTCCTTTCGGCTTAAATCATACCACGGTGTTACAGTAAAATAAATACAAAAAATCTAGATTACTGATTTTTTTTTCATCGGGGGCATATTTTTATAGCTATTTTCATACAAAAGGATTGAACGAAATGTGTTCTATAGCCTAAAATGCCACAATTGATTCACATTGTGTGCATAGGAAAAAATGTAAAGTTTTTTTTTTATAATTCATTTATTGGTCAAGACTAAAAATTGCGGTATATGTAAAAGTTGACTCTGGGGGGAAGGGGTTGATCTCAACTACCCTTCGCTTTGCTGCACCAGTGAAAACTCTTAGGTGTCCATAATCCACATTACAGAATCTGTATATGCTAATAATAAGTTATAGATTTTGCATTTATTTTGTGAAAAACTGTCAGAAAATTTCACCTCTCCCAGTTTAGTGAACCTAATCATTAACTACGCTCATAAAAAATAAAAATAACTTCATACCAAAAACTCTGGGGTGCTGATTCCATCAAAATCAAATAAATTGAAGATTTTACTCAAACAAATTGACCTGAAACTTGCATCCAGATAAGAGTGTAAAACAATTTTGCTCCCTGCATGAGAAAATTTAAACGCACTTCTAGTGAACAAATCAATTACCAACTCACCAAACCGGAAAAGATTAAGACATTTTGAAATAGTAGTGCCTACCCAGCGCACTACCAACCGGCAGCAGGTGGCATTTCCGTGGATTTTTCCAGATTCAAGATACAAACTGACCTCCGCATACTTCCAGAGGCAACTTTAAACAGTGTCACGAACCCCAATGAAGCCTACTGTGATTGCCGTGGTTGCTGTAGCAACGGACTAGTCAAAGATACACAGACACACAGAAAACTGATAATTTTGAAATAACCACTCAACTCCTCGCATTAATTAGCAGCAATAACAATTTCAACTGAAAAGAAAAAAAATGTTAGGCTTCATTCATTTAATTTATATTTTAACGACACTACTAACCGATGGACGAAAGGAGCAATGGATAAGAAGAAACTAGTTTTTCATTAACCGTCATCTTGCAGCAGCGGAGTGACTCCCGAAGCCAATAAGGTGGAAATTACTGAGGCCATTTAAATACACATTATGAACCGCATCGCAAACGCTGAAGATAGGAGGGAAAAATGAACTCACTATTTTCTGTTTTGTGTGTAATTTCAACCGCAAGATCTAGGCCTAGCATTTGAACATCTCGGTCGCCACGATTACAAAAGCCCCGGTCACCAAGGAGACGTGACAAAGCTATGCAAAAATCGAATGATAAAACTCGTCCTAGCAGGCTACGGATAAATAAAAATAACTCGTTTCAGTACGTTTTTCTGCTCTCTATTCGCATAATAAAGAAACTAAAATAATTAAAATATTTTTCTAAGCATCTCTACTGATAATGCAAACGAATGTGCACTGAAAATGGCAAGAGGAAAAACCGGACTCCTTTCGAACGCATTGCATACGTACTTTTACAATTATAAATGATCGCGCAGCACTACAACATGACCCTTTCTCCTGCTCCTCCTCCTTCCTTTGGCTGTAGATTAGAAACCATGGCGACGACGCATCGGAGGAGGCTAATTTCCACCCAGTGATCCAGAGTTTACCGACTGCAGTGCAGACGAAGCAAAAGGCAAAGCATAATAACATAGAAATCAGGAAGAGATTGATGCTGGTGTGGAAAAGTCCCTTCTCCGGCCGGTTGGCGTGAAGAAGAAGAAGAAGAAGCTGGAAAAGTCACTTCGGTACATTGTTATAACAAATGATGAAGAAACAATAAATTTTACTGTACATGCACGAACACGCTGGACTAGAGAGATAGTAAGGAAGGCAGCGAAAAACAACTTTTCCTCGCCCGCCCCTCTCACATTCATTATTGTGAGCATCGCTTAAAGAAAAGGGGAAAGGAACCCCATGACGAGGGGAGGGTGTGATAAGTGTTACCCTTATATTGAGCCTCTTCTCTCATTCACACAGTGCGATCAACTGCGGGTCCAAATGCAGCCGAGCAGGCTGTCAGGTTATTGTACAAGTTCGCATGCATGCATGCATGCGAAGCGATTGCGAATAATAGCAGTTATAATAAATAGGATATGCAGCAACTCGCGGAGCCTCGCTGCGTTCCGCGCGCTCACAGTGTGCCATGACCAAAGTGGAATAGAGCATCTCCGCGGTAACAATATCCAATGGTAGGCAATAATAGCAACGGTGGCGGCAGCAGCAGCAGCAATAGGAGGCTGTGGCAGAAGCTACAACAGCTTTAGTAGTGGATCCCAGCAGGCTCTGCCTGATGGTGACGATGAAGCAGTTTCCTATTCGAGTCGTACCTACTTGCTGTCTCTTAGCAGCAGTAGTGTGTATCCCGAGAGTGATTGTAGATAACAACGAGTGTCATAAACAGTAGAAAATAAAAATTAAAAAATTATGAAGACCACATCAAAAGCTAAACCAAAGCTTTGATGAAATTTTTTTTGACATGACAATTTTCAAAAAAAAATCTTCAAATGAGTATTTATTCCGACTCGGATCTCACTAGCCTGCGGGCAGAAACCGCGTATGCTTCTGCGTTAATAGAAAACCGCTTGTAACTATTATCAACCAAGAGGGAGAATGGAAAACTGGCTTCCAGCGAGCGCAGAGCCCTCGTCCAAACGCAGTGTGGTAAGAAAAGGTAGACGATCGCAAAAGCGCCAAGCAAACGGTGCTCGCGGGATGCGAACTATTCACCGTTCACACATAGCCAATTTCAAAAACAAGTGTACATTAATGATAACAATGTGAGGTGTAATTATTATTATTCGAGATTTTTGCCTTCTTTATTCCATGCGTACGTTTATTAACTCATTTTTCATCCTACTCACTGGGCTGGCCCTTGCACCATCCTTGTTGTGCACTCACTCACGTGTGCCTCCGATGCTGTGATAAGGAATTTGCCAGCCTGCTACGATGTGTGTTGCGTGATCGTGCGTGAGTGGGGAAAGTGAGCTCCCCCATGCTAAGCCTGGCTTGCTTGGATTAAGAAATTGGAGACACGCAGCAGCAGCAGCAGCGGTGAGATAGATAAAGCAAAGTGGTCTGCTTGGATCTTTGCAATGGGTGTCTGGTTGTTTTCTTTTGTGGCGCGGGTAAACTTTTCCGCATATAATCGTTTCTGGCAAGCTGCAAGAAAGCAGGAAAAGTGCCGCCCCTCGCGCTTACCAGAATCCGGCTTTGTTCGATGCGTTCGTTGGGATGGAAGGGAGCGTTCCGTGTAATTTAAGCTCTCTTTCGTCGTAGCCGTGGTCAGTAGCATTGTGAGATAGTGCCAAGGGATAGGAGGAGGTTTGAAGTCTGAGGAAAATGCCGTTTTTCTGCGCAATATCTCTATCTAGGATTTAGCGAAATAATGTATTCAAATTGTAAGAGGAGGAAGATTTGCAAGCATCGGTGAAGAGTGCTTGATTAATGGATGGGTAGCTCTTAATCCTCGTGACGTACGCTAATGCTGCTTGGACTACTCGTAGGTTAATGTGTTGCTTTTTATGAAGCTTGTTACAAAGTGTGCAACACCATGCATGTTTAACCATTGCCTTTCCTTAATGTTTCAGGTTTACGAGCTCACCGGGATATCGGAAATGGTACGTCTTGATGACCGTACTGAATGTGCTTTGCTCAATTCTCTTTTAACTTTGAAGGAATGGTTCAATAATTTTTGTTTTAATTTATAAAAAAAACTAATAAAATTTCAACATTAACTATAAGACATATTTTTAAACTACAAAAGATACCATCATTAATTCTCCTAATTGCATAATTCAAATTATTAATATTGAAATTTAGAACTACTCATCACAAGGCCTACCTTTCTTCCACTCAGTCAATCGTTAATCCGATAGATTCGTAACAACAAAAACAGCCGAGATTGTCATGACAACAACGAGGGCATGCTAACCTTCTCCTCACGTTTGACCAACAAGCAAACAACCTGTTTCAAGTTCAAGTCTGTGAGGACCCAACCGTCCTTGCGGGAGTCGAACAAGAACCCAAGAGACCTTTTCTCACAGCACCATGTAGAAGTCGAAAAAACGGTGCAGAAACGAGATCTTTTATTCTGGACAAACACACGCCACTCTATCTCCAGCCAGGGCAACAAACGGACAACAAACGGACCTTTTCCTCTCCGGTGCTGGTGAAGGTGTACCCGTGGAATGTTAGACCTCTGGTTACCCCTCCCATACTCCTCGTTCAGGAGAGGGATGTCGCTGGCAGCAAGATAAAACCTCAAGCTGCCTCGAGTGGAGAGCAGATCGAGCATTACATAAATAATGTAAACATACACATTAATCAATTAAAAACCGAAGCAAATGCAAGTGGAATACCCCTCGTTTGTTGGCCAGGGCGCGCGCGTGAGCAACGTGAACACAGCGCATCAGACTCGTACGGTCGGTGGTTGCAGTTGCAGCGAAAGAAATAAATTATTTCCTTTTCAAAACAGGCGAAAATTAAAAGCGCTGAGTCTCTGGAGCTGGAATGAGCTTGCCCCCTCGGCACTCCCAACTCTATACTTCTCCTCTTGTGTATGTGACGTGTGCGAGTGCAGAGTGGTTGCAAATGATATCGCGAATCGATCTTCCTCGTCCTCCTCGGTTCAGGTTTAATACTTTGTCCTTTTGTGTTGTTTTGTTGTGTGCTGATGCAAATCATGTCTCCTCTTCTCGCTGGAACGGGTGAGAGCAACGGCAGAAGTAGCAGGTTGTGTGAGGAAGATGAATTGACAGCCCTCTTCTTGTACTGTTCAACTGATAATGGATAACGGGGAAGCATAGGTTAAAAATTAACATGATGAACTCTAACTTTTAGACTAGACAATCAACGAAAATATATTCGCTGAAATCGCTCACAATGCCTTTGTTTGAGCAACAAAAGAACCCACCCCATCCGATTGCACCTCCTCATCGTACATCTAGCACCCCATCCAAGACGGCCTTGCCAAGGAAGAACGCATTCATTATGCACTCACAGATTGCTGAGTTTTCTTTCTTCCTTCTCTGCGAACACATTTCTCCATCCACCAAAGCATCGCAGCAAGCCATGTGCCCTTTTCTACTTCCTTCTTCGGTGCTCTCTTTGCACCTGTTTCATTCAGCTCTTTTCCTCCGGCTGACTCGTTCGAAGTATGCTCCCATTCCTCGCGCGCGCGAGCAGCATATCTCGTTTAGAGTTCAGCAGCCTTTCGGTACCCTTCAGCCCGCGCTCCACGTGAACCCTTTCCAGCATCCACACATCTACACGTCTGTTGCATCTAGCTAGTATCCGCACTCAACACGACACGAGAGCAAATAAAGCCAAACGGCACACACGTTTAGCTCGCTTCGCTCTGCATTATATGGTAATGTGTATGTTGCAATCATCATCCCGGCAATCGAACAACGATGGCAAGTGGGTCGGCGTGGTCGAGGTGCCCCCTCAGGGGGTGTCTCGTTTTCATGTAACGCTGATGAAACTCGGCGTGAGCTTTTCTCAAACTTGAGAGCGCGCACATGCAACCCGCTTTGCTAGTTTTCTATTAACTGAGCATACAAACAAGCAACGACTGCTATACATTCCTTGCAATTGTTCGTTATCCACCTGTTTTCCCATTTTTCCTCTCAAATCAACTTTTCTCACTTTAATGAGGTGAATAATCTTATTTGTGAACACTCTCGCTCCCATCATCACAGCAGGCGATGACTACTCTCTGTTTATGAATTTCGCTACTCTCTCTCTCTCTCTCTCTCACACACACTCTCTTTCCCAAGGCAACTTGTTTCGGGAGGGGAATTTTATGTATTCCATCTCGCAGGCGACAACGAAAGGTTCGGTATATCCATTCAAAACCCAACACATGCAAAGCCATCGGTGCTCTCGCTCTCGCCCATCGTTCTCTCCCCCCTTGGAACCAATGTGAGGGGGAAACCTACATAATAGCTCCCATTGTAAACAACAAAACCCACCGAAAGCCAAAAGAGACCGCCTCTCCTCTCGCGCGTGGAGCATTGTGGGAGTGTGGAACAATATTATCCATTCTTGTTCGGTTTCCCCACTGTCCAACGGGTTGCTTGGATTGGAGGGGAAATCCCCACTCGCAGTATTTTCCACAACAGAAGGGGAAAATTCGCTTTTCTCTTCCGTGAAATCGGCTTTGTTTACATAGAATTGTGTGTATTATTTGCTCGTTCGTTGGGCAGGAGAGGGAGGAAGATGCATCAGTCGTTATCCATTCTCGTATACACTCACACACAACTGTGATTGTTGTGTGTTTCAGGGTGTGCGGGAACTTGAGCGGGGGACAAACTCAACCCCTCGGCATGGATGGCCGGGCCCACCACAATGGGGTTGTTGATATGGATGGGGTGGTGATGTTGGTGAAAATCTCATTCTTCTGCACACGAACCCATTCCCGTTTTGTCTGGTTATTTTTGGTGAAAAAGATTGGAATGGTGCTTTTTTTTGCGCTGCATGCTCTGGGATGATGTGCATTGAGATTTTGTGCAACGTTGGAAAATCGATCTTTTGCGGTAAGCTTAGTAGAATAGAGCTGGAAATGTTTAATGCATGCATTCACAAGTTTAGCAATACTTATCTTTTCTCAATTATTATTGTATGGTATGCAGAAAATTCTCGAGCTAAACGAGCACAATTTGAAGTATGTAGAATGAATTCTTGTTTTTTTTTCCCTTTGATTGGTTTTCCGTTGATCTTGTTTTCCGTGCTGAGCACCAATGCTACCGACGCTAGGGAGACAGCTCCCACACCTGGACCCTACAGATCGACCCATCAATTCATGAACCGGGGACCAACGGCTTTTCTTCCCTTCCGAAGGAAGGTGTCATCAGAGATGTTATGCCTCAGAACATCCCGGCGGCGCCGACTGGCATTGAACTCAGGCCTGCTGAGGTGAGAGGTAATCACGCTTACCACTACACCAGCAGTGCCGCTGTGAATTCTTGGGTGCTGGATTTTCAAATATTTATCGATTATCGGAATGGTATTGGGTTTATTTGGTTGACTGTTTAAGAAGATACGGTATTTAAAAAAAAAAAGCTAAAACAATTTAATTTCCTTGAAACGAATAATTTCCATTGTTATCATATTAAATTTGTTTATATGTGGCTGACTCTACACAAATTCATCTAATACAAAAACATTAAAAATCAAGCGTTATACATACTCTGCCAGCTAAGTTCAAGCCCAGTAACGCCTGGTAGATTACCTTTTCGTTGTGCGTTACTGGCATTAAGATCTACCACCAAAGCCCAGTAAGAACTAGAGCCCTATAAGAGAGAGAAAATAAAATAACTGGCAACATGACGATATTTTTCACAAGAACTAGCAACACCTTGCATGACTTACCGCTTTCGTTGTGTATTGTTGTTATTCGAAAGAATTAAAGTTTGAGGTCAAACGTTACTGAGGATATGTTAGCGATGATTCCTGATTGATTTTCATATGTTCTAATTAATCTCCTTACAATATACCGAGCCATAGTGCTAGTCCTATTCAAGATGGTTTCATTTTATTAAAATATTGTCGTATTATTTTTCAGGAGATAGCAATACTGCAATCTGATCAGAATTTGTTTCTACCCACTGCACTTAAATATGCGACAGATCAATTGGTTGCAGATACGACTTCTGCTAGGTAAAAATGTGAAGGGGGATGAGTACTTAAAAGGGGTTAGGTTTTTAATAAGTCTTCAGTGGGAACGACACTGATGAAGACTGCACATTGTAGTCGAAATACGTATCTGTCATGGTTACCAAAATTAATTAAATGGAATTAAATGAAAGATAACCTTTTTTGCTGTTTTATTTAAGCATTCCGCAATCAACCCAATTTCATTACTTCACGTTTGAAGTGCTTTTTCCTGGTTGTGCAACAACACACAGCATAAAGCATGGCCGGTCCAAAAACTTGTTTAAATATTATAAGTTTATTCGTCAGGCAAAGTTTGGATTTCCTGTTTATAAGAGGATACTAACATTTTATATATTTGTTACATTTGACTTGAATGCCCTATAATCTTTTATTCGCTGTTCTCTAGTTTGAAGTGGTCATCACTAGGATTCTGATGCATAGTCATTATCGCTGTTCCAACACTTCGAAGGGTATAAAGAGAAGGACCTTACAATAACAGTCGGATTCTTGCGATAAAGGCAAGAATGACAACTGTATCAAAACCTAAGATTTAATCATTTCTCAATAGTGATGGAGTATTACTACATGCACTTAATTAAAGACACGAGGTATATCATAACAGTTCGCAGTGGATATATGTCCTGAACAGCGGAAAAAATAAAGTTCATATCTACTTATTTACAGGGTTTCAAAATGTTGTCAAGTTCAGGAGAAAATTTTCACATAAAAAGAGTGTATCGTGGGAATCGAACCCTCACCATCACTCTGCAGCACATTGCGGCTTAACGAGTCACGCCGTCAGACACTAGGTCATGAAGCCCTGAATCAAAAAATTTCCCGTACACCTCAATCAGGGCTGTTGACAGTCCTGTCTTCGGCAAAGTTGTTCCAATAGTGAACATTTTTGTTGGGAATTGACTCACTAGGTGGCGTTAGAGTATAAATATAGTTCTTCTAGTGATTACTCAGGATCAAGTCCAGATAGAAGTTACCTGTCTTCAGCAAATTTGTTCAAATGGATGAGACACGTTCAGTACGAAACAGTTTAGATGGAAATTGACTCACTATGTGGCACTAGAGTTCAAATAAAATGGACGAATGAAAGATACCCGTTCTGCAGTAAACATTTGAATTGCGAACTTACTGGTTAGAGATTGAAAGAAAGATTTTTGTAGAATTTTTCTTTTGATGATAAATCACGAGCCTGACCAGATTGATTTGACGGTTTAGTTGGGAATTGGCTTGCGAGGTGACGCCAGTGTAGGAATATAATTATTTTAGTGATAACTTGGAATCACCACCCGATAAACGTTTTCTGCCATTGAACGTGATTAGTAGTGATTAGTTTAGATTGGAATTGATTCCTTAGTACAGAAATTGTTCTTCTAGTGATAACTTGTGATTTAGATCAGATAGAAGATTTCTTTCTTAGGAAAAGTTGTTAAAATTGGGTAGAGCCGTATAATAGTTAACAGTTTAGTTCATTAGGTTGCACCAAAGAGTGATAAATGTTATTCAATTGATAACTTCAGATCGCGACAAGATATAAGTTTTGTTTCCTCATACATTTTCAATGGACAATTCCCATTTAATAGCAAACAGATTTGATCGGATTTGACCCACAGAGTTGTTGTTATTACAATAACGTATGATCATGACCAAGTTGAAGCTTCTTGTCATAAGCAACGTTGTTGATATGATAAATCTGATGCCTTATGTCCTGCCTTGGGCAAAGTTGATTAGCTGGACAAGATCCATCGAACAGCGGACTGTTAACTTTGAACTAGATTCAATGCTATTTTACGTCCTTTACGCTAGTTTAGTAATAATCTCTTTATATCGGAGGTGACTTACTAAATGGAGCGTTTAAACTGAAAGAAATAGATATACATTTATGAATTTAGCAAACTACAGTATTGAACTTTAAAAATTATATATCGTGATTTTTTGACTTTCTATCGAAGTTTAAAGAGCTGGTACTTTTCAATTTGTGTAAGATTTCTAAAATTTTGGCTGCTGGTTGATGAAGTATTCAAAAATGTTTCACCATAAATTGCGACTTGATCGCTAAAGCTTCGCACTTCGCGTTTGGCTTTCAACGATAGCAATTCAACTCGTGCTCTGTGTGTGAATTTTTTTCCTCCCTTGCTTGCTGCGTGCTGGCGTTCCGCCTCCCGGACTAAATGTGCTTGTCAAATGTTGTCGTCGTCGTGTTTGTGCGTTGAGGTTGTGTTTCAGAAATGCAATCAAAGTATGCCATGGCCGCCAGTAGACACGTTTGTTTTTGGTCGCTGCAGATTTCGGTTTTTTACTTCGGCGTTGGACGCGAGTTTATTCGGCCGGTGAGGAGCTGCCGTTGCGTCTTACAGACTACAGTATTTCGGGGATGTTGGGGTATACGAGGAACGAAAAGCCAGAGTGCTGTTTTTAACACCGGTTGAAGAAGTAGCGGCAGCATACCTATGGGAGCTCTTCGAAATTGTCAACTCCCTGTTGTGAACATCTCGTGGGGTTTCCTTCTGTCAAACGGCTCGGTTTTTGACCAATTATATGATCATGTGGCTGGAAGGAGATTCTCTATCATCCCGTGGAGGCGTATAGGTGAATTTATCTATCTATACAACAAAACCATTTTTGGCCCTTCATACAGTGACATGTTGAGGACAATCAGAGGCTATTAAGCTTGATCAAATCAAACAGTGAGGAGCGCCCACTGCTATCGAACTTAGTTTCCGTGTTACAATGAATGGTAGACAATTATCATCATATCATCATGATCGTTAAAGCCAAATTAGAGGAATTTAAGTAATTAATTTATTATTCATTTTTCAATCTGTTGTTTTTCCAAGGGTGCAACTCTATCTAATATGCAAGGAAGATTTTGTTTTGCTGTCTTGAGATACGGTAGAAAAAAAATTAAAAAACGATTTAGTAAAATCACTCTAACTTCAGACCAAGAAAATTAAGTCACAAATTATACATATAATCCTTGAGTACTTCATCAACCAGGACCTCACCAGGAACTTCCAGGTTATCGAAAATCTTCATAAAATCCTCTTGATATTGTTGTGATCAAGAGTGGGGTAGCAGGAATTATTGTGAAGATCTCTAACCATTCAGCAATTCAAATCTGTGACACTGAATTTACAGACAGAATTCCAAAAATATAACTCAATTATGGCACTAAACCAGCTTCACCATGACGATCTAAATAAATCGCGCCCTTGTCTCCACATTGTGTTAACTACACTTGCCTGAATGTTGTCACCAGTCACCAGTTGTTGTTTACAATTCTGCATTACTGTATAATACTCTTCCGGTTGCTGTTTATCATCTTAAATTTTACGTGTTTCAAGTTAATGATCATACCTTTTGCCACACATATGCTTAAGTGGTCCAGTAGGTATGATTAATGCCTGTGAATCAGCGACTGCCGGTTCGAATCCCAAAATCCAAAGGTAATTTATAGACTAATAATAAACTATATAAATAAAAATGAATTTCTGTCTGTCTGACCCTTATAGACTCGGAAACTACTGAAACGATCGGCGTGAAAATTTGAATGCAGGGGTTTTTTGGGCCGAGAAAGGTTCTCATGATAGTTCGAGACCCCTCTCTCCTCTGTAAGGGGGGGGGGATCCCATACAAATGAATCAGAAATTTCTGCATAACTCAAGACCTAATCAAGCAAATGGAACCAATTTTGGCATGTGGAGGTCAAAGGGGGTAGCTCCTTAGATAGGAGGGAGGCTACGTACAATATAGCAAGGCCGGGCACACTCAACTAGTAACAATATAAATATGTATCTCCAATTAGTTTGTGAGCACCTTGTTGCAGTCCCATAAAAATATATAAGATATGAAGCAGTCTTCAATTATTTATTTATTTATTTATTTTTTTCTAAATAAAACGAGAAGTCTGAACAAGGGTTGGAAAAGATTGTTATTTAATGCCTTAAAAAGCTCATAATCTATATAACTAATAAGCTTTTGGCTGATTGAAATCACCAGATTTAGATGTTTAAAAGCTCAACAAAGGTTAACATGGTCTATGTACAAGAATAATTCAAACTAAAGCTGATTTAAAATCGATTGAACAACACTTATTAAGCATCAAATTGTTCCTGGGTCTGGATATTATTTTTTAATTTTTCTGGTTCATCCAGTTTTTATTCAAAGTAACAACAACATCAGTTCCCCGTATCATCTATATTAAGGCCGAGTTTCTGGAACCTGGTATTGTTTGAAACTGCCAATAATCACTTTCACATATCTCACTTTTCCTAGAATGCCTGGAACATGTCCGAGTACAACTAATGTGGTCCTGCTTTTACCTGGCCGACAATGATCTTGTTTTTGAATCGAACTGTTATTTAATTTTTCACATAATGCCTTTTGTCTTGTCGGGTCCGATTAAATTTGTCTAAAGGCATAAATTAAAGCCAAAATAGTGTTTCTATTTGAGGGGGCACGATTTTTCTCCTAAATAAAAGAGTGCAAAAACAAATTTAACTGGGTAACCGGTTCCAAATTTATCATTATATCCCTATTGTAGTCCCCATTTGCTTTTCGAATATCGTTTACTTAGAAATCTTTTGATTTTAGCAAGAATTTTGTTTAATCGACTAGCCTCACTCAAACCTCCTCTAGGGCAAACATACTTTTGAACATAAAAACAAATAAATGATCCATAACAAATTGAAAAACGTTCAATAAAAAACATCCAAATGATCCATAAAACTTCGGAGAAAATCCTTAGAAAAGTGTGAATGATCCATAAAAAATATCAATATGATCCATATTTAATGTAAAATTCAGCAACACAATTGTAAAAATGTACTGCTAAATTTCTAAGCAATGAGCATTGAAATTGTACGAATTACCCATAAACATATTGCAATTGATCCATAATACATTCAGCAGTGAACCTTAAACTAAAGAAAGTGATCCATAAAAAAATCATGTTTGCGCACTTAAAAATATAGCCATGTTCGTATTAATGAAAGCAACTTCCTCAGAGCAGTCTCGTTTTGGACAGCTTGAAGCTGAAATAGGTTTTATTAAACTAATATAAAATCAAAACCAATCTTAATGCTTATAATAAAATCTTTTTCAGCTTCAAGCTGTCCAAAACGAGACTGCTCTGAGGAAGTTGCTTTCATTAATCCGAACATTATTGAAGAACAACATTGGATATAACCTCAAAATGTCAGAGGAATCAACACCACCGTTGAGTGAAGAACAGAACAGCGATCGAAACTGTACGCTTTGTGAAGGCCATGACCACGTAGATGATATGGTCCAGTGTGATGTCTGCAATTTCTGGACCCATTATAGTTGTGCTGGTAAGACAACAGCTGTAAAGGAGGTTCCGTAGACGTGCTCTAAGTGCACAAATATGCTGAAGGTGGCAAAAGGAACCAAGAAGTATGTCCCAAAGAAACCACCTAGCAGAAATAATAGAGCGAGGAGTGATGCCGCAACCGAATCTGGAAAAGGATGTACTAATGAGGTCAGCCTGGAAGAATCTCTAGACCAGTTGCTGCAGGAGAAAAGCGCAAATAAGAAAGCGCTGGAGGAAGAGAAATTCCTTCATGAAAAGCGATAGGAGGCTGAGCGGGAGATTTTCAAACCGAGAGTTATCTTCCGTCACTCTTTCAACAAAGATTTGGCTAGATTTAGCATTTAGGGATTCAATTATTATTTAAGTTATAAGCACGCAAACGATGTAGAATGAGCTACTTACTAGTTACTTAGGGTAAATCATGTATATAGCGTTTAGGAACAAATTGTAGGTTACCAGATTTTAGGATCAAATTGTAGTATCTAGATTAAGCAAATATAGGGTTATTAAATTCAATATTTGCACGAATTCCACCCTCAACTAACCTACTTCAGTAGATACATAGAGGTAACTTTAAGACCAGAAGGTCCCGAAGAAATGTGCTCAACTTTTTGGCTAAGCTCTGGTACTATCTTCGGTCCCAAGCTTATCGATGCACCCCTATAAAACACGAGAAAATCCACGAACCCCTCATTTTACCTGTCAAACTTTCAAAGCGAATCAAAACAAACATTGTGTAGTACTAGAATTTTGACTAGAATGGGGTACGTTAATCGATTTGCTTGGGACCAATAGGCAAGTCAAGTAGTGAGCCAATTTAAAATCGTTAGTTTCGTATTGATTGTTGGTAGCTAGTTCACTACAAATAACTACAATTTAATTAAACGATAGGTATATTAACAAATTTAGTCAATTAAAATAATTTAGCTGTAAAACGTTTTTTAGATGGTTTGGAATTGGAATTTTCCTCTTTTTTTCTCGTTCATACTCCGACCTATCAAAGGTTTGATTCAACGGAACTGTGAGTTACCTCTATGGTTGAACCAAACCTGACGTCTGTCATTTCTGACAGCGACCGTTACCGTAGCTCTCTGAATCTCCCACAGGGTTGTCACTGGGTTTGGCGGTACAGGGTTATCCCGATATTCCGAACAGTCATGATCCATAAATTAGACGTATATAATTCACGTTTTGGACACTGTATTATTAATTTTGATTCATAAACCATGGAAAATTGCTTCATTACTGCTTAACTACTTAGATTTACTGTTCTGCCGTGTTTTTAGGTAGATGTGCGAGCAATGGTCAAGCGTCTAGAATTAGCTTCCAAAAGAAGCTTCTATAATAATCTATAAAAAATGAAAAATAAATGTTAATTTTATGGATCATACCTAGGGTAGGTGTTCCAGTTGTTGGTAGACGTGCTTATTTTTAGTGTGTTCCAATTAAAGTCTATATCGAGGGGGACGACACATCCAAATCTCAATTCTAGATGCTCAACAGATCTACCACTAGCGAATGAATCTTCGAAAAATATTCTTTCATTTCTCGCATCTACTTGCATCGCGCCTCATCTTTTTACAGGAAATCTTCAGAATCGTCATCAATCTTCTTTCTATCTACTCAGCGTGCGCGGAGCTATCCGAAACAAAACACAGTTTTTCCTGCATCGTAGCTAGAGTCGCTCCCCTCGGTCTATATACATATGTTTTTTAATTTGATCAATAAACTTGGAAAATTGCTACATTACTGCGTAGCTACTCAGGTTTACTGTTCTGCCCGTGTTTTTTTTTTGTCAGAAGAGCAGAACGATGGGCGAGCGTCTAGAATAAGCTTCTTAAAAAGTTTCTAAATGAAGCTTCCATAGGAAGCTTCTTAAGAATATTATTATAGAATCTTCTTTTGGAAGCTAATTCTAGACGCTTGCCCGTCGCTTCGCACATCTACCTTAAATACACGGGCAGGACAGTAAATATAAGTAGATAAGCAGTGGAGCAATTTTTCAAGTTTTCTGGATCAAAATTTAAAAAAAAATAGTGTCCTAAACATGAATAATATACGTCTAATTTATGGATCATGCCTATATTTTTAAGTGTGCAAACTTCATTTTCTATGGATCACTTTCTTTAGTTTAAGGTTTATTACTGAATGTTTTATGGATCAATTGTAATATGTTTATGGGTAATTCGTGCAATTTCAATGCTCATTTTATAGAAATTTAGCGGTACATTTTTACAATTGTGTTGATAAATTTTACATAAAATATGGATCATATTGATATTTTTTAAGGATCATTCACACTTTTTATTAGATTTCCTGCGGTGTTTTATGGATTATTCGGATGTTTTTAATGGAACGTTTTATCAATTCTAAAGGTGCAAACTTAGGGCTGCCCTCCTCTAGTAGTACCGCAAGGGGCAAGTTTCATCGTAAGCTTCAATTCTAGAAGACGATGTGATATCAACGGTATCATCCAAGTCATTTGGAGTTTCCATAGTAGGAGAGTATCCATGGAATTTGGTTGCTAGTAGTTCAGAATAGAGATCCCAGTTTGTTGAACGAGGATTTCTAAAGGTCATGGTCTATGAAGTAACATTCAAGTGTTCTAAGTTTATGTATCTATGATCAGATAAAGATTCTTCATCTGCTACATGCCAATTATCCAGCTCATAGCTGATTCGATTTGTGCAGAGTGTAACGTCTAGCATTTATTCTCTACAAGATACCGATTGACTGTTTTCAAAAATGCAAGATTTGCACTATTCAAGTATTCTATCAAAGTGGAGCCTCTCGTATCACTGCAATATTTTCTGGGTTCACATTTTGGAGTAAAAGTCATTCTGATGGAATCATTTTGGTTGGTATGTAATTTAGCCGGTTTTCTTGAGGTACTTGATGTTGGTAGTGCAACTTACCCATCCAGAAAACGCCTTTGGCTATCCACGCCTGTAAATATAGAAAGAAAACAAAATTTAATGCATTCATTGGTTTAGAAGCAATCATGTTTCAATTTACAAGTAACCAACAAGCTCAAACATTACGGTTAATATAAAGTTCGGAAACCCTACAATAGCCATGTACCCTGTAATGCAAAAACGCGAATAAGGGGGCTTATTGGTTACTTGGATGTGTATATTATTCACACCTTCAAACGAAAGTCTAGAAATTTATTATCTATATGTCTACCATGAACACTATTCTTTAGTCAAGAATCCTTTCCTTCATCCTCCCAAAAACAACCATCCTCCATGATTCCATCTGGGAAGCGGAACCACTTTAAAAAATTGATGAAGCTAAATAATAGCATAGCGGGAAGGCAGTCAGTCAAAAAGAAATCAGCCTGAGTGGCCCAAAACAACCGAAAACCAAACCGATAGGGATGCGGACGAATGGGGCTCCAAACAACTCAGATGATACACAACGGGAAAATAATGAAAATCGATAAACCGTCCGCCCGACCGACCGGCCGACCATCCGACGGGTGGTCCACCCTCAAGTGCGCTCACCCTCCGCCCTCGAGCTGACACAAACAACTGCACAGCCTCCTGCGATGATCATGATGATGATGATGATGATGATGATGATGATGGTGTTTGGCGCGTGGAGAAAGGGGCAAATGAAAATTGTATGAAGTAGCGCTCAGGAGCCAGCGGCAAGAATACACACCGAAAAAAAGATAATCGTAAATTATTAGGGTAAATGGAAATGGATTACGAAATACATGTGCTGCCAATGGGACTCATCTGTGTTAGTATGGGCTCCATTTTTTTTCTTGCCTTTATGGGTCAGGCAGCGAGAAGAGCAGCCATCAGTGCAAGGACAAACATATAGCAAACACGAAAAAAATTCTGAACAGTAAGCGGCAATAGCAAACAGAAACAAAATAACATATTTTTTCTTCAAACCCTTCCCTTACAGTAGGTTTTCCCAGCGAGACCGACAACCTATGTAACCGGTGGTCGTTGTTGGTAGGTCCGGAAAAACAAGAGGAAAGCGAGCTGTACAGCTGGAAAATGATTGCCTTGGTGGGTGTTGTTTCGGGGAGAGTTCACGCATTTTACACACTATCGACATGGACAGGACGGCCAACAAAAAATGATGACCATCGTCGTCGTCATCGTCGTCGTCGCCCTAGAGTGTCACAGCAACGAGGGGATGGCATTTTTATGATGTATCGAGAGCAGATGGAAATGGATGATTGAATGGACGATAAGAATCAGAGCACGGCCACTCTTCGCTTCGTGGACTTAATTAACAATTTAAATGGGCATTTAGCGGTGGAAATGTTTCTTGTTCTATAATAACGGGGATACCGTGGCGGTACTTGTGAGAGGTTGCAGTCATTCAAGCGAGGAACACCTGTCGATGTTTGGTGACCCGGTGTCGCTGGTGATCATTTGTTATAATTGATAAATGGAGGACTGTCCTCAGACACTTTTTGTGGAATGTATTAATCTGAAGATGGAAGCTGAATACCGAAATTTGTAAGTTCTGTGTATGAGAAAATAGGAAGGTTTCTTCCACAGCCAGCCCAAGATAAAAAAAAAAAACTATCAGCTTTTGTATAAAAAATCTTCTTATACATACAGGGGAATTTACGTATTCTCGTCAATCTAAGCAGCAAACTCATATGAGTTTGGCTCTCAGCTTCTTTTTCATCGGCAACCATTTGAAGTGCGTGTTCCAGTTAATTTTTTATAATTTTTTTTTTATTTTTACAACAAGAAAACAAGAGCACAAGTAATCTACTAATGATTATAAGAGTAGAAGCTACTATTATACTTATTTATTTATTTACTTATTTACTACCATACCGATCCAATTGAAATGCAGCAATTACAAGTGCTTAAACTTTGTAAAAGTTCTCGCTGTCTTGCATTACCTCGGTAAGTCATTCCATTCATGAGTCGATCGGTTGCGAAATGCGTTATCATTCTACAAATATCAAGAGGTTATGGGCTCAGTGCAACAAATGCCATCGCTTCGTATTATCGAAATTTATGAAACACCTCGGACTTCTTTTTGAGAGGATATACCACTGGTTCTTCTGCCATTCATGTTACCATATAATGTTTTACGAGTGCCTGTAGGTTCTTGCTTCCCAGATGACCAAGATGACGATGCCATAGATTAACGCTCACAGTTCCACACATGTTTACCGCCGCAGTATTCGTTAGCAAATCGAGCTCGTAAAAATCACTACGCCTTGGACACTATCAGTTCATTACGGTGTTGTTAAGGTTTGCTTTCGCCATCTTCATCATGGATAAGCAATTTGCTTGAAGTTCGGACACGTACAGAACATCATTGAGATTTACTTGAACACCCATAATAGTACCTTGCTGCCAAGAAATAAGTGATTCATTGTCTTTCGCCACTCATTCTATGTCCTTCAAATATCTTGGGGTCTGGTTCGATCTGGAGATCCCACATTGAGTATCTGAAGCGGAAATGCCAACAAAGGATCAATTTTCTCCGTACAATTACCGGAACGTGGTGGGGAGCCCATCCGCAAGATCTTCTAACGTTGTACCGGACAACGATTTTATCGGTTTTAGAGTACGGTAGTTTTTGCTTCCAGTCGGCGGCTAAAACGCACATCATCAAACTGGAACGGATCCAGTATCGCTGTCTTCGTATCGCGTTAGGATGCATGCACTCGACTCATACGATGAGTCTCGAAGTGTTAGCGGCAGTCTTGTAAGCGGTCACGGTAGTCGACACATTTTCTGTGATAATTGACTGTCTTGCCTCCGACACTTGCAAAACAAGCTATCATAGTACAGTACCAAACTAAAATGTCATATGACAGGCTCTGTCATACGACACTGTCGCCGAAGACCGTCACGAATGTATGTATTTTAGTTTTTCTCATAATAAGAGCTGCTGATGGTGTGCTTGTGTGAATTCTGAAAATAGCAAGCAATGATGTCCTAGTAATAATATTTCTGATCAGAAATGGTTTGATTTACATCAAATTGAGGAATTACAACGAAATCACACATGTCATATGATAGCTATTTTGATCATTTTCTTTTAGCTCGAATGTTATTCTACCGCTCTTGTTGTGTGAGAGAGGCGACGGTAGAGCATGAGTGTTCGAATACAAACAGACTGTCACGCACGACAACGAAGCGAGTGTAGTAAAAAACGTCAACTGTTTCAACCGCTGGTTAGCGGGCATTTTGCCACTCTCTGATCGGTTTTCAGAATTATCCCTCAGGCTCCTCACCCGTTGTGAAATTATGAACCCACTGGTGATTGCAAACTTTGAGAAGCTTCTTGAGCTAAACCCTCAAACTCGTTTTATGTCATTGTACTACGTGTACATAACACAGGATGTCAGCCCTTCCCGGCATAATCCCTATCGTGTTTGCTTCTCCGACTTCGGCAATTCTGTTTATTTTGATTTATCCATGGCGCAAGAGATTTGCGGAATCCCAGAGCATCATCGTTCCATGATTGCTCCGATTCCACAAGATCGTTCTGCACAGATGGATCACTAATAGAGGCGTCCGCTGGTTTTGATATTTATAACGAATTTCATAGTGCCTCTCGAATGCTTCATGCTCCTTGTTCCGTATCACTAGCACCAGATCAATATTTTATTTTTACGGATAGTCTCAGTTCTGTCGAGGCTATTCGCTCCATGAGGCCGGTAAAGCACTCCTCGTATTTTATCATGAAAATACGAGAGCTGCTAAGTGCTTTATCCTTAAGATCTTTTGTCATCACCTTTGCATGAGTCCCATCTCATTGCTCGAATCCGGGCAATGAGAAGGCGGACTCGCTTGCAAATGTGGGCGCTATGGAAGGCAATATTTACGATCGACATCTACGACGAATTTTTCTTCATTTATCGTCAACAGTCACTCAACAGCTGGCAAAATAAATGGAGTGAAGGGAGTTTGGGACGATGGTTTTATTCAATCATCCCTAAGGTGTCGAAGTGTTATTGGTTCAAAGGTTTGGAGGTGGGTCGAGACTTCATTCGTATGATGTCTCGCCTCATGTTCAATCACTATTCGCTAAGCGCTCACTTGTTTCGTGTTGGGCTGGTGGACAGTAATCTCTGTGAATGTGGACAAGGTTACCAGGACGCAGATCACATTATTTGGTTATGTGGAGTCAGATCCGAATTGTAAGATTCCCTTTGGGCTCGAGGTAGACAACCTAATGTCCCAGTTCGGGATATTTTAGCTAGACGTGATCTTGAGTTTATGCAACTCATATATGTTTTATTTAAGAATATTAACGATAGATTGTAAGTTTGATTAACCTTGTGTTAATTTTTTATTTTGTGTGTGTGTGAAGGCCACCGCTGTACCATCACAAGCAGCATTAGCTTCCGCCTTTATCTTCACACGACAATCCTTTGCCTTGTGTCCATTTTTATGGCAACAGTTGCACTTCCCTGTGAACTTGTCCTGCTTCTTTTTCGACCTGGAAAAGGCTGTAGGTTTTTCTTGGCAAGAATCTGATACCCGGTAAGTTTTCTTGAGTTCTTCAGCGAGAAGGCACTCTCAAAGAAACAGTTTCAGGTTTTCTTCTCCAAGATTTTCCAAGGTGGTTTACGAGGGGATCGAACGACTCGGGAAAAGTCACAATGAGCTGAGATACGGCATCATTTTCTTCTTGCTTCGCTCCGGCCAACTTTAGTTATCGTACCAAGTCGTCAAAAGTCTTCATGTGATTTCTCATCGACTAACCTTCAACCATGTTCAACTTCTCAAGTTGCTTCCTGACCAGAGTTTGAACTTCATCCAGCAAATTGTCATTGATGACAGAGGTCAGCAAGTACGCAGCTTTTCTGTCCTTCTCCTGGAAGTTCGTCAATTCAGGTGCTACCGCCGGTGGATCCTTCTTAATAGAATCCTGCAGATCCACAGACTTCGTGTCCTGGACGAGCCGAAAGCAACAAACCGTTGCATTATCATCACGTGAGGCTGATTATGCTGCTTTAAGCTTGGCTGCTTCCGAAGGCCTATGGCTTAAAATAATCCTCGATTACCTGAAGCAAATGCAACCTGATAAGGCCTTCAAGATATTTGAAGACAATCGTGAAGCACATCGATGTCAAACACCATTTTCTGAGAGACAATATTGCACAAGGAAGACCCCAGATTGCAACAATCGGAACAGCAAACCAGCTAGCGGATGCGATTTATTTGGAGGGAAAAGCCCACACTAGTGGGCGCAAAACCTTATCATTTCAGTACCAACAGATAACATGGAATCCTACAGATACATTTGCTTGAACTAAGTCCTAAACATATAAAAAGATATTAATGATAACATAATTAACTTAATTTAAATACAGAAAACAAATACTGTCAGGAAGTAAAAAGAACATTATAAAACAGATTCTTAAGCCCAACACGGGAGATATTAAAATCAAAGCAGTTATAACATTTGTTGAAAATCTTGCACATGCTAGTTAAAGACGCATTAGCGCCGTAGTTTGTGCGAGAAGCCAGGATATTGAAAAAATAATAAGAACGTAAATTTACACGTCTGATATTGACATTCAACTGCTGCAGAAGTGAACCGCAATTAATGTCCGATCGAAGGAGATCAGCGATGAAGGTAGCCTTAGAGACGCCTCGGTGAACACTAAGTAATTGTAGGGACATCAAATTACAGCGACTTTCATAACTAGGGAGATTGAAAGGATCACTCCAGGATAGTCAACGAAGGGCGAGACGTACAAATCTTTGCTGAATGGCCTCAATACGATTCATCCCGTTGTTGTAAAAAAGGATAACATACTACGGAAGAGTACTCTTTGTAAGAGATGAACTAGCCTATGGCTAAAAATCTCTATAATAAAGTATTAAAAAAAAAAAAAAAAGGAAGAGTACTCTAATATGGAGCGAACTAGCGAACAATAGAGTGTTTTTAAACAGAATATGTCCCTAAAGTCTTTGGCGAAACGAAAAATGAAATCAAGTTGAGAAGACGCCTTAGCGTATATTTCCACACAGCAAAAAAATAATTTTGATATCACGTCAAAGTGGATGCACTACAATCATTTCGAAAATATGGTGTAATATTACTTGCTAAAAAGAACAAAATTATCATTAATACAATGCATGAACTGACATTACGCTACTTTTACTGCATTTGTTTATTTATGTGGTCATAAAAATTACATGAAATTTTCGACATGATTGTAGTGCATCCACTTTGATGTGATATCAAAATTATTTTTTTGCTGTGCACAGCTACATGGTGCTTGAAGGTGAGTTGTGAATCAAGTAGGACGCCTAAGTCTTTAATGGTAGATTCACGGCTTAATATTTTCTCCTACAGGCTGTAAGCATAACAGATAGGTGATTTTTTCCTGGAAAACGTTATAATGGCACATTTAGAAGCATGTAATACCATCCTGTTCTTGTCACACCAAACAGTAAAAACTTCCAGCTGCTGCTGAAGAAACAATGCACCACTTCGATATTTGATGACAATGTATAGTTTGAAATCGTCAGCATAAGACAGCTACAGGCAACGGATCGAAAAGTGAACGTCATTCAGATACAATAAAAATATGAACGGTCCCAGATGACTGCCTTGAGGTACACCAGAAGAAACAGCGAACGGTTGAGAAAAATGATCTCCAATCTTCACTGACCTCACCGGTCGACATCCCAAGTAACATTGCAAGGTTTATAGCGGTTTTATAGCATTTTACAAGCCTAAATCATGGTCTACAGAACCCTCATAAAACCAAAATTGTTACTTGGAATGTCGACCGGTGAGGTATGAGCGAAGCCAATGAAGAAGGGAACCATGAAAACCAAGTCGCTCTAGTTTGGCCACTGCAATCTCGTGATTTATCAAAATCAGCAGAAAGATCGGTGTGGATAGCACCCACTTGATGACCTCTTTCCATCTCGCGTATGATTGATGATGTGTATTGAAGGAAATTTGTAGCGGTCGACCTCTTCGGTATAAATCCGTGTTGTTCAGTCACGATGTCACTAGAGCATCCCGAGCAGGAGAAAATAACTAATGAATACCTAATTCTGATCTGATACCATAATTTGGTATTGACCAGTATGACATAAGAGGTAAAATACCAAAGACAAATACCAAAAAATTGCTTGCAAAATACTTTGTGAATACCAAAAATTGATATTTGGATACCAAAAGAATACCTAGGTGGTATTGTGTTGGTATTGCATTATCATAATTTGGCATTGGAGTGGTATTGTGGGAACATTTTTTTGGTATTATTGTTTGGTATCTTACCTCTTATGTCAGGCTCATCCATACCAATTTAAGGTATCGAGATATTCGTTCCTGCTCAGGATGTGTGTTTTAAATAATCTAGCACCAATTCTTAAAAGCTTTGGAAATTAGATTTCTCCGAGAATTAAGGACTCTCCTAGGACTAACCGATTCAGGGGGATGCAATCCTTCTTTTCACCTACCGCAACGTTACCATGGCCGTACTAACAAACGCATAAACGCAGATGAAACTTCTAATGTTTCCATCAGCTG
This sequence comes from Ochlerotatus camptorhynchus, assembly GCF_037179485.1. NCBI lineage: Eukaryota > Metazoa > Arthropoda > Insecta > Diptera > Culicidae > Ochlerotatus > Ochlerotatus camptorhynchus. The sequence continues at coordinate 2,287,423 of NW_027040672.1, forward strand.
TCAAAAGCAGACGTATAATCGAACCTTCAAGCAACTTCAAGCAAAGTGTTCTTGGATGAGTTTTGTGCCACCGAAGTGGGGGGATGTTGGAATAATCGGTATCCCAGTAAGCGACTGACTAACGGAGCAACCGAAGTTATCCTAAATAAACAAACTGTTGGCGAGTTCATGCCAGCGCACTGCCACTGTAGTTCGGTGTCGACCACCACGCAGCGACTGCAGTTTGGTTTCGACCATAGCAAACCTGATGCGCACAGGTCTTGACCGTTGTTATTGTATTGCAGTAGTGTAGGAAGAAAGATGAAAATTGAAAAAAATAGGAAGCGTAAAACATAGCAGGAAAAATGATAAATTGAAATTATCTAAAGGACACTTAATCAGAATCTCGTGCTGCAATTAATGAGACCAGACTTTCATTATATCCTTAAGCTTATCAGGTAACACCTAAAGTGAATTGCAACCTACGCAGCGTTGAACCTGACTATTGGCCACGAAAAGGCTTGCCAATGCACATCTAAAATCGACTACATACATCCGAACATTTGTTTATCTCAAATCGAAGGAAGACATTCCGCGCAACTACCATAAACCGGACTAGTTCATATTGATCTTCGTCAAGCGTCGTCTACAATTTAGACTTCAACATCAACACATGTCAGGCAGCCTTCAGGTTCAATTGGATAAACTTCGTGAGTTCGTTCTATTTTGAAATTTTTTATCTTTTCGAACCAGTAACGTTCGGAGATCACCTTTTTGTGGTGCGCTACTGGTATAAGATCTACCATCGAACCCTAGTCGTGACAACTTCAAACTTGGGAATCAGGATTTTCCAGTAATCAAATGATCACATTTTAGTCCTTGTTACTTTTTATGACTTGATAATAGTGACAAGACTCGGGTAGTGACCGCCGTTATGCATTTCTATATTGTATATTTCAAATCAAAAATATTGTTTATGTTCATAGATTTCACATAATCATTTTCCCGTTGTCCTTCTCCTTTTCCTTTCCCTCTTCTCTTTTCAGAAAGCGAGTAATGGCGCTATAGCCATAAGTCATAAAAGGCTAGGACAAGAGCTAGTGCTCATGCCCCAACCGTCAGAAGAAAATGGAGCATCACTTAACCTTTCTAGCATTGATGCTTTCAACGACCAACCAATCATATAATTATTAAAATCGGAACGTACGGTACGAGATGTCCACGTTTCATCCATTTATTGGATTCTGAAGCATCGTATTTAAATCTTCTATTTAAACAGGCCCAATGTTTTCTGAATCATCTTGTCCCTTAAATGCTCCACAGTAGGCCTGGCCGTTTTGATATGTGTGACACATATTTGATGTGAAACATATATCAAAGAGACAAGAAAAATGATCTTCTTCTTCTTCTTGTTCGCATTTCAATCTTATTGCTTGTAGCCGCATATTAGCTAATTGCGTGCTCTCAACTTAGTGTTCTAAATGCACTTCCACAGTTATTAATTGAGAGCTTTCGATGCCAATACCAATGCATGAATTTGTATATTGTGTGGCAAGCACAATGATACTCTATATGCCCAAGGAAATCGAGAAAATTTCCAAACCGAAAGATTCCCTCGACCGGACCGGGAATCGAACCCGCCGCCTCCGGCTTGGTAATACCGTGCCTTTACTGACTAGGCTATGAGGCCTTACTGACTAGGCTATGAGCCCCAAGAAAAATTATGTAAGTATATATATCATTTTCCAGGATGCTTTCAAGAACTGGCTGTGTTGGTGTTAGATTAGATTAGAATAAATCCGGTCATGTCAAGTCGAAGTTTACGGTCGAAACAGTCGGGCAAGTCTGGTGACGTGATAAGTGCGAATGGTTGTGTGCAAACGCTGGTTACGGAAGATCCGGACTAGTCCCGGTCATACATGTCAGGTGTGCCGAGGAGAAGACACAAACGACATGGTGAGATGTGACGATTGCCTAAAATGGCATAACTTTCAATGTGTCGGAGTCACGCAGGAGGTTGAGAATTATCTCTGGAGCTGTACCAAATGCAAAACCGCAACAGGTGTACAGGCAACGAGTTCAACTTCTGGTGCAGTCGATCTGTTAAGTGGTGGTCGTAAGAAGCAGTCGTCGGAACCAGACGTCAGCAGGGATTTACCATCAACACTACCAGAGCAGCAACAAGGTAGTCACCGAACCAGGAAGACCAAATCAATAGATGTATCAGTACCAACAGACTTTTCCCGGCGCAGTTCATACCAACGTTCGTATGTCACCGATCCAGTTCTATGCGTTATAGCTATCGAGTTGGAAGTCAGCAAAAAGAAGAATACATCAATTGCATCGATTCGCTCTTCACAAGCCCTTGCAAGACTGAAGCTTCAGAAGCTGGAGGACTTGAGGGCTATTGAGCTGCGAGAAGCGGAACTACAGCGAACTGAAGCGGCAAGAATGGAAAAGGCCTATCCAGAACAGAAATATCAGCTGCTGGAGGAAGCTTCAAGTGAGCATAATTCAGTTAGCGGTGTATCCATGAATCGATTGAAGGAATGGGTAGAAACTGCCATCTATCAACAGGAAGAACCTTTAGATCTAGAGCAGGATCCGGAAGTGGAAGTCAGTTTGAACCCAATGTCCATTCGAGTAAAACATAACATGGAGATCATACTACATCGCAAGTCGGCAGCGATACAAGCAGTAGACACTGAATGACCGCGGGAGATCCGGAGCCAGGGTTTCTGAAACCATTTTCTGTACCGGAGTCTATGAAATCGTGCAATCCATAATTTTAGTTCTCTTCATTCTTAAAGTAGTTAGAGAGAATACATATACCGATCTGGGTTAATCCTACTTAAATTAAGGTAGTTTTGAAATACCGTGCAGTTCGTAAGAAGTGGATTGAGCGAGAAATAAATGACTGAGTGAGTGAGAAGTGATTAAATTAGATTAGATTAGCATAGAAATCACGAGGCTGAGTCAACAATGAGAAGTGAGTTATAATATTAATGCATCTAATTTTCCCGGGGGCTATCCAACTAATTTATATAATGATGAGTAGAAAAGCATTTGCGCTACAACATACGAGTCAAACAGTTTAACTTGTAGGAAATATGAATCTTCACGCAGCATTTCGCAAAGACCACCTGCCAACACTGCCGCAGTTCATTACCACACTGCCGACAATCGGTATCACCGCCACCACCACCACAAGGCAAACCACTCGAAGGAATTGGATGAAAAATTCTTAATCGCAACCCTTTAACCCTCATTAAAAAGCATTTAAAAGTGCAATCACTCGCGTTCGTTTTGGGTTTGCACTCCCGAAGTATCCGCGAGCACGGCGTCGATACGTTTGCAGCAGAGCAGAGTTGGTTGGATGCAAATTTACATAAATTACCGAATCGTAAAATGTCGCCATTTTCGGCTCGGCGCCTTTCCTTCAATGAGATGGGAAAAGAAAGAGGAAAAATGTGTCCAAAACACTTTGCGTTTGCATATAGGTAGGCCTACAGTATACAGACAGAGCAGAAGGACGGTGACAACAACGTCAGAGTCGGAGCGTGATAATCGTAAAATGTTTTGTTACCTTGCCTTGTGGTGCCTCTTTTAGGGCCTTTGTGTGCAAGAAGTTTTAATTATCGCATCGCTTTTAGTGCTACAAATTTCTGCTCTTGAGAAGCAACATCAGCGTGTATGTTTATATTTGTTTGGCGAGTGACACAAAAGCAGTGTAGGGCAATTAAAAAATGCTGCTTTTTGCTAAGATTGCTCGGAAAATTTTGCATAAAAACGTACCTTCAACGCTTAGTGTGTAACGAGGTGCTGATAATAATAAAAACCTGAGTTCATGGCACACTTTAAGGAAACAGAGTTCGCTACTAACCGCCCGAAGGTAATCGGAGAAATCTCAGTTTGCTTTGATTGTTACTCGTTTCGCTTCTACCACGCACAAAAGTGAACGGCATTCCAGCACATCAACAAATGTCCCGTTGACCAATCCGAGCGGTGGTGGGACCCTTGAGGTCACAAACCCGATCGAGCTGCGTGCAATCTGCCCTCGATGAGTCCAGAAAGAAAAGCGATAAACGAGAAACAATTAAAACAATTGATGAATCTGCATGCTGAAATTTACCTTGCCTCTTAAGTTTATCGCTTCGTCCACAGAGATACTTAAGCAGCACCTGCGCTTCCTCCCCCGTCCACCCGAGGGTGTCGATCCGTTTCGTATGCTTTTATGTGTTTTAATGTAATTTCATTTCATTCCCGCTTCGTTTTTGTTTCATTTGTTTTATTATCATAATATGTTGAAATCTCATTCCCGGGCTCTACCTCGCATCGGGTTAGCAAACAACAAACGAGCGAGATCATTTGCCTCATCGTTTATATGGACTGTTCACTGGTCAAAGAGTGCCTTGACTTCATTTTTGCCGTTGTTGTCGCTGTTGTCGTCGTCGTCGTGGTCGTCATTGGTTGCTGAGATAATGCTCGATCTCACATCTAAATGGGTTCTCCACTCCGGTCCTCTTCGCATCTCCCCTCCCCTTTCACGAGATGACTCAGATCTATAAGAGCAATTATTCGCATTTTTGTTCGTTTGTCAACTTGTTCGCACGCCAACGAAACAGTGGAATTGAGGGGATGTCCCGGTGTGGGTGTAGGAAAGTGGAGAAGGGAAGAAAATATGAAGATGGGGTTATGTGTGATGCTCGTTGGGAGGCTCTGTAGGCAAATGAGCTTAGATTAATTTGCAACTTATCACTTTTTATGTCGATTCTCTTCGCATGGGACTTTAACGAACCGGAGAAAAGTATTGTAATCGTGTGTAGAGGATAAAAATAATGCATTGTTTAAATATGGAGTAATTTTTCTGACAACATGAGAAAAGGGTAGCAAACGCGATGAGTGACTAAATCAAATCGTTTCTAATCCATTGCGCGCATTTTAACATTAAATATCTACATTGTTTTTTTTTCCTGCGGCCAATTCCGAAACTCAACAGTGTTGTTGTCAGACCGCTGCCGACAGACGGAAGGTTTAGGCAAATCAGTCTTAAAACAAAGACTTTACTTATGCTGACATGCGTCTCGCTCATTTAGAGCCCCTCAGTGCGATCAGCTCCATCGTTCATAACAAAGCAGGCCGTGGGGGAATTGAGAAATGTTTTCTCGTCCCGGATCAGCCTAAGTGGACTCCGTTGAGCTGGTTTCTTTAAGTTATCTGTTCTTTTTTACTGTCGCTTTTTTCATCACTATCATCATCATCATCATCATCGTTGTCTTCGTCGTGATGATCTCTTGTGAGTTCGAGGGGCATTCTGGGGTTTATTGCCTACCAGTTCTTTTTGACTGTGCAGTTCTGCTTACATTCCAGATTTTGAATTAATGCAAATGCAAAAGAATGGCATTTTGCTCGGATGATGAGAACAAAGGTAAAAGGAAATGAGGCGGGATGGAAACAAATCTGTGATAAATTCTAGACGAACATGTGAGAAGGTTCAATGAGCCAAATGTAAATACAGTCAACTCTCCACAATTCAATGTCCACTAATATCGATATAGAGTTATATAACCATAGTAAACATTGATTTCATGGCTACTGTGATAGCGATTTTGTATGGAATTGTTATTCTATAACTCGATAATTCTATAAATCGATGGTCCCTGCAATATCGAGGTGTAGAGAGTTCGCTTTAATTACATTTGTCGTCGAACGCAGCAATCCATGACAAAATTCACTGCCTGATGTGGAGACGCAAGGTATGTCGTTAGACTATCCCAGCCAACCTAGAAACGGTCAGCTTTGATTTGCTTTCATATCAGGCATACGACCTACCATCGTTTGCCGTACGGCCTGCTTGGTCTTCTCTTCTCGCAGATATTACGACAGGACCTGCTGTATCTAAGTGCGCGCGTCGTTTGCTGCTTGCAAAATATCTTTACTTTTATTACTTTTAAAGTAAAGAGTGTGTAAGTAAATAAGAGATGGATGTCGCAATTGACTTGGCTCATATTAAACGCATAGTTAATGTGATAGCTCATTACCGCAGAACTGGTAGGGTGTCCCTTCCATCCAGCCATGCATCCATCGACAGACCGGTGAGGTAGGTTAGCTGCTAGTTTAAATTTTATTTTTATTTTCAGTATAAAACCACATTCAGTTGGTGACGGGGCGAAAATCTATTCAATCTTCACAAGAAGGCTCCTAAATGGCTCGCATTTGGTTATCACCTGTCGAGGCTTTCAGCCCAGTTCGTCCGCTTGTGAGAGCATGAAAAAGTGGCTTATCTCATAAAAATGGCAATTAAACTGAGAATAAGTGCCCCTCGTTTTCTGCTTGGAATTTGTTGGCCTGTTTGCAGACGTAAATGATACATCACTGTTTGTTTTGCATAAACAATTGCTTGAGGGCTAACCACAAGTACTTACTGATAAAAACATCACCGACTTCGAAAGCATTCATACAAATGCCTACTGCGATAAACTAAAATGAACCCATCGTGAAGCAAGTGTCGTATTTTGAAAGTGTTCTTTATTTCACAAAACACAAAACTTCTTGCATGTTTGTTGCTATTTCTTTTCCCTAAGCAGAAGTGAAATGTTTCTTCCTTTCACTAAAACATCATACTTCAGGAGTTTAAAAAAATGATTCGTTCTATCATTCAAAACATTTCCCCACTTTTCCATCGCTCTGCTGTCCAACATAAAACGCTTCGAAATTTGGTAGAATAAAAAATCTCTCAAGCTAAACGGAATGAAACGCGTGCCGTCGAAGAGTGGTTCATATTTCCAAACAATCAATTTTCACTTGCCATAAAATGTTCTTGTCGATATTAGAAAAACAACACCAACAACAACAACGTTATTAGCTCTAACACGCAGCGGGAAGTACTGAAATCGAACCACGTCGGGAGTGGAAAACGCAGCCCAATGTTTACGCAATGCCGAATCAAAGAAGGCCATGAGAGGGAGATGAAGAGGAAAACAGCGCTGTATAAAAATATGATGTAACAGGCAATTAAAAGTGGAAAATATTGTACTCCTCTTCTTGTCGATCCTCACCTTTCCCGAAGCCGTCATCTGTCTGTGATGTTGTTGTTGTTGTTGTTGTTGTTCTTGTTTCGTCGTTATTGTTGGGGAAAATCGGAGTGGAAATCTAAAATGTTTCCCGTCCGGAAAAGTGTGATTCCAGAGGAAACAACGGCGTCAATCCGAGGAGGAAAATGAGGCGGAAAAAAATCCGAAGCCACCGTCGTCGTCGTAAATTAAAACTCTTCGATCATATCGTCAGGCCCAGCGTAACATTTGAACGGGGGTTATCTGCGCTAACCAAAAACAATATCGGGAAGAGGAGAATTTCACCTATCCGGTGGTGTTGTTGGATTGATTCGCTTGAAAGGGGCCGAACAGATTTTGTTTACAAACGCTGATAGGCGCTTTTCAAATATTACACAAGAAGTTTTTTTTTCGGGGAGCATCTTCCTTTTTTTCTTGAAGGAAAACTGAAAAAGAAAGGAAGTGGAAAGGTGAGGGGCTTAACAACACCACTGACGGCGCACTGAGTAACTGTCTGATTGGAGTGATGTAAGCGATGGGTGAAACGAGCCGGGCGTAGAAAAGCATAAACAGTAATGGACCGTTCCGGGTTTCCTGTATTCCTGTGTGGTGGATTTGGGAAAGTGCTAGCAATGTGGTGGAAAAAGTTCGGCATCTGTGAACATCTCTCATTGTTAACTATGCGAAAGGAAAACTCGTTGTAAATGCAAGTATAACATGAATGTCACCATAATTTTGCAAAATTGGTTTAGCGCTGATGCAGATTGAAGAATATTTTTTTCTGTAATTACACTAAGTATTGTAATATGGGTCCATTGGGTCGTAAGAATAATAAGTATGTAGTTGAATAATTTATTTGCATCGCAAATTTTTCAACCGGTAACTATGTTAAAAAATGACTTTACCGTAGTAGTGATTTCAAAGATGCTACACACAGAGTGGCAACTACCTGTAATTATCAGGGAATTTAAAAATGCCTGGAAAAATCTGGAAGTATCAGGGAATTTGGCCATCAATCATGGAATCCTCAAACTATATTCGGAGATGAACTAGCCCGTGGCTAAAAATGCCCAAAATGAAAATTTAAAAAAATCACAAACTATTAGTTTTACTGAGTTGTTGAGTTCTATTTGCTGTTTATTAAATAATTATATTTTCATGTCCCTGAGTCTTACAAGACCATGATTGTGTATATTACTTTAATCTTCATAAGACTTTGGAGTCAAATTAACCCGAAGCGCAACTTCGAAGTACCATATCTATTTAATTTTTGAACGCTGAAATCTTCTGATTTTTAATATTTTATGGAATCCAGAATATATTTCCCATGTAAATAATATTTTAAATGTTTCAAATTTCTCAGGTAAATAATATTTTAACGTTGTGTTTAACGTAGTTGCAACCGACACACAATGTTTAAACCTCATTTGAAAGGTAAGACAATTAAAAATGCATTGGTGAGTGGAAAAACCGTTCCTGTTACACTGGCCACGGAGAATCTGCTACAAAGGAGGTTTTGGTATGGATGTGTGGGAATAAGTATATACAAAGGCATTATTTCACTCATAAAATCACACCAATTCAATGGTTTTCGATCATATATATACTCGAATATAAGTTGTTTTTACCAAGGCAGATACCGTGGACAGTACCTGATACGGAAATTCCGGAATCCGGTTCCATTTCAAATAACTGATTTTTACGCCAAGCAAAATCACATTTCAGCCTGGTTGTAGAGAGTTGCCATCTTCCTCAAAGTTGATCATTCATCTCTTACAAAGTTGATCAGTATATCAAAGTGCATCATCCAAGATCAGTTCAAGATCGTGCCGTAGAGATTGCACTGTAATCTATCTTTGCGGAATGAAGCTTCTGAGAGCTACGGTGTTCGAAGTTGTTCAGTATGTGAAATGCTGGTATTTGACATTATCAGATTAGATCAAGGTTAAGCCTCAGAGATGGGCTGTAGTCTATTTATGTGAAAGAGAGTTGTGGTCTTCGGCAAAGTTGTTCAGTATGTAAAATTCTATTATTTGGCAATATCAAATTTGTTTCAGGTCGTGCCGCAGAGATGGAGATGTAATCTATCGTTGCGAAAATAAGCTCTAAAGAGATGCGGTCAATTCTGTCATTTAACATTATCAAAACTATCAGTGTTCACTGAGAGGCCACTCTCAATGTATGCCACGCGATCGTTTGTTTTCTCGGCAGCAACCATTGTGTGGTCCTCCTCATTGTTCTTCATCAGCAGTTCTTTCGGTCGATGCGTCGTCGACTTTGGAAAGCAACCGTTTCGTGATGAGTGTGTGAGTGCTGACCACGTTTTGCGTGCATTGCTGCAATGGAAGCACTTTGCCCCACGATGGCGTAACTGCCATACAATGAAACCACTGGAAGCGGCTCCAGTTCTGATGGAGGAGGCTTTTTGGATAGCGGAAGATAAAGTGTTTATTGTGTTGTACCTCTTGACTATAGTTTGAAGATGTATTGTATAGTGACCAAGAATCCTCGGCTCTGTAAAGTTAATTGGGTTGAGCCTTATCAAATAAATTAATGAACAATAGACTGAGAATCTAACACTGTGTCATTGCTATATATGGTATCGGAGGCTCCATATGATCCACAGGTAGTTAATAATTCATTGAAAATCGCAAGATAGCGCAATTAACAATGCAAGTTTCATAGAGGTTTTGAAAAATTACATAAGTCCAGGGCTGGCAAATGTCATTTTCAATGAAAGATCTCGCGCGATATTTACAGAGATACTTCTGTCACTATCATTGAATGAGAAAACGATGACAGAGATTTTCTTCAAAATCTCATCGAATTTTTAGTCATGACAGAACGTGACAGTGATATGACCATCCTAATTACTAGCACATTTATTGCTATGAAAGCTACTTGTACAGAGAAAATCTTTAAACTATATTCACTCTACCGATTACATACGGTTGTTTGCTTAAATTCATTTAAATCAGTTAGAAATGTTGATGTCAAAACCATATAAGAATTATTCTCATGAGTGCTTGATCATTGAACAGTGACAAGAAAGCTAATGATAGGTGGTTTCGTCTCGTGATGGTGAGAGGACCTGTTTTCTCATCGTCACATGACGGCCGTGATATTTACCAGCTCTGCATAAGTCCATATCATGGTCTACAAAATTATGATAATATCCATATTGTTACTGGGAGGTTTATGTATTTGTATATTTTTCTATACGTGTCCACTTTTGCTGGAGCGCAGCACTACTTGGATTAGAGATCAGCATACGACATTTCAAATATGTTTCATGGAATTCATCAAATTTGTATTTAGGAAAAACTTAAATGATTCAAACGAAGAAATCAGCTTCAAAATTCTACTTTCAGAGATAATCATAAAAATTGCTGAACAAAATTGTTCATGAAATGATATTTACCACGAACGTGTCATAGAAAATCAAAAATATAGAATATGATTTTCATTGACACTTCATGACTATGGAAGCATAAACTCGTATTGAAGATAATACATACCATTTTGAGTAGGATAACATAACTCGCTTTATTGTCCTTATACAATGTCCTGATTTTTAAAATCGTATATTTTCATGCAACCTAATAACACATAATTCTGATAGCAATATCTTAGGTTGTAGAAAATTATCCTCCATTCGATATAAAAAATGAATTTCTGAATAATTAAATCATTAATATATAATCATTAATATAATCTAATATTGCCAAATAACAGAATTTTATACACTGAGCATCTTTGCCGAAGACCACAACTCTCGAGAGCTTAATTTCATAGAGTTAGACTACAGCGCCATCACTGCGCAATAAACTTGATCTAATCTGGTAATGTCAAATACCAGCATTTTACAAGCATAATAACTATGTTGTAAACCACAGCTCTCTAAAGCTTCATTTTGAAAGAAGCTTTCGCAAAGATAGACTACAGTGCAATCTCTGTGGCACGATCTGGAACTAATCTGATAATGTTAGATGACGGTCTTTGACATACTGAACAACTTTGCGCAAGGCGGAAACTCTCTACAACTAAGCTGAAATGGGATAATGCTTGGCGCAAAAATCAGCTATTTCCAAATGAAACCGGAATCCAGAATTTCTGTATCAGATACTGTCCAGGGTATCTGCCTTGGCCAAGGTCACTTATATTCGAGTATTTATGATCGAGAACCATTGAATTGGGGTGATTTTATGAGTGAAATTATACCTTTGTGTATACTTATTCCCACCATCCATACTTCCCTTTATAGCTGATTCTTTGTGGCCAATGTACCGATTTTTTCACTCCGCAATACATTTTTACACCACACAATTTTTTTATCTATCCACATATCTGCACTACGCGGTGAATGAGGGAGCACACTGCTGGAATTCATTGACTTTCTCGGAGAGCGTAAAAGCACACAAGTAAAAGCTAACTGCCCACAGCAAAACTTAAAAGCCTTCATTTTTCACTATGATTTTGTGGTTTTTCGCAAAAAGCTACTCTAAATTTGATCGAAAATTTTAAACTACATGATCAAAACAGAGTGTCAAGTAACCAATGATTAACAATCAACTAAAATGTCTGCAGGGTTGCTTCCACTCACTTGCTATAAAAACATATTTTTCGGAATTATGCAATAATTAGATTATATAATGATATGTTTTACTTGTAATTGTAAGTAACAAGAAAAGGGTTTAAAGTATGTGTTTGACTCATAAAACCTATCAATTTTGTTCTCAGAGCGTCACAATAAGCGATCTTATGATTCGTAAGCGTTCACTCAGAGTGAGGACTGACGAGTCGTAAAATCGCTGATTGTGACGCACTGAAAGCAATATTGACAGATTTTATGTATGAAACACATACTTCACGTCCTCATCTTGTAACTTACAAGTACTAATTATCACTTTACCATCTCATGATTTCATAATTCTGATAAACATTTTTTTATAGCAAGTGAGTTGAAGTAACCCTGAATGTCTGTATATAAACTTTTTTGGCATCAATCGTTAATCATAACTACTTAATTGTGAGACGGATAAAGATAAGTAATACCGTGAGACGGGGTGACATTGGGCCAAAATCGAAAACTAACCAGTCCGAGGCGGAAAATCTCTTCAATAAAGTAATATTCCTCTTTTAACTCATCACATCCAGCCAACCGCACCAACCGAACAATAGGTCATACGCAATCGAGGTCATAAAGGATAACAACAAAAATGTGAGAGCACACAAAGCATCATTGCAGCAGCAGGATGTAAGATTTGCTTACAATAATGAGGGATTCATCATCGCAGGATGTTAGTGGATACCGCATAAACGGAGGATGCGATATACCAAGCTGAATGAGGCTTCCAAAATAAATTTCTAAAGATCTTTTAAGCTTTATTAGCGAGATTTGTAGCTCACTCATCTCGAGTATCTAAACAAGATTCTTAAAGAATCTTATTAAAAAAGCATGCCGGCGCCGGTGGTGTAGTGGTAAGCGTGACTGCTTTCTAACACCCCAATGGATCTGGGTTCAATCCCAGTCGAGGTCGGTGGGATTTTTCTGAGGCATAAAAATCTCTGGTCACGTCTTCCTTCGGAAGGGAAGTAAAACCATTGGTCCCGGCCCATGTGTGTGAATGGGTGCGATATCCTACGCAGGTGTGGAAACTGCCTTCCTGCACATTCGATTGCCGTCAATGGATGGCAATCGATGTTCGTCGGTGATTGGCACTAGATTGCGGAACAGAGACCGACGTTAAATAAAAGAAGAAGAAGATATTAAAAAAGCTCATTCTAGATGCTTGCCCGTCACTCCGCTCCTCAGACTAAAAAACACGCGCAGGACAGTAAATCTGAGTAGCTACGCAGTAAAAGAGCAATTTCCAAGGTTTAAGGTTTCATTTAATCGTTTCAATATTTCGTTTTCACAGGCTTTAACGATGACTCCTAAATTTGTATGATGTTCTTTGAACTTATTAGAAGATCATTCTCGGGTCTTCGAAGCTGTTCTGAGTTTACATTATTTTGCTCTATTCATGGTGTGTATAATATTCCAGAAATCCACTAAAATTCTTCTGGAATGCACTGATATTCCGATGGAATTTCACAGGAATCTTCTTAAAATCTGCTAAATGCCTCTGAAATACCTTGAATCTGGCTAAGGTTTCCTAGACTTCATCGAAGTTCAGGGAAGTTCTTTAAAGTTCGATAAATTTCTCTGAAATTTTTGCTCGTTTAAAATTTACTGAGCATTGCCAGTACATAAACCTGAATAGCTTTAAATGTTTCATGAATCTAAATCTGGCAGGACATCGCAGCAGAGGCAGACCTTGGAGCTCATGTTGGAGGATCATCAACAAGCAAATAAAGCAAGTCCAAAAAAGACTACCCCGAGTAGCAAACTTCCGTCACGTAAAGTGAAACAAGTTTGTGACTGAAATAAGTCAAGGGATTAGTTGTAGAGTACAATTCAGCCAATCATCGATAAAATGGAGAGAATTCTACAAAGAAAATCCCATACAACTCTCCCAAGCAACATTAAACATTTTATAGAGGTTTTAAAGTATTCTTCACGTCTAAATCGTAGTCCATCAAGTTAATCCTTTACTAGGGCTCACTGCGGTTAAACAAATTCGGCTTCGATTCAGTTTTCACTAGTAGACAAAACCAGCTGATCAGTTGAAATAGATGCTTTAAGCAGAGCAGATGTTTATACAATAAGTTCTAAACATTGTAACCAACTAGGAGAACTTTAAAAACTAGATTTCAGGAATAGAGGTAAACAAGGCAACAAGAGAAGGGCCTGTCACATAATTTCAAATCAATGGTTGCAGAACACATCTTCACCGAAGGCCACCAAACGACGACGGAGGGCATCAAACTCTTACGAACATGTATCTATTTTTATCTCGTGTCCTTAGTTTAGTGCATGTCACGATTCCGATGAGATATTGGCATTTCAAATTGAGATAATTGTTTTCGAACACAGCTTTATCATAAATTGAAAAGCAAATATCTAAATAACACGAACTTGAATCGAGATACAGCCTTGAGCAAAATTGTTTCTTATTGTTTAAGCTACAAGCTTGAGTAATTATAATGAACCAATTCTAAGATAGAAACAGTGAAAGGGTGTCATTTTATAATTAATACCTCTGTAAACTTTGAATCACAAATGACCGTGTTACAACCCAATGTGCTGAAATTTTCAGCAAGATGTTTTCTCAACTAAAGTCAAATTGTGGAGGCTGCCAAGATGAAAAAGTTGAAACATAATCCTCCCATATACATTCAGGCCAGTCTACTCTTTACAGAAATTACCCGATTCTGTTAGCCGCTCCCCACATCAGACTTTTATACTTCAATAATTTCACATTAGTAACCGGTATTCCACATCTTTCTCATTCATCTTAAAGATGGATGCTAAGGACCACTGAATAATCGCATGGGTTTCGTAGAACACAAATTTTTTTTTTGTATTACTGCCATTTTACCAAGATATTAATAATGATTTGATACTACCGTGGACTCTGGGTAATCTGGCCGTTTTTAATCTGAAAATTATTTAGTTTGAACCCCGAACGCAGAATCAAAACAAAACAGCACATAAGGTTACCAGAAACTCGCCTTTCTGATGCTCTTAGCGTTACTAGAAGTTTAAATTAAAAATGAATCCCGTTAATATGCACGACATGTCGTACATATTAACGGAGGTCCACGGTAGTACCAAAACGTGCAGAACCAACCTACGGCTAAAAGTCACGATAATAAAGACAAAAAAAAAAACAGCCACGTGGAGGATTTGCACCCCTCGTTAATCCGACACAATCGTGAAGGGACAATCGGGCGAACTGTTTTAATCCGACGCTGTCAAACTGTACGGAATAAATTAATAAACAGCCAAATTCCTAAGAAGAAAAAACACTCCAACATGTTGATATACAGAGATTTTCGTCGTTTAAGCGGAGCACATTACTGCATCGTCCAAACCGATGAAGTGCAAGCAAGAGGGAAAAAGATTAGTAGGAAAACAATTAATCCATTTATCCTCGTGTGCTAGATAGAGAAGAACTATTAACCGTCAAAAAGCTCTATGGCCTGCTAGGAATCAGTTTTTGTACTGGATCAATGTATGTCTTGTGGGTGCATTTTAGCCCAGCACTGTCGGATTTCAGCAGGGTTACATTCACTCACTTTCTATAAAAAATGTTTTTGGGACATCTCGTGCAACACGAGAAAAGGGCCTATCATTGCTGATCGATTCTCTTAATCGATTTTCTCTTTAGCGAATAACCCAACTGCAAATTAATTTTCCATTGAGTGTGTTGTTTCAGGCGCAATCTAACATCATCTTCTGTCGAACTGTGCTGCGAACTTAGCGAGAAATTCGTTTATGTAGCCGTGGTAAAGCAACTAGAAGCTCGATGAAGAGAATCGATCAACGAGGATAGGCCCTTTTAAAATGTTACGCGAGAAATATGAAATCATTAGATGTTAAAATAAAAATTAGTACTTATAAGTTACAAGAAGAGGTTGTAAAGTATGTGCTTGGCACAAAAAAGATGCCAAAATTGCTTTGCAACTATTTGTTTTAACTTACAAACAGGGATGGATCGCTCTTTCGGGACTTTTTCATTATTTTTTAAATATAGAATGCGTGTGTTAAATCCAACTGAATTTCCAATCAACCCATCTTAAAATAGATAGTTTAGTGCTATTAGTTTACCTAACGAAATGCTAAATTTCCGCACCGTAGAGCCCCACTCTGTTTTCACTGAAGGTACACTCGAGAGCGCTCTCAAGTGTACCTTCAGTAAAACACAGAGTGTAGGTCTACGGAGCGGAAATGTAGGGAGACTAATAGCACTAAACTATCGTTCTTAAGATGGGTTAAGTGAATATTCAATTGGATGTAACGGAAGTATTATATATTAAAAAATAATGAAAAAGTCCCAAAAGATCCATCACTGCAGTTACAAGTACTAAATATCATTATAAATTATTAAAAGCAAATTAGCGCTGGAATAAATTTTCAAAAATGTCGTTGAAGAAATGTTACATAATTCTTTGATTTAAGTTAGTTTCTATAAAAGTGATAACTTGGTCAATTCCAATGTATAAAGAAAAATATGCTCTGTTTTTATAAATTCCAGCTCCAATGCTGTGTCCACAACTGAATGAAATTAATTCAACCACACATAATCATTTTTCTAAAACAATAACTGCTGCAAAATACCAGCACTCAAATCACATCCGCCCGTTATCAATATCTGGAACAATACATCGTTGCATACAAAAGTTCTAGCTAAATCGAGTTCGACTGACCTTCCGAGGTCATTCTTAATCATTGTTCGAAACTCAATCATCCCCGTACAATTGCCCGCTTTGTTGTGATTAGTCCATTTGCGTCGCTGCACTCTTCGCTCGTACACACTGATAACCAAAATTACGAAGTTGCAGCCGTCTATTCCATGGGACATTTCCTTAATTTATTCGTCAAGCAAGCGAACCGATCCAGTTGTAAAACAAAAATCCCACTTAAATCACCGCCCCAACAAGAAAAACCACATAAACAACACCAAGACAATAAAAATAATTCTAAATAAAAGAAAACCGCACCCACCACTTGTTACTGCTGGCCTACTGAGATGTGCCGAAGCAGGAAGCCGCTTTCCTTCTGTTTTTCGTCGTTTTTCACGTGCCGCCGTCGCCTACTGCCACTTCTACCTCGGCCGTTTTTTTTTTCTCTCTTCTGTTGTTGATGAATCCGCTTTCTGCTACTGTGTGCCGCCCGCCACTGTGTTTCAGAACCAATTATCATAACAATTCATTTTCTCTCCCCTCAAATCGGAATGGACCACAGCATAACCAAACAACACACCACACCAGAACAACAACAAAAAACTCCCACACCGCACTACTGGGCCCAGCACACGGCAGACACCTTTTGATCTCTTAATCTGAAACGCTACTTCGGCTCGTTTGTGTCTTCCTCAATCACCAGAATAGCGCTCCGTTTCACTTTGATGAAAATTTATTTATACACTGAATGGCTTTTGTTTTTCCACTTGTATCGGTCACTTTCGATTTAAGGAATATTGTTTGTTGCCTTCACTTTTCTAAGCTCCTCGGGAGTATAATTAGTTTTCCTCTAGAAATCAATTTTCCATCCCATTATTGGATCGATCAAGTGTGCCAGAAAATGAGCGCACTCACAAAAAAAAGAACGATCCGTTTGTTGCACTCGATGAGTTCTCCGAAACGACAACCGAACAGCAACTACACAGAATACCGTCTATCTCGTCGGATCGTAGCCAGCATCCTCCTCAAAGAAGCGTCAGCGTCGAGTAACACAAAACGACTACGAAAGAATGAAAAACCATCCGTCCGTCCGGGAGTAGTAGCATCACGAAAATGCTCCTCCATCCATCGACTGCACTCGCTCACTGCCTGCGTCTCACCTTGCTCTCACTCACTCTCTCACTCGATGCAAGGCACGCCAACACACACAATGGGGCATTGATAATACAAACAATGACATCGTGTGTAGCGAAAACTTCACCGATCCGCGAGCCGTAGCGTGTTTTCTCTCTCTCGGGTGGTGCGGGTGAGGAAAACCCCACAATACATTCAAGCTCGTGAGCACGAGAAATCGATCCAGGAGGAGAGCGAGAGACAATTTTCCCACAATGCAACGCAGAGAGCCAAGAGAAGAACGAGAAGGAAAATCTCTTCCCCGCGGAAGCGACAAGTGAGCTCGAGCGTGACAACCATAGCGAACTGCATTTGCCTCGCCGCACCATGCCGCGATCACTCGCAGCATTTAGAAAACGGCAACGCATACTATGATGAAGCTTATCTTCTTCATAGGATGATTTCCGTGTGGAAGAACTTCATCATCATCATCGTCATCATCATTATCGTCATCGACGTTGTCGTCAAGCAGTGGTCGGTGCATTACGATCAGGAAGACACGGAAACGCTTAGGACTCTTAGGAGTAAGATGATTAGGCATGCGATAAAAGGACAGTAAAGGTAATATGCACCTGAGGGGCAAGATGCACTTCCTTCGTTTTAAGCTGAAAATACATTTTATCAACATAAATTTGCTTTAAACACCGTATCAATTTGGCAGCCCTACGCACTTAGAGCACCCGCACCAATGCGTTGCTATTCGGCCTGCTAGTTTGACAACTTTAGCCATTGCTATTTTAGTTAGCAACTTGTTTACCCACCGGTCGTTACTATCACGATTGTGAATTTACGTTTTCGGCTTCGCACCGATAGTTGCTATACTTATCGTCGATTTTTGAACTGAAATTCATCACAGAGTTCCTAGTTTTTCTTTTACAATATTGATATAACTAACCATGAACACTGAATATTGAGGTTAAGATCCAACTACAGACCCAGGTACTCAAGAAACGGTCTTCCGGAAGATCCAAAACACCCGTGAAGTTTATCAATTTGCAATTTGCAACATAGCCCAGCGATTTTTTGTTAAATCGCTTGTTGTGATGCACATTAATGAATTTGAATCTGGGAACAGTTCCGGGACTGGTGGTCACGGAACTGTTCTCTGGGAGATCCGGAACATCCATAACAGTGGTCAATTCGTAAAAATGATCGAAATATTGATCTTCGTATGCTCCTCTTATAAAAGTTGCGCACCAAAATGCATAAAGGCATTTTCGGATGCCCATCTGGGTTACTTCTTCTTCTTCTTCTTCTTCTTCTTCTTCTTCTTCTTCTTCTTCTTCTTCTTCTTCTTTGTCTTCTTCTTCTTCTTCTTCTTCGCATTTCAAGCTTATTGCATATCGCATATTAGCTTATTGCGTGCTCTCAACTTAGTGTTCTAGATGCACTTCCACAGTTATTAATTGAGAGCTTTCGATGCCTGTACCATTTTTGCATTGGTATAATTGTGTGGCAAGTCCAATCATACTTCTATGCCCAGGGAAGTCGAGAAATTTTCCAACCCGAAAAATTCCTAGACCGGACCGGGAATCGAACCCAGCCACCTCCAGCATGGTCTTGCTTGGTAGCTGCGCCTTTACCGGCTGAACCTAAGGGAGGCCCCGGGTTACTAGATTACATATTTTAGCTTGTGAATGTATAAAGCTCGGTTGGTCGAATTTAATACGGTAGATTAATTAACACCAGAAAAAAAAATTTAACCTTTAAGAAGTTCTGATCGATTGAAATTTGGGAAAGACCTTTAAGGGTAAGTTTCGACAACACCAAGGCAATCTAACAGATTTCAGGAAAATTTACTTCAGTGAAGATCAAGCGCTTCAGGGCAGTTCCACTAAATTCAGGAAAATTTAATGAGTAAGTTTCGTGAACTTCGGGTAAGTTCTGAATATGTTAGGGCAGTTCCATGAATATCAGAAAAACTGTGAGAACTTTGTGGACGTTCCTAAAACTTTAGGTTAGTTTCGACAACTTTATGGAAGTTCCATTTATTTCAGCAAAATAAAGGGAACCATCAGAAGTTCCATGTTTAAAGGGAAGTTTAAAGATATTCTGGACAGTTCCATTAAAATTCCAAAAAAGGCAGGAACTTCGGAAGCTGATCATTTTCGTAGAATATCTCTTTGCAATGTGGCTTATAAAGTGTATGCTAAATGGATAGGCAACCAGCTTCGAAAATTCACAGGAGATCCAGGGTTCCATCAAGCAGCATTTACAAGAAGTACATCAACAGATGATCATATATTCATTGCTAGGCGAGTCATGGAAGAATATTGGAATGCAGGAAAAGAGCTAATTGTTTTAGCGTTGAATATCAGTAAGGCATTTGATAAAGTAAATGTGAAGGGTTTAAGAGAAGTTTAACTTAATTTAAATGTTCCATCTAGATTAGTTTACAGGGTATTATTATGTGTTAAGGATGAACTCACTAGAGTTTTATGACAAAACCAATTTTCTAAAGAATTCAAAAGAGGTAAGGGAATTAAACAAGGATGTCCCCTATCACCTCAACTTTTCAATTATTTAATACAAGATGTTCTTAAAAACGTGGTAAGAGATATTCCTCAATTCCTGACAAAGAAAAATTAAAAAATAAAGTGGAAGAAATTTATAAGAATGAGGATAGCGAAATTTCAGATAGTGTATCTGGAAGAAAAAAGGATAAGACAGAGAATGTGTACCAAAATAAAAAAAAATAAAAACAAAACAAATAAAAACAAACTAATCTAGGTTGTATCTCTTTTTCGTTTGCATGCATTCCGGGTGGTGAGCGAACATGATGAAGAAGATTATCACACAGCCCCGTCTCAGAACGAGTGTATTGTTGAACGACATGGTCTACGATTCAAGATTGGTTTCTGTAATGATAAGTATCACGTTCTTCATCGAAATGTAAGTATTATTGACACTAATCATAACAATCAACTCGTATATACATTGAAATACATAAATAAAAAGGAAGGGATGGTCCAACAGGGCACCCGATTGAAGTGATTTAGACGGGAGAGTGGGAATGCCAACTCCCTGTTGATAACATTTCGTGGATCTTCTCCCCACTCATTGGAGTATCTTCCTGTTTGAGGGCTTGTCTTTTTGACCAATTGGCTGATAAAGTTGCTGGAAGGAGATGCGTATAGGTGACTTTGCCTATCGATCTACCCAATCCGTTTTTGACCCTTCATACAGCGACATGTTGAGGGCAATCAGAGGTTATTAAGCTTGATCAAGACAAATAGAGAAGAGAGCCCACTGCTGTCGGACTTAGTTTCCGTGCTACAATGGGTGGTAAACCACTATCATGCATCATATCATTCTGGGCAGTTCCATTAATTTCTGAATAATTCCAGGAACATCATCAGAAGCACATGAGGGAAGTTCCGTAAACTTCAGGAAGCATTAGAGATCTTCAGGAGAGTCTGAGGAATGAAAAGAAGTACTGAGAATTTCAGGGAAGTTTCATAGGCAAACTGCGGGAACAAAAGGGAAGTTCAGAAAACCTCTGGAAATGTTTGTGAAGCTCAGGCAAACTTCAGGAATTTCACGAACAGCATGAACTTTTAAGAAAATTTGAGAAATTCAGGGATATCTAGAGAACTCCAGGGAAGTCCAAATAATATCAGATATGTGGAGATGTGGAGATAACTTGAGAAAATTGAAATTTCAAAGAATTTCCAAGTACTTAAAATAAGTTAGACTAGAAAGCTTTAGGGAATTTACGAGAAATTACTGGCACTTTCAATAAGTTCATAACTTCAAGAAATTCCCGATCTTTTAAAATGTTCAGAAATCTTCAAGAAAGTCTAGAGACCTTCAGAGAAGTATATCGATTTTTTGGTTGTTTAATTATATTTTGGGAATTGATTAGAGATCTTCATAGAAGTTTCCTTTATTTAAGGGAAATTGCAGAATATTTCAAGGAATTCAAAGGAATTATGAGATTTAGGAATTTCATGAATTTTGCGATGCTTCAGAACGTGGAGCTCTGGAATATTTTTTTACGTATTGATCGCTTTTAATCATGATCCAGACCTCCCGAAAGACCGATTCGTGGCCAGCAGAGTGCATATACTGGTTTCAAATTCAAATTCATCCATGCAGCATAACAACAAGTTGATTTAAAAATTTAGATCCTTTTTTACTAATTTTCCACATTTACGGATGTTCCGGGTCTTCCAGAGGAATGCTTTGCTGTCCCTTGGGTCCACATTTTTGTCCCAGATCCAAATTCATTCATATATGGTCCGCCATCTTGGATTTGTGGAAGGACATCGTCGTGATTGTGCGCTGCTAAATTTGTCGATTTTTTATCATACGGACTATCGTTATTCGTTTTTTTCCGTTCGGTATACCTGTAATATTGTACTGGTTGTTAGTGGAAAGTGCAGTTCGTTGCGATAATAGTCTAATTAGAGCATATTTTGTGTTGTGAAAACAGTGAAAAAGTTATCCAATCAGACATATTGTAGTGTATACTGTTTAGCATTGGGCGATCTTCAGAATCCAATTCCTCTTTGCGTATTAGAGCATCTCCACCGCTGTTTCTAAAACTCTTTTGGAAACTGAGTCAGCATGACTTCCGCCTGTGACCAATGCGCTAAACCAGTTAAAGGCGATGAAGAATCCATCTCCTGCATGGCTTTTTTGCGACAGGATGATTCACCTAAAGTGCGGGTGCAGTTTCGAACGCCTTTGGATACGGTTGTGTTTTAAGTATGTTCTCTGTTTTGTGCGTGCGTTCGCGTTCATAGTTTTCGGCTGTATTTGCCGGATTATCGCTGGCGCTCTGCCTCCCGGACGTTTATACGTGTGTGATTGGCGGTTTTCTCGCTTTCCGGGAAGTTTTGGAATAGAGAAAGAAAACGTGATTCAACATGTTTGCAAGCATCAGAAGAGATGTCGCGATCTGCGTGGTCTGATTTTCTTCCGGACCAGAAATTAGTGGCATCGCGAGTGATAATTTTTAATTTCAGTATATTTACGCGCTGCAAGGTACGTGAAAGAGCTCGGCATAATCAGTGTTGATGTTGGCTCGCTTGCAACTTTTTTTGTGTTTTCGAAAGAAATTGATTGAAATTGTACCAAAAGTGCTTCTGAACGTGTTTCGCAGTTGGGTGTGGAGAAGTTCGTGAATTCGCGGTTTATGTTCAGTGAAAATTCCGTGTCACAAAATTGCTCATCGAGTTTCCTTTTTTTGCCGTTCGACGACGACGGGTTTGCGAGAGAAAAATAAGCATGGGGAATTTGCTCCCGGATGTATTGATTTGGTGAGTACGTTCCAGTTGAAGATTGTTCTTATACATATCTCGATTGCATTTTCGAGGGGACGTTCGGAGAGCTTTGAGATTTAGGCGTTGTTGTTTTTGCGGGCAGATGAGTTGGTCGCCGGTAAAGGCCAATAAGTGCTGATAGCAGATGAATCAAGAGGTATTCGAAACAAAATTGATAAGAAATGTTCATTCAAATCGATTTAATACAGTTGAACAAATTTCAAAACTATATACGTGCCAGATTTGGAAATAATATTTTTTTGAATCTGGAAGTGTGTTTATGATACCATTATCCATTTGATAAAGGTGAACATGCGGGGCTTATTGTAAGTAAAAGTGACCTCGGAGTGGTCGTGAATTACCAGGCATTCTGAAATGGGTCACTGGAGCTGCAATAGAGCTAACACCTTCTAACTCCCGGACTAAACCTGCTTTAATTTAAGGGTAATAAAAAGCAGTTTTCTTCCATAATAACACTGCCGGACAGTGGAGGTTAGATTGTACACACACACACACACACAGATCCAAATTCATTCATATGTCACAATGTTCAAATGAAAAACAAAACAAACATTTCATAGACAGCAACGCTTGGGTCGGTTGCTATCGCGCTGCTATATTTGTCAACCGGCTATTCACCGAGAGGCAGATTGTTATTTCCCGCACTTGAATAGCAACCCTCAGTGCGGTTACTGCGTTATGGTGGAGGTTACTAAAATAGCTTTTGCAACGCATTGGTGCGGGTGCTCTTAGAAATACCTAATCTTACACGTGATGGGATCCACCTTTGACATAAAGAATGAGACGTAAACAAACATGTCATGTAAAATTAAGTGGTTGAGTTGGTTGTCTTTATTAAGAAGATTTTCAGCCAGACGCTGGTTCATCCCCGAGAACCCCTGATGGTTTCCCCAAAGCAAGAATTAAAAAATTGAAAAAAGTGTCCGGAGGGGGCACTTCTGAAAGATGGGAGAGGCTCCAGAAGGGAGTCCCTTTAATATGGAATACTTATGTGTAAAATTGAGTGCTCCGAGACTGAAAAGTTAGAAAGTATGTTTGATTGAACTGAATTTCGCGTCAAAATTGACGCTCGGATATGTCAGTCTCAGAGTACCTAAATGTACATCATTTTTTTCTGAGTGTATATGTTATCAGTTAATGTGCATAACACATAAACCAGTTTGAATTGAATATAGTGTAATTTCGTCCTCCGCTAAGATTTTATTAGCTAAAATAGGTTGTGAATATTATACAAAACAACTTTGTCCAAGAATGCAAATCGATTTGATCTTTGTACAAAACATACTAATCTTTCACTTTCGACAAAGTGTTCAACACGTACCTACAAGCCATATATAAGGCTGGGCGGAGCAATAGGTCTAAATTAATAAAATAATAACTTTTTTTTCCAGAAGTCTAATCGATTTGCAGTCTTCGACAAAGTTGTATCGTTGTCCTGCATAGCATTCCCAATCTATTTTCGAGGTTTGGTGGAATTTGAGAAATATTGAATTTTCGGTACATAAACAGGATACATAAATAGTATACACAGCAAACAAATAATTTTGATATCACATCAAAGTGGATGCACTACAATCATGTCGAAAATTTCATGTAATTTTTATGACCACATGAATAAACAAATGCAGTAAAAGCAGCGTAATGTCAGTTCATGCATTGTATTAATGATAATTTTGTCCTTTTTAGCAAGTAATATTACACCATATTTTCGACATGATTGTAGTGCATCCACTTTGACGTGATATCAAAAATTTTTTTTGCTGTGTATGAATAGGTTCGTTTCGCTCAGCATAAATATTTTAAAATTCTCCCACAGATCCAGATCATAACCAAATTCGTTCAAATTTGTCACCGTTGTTGGGGACCTCCATACACATCGAAAGAACATTGGGGAACTGGGGTTCCACCATACAAACTTGATCCACACAGCTAAAAAAAAGTAGTGTAAATTTCCGTTACTATGATGCACATAAATGGAGCGTCATATATCATACAAGTTTAGATTATAGATCGTGTAAATTTATGAGACATGTCATGCAATATTCCATATATTGTATGCAACTGTCCACTTTTGTTTGCAACATTTCTTGCAAGCTGCTAGTTTACGTGTAAAGGAAGTATGTATCAATGTTTGCATGCATGGATGTATACTAGAGTGATGCAAAATTTGAAATTTTTGCTCCTCAATACTTAAACGATTCCAAATCGGATCCTGACTGACCTCTCAAAATTTGAACCCATTTGGTGAGAAACTGAGATCGCACAAACCATTTGAAGTTTGTATGGGAATTACTATGGTAAAACCAAGAGTTTTGTTCATGTCTATCTAATAATTCACCATATCGGTCTGCTTCAAAAGCTTTCAACTGTACTTGTAGGAAACTTTCCCAGCTACAACTTTGCTGAAAATCACTTTTTGATTAAATGCAAGGATCGAAAGTTATCAATGGTTCAATGCGCTGATGTCTTATGATCATGCTCAGTCAACTGCTCAGCATGCAACATTGGTGTTTCTGGGGCGTTGAATAGGACACAAAAATCATGGCTACTATGTCACACTGCAAAATACAGTGTTGCCTACAGAGCAGCTGCTTGATCATGTCATAAGTTTACCAATCTCTTAAATAATTAATAACTTTTTCCTGTCTCGTTTTACATAGAAACAATTTTCAGCAAAGTTGTAGCTGAGAAAATTTTCTATAAGAATGGCTATCAAACTGTTTTTCAGCTCAATATGGAAAAAAGACTAGAAGGCAATGAACAAAAAGTTGAGATTTCCCATAGTAATTTTCATGCAAACTTCAAATGGCTTGTGCGAAGTCTGTTCCTAACCAAATGAGTTGTAACTTTGGGAGGCTAATCAGGACCCAATTTGAAACCATTTAAGCACTGTGGAGCGAAAAAGTCAAATTTTGCATCAGTCTAATGTATACATCGCCACTAAAATTCAGAATTTTTTGGTGTGCACCCCAATGTATTTGGTATGTAGTAAAAAACGAAGAGATGTCATGACCGGTCAAACCTGTTTTTTAAGCATTGCGAAAATTTATTTTGTACCCAAAATACGTTACCCTGAACACAAATTTACATTTATTTGTACAACATCACATTTAAGATAAGACATAATCAACAATAGTACGCCACAATACTCGGTTTGCGGCTGCCGCTCTCCATCCTCGGTCATGCCCAATGCTCGCTAGATCTTGCTCTACCTGGTCCGCCCATCGTGCTCTCTGCGCTCCACGCCTTCTTGTGCCAACCGGGGGTTGTTGCAGGGTTGTTGTCCGGCATTATTGCAACATGCCCTGCCCACCGCATCCTTCCGACTTTGGCCACCTTCTGGATGCTGGGTTCGCCGTAGCAGCGAGCTCGTGGTTCATTCTTCGCCGCCACTCACCGTTCTCCTGCACACCGCCGAAGATCGTCCTTAGCACACGTCGCTCGAAAACTCCGAGTGCTTGCAGGTCCTCCTCGAGCATAGTCCATGTCTCGTGTCCATAGAGGACCACCGGTCTTATTAGCGTTCTGTACATGGTACATTTGGTGCGGGGGTTAATCTTTTTTGACCGTAGTTTCTTCTGGAGCGCGTAGTAGGTACGATTTCCACTGATGATGCGCCTTCGTATTTCACGACTCACATTGTTGTCAGGCGTCATTAAGGATCCAAGGTAAACGAATTCCTCCACTACCTTGAAAGTATCCCCGTCTATCGGGACATTACTTCCTAGACGAATCCTGTCATGTTCGGTTCCGCCTACTAGCATGTACTTTGTTTTTGACGCACTCACCACCAGTCCGACTGCTGCTTCGTGTTTCAGGCGGCTGTATAGTTCTGCCACCGTTCCAAATGTTCTTGCGATAATGTCCATGTCGTCCGCAAAACACACAAATTGACCGGATTTCGTGAAAATCGTACCCCGGCTGTTGAGCCCGGCTCGTCGCATTACACCTTCTAGAGCAATGTTGAAGAGTAGGCATGAGAGTCCGTCACCTTGGCGCAGTCCCCGGCGAGATTCGAATGAACTGGATAGTTCACCCGAAACCCTTACGCAGTTTTGCACACCATCCATCGTTGCTTTGATCAGTCTGAACAGCTTCCCAGGAAAGCCATTCTCGTCCATGATTTTCCATAGCTCTGTGCGGTCGATACTGTCGTATGCCGCCTTAAAGTCGATGAACAAATGATGCGTTGGGACCTGGTATTCACGGCAATTCTGGAGGATTTGCCGTACGGTGAAGATCTGGTCCGTTGTCGATCGGCCGTCAATGAAGCCGGCTTGATAACTTCCCACGAACTCGGTCATTTTAGGTGATAGACGACGGAAGATGATCTGGGAAAGCACTTTGTAGGCGGCATTAAAAATGGTGATCGCTCTGAAGTTCTCACATTCCAAATAGTCGCCTTTCTTGTGAATGGGGCAGATTACCCCCTCCTTCCACTCCTCCGGTAGCTGTTCTGTTTCCCAGATCCTGACTATCATCCGGTGCAGGCAGGTGGCCAACTTTTCTGGGCCCATCTTGATGAGCTCGGCTGCAATACCATCCTTACCAGCTGCTTTGTTGTTTTTGAGCTGCTGAATGGAGTCCTTAACTTCCCTCAGCGTGGGAGTTGGGTCAGTTCTGTCCTCTGCTGCACTGACGTAGTCGTTTCCTCCATTGCGCTGGTCTCCCGTGCCTACGTTCTCCTCACCATTCAGGTGCACATCGAAGTGCTGCTTCCACCTTTCAATCACCTCACGTCCGTCTGTCAAGAGGCTCCCGTCCTTATCCTTGCACATTTTGGCTCGCGGCACGAAGCCGTTGCGGGATGCGTTGAGCTTCTGGTAGAACTTACGTGTTTCTTGAGAACGGCACAGCAGTTCCATTTCCTCGCACTCCGCTTCTTCCAGGCGGCGGTTGTTTTCCCGAAAGATGCGTGTCTGCTGTTTCTGCTTCTGTTTATACCGTTCCACGTACTGTCGGGTTCCATGCTGCAGCATTACCGCCCGCGCTGCGTTCTTCTCCTCCAAAATCGCTCTGCACTCCTCGTCGAACCATTCATTCCGTCGACTTCTTTCCACGTACCCGATGGTGCTCTCGGCTGCGTCGGTGATGGCTGCTTTTACTGTACTCCAGCAGTCCTCTAGAGGGGGCACATCAAGCTCGCCCTCCTCTGGCAACGCTGCCTCGAGATTCTGCGCGTATGCTAAGGCGACATCCGGTTGCTTCAGTCGCTCTAGGTTGTACCGTGGCGGGCGTCGGTACCGTACATTGTTGATGACGGAAAGTTTTGGGCGCAGTTTGACCATCACCAGGTAGTGGTCAGAGTCGATGTTAGCGCCACTATAGGTCCTGACGTCGATAATGTCGGAGAAGTGCCGTCCATCAATCAGAACGTGGTCGATTTGCGATTTCGTCTGCTGTGGTGATCTCCAGGTGTAACGATAGGGGAGGTGGTGTTGGAAGAAGTTCCCGTTCGTCAGCTGGTGGGCGCTGAACTTTCCAATCGTCGGTCTGAATTCCTCCTCCTGGCCTACCTGATCGTTTAGGTCTCCTATGATGATCTTGACGTCGTGGCTTGGGCAGCGATCGTACTCGCGGTCGAGCTGCGCGTAAAATGCGTCCTTGTCATCATCAGTGCTTCCGGAGTGAGGGTTGTGCACGTTGATTATGCTAAAGTTGAAGAATCGGCCCTTGATCCTCAACCTGCACATTTTTTCGTCGATCGGCCACCAACCGATCACGATTTCGCCCATCACGATGAAAGCTGTGCCCAGCTCGCGTGTGTTGCCGCAACTCTGGTAGATGGTATGATTACCTCTGAACATTCGCACCATGGATCCTGTCCAACACACCTCCTGCAGCGCTACGGTGCCGAATCTGCGGTCCTTCAGTAGATTGGCGAGTATTCGGGTGCTCCCGATGAAATTGAGAGATCGATAGTTCCACGTGCCGAGTTTCCAATCGCAAGTCCTATTTCGTCGCTGGGGTCGTTGCCGTTGGTCTCGGTTCGTATTCCTCTGTTGCTGATTTTCCGTTGGAATGCTTAGTTGAAGATGCTAATTTCAAATAACAGACTAAAGTGGTAATTTTTATACGATAGATGAGGAGATGCAAGCATAGAGTTGATAGTTTCGTTAGAATACGGCAGTGTGAAAATTGTATTTAAAGAGTAGAAAGCGAGCAAGGACAACTTTTATGAATGTACAAATCGGTTTGATCATCTCTCTGTACCAAACTCCCCCGTTGGAGAGGGATGGTGATCCCCCTTCCTGTGTGAACTTTTCATGCCCAACTTGGAGACAATTCTGAAAAGGACTATTACCAAACCGTCAGCGTAGTTAAACGGGAAGCCCTTCCACAAATTTTAGATGAGATCAACCGAATTCACAAGGATATCAAATTCACTCACGAGGTAGAAAAAGCCGGGAAACTCGCATTACTCGATCTTCTAGCCTTCAGGGAATCCTCATCATCTTCTTCGCTAAAGCGAAATTCAAATACGAAATTTACAGGAAACCAACAAGCACCAAAAGAGTTATCCCCTATACTGGAACCAGGCATGGAAAATCATTTGCATTCATTTCATACATTCATTTACATTCATTTGCCTCTAACTTTTGTCATCAACAGCATTCCACAAAATGATGTGTATAGCTTTTATAGGTACTGTTATTAGCTACAACTTTTGTTAACAAGTCAAATCCATATCTCTGATGCATGACGAACAAGAACGAACAGAAGCCACTACTGTTTTTCAGTGAATGTATTTTACATTCACTGAAAAACAGTAACAAGTTCTGCCCGCTCTAGTTCGTGATGCATAAGAGATACAGATTTGAGTTATGAGCAAAAGTTGTAGCTAATAAGAAAACCTACAAAAACGCTATACATCATTTTGCAAAATGCGGTTGATGACAACAGTTAGAGGCAAATGAATGTAAATGAATGTATGAAATGAATGCAAATGATTTTCCATGCCTGACTGGAACGAATGGTTCCAGCAGAAAATGGCCGCCTTCCACGACATGATTGATCGGATGCAGACTCTTCCACTCAGTGATACAGGAAAGATTAAGGAAATACAGTACATCTTCGAAACAGCGAGATTCAACGGATACAAGGAGACTACAATCCAGGCAATCATCGATAAAAAAAGCGAAAATTCTACAAAAGAGATTATTTACAACCCGCGCCGCAGCATCTGAGCCCTTGAAACGAGTGCCCGTTCCATTTGATCAAGATATTACTTGTAAGCTAAGAACACAGCTAAAACAATTCGGATTAGGTTTAGTTTTCATCAGTAGACATAACCAGTTGAAATCATTGATAGAATCCACTAAAGACCCAATTAATGTTTAAGGTAAAGCAGGTGTATATAAAATAAGCTGTAATCATTGTAACAAAGTATATCCTGCTATTGTACCAGACTTATTTCTGACAGATCAGGAATCAGTTTTGACAAACAACTTTTCGAAAATCGGAAGTTAAAAATCAGAGGGATTTTCGAAAATTATAATTTATTTTCGAGGTGTCAAATTTAAGTGAAAATTCATCGAACGGAACGCAGCCGTAAAATAGTTCCAGTTGATGATATTTTGGATTTCGGTTCCATTACGGTTTTGCAGATTACGCATATGTATTTACCTCAATACCTCTGAAGAACTTAATAATCACACTTTAAATAAAAAATTAGGTCGTCAATTTCAGGCTTATTAAAACAGGACTTCAATTTCAGGCTTATTAAAAGGATTAATTCATTAAACGCTGCGTTTGTCCGAATTGGTTATTACCAATCAACCATTCACGCATGTAATATGCAAATGAAGAAATCAAATTCAGGTATTAATTAAACTTTGGAAACACCGTTCAACATTTGAAAGACTTGCTTATATTTTCCTAACATTTCTACTCTACCGTACCTGTCCGCGTGCTCGGTACAACTCACGACAAAAGTAAATAGCAAACATCAACAGTTCCCTTCCATTCCATCAGCTCTCGCATAAAGGTGGTAGCATAAAGTCGTTAAATCTTCATCTCTCGTCATCTTTCCCTGTCATCTTCTCTCCTACCTTCTGCCGAGGGATTCACACAACAAGAAAGCATTTTCCTGCTGCTTCACGGGCGCAAAAATTCCTTGATTCTCCTGAGCTGGAAATGTGTTTACTCACCGGGGATGGAGATGCCCTCAAGCGGAAGAAGCACACCACGCGATGGAAGGGGAAGGTAGACTGTGCTACAATTCTTTGATGATTCTCAAAACTCCCAACAACAAACGAACTGTCGAAAGGAAAGTACTCCACCCGCTCGGCATTAGAGACAAACACGACAAATCCGCGCACCGTTATTTCGTGCACAGTTGGGCCTCCTGACTGGAGTGAAGAATAATTATTGTATAAATAAACCTCTGACAAGAAAAGGAAAGAAGACTCCCGTGCGTATAATTATAGATTATAAATTGAGAGAAAGATTTGTGCAAATATAATTTAGAGAAGAATAATAAAGCAAACAGAGCCATGAGGATCTGTGCGGTGAGTTTGCGAATGAATGGGTGGATGGATGGATGGATGGATGGATGGATGAGGCCTGATGGAAGTGCTTTGCATATAGCGACACTACTTAAGTAGAGGAGTGCTGTGTCAGTGCTGAAGAAGGGCTGCCAAAATGAGAATTTTTCGTCATATTTATATGTTTTCGTTAAACAAATACAATATCCGAACGACAACACAAATGATAGAACTATTCCATAAATGGTTTGGATGATACGCTGAACACGTCGTTATGTAAAAGAACCATACAAATTTTATTAGGGATAGGCAATCGGCACCTGTAGAAGACTCTGAGTTTATGCTCTTGAATTGACTATCAACTCAACACGGAATTGTTCAATAATAACTTCTCTTTAAGCAAAACAAAAATCGGATCAAATCAATTATACAGCATGTTGCCAAAAAAAAATGGGTGATACCATGGTTCTACCCAGCAGATAGGAAATCATCCTCTCTACTCCGATCTCGACAAATGATGAGTGAAAAATGTCGCTTCACCTGTCGTGTTCAGTTGTCCCGGTACGTCTGGCTATCTCATTTCCTTTTCACAGCTCTGCGATGATGCTTTGCAATGACCACTCGGATCCCATGCACTCCCTATCTATCCATCTATCTCTCATTTTTGGCACACATCACATCCCCATGGCAGTGGCTTTCTCCTTCTATACAATATATTTATTGTGTCATCTACCGGAAACAATCATTTACACGTTTTAATATATTTTGACAAGTGAAATTATTTGCACTGCGTTCGGTGCAGTATTTCTCGTCCGTCGTGTCGTGGTCGAACAGCAAGGAGAGTGAAATTTATTCTAGATTTTATTTATAGATTCTATAATTCATGTACTCTTTCGGTGGCTTGCCGTGCATAGAAGTCGACAAGTCATTTTTGCGGGCAATTTTCCCCAAAGAACAACGTCTCCAAAGCGGACGAATTATCGGGAATCGGTCTAGTGTCTGGCTGCTGCCATCAACATCAGTGTCGCCCTAGTTCTTCTTTGGGGTGTGGTTCTCTTGTGCTTCTCCTTAGAAACTCGAACCAACTCAACTAGAAGTAATTATCTTAATGAATCGGGAATGAAAAGGCAAAGGTTAGATTTCCTTGTAATGCTGATTGGAAAAGCGAAGAACCAAACCGAGGACAAGGGGTGGGATGGTCTATTTACCATCCATCGTCAAAGAAATCGCTTGGAAGGAAGAGGAACTCACTCTACCGAACAACGCAGAATCCTTTTTAGTTTATTAATCCCATCCACATTCTAGCAAAAAGATAAACATTCGCTCTCATACGTGGTAATGTCAATGTGTACTGCTGTTTCCACTTTTTCCTCCGTGGGATCTCAAGAGAAGGGTGGAGAAAATCGAGTATCGAAACACAAATACAACGCAAAATAAATAAAAATCGTTGATAAATTATTCATCCGTTGAAATTTCTTTTGCTTGTGCGCTTCAGAAAGCCTTCTTACTTCTGTCCTAGCCACTCACAATCGGCTTCATCCTTCCTGCCACATATTTTCCACCTGTTTCATCTTTCCTTGACAACATCGTCTCATCATCGGCGCACGTCTTGTATCCTTTATTCAATCAGTTTTTGTTCTCATTATCATCCCTTCTTTCTCGCAGTTCATCACACACACAGTAAGGGGAAACAGTCCATAATGCACCCTGGCGTAAAATACCCGATGCAGTTTTCCACCCTTGATTCGTTTATATGACGAACAGTATTCCTTAGCACAAAAATGGCACGAATTAGGAATAGAAAACCTATGGCAGCGGGCTTTTTACTCCAGGATTCATTTTACCTGTTTTACCCTATTCTGCCCCTCTGTCATTGGTCTTGCTTTTCATCATCATCGTAGTGATCCTTGGAATGTTTCGCTCACCGAAGTCGCAGCGTAGCCTACTCGGATGGTGATGATGTTTATTTTCTTAGAGTGAGTACCGTCTTTTGTAGGTGGCTTGATACCTATGATACCAGCTTTGATCTAGGACTATCGGCTCCACTTCACGGTGACGGCAGCAGTGGGAGATCGAAAAGCAGACTACTCCAAAGCAAATGAGTTTTGTATTTAATTCAACCTACAGACGTCGTCATAAAGTGTCTTAATTGTCGTTGTTACGACAGAATGTAAGTGTTGGTGTTGATTTTTTTGCTACGATGGAATGATTATAATATCCTCAATACAGGGGAAGATGGGATAATAAAAGACTTGCGAGATTCATAACTCAGTCATTATTTTAACAGTTCAGTCAGTTTTATTATATATTGTTAATCATAATCATAAGCACAGGTGTGCAACATATTACAGCATGTATAGGCTAATGGAAAATAAGAAGGAATTATCTGTGTCCATGAGAACGATCTGCTTCTTATTTTCCAAGATGGGAATAGACACAATTTATTAAAAATATTCAAACTTAAGAAATGTAATGTCATGAAGATTCTCAAATTTGTAGTTTATGTTATATTTATTCTCAAAAAAAATTAAGCAGGTTAACAAAAATATAATTTGGAAAATTGAAATGGGTTATCAATGTCTCCCAGAATCTTTTATTGTAACTTTTTTTTATTACATTTAGAGGAGTGTTCAACTGTAGTTTGGAAGCTTTTGGAAATATTTCGCTATTTCAGTCTATATCATTAAAAATTAAGGGTTTGAGTCTACTTCAGGGAAGGATTTTTTTTCATTTGGCATTGAACATATAGCTGTTAGTGTTGTACTTTATTATTCGTGCATCTGTACAATGAAAAAAAGTCATTAATTGTAATATAATTTTCTCAAACTGTCACAGCATAACTCTTTCCTACCTGGTGAATGAAGTAATTGTTTACAAAAACAGTTACCCAGAAGTCTCAAATCAGTCCAAACATAATGGTTCTGAAGCATCTATGTTTGCTGTGGTTTATTTTGAGGCTACTTAACTTTTGTGCTTTTTTCCCCTCTGTTCGAGACCAAACACCACTGCGACCAGTAATTTGATTCATTTAGGCGTATTGTGAGTGCCACGAAGTGAGGGTTTGATTCCCGCTCCAGCCGGTGCAAATTTTGTCAACCTGAAAATTTCCCACTGGTCTAATGGGTATGGTGTGTTGTCCGCTGTCTAGTGTTAAATATTCAGTCTGTGCAACCTCTGGTTGAAGACGGTGTCAATTGTTGGAGATTTGTGTCAATAAAGGAAATACAATCCGGAAGAGAAATCATGGAAAATTTATATAATGAAACTTAAGGAGTATGCTGATACGAATCGTGAGAATAATTTCAATGGAATTCTGTCCAATGTTTCTGTGGAGATTAATTTTAATGAAATTTTAAGCGCAATTTCTGGGAGACTTTCAAAACCCTGTTGGAAAAGTACTTGAGTACTTAGGTAATACTGAAAAGGATTTCAAAAAAATCTGACCTTACCTACAAAACAGTTCAAAGGGAATTGTCGGATAAGTCTGAGAAGAGTGTGATCTGAAGAGTGTACCAAGTAAATTGTTATGAATATTTTAAGAATTTCATAGAGAAAATTGAGCCAATTCTCGGGAATTATTACCAGTTTGAGGGATTTGTGGAAGTGGAGAGTGATTTTTAAGATAATACAAGAGCTAACGCTAAGAACTCTTGGAATGTTACTGGAAAAGATAGAGATATTTTCAAGATTATTTTAGGGTAATATAGAAAAGAAATATTATGGAAAAAACGCAGTAGGCTAACGGCGCCGGTGGTGTAGTGGTAAGCGTGATTACCTCTCACCCCAACAGGCCTGGGTTCAATCCCAGTCGGCGCCGCCGGGATGTTCTGAGGCATAACATCTCTGATCACGCCTTCCTTCGGATGGGAAGTAAAGCCGTTGGTCCCCGGTTCATGAGTTGATGGGTCGATAGGTAGGGTCCAGGTGTGGGAGCTGCCTTCCTGGCACGTCGGTAGCATTGGTGCTCAGCACGGAAAACAAGATCGACGGAAAAAACAAACCAAAGGAAAAAAAAAAACGCAGCAGGCTCTGCCCGCGAACGGTTGGTTTTGTTTTCGCTAGCGCTGATTTCATCTGTTTTTCGCATATTTTTTAATTGTACCAAATCAAACAAATATTAGTTTTCGCGCGTGGATAAGTGTAAATTAAGATCTATCACGTTTTAAGAAGTTTTTTTTTGTGATATTGTAATTAATTGAAAAATCTGGGACAAGAATTTGTTTCGAGTAGCTGTGTTGCTGTGGAGCCGCGTCGGTTGGTTTTTCATTTCGTTTGTTTTTGGTGCTTTGCCTCCGTCCCAAGAAGAGTTTCACCGGTTTTTTTTTCTTGATGCTGGCGTTCTGCCTTCCGGAGGATGCACGCGAATGAGGTGTCAAGCGAAAATTCGGTGCAAATAAAAAACTTCGAATGTGATTCAAAATGTCGTGTTGGGTTGTAAAAACAACGCGGAAGAATTTTTCGATTACCGCGAGTGAACAAACCGGTCCTTTTTTGGAGGCAGAATTTGGTGAGATCCATCTGATTTATAATCAATCATAAATGCATATTTCCAAATATGCTAAATATGCGCCAGATTTCGAAACATCACATTTCGAAATCTGGAAGTGTGTTTGCAGTACCATTATTCATATGATAACGGTAGTGTTTACATGCGGGGCTTATTGTATGTGAAAGTAACCTCAGAATGGACGTGAATTACCAGGCATTCTGAAATGGGTTGCTGAATCTGCTTCAAATTATAACATCAAGGATTGTTGTAAGCAAATTTCTTCCATAATACCACTACCGGCCAGTGGGGGTTAGATTGAATACACACACACTCATATAGAAAAGAAATATTATGGAATTCTAGGATGATGGAATTCTAGGATGATTCAAATTGAACCAATGAAAGACGAAGATATCCTGTGAAGAGTTCCAAGTAAATTCAGATTAACAAAAATATTCATGATATGATCCTGAGACTTCAAAAATGAAGCTATCAGACTTTCATTTTAGTAATTTTTTTTTCTTTTGATGTTTTCGATCGATCTTGTTTTCCGTGCTGAGCACCAATGCTACCGACGCCAGAGAGGCCGCTCCCACACCTGGACCCTACATATTGACCAATCAACTCATGAACCGGGGACCAACGGCTTTACTTCCCTTCCGAAGGAAGGCGTGATCAGAGATGCATTGTAAATGGTATGTCGGTTAAAGGGTTATACGGTCAAAATTTGGTCAATATCAACTTGACGTATTTCTTTCAATTTTGCATTTAAAAAACCTGAACACCCCTCATTTTGAAGGTGTGTGTGTGTAGAATGTTGCTCCTATTTTGATTTTGGAATTCACTCTTCAGTTGTCAAAATGCCGTCCAAGCAAGAAGAGCAGCGTATCAAAATTTTGCTCGCGCATCGCGAAAATCCGAGCTACTCGCACGCAAAGTTGGCAAAATCGCTAAAAGTTGCCAAATCAACGTTGTCAAATGTAATTAAACTGTTTGGGGAACATTTGTCGACAGCCAGGAAGTCTGGATCGGGGGGAAATCGAAAACCGGAAGCCGCTGAGACGACAAAGAGAGTTGCCGGTAGTTTCAAGCCCTAACCTCTCTCTCCGAGATGCCGCAAATAAGCTGGGTGTATCGTCTACAACCGTGCATCGAGCCAAAAAACGAGCCGGACTATCGACTTACAAGAAGGTAGTGACTCCAAATCGCGATGATAAACAAAATACGACGGCCAAAGCGCGATCCCGGAGGCTGTACACGACGATGCTGACGAAGTTTGACTGCGTGGTAATGGACGACGAAACCTACGTCAAAGCCGACTACAAGCAGCTTCCGGGACAGGAGTTTTATACGGCAAAAGGAAGGGGAAAGGTAGCAGATGTTTTCAAGCACATGAAACTGTCTGGTTTGGCAAGCCATCTGTACCTGTGGCTTGAAAAGCAGCATTTTCATAGCTTCCGGGACTGTCAACCAAGAAATTTACGTGAAAGAGTGTTTGAATAAACGTCTGCTGCCTTTCCTGAAGAAACACGGTTGTTCCGTACTGTTTTGGCCGGATTTGGCATCTTGCCATTACGGTAAAAAGGCCATGGAGTGGTACGCTGCCAACAACGTGCAGGTGGTTCCCAAGGACAAGAACCCTCCCAACACGCCAGAGCTCCGCCCAATTGAGAAATACTGGGCTATTGTCAAGCGGAACCTAAAGAAGACCAAAAAAACTGCTAAGGGCGAGCAGCAGTTCAAGGCAAACTGGCTTTCTGCGGCGAAGAAGGTGGACAAGGTGGCTGTACAAAATCTGATGGCAGGGGTCAAGCGTAAGGCCCGGCAATTCGGATTTGGAAAAGCGGAAGCCTAACTGAATATTTTTCCTGAATTTTATACTAATTGAACTTGAAAAAGAAATTTAATTTGATTTTTTAAATAAACGATTTCACCGATTTACACGCGTTTTCCCTTGACCAAATTTTGACCGTATCACCCTTTAGTATTAACAAGTGTAAAACTATTTCGTTCACCAAACTTCCATCGGAAATGAGTACTACATGAATGATGTTGCTCTTGAACGTAAAGATTCAATCCGTGACTTGGGAGTGATTGTGGACAGCAAGCTTCGTTTCAATGGTCACACTTCCACGATCACGGCCAAAGCGTTTGCTGTCCTAGGATCAGACGCAACACGGTAGGATTCGACGATGTATACACACTAAAAGCTCAATTGTTCGGAGTGTTCTGGAATATGCCTGTCCCAGCGCCGTACCATACCTGTCAAGACTTGCATATTGAAAGGATGCAGATAAGCTTCATTAGATACGCTTTGCAACAGCTGCCGTCAAGAGATGAACTAGCCTATGGCTAAAAATCTCTCAAATAAAGAAAAAAAAAAACAGCTGCCGTGACGTGATCCACTTAACCTACTAGAGTACCCAACGCGATGTAAACTAATTAATTTTGAAACGCTCTCCAACAGAATGGTCAGTATAAGAAGGTTGTTCATTCGCGATCTATTGACAGGCGTAAAATTAAATACAAACACACAGTACAATTTTGCCCGTGGATGTTTTGCCAATGAGTTCATAAAGGACGAATTGGTGACAAAAAGGTACAGGGCGCTTCAGAACAGTCCAGTATAAGTTCTAGAATCCACGAGAATTACGAGGATGCTGATATGCGTGAGACAAGTCAAAAGTACAGAAGCTAGCTAGCCGGTTTGTGCAGGAAAAACTTTCCGAATATGAGAAAAGTTAAGATGGAATTTACTCCTAAAATGAGAACAGTTTTCATCAATATTTCTCATTTTCTCCGCTTGACAAAGGCCAACATGAACTAGTTCGGTTTGTGGTAGAGCTTGCACGAAATGTCTTCCCTTGGCTTGAGATAAAAGATGTTCGGATGTAGTCGATTTTTGATGTGCATTGGCGAGCCTTTCGTGCTCATCAGTCAGGTTCAGCGCTGTGACTCAATAATGGGACGAATTATGTGACAAATGATGGGATGTCTAGGGCCCTTTGGAGGAAGTTCTTGACGGAACAGCTTATCAGTGGCAAATAACAGGGCCGTATGACTAGATAGAATGAGATGCAGCTGCATGAGTTCCTCTGTGTTAGTGAACTCACTGAGGAACTGGAAATCGTATCCTGGACCTGGTTTTGACCAGATCACAAACCTATTATAGAAAAAAAAAAACTCCACGTTAAAAAAACAAATGTCACGTTCGATCATACGCACAACCTACTCTCTGTTGAAAAAAAAAAACAATAAAATATGTATATTTACACAAACAGCCACAGAAAAAAGTCCCAGCTGATACCGTTGTGAAAATTTTACAAGATTTATGTCAAATATCTTACTTTTCATTAGAATTATTTATTTTGCGCGAATAGTGCAATTGAGAGATTTTAAAATTTTAATATCTTCTATTTTGATCTTTTTTTGCACGTAAACTTCAAAATCGTTGACAAAAGTATTAATGAAGTTTTACAAAATTTTAAGTTTGATCTACGTTTTCACAAAAAAAAAATTTAAACAAAATAAACCTCTCTTATACTAGCTCCTCTCTAGTTTCAACTATATTTAATGCTGTAGTTCTGCAAACTTAACTAAAACTCCACATACTTAAACTGTTTCGACTTCTTCAGCATCTTTCTTCAACGTAATCTCGGAACTATAAGCTTTCTCCAAAACATTCAAAGCACTTAGGACATAATTAGTCCCAGCCGGTGTTGAACTCACTGTTCATCTGAAGCAATTTCCACATAAATAGTACCCAGCCCGAGCACCGCTGCTTCCAGTCATAAATAACTTCGTCTTGTAAATTACCAATTATTACACCATCATCCACGTAACTATGAATTAGATCACAGCCATAAGTGCACCCCATCGTGAGTGAAAAACTGTCCACCCAAAGTCCATCCATCTATCCCGGCCCCTATCTTTTGCGACCAACTCTTCGGAATGTTGATTTGCCACCTTTCCGTCATCGACGCACAACCGGCACGGTGGAAGGGTCTCCCTCCCATCAAAGATGCGGAAACGTCTTCATCCCACCGAAACAAAATGTCATCGGAATCAAGCCGTCAACCGGTGGAAATCCACGCTGGATTTTCTCGGTTGTAGAATTTTAATGGGGGAAATAAATTTCAAACTCTTTCCCATTTGTCTCCATGGAACACACGCACAAAAACCATCAGCATACGGTGAATAGAGTCGCTTCTATTGCCATTCACCCATATCGGCCCACTTCGATGCGTTACAGTCGCAGCCTGCTGCCATAGACGTTAGAATATAGAAATTTAATTATCGTTTCATTGCTCTCCATCACACCACCCAAATGACCAACTAGACAGCATAATAACGTGCCACGGTGGACAGGTTGAAAAATTGACATGTTTTAATGTGTAATATTTCTGCCCCAGTGTTTTGCTCATATTTCTTATCGATCCGGAATGAGAAATAGACGCGAGCATTTTGTATTGACGCAATTCTACTCGGATGAATGCGAGGGTGAATCGAAGCATTCACGGGCATCTTAAAACAAAATCTCATTGACGTCGGAGCATTTTCCGGTTCACAATTTTTGCTGGCTGACTAAGAGGACGATTTTGCTCAAGTCGAAGAATAGGACAGTAATCTGTCAGCTTGCCTCGTAAAATTTCCAAAATTATATTAGAAAGAGACCCCCCCAGACACACACTAGCTAGATGAGTAGGGACGTTCCGTGCCATAAAAGAACACAAATGGATTCCTGACGTTCATTGGCTGTTTTCGTTATTTTATTCCGCCCGGTGGCCTTCCCACCCAGTAGGCGGGAGGAATAGGAAAACGAGAAAAATCAAATGTTCCTTTACCCTCCCACAACACCTAAGCAACCCGCGACAACACGGCCATCGTCGTCGCTACCAATGAGTAATGGGTTGATGGCTCGAAACCACTTTTGGCAGCAACTCTTTCATTCTTAATATTTTTATGACAACTGGTACAATCAACAGACGCGTTGTGTATTATTTTTTTTAGTTCGTTCGCATTTTCGTACGTCACTTTACAGAACGAAGTCGGTTTCGTGTCGGATCGAGGGAGGAGAAATGCGCAATAAAGTAAGTCAACGATAAAAATTAATCTGTCCATTCGAAATTTATCCAATATTATTATGTTGTTCGGGAGTTTTATTTTTCCTTCACCTCGTTCTCACAGCGTTCTAGCGCCCAAAGACTATAAAAACGTTCAGTTATTAATGTGGATATGTTTTCCACTCTTAGCGGGTGAATGTAAAGATTTTTCGTGACTTTCTCACTAGCCAAGGCACACTAGGATCCAGCGAGAATCGCAACTTGTTTTCCAAAGTGTTTAAATGTCACTTGATTTTTCTTATTTTTCTTTTATATAGGAAATACGACCTCGTCCGGTGTTTTGCGTAGCTCAAATGCTTCTCCATCTATTCCAGAAGGTAGATGCGTGCAAGAGGAGGACCAACAAACATGGAAGCACGCATGGAAAAATGGAAAACAACCTCGGATCGACCCGAAGAAAGTGTGTGTGGGTGTGTGAGTGTGTGAGTGTGTAGAATTATGAAAAATACCTTTGAAAACATGTTTTGATTTATGGCCGGTGAATGTGTTGTGTTTATGAGACAACTCGCTCGAAATTACAAGAAAATAACATGGAACAATGCCATCTCGCCGCTTGTCGCGTTTCATCTTTCCGTATGTGCGTGGTGCATAGGCGATGTGATCGGAGGAGGCGCGGCTGGCTCGCTCCTTCCCGGCCTACTGCGCGAGTGCGTTGGAGCAAGCTGATCGGAGTGCTCCTCGCGACGAGTATGAATAACATAATGTTGTCAGCTGCTGGCCTTTGGCACTCGCCACACGTTGCTGGTGTTGAAAAGGAGCAAATGATATAGGAGTATGAGAATGGAAGTGAGATGGAGGTGACTGGGGGGACGAAGCACTCATAAATGCTGTTTATAATACCGATGATTGAACACTGCAGCGGGTGGCATAAGCAGGTGGGAGTCATTTAGCTGAAAAGGGTTACAGTGGCAAAGCGACAGGAAAAGCACGCCCACCTTCATGCGGACGTAGTAGTGGTAGCTGTTGTTGTTGTTTTTATTGCTGCTGCCATCAACTCTGCGAGGTGTCATATGGTTTGGAAATTTTATCGACTTTTAACATAATTACGACTGCGAAACGACACACGGCAAAAGGTTTGGAATGCTGGAACAAATGTAGAAAAAAAATACGCCTACTTCGATTTTATTTATTCAGATGTTGACATTTTTTAAGGACTTGAATTGTAAAAACGAAGGCGCCTATCTTTTTGAATCGCAGTTCTTATCAAGAAACTTGTCGTTTCAATACTAGTGAGGAAACAATTGTGACCAATTTCACCACAATTCCAAATCCCGGATTTCGTAATACTCTCACCTATTACCGTCAGAGGGTGTTTAGTCCTTGAGTGCTCAAATTTGGACAATCGATGCCAATTGGTAGTCAATTCATTCCCTAATTATTTTTTTTAATTAGTATCTGTTTCACAAATCAAAAGAATTCTTATAATCCCTTCTTCTATTTATAAATTCGAGTTCGAGCTTCCGACAGTCAAATTTTACTGAGATCTTAACATATGTGGCGTTTTATAACTGATTTCCTGAAATATGTCAAAGGATCTCAGCAAGGGAGATCGAAGTGTGCCCTGCTTCTAAACGGAGGCGAAAATTTTTCTGTTGTCAAATTGCACGTCTATTTCTTTTTATCACCGTGTTTTTTCCGAGTTTCATCTAGCGACGGTTTTCCAGCTTTGCCAGTCGAAAACACTCTTGGTATAATTTGTCACCTGTTTAATGGAGTATTTAGATGTCA
Source organism: Ochlerotatus camptorhynchus (assembly GCF_037179485.1). Lineage (NCBI taxonomy): Eukaryota > Metazoa > Arthropoda > Insecta > Diptera > Culicidae > Ochlerotatus > Ochlerotatus camptorhynchus. The sequence goes on from NW_027040672.1 coordinate 2,330,032, forward strand.
TAATCATTCAGCTACCGGTTTTATATTGTTCTAATATCAGTAGCTTGCAACCGACTGGACGGAATAACTGGAATTACTGTTAATAACGAAAACAAAACTAACCCTCTATATAATATCGAGATAAAACATATTGTGTATCCCACTTTTAAGTGTAAAATCACAAATCTTATACATTTTATGAATATTTGAAACCATGACCGCTTGAAAATTGGCGAAAATTGGAGAACAACTTTTGGTAATATTTTTAACCTTCTTATTAGCAATCTTTGTTATGTAATTTTCGCACGATTAAGAATATCTCAAAAATTATTTCATGTGTGGAAATTGCACAAAAAAAATTAACTAGAAAAAGTTCAAAAATTTTACAAAAAGTCTTGTTCTACGATGTTTGTCAATTTTCAAGTGTTTAACAAATTTGAATTTTTAAACATTCGTTTTAATTTTTACTCAAAAATACAAAAAAAAATATAACTATGCGCATTTTTCCAAAGAGACTTTAATTTTCGATCAGAAGTGGCGTTGTCATGCTAAAATTTATTGAAAAAATGATAAAGACGCCTTTTGCGTTTCACTCTTGGTTTTACTAGTATCTTTCATTTTATTTGTTTATCCCTAAAAGTGTCAAATGAAGGGCAAATCTAGACAATCCCCATGCAGCAGAAGAATGCTTGCATGCAAAGTTGCGTCTAAAGCTTTAGTGCGGCAATACAGAAGAGTTGTTGCGAACACTGTGTGTAATTGTATTCTGTTTTGTATTTTTCGTTAAACAGGATTATGTGTAGATTAAAAGACGATTGTTAAGACATAATATAAAAACCCCATGACAAACTGAAAATATAACGCATTTGAAGCCCGAACTGAACGTATGCCTTCCCGACTTCCGGCTCGTCAGACTTGATCGCATCTGCTCTGGAGGTGGAGGAGTGGCCATCGCTGCAAGACGGAACATCAGTTGCCGGCTGCTACCAAAGTTCCAGCTGAAAACAATTGAAGCCATCGGAGTGGAGGTGAGCACATCACTTGGCCCAATCACCATCATCGCGGCCTACTGCCCCAAGCAAACCAACATCAGGGACGGGTCGTCAGTGGCCCTCCGGAAAGACATCATCAAACTCACCCGGAGGAGCGGGAACTTTATCATCGCTGGCGATCTGAACGCAAAACACCAAGCTTGGGGCAACGGTCGGAGCAATAGAAACGGCATCATCCTCAATGAAGACCAGCAAGAGGGCCACTATACCATCTTGGCCCCGGACTCACCCACCCGGTTGAGTCGGTCTGGGGTCCATGCGACCATCGACATCTTCGTAAGCAACATGGGACACAACATCTCGCAACCTGTGGCATTCCAGCAGCTGAGCACGGACCACTACCCGGTGGTGGCTGAAGTTGGATCCTCGGTTAACCAATTTGAAGCTACCCGGCGCAACTACCATTGAGTCAACTGGGCGCAATATCAACACTGCGTCGACACAACCATCGATTACGATGTCCAACCGGGGACGTCCGAAGATGCTGACCGATGTCTACAAACCATCGAGGAGGCGATTTCCCGGGCCAGGGAACAACACGTCCCAGTATCCAGACAGGTGAGTAACGCTCTGAACCTTGACAGCCCTACCAAAGATCTCATTAGATACCGTAACACCATTTGTAGCCAGCGTACTGGCCTGCCTAACTTGAAGATCAATTGTAATCGATTAACAAAGATCATTCAGGCCAGGATGGTGGATCATTCAGGCCAGGATGGTGGTAAGATCCGCTCTCTCCCAGATTGTGCTGAGCCCTTCTGGAAACTTACAAAAATTCTTAAAAACAAGCCTAGGCCCATTCCCCCACTGACCCCACTGGATCATCCCGGCGACCCAAAGGTTCATCTGATAACTCCTGGAGAGAAGGCTGCCGCGATAGGTCAACACTTCGTCAGCTCCCATAATCTCGGACAAAACATCGTCAGCCCTCATGAATCTAAGGTTGCTGAAAATGCAACCAATCTTCTTCAGATTCCTACCATTTTTCCAGAGGAGTCCGAGATTACGGCTGACGAACTGTTGGCCTATATCAAATCATCTAAAAACATGAAGGCCCTAGGTTTCGACAATATCCTGAATCAGGAACTCAAACACTTGAGTTCCAGATTCTACAACCATCTGGTACTGATTTTTAATCAGTGTCTCAGACTTGCCTACTTCCCCTCGTGTTGGAAGTCAGCTAAAGTCATGCCCATCTGGAAACCTGGGAAAGATCCGTCCTCTCCTTCAAATTATCGACCAATCAGCCTTCTCTCAGGGTTATCAAAACTGTTCGAAAGAGCAGTCTACCACCGACTCCTAACATCTGCCGAACAAAACAACATCTTACTCGAGGAACAGTTTGGTTATCGGAAAGGTCGTTCGACCGTCCACCAGCTGACTCGAGTGACAAACATTCTCAGACGGAACAAGTCTGTTTCGAAAACATCTGCCATGGCGTTGTTGGACGTTGAAAAGGCGTTCGACAATGTCTGGCATGATGGCCTGGTGTTCAAATTGCAGCAGTACGGTCTTTCAATCTTCCTAGTGAAGATAATAAACAACTATCTATCAGACAGGACGTTCCGAGTCTCTCTGAATGGCATCACATCGGATGCTTTCAACATCGGTGCCGGGGTTCCACAAGGAAGCATCCTTGGTCCCATCCTATTCAACCTGTTCATCTCCGATATTCCGGCTCTCCCTGATGGTGGATCGTTGTCTCTGTTCGCAGATGACACATCCATCGTCTACAAGGGTAGGGTCATCGGAGCTCTGACTGCCAAACTTCAGAGAGGCCTGGACGTCCTGTCTGCATATTTCAACAGCTGGAATATCCGTATCAATGCGGCAAAGACCCAGGTCATTATCTTTCCACACTCTAAATCTCCCAGACTTGTTCCGTCGGAGAATAACAAGATCTGCCTGAACGGCAGTGGAATGGTCCAAAGAGGTCGTGTACCTCGGGCTAACACTAGACAGCAAGCTTCTTTTCAGGGAGCACGTTGACAAAACGAAAACCAAGTGCAACATTTTGATGGGGCCTCCCTTAGCTCAGTCGGTAAAGGCGCAGCTACAAAGCAAGACCATGCTGGAGGTGGCTGGGTTCGATTCCCGGTCAGGTCTAGGAATTTTTCGGGTTGGAAAATTTCTCGACTTCCCTGGGCATAGAAGTATGATTGGACTTGCCATACAATTATATCAATGCAAAAATGGTACAGGCATCGAAAGCTCTCAATTAATAACTGTGGAAGTGCATATAGAACACTAAGTTGAGAGCACGCAATAAGCTAATATGCGATTAGCAATAAGCTTGAAATGCGAAGAAGAAGAAGAAGAAGAAGAAGATCTTGATAAGATCATCGTTGTTATCCACTTATCAACAGGAAGTCAACCCTGTCCCTGGAAAATAAGCTTGCTGTCTACAAACAAATCATCGTTCCTGTAATCGAGTACGGTATGCCAATATGGGAGAGTTGCGCAAAATGCCATCACCTTAAACTCCGAAGGATCCAGAACAAGATCCTTAGGATGGTCCTAAACAATCCCCCGCGGACTAGAAATTCTGAGATCCACCTCCTGGCTGGAATTCAGACATTAGAAGAACGGAGAGTATTCATCCTGGAAAGGTTCAGAGACACCTGTCTGAGATCAAATCATCAGATCATACGTGATCTAGTACGTAAGGTTAAGTTATACTCGTAGTTAGGTAGGTTATCACTTTTTTTAATTCAAACAAAACACATCCCCAAAAGGGTATTCTGTAAACTAGTTGAAAAACGTAAATATTAAATTAGAATATCAAATTAAACAAAGATGAAGAGCCAGGTAGGCTAATCAATTAAAATGATGAATCCATTTACTACCATAATCAACAGAAATAAACATAATTTTACTACTACTACTACTGAAAATATACACAGTTGAATTCAAATCTCCGAGTAGGCACGCTGCCTCTCGGAGTGCAGTTAATCTGAAATTTTACTTCGTCCTATTGCATCCCGATTATCGAGTATCCATTACCGTCACCCTGTTTGGAGTAGATCCTTCGAACTGCCAATGAATCACAACGTATGGTCCTGATCTACCGCTGGACGAAACAACACCATTTTGAGAAAAAAAATACAAAATCCAAAATGGCTGAATTTTTGCAAAAATGTGAATGATTGCCCATCACACAACAATTATGCATAATTTTATGCAAATTGAAGAAGGTCGAGTTCTTCCGATTCGTCATTTGGCGTGGAACTACTCAGCTAGACAATTATTATGATAATGCCAAAATTCTTGGAGAGGAAATCTAGGAAAGATTCTAAAGGAACTCTGTGGAGAACACCAATGGAATTTTACTAGAAATTTCAGTTAATTTTGCGACGTATCTCATGGACACATTACAAGGTAAAGGCCTAGGTTGTTCTGAAGAGACTATTATAGGAATTATGATTATAATTCTAGGGAACTCTAAAACAAATCGAGAGGAATTTCAGTGAGCACTCTAAGGGAGGTCGGAGTCTCTTTCTTTCAAAGAAATTTAACTCTACGACAAACTTCACTACGTGACTACAATCATAAAACTACGGCTGAAAAGCTCGTTAATATTGATCAACCAATTAATAAAAGAGCAATTTTTAAGGAGGTAAGGATAATAATTCCTTGGAAATCTAATCCATAACCGGAAATGAAGCAACCCAGAGCTAAAAATCTCCCAAATAAAGAAATCCAATCAAATCGAAAATCTTAAAATAGCTCATACAATAATTTGCAGAATTTCATGCGGAGGACCCCTAAAAAGATTTATAAGAATTTTGAGGGAATTTTAAAGGAGTTTTCGAGAGGGTTTGACAAGACACGTTGATCATATTTCCTAAGAAACTATAAGTAGTAATCCAAAAGAAGCTGAAGAAACGTTTAAGGGAATACTAAGGAGAGTTTCAAGAGAATTCCACGATAATTCCAACCGGTCCTATTGAGGGCATTTTGAGAAGAATTCTGAAGTGATATCCTTGGAAAATTTGGAAGAATACATTTCATAACTCTAAATGGCATACCAAGGAGATATCCGAGGAATAATTCAAGTGAAATCTAAGGAAAATTATGGAGAGAAATTAATCAAATTCTCACAAGAATTATTAAGAATGCGTCAATAATTTAGAAATGAATTTCAAGAGTTTTCTGGAAGGAATTCCACACAGAATTACGAGCGTGTTCTGAAGAAAATATCTAGGGAAAACTGGACGGGATCATAAGGTTATTGATGGAATTCTTGAAAATAAAATAATTATGATGAATTTTTGGAGTGATTAGTAAATTGAAAAATTGTCATGATTCCAAAACTGTTTAAGATTGTGGAGCTGGCAATTTAAGAAAAGTGCAAAAATGCGCTATGGATGTGCATTCAATCTTCTATCTTCTATATATATAAAAATGAATTTCTGTCTGTCTGTCTGTCTGTCTGTCTGTCTGTCTGTCTGTCTGTCTGTCTGTCTGTCTGTCTGTCTGTCTGTCTGTCTGTCTGTCTGTCTGTCTGTCTGTCTGTCTGTCTGTCTGTCTGTCTGTCTGTCTGTCTGTCTGTCTGTCTGTCTGTCTGTCTGTCTGTCTGTCTGTCTGTCTGTCTGTCTGTCTGTCTGTCTGTCTGTCTGTCTGTCTGTCTGTCTGTCTGTCTGTCTGTCTGTCTGTCTGTCTGTCTGTCTGTCTGTCTGTCTGTCTGTCTGTCTGTCTGTCTGTCTGTCTGTCTGTCTGTCTGTCTGTCTGTCTGACCCTTATAGACTCGGAAACTACTGAACCGATTGGCGTGAAAATTTGTATACAGGGGTTTTTGGGGCCGTGGAAGGTTATTATGATGGTTCGAGACCCCTCCCCTTCTGCAAGGGGGGGGCTCCCATACAAATGAAACAGAAATTTCTGCATAACTCGAGAACTAATCAAGCAAATGGAACCAAATTAGGCATGTGGGGGCGAGTGTGGGGGTATAAGGAGATAATCATAGGGGGTAGCCCCTTAGATAATAGGGGGGGGGCTACGTACAATATAGCATGCTTTTTTTTAAATCCGCGCATAAACTCAAGCTAATATTGAATCCCGAGCAAGACCGGGCACACTCAGCTAGTATAACATAAAAAAAGACATTTTCTAAAATTTGTTACATGAAAAGGTATCAAAAAGATTCAAAATGCCAGACTGAATCGGAATCTCGAAAAGGGTTACGGCAAAGTGATGGCCTTTCGTGTCTAAGGTCACTTCACCAAAAGTCATTTCTCCGCATAGGCCACCGAAAAAAACTTTCAACGGATTTCATTTATGAACAATTATAAGCAATCAAGAGGCAATAGCCCAACAAACAATTTGAGTTGATCAACAGCTGAATAAGCTATTTTTTAGCTGAAGATGCTTACGTTTGCCTGAATAAGCTCTTATTCAACATTCAATGTTTGTTGGGAGGTCTGTTCCCGTGTACTTGCTTTTCTGTAAAATTCTGTACATCAAAAAACAAAAGTGTTTTCTCGTAATTCCTGCACCATATTAATTTCGTACAGCAACTTACAGAAAGCAGCAGCAACTTTCAGCAAAAGCAAAAAAGCAAGTATTGGAACAGCCCTAATGTCGATAACGAATAAATAATCAAGCGAACTAAGGATATTGCAACTATCTATTCAATTTTTTTTAAATTTTTATTAGGGAGATTTTTAACCTAGCTAGTTCATCTCCTAATCTACTCAAATCATTATTGCAGCTATGCAAAAAACAACTCCTTTCAAAAGAAGCCTGTAATAACAAAAACAATTAATTAGAAAGAACTGCATATGTTTAAGAGAAGGATTTTTTTTTCCTTTATTAGAGAGACTTTTAGCCGTGGGATGGTTCGTCTCTGATATAAAAGAAGAAAAAATTTCCTACCAACATCAAATTTGGATGAAAAAAATTTAAACAAAATAACGAGCAAAGGTAAAAAATAAGCAAACTTTTAAATCCATGTTTTCAAAAGGGTTCACAATCATAACGTATCCTGGAGGAACGGCTCATGTTTAAAAGAAAGGATAATAAAGTATTTGGCCGCTTCTTTTTAATTACTGTAGCGTCTCTAGTTGTCGTAGCAAGAAACTATTGACAGCGTTTTGATCCGGAAAGATTGTTTATTTAGTAGTGAAAATTTCATCAGGATTCATATACTTGTTCAAAAGTTATCGAAGATGGAACGTGACAGACGTAAAAAAAAAGTCTGCACACTCACGTGGTCACGTGCAAAATCCAACGTGGTTTTTCACAAATTTCCAAAATCGACTATAAATACTGTGCTTAAAATTTACCGGGAAACACTAGCGTTGGATCGTGCAAAACAAAACAAACGTAGAAGTGGAATACATATGACCGAAAACTACGAGCAGAGGTCATAAGGGCAGTCCAAAACAATCCTGGGATCTGGTCGTGATTTGGCTCAGGTTCAGTGCGGCACACAGTACAGTTCGGCGAATCTGTATGCCAGATGGTTTCCGGTCGTACCATGCCCACAAACATTCCAACATGACGCTGAAACAAAACCTGGTTGCCAAAAACCGTGCAAGGAAGCTGTACGAGCAAGTTCTGACCAATTATAACAGATGTATTTTGATGGACGATGAAACTTACGTAAAACCGGACTTTGGACAAATCCCGGGCTAAACATTTTACTTTGCTAAACGTAAGGGGGATGCTCCAGATAAATTAAAATTTGTCTTTGCAGATAAATTCGCTCGCAAAAAAAGCATACTATATTGTACGTAGCCTCCCCCTCTTATCTAAGGGGCTACTCCCTACTACCATCTCCTTATACCTCCACATACCAAATTTGGTTGCATTTGTTTGATTAGTTCACGAGTTATGCAGAAATTTCTGTTTCATTTGTATTGGAGCCCCCCTTACAGAAGGGGGAGGGGTCTCAAACCATCATAAGAACCTTCCCCGGCCCCAAAAACCCCTGCATACAAAGTTTCACGCCGATCGGTTTAGTAGTTTCCGAGTCTATAAGGGTCAGACAGACAGACAGACAGAAATTCATTTATATATATATATAGATAGATTTCCTTCACAATTGACCAGCATTTCTCAATTGGTCTTAATTCCGGAGTATGGCCGAATTCATCTCCTTGAAAACCACTGTGACGCTATTTCCGCTGTACCACTTTTTGGTGGAATTTGAGTAGTGGCAGCTTTCCAAGTCCGGCTAGATTAAGCAATCCACCTCATGCTGCTCTAGAAAAGGCAGTAGTCTCTTCCGTAGGCACGCCTCCTGATAAATTTGCTGGTTCATAGTCCCAGAAGTAACGAAAGTTTCGCTTTTCAGCCCACAACTGCAGATTGCTTGCCAAACAAAGAACTTTTTGGGGAATTTCGACTTCTTTTTTATTTTACATTCTTCCGGGACACTCTTCTATTCAATCGAGATATAAAATTCCTGCTCAGGAATTTAATCGAAAACTGCCAGGAGTGGATGAACTGGGATTTTTTGTTTCGAGCGATCGGATCAGATCGTGTCGTGCTGGAGAAGCCATGATGTAAATAAATGAACTTAACCTGACAACCAATGCCTACTATCATTGATAGGTCAAATTTGGTAATTTTACTTGAATTTACGTGCACGACCACGCGTCTCCATTGAGTAGCTCAAAGGGTTTTTTCTTTGGTTCTGCTTAGTTCGTTTTGCTATAGTTTAATGGTGTAAAATTGGGTCCCGTTAATGTTTAACCTGGTTTGGATTCCAAAGAGTTTATAGGGGCAAATTCTAGTGAGTTGGGAAAACAGCACGCCCAGAGAAGAGAGTCATAAGGACATTAGCAGTACCACCTTCATTTTGAAGGTGGTGCTTAAGTCACTGGTAACCCGTAGACACCCACTTTAGCTAGTTCTTTTGAACTTGGGAAATAAAATCGATTTTTTAGCACAATCATTCACAGTTATATTGGTAGCGCTTCACTTCCCAGCATGCACCCCTAACCAGTCCTTCAATATAACACCAATAACGATACTTTCTGAATTTAATCATGCGCGGATAAGATTCACTTAATACCAATTTATCGTCCAAATACATATAACTTCTTCTTCTTCTTCGCATTTCAAGCTTATTGCATATCGCATATTAGCTTATTGCGTGCTCTCAACTTAGTGTTCTAGAAGGCACTTCCACAGTTATTAATTGAGAGCTTTCGATGCCTGTACCATTTTTGCATTGATATGATTGTGTGGCAATACATATAACGCATTTTTTATTAAAAAAACTGGTTTGAACTTTGAAAATCAATCCGCGGAAAAACAGTTAAATTCGTAACAGCTCATGAAAACCCAACCGTCCGTGGGCAGAGCTAACTGTGATCAGCAGAAGAAACTTCTGGAAGAAGTCTGAAAAAAAACTCACAGAAGATGTCGGATGAACCCTAACCACCAAATTATTGATTTTCTAAACATAGGGTAAAATGGTATATTACGTCCGGTTTTTCAACACTTTTTCGTTCGTCATTGTGAGGTTTTTCTATGCAGAAATGGCAGCAATTTTACCCCAGAGTATTATACCATTTTACCCTGCTTATAATATTCAAAACAAAAATAACCGAAGAACAAAGCAGGCCACCCAAAAGCAACCAGGAAACATCGCCACAATCAACGCCAACTAAAATTACATCACTTCGCCCGAACCAGCGACAATTTCGCGTCCGCTACATTAGGATACACGCCACCATCGATCTACTATTCATCTTTCTCCTCGCCTTCTCATTCTCCTCAGCCACCTCATCGCAAGCACCGTGCGGGTGACTCGGAAGCGAACAGTTCGTTCCATTTTTCCTTTGAATTATTTTGCATGTAACGACCGTTCATCATTCATTTCGAGGCAATGATTAAAAATATTTTCGTTCGACTTCCTTCTCACGCTGCTAACTGCTGCTGCTTGGGTTTTCTTCCGCGAGCGCAGATAATCCAAACCATCGCATCGCTTCACTCGTCGTCACCCGAATAGAAGAATCATGTACTCACAGAAGCATGAAAAACCTGAATTATGAATGTGTGTACGAAAACCTCCTGGCAAACGCAATGGAGCGAAATTTGTCGAAAGCGAGCGCGCGGAGAACAAAACGGAAAACAGGTGTGGTTGTATATTTAGAAATTGATCCAATTAAAAGTATCTTTTTTAATGTTCTCCCCCTTGGCCGCACTCATCGCCTACCGTGCAGCATCCGCTGCAACGACAATAGTGCATCGCGCACATCGACGACATATACAATTACGCGCAGTGCACCGAACCGATAGGGTGAGCGAACACTGACTGGGCTCGCTCGGTAAGACACTCTTCTGCACAACCCAAGCAGGCCACGACGACGCGACACGGGAGAGCGATAGAGTGAGAGTAATGAATGAAAATCTTGCACATCTTTTCCAGGCAGGCGTGCACTATATCAATCGTGGACAGCTTACCATCGTAGTTTCATTTCAGCTGAAGCTACAACCCGCAGAAGAAACTTGTTTCACTTGACCGTTTGTTTTGGCCTTTTTGAATGTAGGTACCAACATACATACGTCCAATGAGACGATAGAGGCGGCCAAGTCTCACACAGAGGACGTTCAACAGTTCGTTCATGTTGCGGCTGAAAAAAATTAACGCGGCCAGATTTGTCAAGACCTTTTATATCCGGGTTGGCATGCAGTACGATGCACTGGTTGCTTGGATTGAGTATGGATAGAAACCGTTGGTGCATACCACCCTTCCAAAGTGCGCATATCACAGCACCCGGTGTACTTTTGCCATCGTTGCGTGCATGTTACGCAGTTGAAGTGCTCCTTTTTTTTCAACAAAAACGCACATTTGGACTGTAGCTGTTGCCGAATGCAAATTACAACTGAGTGAAAGTCGCGGATAGAAAAAAGGAGAGCATCATCGCCGTGTTATACATAGATAATTAAATGACATTTCCGGTTCAAGCGGACTGTGAATTATATGAATGGTGAATGAACATCGCCGCGGCCATCGCATCGTGATCCCACAGTGACGATCATCGAGCCGGCCCAGAATGGCCATCGAGTCTACCACTCTCAGTGCGTGTTCTGTGTTGAGTGATATTTCGGTGCAATAGTGCGTGTTGGACCAAGAACGCCGACGACAACGACGAATGCACCATCAACGGCACCGGCAGATATGTAGGTACTTATGTACGGACGGATGCACTGGACCATCGGTTGGCGGCTGCCGCGATGATGTTATGCTTACGCGGGAATAAATTGCAATCAGCGCAATTTGGATTATTAAAGCGTTTAGCCGTCATGCGGCGTGACCAATTCGATTAATCAAAATTTCGTGGCGGAAATTAGGTCGATCTAGCGTGCAACGGAGCACTCCCAACCCGGTCAACCCGTCTCATGGGAGAAGTCTTGTGAATGGAATATGCTTCGCCGCACTTTCTGAGGCCAGTCAGTCACGTGGTTTCTGCACGATGCGGCGGTTGAAGATGATGGAAAACATCCTTTGGAGTGTGTTGCGAACATGAATGAACGAACGACATTGTAGCAGTATGGCATTGGTAGTCCACGAAAGGTTGTTTCGTTCGTATTATTGAGTCTTCGACTATATCATACCTTCACACTGCGAAGCTAGTTAAAATTCGTTCTATGATATTCCCAACAATAACAGAGACGAACCAGCCGATGGACAGTGTTTTTTTTTTTCCTTGATTTGTTTTCCGTACTGAGTACCAGTGCTACCGACTCTACCTATCGACCCATCAACTCATGAACGGCTTTACTTCCCTTCATGATTTCATGATCAGAGATTTCATGCCTCAGAAAATTTCAGTGGCGCCGACTGGGATTGAACCCAGGCCTTTTGGGGTGAGATACAATCACGCTTACCACTACACCACCGGCGCCGCTATGCACAGTGCTTTAAAAGCGCTAAATCGTGAATTTTGTTATTTACGTGAAAATGAATTATTGTAGGCATACAGCGTCTTTGGAATAGTTTGACTTCATGATAAGCTCGTTCTTTTGAACCCAACTTTTCTGTGATTAATCACCCTAGCAAAGAGATGGAAACCCGAAGTAGAGTTAGTAAGGTGGCTCCTAAAAATTAATGCGTTATCATTTTTTTAGTGGTAGGGAAAGTGCGTCAACAAACTTTTTGTGAATTTATAATGACTACCAAGCCTATGGGACTGTTTAATTATTAGGGAGTTGTATAGGTTTTTCTTCATTACTTTACTTAATTCTTGTTTTTTTTTTTAGTTAGGAAGGTTCCGATCAACACGTTTTCGTAGTTTCATTTTTATACCTGTGATCTTGACATTCTTACCTAGGAGATGAGTACTTAAGGGGGTTAGATTTTGATGTCTTTAGTGGGAATGACACTGATGAAGACTGCACATTCTAGTCGAAATACGCATCTGTCATAGATACCAAAACTAATTTAGTGGAATTAAATGGAAACTAACCTTTTTTGCTGTTTTATAAACTTTTTTGTATAATATAGATACGCCATTTTGTCTTTGGAAGTAAGTTTCTATCTTATAAATTTTATGAGTTATTTATGGTTTTGACCCACAACGATCACTTTTTCTGAGACAAGCAATTCAAAGTGTGGGTCAACCAATTGAAAGTAGAACTAAAGCACTGCTTAATCTATATAAAATCATTAGATTCCCATAGTTTTCTCCATCGATATGGATTGGGTAACGCTTTGGTTCTCTTTTGAAATACAATTAGTGTAGCTTGCCCAATATTGCCCGGCGTTGAGTTGTTGGTTTTAAAAAAGTGCTATTTTCAAAACTATGTTTAACTCATAAAATAAAAGTAGATACTCAATGTCTAATATAATCCTTTTTCGCGTGCATAATAAAACGCAGGGGGGTGACACATCTAAATCTCAATTCTTTATGCTCAACAAATCTCACAAATCTCAATCTTCGGAACATCTTCTTTAATTTCTCGCATCTACTTGTATCGCGCATCACCTTTTTGCAGGAAATCTTCAGAATCGTCATCAATCTTCTTTCTATCTACTCAGCGTGCGCGCAGCTAACCACAGCAAAACATTTTTTTTCCTGCATCGTAGATAGAGTCACCGCCCTCGTGTTAAACCACTGTGCTATGGCTAAAAGTCTCTTTAATAAAGAAAGAAATAATGAGAAATTTTTTATATTTTTTTATTAAATAATTCATTCAATCGAGCATCCAAAAAACCTGAACACCCCTCATTTTGTAGGCGTATGCGTGCAGAATGATGCCTCTATTTTTATTTTGACATTTGCTTTGCTCTTCAGTTATCAAAATAGCGTCCAAGCAAGAGGAGCAACGTATTAATATTTTGCCGGCGCTTCGCGAAAATCCGAGCTACTCGCACGCCGAGTTAGCAAGATCGGTAAAAGTGGCCAAGTCAACTATCACCAACGTAATAAAAGTGTTCCGGGAACGTCTGTCAACAGCCAGGAAGCCTGGATCGGGGGGAAATCGAAAGCCGGAAGCCATAGCGACGACAAAAAGAGTGACCAGAAGTTTCAAGCGGAACCCCAACCTCTCCGTTCGAGCTGTCTACAACCATGCATCGAGCTAAAACTCGAGCCGGACAGTCCACTTATAAAAAAGTAGTGACTCCAAATCGAGACGATAAACAAAACAAGACGACCAAATCACGATTCCGGAAGCTGTACATGAACTGAAAAAGTTAGATTGCGTGGTAATGGACGTCGAAACCTACGTCAAGGCAGACTTCAAACAGCTTCCTGGGCAAAAGTTTTATACGGCAACCGGAAGGGGAAAGGTTGCAGATATTTTCAAGCTTGTGAAACTGTCGAAGTTCACTAAGGAATGCCTGGTTTGGCAGGCTATCTGTACCTGTGACTTGAAATGCAGGACAAGAACTCTTCCAACACTCCAAAGTTCCGCCCAATCGAAAAATATTGGGGTATCGTCTAGCGGGACCTGAGGAAGACCCAAAAAACTGTTGGAAGCAGATTCGGTCAACCGAACGCTTAGCAGAAAATTTTTACTGAATTTTATACTAATCGAACCTAAAATAGAAAAATAATTTGAATTTGTTATTGAAAAAAATCAATTTACACGGATTCTTGAATGACCAAATTTTGATCATAACACCAATTACCAGTAATAGACCGGTAGGAGAAAATACACTCCCAACAACTTAACAGCAGCAGTGACAAAGTCGGACATTTCAGGGTCAGTTGTTTATAAACAGTTGCTATCGCGACGTCAACGTGTGCGCTGGCTTGGTGCGCGGTGCTTCGCGAAAACTCAAAGTAAACAAAAACATCGTATATCAAGACCAACAATTGAAAAGGCCTCAACTCCATTTTCTTGTAAGGCCATTTTCTCGCGAACCGAAGTCCGCAAAGGCAAACAGCTTAAAGCGAATTCGTTTATTATCGGGGTTAACACCAGTTCCAACCCAGTGCGAAACAGAACTTTTTGTCAGTGTGAACCTCAACCTGAGCTAGGTTTTAAAAACAAACGAGCAAACTGACGTTTGTCAGAAAACAAGCAGACCCAATCTTGATACACGATCCAGGTTGGAACTGAATAATAAACGAATTCGCTATTAATGAACAGGTAGGGGAAATTCTCATCTACCCGATTGTGGTTTAGGTTTGCGATTATAGGTTTCGGTTCGCGAGAACCGGTTTTTTTACAAAATGTTTTAGAGTTTAAGTAACCAGTTCATGTATAAAAGGTTTCAACGAATAAAGAATCGTGTGAGTTGCTCTGATGAGCTAATTTATTCGAGGTTTGCCAGGTGCAGATGACCACAGTTCCAACATTGGAATAAATTATCATCTAGATCATTTTTAAAAGGTAGTGATCGCGCACGGATAGGACCCAAATTGCACGTTGTGTGATAGTTAAAAATAAAGACTTACGTTCGATTCACTGACCGTTCTGCCATGGTGGAGGTAAAAGTACTACAGACTTTTATTTATTGTAACATAACAAGAACAGTACATAATTAGCAATGACAATGATACAGGGACAAGTGATGACATCTATGAGTAGGTACAGTAGCTATTTCATGTTAAGGATAAAGGCAGTAGTAGTCGTCTGCACGAACAGGTAGCTTTAGATTCATACTGTTGATCATTTCCCTTAAAATCAGCTAACAATTTCCTGGTGTTCATGATTCTTTCCCAAAATTTCCCGGAACTTCTTTAAATTCCTGCAATTTTCTTAAAAAGTTGAACTGCCTTTATAAATTCTTTGATTTATCTTAATGATCTCGCAGTGCGGAGGTGAACCAGCCCCCATATGAAAGCCTCCCTAATCAAGAAATCTTACCTTACCTGATCTCGCAGCATCCTGCGAGTTCTCTCAATTTTCCAGAAGCTCTTGGAACTTCCCAGAAATAGACGGAACTGTCCTATAATCTTTTCTGATGTACCCTTAGTTTCTTTGAAGATCCCTAGTTTTTCAATGAAATTTTCTAAAGTTCTCCGGAGATATCAGGACTGCTTTGATATTCTCGGAACTTTTTTAGGGTTCTCAAAACTTTTCTGAAGCTCGTGGAACTGTTCTGAATTTATCGGAACTCTGTCTGTTCTGTCTACATTTCCCTCCCCATGGACATGGAGGTTGACGGTACTGAAGCAAAGGTTTATGTTTAATTTCTTTATATTTGCAACGATGATGATTTCCTATAGTGACACATATCACCTTCTTAATGCTTGAGTATGCCTCAAACGATTAATTCTTGGTTGTTAATAGAACTTCCTTGATGAAATCGGCTGCTTCATGCAGACTGAGCAATTCTGATTATAATATCAGATTTGTTCTGTATACAGAGGAACTGGGAGGGCTTATTAGAAGCTTCTCACCAATAAAATAATGATCTTCTAGTAAATTTTGCACATTTTTTTTGTGGTCTTAAAATTTTCCCAGTTTGGTTAGAAGTTTCAAAGCTAACGCATGTCCACAGGCCTAATAGAAAGATAGGCAGAAAAAGTGAAGAATGGTTGCATGCAGGGTTGCTTCCACTCACTTGCTATAGATGAGTGATTTTCAGAGTTTTGAATTCGTTAGATGTTGTAATGGAGATTTGTGTTAATGGATGCGGGAGGGGATTGAAGGGCGGGTGTTTGACGCATAGAGCTTATCAATTTCGCTTTCAGAGTGTCGCAGTCAGCGGTTTTATGATTCGTGAGCGCTCGCGATTCGTAGAATCGTTGATTGTGACTGCAAGTGGATTTGGCGGGTTTTGTGTGTCGGACGCTTGCTTTTTGGCCTCTTTTTGTGTCTAACATGTGCAGAGTATCATTATAGCGTCTAATGGTTTTGAGATTCCTGGTTGCGTGAAATACATTTGTGAGAATATCTTTTTGAGATTTAGTAGTCACGTTTTGTTTGTAGTTTATATTTTATTTCTTTCATGTAATTATGGTAAATAATAGTTATTCAATAATAGATAGTTCATCCATATATTCGTACCTTGACGCGAAACGCTGTGGATTATGAGATGCCCGATGACCCTGGAGGGATCGATTTTGCTTACTGAGCAGAAAATCATGGATTTAACCCCAAGCTCTTCCACAGCACAATAAGTCGCCACCATCATTTGTATATTTGATATTGAACATTAACCTCGGAAACTATTTGCATATTAAGCGAAAACGCAGTCCTGTATTGTCGCGAAGCGTTATAGTTCTGAGATGCTCGATGACCCTGGAGGGATCGTTTTTGCTTACTGAGCAGAAAATCATGGGTTTAATCCCAAGCTCTCCGTCATGACTCTTAAAATCGATGATCACTAAACAAAATGAATATATTCTTTCGATAGCCGGCTATCGAGAGATTAAATAAACAACAAATAAACAATACATCCTTTTGGTTGCATCGCCAACTTGAGGTGAATCCTAACCGATTACCCTACCCAACCCTCCAACTCCGTAGCACTTATGAGGGTGTCGCTAAGTCGGTGGCCTCTCGTTAAGTAAGTACTATATCAACATTTCCTTCCCTATCCCTAGTTATGGTAAAGATGGGCGTGGCCGGGAATAGCGACAGTCATGCTTCTGTTACTCTTGTTTAGATTGGAACCAATGTTTACTCCCCAACATTATTCCTGAAAGTAGTCTAACTGAGGATTTCAGAAGAGACGTGAGTGTCGCTAGTATCCAATCTACGAAGTATACCATAACAACGCTAACGCTAACGCTAACTCTGTCTGTTCTGTCTACATTTCTGAAGTTCTCTGGATATTCCTGAAGTTATCAGAAATGCAGTTTTCCTGAAGCAAATGGAACCACCTTGAAGCTCGTTAAGCTCCGCTAAAGTTTCCAAAGTATTGCAGAATTTTTCGGAGCTTCCAGTAGTTCCTCGCAGTTTATTTATGAATCTTCTTTGAAATTATAAGCATTTCTATTTTAATTCCTCAGAACTTCCTGAATGATCCATGATTTTAGCTGAAGTTAATGAGACTGCCCTAATGTTTCTTGAAATTCGAGAAGCTACCCTTAAGTTCTCTCTAATTTACTGATGACAATCTGGAATTGACACAAAGCTCAATGCTACACGTTGTTGCCATACCTGCAATAGTTACTAAATCAAAGGCTTCTCAACCATGATGAATCGTTTGCTGAAATATAATAGATGAAAACAATTCTATTTCTAACTCTTCTTCGTTATTAATTTAAGCTCTAAACATGTGTAAGTCAAGAAAAGGTGGACGGAATGTGTCAGAATAATGAAGGAAATGTTTCGTGTTATGCTTATTCGATTCGAGCTTACCAGAGCTCATTACTTTGATTTACTGATTTCCTCAATCGGTGGTCAGTCGAAGATCAAGAGAGTTTGTTTTTCTTTTGGGATTTTTTTCCTCCACCTCTCCGTTAATGTGTATTGTGTTTATTTAGAAGCCGATGGAAAAGATAAAAATGCGATTCAATCAATTGTAGCGCAATTGAGGTTAGGTTGGTTTCTGATCCCGTCCGTTCCTAAGTAAATCGAAGAATCCATCAACTCAGTTTTAAATAATTCACGCATCTCCATTGCCTATACGACCGAATAAACCAACTCAAATTTGAGTTTCGTTCACTCAAATTCGCACAAACGTGGGTCACTCATAGACTGAGTAAAATTTTCTTTGATTTTGCAGGAAAAACTCTTCGAATATTAAGAACAAGAATATTACTCGAGAGATTTTTGAGGAAAAGCGAGTTAAATTTTACTCAATTTTGAGTTGATCTCATCGGCCGAGTACTGCTGCCTGCCGTTACCGGAAACGTCCCGGGAAAACAAAACGAAAAACAACAGACGCAGAGATGAAACACAGCTTACTCTGCCCGAGCGTTTGCAGCGAAGAAGTCAGACGCGCCGTGATCCATCATTCCATCGTTTTGCGCACTTTCTCTTGCAAAAAGAAACAAGAAACGAATAAAACGACGACAAAATTTATTGTTCTCTTTGAATGATGCTCCATCCTCACGGCTCAGAGAGCATCAAAGTACGTCGAGGTTTTTGTTGTTGTTGTTGTTTTTACTCGTTGCAACCCAGTCAATCCAAGTAGCGAGTGATCGGTTGAGCAGGCGGGTTGAGGAAAATGGAGCTAGGGCAGCACTTTTCCGATGGAAACATGTGTGATCTTAAATTTATCTCCGACTCTTTTCTTCTCTTTAATCTCTTGCACTCGCGCGCACTGGATACTGGATGCTCCACTAGACCGACTAGGACCGGGCCGGGACACGAGCACGCGGGGTTCGGTTTTGTTCTTCTCACTGGGCCTTCACTTGGTGGTAAATATATTTACTTAAGTAGATTGATTATAACAATAAATTAAGTTTATATCTGTTTCGTTGTAACCAGTGGTTTTTGAAGTTCCTCTTCGAATGATTTGAGAGACTGTGGCGTGTGTATAGTTTTTTTTTTATCTCTCGATAGAAACAGCTTCCTGGTTCGGATGTAAGGTGAAAGGGTGCCCGGAATGTGCGTGTTGTTTAGAATTGGTGTTGTTTGGAAGTACTCCAACCTGAAAGGAGCAGAAAGAGCAGGTTGAGTGTTTTGTTCTCTGTTTCCATGGGGATCGAAGCGGGATCTCGGTTTGGCTGATCGGTATATGTGTGTGGTGCGGATTGAAACAAGTCAAGATTTATTTGTTTCGTCTTCACTTTGCTTGCTCACTTAATCATTCGCATCATGCGGGACTGCGGCGGTTGTTGGTTAAAAAGAATGCGCGCACTACTTTGAGCAGATGATTGATTGAAGCGGCTTAGCGAGTGCAGTACCGCAACTTTCTGGAATGGAAGGGCAATGAGTCGTGTTTATTTAAATAATCGAAAGAGTAAAAACAACAGGAATTTCGATGATTCCGAATTGGTTTCCAGAGTATCCATTGAACAATTCAGTATTAGATATAATATAATCGTATTATTATAAATTTCCTGTAGATTCTGTCAAACATG
Organism: Ochlerotatus camptorhynchus; assembly: GCF_037179485.1. Classification (NCBI taxonomy): domain Eukaryota; kingdom Metazoa; phylum Arthropoda; class Insecta; order Diptera; family Culicidae; genus Ochlerotatus; species Ochlerotatus camptorhynchus. The sequence continues at coordinate 2,349,452 of NW_027040672.1, forward strand.
GATTGAGCTCGGAATTAAGATTGATTTTGGAACCCTGAGACAAGGTTTCTTCCACACACTTCACTTAAAAAAAATGGTTTTCGGAATTATTTTGTACTTTTAAGTTAGAATAATAGGTTGTGCAAAATATTTTCGACACATAAAACCTACCAAACTAGCATTCAGAGAGTTGCCATTAGTGATTATGATTCGTGACCTCACGAATTGAAAAATCGTTCACTCTCTGAAAGCAAAATTGACAGCTTTTAGAGGCTGTTCATTAACTACGTAGACAGTTAAGGGGTTGTTGGCAATTATCTACGGCCCATACAAATTTTAAAAATTGTGTATGGACAATTGTCTACGCAGAGGGAGGGCGCTACAAAAAACTGTCTACGTAGTTAATGAACAGCCCATTAGTTCTAAGGACTTTCAGTTAACTTCAAGGAAGTTCAGAAAATATAAGCACTTTGAGGAAGTCTAGAGAATTTTACAAATGTTTACAGATTTTTAGTATCGAAATGATGCTCAAACTCATAGTAAAGGGTGTTCCACATCAAATTGCATCACGAAAAAAACGCTTAATTCCACTCATTAGGTTCTGTACAACATCTGGCTGCAGCTTCTTCTGTACGGAAACCCACTTTTTCTTCATGTCTTCCTCAGATTTAACCTCCTTGGGATGCTTCCGTAGTACCTGCTTCATAATAACCCAGTATTTTTCGATGCGCCTTACGAAAGTGACCACGTTGGCTTCGTACCACTCCAAGACACAATTTGAATAAAGACACGAAGCTAGATCCGGCCAGAAGATCGTAGGACCTTCCTGTTGCTTCAACAGAGGAAGCAGACGCTTCTGTAGACACTCCTTGAGGTAGATCTCCCCGTTTACAGTCTCGGTAGTCACGAACGGCGCACTCCGTTTGCCACATGAGCAAATCGCTTGCCAAATCATGTATTTTTTTGGCAAACTTTGAAAGTTTCTGCTTCCTTACTTTCTCCGGAACACCCAACTTGTGCTGGGCGGTGAAGAATAGTAGCTCCGGAAGCTGCCGAAAGTCCACCTTGACGTAAGTCTCATCATCCGTTATGAGACAATGAGGCTTAGTCAGCATCTGGGTGTACATTTTCCGGGCACGTGACTTTCCCACCGTATTTTGCCGTTCGTCACGATTTGGAGCCTTCTGCACTTTGTACGTATGCATTCCCTCCCGGTCCTTGGCTCTCTGAACGAAAGACTTGGACAGATTCAACTTTTTGGCCACATCCCTGACCGAAGCATTGGGATTCCCCTTTCGCTTTCACGACACGCTTGTGATCCTGATCACTAATACAACATCCATTCTGACCGCATTTCTCAATCCGATCGATGCTCAGAGTTTCGTAGTAACGTTTAATCACACGACTCACCGTTGACTGCACGATTCCGAGTTGTTTTCCGATGTCCCGATGAGAGAGTTGAGGATTTTCCAGGTGCTTGCGCAAAATCAATTCGCGACGTTGCTTTTCGGGTGACACCATTTTTTCCAACTTTCGAAAAACTGACAGCGTTAAAAATAACAGTGTAAACAATACACTCTTAACTACTTCTACCCAAATTTTCAAGAGAGAATACCCAATGGGTCATTTTCTACAGCGTTTTTTTCCGTGATACAATTTGATGTGGGACACCCTTCATTCGTTATCCAGTCGATTGGTGATGACGCGAGAAGTGGTGAGTGTGCGAATTTTTTCTTGTATTTTGTGTGTTAGGGTTATATAATGCCCTCAAAGGCTCAATGATAGTTCAACAGCATAAATAAGGACGTAAACGCGATGATCGATTCTCTCTTTATATTGCTACAGCTAAGGGAAGCAATTTTCAGAAATTTGTCCAATACAGTGCTGTAACAGTTTGTATTGGCCTTTAAAAAGAACTACAAAGGCACCGAGAAATGTTAATCCAAGCAAGTTATTAACAAAAGAGAAAATCGACGACGAGAATCGTTTACGTCCTTATGTATGCTCACTGTCGAGCTGTCTGCAGTGCTCCCATTTTATTTACATCAGTCCAATGACTACGAGATTGTGCCAAAGGTGTACCGATGGATGTGCCCAAGCTGTGCCGAAACTAATTTCGGCACAATGTACTGAGTGTTACCCCTTGGTTAAAAACTTAAATATCACACAATCGACAGTTAGCATGCATAAGGGCGTAAACGCGATAATCGATTCTCTTCCCAACTTTCTCTTTTGTTAATAACTCGTTATAATTAACATTTCTCGGTGCGTTTGCTGTTGCTTTTGATAGCCAATAGAACTTTTTACAACTCTGCATTGAACAAATTCTAGAAAATTGATTCGCTTAGCTGTAGCATCATCGCGTATACGTCCTCACTGTCGAAATGTCATTGCGCAATTTTTAAAGATTTTTTTTAAGCTTAGGGGTCGTCCATCAATTATGTCACACATTTAGGAGGAGGGGGGTTTGGAAAACTGTGACGAGCCATACAAAAAAATTAAGGTCCATACAAAAAATGTGACAAAGGGGGAGGGGGGTTGAAAATGGGCCAAATTTGCGTGACATAATTAATGGACCATCCCTTATGGTAAATTCAAATTTTTGAAAAATTGAAAACCATGAAAGTTGAAATAAATGGTAGAACAACAACTTTTTGTTGAATTTTTAACTATGTACGCTTTTTTGCAATTGGGTACAGAAAATAATTAAAAATATATCAAATATTGTTTCCTGTGTAAAAACAACAAAGGTTTTGTTCTACTATTGTTGTCAATTTTCAGGTGTCCAAAATGTAAAATTTTTCAAAAGTATACATTTTTCATGAGATTTTTTTTTAAATTTATAAAAATTGAATAAGGATTTTTTAAGATAAATAAGATGTTAACACATGTTTTCAAATTTCTTAAATAAAAATTCCCGCACTGAAAATATATTTTCGTTAATACTATTACGCTCATTTCGTAAATATGGGTTTCGTAGATAAAACAAATATTTCCTTAATTGTGCAAAACATTCGTATTGCATGTTTTAAGCTACAATGCCAACATTACGCATAATTCATAAAATATACGAACTATATTTCGTACATTCGCTCCGACGTGGAGTAAAACGTCAAAAAACATAAACTAATGAAATCAAGTCAAACAAAAGTAGTGAAAAGTTTCCTTAGTTCGTGAACACAAAAGTGCAACCAAGTGGAGATGTCGATGGTTCCAATTATATTCCGTGACTGGTGGGATGACATCAAGGATACTGTAATACGTACTTCTTGAATTCAAGACCAGCACTTTGGTAACGGAATCAACTCGGATAAGCTGATAACGGTAATTTATCAAGAAATTTGTCGAATATTGCACTTCAGTGACACTCAAACTTCATTGTTTTATTTCCTCTCTAAGATATTGGCGCTCCATCAGGACATTGGCAAAAATTGATGGGTAACCTATTCCATCAAATTCGGTCACGGGAAGGCGATACAATTCCGCATCGACGGGAACCAAACTTCACGCTCGGCCCTTCAGAACCTTAGGCGGACCATGTATATTCGAAGAAGGCTCAATTTCAGCATCAGCGCAACAGGAAATCGGTCGTCGGTCAATAAGGCCTTATGAAGACTTTAAATAGGATGTTGTGTGTGCAGTTTACAGCTAACAGAAATGTTGATAAAGGCTTCCTAAAACAGCATCATCAGCATCGAGAAGAAACAGGACGAGCAAGGTTGCATTTCGAGTTATCATCCTTCGGTGCAACATCCTTCGGTTAAGCCACAACACCTTTAAGATCAAATCACTGAATTCTATTTTAATTACCTTGCCCTAAGAATAATAATTGTAACTTTTGTTTTTAAGAAAAATAAATTATTTTCATTTGTGTTTACTGTAAACATTGTTTTGACAGGCAAATTTGCTTGAGTCAAGCGAATTTGAAAAAAATACGAATTGATTTCGTTCTCCGAAATCTTTTCGTATATAACACGAAAGCCAAAGAGACGGTTTTATTCTTCTACGAAATGTTCATACAATGTATGCATGATGTTTTATTGGTAAACGAATATTTCGTGCTATTTACAATGCTTGTACTTCTTGTCACGAATAATTCGTATTTATTTTATGATACATTCGTAAAATACAAGAATGTTACGAAGTGAATAATTTTTATATTTAAACGAAACTAGATTCATATATAGTACGAGTCTATTTCGTTGCAGATAACGACGAAAAGATTCGTGGAATAAACGAGCGCTTTTGTTATATGTACTAAATTTTATTTTCAGTGCGTGCATATTTTTCATCGAAAGACTTTATTTTTTCTTCAACTTTGGCTAAGACTTCATTCCGATAAGAAGTGACATTTTCGTGCTACAATTAATTAAAAAATGTCAGACGCCATTTTGAATAACAAAATTGCATGAGCCAACATGTCTGAATTTTAGTACAAATGTGAATGATTGCCTATAACAAGCAATTTTGCAAAGTTTCATGCAAATCGGTGAAGGTCGAGTCTGATCGATTCGTCATTTCTCGTGGAACTGCTCTGTTTGAACTATTATTTCATGATCATTCATGAAGATGGAACACTTAAGAATCGTTTAAAATTTTTCGTATTTTCCTGTATGATATGTATTGCTAATTGACTGTTAGTTTCAAGTTTTATTCAAGTCACATGGATGTAAACGAAAAATCCAACAACTAAGAAAAAGAATAAGGTACTTATGAAAGAAATGTCTGATACTATTTAAGTGATATTCATAGATCTTCCTGTAGGATGCGATGTATCGCATCATGATCACAGTACTAAGTCGTTATATTTGTAACGATGTATAGAGTTTTGGTATCCTTTTCACTTTGTGCACAAATGAACAAAATACTGCAACATTAAAACTATATCATTTAATTAAAAACCACACAGATCTTTGGTTCAAAGTTCAAAGAAGCAAACGGGAGAATTTAATTACAGAAAGTACATCAATGATGCACTCCTACGTTGATCTTAATTGTTGCAAAACATGATATACTCTCTTTTTTAGCTCATCGTTTATCGCATCAAACGCTGGGTGCGGGTCAAAATGAAAGCACTTGTAATGTGCTTAATCACGATGCATTTTTTTTTCTTCTCCATCGTACCACCCCTGATATTTCTGATGATGCACATTTCTCATGCACAACGGTGACGGCGATAGGACGATGCGATGGCACAGTGCTAGAAAAAAAAAGAGTGAGCACAAGCCGAAGAGTCCTTGGAATGCTGCAATAGCTTCGCATATCGTAGCAGGCGGAGAGTCGGTAGATACTGAACCTACAACAGGGACGTGAACATTTATCGCTCAAGTAACTGCTCGTCCTCTAATTATTTTCCACATGAAAAAAGGAAAATTATTTTTAATTAAGTTGCAAGCGATATTAAATTGTTCAGGTTTTTAACTTGCTTGCTTGTGCTTACTTTGCAGTTTTCTTCGTTCCGCCTCTTTGAACCCGGTATACATTACGCATGGCTTCCGCGGCAAGTGCTATTGCGAAGTTCCACAAACGAACCGGAGGGAATATTATATTGTGCTTTTTTCGCCTCTTTACTTTTACTCATATTTTAATTAAATTATCCTACTACCACGCTCATCAAATTTACGCTCATAAAAATCTAGTCAAACGACCAGCTGAAACGATTAATAATTTAACACTTCAAATTTTATCACCGTAAATTATTCATCAAAACGAAACCAAAAACACGGCGATGGCAGCGACAATATTAAAAAGATATTAAAAAATCGACTCTTCTCCCGGTGTGCGATGAGTTGATGTTACTGTAGAAATTTACGGTCGTCGGAGTGTCTAACGACTCGCAGGTTGTAGGAAGTGCGACATAGAGAAAATCAGAGAAAAAAAGTCCCTCTCGAGAAGGAAAATCCACCACCGTCGTCAGTTAACCGGTTCACCGATGCCTCCACTTGGCTTGAGGAAAAAAGGGTAAAGAGTTATAAACGCATCTCTAATAACGCTCCTCTCACTCGAAGTAGCAGCATTAACGAACATCGGCGGCAGCAGCAGCAGTAGGCGACGCGGGATGGACGGATTTTCCTCGACCTTCCCACCAGTGCAGCGTGGAGTCTTGTCGTTCAACGCTTGCTTTGCAGTTTTCGAAGCTCTCCGCTCTCTGTGCGAACCGTGATCGGTAACGGTAGAAGAGCCGACAAGACTTTCAGTAGGCAGAGTGGGAACCGATGAAAACATTGTAGGCAAGTTGTAGATATATACATAGGTAGAATGCCGAAAGAGTTGACTCGACTGTTGCTGGTTGCTGAGCTGCCTTGCATGACATACTGCGATGCTGATGCTGGTGGGGTGGGTAACGGAGCGTTGAACAAGGCAAGCCGAGAATCTGAACGACCATCAGGCGAGCGGAAGGAGGAAATGAATTATTAAAATTCTACGAAATTAATTTCGGAGGCGGATTTTTTCATAATTAAATAGAGGAGTTTTAAAATTCCAATTATTCATAAACGATTATTAATTTCATTCGATTCAATTATTCAGATTTTTAATCGGCTTGAAGATTGTTTACTGGAGGAGAACTTCGACCGGGGAATCTTCTAGCAAAGTGTATGGATGTTGTCAAGAATGAATTTTCAAATAGCCGTATAGCAGTGCCGGTGGTGTAGTGGTAAGCGTGATTACCTCTCTCCTCAGCAGGCCTGGGTTCAATCCCAGTCGGCGCCGCCGGGATGTTCTGAAGCATAACATCTCTGATCATGCCTCCCTTCGGAAGGGAAGTACCCAAGTAACAATTCAAGCTAAACAGTAAGAACAAAAGCTGATTATTGGTTGATTTAAGGTGTACAAAGCTGATTAACAGCAAGCTGAATATATAGTTGATTAGTAGTGTATGAAGCTAATTGTATCCCCATAATTCAACCTCAATAAGTTAGCTGATCTAAAGATTGAACAAGCCTTAATTTAGCTTAACACTACTCCACAAATCAGCAATGCACTACAAATATTTTGATAGCTCATTGCATTTCCGGCATTTTAGCTCTTCTAAATTCACTGCCTACCTTTCTAATCCCAAGCAGTGGCTGAAGTAGATACAAGGTAGATGAGCTTTTTAGGAATAGCTGCTGGTAGAAGTGGGCTGCGACGACGTAGGAAGTATTAACATTTGTATTTCTTGCTATATTGCACTGAATTTTCAAACAATTATGGCACTTAAATAGCTTCCACATGAACATCAAAATAAATCGGGCACTTGTGTCCACATTGTGTTCACTACACTTGAAAATGAGAGGAATATTATACTGTCGCCAATTGTTGTTTACAATTCTGCATTGCTGTATAATACTCTTCCGGTTGCTGTAATTCAACTTAAATTTGACGTGTTTTAAGTCAATGGTCATACCTTTTGCCACACATATGCTTGAGTGGTCCAGTAGGTATGATTGATGCCTGTGAATCAACGACTGCCGGTTCGAATCCCGAAATGCAAAGGTAATTTTTAGACTTATAATAACAATACAAATATGTACATCCATTAAATCAACACCTTGCTGCAGTCCCATAAAAATATATAAGATATGAAGCGGTCTTCCATTATTATTTTTTTTTTCTTAATAGAACTAGAAGGCTGAACAAGGGTTGGAAAAGACTGTAATTTAATGCCTTAAAAAGCTTATAATTTATATAACTGTTAAGTTTTCGGCTGATTAAAATCACCAGATTTAGATGTTTAAAAGCTGAACAAAGGTTAACGTAGTCTATGTACAACAATTATTCAAACTAAGGCTGAACTAAAATCGATTGAACAACACTTGTTAAGCATCAAATTGTTACTTGGGGAAAGCCGTTGGTCTCCGGTTCATGAGTTGATTAGTCGATTAGTAGTGTCCAGGTGTGGGAGCTGCCTCCCCGCCGTCGGTAGCATTGGTGCTCAGCACGGAAAGAAAACAAGATCGACGGAAAACAAATCAAAAGAAAAAAATAGCCGTATCTGCTTTTGTAAACAAAGAATCATACGTCGATTTGTCAAAACTCTTTGTAAGGGCGGTAGCGGATTTTTGTTTGGATCCCTCTGACCTAGTAAAGTAATGTATGTTCACTGGAAACCAATTATTTGATATTTGATCCTCTTAACGGAATCCCTTTATGAAGAGCTTTTTGAGTGTGTTGATATTTGATATCAAGATGGTCTATATCAAGCAATATAAGCAATTGTAGATCAAAAGTTGGCCCCAGTCGCGAAAGCAAGAACGATCGACATAATGACAATGATTTCAAAATTCCTTCACGGGAAATACTTGTTTTTTTTTGTCACTGAAACAGTTCATTTGTGCGCCACGATTGTTCGCGAATTCTTTGGTGCAAGCAGTGTAAATATTTACATTATTTATTTGACAAATCTCAGATAATCATGGCAGAAGTAGGCTTTTCTTTTCTTTATTTAAATTGTTTTCAATAACCACACGTCATGATTACCTGGGTTTTGTCAAATAAGGTAAATATTTACACCGGTTGCACCAAAGAATAGTGGATACGCCATAAGACAATGCTTTTTGAGGTGGCAATAAAGGATCCACGGAAGGAAGGCCACGCTGGAAAACTGTCATGTTTTGATTCTGCTGCTGCTTTTCTTCCACTTTGCGAATAAGAACGAGCTAAATTTGAGTTTAGTTTACTCATATATCACATAAAGTGAAGGTGCGCAGCGATGAGTTTATTTGCCTCATATTTTTCCAGGTTTGTCCTGAAAAAACTTCCCGAATATAAGAAAAGTAAAGATTGAATTCACTCAGCCTATTGTTGCTACTCCTGGAATCAGTAAAGTTTTCAGCAATTTTTCTTATTTTCCAGTAGATTTTTGAGATTTTGCACAGGAAACCATGAGGTAATTTAATTCAACCGTGCATAGCTGCACTTTTGGCGATTATGAGTGAACTAAACTCAACTTTGGATCGTTCTCATTCGCCATGCATGAATTTTATGGAAAACTCCTTGTGATGAAATGAATGATATATATATAATATATATATAATAACAACTGCCAGCAATGTTAGCGAAATTTCTTATTTATAGATAAAAATGATCGCACCATAACTGGTCATCTTTCCCGGGCTCTGAAATACTGCTATGAAATGTCACAAATGGAGATCTCCTACTCAGCAAAAAATAAATTTTAATATTAAATCCAAGATGATGCACTTCAATCATGTCGAAAATCTCATGTAATTTTTAAATAAACAAATGCAGTAAAAGCAGCGTAATATCAGTTTATGCACTGCATTAATGATTATTTTGCCCTTTTTAGTAAGTAATATTACACCATATTTTCAGCACGATTGAAGTGCATCCACTTTGATGTGATATCAAAAATAATTTCTTGCTGTGTACTTTCGCTTCTTCTTGATGTAACTGCATCGGACGATTGGATGTTGGAGGTTTAATGGAGATTTCGGGAGGCAACTCATTTTTTTTTCTGTTCATTAAGTAGTATTCCGTGGACCCATTTGTCTAGGATATAACACCTTTGCCCGGCACCTCCACTGGATCTTCATGTCCGCTATCTATCACTGTTTGCAAAAATATCCAATAGCAATTACCTTTGTCGTAATACTTCCTTTGACGAAAGCAAATTTTCTTACATTGCCATGGTCATCTTGGAGGCGGTTCGTGTCTAGTGCTTTCCCCCAGGAACCGTTTGCGACCACCAGCTATCGCTCGTCCAGTCTTGGGCGTATACAGCGAGGTATCCTTTAGATTTCTTGCAATCTCCGACACCGGCGATAAACCAGTACTCAAGCAAGCGACAAACTTGCTGGTTCACGGCAACGTAGCCACCGAACCACCACCAAAACTTGTGACGGACACATTATCAGCACTTTCTCGGGCTAATTCACCAACCGGACCGGGGTCAAACTCGCCCACGCTGACGAGACTTTCGATATAACTACACGCCGAAAGTGAGGCATCCTAACTCGGACAACTGGGCTCTCCGGAGGCATTCCTTTATAGCATAATTTCATGAAAACTTAACACTCAGCATAAACAAATGATGTTTAATGCAAAAAATTCAAATTCAACGGAAGAAAAACACGCAGCAAAAATAATCACGTCATATTTCAAGCGCAGCTTACTGCGATCGCCTTCTCATCAATCAATTTAGATCCTTATACCCCGGACAGACTATGGCTTATATCATGTAATATAGGCTGGCTTGCAATGAGCACTCATATATAGGATTTCCAGTGAAAACTAGATGTATGAGTGCTCATTGCAAGCCAGCCTATATTACATGATATAAGCCATAGTCTGTCCGGGGTAAGCAATTTTTATTTAATGCACTACGTAAATTGGGATGGACAGCATTTCTTCTCCCATCTTATGAACCACGTTGCTTGTTAAACAACATTCAGGCATTGGAAGATCGTCGGGATTATGCTATGGTTTCTTCCTTGAACAATATCGGTTCGCAACGCATTGATTCCGTAACGTGGGTAGATCACCATTTTGTGGTACGTTACTGGATGTATGATCTACCACCGATTCCTAGTCCTGACTACTTCAAACTAGGGGAACAGGATTTTTCAGTAATCCGTGTTACTTTTTATGCCTTGTTGATAGTGACAAGACTCGGCTTTGTCCACCGAGGATGATCTTGAAACTAGGAAAAAATGAGTTAGTTAGTCTTCATCTATGTGATTCCTAATCTTCTATTCGTTGTTTCCTAGTTTGAAGTGGTTAAGACTAGGGTTCTGATACATGGTCATTATCGGTGTCATTCCTCAATTTTGTTGCTAAAGAATCCAATTTTGACTGACAAAAGGGCGCGCCTTTGGAGGGTGTTTCAACTCTCCGAAGGGTATAAATAGTGGGACCATTCAATAAGAGTCGGATCCTAGCGATAAATGTCATCAATCATCATTTCTCAATAGTGATGGAGTAATACGACATGCACTAAACTAAGGACACGGAAAATACTACAATAGATCAAATTACTGGTCGCAATGGTTTTTTGGCCCTAACAGAGGGGAAAAAATCTAGCAGCTGAGATAGAAAGGGAAAGGGGTAATCAATTCTGCACACTGTTCCGAAACACAGCATGACACACTGTTCGGCACGATAGGGCACGCTTTGACAAGTAGGACACAAACAATATAACATAAAACGGCATCACTGTTGAGTGTTGACGTTTAGCCAATCGTTGCTAAGGTTGACTTCTCGATTGAATACTTTGTTTACTCAAAAGTGACTATTGAGAGAATTCATTGTCATACATAAAACTGGTAGAACCATAATTCAATTAAAATTTAAGAACGACAAACCGGTTTCGAGGATCGTTCGAAAAAAAAACTGTAAGTATTCTCTGAACCGTGAATCTCTTCAAATCTTGCAAAATTCAGTCCGCCTCATCTGATTCACAGCAAACATTCCAGCGGCTCGCCATCCACGCCGCTTTTCATCCATTACAGCTTCTAATCGGGCTTCACTTCAATCAAGTTTCATCAAGTGACCGGTTGAAAGGGTCTTGTCGATACGGCAGCCAAGATGGTTGAAACGGATTACCTCCAGCGACATGTGGTTGAAAGCCTGGAAGATCCGGTCATCCAATATGACGGTACAATACGGAATGCGATCGGTGAAGTCGTTGAGTCTTTCTATGGTGCAGACTGAATACCATGATCATGAAAATGAAAATCAAACCTGGAGTAATTGAACATCAGTTTATGCACGTTCGCAGTACGTATCCTTGTTGGGACGCAAATCAAAATTAAGCCGGCTGTGTAAGAAATTTTAAAGAAGTCCGATCGTATCATCAAGGACAAGTTTTGACTCATGGTATTTTGTACTGCCGTGGATATCCGATCTCGAAGCCTACAACGAAGTATCAGAGCAGGACGTCCTGCGAAAGTTGAGGTATAAGTTTGTTACGCAGAATAATCAATAAATAAGAAAAAGCTTATCCCCCCAGATTTGAATACCGGTCTTGCCGAGGATTCTCCGGGATAGACATTTTCACATTTTCCCTTGATTATTCTTGCCAGTCATTGGTCTCAATTGATATGGACTTCGATGGCATATTCACAAGACTTTATAGGGATGTCCACATAATTTTGAAAGAAGTCTCAGTACTGCTGTGTGATGCCAATACGTTTTAACATCACATATTTCATCAGCGCTGGATCGGTGTACGATTACTTTAAGCGCAGTAGTGTAGGGTTTATAGGAACGGATCATTGCAGTTAGAAATGCAATTACATTTTATCTAATCCACAACAAGTAGGGGAAATGTTGGCTTTGGCAATACCTTAACCTATTATCGTCAGGGGGAAAACAAAGTCCTAGAGCACTCAAATTTGGCAAATAGTTGCTCTGAAACACAATGTATCCACATGCCAAAATTGAGCTCTAAAGGACGTTGTTTACCCCCTGACGATAATAGGTTAAGGTATTGCCGAAGCCAACTTTTCCCCTACATCCTCGTCACCAGAGCCGGTTATTTTGCAGATGCATCTCTGTCATCATCCTTCTGATGCACTAGCTCGTATCAAGGCACCCCAGTGCGATGGGTGGCCTATCGATCGGACAACTGTAAGGCCTTACTGAAAATTTGATTTCAGGCTTTATTAAAAACTGGCTCGAGCATTTTGCTCCTAGGGTCGGGAAGAATTTGACAGGTAGCAGATGGAAATCTGCAAGGAATCAGCAGTTCAAATAGAAATGGATCCGAAATCTGATGGATGGCTCGAATTTGCTTGAACACCGTACAAGTTTGATAGCTTCCAATACCTCTTCCACCTCCCGATCCGCTAACGCTCTAAGGGAAGCTGATTGACAATCACAAAAGTCATAGCTTTCGGTGTTGGCCAAACTCATGGAATATTGGCACGTTCAGCACAACGCTTGGCAGAGCTTCTGGCACAGCTCAATCACTCGGCACAGATTTAGGTGTGCAGAGTTGAATACCCCTTGAGAAGGGACGCATTTTGCACGCCATGAGCACTTTACCCTCATTTTCCGTAGTTTTTGCGAGCATGAGTATGACCATGATTGACCGCCCGCAGTTGCTACTCGGTTATTCCTGGATCACCTGTAATTACCCAGAGAACCCACAGATGATGCTTGGGACTAACATACATCCTTCATGTGTAAAATCGAATGAGCTCATACTTTATAATAGGCAATACAAGCGCCGACCACGTTCGAATTTAAGTCAATTATGGAAGGGGTAGGAATGTGCTGACGTGATACTTGCTTTGTTGGAAGAAACGAAAAATTCTCTGCACTTCCACAAGGAATTAATGGGATGTTGGATAAATGTTTCGCGTTTGCAGCAGGATTTCGTTTTGGCGAACGGAACTTGGAATTAAAGTGTTTTATTTCAGAAAAGATTGAAAGCCACAAACAAACCGTGAATGTGAAAGGACAAGAGATTAAACTCATGATGTTCTGCAAAGTAAACTAAAACGTTCGTTACAGGCCTCCGAACCACTCACATCCCATTACCCCACTTATGATGGAGTTGTTGTTTCAACCATTTGAAACCGGGACCTACGACGACGACGACGAAAAGTTTTACAAAACACGCAATTCCAGAACTAAACATTTGCAAAAACTAATTCAATCAGATCAAGGTATGAAGCTAATAAAATACGATCACAAAAACACAACCGAAAAACGAATCAACCGATGCTGGGCACGGCCAGAGCTCGTAAATATGACGGGTGTCATGTGACAATGAGAAAGCAGGTTGTCTTACTATCACGAGACAAAACTACCTATCATGAGGTTTCCTGTCATTTTCAAATGACCAAGCACTCATGAGAATAATTTTCGTGCGGTTTTGACATCAAAATTTCTAACTGATTTAGACAAATTTAGGCAAGCAACCGTATGTAATTGGATCTCTTTAATAAAGTTTAAAAAAAAGTATGTAATTGGTAAAGTGAACATATTTTTACGATTTTCGCGGTACAAGTAAGAATAACATCAATAAATGAGCTAGTAATTGCGATGATCACAGCCCTGTCATGATCTGCATGATAAAAAAAAATTATGAGGTTTTACAAGAAAATCTCTATCATCGTTTTCTCATCCAATTATAGTGACAGAAGTATCTCTGTAAATATCGCGTAAAATCTTTCATTTAAAATGACGTTTGTCAACCCTGGGCACGCCAGAACGATGGTGTAGTATGGATAAATTACATTAACAAACACGCACACAGACAAAATCCCTGTTTAGAAACAGAGAAATGGTGCGTGTTGTAGTCACTTTAAACTGTGTTTTGGTCATTCGTGATTGAGAATGAGATTTGAACTCGTGACCTTCTGCATAAGAGTCATGGATGCTAGGCCCTTCCCTCACAACATTGTATGCCAGTTAAGGAATTATTATGTTATCGTAACTCTGTAACAATTAAGTGGCAAAGATGCCCCATAACGTGGGTAGATCACCTTTTCGTGGTACGTTACGGGATGTAAGATCTACCACCGATTCCTAGTCCTGACTACTTCAAACTAGGGGAACAGGATTTTTCAGTAATTCAAGGAACACATCTTAGTCCTTGTTACTTTTTATGCCTTGTTGATAGTGACAAGACTCGGGCTTTTTGTACGTACGAGCTAGAAGAGCGTTATCAGTGATTGCGGTGGTTCAAGGAAAATTAAATAAAGCATTTCTGAAAACATGACGCTGCAAAGTCTCAAGGCCAATCGGGTGAGATCTTTCCATTTTATCTATTTATATTTTATTTTTTGTCACTGATTTATCAAATGCTCTATATTGACGAATAGAGTTGCCAAATCATTCACCCTCCCACTAACACAACTCTTTCCTTCCTGTGACACCTATGAAGGTAGTATGGGTTCCCTGCACCTTCTTAAGTAGATGTTGGATTAACTTTCCCTCCTTTCCCCTGCGATTGTAAGGATGTGGCCAGGTGTATAATGCGATGCTTGTATTGTAGATTTTATTTTCGTGTGGGGAAAATCACTAATCCCAAGTGATATTTTCTGCGTCAACACTCGATATTTTCTGCAAAACGTATTAGTTGACCATTATATAGCCACCCACGATTTGTACAATCGCATATGCTATGCTGCTATGCTATGCTATGCTATGTTATGTTGATAGTGACAAGACTCGGCTTTGTCTACCGAGGATGATCTTGAAACAAGGCAAAAAAATGAGTTAATTGTCTTCATCTATGTGATTCCTAATCTTCTCTTCGTTGTTCCCTAGTTTGAAGTGGTTAAGACTAGGGTTCTGATGCATGGTCATTATCGGTGTCATACCTTAATTTTGTTGCTAAGGAATTCAATTTTGACTGACAGAGGGGCGCGCCTTTGGAGGGTGTTTCAACACTCCGAAGGGTATTTTTTTTTCCTTTATTATAGAGATTTTTAGCCATAGGCTAGCTCATCTCTTCTCCGAAGGGTATAAATAGCGGGAACTTTCAATTAGAGTCGGATCCTTGCGATAAATGCAAGAGTGGCAACTGTAAAAAAATCGAATACTTCATCATTTCTCAATAGTGATGGAGTAATACGACATGCACTAAACTAAGGACACGGGATATACTACAATAGATCAATTTACTGGTCGCAGTAGTGTTAGGTCCCGAACAGAGGAAAAAAAAAAGTGGCAAAGATTGTAACAGAATTAATTGGAAAAAAAATAATCGTTCACAGTTGATGAAAAGTTCTTGGCTTTTGTAAGTTACCTTTAAAATGAAGCCGATTCATCATAATAGCTGTGCACCTGTAATATTCTGATCAATCGCGGCGTTAGTAAGTTGTTCAAATATTAGCCTCAGGGAATTTGGTTCCTAGGTGAACCGAAACGAACTTTTTCAATATAAGAAAAACTTTTTTTGCCTCCAGTAGTCACAAGCTATTGACAACAAAACGAAGAGAATCAGCTAAAGAAAAGCTCAAGAGTGAATTTCAAAAAAAGGAAAGCGGAGAAAAATCGTATTTGCATTTGCATTCGTAGTTCCACCTTTCTTATGTATTGAAAGGAGCACAAAACTTTTCAATATGCAGTTCCCATTTCTCGAATGTTAATCTTACATGCATACATAAAGAGCAGCCTGATGGCTTCGGAGGAAGCATATGCACACAATTCCTGTGTTCCCCCGTCTGTTGGCCTCCACCCAGGAGTCGTTCCCATACACACACACATATATTCGTTCATGCGAACTCGTACATACACAAACATACAAAGAAGCTGAAAACCGGTGTGCAGCTGCAAAGCTTTCCATCTTCCGTGCTTGTGCTGCATGTGTATTCGGCATTGTTTGCACAAAGCCCTGGGAAAAGTCACAGCACCGGTTGATGCCTGTATGTATGCAACAAACGATGACGCCGAACGACGACGACCATCCCGAATCCCAGCTCAAACCTCCTCGATCCAGATCCACGACGACAACGACAAGGATAACGATGACGTTCCAACAACTGGGTATGCGATGACAAACGAAACGAGGGAAGGAGCGAGAGTAGCGGCAGCATCCCAGCTCCCAGTGCTCGATGATAACGCTTTTCACAACAGGAAAAAGCACACACAAAAACTTGTCTATATTCATGTTTACACAATACCTACCCTCGGCATCAGCATGGAGCGATGGAGCGGCACACCCCAAAATGATGTTGAGTTGCATGTGTTCAGCTTCATTCATACACGAAAGGGTGGGTGGTTGGGTGGACAACAGAGTAAGGCGAACCGCCAGCAGAGTTTCTGGGGTCTCTTGTTAGGTGGCCATAGTCGAGGAATGAGTTTTGCGTGCAACGACGAGCTGTTGGAGTTTATCTTATGAATATATGTATTCTTATTGCTTTGGTGCTCCACACATCGGGATATGTTGCAGTCGGGATCGTTTCCGTTTCTTCTCCTGGATATGAATGGAGAATCTAGATTCATGTTACATTCAATTTTGAAAATAGCTTTTGTGAATACTGGTTTAGATTTATAAGGCACATGTGAAAAGGACGCTTGTCCACAATGAGATGCAAATGTGTTAGACTCTTTATGAAACTGGGAAATCTGGAAAATTATTCATTTAAAAGCAAACCTTTCTTCCATTGTATCTGACACGCGGTATTGGCACCGCCGCATAACGGGAGAGATAATGATAGATATAATATAATATGAAGAACTAGAAACGCATAGCGTATCTATAAGCCGAAGTGAATATTCACTGTGCAAATTGCTGGATTAAAAATAACTACCGAGCTAAGAGATTAGCCATCCATTTCAACTTCCCTATGCATTTCAAATTGCTCCGGTGTACCTTAACTATCAATTCTGCAAGAATATCATGGTAACATGATGACATTTTGTTGTATTAAATTGAATTAAATATTAATAAAAAAAAAATAGAGAACGACTAAAACTGCTTTCTTTATATATCACTAAACAAATGCTTGAAGTAATTGCTGTTTGAACTTTCTGCTGGAGAATGGAGACGAATTCACTCTACGGCCACGTGA
Organism: Ochlerotatus camptorhynchus; assembly: GCF_037179485.1. NCBI lineage: Eukaryota > Metazoa > Arthropoda > Insecta > Diptera > Culicidae > Ochlerotatus > Ochlerotatus camptorhynchus. Next base: position 2,366,902 of record NW_027040672.1, read on the forward strand.
ACTTGAGGGCTTCCCTTATCGTTTTATCGCTAATGCCCTGAGCTTGTTCTCATTTTTTTATTTTTGTTGTCAAAACCAGCAGCAGCAGTTGTACCAACAATCAATACGAAACTATCGATTTTTAATTGGCTCACTACTTGACTAGCCTATTGGTCCCAAGCAAACGATTAACGTATCACATTCTAGTCGAAATTCTAGTACTACGCTATGTTTGTTTTGATTTGCTATGAAAGTTTGACAGATAAAATGAGGTGTTCGTGGATTTTTCTATGTTTCGAGGGGTGCATCGTTTAGCTTGGGACCGAAGAGAGTACCAGAGCTGAGCCAAAAAGTTGAGCACGTTTCTTCGGGACCTTCTGGTCTTAGAGTTACCTCTATGGTTGTACCTCTCGGATTACGCGATCACATATAACCGATAGAAACTATGGTTTGAGCGTTCTTTATGCATTGCCTGCAGCTCGAACGGTGGTTTTCGTCACGTTGGAAACAAATAAAATGTTATGATCGCGTTGCACAGTGGCCCAGAAGGGCGAATTTCTGGAATCAAAAATGTGCATAAAGATTTAATCAGTTTGATGTCTTCAGAGAAGGTTTTTAAATGGGGGGGGGGGTAGCTCATCGATTCTTCCGGTTCGCCTCCTAGCATCGTGCTATAAGGTACCAGGCGATAACCAGGGTAGTTGATCGATAGCTCGATGACGTCATTTCGTTGGCGTCTGCAATGGGAAATTCTCATAGCAGGCGTTGACGATGGGACGTTGTCGAGTTGTAGAATAGCAACTATCGTGGTAACTCACCGATTACCTGTCGATCTGCCAAATTTGGAAAGACGTCTGCATTGAATTGTCTCATATAATAATATTCCGCCCACTATATCACAAGAAATTGCGAGTAGCTGAGTGGAATGGAAATAAGTTAAGCATTGGGTACAGAACCAAGTCTCCCCTGGGTGGTGCCAGAAGATGAGCGCAATCGAATCATCAAGTTGCCATAAGGCACGGAATGAGACTATTGCATGGCTGGGTAGTCAAAGTCTTCCATTCGTTAGTCATTTCAGGTGGATTAGAACAGGTTAAGGTTTAGGGTGGGCGTTGGCCAGATTTGGATTTTTCAGATATAATCCTAAATAGGACCTAGATTATTTAACACACTAGTAACCTCAACTTCTGTCACAATGTTTCATTGTGACTAATCAGCACTCAATGGGTAAAGTATCGGGTTTGCGATGGATTTGAGAGGGAGGGAGCTTGGAGTGTGGAGCGCACTGCCCACTGGACGATTCTGACCACGTGAGTGGGTTACGGGTTTATTTGATTGTACGTCATTTCCAAGTTATATATAGATACATTCATACCATTGGCATTTTGTATTTGAGATAAGCCAGAGACAGGATGCGGAGGGCCCGCTTAGGGGGAGCGTAACCCATGTTATGGCTTCCATTTATTAAATAGTTCAGATAGGTTGGAAATGATAGGTTCATGGTCAGAAAATGTACCATATGGTGCCCGTTCACTGATCAAAATTAGATTCAAATCGTCAGGCCCTGCCCTGGAATAAGGGGATTGACGATGATTTGTCAAGCTTCATTTTGCATTTGCATATAATTGTAAGTTTAGGTTTGCTTTTGTAATTGTAAGGTAGATAGTTTGCCTCAATTGAAACATTGAGTTGTATAAACTTGACGAATCATACCTCTAAAATAGTAGTAGTTACAGTGCCGCATTATCTAACAACCACTGCCTGCAACTAATGTTGGAGGGGTCGGCAGGGCTGATTACGGATCAAAACTAACATAACTCTAACACTGAAATGATCCCGAAACTAACGCTCATTCATTGCACTTTGAGTCATAAAGTAGTTTTATTTATTTTCCTACTAATCTATCTACACACTTAGTTTTTTCTACCGAGCTCGGCTGTGCGGGTCTCGGCGGGGAGGGTTTCGCTGAGATCTCGGCGGGAGTGAGCTCTCGGATAATGCCTTTTCTAATAATATGCCTACGTTTCTTTTCTTTGTTATCTACTTTATCCCCTTTTTATTTTTCTGCTCTTCTTTCCTTTCTCTTCTTTTGTTTTGGTTGTTTACATATAACTAATACTAATACCTCCTTGTTTTCTCTCTAATTTGTCTACTATGTCCCACCATCACGATGAGATGAGCTACCGTACATGGTACACGCTCATATACACTCCCAAAATAGTATGCCGCAAGTAAGTATATCACAGAGGCAACTAAAGATCCAGAAACGCTGATAACGCTGAAGATAATGAGCTGTGGTGATTTATATGACTAAATAGTATTATTTATTTATACTAACCTAAACACAACGTGGGGTGACCCAAATCCAAACGATCACTAACCAAAATAATAGACTTATCTTTTTTTTCAGCAGGTGTAATTTCGAATAGTTCTGTTTCTCTCTTTTCAGCAAAACAACAACAAAAAAACCTCTATAACTCTTCTCCATTCTTTTAATCTCCTACTATCCCCTATAAATGTATCGGAAACTAGTGGGACTGTCTGTGCAAACAGAAACAGGCCTGCTAGTGGAAGAAGGTCGTTATGCTATACGGTCTAGCATAGGCCTACGGCCAGGTTTCAGTAAGTGCTTATGCCTTTGTTGTCGTTTGGAACCAGTTTTGCAAGGTAGGTGACGATTGTGCGTATTTCTCGCGTAACTTTTGAAAAGGGCCTAGCCTGAACAATACGTAAAGAGCAAATTGAAACATTGAACGGCGCGTGGAAGTGGAACTTAATGAAGGCCTAAGTACTTTTTCGTAGTTTTTAGTTTTCGGATTTGAAAGATCGTCGGTTACAGTGGCCTGCTTACTGAGCAGAAAAACGCGGTCCCAGGTCCTTACATATCAAAGAAATTTATGGTAAAATCGCTTGTGTATCGTGTATTTTGCGAAACTCGTTGTTGCCAACGACCGGGTTTGAATGGATACAAAAATTTGAGCAACGGTATTATGTGATATGAGGGGCTCGGTGGCCTTAGAGCCACCGTTTTTGCTTACTGAGCAGAACATCATGAGTCTAATCTCAGGCCCATCCACATTCAAGATTCGTCAATCGTTTTATTTGTTAATATGACTACATGGTAATAACAGAAACTCGGTGATTAAAAAGGTGCTCGTCTGCCTATTGGCAAACGTTTTTGCTTACTGAGCAGAAGACCGTGGGTTTAGTCCCAAGCTCCTTCGCGTTATATGATCGTTAGGACATCAATTCAGCTTATCGTTTACCAAAACGAACCCTGCTGCAAACCCAACCCTCTTATCCAACATCCCAGTGATTCCTCGTGGAAGTGCAGAGGTGTTCTCGGCTTCCATCAAAGCGAGTGTCATGTCAACACAATCCTTCCCCTTCCTTTCTTGACCTGTGTTCGGGCGCGGCCGGCGCTGGTATTGCCTAATTTAAGATCACCAGTTTTTACACATTGAGGATGATTGCTAGTCCCAAGCATCGTCTATTGGTTCTCTGTGTAATTACAGCTGATCTGGCAATAACAGAGTAGCAACCGTGGGCGGTCAATCAAGCTCAAGCAAGCTCAAGCTCAAGCTCAAGCAAGCTCAAGCTTCAGAGAAGGTTTTTAATTGAGGTGCATCTGATAACTGCCGCAAACCGCATAACTGTAATATTGGGCATTCTATGGATTTCGTGGTTTTGATGGGGAGAGCCTTAAAATAATATGTATTTTTAATATCTGTAATAAAATGCAACAATTTTATCTAGATGAACGCGTCATTGGGACGGTACCAAGGGGTGGTCACTCTACACACTTATTTTGCGCCAACATTTTTCTCAGTGTGCCTCAAGTGTGCCGTGCTTTGCCGAGAGTGTCATGTCATCGGACAGATTTTTTTTTTTTGTGAATAATTGTATGTTTGGCAACCCGGTATTTTGACAATTCAATTGTTTTTTTTTTGTATATCAAACCGTACGAGCTTTCGAAGAAAATAGTCACGTCAACGCCAGATCAACATAATGGGCAGCCCACGGATCGGCCCAGTTCCGTCTCCCGTATGTTACAGTGCGATGAAAATTTGATCCACGAAGAGTACAGCAAACATTACACACTGGTAAGGAACATTTGGGAATGCACTCATTGAACATTCTGCACCGGGACATCAAAGATGAGGACGTTATCATCGATCACCATTTGCATATCAAGCTGATTGACTTCGGATCGATGACGTTCGTACAAGAAGGGCGACTTTTTTCTACCTTCTACGACACGACCGAGTACTGCAGTCTTGCCCTGAACTGGAAATGTGGGCTCTCTGTGTGACACTGTACGTGTTGTTGTTCTTCGAGAACCCATTCGTGGACGTTGAGGAAATCCGACCCAAAACTCGGATCATTATCCAGGACCTACTGGAAGTGGAATAAATGACGCAGGAAATCAATTCGTCACAGTTCAATTTTCCCAAAATCGTCCCCTGCTAACCGTAGAAGTGCTACGTAGATGCAAATATCTGCTCCAGCCAGACGGGACTGTCTACGTCACCACACAGCCTTCCCAAATTGGATGATGTCGATGGTGAAGATAAGAATGAGCATGTCCAATGTCGAATAAGTCAGTAAATTGATAAAAAAAACATTTACTGCTATTTTATTAATATATTTTTGGATTCTTTTTGATAGTTTTATTCGAGGACTAAGTTAAAATGTCTAGTGGCGGAGGACTAGTCCAGGTTGAGCCGTAAATGCTTCCTGGTCATTCGGCCGGTAGGTGGTTCTGTTGGTGTGCCGGATAGCGTATCTATGTCTGGAGCACTACAACCGGCAATTTTAGTGAATGTTTTTGCATCAAAATCCGTGAAACATCTGGAAGTCAATACAGAAGTGCATAAACAAAATTCCGTGGCAGTTTCTACACTCCTGCGTTGGCTTTCAAAGATTCATATTAAATCCACCCAGTCACCGTCGTAATGTCGGCATCTTCCGTTGCTCCGGTTGCGGTAGGCTCCGGCGAAATTATTTGTTGCGGATACCGAAAATTGTTCGTCAATCGAATTTTGACACATCCTCACTGCGCATGCGCAGAAATAATGCAGTTATCAGTGTTGGGAAAATATCAAAAAATCAAATCTCACCAACGCCCAAGATCACGCTTGATTTTCGTAGACAAAAATCAACAAGCAAACAACTGCGGTTGATTTTGCAAGCTGTGATATCACAGCTCGGAATTTCAAGCTAACAAAACTCTCCATCTGCAAATCTCAACAAACTGTGGTGAGATTGAGTTTCATGATTTTTGCTTTACACCCGAATGCAACCGAAACTTCCATATCGGCTGGCAGCAGTCACTTCGTGTCTGCCATCGGTGAAGAGTAAAAATAGATAGCAAACTATACTTTCTCTTTCTAAGAAAACGATGTGCAACAGAATCATTTTTGTGTCGAGTCATCTGACAGCTTCATTTTTACACGTTGTGAATAGACTCGTAATATCAAAAAAACTTGTAAAATCAATATCAAGCATGATATTTTGTTCCAATATCACGTGTGATATTGTGAGCGCATGAGAGCGGAAAAATATCAGTGGATTGCTGATTTTTCCAACACTGGAAGTGATGCCAGTTACTTTAGAGATCACAACAAATATTTACCATGGACAGGGGTTGAAACTGTTGACGTTTTTACTACACTCGCCTCGTCGTCGTGCGCGACAGTCTGTTTGTGTTCGTACTCTCATGCTCTACCATCGTCTCTCTTACACAACGCAACGCAATCCTCAATTTGATGTAAATTAAACCATTTCTGAACAGGATATCGTTGCTTGCTATTTTCACAATTCACACAAGCACAACATCAGCAGCTCTTATTATGAGAAAAAATAAAATACATACATTCGTAAAGATCTTCGGCGACAGTGTCGACATTTTGGTTTGGTACTGTGATTTGATAGCTTGTTTTGCAAATGTCGCAAGCAAAGGCAGTCGATTATCACAGAAATGTGTCGACTACGGTGACCGCTTACAAGACTGACCATGGGTGTCAAACAGTGCCAATGAGAGAGCCATGGTGTGCCCTACTGTGTTTTTGGCACACGGTGCTGAGTGACCTACCCCTTGGACGTTACTAATGGATATTTTTGGTCGCTATTGAAAATTTTGTTGATTGCTGAATTTATGTATGGACCCAAATTAGGGGCATGTTTGTTCGCACAAAGTAATAAAAAATAGCAGGTTGTGTTGTCACATTATGCGTAACTAACCGCATAACTATCACACTATCTTGGTATAAGTAATGAACCATGATGTATCTATTAATTATTGAGTTCTGGAGTGACATTAAGCACGCAGGTCGAAACGAGTCAAAAATGGCTCGAATCGTGTTCCGCAAAGAGGCCCTATCTTCATCACAAATAACAGGCAATACAGTTTGTAGAAAACTAATTTTTCTGTACTGGAACATTAGTGTTCCCTTTTTGATGATTACCTAATTTCATCGATGGATGGACGAGGTTTTTAAAGTATTTAATCAAAACGATTACATTTTTGAATTACTCTTGAATTATACCTGCTGTAGATCAACCGCTAGCACAACGCATCCGGTTTGAACTTCTTCACCATCATCACGATAAATACTCCTCGAACGGTTTGCCAATTATACATGTGCATCCAAATCCTCACATATTTTACAGGCAGCTTCACCAGGAAGGGGATCAACATTGTGGTGGAAATCTTCCTTATGCTATTTTCCAATAATGCACTGCCCGTGGCCCAGTTTTACCAGAGATTTGTTAAGTCGTTTCATTACCCGACCGTAGAACTGGTAGCTGACCTGTAACTTAGGCTCGTGTGATTTCTGATATTGGTCAAACATATTTTTTCCGACATGTCATATGGCAAATACAACCGATTTGGGACATTCTCTCTCCTGTAATGGGACAGGTTGGATTGAAACTCATGATGTGAGTCTTCACGGCTTCGTATTTCGTGGTACTGCGGACATATTTGCCGTTGATTTTGACGCCGTTTTATTGCTACACGGTGTACTCTCTCGCGAATGAATGCTGCCTGTCCGATGGTGTCATTCCAGTACTTGAAATTTTCCTGAATCCGTTCATCCTTTGAAAACTCCTTTGAGCATTGCTTGCACAGTTCTCGAGCTTTACGGCATGCGATAATCGTCGTTCCTTCGCCTTTAGCAAGCGTTGTCGCTCTTTCTTGGAATGTTTGCAATTTCCGTTAACAGGATCGGCGTGGTATGTCAAAATAACTGCCATCGGAGTCCGCATAATTTTCAATCGAAGTTAGGAAACTATCCTTGTCTAGATAATCAGGCTCCGAGGGAACCTCATACTCGTCAAATCCAGAAAAATCTTCCTCAACGGTTTGATTATTTGCTGTCACATGGTACGCCAGGGGAACTGTTTTACTATCTTCTTGGCAAAGCTCTTCTTCGGAATGTTCATCACTTTGGTAAGCAGATTTATACCCCGTACAGCCTATATCACGTAATATAGCCGTTGCAAAGAACTTAGCTAATTAAACAGAAATATTATTTTCTAATGGATACACAACATAAAGTATTGCTTTACTAAAGATGACGAATTGATATGCATGCTATATGTTTTATGATAAGTAGAATAAAGCGACGAGCGCAGTAAAATATAAAATTACCGTTTTCTCGAATCACTGTTTATGCAAATGTTACAATTATGCGATTCACGGCAGTGAATCATAATAATTGTAAAATGTATAATGTCATGGGTCGTCCATAAATTATACTCATTGAAAATTCTGATTTTTTTGACTGACGATTTTCGATTTTGAAATGTTTCACAAAATTGTAGAACTTATCATTTTCACTAGGGCATCATCCCACTCTTAACTTAAGTTCTAATATCAATACAATATTTTTTAATGACTCATACGTCTTCTTAAGTATTTTTAATTCTTGCCACATAGCTCTCATACTGACCGGTTGCTAGTGCAGTTGTTTGTTGTTTCTATGTCCTGTCGATTTGTTACTTTCCGCAGCGTATAAAATTAATAATAAAGCCAAAACCAACTGGATGTCAATGCAGTTGCTCTTTACGAAAAGATGAACAAATTTTAAAAGGATAAGCCCTAAACTAGTCTACTAAAAAAATATTGATATTCATAGAAAGTATAAAACTAATACCTTTTTAGATTAGAGGCTATGTATAAAAAGTAATCTATCTGAGAATATAATTGAATCATAATTAGGAATATGAAGCAAATATATATAGGTAGTATATAAAGATTGCCACACGTCCTTGGAAAAAAATTGATTGTATTTTGCAAGCAGAAAGAAACTACTTTCATCCAATCAATTATTAAAAGAAATTGACCGCTTCAATAATTTGATTAACAGCTTTGGATAAAATTAAACACAATGTTTCAACGGAAATGAACACAGCTTTAGTAAGCACCGGTCACAAATTGATCGTGTCCTTTTACAAAAAAAAAATAGCCAGAACTGTTTATGAGATTGATAAAAATATCAAATTTTGCAACATTGAAATACCGAACTATAGTAAAAATTGGACACAATTGCAAAATAAATTGATCGGAACTATGAATGAAATCGGTTTAACAAAATCGAAATTAATCACCACTTGATTACAATGTTCAAATTAACACAAAATATAAGCATAATTGATGCCAACATGAAAAATTTATTTTAGGTTGCAGCGTGCTGAATTGCAACTGTTGTTGTTTAATTTTTTGTTACAAAACTGCTCATATTATTTATGAAAAAGAACCGATAGAGATATAATACACGGTAAAATACAAATTTTTAAATTATAAAATAGAAGCGCCTTAGACTCATGGACCACAATACTACTTGTTCCAAAAGGCTATTTGGTTGAAAAGTGTCTCTATTACGAAAGTTTAATCACTCTCCACCTAAAAAAACAACGCTCCAATGCGAAACACGAGCCGCAAAACAATATAGTATTCATCGGTCGCCGTAATTTTGAATCGAAAATATCATCCCAGTTGCCATATCATCAATCTCGCGCTGCCAAGGCCTACTGACGTGCAGAGACACAGCTGCCTTGCCGTGCATTATTCTACAATAGTTCAACGGAGGCGCCCCATTAGCGTCCGGTTTGCCACAAGCGATGCATTTGTTTCCGTGCTTTAGAAGACACTGAGCAGAGCAGTTTTGCAACATTGTACTATATTTTATTCGCAAGTTTTCAAAACATTCAGTAAATGTACTCGGGCGAGTCGGTATTGTTGATTGCAGTGTGATTCAGAAATCACAAGTGTTTAACACAATTTTATTCTGCATACGTCCCAATTGGAGCTATGTGCCTGTCTTCAGAGTTAGGGTATTTTGAGCACACTATCACATTTTTTTCTTTATTTAGGAGATTTTTAGCTGTAGGCTAGTTTATCTCCTTTACTTTCACAATTGTTGATAGTGATCTTTGTAGACCTAGCATTTTTTTGTTAATGTTTGCACATTTTTAGGACCGTGGAAGATATTTGAATTCGTAGTTCTACAGAGTTTTTGGATTGGTTAATTGTATGGCAAGTAAAATCTTAACCACTAATTTACACTAAGGAGTTATGCACATTCTATTTCACGCTCTAAGGGGGGACAAGCAGTGCATCAGGTATAGGGAAAACGTGACGAAAGGATGGAGGGGGGTTAATTTTCATAGTTACGGCTACTTGAAGCCATAAATGGAACGGCGTCGGTGGTGTAGTGTTAAGCGTAACTGCTTCTCACCCGGTGTGTCTGGGTTCAATCTCAGTCGAAGTCACTTCTTCCATTGTTAATTCGTTGCTCCCGGCCCCTGTGTTGATGGGTTCGATAAGACTCCAGGTGTGGAAGTCACCTACCTGTCATTTCATTACCCCCTATGGATGATAATCGTTGCCATTCGGTGATCGGCCCTCGATTGCGGAACAGAGACCGACGGTTAATAAAGGAATCAAGAGAAGAGAGAAGCCTAAATAGATGTATTATCTGTATAATCCACGAAAGACCAATGTAAAATGTTTGCTTCCTAAGTGATTACCTGCCTTAACACCCAACTTACTGTTTACATTTCTTTTGAAAAAAAAAAAAATAATTATGTATCCAATCCATTTTTTAAATGTTTAAATTCGCTCAGAGTTAATTCAAGACTTTCATCAAAACCAACAATACCTACATATTGTATCACTATGGTTACGCAAAGCAACTGTGACCGGGAGAATGTGATGATTATCAGTGCAATGATCACTATCGGTAGCAATTATTGTGTTCAATATGTCCGTGCCGATTGTTAATCTTCGTTTATGACACGCTTTTTAAACAATTCATACCTCACAGCAGATAGAGGAAGTGCACGTGAATCATATCAGCTGCGCGAATTCATTTCTGTACATAAAAAAGAAAATAGAATAATTGTTACTTCAAAATGGAAAATGAAAACGGTTGTGGAAAAATGCTTCACTGATTACGGCTGAATGAGTGCATGATATTCGATGAGTGGACGTACTCGTGGCAATGATGAATAATGGTTTGCCATTCAATCGGATGAATAAAATGAAATGTGGTTGGATTGCATCAGCGTAGGGCTTTGCATAAAAGCAGTTCTAATATGATGAATGATATCAATTATAAAAGGGTTATCGTAATGAAAAACCAAACAATTAGTTGAAGAGTGCTTCTCTTTATTTATAGTACGTGTATGGAATATTAACGCTAGAATTTCCACGGGCGAGTCGCTCTGTTTTCATCGTCGTATACATTGTTTGCTCGCTTAAACTAGTGAAACCGTGTAAATAAGTATTGCCCGACGTTTATGATCACTTTTACGGGTCACACCCGTAAATGTTGCAATTATCTGCTAGTTTACGATTGACAATTAAATTTTCGTTCACTCTGACAATCGCAAATGCCTCGAAAGTACTCCATTTTCACCTCTTTTCTTTTCTTGTGAGTGATATTTTTAGTCGGCTTATTTCTAGAAAACAATTTGCAATAATTAGAATGCGCTGTAAAATACGCGACAATAAACCACACCCTCGGCGTCTCTTTTCATATTTGACGGCAGTGCAAGCTTAGCATATGCGCCTACTTCGATGGTGGCGGATGTTTGACAGTTTGCCAACATTTGAGAGGGGCGTATCGCAAGATCTGGCAAATCTCAATACACTGATAAGATGGAGTAATATTTTAGATGTTGTTTTTTTTTTTGTGTCTTATTAAGAAATCATGTTCTATCTTAGATTGCATATCAAATGATCAAATGAGACGATTAACTGTAAATCAATCACATTTTACCAACTTATATTTTTTCTTTAATAAATTAGAATAACAGTGGTCTACAAGTATTGAAATCAAACATTGTGTGAACTCTAGGAGTGCACGTTCAATTTTCTAATTGGACGTTTTAATTTATTTTTAGAAATTTGAAATTGCCGAAAATCCGAAATAATAATTTGGGTTTGAATTGATTCAACTAAATCCGAATCTGATGGCATTAAACATTTTTATTGGGGTGGCCTAAAATAAGACTTTGTCTAGAAACGTGTGGGTTTACCCTCCAAATTATATCTAAGGGTGCTAAAAGAAATTTTTTTTTTTTAACTACAACCGTTGATTTCAATTTTTGTTTTTCATAATCACTAATAACAAAATATGTCAAATGCATTAACATTTACTGTAACGTAGTCCTATTATATTTTATAGTCGTTCTTTCGAGATTTTTTTTTACTGTAGAAAATTGTGACACGCAGAAAACATGTTTTACTCACAACAAAAGTCTGTATAATTTTAACAAAAAAACGGCATTATGTGCCGGCTCATAATTCATTATTTTAGAAACAACAAAAATTGTTGTTGTGTACATTGTTTGTTTCCTACAAAATAATCTGTGGAAGCGATTCAACGATATTTTCTTTTGAAACAAAGCATCAGTATTTGAAAATAACAATGTCAGACGCATTGAATGAACAGGCCTATTAATGAAATAATAATTTTTATTTTTTTAGGAACATCTGGAATATCATGTTTTTTTGGGAATCAAAATTGCAATTGGTTAATTTCATTTATTATTATTTTATAATAGAGAAAGTACAGGATTAATTAGCAAACATCGTGAATTATTGTCGTGGTTAATCACATAATTTGTTAGATACCGTCGTGAATTGTGATGGCCTTAGTGATAGTGGTTCTTTATCAAGGTTTAAAATTGTAGGAGGCACATAGCTATGTAATAATAAAATTTAAATGAATGGCAGTTTAAACTTCACGCGTTTTAAAAAAATACCCAATTTCTGCATGAATTTTATCCGTTCGGTATGGTATACAAATTAATTCCTGATTAATTCCTTCATATTTTTGATCCAATACTACAATTACTTTAAAATTAAAGTGGAAATTATGGAATGATAACCAAATACTTACTTGTATTTTGATTAAACATTCTGATGATTTTTCTTCTACAGAAAATAACTACCATTAGCTATTGTAATTCAACCAGCGATGCTGTGAGTTGTCAAACTAAATGACGGTTCAAAAGTAATTCCATTTCTGTCTGTTTACTCCAACTTCAACAATAAATAGAAATTGAATCAAATTCAAGCTGATGCTGAAATTAATCATATACTCATTATAATCAATAATATGTTTCGTTGAACATTTTAATGGAACGAGCAAAAACAATGTGTTGTTTTAACAATATTTTTTAGTTGTTTATACCATGGCATGATTTAAAATAAAAAGTATGTACGTCAGAGTTTCAAGAAATTGACGTTTGAATCTTTGTTCACAAAAAAAAATACGTCCCTTTGAAAACCTGATCGAGAATTGAGTACTTCCGATGGCAGAAATCATGTGGAACCTTCACCGCCGAAAACATCAGCAAACTCCGTCAAATCCCACAGAAACTTTCGATGGCAGCATCTAAAATCGCCACCAAAATCATGCGGAACCTCCTCCACCTGGAGCTTGAGACAACTCCGTCAAAATCCACCGAAGCATTCGTTGGCTTCATCTAAAATCTTCACCAACATCGTTTGGAGTCTGCTCAGTCGAAAACTTGAGCAAATCACTAGACCCGAAACCTCCTGGAACCGCCTCCATCGATAATGTCAGGGAAAATCCACTGGACCCTTAGTTGGAAGCATCGTAAATCTCCACCGAAAACCGGAATCGACTAGAACCTCCTCCGTCGCGAACGTGCAAATCAAAACAAACACTGACCTAAAAAGATGATCTTTGTGAAGGAGATTTGTAGCCACGGGCTAATTCATTTGTTCGTTTGTAATCGTAAAATATGTTAATATAAAAATAATGCAATTATGTAATTTTAATTGATATTCTGGTCAGCATATTCTGTTGAAAATAAACCTTAAAATTTCTAATGTTCTACCAACAGAACAGTTTCAAACAAACAAAATCTTGTTTTTTCAACTATATTTATTACACAAATTTAACATTTAAACCAACAATATTCGAGTTTGATCATCAAATGAATATTTTTTTTATTTTAATCAAGGTCCTTTATTCTGCGTAAAGTACATCTGTCATGTTTCTTGTCATTTTTAATGCTTGCCGCACATCAGCGATATTAACCAAACACTAAAGTGGCCAAGCCTACTGTACAGGGACGGGACTTAATAATCGAGCTTTACGAATGTTTTTGATAAAAGCTCTTCGAAAATTTGTCCGTGGTGTTTCATTGAGCTGACCAAGGATTGCAGAATGTTTTATAGTATTTTAATTTTAATTTTATCCGATTAGAATTTGAGTTTTAGCACCTTTTATTCAACACCCCAGTGACTTCTCGTGGAAGTGCAGAGGATTTATCGACTTCAAACAAAGCGAGTATCACGTCAACACATTTCTACTCAATCCTATCTTGACCTGAATTTGGACGCGGCCGGCGCTGGTCTTGCCTAACTTTAGATCACCAGTTTATACACATTGCTCAAGCATCATCTGTTGGTTCTCTATGTAATTACATCTGTTTTGTCAATAACGAAGTAGCATCTGCGGCTGGTCAATCATGTTCATGCTCCTGCTCATACTCCATTTTATTAAATATATTTCTTTCTACCGTTGCTATTTCTCAAACGATATTTAAAACTTAAACATTGCATTTATTAATAGTTCTCATTGATTCTAGCAATGTAACGACAGCCCCACCAAGTGCACCCTGCATCTTCCGTGTAAGTATGTACAAGGAAACCAAGTAAGAACAAGCAATTGTGTGCAGAGCAGAAGAACAACCACGCCCTAAAACGTCTGCATATATTCCTATCTGCAGCGGTATTCCTTCGAAACCGAGCAGAGAAAATCAATAGTTTGTAACACAAACAACAGAGCTACTCCTAACGAAATTCCAAGCAATCTTCCCGAGCTCATTTATAAAAACCGAAAAACACATAATGAATACTACATTTCGTCTGCCATTTATCGTTTATCATATCACTTTGACTGAACCTGCTAATTACGGTCCCAGAAAACACAATCTCTATCCATCGCTTCAGTTTTTGTATATATAGAAAGATAAAGTTCAAAGATAGCTCTCTCCCCCCCAATCGCCCATTCCACAGCTTAGTCGGCAACTTTTCGCTACGATAAACACCCCATTGTCTGGCGACCGTCTGAACAAAAGATCAAAGCCCCGAAAATCTGCTGACGATTAAGTTACAACGTAAATTTCCGACCCAGGAAATTTCTTCCATTTGACGCGACATCATCACCATCATCCCCGTCGTCATCATCATCATCATCATCATCGGCATCATTTATTGTGAATACACGCTTTTCAAGCAGCATCCCAAGTCTGGAATACAAAACAACTGAGCTGAATAAAGGAAAAATATTGATTTTGTTCTCGTCGCTCTCGTTCTCCATTCTAGTCCTCATCCCCATCAGGCACACAAATAGTCTCTATTGAAAAGCACCATATTTTCCACCCAAAACCACCTCCCACTCATCCGAACGAAGAGAAAACGAAAACGAAGCTCCTTCGTATTCTCAACACAACACAACACAGCATAGAGCGCTCTATTCTGCTGCTCCTCATACATACTGGAGTTCTCCTCTGTTTTCCGTTATATTGAATTGTAATGAAAATAAACGCCCCGAACGGGATGCCGTTTCACCCTCTATGTCCTCCTCTCCTCGCTATGGCATCCTTCAGGATGATATGTATTCATGCTACAGTGCTACCGTTGTGTATGGAAGCATTTTCTCCGACGACGACGACGACGACGACGACAACGACGACGACGTTGAATTGAGATGAGATGAGATGAGAATAGGAGCAGAATACACAGCATCCCACTCGTTGTCCTCGTCCTGGTTGTCGTTGTGTTCGCTTGCTCATTCGAAACAACAAAAAAGAGAAGAAGAAAACAAGACCATATACAGCATGCACACAACACAATAACCTCCGCTCTTTCCTACACACACAGCACATTGAGCCACGCGGGCAAGGACGAAGTGCTCTGCTCTCAACATGCACAGAACACATCCGTCCCATCCCAGCGCAACCCAGCATCCTTTTTGTGTTCGGAACCGTCGAAACGAGAAAGGCATGCTTTATTTTCCCAACCGATGGTAGTTAGGATGCTCCCCTTACCAACCCAACCCGACCCTACCAACAGTGGCAATGGTTCAGTCGAGCCATGGGCTGCTTCGTTCGTTCGTTCGTTCGTTCGTTTGTGCTCGTTTGCTCCATGGGCGCTCGCAATCAGAAGAGCGGTCGGAGTAGGTGGAAAGGCTAACAAAAAGAGAATCCAACCCATAGCATCCGACGGCCCACTCACTGACTGACTGGCTGGCTGGCTGGCTGACTGCTTGGGTTGGGGTGGGTGGTTGGAACGGTTTTCGAAGGAAAAACGAACAAAACGAATGAAACACAACACGGCAGCTCAACGATGATGGCAGCAACAGCATCAGCAGCAACATCTCAGTGTGCCACGCCGGGGTATTCATCGAGCCATACAAAAGAGGATTCAATACATAAAAGCACCGAGGGGTTGCAGGGTGGCAAACATAGCGAAGAAGTGGATTATAAATTATGAAATAGCAAATTGTTCACATCTGATATTTGTTAACGTTTAGCTACATTTGTGCATGCATATGATTCATTAAAGGGTTGAACAAGGGCCTCCATCTGACTAATTTTATAGTTTGTCTGGTTTTGAAATCGTTGGGTATTATGAGACTAAAAATCTCTCGAAAAATGCTTACTGGAAGATGGCGAAAATCACATTCCTTGATACTAAATACAAATAACAATTAAATTTTTACTTGCCGGAACAAATATAAAAGAGGGTAATTGAAAGGTTTTTGTGTAATTAAAAATTAAATTTCTAAAAATAACCCTCTTACGCATGCCACACTATAAATCAATCTTCACGTAAGCCTGTCATCATACACACTAAGATTATTTTACCGAAATCCGTGAAATTTTACCGAAATCTCAACTGAACGTGAAAAATTACTGGAAATCTGTGACAAATTACCGAACTATTTACCGAAAGTTAAGCTGGTGAGATTTCGGTAAAATTTAACACATTTCGGTGAAATAATGTTAGTGTGTACATCAGAACCTGTATTCTAAAAAAACATTAATAATTTAAGGATCGAAATGAAAAATATGTTTAATCTATCTTAAATCTTATTCAGATTACAGACTATAAACATGTTATAATAATTATCGACAAGAAAAATATTATCAAGATAGCCTTATGACATATTATAACACTCTTTAATGCTATGTTCACACTGGGAAGATATAGAAGGTTTTAAGGCTGTCTCGTGTTGAAATATATTATGCTAAGAGCAAACCAGTAATTATGTAAACATTTAGAGGGCAACTTGCGGTTTCTTACGTCAGTCAGAGGACCAAGCCTGCAAACTGCGTGTCGATGCTATGACACAGCAAAACTGTCTTATTGTCAAGCATCGACTCGCAGTTTACAGCAATAGATAACCACCATGTTTATACTAAACAAATCTTCTGAATTAAATGGGGAATTTAAAATTGAAATTCATTGATAAATGACCGTATTGTAATATCTATCTCTTTATATTTATCTCGTCATTCCAGATCTATTTTTCTGTTAAGTTCCTAAGGTTAAGGAAAAACAAAAAAGTTAGATGAAAAATCTACTTTATTAAAAACAGATTTTTCAACTAACTTTTTTGTTTTTCACAACAACATACATGGGCTGGGACCACCGGCACCGGCTTTGTTGTTGTTGAAAGAATGCTTATTGATTTCAATACTCTCGAAAATCTAAACATGTCTAGATAGAGCTGGAATTAGGGCGTAACAGCCTTTGGTAGGGGAAGTCTTCCTCTACCCGATGGTGTTCTTGATTTGCGTTGGCAAGCCTTAACTTTCTAAAAATCATCGATAGAAGTCATTGTTTACAAAAGCTGTTACGCCCTAATTCCAGCTCTATCCAGATGTGTCTGTTTGGCTCCACATTTTGACAGTCCGTTTGGCTCTGCTGAACGGTTAGAAAAAAGTACTCAAAATTAAGTTCTTTTCACTCATTTCGGCACTATACACTTAGACCTGTTCATTTTAAACGAAATGTTCGAAATGTAAAGGGTCAACAGTGATTACTGTTCGTCATGTTAATTTGATCTTCTGTGCAAATTTTCAGCAAAATCGGTGATGATTTGAAGGTGCTTCAAGTTGTACGATGACTGTTTCATATACATATATGATTTTTTCATAAATATGAATCCTCAGAAGACGTGTTTTTTTTATCAAAGGCAAGTGTCATTCGAGCCAGTGCTGAGATTTGTCATTGTCATTGACAGACTTTTGCGCGATATTGACAAAATTGTTTTTCACATAGTCAATGATAGACTTGATCCTCAAAAAAATCTTTGTCAAAATCTCATTCATTTTTTCGTCAATGACAAAGATTCACCTGGTAACAGAAAGGGTAATTTCTTGCATTCTGAGTCACATTATTGTTATCCAAGCTGTTCAGGACGTAGATGCTTGTTCACTTTAATGGCTCCATGTAATTGTTTTCCTCAAGCCATTTAATTTCATTTTAAATTTAGCTAATAAACAAATCAGCACATGTTCGTCACTGACAAAAATGCCACTGACAATTGAAATGGTTTGCCTTGACGATGACTGTTAGCTCAAACGAGTGACCAAAGCAGAATTTTGAGTATCACCGTGTATTGTCGAAATTGTGCAGCACTGATTCGAGCCATAACAGCAATTTATAAAATAACGAACATTTGAATGGCTCGAGTGACACTTGCCTTTGATAAAAAACACGTCTACTGAGGATTCATATTTATGAAAAAATCATGTATAGATAGAGCTGGAATTAGGGCGTAACAGCTTTTGTAAACAATGACTTCTCTCGAGGATTTCTCGGAAGTCATGGCTCTCCCTGGCAAATCGACATCACCATCGAGTAGTGGAAGACTTCTCCTACTTGATGGATATGTTGGTTTGTGTAGGCGTGCCTTGAATTCCTAGAAATCAACGAAAGAAGTCATTGTTTACGAAGGCTGTTACGTCCTAATTCAAGCTCTATCTAGATATATCAATGAAACAGTCATCGGTCGTCATTGCAACTATGTTCTGTCAATCTAAATGAACTTTTATTGGCTCTGTTGTCTTGTGAATTTTAGCTATAACGGCATCTTTCCTGATTTTTATCTCTCAATCTATGAAATATACACGAAAACTATGTTTGAATGAAATTTCTAGAACAATATGAGGAACATTATGCCGTAAACTACACATTTTTATATCATATGGGTGGAAAATTCGTAGAACAAATACTTTAAAATTCTTCACTTTTTAAGATATCTTTGAGCATAAAACTAAGTCAAAATTCAATCAAATCACTTTGAATAGTCAACTTTTGGTTGCAAAGTTGATAGATAATACATTAAGCTTTGCTATGAAAGTTGTTACAGCAGTTTTCGTTGTTCCAGTCTCGAGATACAATTATAATATTAAATTACCTTAAAAACATAAAATTAACTCTAAATTATCACCGATTTTGTTGAAAATTTACACATAAGTTCAAATTAACATGACGAACAGTAATCACGGTTCACCCGTTACATTCCGAACATTTCGTTCAAAATGAACAGGTCTACTATACACGGTAACCGCAAAATACCCAATAATGACTACAAAGTAAGCATTTTCGAGGGAAACTGGGACTACCCATTAAATGAGTAGAAATATCACCCATTTACGAGTATTTCTTATTCATAAATGAATACTTACTACTTGTTTTTGTAGTTGTAATCACTCATTCATTTTTCTTTTTTTCTATTTTTTCTAAATAAAGAAAAAAAAACTCGAAAATGCTTACTTTGTAGTCATTATTGGGTATTTTGCGGTTACCGTGTAGTGCAGGAACCCAAAAGTAGGTGAAGCGGGCAAAAGTAACTTTCATTTACTTGTGTGCAGTTCGTATGGAATTTTCCACTATTTTGGTAACGCAATATCGAGTTAGTGGACAGCGAGTTGTGGAGAGTTGACTGTATCTCAATACCCCTGAATAACACAATTCTTGAGAAACATTGGAAAAGGGCCCATCAGTTTTAGTAAGCAAAACTTGGAATGCCCTTTTCGCGCGAACCGAAGTTCGCCTACGAAAATCAAGGACACTACCAGGAAGAAGATAATTTCGCCAACCCGGTAGTGTGGTTGGTTTGAATTGGCGAGTTTAGATTCGTGCGAAAAGGTCATTACAAGCAGTGCTGAGATTTGTCATTGTCATTGACAGACTTTCGCGCGATACTGACAAAATTGTTCTTCACATAGTCACTGATAGACTTGATCCTCAAAAAAACCTTTGCCAAAATTTCATTCACAAAGATTCACCTGGTAACAATTATTGTTATCCAAGCAGTTCAGAACGAACATGCTTCTTCAATCTGCACATGTTCGTCACTGACAGCCAGGCATGGAAAATCATTTACATTCATTTCATGCAATCATTTACATTCATTTGCCTCTAACTTTTTTCATCAACAGCATTCCGCAAAATGATGTATAGAGCTTTAGTAGATTTTATTATTAGCTACATATTTTGCTCATAACTCAAATCTGTATCTCTTATGCATCACGAATTAGAGCGGGCAAAAATTGTTACTGTTTTTCAGTGAATGTAAAATACATTCACTGAAAAACAGTAGTGGCTTCTGTTCGCTCTGGTTCGTCATGCATAAGAGATACGGATTTGAGTTGTTAACAAAAGTAGTAGTTAATAACAAAACCTACAAAAGTTACGCACACTATTTTGCGGAATTCTGTTGATGAAAAAAGTTAGGGGCAAATGAATGTAAATGAATGCACGAAATGAATGCAAATGATTTACCATGCCTGCTGACAGCATTGTCACTGACAATTGACATGGTTTGCCTTGACAATGACTGTTAGCTCAAATGAGTGACCAAAGCAGAATTTTGAGTATCGCCAGGTATTGTCGAGATTTTGCAGCACTGATTCTCGCGTAAAATTTGAATATCAGCTTTTGTAGACCAAATTGCAAGTTTGGTCTACAAAAGCTGATATGTCTTATTCAAATTTTACGCGAGAATGGTAAACGTAAACAGCTAATCATTAAATTGATTTTTTTCGTCGTGCACATCTCCGCCCCGAAATGATCCTCATTTTCAAATAAACTTAGAATCGAACATTCTAGCCCTATCACTTGTAACTAGTGTAACTCTACTGTCTGTTCCCGGTAAGTTCTCAATAGCAAGAGACCTCTCGAGCTGGGTCTCAAGGTCGGCTTACTACTGGGCAATCGGAGGGGCTACGCGACCAAACGTGCAGAATACTGTCACCTGATTAACGTTATGGAAAAAATGCATCTGTGGAAACATTTTATTGAGGACAACTATTGTTTGAGAGGGTTGGTTAATACTGCTACTATTGTGGGTGTGGGTGTAAAGTGGGTGGTTTATTCTTGAAAAACGTACCGGTACTGCTGATGATGATGACTGATGCTGAAGATGGACGGCTTCTGCGACATTGTGCGAGCGCTCGCTGCACTCACTTGTAGTGTATAGGATTGGAAGTTGGTCACTTGGACAAATATGAGAGATTTAGATGAGTTGATTCAGTATACGTCTTATCTTGGAAGCCATTATTTTGTACCTGCTCATAGATAACTTTTAAATTGGTTACGAATATGATATACAATAAACAAGGTTTGAGTAGTTTATATTTAGCTTATAGTCGACATTGATCGATATAAACAAGTAGGTTGACTGCTTGAATGTGAGCGTGCATTCGGAAGCACGAATATGATGCGTGTCAGGAGGCGTGCGTGCTTTCGAAGACACGATTGTGAGGTGATAATATCGAGAGGCAGGCTCGGATCCATGAGGGAGTGAGGGAGATAGAGATAGGTTTGCGTTTGCTGTGAGAGCAGGCTGGCACCTGCTCAATGCTGAGGATGAAACGACGGGAATGCAAACTAATCGTTATTCTGTTGACTATTCTTTGGACGGATGGACGTGTTTGTGTTTCGGTGACAAAACTCGGTCACTACATCACTGAGCTACGAATTTGGCCAGATTCGGTGTGGCGATCGTAGTCAAAGTTGGCTGAGTGGCGGTGTGAGAAAGCGCGTGAAACCACTTGTTACCGTTTGTAACATTTGTTGATGTATTTCTGTATGTTTATCGTATTCTGCATGTCCATTTGAATTTGAAGAATAATTGCCAATTTGATACCCCTAGTTTTAGTACACTATAAAGTACTAAAGAGCCTAAATTTATAAAGAGGCGACATGTCAAAATTGGAACAATCGATTGTCTGTCAAAGTCATATGAAAAGTCATTCCAATCGAGCAGAAGACCTGTCAAATGGATAAGATGTCGTCTCTTTATAAATTCAGGCTCTTTATAAAGTACCACAGTTTACTACCAACTGCTGGAATAGGTGATGGGCCAACAATTTGAGTTCAGTGGAACATAGGAGAATGGGTACAAGAAGTACAGAGAAAGGGAACGGTGAGTAGCACGGAAACTTCTTACGCCACTTGCCAAGTAAACTCAAACGAGAGCAGTTGAATAAGCTAAAAACCCGTTAAAAGTATATTGAAGAAGAGTAAGAGTGTCGTAGTAGCAGGATAGAGAGAGAGAGACTCATGACCCGTTAGTTGTGAGGGTAGCTTTTGGTGGAGAACTGGCCTCTCGACGATACCGAGGTTGGACTCGGGAAGATTAGAATACGGGTTCCACCCCAAATGGTACCGAGCAGGTCTCAACACACCCGTAAAATCCAAGTCTGTCATCTCCAGGCCTGGAACCACAGACTCTCAGCGTAGCCAACATTTGTTCGCCAGAGTCCGCCATTGTGCTAACCGACCGGCGTCGCCAGACGCTTTCACCGAGTCTTCATCAGCCTCACTGTTTCCCGCCATCAAGCTAGCCACCGTCATCGAGACCACCACCACCACCATCACCCCCACCAGTAAATTACAGCAGCCACCGGCCGGTCAGGTATTTGCTACAAACCACACACACACCATGTTAAATTAGGGAAATAAATGGTAAAATTGTATTTCACCAGCTTCTTTTTACTACACCTTATCCGAGGTCTGATTTGCCGAGTAAAGGACACCAGCCGACCTTGAGACTCAGAAATAGTTCTCCAGCTCTGCTAGCCATTAAAAGAGGTTGTTGTATAACCCATCCTCACTGGTAGGCCGTTGCTTTGCCAAGCCCGCCGAGGTGTTTGTCCTGGTAGCCCCCTAGGTACCCCACCCTAACAGTAACACACTACAGGCCCACCCAGGCGTCTTCCCTCATAGACTTACATCAGCAGAGCCCAGGCAAGGCCGAAGTGACTCTACCGAGACGGGAAACGTCTCCTTGGCGGTTAGGGAGGGTTCCCGAGACAAATTCCTTCCAGCCGATTATTTTTGGTCAGGCTTGAGGAAGGCTAGTTCCTTTGCTGTTAGACCTAGCGGCCTCTAGAGACTGCTAAGCCCGATCACGTGCGCGTCGGACGATAATACAATAGATCCTGTGAGGGTATCGAATGAACGTTAGTTCAGCCGTTAGCTATAGTTTGGGCAGATAACTATTTACCTGAATTGAGCTGTGGTGCAGCAAATTGTCACACTCGAATATTTTCACTCACTACTGGCTATTTCATGCACTTTAACTGTTCAACACCTTTAACATCCCAAGGCGAACCAGCCAATGGCTGAAAGCCTTGTAAATAAAGGAAAAAAAAAAAAAAAAAAAAAACCTTTAACACGTGAACGCCTGGATAGTTATGAGGATTGGCGGATCGTTCGTGGGCTATCTGACCTCTGTCCCTTCGCTTTTCCATCCCTCCATCCTATATCCCAATCCAAAAAAAAATCCTTTCTCCATTTTCCCGCCTGCATCTCCTTGTAGTAGTTGCACCCACTGTACTGTAACCTATCCCCACTTTACTGTTATACAATTTAAAGTTAAAACAATTCCCTACTAACACATTGACAATGTTTTAATACATAATCTTTTAATAATCCTACTAACCAACACCAAATAACTTATTAAAACGTGACAGTACATTAAACTATTATGCAAAAATTAAGAATCATACAAATCTTGTAACAAACGGTTACACACTATTTATCAAACATTCCATTTTCCATCTGCCGACCCCCCGTACGTCGAGCACACACAAAAGATGCATGGAAAAATAGCACGAGCAGAAATAAAACAACATAATAGCCTTTGCTCGAAGTAAAAGAAAAATCATCCATACAAGGATCGTAAGCACAAAGAAAAACAGTCAGAGAGAATGAAAATCACGAAAAAAAAAACTTTTAGCATCGCTTTGGGGGTGGAAAATCCTGCTTTGGGCCTGTTCATAAACTACGTAGACCCCCCTCCACCCGCGTAGACTACCGTCCATACAATTTTTTGGAAATTTGTATGGATCGTAGACATTTGTCAACCTCCTCGCCACCCCTCATCTTTAAAGAGTCTACGTAGTTTATGAACAGCCCTTTTACCTTGTTCCCATATTCGCACAAACAACAGAGCACTCCGTTCCTTTCTCTCTCTCTCTCTCTCTCTCTCTCTCTCTCTCTCTCTCTCTCTCTCTCGTCCTTTATCTCTCTGGGTGAACACAACAGAAATGTATTCTACGGAACGACGACGATGTACCGTCCCGTTGATCTCTGTCTCTGGCATAGGACCATATATAGGACCAAACAGACCGAGCACAGCTACGAGGAGCACAAAAAATAAAATAGAATCATATCATCATCATTCGCCCGGCTAAGAAGGAAAGAAAACAGCATCAGCAAAAATGCTCGCTCTCCGGGTAAATGCTTTTTCCAAGTTCCATTCCATCTGCGTTTGCCTCCATGGTGCTTTGGGTGGGATGGGTGGCAGAATATGATAACAGCGAGGATCCCTTTTCTTCGTTGCTTGCCGCTGCCTACTACGAACCTATCGTTGAGTGGCGCACAATATGAGAGTGGAATAAAAGCGAAAGAATTACGACGACAGGAGAATAGAAGGCGCTGTTTGCCGAAGTACAGGAATCTGCCGAATAGAGCGGTGTGTGGTGCAGTTCACCCACCCACGAGCTGACTAGTATATGATGGACCAAAACAAAACAAAATTAACTCAATCGGTTGGAGGAAAACCGAGAAATAGCGGTGGGTGGACTTCACCACCCACTGCGATATTCGGAGGATTCCTGTACAAGGCGTACGTCAGGGATGAAGACGGAAGTGGAAGGAAAATAGAACAAGAAAAAATGAAAACCAATGCGGGTGGAAGTTGGGTGGTTGAATCGTTCGGAGGTCATCACCAGACAGGATGATGTTGGTCCATTGGACAAATGTAAAAAAAAATAATATGAACTTGAGAGAAACGGGAGATGTTGGCGAGGTAGGCGAACCATTGTGCAGTAGGCTATGGCAACTATGATCGTCATCGTTCGCCATGTTTGCTCGTATGCGTTGCATTTTTTTTTTTTTTACCGTATTAGTGAATTGCTCAGGCAAACAAATAAACTTTATTCGTTAACCCCCTTGCTCTTTGCATTACAAAAAAAAAGTGACACGGTTCAAACTTCCTGCACCTATCCTTTTTGATATATAGATGCGTAAATAGCTTGTTTTGATGATGCATTTATTCCTACACTAAGAAAAAATCAAAGATTGTTTTTAATTTTTTGCAATGTGCTTAATATGTGTAAACATAAAAGCCATGTGTGACTCACATACTATTCGTTTGACACATAAATTTCTTATGCACTTCTGAGCGAGGGGCAATTCACTGCTGTCGAGAATGAATCAAAAATACGTGAATGAAAAAAATACACAAAAATTCATCATTACTCGCCGTTACTAAAAAAAATGCAAAAAAATACAAAATTCGGAAAAATACACTAATATTCGACGAATAATAAAAAATACACGATAATTCGTTATTTGCACGAAAAATTCGAAAATATGTACAATCAAAAAGCTGAATTCGAACAAAATGCGTAAATTTATTATTGTGTATTTTAATCCGAGCTCAAATCACAAAACAATGCATTATTGAGTAGAATTTTACCCCTTTTTAAGAAAAGTACCTTAAATAAAAAAAAAAACATTAATGAGTTGTTGTGACCTACAATTAAGTAACGATTATTCATTAATGCGTAACAGCCTTGGTAACATATTGTAAAGAATGTGGATGGAAGGAACCTCAAAAAGAAACCAATCGAAGCGCCTAAATCCGTTCTTATAAAGGCGCCCAGGAAGGTCCCACCCCATAAACGGCAGTGCCTTTAATTACCCCCCGGTAGCCCAACAATTACATTTATGAATTGGAGGCGAACCAGCCCAAGGCTGAAAGCCTCTTTAATAAAGTTAAATAATAATAATAATACATTTATGAAAATTTATTTTAAAAAGTAATATTCATTACGTGACACTATTTTTTTTACTGTGTGCCCCTCGAGGAAGGGATGGCGTGTCGAGTATGGTACATCACTATAACCAGACCCCCTTCACTCTTTGGAATTTATAGGGACAGATAACAGCGCCAATAGGTCTGAGACGATACAACGTTGAACTACAGCGATGGAAGAAAACACGCACCCCATCATCTATAGATGTACGAACCCACACCACTGAGCGGAGGGTCATCACTCATCGTCATCACTCAGCTTCAGTTTACGATTACAATCGCCGTCATTGAAAAATACCTTCGTTATAAAATAGAAAAGTAATCCTTATTCCATCGTAATTTTTGAATAGCCAATAGCAGCGTTGGCCAAGGATGCCAGCATATTTTATTACGTTTGTTTAGCAATATACGTTACGTTGTGTTTTTTTTCCATGTATACTTCTATGCAACTTCTATTATGTTGAACAACAGCTTCATAAATCATCATTTATCGATTAGTTTTTCGAAGGGACTTATCTGCATTTGTAACCAATGCATCTTACTCAGAAACTCGTTCACTCGATAGCAAAACATGTTACAAGCCCATCATGAAGTGAGCTAGGATTTTTGATTGTTTTCTCAAGCGTTTCTGATGCGTATAACGTGGTAATTGAAAATCGATGCAATCATAACGAAGTGAAAATCTTGCTATCGCAATATAATAATGATGACATCGATCATCCTGTTTCCTCGGCTGATCATCAACGCCTACGCTGGCATAACACTGACACCTGTCATTTATTGAGCCCTGGTGGTGAAGTTGGCGGGGGACTACCAACAGTTTCAGTATGCACTTACCAGTTGGCATTGCGATCAAATAAGGGTGGTTTTAATTAAATATCTTTGCTATAACCTAACAATACTCGTGTTTTTTTGACAGTCATGTCTGCACGGATGAAATTTAATCTAGTTTGAAATGACTGATTTCACGCCAACTTGACAACTGGTTGGCAGATCGCTCTCAGATTCCGGTGTTGTAAAGACTTAGCCTACTTAAGCAATTTTGCACACTTGTTTTCACAGGTAAAAATCTAGACTACCATTTGAAAAGGGTAAACTTTTCTTATTTATTTTATTTTTTCAAAAAACAGTATAAATCATTATAATAAGACTTACACAATTTCGGTCAATGAGTGAAATGTAACAAAAAATATCTAAGTAGGATTCTTTTTTTTTTAAACTTTATTAAAGAGATTGTTCGGTCTGGGAAGGCACTTTCCCTTTCGGCAGTGGACTGTATCGGCAATGATTGGTGGAGGAGGCAAGCGTCGATCTAAATCAAACTCTTTGAGCTCTGAAAAGAGCTGGGGGTGGGGTTCAACGCTTGCTCCGAACCAGGGATGTGTGCTGGGTAATTATTCAAACGGCGACGGCTACGCTAGTAACTAGTTTACTGCTTTTCTTTACAAAGGTTTGCTTTCTTCTGCTGCTGATGCTTACTCGTGGCCGGTCAAAAGGTAACTGAATTCAGTTTGCTTAAGTTTAAGTTTTTTTAAGTTTAAATGATCTTTATTTTAGTTTAACTTGGACGATTACCATATAAATTTTTACTAAGTGATTTAATTGCTTTCTTCATCTTTAGGTATGGGCAAAATTCAAAATTTGTTTTATAGAATTAGTCCTAGACTTAGTACACGGTCGACCACCTTGGTGGGATTGGTTTGTTTTGTTTTTAGAATTTGAAGAGAAACTACTTAATACTACTATTTACAGCTTAAAACTAACCTACTCTACTATATACACTTAACCTACTATGTACAAATTGCTTATTAAAGCATGTTCAGAAAGATTGCATTTTTGAATAAATTTAGTTGTCATATCATCAATTTTGGAATCTACTTTGGGAATTTCTGCCTCTTGATGGAGGTCTGCTATTCTTGTGTCGAATGGACGATCTAGGATCATCCTCAACACTCTATTCTGTGCAACCTGGATTTTGTTCCTGTGGGTCTGAGCGCACGATTCCCACACCGGGGCGGCATATAAGATCGCGGGGGCTATGATCTGTTTGTAAACAGCCAGTTTGTTTTGCCTTGAGAGGCGGGATCTGCGGCAAATGAGCGGATACAAACACCCAACCAAGGCGGAGCACTTAACTAGGGTTTTCTCTATGTGCGAGCGGAACAGGAGCTTCTCATCGAACAACATCCCGAGATAAGTAACATCAGTGGACCACTCGACCCTTGTACCATCCATTATTACGGTACAGGAGGGAGACGGTTTAAGTTTTAATGATTGTCTGTGAAGGAACATGATCGCTTGGGTTTTCGAGGCGTTGATTTTGATTTTCCACGTGGTGGCATAATCAGTAAAGGTGTCAAGGCATCGTTGGAGCTTGTTCGTAATTTCACGAGGCATCCTACCCTTGACGGCTATCGCGGTGTCATCTGCAAACAGAAAGAACACGCAACCGTCTCCTAGAGGAGGGATGTCCGACGTGTAGATGCTGTAAAGCAGTGGTCCCAGCAGACTCCCTTGCGGAACACCTGCTGGGATCGGAAATTGTCCCGAAAGGGAACTATTCAACGACACCCTGAACGACCTTTGCTGGAGATAGTTACGGGTGATTTTCACAAGGTATGGTGGAAAGTTGGAGTTACAAAGCTTGTATATAAGTCCGTCGTGCCAGACATTGTCAAACGCCTTTTCGACGTCTAACAAGGCCATGGCTGTGGACTTGGATACAGCTTTGTTACTCCGGATGTTATTCATCACCCGCACTAGCTGATGATTGGTGGAATGCCCCTTACGGAACCCGAACTATTGCGGAAGAAGAATGTCATGTTCCTCCACAAACTTGTTTAGTCGGCTGAGGATCAATTTTTCGAACAGCTTGCTCAGCGCTGAGAGCAGGCTAATCGGTCTGTAGCTTGACGGTAGTCCCAGGTTTGCGGATCGGGATGATTTTTGCCACCTTCCAGATGCTTGGAAAGTAGTGCAGCTCCAAGCATCTGTTGAGGATGGCAGCCAGCAGCGAGTGCACCCTCGCGCTGAGATTTTTCAACTCTAGGTTGAATATTCCGTCAAACCCGGGAGCCTTCATGTTCGTACTGTGTTTCAGCGCTGAGCAAATTTGTTCCTCTGTAATCCGTTCTTCTGGAGGGACGGCACAAGGGGAGGCATCTAACGTCTGGACGCACTGCACAACCTGGTTCTCGAGTGGACTTGGGATTGTAGAGCCAAGCAAATGCGACTGGGCAATGTGCTCCCCAATTGCATTGGCCTTCTCTTCGTTGGTGATAAGCCGTTCGTCATTGACTCTAAGTGGTGGAATGGGCTTGGGGTGAGACTTCAGCACCTTGGCAACCTTCCAGAATGGTCTGGAACGGTCGTCCAGGTTCTGAACGAGCCGCCCGAAACTCTCGTTCCGGATTGAGACCATTCTGGAAGCGATCTGCCGATTCAGATCGACCATTTCGTATTTACGCTGCAGATCCCCAGTCCGCTGAAACTGGCGTCTACGAACATTTCTGAGCCGAATCAAGAGTTTGGTGTGGGAATCAATTGCTTGAAACTTACCCCTCACAGGAACTCGTCGAACGCACTCTTCGTCAGCCACGGATATGGCTTGATGGAGACCCTCCAGGGCCCGGTCGATGTCATCCACTGTGTCGAGCGGTGGGTTGTCGTCGATGTGGCGGTCGACCACGCGTCGAAACTGGACCCAGTTGACTCGATGGTAGTCCTTCCGCTGGCACGGTGCAGGGGCCACGTTGTAGCCCAGCTCGGTCAGCACCGGTTGGTGGTCCGAACTCAGGTCGTTGACGGCAACCGGCTTGGCTAATCTGGTGTTTGCCAAGAACAGGTCCAGCGTCGATGGGTTGCCCGTCGGTGATGTGAAGGTTGGTTCGTCCGGAAACCAGACGGAATAGAGACCATGCTGGGAATGGTCGAATAGCAGGCGGCCGTTCTGGTTCTGCTGGTAGTTCCGCCAGGCCTCGTGCCGGGCGTTCAGGTCCCCTCCGATTACAAAGCGGGCATTGGTGTGGGTTATGATGGCAAGGTCGTTCTTGAACTACTGTGCTGTACCATTGCTAACGGTACATTGCCGGGGGCAGTAGACAACGATGAACCGGACGTTTCCGGTCGATGTTTCCACCTCAACGCCGACGGCCTCGATGATGGAAGTGCGGTAGTGGGGTAGGGTGCAGTACTTGATGCCTTTCTTGATGATAACCGCGACACCGCCCCCCCTGGAGCTGGTGCGATCAAGCCGGACAATGCTGTGGTCGGGCAGCCAGAAGCTGTCACCGGTCTTGAGGTGGGTCTCGGTGAGAAGGCCCACGTCGATGTCGTGCTTGCGGAGGAAGTCTGCAAGCTCAATGTTTTTCGCCCCTACGGAGCGAGCGTTCCAGTTGGCGATCTTTATGGGTTCACGGTCCATAATTAGCGACGAAGGAGATGATAGCTTGGAGCTGTTGTGTTCTTGTTGCGCAGGTGCGCTTGATGATGATGGCCTGGGCCAACAGTGTGACGATCTCATCCGTTGACAGCGGAGAATCGTCTGTAGCTTCACCGGTTGTACCGGCCAATCCCGGAGCAGGGGGATCCGTCGATGGCCCGGAGGCTTGACCGGGTACTGCAGCGGCAGCCAACTGTTGGTTGAGCGGGAGCGGCGGCAACACTGGAATTGGCCGTGATTGGACCGGTGATAACGGAGGAAAGTTCTGCGCGTTGTTTTCTGGAACCTTCTTGCGACCGGGCTGGCTGTTGGACGAGGCCTTCTTCCGGATCTCGGCGTATTCGGCCCGCTTCGGACAGGCCTTACTCGTGGCCTTGTGGGCGGCACCGCAGTTGGCGCATGAGGGAGTGGCTTCCTCGATGCTGTCGCAGTTGTCGATCTTGTGGTTTTTGCCGCATTTGATGCAGCGGCTGGCCATGCGGCAATTCCTGGTGCCGTGCCCGAACAATAGGCAGTTCGAGCACTGAGTGACGCCACGGTGGGTGGGTTTATACCGCTCCCACTTCACTACGATGTGGAACAGTGTGCGTGTCGTCTGGAGATCCTTCACGGTTGTGGAGTTCTTCTCCAGATGGACCAGGTAGAGCTGGTCACGATACTTGATGGCCTTGCTGCGGGTCATCTTGTGGACTTCGACCGGCTTGAGGCCGTTCGCCTTAATCTCGTCCATTAAGGTGGTGGTGTCCATGTCGTGGAGCCCGCGCAGCACCACTTTCAGCGGCTTGGTGGCCTCGATGTCGTGGGAGAAGTACTCCAGCTTCATTCTGTCCAAGAGGGCCTGAACTGCGTTGAACTGTTTTTCGGCCGGGACCATCAGTTTGTAGCCTTCCGTGCACCGTTGAATGGTGCAGCGAAGGCCCTGCTTAATGTAGAAATCCAGCTGCTCCCATAGCCCGGGAGGGAAGCCCTTCACATAGAAGGGTGGCAACTTAACTTTTTTCGGCACCGTCTCAGGGTCCGACTGCGGCTGCGCTCCGTTCTGCAGGGCGGAGAACGGATTGTTGCTCAGCAGCTTTTTTGCTGCTGATACGGTGGCGCTGCTGTCTTCAGGTCTGGGTCGTTTAGTTCCGGGAGGCCCCGGCTGTGGGTCCGCAACGCCTGTCGGGATGGGCAATGGGGTTTTCTTCTGCTTCTTCTGGGCTGGCTCGGTGGTCGCGCCGTCTCCTGGGAGAGTCTGTTTTCCCGGTAAACCGGCACTCGCGTTACCGCGCGATTTCTTACCCATGGCTGGGTCAGCGAGAGCGTCACTACACAACGCGGAGCTAATTCGACTTGCGAACGAACGAACGAAACTAGAGAGAATTCAAATCGACTGAACTGCTCAACAGTCTGGCAGCGAATGAGCTGTGACCGAATTCAGTTTGCAGTAGTAGTAGTAAAATTTACGTTTATTTTCTGGGTTTTATGTTTCAACATTTGATTTAACATTTCAATTGGTTAGCCTTTGGCTCTTCATCTTTGTTCTAGTTAATTGGTTATTCTAATGTGATGATTGCGTTTAGCGCTAATTTACAGGATACCCTTTGTGGGATTGTTTTGGTTTGAATTTAAAAATTTGATAACCTACCTACTTGAGCACCTAACTACTTAAACTAGGTTGCCAAATCACGAATGATCTGGTGGTTTGATCGCAGACAGGCGACTCTGAACCTTTCCAGCGTGGAAGTCTTTCGCTCCTCGAGAGTTTGAAGACCGGCCAGGTGGTGAATCTCAGAATTACGAGTTCGCGGTGGACTGTTAAGGATCATTCTGAGGATCTTGTTTTGGATCCTCTGAAGCTTTAAGTGGTGACACTTTGCACAACTCTCCCAGATTGGCATACCATACTCAATAGCCGGCAGAATGATTTGCTTGTGGACAGCAAGCTTGTTTTTGAGGGACAGGGTGGACTTCCTGTTTATCAGAGGGTAGAGCGACCTGATCAAGATGTTACACTTGGTGGATGTCTTGTCCACATGGGATCGGAATAGCAATTTGCTATCGAGGGTGAGACCAAGGTAGACTACTTCACTCGACCATTCAATGGGAGTGCTATCAAGATGGATCTTGACGTTAGCAGGCGGAACAAGCCGACGTGAATACGAATGTGGAAACAGAATGGTTTGTGTTTTAGCTGCATTGATACAAATCTTCCAGCTCTTAAAATAGTCGGACAAAACATCCAGGCCTGATTGTAGTTTACTCGCCAGAGCACGGATCACTCGACCCTTATAGATGATGGAGGTGTCATCTGCGAACATTGACAGGATACCACCACCCGGCAGGGGAGGAACGTCTGACGTGAAAATGTTGAATAGGATAGGCCCAAGCAGGCTACCTTGGGGGACCCCTGCATCAACGTTGAACGTATCAGAGGAGACATTGTTCAAGTAGACCTGGAATGATCTGCCCGACAAGTAGTTTATGATGATCTTCACGAGGTAGATCGGAAAGTTGTATCGATGCAGCTTGTACACTAGACCATCATGCCAGACATTGTCGAACGCCTTCTCGACGTCCAACAATGCCATGGCAGATGTATTGGAAACGGACTTGTTCCGCTTGATGATGTTACTAACCCGTGCGAGTTGGTGGATGGTAGAGTGGCCTTTCCTAAACCCGAATTGCTCTTTGAGAAAGATGTTATTATCATTTGAAAACACCAGCAGACGGCTGAGTATCAATTTTTCGAATAGCTTCGAGATGGAGGACAAGAGGCTGATGGGGCGATAGCTTTTGGCACTGGTAGGGTCTTTGCCAGGTTTGTGAATTGGAATAACTTTGGCTAACTTCCAGCATGCAGGGAAGTAGCCAAGCATTAAACACTTGTTGAAGACCACTGCAAGGTGCTTGAAGAAGTCAACACTCAAGTTTTTCAGCTCGAGGTTGACCACTCCATCGACACCAGCGGCCTTCATGTTCTTTGTTGATTTAATCGCTGCTAATACCTCATCAGCCGATATTCTACTTTCATCAGGGACAACTACGGGGGTGGCAGTGACTCTAGCCATTGCCTGTGATACTGCAGGCTCGTGGGGACTCACCATGGCGTGGCCAAGGTTATGTGAATTTACAAAGTGTTGCCCAAGAGCATTGGCCTTTTCAAATGGGGTTATTAGTAAAGATGGGTCCGAATTTTGGTTAGGAGAGGAAAGGGGAGGAATGGGCCTCGGCTTATTTTTCAAAATCGTTGCCATTTTCCAGAATGGCTTAGCGCAATCTGGGAGAGAGCGAATCTTGTTTGCAAAATCGATATTTTTGAGATCCACCATCCTGGCTTGGATGATTTTGTTCAAACGGTTGCAATTGGTATTCAGGTTAGGCAGCCCAGAACGCTGGTACTGCCTACGGATCGTGTTGCGGAGTCTAATGAGGTCTTTAGTAGGCCTGTCAAGGTTCAGAGTGTTACTCACCTGTCTGGATACTGGCACATGTAGCTCCCTGGCCCGGGAAATTGCTTGATCGATGGAGCGCAGACACCGGTCAACATCTTCGGACGATTCCGGTTGGACATCGTAGTCTACAGCGGTGTCGACGCAATGTTGGAACTGACCCCAGTCAACACGATGATAGTTGCGCCGGAAAGCTTCAAATCGATTTACGGAGGATCCCACCTCAGTCACCACCGGGTAGTGGTCCGAGCTGAGTTCCTGATAGGTGATAGGTTGAGCGATGTTGTTGCCCATGTTGCTGATGAAGATATCGATGGTAGCGTGAACACCGGACCGACTCAACCGGGTGGGAGTTTCCGGACTCAAGATGTTGTACTGCGCTTCCTGCAGGTCGTTGTTCAGGATGGTGCCGTTTTGATTGCGCCGATTGTTGCCCCAAGCTTGATGTTTGGCGTTCAGGTCGCCAGCGATGATAAAGTTTTCCCGTCGTCGTGTTAGCTTGATAATATCTCGTCGCAGATCTGCTGCCGATCCGTCCCTGATGTTGACTTGTTTGGGGCAGTAAGCCGCGACGATGGTGATGGGGCCGATAGGAGTAGAAACATCCACCCCTACGGCTTCGATGATCTTCAGCTGAAAGCTGGGCATCAGTCGACAGCAGATGTTTCTCCTTATTGCAATAGCCACTCCTCCTCCTCCAGAGTTGGTTCGATCTAGCCTCACGAGCCGGAAATCGGGAAGGTAGACGTTTGTTTCAGGCTTCAGGTGGGTTTCAGTTATGATGGCAATGTCGATGTTTCGTTCATTGAGAAACTCAACAAACTCGATGTTTTTGCTCTTCAAGGAGCAAGCGTTCCAATTTACGATCTTGATGGCTTCACGGTCCATACTTAGTGACAAGGGACAGGGCAGCATGAAGCTGTTCAGATCGAGTCTTGCAGGTGCGCAAGATGATGATGACCTCGGCCACGAGCTTCACAAGTTCCTCCGAGGAGAACGGAGAATCGTCGACAGGCTCACCTGAGACAACACCAGCGTATGATAAACCAGGGGCGGTGGAGGGACCTGGCATTGGCTGGGCAGCAGCAGCAGCGAGACGATGCTGGACTGTTCGATTGTTAGGAATACTCACATGCTTGACTTGTTGGTTGTTGAGCGGAAGTGGTTCTAAGTTCGGAACATGTCGACGGGGCTGGAGAGCTGGGTACTGGACTTCCGTGCGTGCAGGGGCGAACGATGATTACGGAGGCGATTACCGGGCTGATTATTGATCGTAGCCTTCCGACGGATATTGATGAACTTCACTCGCTTGGGACATCCGCGATTGGAGGCTTGGTGGTTACCACCGCAGTTGACACACGTTGGCTCGATGTCATCATCTTGCTCACAGGACGCAGTCGAGTGAGTTCCAGCACACTTGCCGCAGATAGTCTTCATATGGCAGTTTTTGGTGCCATGGCCGTAGGAGAGGCAGTTCATACACTGCGTAACATCACGATGTTGGGATTTGTAATGTTCCCAACTGATGATGACCTGAAACAGGTCCCGGATTTTGGATCTCAGAGCCGCTAGACTGGTGGATCCCTTCGTGAAGTGCACCAGGAACAACTGGTCACGGAAGCTGGTGTTGTGGTTGGAACGCCGGTTTATTGGGAACACCGCCTCAGGTTTGAGCCCAAGCCGCTCCAGCTCGGACTTAACCACAGCCGCCTCGAACGACGGTAATCCACGCAATACCAGCTTCAGTGGCTTGCTCGATGGCAGATCGTGCGTGAAGAAGTCAACGTTGTTTTCCTTTAGGAAACATCCTGTTTGATTGTACTCCTCCAGGCTGGAGCACATGATTTTGGTGCCGATGCTGCAAAGCTTGAAGCGAGGCAGCAGCTTGTGTTTTGCCAGTTCGGCACGCAGCTTGGCAACATCCTTCTCCGGCGTGAAAAGCGGGGGAATCCGCTCTCTTGCAGCGATGGGAACGACGTCACCATCGCCATTTTCTTCGGGGAGCACCGCAAACTGGTTGGCTTGCAGTACCCGTTTTCCGGCGTCATCCTGCGACGCGCTGTGCTGGATTACCACCTTCTTTGAAGGGCCCGCTGCTGAATCATTGGTACGTTTACGCACCATTTGTTTCGTGTTGGCAAGTTGTAGTAAACTTGCCAGAACGCGCGAAGGAGGCGACGCTTCCACGGCGCAACGCGACAGCACAAACCGAATCGAAGCGAGAACTCGAGCGAAAAAGAAAACGAACTGAACAGCTCAACAGTCGAAAATTCAGTTTGCCTAATGGGTGCCACTTTTATAGGAGCGCGCTGTCTGCGCATGGTGATATGGACGTCGCTGATTGGTTAGTGTTGTTTGTCGCTGTTCGTCAGCGGCGATTGTCAAGATGGTTGGTTCACTTTCGGCGGAGACGGAACAGAGATTTTTAGCCTTAGGCTAGTTCATCTCTAAATCTAATCTAAGTAGGACGTGCGAAAAGTTTTTTCTCAAGAATGTTGTTTACCCCCTGACGATAATAGAATAAGGTATTGCCGAAGCCGTCATTTACCCTAAGTCAGTAACTCATTAACTGACAAAACTAGTTTTATTTCTAGAGAATCGAAGCAACGTAATATTTGGAGTGAAATCCAGGCGATGTCAAAAAGAACCGAATTCCATAATTGCAACAGGTGAGTCGGTTTGTTTAACAGCGTTCGGTAATACTTGAGTAAGCCGATGTTCGAATATTCCTGGTCCTGGAAAGGTCGATAGTTCCTTCACAGACAAACAGACGTAACTCTTTGATTTTTTTTTTTTTTTTGAAAGCAGTATCTCAAAACATAGGACCTCAGTAACGACATTTCTCGGGCATCTCGCGGAAAACAAGCTTGCTCGCTAACTCGTAAACAATATTGTTTAAAAGTTCTATAGAATGTATAGAAACGTCAAAGTGATCCGATGCCAGCGCTGCGGTGCTGCTCGCGGAACTGATAATATTCAAATCAACCGTTAAATGCGTGAACGAAGATACAGAATGAAGTGTTACGTCTGTTTGTCTGTGGTTCCTTCTTGAACCAAACAGTTGAAGAAAAATTCGATATTTATTAAAATCAAAAAATCCCTTTCAGTTAGCCCAGTTAGCTAACGTTTAGTGTAGTCGCTTAGCTGGCCCACGCAAACTAACACCCCAACCAACACTGGAAGCAGCGTAAGAGCTCATTCAGGCAAAAATATGCTTCTTTTGCTGAAAAAATACTAATTCAGCAATTAATCAGTTCAAATTGTTTGTTGGGACCACCATTACGTATAGAAAGCTTGTTATTTTGCGTGGAAGAGCTAAAAGGTTAGACAAATTGACGTTTGAAACTTTGTTTACGGCTATTTGGCTATTTGTTTACTCTTGTTATGAGAGTTCTCGCGTCACTTTTCAAAAGGTCCTTAGTAACTATTGCTCTTCTATCATTGTATGTGATACAAAAACATCCATCCAAATTTACTTTTATTTATTTAAGAAAATCATTGATCAAATATTGTCCAATGTACAGTTTGAAATGATGGGTAAATGATTGTTACTTCGGTCAGGCAGTCCTAACATGATTGGTGCTCATTTTCCAAAGGCGGGGCCAATCAAAAGTTAGGTACTATACTCTGAAATCTGTGAAAGGGCATCTAATTAATTAATTTATCTTTATTAGGCAGGCTTTCAGCCTTGGGCTGGTTCGCCTTAAAGGGAATCTAGTATCATGTAGACAAAACGTCCAATGTAACACTCATTGATTATGTCATTGAGAAAAATCGTCCAATGTAACAGGTCCGATGTACAACTCGTCTTGTCAAAACGTCCTATGTGGTTTTTTCTATGTTGTAGCATGAAATTCAAAGTAAAATTGTGATTTTGCCGTTTCTTTTGAATTTTCAACGTTATTATACACTGACTACATTAAAAATAGTATTGCAAAATGTATTGTTTTTAAACAGTTAAATTAATAATCTGTCGAACTTCAACTTCGATTTTCTTAAAATGGTGGATATGTTACATTGATGTATTTGAAAAGTGACGCGAGAGTTTTGGTTTTTCAATTTTGGCCATTTTCTGAATTATATACTCCTTTGTGCGACTGGTACCACTCGACAAATCATATCCGGTGCAATCGCTATTCGACCAAGCTATCCTATACCTGTTTATGTTTCTCAGTGTGCTCCGCGGATAACTCAGTTGTTCACAGATTCTCTCTCACTCGCATCTTCTCAGTGCTCTCGTTTTTTTCACTCGTTTCGCAGTCCACCTGTGACATTTGATTCGCGTACATTGAAATTTATTAGTCGTCATCGATTAGTGTTTGATCAAAAAATTAGTTTTGTTTACATTACTCTTATCATTGTTGAAAAAAAAACATAGTTTGAAGAACATATTTTTGACGAAAAGAGTGTACGCGAGCATTGCCAACACCAAACGGTTGGTTGAGGAATGATTTTATAGGATTGTTCAACTCCAGCAAACAAACAACAAAAGTCGCTGATTGACAAAGGATTACGCTACAAGTTAATCAAGAAGAGGAGCAAACATTCCAAGGTTTCAGCAAAAAAGATTGAAGGTAAGTGCGTATATATTTAGCTGATAATTTGGCATAGCGAAAAAAATGGGGTGGAACTCCTTATCAGTAAATTCTGTCGGATTGATTTTTTTTTGTTCAGCTTGTTCTAGTTAGAAAGGGCAACTGAGTCAGTTAACTGGACAGCTCTTCTTGTATGGGTTAGGGTGGTGGGGAAAATCGGTGTCATCTACTGCTGGCTGCCTCTGTATGCTGCATTTGTATACATAAGGTTTTTGCTTGGTTAATTTATTCAATATCAGTATTCTGCTACTGACTGTCACGTTGTATGTGGGGCGATTGATTCATCGTCGGTTGCACACATAATCAGTGCAGAAAAGGCGTCATCATTATTTAGAATATCTGTTCGCTGCTGGCTGCCCGCATCAGTTGATTATCACTGCTTCATACGAATTGTGTCTGCTTTCTTCTTTCTATAGGGACTACTGGAGAAGGCGATCTGTTGTCGTCGTGAGGGGGAGGTATGCCAAGACTGTACGATGAGGATGAAGCACGAAGACCGATCCTCCAGCCGGACACGGACAGTGAGGATCCGCCAACTGGATCGAGAATTTTGCGCCGAAGCGACGACGATGAGCTGAGTGAGGGAAGGTCCGGCTGTGGGACCAGTGCTTGCTGTAATCCCAGTTCTGCCCTGCATCGCTTTATGGCGCTGATCTTGATGTGCCTTGTTGGATTCGGTGAGTTTTTCTTAGTAGTTCATTGTTTTGACTCAATTACCTGTTTTATTATGGCGAAGTTGCGAACTATGTGCGTTTGCATCCGAACGTACCATGATTGATTATTTTTCCCCCTTTGTGCTTCATCGCGACGCGTGCTACTACAGGATCGTACTTCTGTTATGATAACCCGGGAGCACTGCAGGACAAGTTCAAGTCTGATCTGGATCTTTCGACGTCACAGTTCGTGTGGCTCTACTCGATCTACTCGTGGCCAAATGTGATTCTATGTTTCATCGGTGGCTTTCTAATCGATCGGGTGTTTGGCATCCGGTTGGGGACCATCATCTACATGTTCATCCTGCTTATTGGTCAGCTGATCTTCGCCACCGGTGGACTCATAAATCAGTTCTGGTTGATGATCCTGGGACGCTTCCTGTTCGGGTGAGTACGCATAACGTTGTTGAATGTTGGAATCGTTTCACTTTATCTTGCTATTTCCAGTATTGGCGCGGAATCGTTGGCGGTCGCGCAGAATAACTATGCCGTCCTGTGGTTCAAGGGGAAGGAACTGAACATGGTGTTTGGGTTACAGCTTTCATTCGCCCGTGTTGGCAGCACCGTCAACTTCCTTGTCATGGTTCCCGTCTACAAGTACGTCCGAAGTCTCGGCTACGAAGGCCATCAATGCATGGGTGTTGTCCTCTTGTTGGCAACCCTAACTTGTGTGATGTCGATGCTTTGTGCGTTGATTCTCGGCTGGATGGATAAGCGAGCTGCCCGAATTCTACGTCGCAACGATAATCCTCCGAACGGAGAGGTAGCCAAGCTTTCCGATATTAGAACATTCAAAACTTCCTTCTGGATGGTGACGGTCATTTGCGTCGCGTACTACGTGGCCATTTTCCCCTTCATTGCCTTGGGCAAAGTATTTTTTATGAGAAAGTTTGATTTCACTCCGGAAGATGCCAACACGGTGAATTCGATTGTATACATTGTAGCTGGTGTTGCGAGCCCTATCTTTGGATTGCTAGTGGACCGAACCGGAAGAAATGTCCTGTGGGTGTTCATATCGATCTTGGTCACAATGGTGGCCCATGGTCTGCTGGCTTTCACATTCTACAATCCATACATTGCCATGATTACGATGGGAATGGCGT
The DNA here is from genome assembly GCF_037179485.1 of Ochlerotatus camptorhynchus. Lineage (NCBI taxonomy): Eukaryota > Metazoa > Arthropoda > Insecta > Diptera > Culicidae > Ochlerotatus > Ochlerotatus camptorhynchus. Next base: position 2,407,062 of record NW_027040672.1, read on the forward strand.
ATTCCATGTTGGCCAGTAGTCTCTGGCCACTGGTGGCGTTGATTGTCCCGGAGTATCAACTGGGCACGGCCTATGGAATGTAAGTTCGAACTAACCACGCTTACGTTTATTGTGTTTAATCATTTAATTGTTTTTGCAGTTGCCAGTCGGTGCAGAACCTCGGATTGGCCGTTATCTCCATGTTTTCGGGTTTGATTGTCGACAAAGGTGGCTACTTCATGCTGGAAATATTCTTCATTGGTTGGCTAGTTGGTAAGATCGAATCATTTCTACTTCGATTTCCCGATTCATGTGTTTGTGTTGTGTTGGTTTCAGTTTCGCTTCTGGCTACCATTGTCATCTGGCTGTACAATTCCAACAACAACGGTGTTCTCAACATGTCCCCTGCGGAGCGTGAGCTGTACACTAGTAAACTGTAAGTATATCTCCTTTCATTCCAGCAAGAATTACTGACTCTGAAAATGTTGCATTTTATCTAGAATGAGCGATTATGAAACATTTTGAGGGCTGGTTCGGCAAACGGATGGGAAGTTTCCGTTCTATTTCGTTATACATAGTTAGGGCATGGCGGGGCTAGGATGGGTCACCTAAAAATCACGCACTGTATATTTTTTTAAATATATTTTTCAAATAGTTGTTATTTGCATGCTAATCGTTATATAGTTCTATATTATTATTAGCGTATTCAATATTTTTGGAATAAAATATTTTTGACAAAACTTCTTTCCAACTCTTATTTTTATGGCATTGAAAATATGTCAGTAACTTTTGTCGTTTTTGATTCTCTTTACTAAAAATGGACATTTAATGTTCGGATTCATCGGTGTGCCCGTCAATACCGTTAGTAGTTCCAACGAATGCGAGTAATTGACAGCAAACCATCCTTTGACTGTCGACAAATCCCGTGTAACAGTAGCGCTACGCTGGGAGCAAATGTAGATCCATCGCGAAAAATTAGCAAGTTTGCAAACCCCCCATATTTAGGTTGACATCTTTGCTATCAAATGAATTAGAAACTTTTACCTTTGAGCGGTAGATGGCGAGATTGTGGCTATTTCTTAATGTTTATATGAAAAGCGTGAGAGTGGTCAGTATTTTTGATAAGATATTTTCGATTAAATTTAACTTCAAATTATTTTGGCTACAGTTCAACATAATCGTTAGTCGTTTTTTTTGCAGTCGTTCATCCCCCAAAACCGTGTAGCTTCACATACAGGCAGTAATCGTATCGCGGTCGGATGAAACCTTGACCCAAGATGTTGGAACACAAGATTCAATGAGTATTGAATCTTGTGTTCCAAGTATATGAGTATTGAATCTTGTGTTCCAACATTTTGGGAACTGTTTTAACCCATAAAATGATCGCTTCAGCAGACTAACTCTACCAGGCTTGGCTCTAACTTCATCCGGTACTTGCATGTACACCTTTTCCTCCAGTTTTTCGTTCAGAAAGGCTATACGGACGTCCATTTGGTGGATTTCCAGTCCTTTTGTGTTCGCAATAACCAGAACCGTTCGGATTGTGTTCAGTTTGGCCATTGGAGCAAACGTTTCCTCATAATTCCGCTGCACACAGCCTTTCGCCACTAGCCTTGCCTTGTAACGGATTGGATTTCCAGCAGCGTCCGTCTTCAACGTGAATACTGCCGATCCTACTTCGTTCCCTGCCACTTCGGGTATTCCGCAAGGTAGCCACCTCGGCCCGTTGATATTTCTTGTGTATTTCAACGACGTCAATTTCGTTCTCGATGGTCCACGATTGTCGTTCGCAAACGACATGAAAATCTATTTCCGAATCCGAGCCATCGCTGACTCTTCTCCAACTCCAACTCAACGCTTTTGCTAATTGGTGCCAACTGAACCGCATGGTTGTAAATCCAACAAAATGTTCAGTAATCACATTAAGGATCTGGGAGTCATCTTAGATTGTCAACTCACATACAGCCAGCATATCTCGTACGTGATCAACAAGGCAACCAGAACGCTCGGCTTCATTTTCAGGATAGCTAAAAGTTTCACGGACATCTACTGTTTGAAGTCGCTACTGCTGCCCTGTATGGAATCCCAATTATCAAAACAGTGTACAAAGAGTAGAGTCTATTCAACGACGATTCCCTTGGAGGGATCTTCATCGCCTTCCAAGCTACGAAAGTCGGTGCCAGTTAATTGGGTTCTTTAGGGGTTTTAAGGTAATTAGATATTCGTAATCAACATCACAAATGGAACCGAAATCCAAAATTTCATCAATTTTGGAGCACTGGAACTGTTTTAAATAAGTGTGATTACATAAGCAAAAATCACCATCTTAGCGCCCCTCGGTGGTACTTTGTATGGGAGTGAACTGTCAATATGTTAGTTTTGTGTCAAACAGTTAAGTGATTAGTTTGCTTTAAATCTTTATTTAAAAATCAAGAGAGAAGTAAATGGGATCGAAAAAAAATCGTTGTGCTCAGAAAACGAAGCCCTTCTCGATGATGTATAGAAACCGATGTATTTTTCAAAATGAAATAACCCAATTCACCTAGATCCTTTGTGGAGTCGAAAAGATACGACAAGGGCCCTGTTTGTGGCAGACATTCTACAGGGCAGAATCGATTTTCCTTCTATTCTACAACAAATCGACGTTAACGTTCAACCACGAGCACTCCGTAACAACGCAATGCTGAGGATACCTTTTCGTCATCGAGGACAGGACTAGCATCCACCCCAAGGGTCAAGTTAGTCATTCTGCCCTCCAAAGGGTATCCGGCATAAATACTCATCCCCTCCATCCTTTGTCTCTGGTCCATAACCGTCGTCCCTTTCTCTGACCCATGGATTCCGATCGCGCTAATCTATCTAAATATCAGCGACAACGCCTCGCAAATCCGCTAACCACTCCCCGATTCGCAACCCATCAGCAGCAGAAGAAGAAGCTTAACTCCGGCACTCCGTCTATCGGCGTTGACGGCACCGTCGAAAAATCGTGTCTTCTAGAAAAGATTGACAGTTTCTTATAGAATTTTTCGGTGGAGTGAAAGGATAGTACGCATAGTACAAAGTCCGCTATGTTCCATGCACAGTCTGACGTTTGCTTATGGATTTTACCCACCAACCATTTCGTTAATTTTCTTTAATTTTCTATACATCGATCTTCAAAGCTATTCATAAGAAAAATCGATATCATCACCATTTCATGAATAATTGTAAAGATGCTATAAGTCTAATCGTGAATCTTTTATAAAGATCTTTCTCAAAATATTGCTACCAATCGTTACCAATGTTAAAATATCGATTGTGTTGCCAGATCAAAATATCGATACACAACTGCTGATTTTATTTGTGATTTTTTATCTGCATAATTTCTAGTTTCGATCCCATGCCATCTGGGGTGTACTGATTTCGTTGTGGGTTGCTTATCCTCGGGTCCACGAAGAGCTTATCAACGACAGGCAAACACACTCTAGTATGTGGTGTATTGAAATTTCTGTAAATCTTTTCATACATGAATTCAATATTTATTTGTCATAACCATCAACCAGTCAGCCATGTAGGTGCAACTAGGTGACCTCTAGGTCAAAAAGGTATCAGTTTTCCTCATTGGGTTCAAAATGCCGACAATCCCACCACGCATGCTATCACGGGTTATTAAATATATAGACGTAAACTTGAAGAACTACAATAGTAAACATTTGCTGAGTCGCGGCCATTGGTCTTCTCGTTCATTTACCGGCAGATTGCTTCTTCCGATGAAATGCCGAATATGTCGATAAATAATATAAACATTGCCATCTGTCACCTGGTGTGTTTCGAACTCTCTTTAACTAGCGATGCAAATCGATAACAAGGAGATTATAAATGTGCTTCAATGGCAATCTTTGTTGTTCTTTGTCAAAGTTCAAAGTTACGATGATATCAGTATTTAAATATTTATTGATGAATATTTGTAAAGAATACTAAAGTACAAGTGACATATCGAAATTAAAAGAAATTTAGTATGACACCTTTATAGATTACTATCATATGACCGATGAAGAAATAATCTTAAATGTAAGTATCGATCAATAAAGATTTTCAAATGTGTACATCGAAATCATTGAAAATTTAAAGTAAAGAATTAATCATGTTTTGTTGTTTTTGACATCATCCACATCCAGAGGGCCAGTCACTTCGAATGTATGGGAATGGTAGGAAACCATTTGGAAATCCATGAAAATTTTCAGTTTTTATTCATTATCGTTTTTATGGGCAGTTTTAGATGCTCAAAAATTGCACGAGTACATTACTATGGTGATAAGGTAAACACTCGTTTATTTGTTTCCTTCTGTCAAAGCATGTTTAGTCACAAATCGTGGATTTTCTGATATTCTCCATACTGCAAAATTGATTTTCCTACCACTGAAGGGGCGACATCTCTCGGATCTTCAGTGTAGCTACTACTCAAATCATATAATTAATTGCCGACATAAATCTTTATTTCTGTATAAAGAACTTTGAAGAAGTTTCACGAACGGTTGGTTGGGTGGGCTGATTTTACCATAGGAGCACGGGACTGTCACCAATTATTTTCACTTTGGGATTTGAAAAGTATGACGGTACCCTCTTGCATGGGCTATAAAATAAAGCCCATAACAAACTTGAACAACACATACGAATTTTGCGGCTGTATTGCGTATTTTATAGCTGTCGCTTATTCCGCATGTGTTTTTTTTTTTGCGTTGGTTGTGAGTGTGTGGGTGAAAAATAGCAGACATCAGAAAAATGCTGGCTTAGCAGCCCCTTTCAGAGGAGTAAAGAGCTACAGAGTCGCCGTCAACGCCAATTTACTTCTTGCCGCAAGATTTCACCAATACAACGTTGCTAGTGTAGCCGTGTACAATCGATTTGTTTATTATTTTCAACCATGAAATCAGCTGTCAAAGTGTTCGACCTGACAGCGGTTTGTTTTTTATTTTCAACCAGTAAAACGCTTATATTAGTGAAACTGCTCACTAATACTAACGGTGTTAGAGAACTCTATCCAGTATTTTACGATAGCTTATGGCCGCCACAATCTGGCTGAGTTTCTGGTAGGGAACATAAGATTTGATGTCGTTTGACGTGTAAACGATCAAATCTAAACGTTTATACGTCAAACGACACAACCCAAACGTCAAATCATATGTTCCCTACCAAAAACTCAGCCAGATTGTAGCGGCCATAAGCACCCATAAAATGCTGGATAGTCGGCCTATACCGCTTCCAACCAACAACCTCCCTCGCAAGATCCTGACAACCCCTCACTGAGTACTCCCGAAATCCAGCCGTCAACCAAAACTTGTTTGGTCTTACCGAGAGTCTTACAGCCACCTCAGCCTCCCACCCGAAAGATGCTCAATTATTTCGGTCAGACATCGGTTGCCCCCTGAGTACTGCGAACCCAGCCGATTTTATTTTTCAAGTGAGCTAGAAAACATCTTCTTCTTCATCTTCTTTCCTTTATTTAATATCGGTCTCTGTTCCGTAATCTAGTGCCAATCACCGACGGACATCGATTGCCATCCATTGACGGCAATCGAATGTGCAGGAAGGCAGCTTCCACACCTGCGTAGGATATCGCACCCATTCAACACACATGGGCCGGGACCAACGGCTTTACTTCCCTTCCGAAGGAAGACGTGACCAAAGATTTTTATGCCTCAGAAAAATCCCACCGACCTCGGCTGGGATTGAACCCAGACCCATCGGGGTGTTAGAAAGCAGTAACGCTTACCACTACACCACCGGCGCCGGCAGAAAACATCTTGAAAATCTTCCGAAGTTTCAAATTGTTTTGCTGAAACAGCTCACGAAATTGTATATACATGCTGTCAAATGAACTTTTGGCTCCTCTTCCTCTGCTCCAGAAATAACGTATACATGGTGATGGGAGTACACCTGCCCATAAAGCTCATATGACTCTAATAAAGTTTGATTATATTCTTGTGTCAGCAACCCAGTTTTGGCATTATTAATATCAAATAAAAACACTTTTTCGAGCATCACGCTCGATGATTTACATTATCCGCCTACTAAGGTTGATGTTTCGACAGTTTCAAAATTATAATTCTTAATTTGTTTTCAGTAGGTGGCAACACCTTTACTTGTGGTTAAAAAAGTAACTACCTACGTGACTTCAGAGCTCTTTTGAATGTTTGGCTCCCGTTTGACAGTTTGACTCGGCTCCCAGATGACAAGCATTTTGAGTTAGTTCGCAGTACTCAGGTTGCACCTATTTGGACAGAACCCGTCATCCAGGTTGCGATTCGTGAATTCGAAGCACCCACATTCCTCATCGAACTCTGAAGAAATCTAAAGAGCCTGAATTTATAAAGAGACGACATGTCAACATTGGAACAATCGATTATCTTTCAAAATCATATGATAAGTTATCCCAATCGAGCAGAAGACCTGTCAAATTGATAAGATGTCGCCTCTTTACCCAATTCAGTCTCTTTAACGAAATCCACCTCAACATCTCGAAACTGAGCGTTTATAAAGACCAATGTTGTAACCGTAAACAATGGCTTCGTTCTTAAATTTTCCTAATTCAAAGTCTATACATGCAATACACTAATTCTATCCGATAGGGTGACTCTACCTCTACAAAATCATTGTGATATCACCGACAAACCGACATGAATGACCATACAAAATATACTATATATCATCATATTTCAGATCAAAGCACAAAACTGACAGCTGTCGCCGTGTTCGCGAAAAATGTGTATCCTAGCCACGAACACACATACAAAATGTATGGGTTGGTTCGTGTCTAATCTATTTCTGTGGTTTTGACAGATAGGATCGCTGCACATTTGAATCCGCCGTTATGGATTCTTGATCAAGAGTTAAGTTTAAGTTTCATGTCGGTTTATCGGTGGTGATATTTTACTTGAGCGAGTTTTCATCTTCGAGAAATTCGCGGAAGAAGTCATTGTTTACGTTTGCGACATTGGCCCTTATAAAAGAGCAGCAGAGAGTTGTTAGTTGCTATGATAAATAATCTGTCATGTGATAGATAGAAATGTGACCCGATATATTAGAGATGTGATCGATAAAAAGACGATATTATTCATTTTAAAAACGTGGAATGTCCTCAACGTGATTATTTCGGATAAAATAATTTTGCATGGATTTAAATCAATTCATCAAACTAAAAGGTATTTTTGGACAAAATTTGAATAAATCTGGGACTTTCGTCCCCCTCGACAAATACTATAAACGAACAATAACCCAAATTGTCGAACTTTTCCACAAATGGTTTGGATGATACCCTAAACACGTCGTTAAACAAAATAACCATGCAAATTTTATTAGGGTAGGTTTCTGGTCTACCTTTGAGGGCATTATAAAACCACCGACAAACCGACATGACACTGAATTCTGACTTATGCCCGAAAATCTTAAACGGCCGATTTAAATGTGCAGTGATCCGAACTGTCAAAACCATAGGATTTTTTGATCTAGATAAATTAATTTGTCCAAAAAAGATCAGAAACGAACCATGCGGGTTCATGGCTTAGCTTAATATTTCCCGCGAACACGGACGGAGCCAGATGTCAGTAGTGTGCTGTGGTCAGAAATTTTATTGTCTTTGCTGTGGTCATTCATGTCGGTTTGTCTGTGATAAACCCCTAAAACACAGGACTTTTATTATCCTATGAACACAAAACACCAAAATTGTGCACACCCGCCACTTCCCGCGTCATCCTCAATCCGAAATCGCAAGGATATTCAAACCTAAGAGGAAGAGGAGACAACTGACTTCTTACTCTTTTATCTTTATCTTTATCTTACACACGTCAAATCGGTCAATCTCGACCTGGTTCGCGTTTCATGTTAACAAAATTACTATGATTCTGGCAAAACTACTATGCTTGCTCAAAATGCATAGTAATTTTGATAGAAATAATAGTAAAATTAAATTAAATTGTTTTCTGCAAAAATCTATTCGTGAAGGTATTTTTCCAATGGATTTTGTTTCAGTGTATCTTCGGCACAATCGGCACACCTGCGGCATACTTGCAGCACAGTGTCAAAAAAGATGACCCAAGATTGGTGCCTGAAGTGACCTAACCCTTGGATATACCACATTTTTAAAAGTACAATATTGAATAGTCCCAGACTATAGAAGATTTTACTTAGTCCGGGATCTTGTTAACTTACGAAATATCTGGAAGTAAAAGCAAATTATCCAACGCACCATAATCCGGATTTCAATTCAAACGCGGAATCGACTCTGTTATACGCCAGCAAAACATAATGCGTATCAGCGGAGAACACTCAAAAGCAGTTAGCTCCGATATTTTTACAGGAAAATATAGATTAACATTTATAATATATATTATTTATATAGAGCGAAGAGTCCTTCGGTTGAACTTGAAGTACTAGAAGAAATGATGCCCGGTATAAGTAGAAGGTTTATGACCAACTGTTTTTTGCATTCCGTCGATTCTAAACGATATACTAATTCAATCTTTCCCCCTTTCTATGATTGCAGCCTAACGGAAGCGGCCAACAAGACGTTGGAAAACACCCAACCGGTCAGTTCGGAGGGTTCACTCAATGCCGATCAGCAGCAGCAGTCGGTGGCACCGGAATCGATCCGCAATCGGTACGTGAGCCGGGTGCTGGACGGAACCAATCAGAGCGATTCGGAACCGTTGATTGAATAAGAGCGCGGAGCATTAGTATTAACCGTTAGCCGGTCGGATTTCGGGTGCCACACACGCAAACGAGTATAAATTGATGTTCATTTCAATATTTTAGGCTTAGACAGAGTTTTCCGTTAGTTGTGTTATAATTTGTTTGTATATTGAGTAAAATTTGCATCGCATTCACTGCTGCAACCAGCACAAGCGTTATTAGGTAGGGCAGATTGGAAGGATGTAAGAAATTTGGCCAGAAGGATCAGATTGGTGTAAGAGTTTCGAAAAACAGGTATGAGACGTTATTATCAATAACTTCGTGTCGGAAAGTATTCGAGTAAGTGATGATGATATGAAGAATCTGCGATGTTAGGACAAGTAGACTTACTTAGTATATTTTTTTTTATGAATGGTGATTATTTAGTCGAGATACTATTTTATTAGTTAAATTGAAAAGCAAACGCAAAGACTTCATGTAGGTACAGATTAAGAAATCAGTGTCTGTTGGTTAACGTTAATTATGTATTATGGGAGAAAAAAAAAGATTCCAAGTAACAATTATTGTAATATGTTATCGGATGCTTTTGAAAGACTTAACAGTCAGTGAATGCACAGGTAAGTATATTTATGTATGGGCATTCATATTCTAAATTAATCGAACAAACGTTAAATATTAACGCAAAACCGTTTCCACCTTGGAGGAGCACTGGAAAGCATACTAATATTTCCCACTTACACATATCTCACCTAGAGGAATAACTTATAATAACAAGCCTATAATGAACATGTTGTACTGATTGCCAAATTTTTAACGATTAACCACTGGAATATGTTGAAAACAATGTAAAGACAAACAAAGTTACTCGAAAAGGATAATAAAGAAAAAAAAAGATATAATATACCTACTGTATCAAAATGGATGTGAAATCAAATGCAAACGTTTCGTTTCAAGCATTTATTGTGTACCTATATCACTTCACACGCTTCAAATTACTACTGGCCCAGTAAGTTCTTATTCGTTCAATTCGTTCATAAGTTTCTTTATTTTCAGCGGCAGAAGCGTATTCATCTCCTTGCAAACGCCCATTTCAGCCTTGAAGTGAGCCCCGACGATTTCATTTTCTTCGCAGCTCTTGACAAAGTGATGGTAATACCGAAAACTGTTCTGAACGTTGTCCAGCTGCATCCTCCTGTCCGGCGTGATGACCTTGTAGTACAACCGCCCGATGTGGAAGTAAGCAAAGTAAACGGGTTGCAATTCGCAGTTGTCGATGCCGGCGGGGACTTCCAGCGTGTCCAGCGGTATTTTGTAGGATTCGAGAAATTTCTGAAACTTGGAAATACTCTTCTCGCAGAGCTTGTTGATTTTGTTCAACGCATGAGGCGAGGGCCGTTCGCTTGCGGTAAGTGAATCCAGTTTGCTCAGCTTCACGTCCAACATTTTCGAGTAGATCAGAGCCAGTTCATACCAGATCTCCCTGGTAGAAGAAAAAACCATTTAAATCTCCTAAAAAATATATTCAATGGAAAACTACTCATACCTGCAAATAGTTTGATAGTACGTAGCGTTCAAGACCTGGTCCAACTCTTCCAACTGATCCACGCTTCTTTTATACAGCTTACATTGATTATCTTCGTTATCTTCGAAAAACGCCAAATGCTTGTACAGTGAAGCAATGTCCTGAACAATCTTAGCGTACTGGGACGCTTCCGTTTCCTTCGTATAGTACTCCTTAGCCTTATTCAGCCAACTTAACCCGTTCAACAGGACCAACTTGGCATCATCCAACGTCAAGCAGAATTCATCCGTTATCTGATCCTCGTAGACGGACAATCCTTCCAAGCCGATAAATCGATCTATTTCCTTAACTGGGCTTAAACTCTCCGCGTTCTGCCGTTCAGTACCTTCTTCACCATCATCGTTGCAGAGCCTATCCTTGCTAGTAGATAAAATGTGAATGGCGTACTTCGCCCAGCAGCGGGCAACGTCCGCCGAACGGTGCTGGTGAGTTTCAATCTTTTCCGTTCTAACCGTCGGATTCGTTTCCTTGGGAATCACTTCCTCCTCGAAGCGATCCAGCATGTAGGATGCTGCTGCTAGCAGATGTCTCGCTTGGCAGAGGTAATTTTTGGGGAAGTAGTACTGCGACAAAGTAGCCGCATTAAGAGCCCAGTCTACATGCTCGTAATCATTGTAATCTAGCTGCCGCTTCAGAGTTCGATGACAGTAATGAGCGGACTTTACCAAATCTTCCAGATAACCATAGACCTGCGCCAAATAGTACAAACTTAGTGTATGGTTTTTCTCCAACAATAACAATCCTTTTCCTTTCTCGATTTCATCTTTTGTTCCAAAGAGATCCGAAATCGTCAATGGCTCGAAATCCGCATTCCCTTTCACGGTTTCATAATTCTCCATGGCTTGTTCCAAAATAGCTTTCGATTCTTCAAAGCTTCCTCTATTACAGTACAATATTCCCAGCTGATTTAACACCTCAATGTACGCATTAACTCCCGACGCTGTTTCGTTATCATCCTGAACCAGTTGCAACGCTTCCTTTAGCACCAACTCCCCATTGCTGAGTTCCTCCGTGAAAATCGAAATCCGTCCAATGTCCTTCAGTACATTAGCCAAAATGCACCTCACGGTTAGCTCCGCGTCGGACCCTGCATCCAGCGAGTCACGCAGATTCTTCAGCTTGCGCTGCACTCCTTGCAGAATATCCCGTGCGGCGTAGTGCGACCGGAACGGTTCTGTCGGTGGGTCATTCTTGCTATCCTCGTCGATCTTCTTGTGAGCTTTCTCGAACTCCTCCCGAATATCGGACAGACTTTCCTTCGTAATGCCCATGATTCGTTTTTTTTGTCACAAGTTGGATCGATAAAATGTGGAAAACTGCACTAACAAAACTAATCGATGCACTTTAATTTTGGTACGAGAAGAATGTAATCATACACGATAAGGGAAAGGCGAAAGTGGGTGGTGCACAAAAACGGTATTAAAATATCAAAACAAATATTTTGACATTAACCATCAACCCAGTGCAGGGTCCTGTAGACTGGTCGAAATGCATGCTACACCACTCGTTGCGCAGCAGGAAAACACCAACCCTAAAAAAAACCATAAAAGAGAGCTTAACGACGTATCATCCAAACCATTAGTGGAATAGTTTACCCATCCGGGATACAGTTCGTTTATGGTATTTGTTTATTAGGGAAGAACACACGCTATGCAGGGCGATTTAATATCACATCCATATTTAATTTTTTTTTTCGATTTTTTTGACCCCCCTCCCCTCCCTTCCCTCCTGTGTCACGCTTATTATAACATACTTATTACACACTGAGGTCTATTCTGCACCGCGAGTGAGGTGAGGTGACTCTCCATTTCACGTAGAAAAAACGTAAACTCAGTTTGTTCTAGTCACAAAAAATAGGTTGATTTCAAACGTATTCCATGTTTGAAGTCATGTGAAATCAATGTTTAAAATAAAAATAATGTTACGTTTATTTTTAAAAAATATTCGTGTTGAAAATATTTGGTTTTGTTTGGTTTGACAGCTATGCGTACAAAAATACATATCTCGATGAACATTTCAAATGGTCCTATCTGCTTTGATTGATTCTCTTCATCGACGTTCCCGCATAAGCGTATTATCGCTCAACTTTACGTGAAATATATTGTGAATTGGTAACAAGTAATTTACAGGCAACCAATTCGCGATATATTCCACATAAAGTTGATCGATGTTACAAAACCATTAATGGACCTTACTGACTACCATAACCATAACCATTAATGTTCTCAAACCATAAGTTAAAAGGTTTTAGTATAGTTTTCTTTCCGAAAATATATGGAGAAAACAAGAATTTGGAATGGTAATGGTTCTTAACAACCCATTATTTGTAAGGTCCGCTTCCAAAAAACCATAATACATAAGGTTAAAACTTTATCACACAAACGTTCATATAAAGTTCCATAACCATTTCAGTTGAAGTTTAGCAGGGATTATAAACAATTTATAACCATTATCGGTAAGGTCATGTGATGGTTCGCGTTTATGCGGGTTCTCTTTTCATAACCACTGCTATGTAAACAGATTTCGCGCTAATTCTATCACATAGTTTGATAAAGGAGGCTCTTATCTAGCGTCCAAAACGTCAAATACAACAGGGAAAGGTTTTGCAGCTGAGTTATTGACAAAAGAGAAAGTCGATGAAGAGAATCGATCAAAGCAGATAGAACCATTTGAAATGTTCATCGAGATATGTTTATTCTAAATATACTCGCGGCGCAGAATAAGGGGGACAGTCAAAAATTCTTGGACCCCTCCTCCTCGGATAAAAAACCCGACCAAGAATGTCCGGCTGCTTCGACAGTCGACATCAGAGTTAATCAACACGACTTCAAGCAACCACTTTGCAGACCATCCAAACAGGGACGGTATTAAAAGTTAATCCGAGTTGTAGCTTACGGCCATTAGAATCAGCCCTGTACGAAACGAGCTGCGAATAGTTAACGAAGGTTTTTCCTTGTATACTTACCCTAATCAAACTGTTATGGTTATTTTGCTTAAAGGCGTGTTCAAGGTATCATAAAACCATTTGTGGAATAGTTCTATCTCTTGGGTTATCTTTGGGGTACGGTATTTTTATAGGGTATAGTTACGACTATCTCTTATTAGGGTATAGTTACTACTGCTGGTTTTGAAAATACTGGGGTAGTATCGAACCTGTTGACTTTGGAAACAAATATATTAAAAAATGTACTAGCTGACCTATCTTGCCTCATCTTACCCTACAATATTTTTTCGACGGCGTAGAATTGTTCGACTTTAGTCGACAAACCCTTTTAATCGCAATTTTGCGATGACAGCATCTGGTCCCCAACGTAAACAAATGGCACTCACCCACAGCTGCGCCACTAGCAAAACATGATACGTGGGTTGATATGAACCGCAGCAGACATAAGAAGCGAAAAGTCCCGTAGTCAAAAAGCGTAAAGTGCAGTGAGTTAGTGGAATATTCGCAGAAAATATTATATTTAACCAACTGCAGCACGATGGCAGACCTGAAGAAAGACTTGGACGAGTATCTGCTGTTGCAGAGCGATCAGAAAAAGAGCTTCAAACTCGAAATGCCAAAGATTCCCTCGATGTCCACCCCCGGCAGTCTGGTAGGCAAACTGTTCGGCAAGAACCAGGAGAGTGAAGCAAACAGTTGGCTTAAGGACCCCCAGGATACCTGTTGCCCGAAATTGGTGAGTAATTGTGAAATACGATAGATTTTCGTTTGAACAACAAGACTTGTTTGTTCCTTTTGTAGAGCCGAATACAGCGAATTGTTGGATTTGTGACGTGCCTAGGACTGGGAGTTTTCTGTATGATTGTGTCATCATTTTACATTCCTGTGTTGATTCTCAAAGCAAGGAAGTTCGCACTTCTGTACACATTGGGAAGCGTCTTCTTCATCATGAGGTTTGCCTTCAGATGAAAGTAGAAGATAGAAATTTGTCTTTATGTTATTTCCAGCTTCTCGTTCCTGAGCGGCTTTGCGGCCATGTTCCGGCAGATGTTTTCCCGGGAGCGATTAGCCCTATCCATATCGTACAGCTGCTGCCTTACAGCGACGTTGTACTTTGCAATGGTTGAACAGAGCACCGCCCTAACCGTGCTATTTGCCGTGGCACAAATAATTACACTACTGTGGATGATCCTAGGAGCGATCCCGGGCGGAATGACTGGTGTAAAGTTCTTCGGACAGATGTTCCGTAGTTCCGTTTCCAATAATTTGCCGGTGTAAAAGAGAAACGGATAATTTTATGTAAGGATATCGCTTAGCTTAAGAAATCAATATTGAAGAATATAATCCACTCCGGAAGCAATCCCTGTGATCGACGCAGAATTGGATACATTGTATTAATATATTTAGTAGTGTATGTACTCGTAGATCGAAAGGATTTAAATAAACCTTTAATGTCTGTCTATTTCTGAATGCTCTTCACAATTTTCGATGGAAAAATGTGTAACTAGAGGAAATGGCTGTAATGTTGGTCTAAGGATCGATTGGGCCCTACATGGGACATAACTTTTACGTAAGTAAAACGAACCCCACACGTATCAGTATATTGACGCGAAGGAGAATTATTGACAATAACATTGATGATGTGAATATACTTAAGATTTGTTTTCAGAGTAAGAAGCCAAAAGTACACCTTTGGCTTCCTACTCTAGCGAACCCCACACGGTAAGATTTTTTATAACTTTTTATACTTTAGGCCCAAATCACATAATGTGATCCCCTAATAAACAAATACCATAAACGAGCTGTATCCCGGATGGGTTAACTATCCCACAAATGGTTTGGATGATACCCCGAACACGTCGTTAAGCTCTCTTTATGGTTATTTTTATTAGAGACTAGCTGAGTGTGCCCGGCCTTGCTCGGGATTAAATATTAGCTTGAGTTTATGCGCCGATTGAAAAAAAGCATGCTATATTTTTCTATTTCATTTGTATGGGAGCCCCCCCCCCCTCCCCTTACAAAGGGGGGAGGGGTCTCGAACCGTCATAAGAACCTTTCCCGGCCCCAAAAACCCTGCATACAATTGTTCACGCCAATCTGTTCAGTAGTTTCCGAGTCTATAAGGGTCAGACGGACAGACAGAAATTCATTTTTATGTAAAAGTGTTATAAACGTACCGCTTTAAAAATCACGTAAAAACCGGCTTCTGGCCCGCCAGAGCCCTTTTTGCAATATAAGATTAATATAAGGCTTCCAAGATGTATATCACCCGTTACTGCCTATAATCCCAAATCAGTCCCATTTGGAAAAAGTAGGCATTGAGAAAATGGCAATCGAAGCTACGAAGTGCGATTCCCATGTAAATATTTGAAAAAGCATTGTAAATTTATAAATATGTTTTTCAAGTTTAAATCAGTTGCATTTATGCTTGTATGTTATGTTATATCAGGGAAAAATATGGCAACTCAAAAAGCAGAACTGCAACTGCACCTCTAGACCATTGAATTTAAGGATGGGACTGATTATCTTAAAATTGACCAAAATCCATATGGGATTGATATGCGATTATAGGCAGTATTATCAGCTTTATATTGCAAAAACGGTCTTTATCGGGCTTGTTGTTTACCCTAATAAACAAATACCATAAACGATGTTTTTCTAGATTTAAATAAACATTAACAGATTTCCTTTAAAAAAATATTACTTAAGCCCATTCGAGGCAATATGAGCACCACTGATATTTCAACTTAAATTCTTCAATTTTGCATTATTCCTTTCATAAATATGACTGTATCATATGAAATCACGTTTAGAAGCAGCTGCTTTGGTAAAAAATCCGTCATTCACAATATAGCCCTAAATAGGCAGTACTTCTTAAATTTAATTTATTCTACAGAAAATAATTGGTTCTTTTAAATCTTTTTATGGTAAAACTGTTCATAGTTGCCCGTCCTTAAAGCCTCAAAAGAGCAGAATATTCTTACCCGTTGTTTAGAAAGTTTTTTTTAAGCTTTATTAAAGAGATTTTTAGCCTTAGGTTGTTTACAAGGTCGCTCATACCACCCCGGCAAGATGCTCATTTTACCCCAACGGTTTAATTTCTTTTACAAAACGAACATTTTTTAAATCTTCTTTCATATAAGATTGAAGTTTACTTTTAATATTCAATTTGTATTCATGATGTAAATTGGTCTTGAAAACTACCCGAATATGTAATGTAGGAAACATCAGCAGACATCTTCAATACATTAAATTTTAACGTGTATTGCTGTACCCTTAATGTATTCAGACTTCAGTGTGACGTCCAAGTACATAATATATCCATTATGTTAAACACTATTCGAAGTGATGTTTTTCTAAAGGTGGTCAAACTGCCCAACTTTCCCCAAATTGAAATTAATGACTCCTAAACTACCCATAATCGCATAACAGTCCCATATGGACATGAAATCAAGCAAAGATAGGAATGATATGCGATTATTGGCAGTTAAGGTGTTTGCATACCTGAGCAAAACATGATACAATATAGAGAAAAAAAAACATAGGACGTTTTTACTAGTCAAGTTGTACATCGGACATGTTACATTGGACGATTTTTCTCAATGACATAATCAACGAGTGTTACATTGGACGTTTTGTCTACATGATACTAGATTCCCTTTCTCAGATTTCAGAGTAGAGTACCTAACTTTAGATTGGCCCCGCCTTTAGAAAATGAGCACCAATCATGTTAGGCAGTCCGAATGACCGAAGTAACAATCATGTTGTCCCGTAACGTAGGTAGATCACCTTTTCGTGGTACGTTACGGGATGTAAGATCTACCACCGATTCCAGGATTTTTCAGTAATCAAAGGAACACATCTTAGTCCTTGTTACTTTTTATGCCTTGTTGATAGTGATAAGTCCTCGGGTTGCCTGGACCGAGGATGATCTTGAAACAAGAAAAAAAATGAGTTAGTTAGTCTTCATCTATGCGATTCCTAATCTTCTATTCGTTGTTTCCTAGTTTGAAGTGGTTAAGACAAGGGTTCTGATGAATGGTCACTATCGGTTTCATTCTTTAATTTTGTTGCTAAGGAATCCAATTTAGACTGACAAAGGGGCGCGCCTTTGGAGGGTGTTCCAACACTCCGAAGGGTATAAATAGCGGAACCTTTCAATAAGATTACATTATTCGACAAATTTCCTACATGTATCATCCATAATAATGATCGCATCTCACATTTTCAATAATTTATCATTCAAACTCTGGAATTTGAGCCGGCTGTCATAAATTTATCACCATCGACTAGTATTATTTCCCGCCACTAGTGACGCATATATTTCACTTGGATTCTACTATAGATGAGGTGCTGAACTATCGTTTGAAAAACAGTTTTTATCAATTGATATTTCACACGTTGGAGAATCAAGACCGGTACCCCGGGGCACGTATTGCACTCCGTTTCCCTAATATTTATAAATGGGTCGATCCTGTGGGTGTTTCAGTAATATTTTTGTTAATCTAGCATCCCTAGTGCAGGCTCTCAATTTTTCAAATTCCACACGGCACTCAGTTTTGACAGCTGATTTCATCAACAAAAGATTGAAACGTCGTGCATTGTTTTTTTTCTTCTTCTGTGTTATCTCTCTTTGTGGCAGTCGTGCACCGAATAAAATGCTCAAAAAAAAAGTAAATTGCCTAATTATTTACCCGACCAGCGGCCAGTGAGGCATTCGATTCGAGTACGAGTATCGTTCACCCCACCCCGCAGCGGAGGTCGCACGATGGAGTGTGACGACGCTGCCGTCGAACGGCAGAAGCTCGTCTCTAACGACGAGGAAGACGATCAGGCAACTATCACGAATTTGTCCTCCAACGGGGGGCAGGCGAAATCAATCCAAACGCCAATCTCTCCTGTGCTTAGTAATAAGGTGAGTCATCTCTTCCGTGCGATACGGGAAAGTGAAATGATATGGGATTACCTTAATCATTTGTTTGCAGATATTTTCCAGCAGTGAAACGACTCGCAGCCATAACTCCACTAGCTACCCTACCAGTCTGGGAAAGGCAGAGAAGAGCGATGCCCCTCCCACGACCAGGCTGAATTATGTCAATGAACGTAAAAATCAGGAAGCTAAGGCCAAACCAAAAAAGGTTCAAAGGGGTAAGTGAACGAACGATTAAAAGTTTCGCTTGAATGTTCTTAATTTTTGAAGCTACATTAGTGATAGCACCTTTTTATGTAAGCTTGATTTAAATTGTAGACTTTTGTGTTTTGTTTCTTTATTCTTTTCATGTTTCGGTTTGGTATCATTTTGTTTGACCAACAACGTTCCGTTCGTGCTGTACCTGGTTATTGTTTCGTTATCGTTTGTGTGCCTTGGGGGCGTACCAAATTCCCCTATTCCTGCATCCAGAACTGACCCCAAGCAGTGCGGTTAGCTCTAGTAGCAGTAGTAATCTCCCGCTCAGTTCGCGGATCTATCTCCGCCAGAAGGCTTCTGACCAGTCACTGGCCAGTAGTAGCAGGCAGCACTCGAATGCCGCCACCGCCAATAGTAGTTCGATTAGTTTGAACAAAAGCTATAGTTTTACCTCACGGCCACTAAAACATCACTCTTTCATATCAGAAGTACCGGACGTACGGCACATGGAGCGTGCTCTGCTCGGGTTGCTCGAGGATTTTCACTCGGGTAAACTGAAAGCCTTCGGTAGGTGGCTCGTTGCATTCAAATATAAGGACTTCTTTTTTGATCGAATTATTTTTTGCCACACAGGTTCTGGCTGCACGATGGAGCAGATGACTAGTATTCGGGAACAACAGGAAAGTCTAGCGAAGCTGCACTTTGATTTGGGCAACGAGGCGTCTCTCGGTAGCAACGCCGGCAATAACGAAGCTCAATCGCAGACCAACATGGGCAAATTGGTAGCCAAGCTAGAACAGCTCTCATTTTCGATCGAAAAACTCCACTCGAGCAATGTGGAACAGTAGCTGACAGGGTGCTAGTACTATGTTTAGAGTATTTATGTGAATAGAAGAAAAGGAAAAGTTTTCTGGGATTCATGACATTTTTTTTTTATTATGCTTCAATAATTATTGGAAAATTGTGATTTGGGAATAAAACATCATTTGATTTTTAATATATTCATATAGCGGAAGATACTGGTTGTTTATTGCATATCTGCGATATCACACTGATAATTTAGTCTGCCTTCTTCTTGGCAAAGCCCATCGAATAGACGAACCGGACGATTCCCAAGAGGCCAACTCCGCACAAAGCTACGGTTGTCATAAACAGCACCTTGTCCGCTGGACCACCCTTCAGGAAGACTGGCAATTCATTCTTGGCCTACAAACGGAATCAGTTCTTCAAATTATCAATGCTCTTCGAAGTAACTATCAACTTATTACCTGGAAGGTTTGCATCTTGTTGCGCAGCGAACTCGGCAGCCTGTCGGAGATGTACACTTTTGGTTCCGGATGGTGTCCCATGTTGATTGGAGTTCTACATAGAAAAAAATGTCAATGGCTTCGTACTTCCAATTTAATTCATCTGGCAATATAGTTATGCAATCAACGAAAATGCTTATTTCCATGGTTGGATTTATTCGAAAAGTTTCAATATCTTTCTTGAACACCATATCTTTACTGTACCCCCAACACTACTGATAATCAAACAATTTTCACAAAAATCATTTACCTTTACTGAAAAATCAAACACGTAAGATTAATTCCCGAATTCAAGCAGCGCGCGATGCACTAATCCACGGTCAGATAAAAGAATGAGAAACTATACTGCAGCAGATCGCCGTTGGCAGCTATGCACTTAATGCTGTCTTGTTGCAATTGCACTTGCGCTATTTTTACTCAACTGTCTTACGGTGCATTTTGGCAGCGCAACGCGAATAACGGATTCTATTTATTTTCGATCGATAGTTTGAACGTTAGTTTTTACCACAGGGATAGCAAATTTTTAGTTTTTATGAAGCACACCCAGCGTCTCCATGGGAATAAAGTGTAGGTACTAACTATGTTGAAAACCGGTTACTATCCCTGCTGGTGAGAAGTATATGCTTACGTAGCTGTGACTGTGCCAGTTTTTAGATTTTCGGTATAGGGTTGTTATGCCAGGGCTGGTAGTGTATATGCGATATAATAGTGATTTGTATGGTTAAAATAACGAAAATAGTGACTGTAATAGAATAAAAAAAAAGTTTTTTTCCTTTATTTGTTTTCCGTCGATCTTGTTTTCCGTGCTGAGCACCAATGCTACTGACGCCAGAGAGGCAGCTCCCACACCTGGACCCTACCTATCGACCCATCAACTCATGAACCGGGGACCAACGGCTTTACTTCCCCTCCTGATCGGAGATGTTATGTCTCAAAACATCCCGGCGGCGCCGACTGGGATTGAACCCAAGCCTGCTGGGGTGAGAGGTAATCACGCTTACCACTACACCACCGGCGTCGCTAATAAAAAAAAAGTTACCAGTGGTGAGCGGAAAAATAAGTTTAATCCACAGATTCAAAATCATGCGTTGATTGCGACCAGTCTACTTACGACTCACCTATAATCATTCTTCAAGCTTTTGTAAAATAAAAATTGACCTCGACGTTCTACAGGCTCAACAAAGTCCCTTCAGACGTCCCTAAGCCACTATGAGTCCGGGGAACCTCTTAGAACCCCATATATCATTCAATACATATGGATGTGTCAGCAAGACATCTTTGATTCCCCAAATCATCTTGAAGTTCAAAATTTGATGCTTGACCCATAATAATATGTGAGATACATATACTGCCTATAAGGGACCATGCACTTATTACGTAAAATGTTTTTATCCCAGCTCCCCGTTAGTATAAGATCATTGAAATTGACATATTCTATATTCTTCATGATTTCGTAAGGTGTTACTGAGATTATCTGCCTCCCTTTTAAGAAACGTAAGTAGATGTATTTGTAAAATTTGATGTAATAACCCAACAAACAATTTTAGCTGTAGCTTAGCTTAGCAGGCAAAAAATAGCTGGATAAGGCAAGTTTTGCATATTTGCTTGATTGCCTATCCATATGGAACTGTCCCAAAAAAAACATGCTCAAATTTTTGGCTCAGCTCTGGTACTATTTTCGGTCCCAAGCTAATCGATGCACCCCTCAAAACATAGGAAAATCCATGAACCCCTCATTTTATCTGTCAAACTTTCATAGCGGGGTTAAAAACAAACATAGTCTAATACTAGAAATTCGACTAGACGTAACGTACCCCTTAATCGATTTGCTTGGGACCAATAGGCTATTCAAGTAGTGATCCAATGTAAAATCGTAAGTTTCCACCGGTTGGTCTGTTGCTCAAATCATAACATAATATAATATGTCAGATATGAGATTATAATACATTCTCACTAGAAATACTCAGAGGGAGAAATGGGCAGAGAAAATAAAATCAAATTCGCAGCAGGGTTTTGAAGCTTAATTATCTTGCAACCTCTAAAATCTCTATAATAAAGATGAAATAAAAAAAAACTTCTTTTTTCTCTATTTAGGAGATTTTTAGCCGCAGGCTGGAGGAAAAAAAACTTGCAACCCTTGCTAGAAGGTAGCATTTCACATAACATTTCTTTTCGATTCGATGTACGTACAACATAATAATATTTTGCACATTTCTTGGTGCCATTAATTACCAACAAAGCTCAATTAATCAATAGAGTTAGAATTTTATTTTTGATTCTAAAAACTAATTGAATTTGGGAAGCACACGAACAGTGAAGGTGATAAGCTTTCTATTTGATTACAATACTTGCAAGAAATCCTCGGAAACAATCTAATGGGAATGTTCATTTAGCTCTGATTTTGACAGTTCATTTGGTTCAAAACATTCACTCTGCTCGTCTCTTCCTCTGAGGATTTTTAGTTCTCGCGTTATTCTAATGATAAAGCTTTTGCCACAGACACACAGACACAAACTCATAAGTTGTTCATCGAAGAAGCATTTAACGGACAATTTAAAAGTATTGTAGTTGGTAGTACCACCATAGAGGTAACTCTAAGACCAGAAGGTCCCGAAGAAACGAGCTCAACTTTTTGTCTCAGTTCTGGTACTATCTTCGGTCCCAAGCTAATCGATGCACCCCTCGAAACATAGGAAAATCCACGAACCCTTCATTTTATCTGTTAAACTTTCATAGCGAATCAAAACAAACATAGTGTAGTGCTAGAAATTCGACTAGAATGGGGTACGTTAATCGATTTGCTTGGGACCAATAGGCTAGTCAAGTAGTGAGCCAATTTAAAATCGTTAGTTTCGTATTAATTGTTGGTACCACCACCTGTTCAGCGTAGTGCCCACCACAGTGTACTCAACAGATGGCGGTAATGTTTTAGCGACGATGTTTTACAGTGAGAAATATTCAATGTGTTATGTCTGTTTGTCTGTGCTTTTGCAATATGCGAACATGTATACCAACAATTGAATCTTTTTATTTTAAGTCTTAATAAACGAAAAGTGGTCAGGTTTTGACCACTTATAACTCCATTCGTCAATAGTGGATGGATTTTAATTCTAAACAAGCCAATCGATTGGACATTTTTCAACGAATATGCTAAAATGACCTCTTTATCAATAGGCCAATGTTCAAAATTGCACGAATGTGCAACTGTTCCTACAATAACTAAAATGATCACCAATGGTCTGCAAAAAACGCTTTCCCTAACACAGATTTCAGCGTGGCGTTGTACATTTTTCTTCAATACACAACGAAAGACCAGCTGCCCAACAAACAATTCAGAGTAAAAAATAAGCATATATATTGAATAAATACTGTATTATAGTGTACAATGCTGAATAAAACGGGTTGTCAAAAACGAGTTGTGTTGAAAAAAGCTTATTGAAATCGATAGATGTACCTTTGTTCCGTTGTTTGCTCTGATCTGGCTTAAAAAATAACCTTTCTTTGGAAATTGGAGACGTGAAGTGGTAAAATTGGACTAATGTAAAACAACGATGAATAAATTAATCATTCCCACTGAACCTTGAAGGAGATATAACTATAGAATTGCTATCGGGAGTGCTAATAGGTATTCAGTTTCAAGCAAGCTTTCATAGAGCTGCCCATATGAAGTATTATAGGATAGCTCAGATGGCAAGGCAAGCGGGTGGTGATCGGGAAGGTACATGGTTCGAATCCTATGCAACGACATTGTATGTACGTAATAAATTTTCTAATATCTGTGAGGTGTGCGTTCCTCGTCAGAAACGTGAAAACAATCAATATAGAAACAACCGACAGCAAAACCCTGTCTCTCCCGTTCTTATTTTCGAGTAAATTTTCCCGCAGTTGAATTGAATAATTTATTTATTTATTTATTTAGTGATTTAGTTAATTAAACGTTACTTCATCTGATAATCCAAGCGTATACAACATCGCTGTTTAAGGAAGCAATGATGTCTAATAAACGCTGAATAATAAAAAAATCGAATAGGCTGTGTTACAACTCATGTAAGCCGAATAAAAGCTTCTCGAAATACCTTATACAACGCCAAGTAATTCAATATTGTGGTTGAATCTTGGGTTGAACAGATTCTATCATACACAGCAAAAAAAGTTGTTGAATATCGAAACTGCTGCAACCAGGTCAATCCATCGGTTGTGTAATATCACATTGTACGATGTACACAGAATCAAATGATGTGACACACAAAACCGATGTAATTTTTCTGACGTAATATATGTGATGTACACAGATGCGATGTAAGTAAACGAAGCGATGTAAAGAAAAAACCGAGGAAAAAACGATGTAGGGGAAAAGTTGGCTTCGGCAATACCTTAACCTATTATCGTCAGGGGGGTAAACAACGTCCTTGAGAGCTAAATTTTGGCATGTGGATACATTGTGCTTCAGAGCAACTATTGGCCAAATTTGAGTGCTCTAGGACTTTGTTTACCCCCCTGACGATAATAGGTTAAGGTATTGCCGAAGCCAACTTTTCCCCTATATAGGGTATACGTCCCTAACCTCGGTCTAATATGCAGCCATCGATTACGTTTTTAATCATAACTCATCAATGAATTTACCTGCAAACGATATTCTACTGCTAAATGGTATGCTTAGATATGCTTATCATGTCGTTTGCTATCAGAAACCACGAAAAGTTGAAAAACTTACTTTTTTTAAGACAATAACTCACGAGGGAAATGTATGTAATATGGGTCTATTGTCCCCAAATTGGGTCTATTTATGGATGCAACTTCGTCCTATCTTGTTTGATCCTCAAAAAAACGCTCTTGGTAACGTTTTCTGATGTATTTTTTTTTATCACTATCACTGTTAACTTAATGCTCTTCATTCCTCAAAACATTTCTTAGAGAAAATTTTACGAAAACTACATTAAATCACTCAATTTAAAAATTAAAAATTAAAAATTTCGCTTATCGTCTTTTGACCGCAGAATATCTAAATCAGAACATTGTGATGTTCATTATACAGGTTTGGCAGAAAAAATCTCCCTTCCTGTTCGTTCCTTATCATCCAAATGCAAAACAACATTGTTGACGTTACTCTTATTGCTATATGCTGTCAAATGAATTTCATGGGCCATAGTTAGGAACATAGAAAAGAAATGTGTCCCTAAAGTTGGGTCCATGTTTTACTTGTGAAAACGTTGTTAAACAATTAAAATAAACATAAAATATTCAAACAGCAACTGTAAGTTTTACGTCTAGTGTGTATTATCAGGTAATTCCAATCAATAAATGCCATAATCAGGCCATTTGATGATCGTCAGTCAACCTTCCCATCTTAACCTTATAAGTCATGGCGGCTAAAAACTCCGAACATTGTGATATTCTCAACCAGTTTTATTACTTACGAGAGCTGAAAATGTATTGAAATGTTGTGATATAAATTGATTTGTGTGTGGTACACATTTATCAACCATCAGTGATCAATATTTTCCTTATTTTTTGTGTAATATTCCTTAATTAATTATTTATTTGCGTGATAGGCCGAATGAAAGGACTAGACCCACATTACATACCGTAACCCTACGTATACGTGGTTGATTAAATTGCTTTGCTATCTTTTTTCTCACATAGATTTTAATCAGTTGTAAAAACTGCAGTTAGTCAGTTACAGATTACGGCTTCCTCTGGTACTGCGTGAAGTACTGCGCAATGTTGATCGGCATGAAAGACTTCCAGAAAGCATAACGACTAATCTCCGCCGTGTTGAAGGGCTGACCACCGGGTGGTAGGAGCCATGGACCATGGACAATCAACATTCCTACTGAATTCGGGTCAAGTAGAAGGTACAGCTAGCTGGATGGACTTCCTTCGGCACTGCGGCACTGCACTAACAGTATTGGTCGGCATTGAGGGTTCCCAGAAAGTATGGCGTCTCTGCTTAGTTAACCGTCTGGTTGAAGGCAATGAAAAAATCTCGTCGCGGATGTTCTGCAAAGATAAAAGCGAAATCGTCAATAAATCAACTAAAATTTGTAAAAATTATTTCAACTTACAGGTTGCTGCTTCCTCTGGCAATGCGTGGAGTACATTCACTCCCGATCATCTAGAACGAAGTCTTACAGTGTTGCGAGATTTAATATAGCATCAACATTATATGATATTACACAAATTTTGTGTAATATTACACAACTATTTTGGAATGACTTGGTTGCATCTGATTCTGTGTAATAATTATGTTATTGATATGTGAATATTACACAGATGCAACGTAATGGACAATGGTAATTTTGTTTCGGTGTAATTTAAAGAGCGATGTAATATTACATCCAAATGGATGTTATTATACATCTACTTTTCTTGATTACATCCGTTTTGTTGTACATCATGTGAATTACATTGATGCATATTACTTTTTTTTTTGCTGTGTAGATAGAAGTTATTATTAAAAATAGTACAAGTATTATTAAACGTGCAGTTGAATACAATCGTTACGAAGTCGTTTCTTCAATAGGTGATTGTGTGTTGGGCCGGCGCCGGCGGTGTAGTGGTAAGCGTGACTACTTTCTCACCCCAATGGGTCTGGGTTCAATCCCAGCCGAGGTCGGTGGGATTTTTCTGAGGCATAAAAATCTCTGGTAGTAAAGCCATTGGTCCCGGCCCCTGTGTGTTTGAATTGGTGCGATATCCTCCGCAGGTGTGGAAGCTGCCTTCCTGCACATTCGATTGCCGTCAATGGATGGCAATGGATGTCCGTCGGTGATTGGCACTAGATTGCGGAACAGCGACCGACGTTAAATAAAGGAATGAAGAAGAAGATTGTTTATTGGGTAGCTATCAAGGCTGCCCTCAAGAGCCTTTGATGCACCGAAAAAGGAGGAAGAAGCCGCACCGCTACTGATCGGATTCAGTTGCTCGTCGTGAGCCGCTGTGGGCAATCGATGTCAAGCGAGTCATCCTCGATCCTAACAACATCTCGCCAGCCTCATCCGTGTTGAACATCCTAATAACTCAGCATTACTCAACTGTCAGTTCTTTCAGGACCACCATACAATATTGTTGTTTAAGAGTTAATTTTCATTGAACGTTCGCTCGCCTTGCTGCCAGACACATCACCCCCAAAGCTCTTTGATAATGAGTTAAGGTAAGGACGCTAGAAAAAAAGCAAAAACATCTTGAATTTATATGATTGATCGTTGTTCGTCGTATCTCGCGATTGGAAAATTCCTCCAATAAATTTTCAATTTTTTATTATTATCTATTGAATAAACTGAAAATTCCGTGCGTTTTGTGCACTAAAATGTGTAATTTTGTCTTGGTTTCCCTAACACAGTCGTCGAATATTAATACCGATCACGTAACCCTACGTTAAATCTACGTTCGTGTATCCAAGGCACTCTTACGATTTTTTTCTGTATTACTTTTTTCACAGAAAATGTTTTAAAATGTTTCCAACATTGTTTTCAGAGTATAAATAACTTGAAAAAAAAATAACATAAAGTACAACGCTTTGACCACAAGTGCTTTGTTCTATGATTTTTGTCAATTTAAGTGTCCATAATCTTAAACATTTTTAAAGTTAAAGTTTGCATTTTTCATTAGCCTTTTTTATTTATTTATTTCAAAAATCGGGCAAAGACGTTTTGAGATAATTAGGTTTTATATTTATTTTTTTAATTTCTACTTGAAATTGCTAAAAACATTTGTTTGTACATTTTTTCCCAGAATTTTTTACAGGATAATGGCCGAATTTTTGCAAAAATATGAATCATTGCCCATAACAAATTTGCAAAGTTTCATGCAAATTGGAGAAAGTCGAGTTTTTCCTATTCGTCGTTTAGCTTTTTGAATTCCTAATTTTCGCTCATATTTTGCCTAACCCGTTCGATGTACGCGGAGATTTCAAGTATGTATTCAAATCTACAGGCAAAAAGTGTGCGCCCGCCTTTGCTCATTACTGTCTGCGGCTGTGGAATAGTTCTAGGACTTTGTACTGTCGCATGAATGGCCCTTCGCTCATTTTCAACTTCTATTCGATTTTCATACTGCCGTACTCTAACGGAACTATCCACCTACCCTCTTCTAAGATCATCTAGCTAATAAATTATCACACTAAAGCTTCATGTTAGATAGCATTTCTAACCAAGATATTAAAATTATTGATTTAAATATTTGTATATTTAAAGATTTGTTTCACCATTTCAAAAAAAAAAAAATTCATTGAGATTGTAGCGTACCGCGATTCGATTAAAATGGGTAACGTACTCGGTAAATGGGCTGAACCCATTCGACATACGATCATCAATCGTTCGGGTTTTTTACACACAAACAAACAGTATTGTACATATAGAAAGGAATTAAACTCAGAAGCAACTGATAGTTGTGTTCTGGAAGTGTAAGCCGAATTTCCATCTTTACATTTAACTAACAAAAGAAAGAAGTCTTATCTTAAGATTAGCCAAATACTTTATAGAGATATCTAAATTTTAATAATAACAAATATTTTCATTGAATTCATTAAAAAATGTTGGTGTCAACAATATTTATTGTTCGCCGGGAGACTGGCGTTCAATACAGAATATTGTTGAAATTACAAAAAAAAATTTCTCTGTGTTCTTTCAGCTGACCTAACCTATTTCGAGTTGCATGTGCCGGTGTTCCTTCAGCCAAAACACAACCGAATGCGATATGGTTGAATTAGCTCGCACTATTTAGTGCGAATAAATTCTTGCATGTCGAACTCGATTGAGATTTTGACGTAGACCACGAGGATTTTAGAGAAGAACAAGAAGAATCGAATCTACATCTTTTTTATATGCACTGCAAAAATAAAGAAAATTGCAAATCGGATCAAACGGATGTTCATTGAGACAAGCAGGTCGAAGCTCGTAGTCGCTCGCTATACAAAGCGCAAACCTTTATACGATAATAGCCAATGATCACCGGTAGGTGGATTAATCAGTTTTTTCTTCTTTAAATGGCTTTCTTTTGTGTTCTTATGTTTCAAATAACTTTTGAAGATACTATTATTTTTTACATAAAATATATTTCTGTTAAATTAAATATTGTTCATATATATATTAAGATATTTTTGTTGTTTATATACTTAATGTCCACTTTTAACATATATATTTTTAATTTATTTTTTCCTTTTAATTGTTTATATATGTGTGTGTGTGTGTTGTTCTTGCAATAATATTTTGTTATACATTATTCCATTGGATGTCTATATGTGTATAGTAGCATATATTATCATCATGCCATCCTTCATTTATCAGTTTCAGTGTTTTCTATTTTTTTTTTCTTAATCAATCGTTCATTTCGACTTCAACATTCAATGACAGGCTTTTGCTAGATTTGTTTCTTCGCTGCTGCACGCGCAACCGTGTGCCATTTGTTTTCGCATTTATTTTCCTATGCATTTCTCATCACTATCCTACTTTGTTGTTTTGTTTTTCATAGTTTTGTTCGATCAATATAGAAAAGAGATAAGTAAAAATAGATTTAAAAAAAATACAAAATGTAACATTTTTAATAAACAAATCATAATAATTGTAATAAAAATGAGATAAAAAGGTAATTTGTAAAAAAATATTGTTCTGAATATTTTTCATTTTAAACGAATAGAGCATGTTTTAGTAAAATTTATACAATTACTACTAACCCCCATCAGTTATTATGCATACATATTAATATTAATATTTGTTTACGTTTTTCTCAATTGTTAATTGTTTGTGTATCATCATTATCATCATTCTATAGATTTTTTTTTGCGTTTCTTTCATGCATTTTGTAGAACGAATACAAGAAACCTAGATTTGCGTTCTCCTCGCACATCGCTTATTACACTTATTAAACTTCCTCTCTTCCACTGCGTCTAACCAGTCAATCAATCAATAATATTTCATCTGGCCCTTGCGGTTTTTCCCGAATTCACTTAAACCGCCTGTGGCGTTTGATTTCCGTTGCATTTTGCACTGTACTTTTCCACTTCAACTCACGCTGTCGAAAACAGGAGCAGGATGATTATTTCATCTTTCTGTCTTTGTTCGAATACTCATGTTATGTACAAATTGAATAAGACGTTTCCAATAAGGAGAACAAAAATAAGGTAAATGAACAATTGTTTAGGCGATTTTTTGTTTGCGTTTTGTATCATTCAATTGTGCCTTGTTAACATGTATTTTTCTCCTAATAGTTCCCGAATTTATATTTATTTTAGTGTAACGGACCATTGTTATTGTTTATGAATGAGAGCCATTCAATTTTTTTCCATTCTCTAAAAATAATCATAATAAAAATAGTTTAAAGCCATCAGATTTCCATATCAATTGATTCCAATGAAAAGATTTGTTCACTATCAGGAGAACAACTATGTGAAACGTTTTGCCAAGATAAATAGCGTAAACAAAATGTAAATGTAAAGAGCAAAAATAGAACGGTAGGTACGAAAAAAATAAATTTGTAAATAATTATTAAATTATTTTTTATTGAATTGAAGGGGGAAAATTATAGCAAACACAGAGAAATGCATTGCTCATACATATATTATAGATCATATTGCATACGTCCTCAAATGGTTGTAAAACTTAACAAGGTAAAGACAAAAAAAAAATCAATCGTTTGGGTGTCATACTGTTTGTCTATTCTGTTCCTCATGTCGTTATTTTCATGGGTGTACTTTTTGATTTAGTAAAATTCTATCTACTAGTAAACTTTTTTTAAAGAAAAATATAAATTCTTTGCTCTAGAGGAATGAACAACTTTCCACTTTATTTCCATCCGACAGTGGATGGCTGAGGCAGGCGGTTACTTGAATAAATGTTGCTTTCAATGACGGTTAATCAAAAAACAACAGTTAAAACATAAAATTGCACTTAGAACTGTGTGTATGTGTGTGGTAAGCTTTTCAAAGTACGCCATGACAGCGTAGATTTTGAAATAATGGACAAAGTAAGCCAGAAAATATATTTTATTGGACTTTTTGGGCATGAAAGCTTGTATGTTAAAAAAGTTTCGATCTGGTTTCCTTTCCGATTTAACTAGGTAGGTACCGACCAGGTTTGTTTGGCGTCGATGGGAACCAATTTATAATTGAAAAATCGATTCACAAAAACTTATCGAAAAGGCCAATACTGTATTTGAAATTAAAAACCGAATCCATCTACCACAATCTATTTCGAAACCTCATATAAAAAAAAAAAGAAAAAAGCGAAAGTAGTGTCCCACCAGCCTTATTCATATACTAAATATGCTTTTGGAAGACTATCGAAAATATTGGTGCTACTGGATCTACTGACATCTTTTTCAACCATGTGTGTGTGTGTGTGTGGAATTAAATGTTTTATAAAAAAAATATAGATGAAATCAGATCTAAACTGTTTGCTGGTTTTATTTTCTACGCTTTCCATTTTGCATTTGTGTGCTGTGTGTAATAGTGTGTAGTAATATTAAAATCGGTTTTATATTAACATTAATGGTGTTTATAGTTTTGATTTTTTGTTCTAAGTATACTGCCTGTTATAAAATTATAAATAGTAAAAAATAAAAAAGAGCTTCTATGGAATGCTTTTAGTGCGCTGTTTATATTCTTAAGGATTTTTGTTACTTTGCTTTGCATTAATAATAGAGAGAAAATGTTTGCTTGTATGTGTGTATGTGGGTGTGTTTGAGAATGCTTACTGCATATTTTTCTGTAGGTCTTCTGGATGCCTGATTTGAACGTGTTTCAAAATTTAAACAGTACATAGGTTCTTCTAGACGGCGCGGTTCATCGTCATCATCAGTTGCTATGTTCTTTTTTTCCGTTGCATCAGAGGCCTATGTAATTTCGATTCCATCCGTTCCTTTTTCCACCACAATCCTGTCCCATGGTTCGGCAACATACTATCTGTTTCTTGTTTATTTATGATTAATAATACTATAGATTACCTTGTTTATTGGCTATTACTTTCTCTTGGTTATCGTTTTCATTACTTTCGCTGCATGTTTCTGTTACTTATTCTCAAACCAAAATGCATGCAAAACCAAAAACAATCCAGAAACAAAAACGATCCTCTAGTTCATGCGATTCTTTCTTCGCGTGCTAAACCAAAGAACAACTAAAAAAAGTTATGCGACTTTTGGACATATTTTTTTATCACCACCCATTCTTGCGTTGATTCTTCTCCATCGTTCTCTAAGCGTATAATAAGGACACTCTATCGTTTTCTGCTCATTCCTCCTCTTCTAGTCAGTTTTTAGTGAACCTGCACGATTTCTTTTTTGTTATATTTATTTCTCTTTCTGTTATGCTTGTTCGATTCATTTTTTTTTCCATAATTGAGAATAAGTATAACATAAACAATATAGCAAATTTAACATATAATATTATGCGTTGCCCATCTCTACTGCTGTCGCAATTGAACATTGCATTTTTACTTCGTTTTATTACTTCATTATATTGACAAGGACCAAACACTGGAGGAGAACTTCACCTTGTTGCTATTTTCCACAATTTACAGCAATGAAGCTAAGATGTATGACTTTTTTTTTGTCGTCTGTTTGTTTGAATGCAATGTGTATGTATGTACGATGTTAGAACTTTCAGTTTTCTGTTTGTTTGTTTATTTTGTTCCAGTAGTAAATGGTAGTTAGTAGTAGCAATAGTAGTGGTAGTAATAATAGTAGCAGTGATAACAATGACACCAATATTCATATTCAGATTCTTTTGTTCGTTTTTGTCGATGCTGCTGTTGTTGTTTCGCATATCTTTTTGATTATGCTTTGTCACTCACTTGGAGGACTCAGAGTTTCAAGTGATAACAAAGCCGTGAATTGCGTTACCAGCCTTTCGATTGTCCAGACTTTCTGTGATGCAGACAGATTAGATAATTGGAAGGTTAGCCGAAGACCACCTATAATGTATGATAGCAATACACTGCTAATAAAGGTTTGTCTCGACTCGCTTTCATCTCCCGGTAGGATTTTCCCTGTGGTCCCTTCTGGAGGGCTCGGAAAGCGTCAAGAAGAGAAAGGCGTAGGTTGTAGTACTATAGGTCAGATAGATAACCCGATACAATAACATGCATATGTGTAAATTTATCCTTCATCGCGTGTCTACACAATCATCACCATCAAATATATATTTGTATGTTACTCCCTGGAAATATCCAACAGAACCTACCACAACCAATCCTTATGGTCATCGCTTCACTTCAGACAAGCTGCAACAATTACCGATAAGACGATAAACACCAGAACGCAAACAACTGCCTTGCTAGAATCGGTCTCCAGCAGTTCCGAAACCGTCCTAACCAAGTTGCCACCTTTCGGTAGATGGAGCAGTGATTGTGCTGTGCTGGCATTTGAATTTGCGTAAATGGTTGAGCCGGAATGATGATGACTGCCGGAATTGTTGAGGATCAGTTCACCTCGACTGTTGACCACATTGCCAGCAAAGTAGACCTTCGTACCGGAACCGTCCACTTCATCATGCGCCAAGTGCCGGGAATGTGAACCGAATGAGGGTCTATGTGGCGTCAGCTGATGGTGCAGGACCGGGGAAAACTGACCATGGATTTCCTCTCCGTTGAACCGGATGCGTACTGGGCACACTTTGAATAGGTAGCCTACACCAAAGGTTAGATTCTGGATGGTGTGCCTCGTATCGGGTCCGCGATAAACCTGTTGATAACAAATGCAAAGGACAAAGGTAATTAATAGGTATAAACCTGTCGTTGCGGAATTTTGTTACTTACCTCACAAAACTCTTGATCCTTCGCCTTTCCCATGTGTAGTACATACTCGATCGGGTCGGAGAATGGGTTATTCCGACTAGTTTGCCACTCGATGGTCAGTAAAGATGCTCCCGGTGCTGAAACCGTAGCACCCGTCGTCAAGTGAGTGCTTCCCTGTACAACGGTTAGATTACTCACACTACCATTTAATGATGGCGGATGCTGTGGCGAACTGTTGGCACTGCCACCACCGCCCAGCGGTTCAATGTACACTCGTGGCGCCTTAATGCTGTTCGGGGTCGCTGCCGATGTAACAAAGACGAAATCCTCCGAAAAGTCACCCATTCCGGCGTGTTTCGTTTCGACTGCTATCCTGAATGTGTACGGAGTCAGCTCATGCAGTTTCATCACTTTGCAGGTGCTGCGGGTTCCAGTGTGTACGTTCTGATACTCACCGGTGCGATTGTTTTCCATTTCGACATAGTACCGAGCGAGGTCAGCTAAATTCTTTCCTTCTCCCCAGCGTAGTTTCAGGTGGGAAAATCCGAACTGGATGCATTCCAGTTTTGGTGGTTTCGGTGGCAGTGGAGCAGTGGTAAATTTGATAAATGATGAAAACGGACCACTTCCGATCTCGTTCACGGCCTGTATCCGGAGTTTGTAGGAGGTCTCCGGATGCAGATCACCGATTAGCATTTCATTTCGGTTCGGGTTCATACTGCTACTGCTTGTGCTAGCATCTACTAAATTCGCTTCTGTCCTTTCAGTCGTGTCTTCCGACGAATTTTCCTCCAAATCGTCCTTCTCTTCGTCTTCATCAGTTTCTTCTTCCTCATCGTCGTCTTCGTCCACTTGGTCGTTCTTTCCGGCGGACCCTTGTTCATTACTTCTTCTGAACATAGTCGAAGCAGCGTCAGTCGTAATAACTCGGTCGCCACATTCGATTTTGTATTGGGCTATTGGGGAACCATTGGACTGGGGCGTTTCCCAACAAATAAGTATACTTCTGGCCGTTATTTTGTGCTGCCCTAAAACGGGGACATTTGGCGGTGCAGCCGGAGTTTTTTGCGAGAATGTGGTAGAATAGCGAGAACTTCCGGCACTAGTGACAGCACAAACCCGGAAATGGTAGTTGGTGAAAGGTGCAAGATTTTTCAGGTCAGCCATTCGTTGTAGGCCATTATAAACGGTTTGGAAGACCCGTTCCTCTTCCGGCGGCGGTGACAAATCAGCAGAGGTGCTGGACTGTAGGATGTACTCGCTGATTGGTGCCCCATTGCAGTGCGGTTCGTCCCAGATCACAGTTAGATGAGTTGGCGATTTTAGAGTAATGCTAAGCTCCTTGGGAGCATTGGGCGGTGCTGCACCAGCATGGAAACTAAACTCTTCGGACCACTCGCCCGCTCCGATACGGTTGATTGCACGTACCTGTACCGTATACATTTCACCCGGCCTAAGGTCTTTGACCACACAATACTGCTCCTTGCCCCGATAGCAAGAGTTTCGACTTTTGTTGGTCATCTCCACTTCCATCTCGTACTCTAGAATGGGTGCACCACCGTTGTAATCCGGCTTTTCCCATATCAAACAAGCCGCATACGGTGTCGGAGCGCCATTGCAGTGCGGCCTGGGTGGCGCCCGTGGCACTACCGGTTCAGTCGTTACCAAACTTGGATCAGAAAATGCACTTATTCCACCGGGACCTTCGCAAAGTACCCGGATCTGATAGGTCGTTCCTGGACTGAGCCGTTCGATCATCGCTTCCGACTCCTTACCACTGTACATCCGTTCGTACATAGCACCGGAGCTAATCTCCAGATGGTACAGATTGATTTCCGCACCACCTGTATCAACCGGTGGGTCCCACTTGACCTTAAATGCCGTAGCGTGAATTTTACCCTTCACCTGTGGTTTTGCCGGCCGGCTTGGACAGGATGGCAAAGTTCTAAACACCATTTCCTTGCTAAATGGACTCATGCCGTTTTCGTTTTCGGCTTTAACCCTAAATTGGAATGTCGTTGCTCGTCTTAAACCTACGCATTCATAAACCGTGTCCGGTCCCGTATAGATATTCTTATACCCATAACCTTGATCCAGGTCATTCATCTGCAGTGTAAATCCTTCGCTCGGCGATCGTCGCTGCCAGGCGAGTTTGAGCGAGGTTGCCGTTGCATGTTGCAACGTCGGAGGTGCCGGTTGGCTTGGCGGATTGCCGGCAGTGTTATACTTAACCAAATCCGAATACCCACTTCGACCGCACTCGTTGACGGCCGAGAGTCGAAATATGTAACTCGTCGAGGGATGCAATTTGTTAACGGTGAATTGCTTTCCCTTCGTCTTGCAAACCTCCACAAAATCACAATTTTGGGAATTGATCAGGTGAATCATTCCGTTATACTTTCCATTGTCGTACTCAAGAATGTAATTGGTAATGTGCGCGCCATTATCGGTTGCGGCATTCCAGCGGAGCTGGAGGGAATTCTTCGTCCTAGCTATTAACGTTGGGGCCTTGGGAACATCCGGTTCGCAAGCAGGTGTTTGGAACACTGTCGGTTCCGTCGGTGACCCATGCAGCTGATCCAAGTAGACCTGCAATCTCACCGTGTACTCCTGGCCTGGCCTCAGATCCTGAACCATACAACTCAAGGAATTGCCTTTGAAAATGCTCTTGTACTTATTTTCCTTGCCCGGATCGCTTAACAGAACTTCATAGTGAAGATCCTGCACATTGAACGGGAGCGTTTCGTTCGGTGGCAGAGGACTTGGAGCAGACCATTGGAACAGTGCCGATCGGGACGTAATTTCATTCACCTGCGGTGATTGCACGGAACTCAAATGCTCTACAATTGCTTGCGTGTCATCTTCCTCTTCGGGCATGCTGGAAGATTCCTCGCCATCTTCCGACGTGGCCACCGATGCAGTTCCGTTCCGTTGAATGGCAGATATCGGATGCAGATGCTGGTGTTGCTGCAAATGTTGATGCTGCGGTTGGTGTTGCGGTTGATGCTGCTGTTGTTGTTGAAGGTGTTGTTGGTGCTGCTGGTGCTGCTGCTGCTGCTGTTGTTGCTGCAGTTGCTGCTTGCGTACGTTCCCATTTACTTCCGTGTGCTTTCGCGGAGAATTGATTGGCGTTACAATGGAGGCATCTGAAATGGAAATTGATTCTAGGTGATGTTACGTGTGGAGTGTATTAGTATTAGGGCATAACAGGGTGATCAACAACGCAACATGCAGCTTTATCAAGTAGGGGAAACCGGCTGAAAGTCTCCTTAATAAAGATATAAAAAAAAAGTAGGGGAAATGACGGCTTCGGCATGCCAGACTATTTTCGGCAACCCAAATTGAAACACTATTTTCACTGGATTTTCTTACGAAAACACTTCGCTGAATGCATGCAAACGATTCTTTATGCTTTCGGCTTCAATTTGACTATATTTTTACCACTGAGAAAAAGCAATCCAGCAAGGTTTTCTTGAAATGAAACACACGCACTACAAATTGTAGCTGATTTCGAGTTGCCAATAATAGAACATCAGATTTACATGCAGTTCAAATGGAACGGTTGCCGAAGAAAAACTGGTTGCCGACAATACTCGCTCACACTAGAGA
The DNA here is from genome assembly GCF_037179485.1 of Ochlerotatus camptorhynchus. Classification (NCBI taxonomy): domain Eukaryota; kingdom Metazoa; phylum Arthropoda; class Insecta; order Diptera; family Culicidae; genus Ochlerotatus; species Ochlerotatus camptorhynchus. The sequence continues at coordinate 2,444,005 of NW_027040672.1, forward strand.
AGATTGGAGCTTTGTAAAAGCGTTTCAAAACAGTTTTTGACAATTATTTCGACTGAAATTGTTAGAGCAGCTGGCAGCAAAAGATTGTAAACAAACCAATACTACATATGTGTGCGTTCCTTAGAGAAAAAGGCTATAGAAAGAAGGTCGCTGCTTAGGTTGCCGAGAATACGTAAATTCCCCTATAAATGACGGTGCACAAAAGTTAAAAAAAAGAGAGCTTACAAAACGATTTCAGGCTACAGTGGGTTGCTTATACAGCACGGGTTTGGGCTGACGTGGAGCGGATTCCCCTCAAAATTTAAGTTTTAGGCTTGGGACCATTCGCTCCACACAGTACAATTGCTTCAAAAAATCTTCTCCAGACCAACCTCCCAAAATCTCTCTGTGAATGTGGACAAGGTGGATTATTTTACCGAAATCTGTGAAATTTTACCGAAATCAAAACAGCTGAATGTTCGGTAAACAGTTCGGTGATGTTTCACAGTTTTCCTGTAATTTTTCAACGAATATCTGTGAATAATCACAAAAAATCTGTGAAAAATCACCGAACTGTTTACCGAACGTTCAGCTGTTGAGATTTCGGTAAAGTTTCACATTTCGGTAAAATAATCTTAATAGTGTGCAAGCATTGGAATACACGAAAGTGATAAAAAAAATGCTTTTTAAATCTCTTGGTGAACGAAAGTGAACACCAAGAAAACCACTTCAACTCCACTACTTTGCTAGCAAAGTATCATTAAAGAAGCGTTGCCAGATGTTTTGAAACAAGCAATGAATTTAAGTTATTAAAACGAGCGAATGTGAAGTTTGACTAGATAACTGGATGTATTGTTGAAAATTATGATAACACAGAAATGTATTGTAAACACACAGACCAGTGGCGTCACCCTAACCTCAATCTACCTGCTCAACAACTCTCAAACCGTTGGTTCCAATGGATACAAATCAGTGAAACTAGAAGACCCTATGCTTTTTGAAACTGATTTGAATGTAAACATGACCCTAAATAACGTTTTCAAAGTTGTTGAACGGGTAAAAAGTGAGGTTACGCGACGCCACTGACACAGACAGTCTGTGGCAAATCTATTGTGATAACACAACAATCATTTGACCAATGCAATACTTTTCTAATAGTGTTAGTTGTCAACAATAGATTGTATTGCACTGTACGGTTATCTCATTGTCATTTTATGATTAATTTTCTGGATGGACTGCACTACCCAGTACTCTTCGAGGACTACTTGTATTCCCGCCAGGGGTTGATAAATTCAACAAAAGATTATATAGGGGAAATGGCTCTAATGTTGGCCTATGGATCTAAGATTGGGCCCATCGCTAAAAATCTGCTATTCATAAATTTTATCTAGATGAACGTGTCATTGGGATGGTACTAATGGATATTATTGGTTGCTAGTCGATTGGGGCCCAAATAAGGCGTATTTAGGCCGACATTACATCGATTTCCCCTACATGATATTGTTTGAATCTTTCAAATTGAAAAATTTCCCAACTTCCCTGAGCTTTTAGAGAGTATCAATGCACGGTCTCAATATATAACGGTAGAAGATCATAAGGAACATTAAGTTGAGTCTAGAAGAAGAAGGAAAACTTCGTACACACTTAATTTAGATCACCGAAGTCGGTAGATTTTACCGGGATTTTGAACAACAGAACAAGTCGATGAAATTTTCAAATAATTTTATAAATACCTAAATGGGGTAAACTGAGCACAGTCTGTACAAGTCGGAATAAATTTACTAATTATTGGATTTTTCGCTTATGTTTAAACTTTTGCCCAAGAGTTATGTAGTTAAAAATTTACCGAACGATGGAGGCCTGAATCAGTGTGTATGTAGTTTGCTACTTAGGAATGTGTTAATTTGACATTGACAGACTTCTACGGTCAAATACGAATGAAAACGAATTCAGGGATTCGTGGTGGGTGGTCCGCTAACCATCATATCAGACTGGTATATAAGCTTTAAATAAAGAAAGTTTCTGTTTGTAACTCGAATTGTGCAAAATGACCTCCTCTCTTACAATGTCCTTGAACAATATTGGCAGAGACATTGTTCAATGAAAAACAAAAATTAATCAAAATTCCCGGTTTTAGTTTGTTGCCCACCGGGGAAAGGATTTTAGCTGTACTTACTCAGTTCCCTTTGTTTTTGATTTTCTAGCTTTCGCACCAGCTTGGAATGCTGTCGCATCGCCCGTTCATCCTTGTGGTACTGGTTGTTGTTGGAGTGTGGCGGCGATGGCGAGTGGGTCACGTTCGACTGGGGCGTGTGCAGTGTATGGGTGCCGCCACCAGCCCCGCCAGCACCTGCGTTAGCTGCGGCCGCTGCTGCTGCGGCCGCACCTACTCCAGCACTGGACATGAGGGGCGTTTGATAGAGATGCGGCGCACCGGATCCCGGCCCAGCCTGGTAACCAGCTGCCAGTGGGTTAAAGAACTGCGGTGCAGTGCCATTTATCTGAAAGAGCAGAATGAAGAAACAAACAACAATGTAAGGCGACTTATGTTTGCCAACGTATCATTAAATTTACATTGGGTATTATTTTGTACCTTAACCACTATCCTGCCCACAACATGACGACGCTCTGTAGGCTCAGCAGTTTGTTCCTCCATATAGACACAACGATAAACTATTCAATGTTATTCTAGTAATTAAATAGGATAAAAGCCTGAGTAGCAAAACTTTTTCTTTCGCTGCCTGAATGTGCTCAAGTTCGTTCAGATAGACAGAGGAAGCAGAAGAGAGTCATCCAACCAGCAGACAAATGAAAACTGACACGTCGACGTGGTCGCCAACGTTTGCACCTTTCCTGACGTTCAAACCAAAACATCCCTATCAACCAACGACCGGCACGGGCTCTTATCAACAAGTACTATACTATAACACACCACTAAATAGGGTAGGTATGTGTAGTAGGTACCACGTAGTCAATGTTTATTTGCAAAGCTGTTTGCTGATTTCCATTTCACTTTGCGCTCCCAGAGGTGGTGGGCGGAGGGTGGTTTCGTTGGTTGGTCTGCTGATTTGTACAACAACAGCAACAACAACAGAACATATCACTTTTGTCGGTCGGTCTCTTAGCTTTTTGTGCAAAAAAGAATACCATTCAAGAGGTGGATGTTTAATTAATTCCAACTGATAATTATGTTATTCATGTTCTAGAAATTTATATATTGAACTTGATGTGTGTAGGGGAACTAGGAGCAAGAAGGTCACCCTAACGATAGTGTGTTGATACATGCAATTTCGTGAATATTTATAAGAGTTTGGGCACCGAATTCTAATTTTATAAAATTGTCTCCATGTTTCGTAGTTGAAATTAAAATTAAACCCCATCAAAAAATGTTAATGATTTTTTTCAAAATGTCACGTCTTTTTTATTATTGGGTATCAAGCTGGAGGCTACGTGACAGCTTTGTTTTCAAGACTTGATCCATTTAAGTAAATGTTGCTTCTATCTTTGACAATTGGCAGCTTGAACACTGCATTCCGTGTGTATTGTTTCAAGATAGTTATAGAAAAAACGCTGTGACGTGTGCGCGTAGATACATCCGCGTAGTAATCCGATTGAATAAGTAAATCAGTTTCGACTGAAATATCTAAATTATGTAAGCTACGAAAACCGCGCGAATTCCGAACGCCGTGCGAAACAACCGAAGCGAGGAAAAAGGCTTATTATCATTTAAAGAGTGACATCAAAATAAATGTGACTGCCTATGTTGGCAAGTTGATTAATTTTGGTTTGCTCCCTAGATATTCTACTTATTTACTACTGATCGTTATAGCAAATTAGTTAATTTAACGGACGTATCAATCATTTCGCGACCGTACCGAACAAATTCTATACTACATAAGCTCAAAAGCTTTTGACAAGCTCTACTGGATTGCGTATCACTTCTGCGTAAGCTCCGTAGACGTAGGCGCGATGAATCCGAAAGCCACCAAAGGTTTATCATGCACCAAAACCGCTTAAGGAACAACCTCGAATCAGTAAAACCGTTTAGAGGTGAACATCTAATTATGTAAGATACGAAAATCGTGCAAATTGCGAACGCCACGCGAGACAACTGTAGAGAAAAAAACAGCTTATTATCACTTGAAGACTGTCACCAAAATAAATGTGATAACCTATGTTGGCAAGTTGAATAATGTTGGTTTCCTCCCTAGATATTCTACTTATTTTACTATTGATATTTGTTTCAAATTAGTTATTTTACCGCACGTATCAATCATTTCAAAATGTCGCGACCGTACCGAACAAATTCTAAACTATATAAGCTCAAAACAATTTTGGCAAGCTCTACCGAATTGCGAATCACTTCTACGTAAGCTCCGTAGACGTAGGCGCGTTGAATCAGACAGCCGCGAAAAGTTAAACATGCATCAATACCATAAAAGGAAAGATCGATTTTACAGTCACGTGGGGTTTAGTCATAGATTAACAATGATTGCTGTTTACAAATGTATGTACTTGATCAAAAATAAATAAGTTAATTCCAATGCATTAACAGCATATTCGTATCAGAGATTTCGCGTATTAAGAGATTAATATAGTTATCGAGTACAATAAACTCAGGGGAAAACAATACCTACAAAAGATCAAAAGTTATTAATTGCCACATACGTCTAATTTCACTTATTTTCTAAACTATTCCTTTCCTTGTTAATCTACTTAATGCTATTGGTCTGCTTGCGTTTTCTTATTAAAGTTCAAGACTAAATAGGAAGATTTATTCTACAACTTTAAAGGTTAGTTGCCTCCTTAAGCGGACCCCTTACATACTTATCCCGCCCATCGTACCCGTCCAGCTTTCGCAACTTTCTGGATACAGGGTTCGCCATAGAGTTGCGCCAGCTCGTGGTTCATCATTCGCCTCCATACACCGTTCTCACAAACCCCGCCAAAGATGGTCCTAAGCACTCGTCTCGTGTCCGTAGAGAACTACCGGTCTTATCAGCGTCTTGTACATGGTACATTTAGTACGGAGGTGAAGTTTACCCGAACTCAGGGTCTTGTGGAGTCCGTAGTAAGCACGACTTCTGGCAATAATACGCCGACGAATTTCTCTGATGCAGTTGTTATCCGACGTCACCAATGATCCGAGGTACACAAATTCCTCCACCACCTCGAACTCATCTCCGTCGATTGTCATCCGGCAACACTGCGTTGAGGCATTGCACGTACTCAGTTGCGACTTCGGGCAGCTCCAGTCGCTCCAGATTGTACCGTGGCGGGCGTCGGTACCGAATGTTGTTGGCAACGGAAAGTTTTTGGCGCACCTTGACCATTAGAAGGTAGTGTTCCGAATCGATATTTGCGCCGCGATAGGTCCTGAAGGCGCTAATATCCGAGAAGTGCCTTCCGTCGATCAAAACGTGGTCGATTTGCGATTCTGTCTGCTGCGGTGATCTTCAGGTGTACCGATATGGGAAGCTATGCTGGAAGTAGGTACTACGTATGGCCATGTTCTTAGAAGCGGCGAAATCGATGAGTCTAAGGCCGTTGGCGTTCATTAGCTGGTGAGCGCTGAACTTTCCTATAACCGGTCTGAATTCCTCCTCCTGGCCGACCTGAGCGTTAAGATCTCCGATGACGATTTTGACGTCATGGCTTGGGCAGCTGTCGTATTCCCGTTCCAGCTGCGCGTAAAAAGCGTCTTTATCGTCATCGTCACTTGCTAAGTGAGGGCTGTACACGTTGATTATGCTGACATTGAAGAAACGGCCTTTGATCCTCAACTTGCACATTCTGCTATCGATTGGTCACCACGCATATCACGCGCTTCTGCTCATGTGTATTGCCGCAGCTCTGGTAGATGGTATAACCATCCCTATACGTATGTACCGACGATCCCTCCAGCAAACCTCCTGCAGCGCTACGATGGCGAACTAGCGGACCCTCAATAAATCGGAAAGAATGCGGCTAGTTCCCAAGAAATTGAGAGACTTGCAGGTACATGTTCCGAGTTGCCAATCGTTAGTCCGTTTCCGTTGCTTGGGTCTATGTCGATTGTTCCGGTCCGTATTTACATTGTTTGCTTCCTACACCTTGTTTTTTTTTTTTACGGCTGGCTTGTAGGGCCTGCACCAACCCCCATTGTCTCGCCGGGGGACCATCGTGCTTAACACTGTTTAGAGTCCCACGCTGGCACCAGGACGTTGATCAGCCGCTCCTAACATGGAGAACAGACGCTGTTTTGAGCCGCAGCTCCATGGTGAACAGACGCTCGAAGACTGCACTCTCCGGAGAGAGGAGTCCCCCCTTTCCTGTCAGCATAGGACCAAGATACCACCGGGGTTGGCTATCCGATCTTCCCTATGGTTACTCGTACCCCAACCGGCACCGCGGGGAGGTAGGGATAGGAGTTACTGGACAAGAGGCTAAGGACCCCCCGCATCCTAATTATTTTGTTAATCTACTTATTTAAGTTCGTTTGATGATTATGATATCTCATTAGTCTAATTTAATAACTAATTTAAATCTCTAATTCACCAAATCAATCATAACCCATGCTTTATTGAGTACCTACACTTGTGCTTGTAATCTAAAATTAAACGTGTTTCAAGAACGTTTGACTTTGACCTATATTTATTATATCTTAGTTCGACCCAGGTGACTGGCTTTCTTCTGTGTTTCATATGGTCACAAAAGCCGAGAAGGCATCCACTCTATAAACACACAAACTGTTTATTGCATCATCTCTAATATAAAGCTTATCTCAGAACAAACGGTACGCTTTCAATTAAGAGAGCGTCTAAAAAGTAATTCAATGACAGTCGAGTTTCATTCAAGTAACAATTTGCCACCGTCACCACTTTGCCAGAAACGCATGGAAAGGTTAAACGTGACAATGCAGTTTCCTTGACAAAAGCGGGGATTTTTCGGCGGATTTTAATTCCAAATTCATGGTCTACAATTTTGTTGTTGGTTGCAGCTACCTCTGTTCATTATGTCCACCACCTAAAAAAAACTAGATATTGTTGAACTTTGCTGCTCATAGGGTGTAAAAATTTAGCACCGCGAGAATAATAACAAAATACGCAACACACAACCGGCGCGAAAAACAACGACAACAATGCTGTTTGAGCGAGGAGATGACTACGATCGAAAAAAAAAACAACGTGAAGGCGAATGAACGAAAATTTGATTTTGCACAGCTTGCTAAGCCCGAAAAACACCGGATGTTTTCGGGTTGCTCTACAATAGGCGTGCATTTACAGCGTGTACCAACTGACAATGTATTGAAATTTTCAAAACAAACAAAATCCAAGCATGGGGATTAGGTAGTGATCTGTCAAAATATACGGTTTGCAAATTAATAATTTGAACGTCCTTGGGTCACACAGTCGAGCTGCGAAATCGAGATTTTGCTGTAAATCGCAACAGAGCAAGCATTTGTGATATCGGATTGCTTTGTTGAATGCCGAAAAAAAAGGCCCACACAGTTCTACGTCGTTGATCGAGTGTCGGTCATTGTACCCTAATTGACATAAAACACTTTTTTGTTTGCTTTTATTTTGCGTTCCATAGTTCTTTGCGTGTGCCAATTTTACAATTTTATCTACTTTTATTTCATTTTTCGTGGCATCAGCAGTAAACGTAACCACCGTTTGTTCGTGTAATTCGTTACTCATCGCGTCGTTGCCTTTATCATTTCGATCACTCAATTCACTGCTCTCTGCGATGCTTATGGAATAGTTGTAATTGTACGCGTTCATAATGTTATTGTTATTTGGAATATATGGACGGAACGCACTACACAAACAAGAGCGCTGTAATGTTATGAATGATGCTATAGGTATAGCATCTGCGGATAGATCAATCGATGCATTACAGTGCACAACATTCACAAAACCGTTTGCTGAACAGTAAACTAAGAGTACTGATGTCACAAAACTAGATACTTACTTCAAAAACAAAGATGTTTCGTCTTTGATTAGTTTAACATATTTTAATCATTCTACCGAATATGCATAATTGTGTGGTTTAACAAGGCTCTTAAGCATTAATCATGTCCAAATGTTGGTCTACAAGAATATGATACAACCAAAATTGTTATTAGGGAAGTTCTCAAAGGATTTTGAAGGAACAACTTTCAATCAATCAGAAAATGGTTTTAGTTTTTAAGTGTAAAATTTGAGTATTCATGTTGCTTTGATTTTGAAATATTTTAAAATGAACTGTTCGATTCTTACTAAATTCACAAATATTTTAGAATTGAAACTAAATTATTCCCAATCTTAATACATTAAAAAAAAGAACTAGATCTAATTCCAGATCCTAGAGACGAGCCAAACAATAGTTGAAAGTCTCTCTAATAAAGAAAAAAATCCTGATCGATTGAAAGTTGTTTTATTATAATCCGTAGAAAACTGGACACATTTGTAGAAGTTTTATCATTAGCACCATATAGTATATTAAAACTATCTTGCACTCGTCTAAATATGTTTTAACTCATCCAGCACCACACTGAAAGTAATGTCGACATTTTTTTTTCGCAGCAATGCTAGATGAACATAGATATGTATAACATAGAAGATTTCGAAATATGAATGGAGAAATCAATCAATTTTAGCTTGCCAAAACGACTTAAAAATTGAATACTCGAACCCGAAAATATACGAAGATGTTAGAAAAATAGTGTAAAGTGTGATTTAGTATTGATGCTTGAAGAGTTAATCTAGAACAACGAGAATTATCATTTTCACAGTACAGTGCGCAAAAAAAAACCACTGAATGCAACCACTCTCTCCATCCATCTTTTGGAGCATTCATTTTATTCAGTCACTGCCTCCACTAGTTTAACTGGCACCGAACGAGCGTATGAACACACTCACTGGTCGTAGTAATCATAATCTGATCACATCCGGAAGTAAAACTTCCTGAACAACAACCAAACAACCGAATCGTGTCAAATTGATGCATGTAGTAATATATGTGTGACGAAAATAAGTAAAAAAAAAAAGATGGATTATAAACTCACATCACAGTCATAAGCGCAGGCGAAACTCGCCGGTAATGACTACGATGAACGTCGGTGCCATGAAACTGAAAATGATGAATGTGCAATAAAGAGTACCTATGTATGTATTTGCGTAAAAATTTCGCGCTTTTGTAAAAGGCAATTGCCGCTGCAATTTGGTCATATGATGGGAAAATATTGGTTTTGGTACTTTTCGACACTGTTTTGAATAATGGCCTATTTGTCCAAAGTAAACTAACAGTGTCAAAAAGTACTACTTTGCAACACCCCGTTCCGAAAAGTTCAACTTTTTGACACTCTTTTGAATGCAACTCGTTGCAAAATTCTATTTGTACAGCACTCTTTGCAATTTTCCTACTCGTGATGAAAAAATCTTCTTTTTGCAACTTGTTGCATAAATATCTGTTTTGCCACGTATTTTTTTAGATTTATCATATGACCGGATGACATTGAACTTGACTGAAAAAACTAGCAAAGTAATAAGTTCCATGCTGTACCATAATTTCACGCGGCGCTTAATCTAGCTCTTTTTCATTTTTCCCATATTCAGCTCAATGAAAGGATATCCACATTACACATTATATTGTATTTTTTTTATTAAACCACGCGGAAATTTTGGTACCCTACGGTATTTTTTTTTTACAAACTTTGACTTTAATATTGCCAGTGTATAAAACAACTAAATTAGTTTCTCGCAAATAGAAATTCGTTTTCAAAATTAATTCATCAGTTTACGTTGGCGCTACCCCTACGCTGTTGTTCTTTTAAAACGATGGCGATGATTCAACGGGAATGATGATCCGACGAGAATTACGGTCGTAAAATGATCACGACTGGGTTAGTTTTAACACTAGCCCATTTATTCACTTAGGCGCACACTTTAATCGATTTTTTTTATTAGTCACTTTAACACTTTTGGGTCATTCGTTACTTGTCCGGGGTGAGATTCGAACTCGTGACTTTGGTGTGAGAGGTATGGACGCCAGGGTCAGTCCCACATTAACCCTATAATATAAAATATATTTTGATATAATTTAATTTTTTAAGTAATATTTAACAGGGATCAATTCACATTCCCTTTTACACGGGTGGCAGGTTTTCCTACAAACACACCACCAAGAGCATTAAGTTTTACGCTCTGCACTCGATAGAAAACACCAAACGCAGCGAACAAAGCATTGGTCTCATAATGCCAATGTCCATGGTTCGATTCCAGTCTTGTTAATATAAAGCCAAGAAATACCAGTGGGTGGGACGGCAACAGCAACACGCTCTTCCGAAGGAGGTGGTGTATTTTTAATAATCCTGGTAGATGATCCCTTGAGCTCATAAGATTCATAAGATTGCGTAATGCTTTTTAGCCAAAAGAAATCGAAATGAATTTCATAGATTTACCTTATGAAAATAATGTTGACAAAACTATTGAATGGGACAGACTGGAATCGAACCATGGACATTGGAATTATGAGACCAATGCTTTGACAACTCGTCTATCAGTTCTTGTTTAATGGAAGATGCTAAAGGCGTATAAGAGCTAACTTGTGTAAGACGATAATCTTTCATAAGTCGCCCAAAGAAAATTCCCACGAGCAGCAAGCGTGTTTTCCGTCGAAAACACTCGGCTTTGGTGTTTAGTGGACCCTACACGTTTGCTTTTATTGACAATAATCGTATTGTCAATACATTATTATTATTATTATTATTATTATTATTATTATTTAGCTTTATTAAGGAGGCTTTCAGCCTTGGGCTGGTTCGCCTCCAATTGTCAATACATTCAATATTGACGTCAATACATCGGTATTGACAATATTTCTGTATTCACATCATCAATATTAATGTCAATAATTCCCCTTCGCGTCAATATATTGATACGCTTTTGCTGAAGCATCCATACACCGGTTCCATTCTGGCTGTTTCGGGACTTTACGCTACTGTCAGAAATTAATCTGCCCCCCTCCCCCCTTTTGCATTTGCAACACTTATCTTTAATCCCGTTATAAAATATATTTTTTGAACATATGTCGAGACCCAGCTCCACAAGAAAATTCTTCGTTCAACCAAACGGTAGTTGGAAATCGTACACTAAGTTTTATAAGTGTCACGCCGAGTTAATCTACATTAAAATAAAGTTACCGGAGAACTCGGAAATCCTAAAATAGACAGTAGCCACACAATAATGTACTGACCCCTAATCTCTTTGAAGCAATAAATAATAATGTTATGTAGTGGTAGTAAATAGTAAATTGATTTTTGTTTTATTTTGATAGCAAAAGCGATCAATTTACCATTTATTGATTTGCTTCTCTTGACAGACATATTACAGCATTCAAAGCTGAATCCGAGCAAGGTTTCGGATAGGGAACAGACACTCTACTTTAAAAGAAGCAGCTGCAATAGAATCCGTAAAACAACTTGTTGGATGGCAAGCACGCAATTTTAGGAACGATGAACCAAATGGACCGTTTAGAGGACAATAAAAGCTGAAATATCGTCCATTGCTACCAAAATCATCAACATATTCGATAAAGGGGAAATGGATGTAATTTCGGCCTAAATGCCCCTAATTTGGGCCCCTACATTCAGTTCGACTATATTTTCAATAGCGACCAAAAATATCCATTAGTACCGTCCCAATGACGCGTTCATCTAAATAAAATTGATAAATAGAAGATTTTTAGCGATGGGCCCAATCTTAGATCCATAGGCCATAATCAGAGCCATTTCCCCCATAGTAACAATTAGCACCTAGATTAAAAAAAAATCTAAATTAATTTGAATTTAAAACAAAAAAAAGTTTAAAAAACTAAAAATCGACATATTTAGGACAAGCAAAAATTCACCCTCCCAAAACTCGTCTCCTACCATCATTATCTGTAAACTAAAAGCACACGAGTTATTTTTGTTTTGTAAGAAAGGGAACACTTCGGATCTTACATTGTTTACCCCATGAAGAGGACTGATCTTAAATTTTCAATTCTTAAACAAGTTCAGCTGTTTTACCAAAAAGCAGCCACGAATGAGGCAAATGCAGAAATCTCAGTAAATTAATTGGTTGATTTCAGTATTATCCTTGTTTGTTTGCTGATGCACTCGGTAAATTTTGTTGACGAATTTAGGTAAACCCAAATTTATACCATTAGACCAAGCTTGGAAAATACATATTGAATGCTGAAATATTAGTAACATCAGTTTTAAGTGTGTACACTCGCACGTATTGAACATCCGATAGCACATGCTTTTTTCCGATTTGAACTTTATAAAAACCGCTTACACCTCAAACATCTTGCAAGCACTTCCATATCAACAGCAATCGCATAATGCTTTCAAAGGTGAGCCTTACGCTCTTATTGGGATACGCTGAGCTTATCAAGCTATTAATCACACAATAGGAAACTAGAACTATGTGCAAGTATTTAAAAAAAAATAATCATCTTTTCTTAACCCTTTACCATTCTTGCATTTACTCAAAGGCACTTTAACACGACAAAGGTTTGATTTTTGTTGGACGCAACTAGATTCATCATCCATCAAGAGCCGCACCAAGATTGGATAGATACTTGGAGGTTAAATTTTTCCTGACCCAATTAAGATTAGCATCTGCTCAGAGACACACTAACCCACTAGTTGACTAGGAGGTTATATTTTGTCACAATCAACAACGTCTAGCGTCTAGTCAAAGATTGAAATTGATTTTTACCAACCCTCTGCATCCAAGTTTTACTCAGGGATGCGTCAAAACCCAGTGGAAGCTGCATCTTTATTGATCACGCGTAATCTCACTTTTGACCTGTTCAACAACTTTTAAAACGTTGTTTAGGATCATATTTAAATTCAATCAGTTTCAAATGGCTCAGGGTCTTCTAGAATCACTGACTGTTTAATTTGGGAGCAATATTTTTTAATTTGTTTTTTTTTTTACGTTTTAAGAGTTGTTGAAGAGGTAGATTAAGTTTAGGGCGACGCCACTGATTGATCCTAAATTTTATTAGAGTAATTTCTGCTCAACTTAGCAACCACAAGTTCACAACTCTATTTGAAATTTGAAATTCATGACCATCCTCAAACTACGCTGAGTAATTAAGACAGGTATATGAAACTAGCGAGGATAATTTTACTGAATTTGAATTCCCTGATTTTCCAAGTAATCGCACTCACACTCTGATTGCCCAGGATGGCAACTTAAATTCCCAATTAAAATTCCATGAATTTTCTTCAAGAATTTTCTGATGGCTTTCAATAATGCACTCCCCGAAAACACATCTACTATACAGAGGAAGTTAAAGGCTGCCCATAAAATATTAGTCCAGGTAGTGTTACCGAATTCAAAACCATTGTAACAAAATTTTATTATTTAATTTTGCAAAAATCAGGATATTTTCAAGTTCACATTCGGCCAGCAAGTAACTCATTGAAATATCTACATTACACAACAATATGCGAAAAATGTGTAACTTTATTGATTCAAATACGTGTAACAATAGTGGCATATCTCGAGCTTGATTGTGATCCAAACAAATTTTAAACATCCACTTAAATTGACCTTTAAATTTATCATAATTGCTTACAAAAAATCAGGATTATGGCATGGTCTTGCTGCATCGAAACTGTTGCACTGGCCATCCATCGCACAAGTAACACAAATTCATAAAATTATGTTGTGTAAACTGCTTTACAACCAAAACCAGTCATATAAAGGTTATATAAACTGTTATATAACATGTGGGTTACTTGAGCGGTTGAGTAATATTGCATTGTACGATGTACACAGAAATTTCGAACAAATTTACATCCATGGATGTAATATTGTACCTGTCTTTTGCTATTACAGCAATATTTCATACATCAGCATCCATTACGATGATTGATATAACATCTTTTATGCTGTGTAAATGAAGCATGGCCAAAAACCGAGTTCCCGAGCCGTCCAACGGAGAGAATTGAAGTTCATTCGAGACTACTGAGACATAATGTGAAAAAAAAACACAAAAGCTTATGGAATATAGAAGTAATTTCAAAATTCCAATCTTGGAAAAAAGAATTCTGAAGAATTTTTAATGTGGTTCTGGGAATACGAAAAATCGAAATCTCGCTTTAAGAATAGTTTTGCAAATTCTGGGACTTGCAACTTTTTGTGAGATTTATTATTTAAAGAAAAATACAAGTTTGATGACTTTGATAACATTCAACCTTTCAAAGAATAGAGTCTATCAGCAAACCAAAATTAGAAACAGATTCAACAACTTCAACGATCTTAGATCCTCTGAAAATATTTTGATAATTCCAGGTTTTCCAGGTTTTTACCACCCTGTGCACTTAACGTTTTCAGCTAAACGCAACAGAAAATCCACCCTGCGTCGAAACCCGCTTTCAACGAAACGATAAAGCAACGGCTATTCCAATTAACACAGTGCAAAATTCATTTCTCGATATTTCATTAGCAAACTTTACTGGAATTGGCTAGTGTTTTGCTTAACTATAGTCATAAATCAGTATTTCTCGTCACAATTGTGTTGCAGTAAAAAATCCTACAACACCCTAGACCTAACTGAAAACTGTTTAACTGAACACCGAAAAATAAAATTCCCCAAAAAGCAGCGTAAGTAGGTACATGCAACCACTTGACCAGAAACGAAATAATATCTGCCAGTGTCATTATCGCCGGATGTTGGCCGTAATCGACATTTAGCCGCAGCTCATGAATACGACGAAACCCGCAGCTAATAAACGTTTGAATGAATCGCAAATAGCGAAGAAGAAAAAAAAACACGCGAAATAGAGAGTGAGCTAAAGAGGAGTAAAAATCTCATCTCAAACCGAACAATGAAGAAAGTCAAGAGACGCACAATAGCGGAAAAGATATGCGGAAGTATTTTTTTTTTTCGTTGCTTCTCCACGATCTTCATCTGCGGTGCTGTGTTTATGTTTTGTTATTCTTTTTCGCGAAACTATTCAAGACGTAAGTATAGGTGCCTATACCTGTTGAAGTTCGTTGATACTTTCATCTATAGCTGAAGTTTTCCAATTCATTCATTACGTTGTCTACTTCGGTGAAGGTTTGGTACTATGATAAAATTACACTCATTTCTTATCGATCGTAGAATCTTGAAATAAATCAAAATTAAGTGCACACCGGTATCTTCCCAGGTTTGATCATATCAACGTAGGGAACGCCATATAGGGTGTTTTAAATCTTTTATCAATTTGTATACGTATTACCGTCAGAGGAACCATCAAACAATGGGTTATGTATTGTATTGTTTAAGCTAAATCCATCAGTTACTCGAAATATTCCATACTACAAACAAATGGGTTGATTTTGAATGCCTACAAAATAGTACACTTACAAAATGTCCATGCAGGTGATGCTGGACGCCGCCTTGGCCCAACTGCTGATGCTGGGTGGATAGAATCACATGCCGCAGGGTACCGCTCTCATCGACGATCTGCTGCATAACGTGGCCCGGTGGAACCTGCACCGGCATTGCCATAGGAGGAGTACCGTTTTGTGACACCATCGGTACGGTGACGGGACCTGTGTGGAGAGAACAAATAAAATGTATTAATTATTATAAAATATTAAAAAAAGCATCAGTTTGTTAGCTTTTCCAGAAGCAATAATTATATAGGCAGTAAATAACTTTTGAGGCCTCAGATAGCCTAGGTAAGACAGAAAAGGCAAAGTAATACCAAGCCGGAGGTGGAGGGTTCAATTCCCGACGAGGAAATTTCCTGGGCATAGAGTATAATTGTTCTGGTCAAATAATATACAAAATCATAAATTGGTGTTGGCATATAAAGCTCAATTAATAACTATGGAAGTTCATCTACTTCACTTAGTTGATGGCCAGCAAAACACTCGCTACAGAAGCGTAAAAAGCCTAGAAGAAGAAGAAATAACTAATGACATTCAAGATCAACGGAACGGACTCATCAGGTTTTGTAAACAAAACTTCTTGCGACCTTTTCTCTAGAATCGGAGCTCACATATACAAACCCATTTCACCAGCAAGTAGGAGAAAGCAAAAGCTGATGTAAATGATGACGACCTTTTCAATTGTTGATCTTGAATTCTTAGAAACCCCAGTATCTGTTAGTTATGGTTAGTTCAAACTAAGTCTTGTTTACAAGTTGAAATTAACTCAACTGAGACAGTGTTTGAAAAACAATTCCACTAATGCTTAACAATGATATTCCTTTCCTCCCTGTTGCATTTTAGACACTAACAGATGAAATGCAATGACGATGCACCCCTCTCTATCTTTCTTTACAGTAAGTGGAAGAGGACAGTCGACTCGTTACAACATTTACGCTCAATCACCCATGGCATCCATTCATTGCGTCGCGGCTTACTTCGATCCATTTTGACGGAGCTCCATCATGGCAAGCCACCAAACTATGAACTGAACTGAACTGAACTTGTGTCGTGGCGGCGCGTGAAAGGAAAGCTTAATATGATCTCGTTTGTATTATACAAGCCGTTTCTTCCGATTACCTCTCAACGTCGTGTCGGTCAAGACCCGTGCAAAGTACGTACCACAGTAGTGGCCGGTTTAGTGTAAATAACTGCGTCGTATTTATATATTAGACGTGATACGTGCAATTCGCCGTAATGGAATAAAATGGAATCAATGATCGTGTATTTTGTTGTCAGTACTCTGCTGCTACTGAAGCAGTTGGTGCAAGTGTGTATGAGCAGAAGAAACCCGTAAAAAAAACTTTCTTCAACGCCTTCAACAAAATCGGCAACGTTTCGAACGCATTTAAACACTTATGAAATCGTATTAAATGGTAAAGGGAAAACGATAGAATAATTAACTAGCGGTGAATTGTTTTGTTTAACGGCGAGTGGCGTGAACACACCATGGAGAAAACCACATTTGAACTGTGCGAGTTAATTAGCTTTCAATTACATACATTTATGTAATAGTTTTTGACATTTATAAAGTATAGGATGCCATGAGTGTGTACTGTAACATTTCAGAGCAAAGATCATTAATTGCTTTTCTATGTTATTTGCCTAAAGACCTAAGGCTGATGACATGCTGGGAAAGCGTTGCGTCGAGCGAAGTGTGAAATTGAATGAAAGAAAAGTATCAATAATAAAAATTCATTTGTATTTCACGCTTCGAGAGACTCAACGCATTTGATCGGGATATAAATCCATTGCAACCAGTAATGCGATCTATTGTTGTAAATCCCGTGTAATTAGTATATTGAATGTCGTATTACTCCACAGTTATTGAGAAACGATAAAGTATTCGGGCTGGTAGCGGTCAAAGATAGTGATTATAGTGACCAAATAGTGACTTATAGCTGTAAAAAATTAACTTAAAAGTGACCTAAGAGAAGAAAAGTAGTCACACCAAGTAAATGTTTGAAGTTTTAGAATTATTAAATTTGTTTCTCATAAACACTTCTGTACGATAGAGCCTTTAAAGCGCAAAATTCAATATGAAAAGTATATGATTGAACCCATAGTAATAGCCAGGGTGTCTACTACCTGAAAAAAAACTGGAAAACCGGGAATCCGGGAATTTTATTTTCCCAAAAAAAAACCTGGAAATCCAATACAATCTCATCATTACTCAAGGAAGAATAATTTTCCTACTAAGTATATTTAAAAAAAATACATTTAAAAACTTAACATTTAATTTTCCTCGATATTTTCATTCACACGTTGAACTAAACTAATCCAGACTTGATTAATCTTCAGCAACAAATGAATTTAAAAAAAATCAGAAATGGATTTATTTTTGGTTCTGGAATATGCATATTTCCTATAAATTTTAAATTTGAACAAGTTTTTGATATTCTGGACTTTATAATACTTCAGAAAATTTTCAAGATTCAGGAATCAAATTCTCTGCACAGTTTTAAGGCTCTTGTAATTTTATTATAATTTATAAGGACTTCATTCCAAGGAAGTTCTAGAAAAAAAAAAATCATTCAGAAAAATATTAAGTGCAATCTGCGATCAAGGTAGGTCTGATGAATTTTAGATGTTATATGAAACCTGAGATAGTTTTGAGTTTAGTTTTCTCTATTGAGGAGATTTTAGAGATAGTTTTGAGTAGGATTTAAAGAAAACCCTGAATTGATTTGAAAGTAAATTTTAATGAAAACTCTTAGGGGTAGAACTCCTGTGAACTTCAGAGGATAATTCCAAGGGCATTTTGAGGATAATTTCATGAAGTTAATGGGAGAAAACGAATCTGGAGCATAAGTCTTTGGAAATACTTAAGGGGAGATGCTAAAAGGAGGATTACAAATAAATCTGAGAATAGCTCGACGAGGACTTCAAAGGAATTCTGAAAATAATTCCACGAGAGTTTTCCAAACAAATTGTAATGAGAAATCTAAGGAATTTGTGATCAAATTAACTCTTAGGAGACTTTCAATGTGAGTAGAATTTTAAAGGAGAGGAAAGAGAATTTGAAAGGAGTGAGATTCGAAAGGAAATCAATAAATTCAATGAAAATTCTGAGAATCTTTCCAGAGGGTTTCTTACTGAGCAGAATTTCAAGGTAATTCCGAGGAAAATTTAAAGAAAATTGAATTCAGAGGATAGTTCCAACGAAATTTTGAGGAATTTTTCAATGGAATTAGGAGATGTATTCTTAATATATTCTGGTGATATTTTTTTTAAGAATTCAGAGAAGCATTCTGGTGAATTTATAGAATAATTTCATGATTTTTCGGGAAAATACAAAGCGAATGCTGAGGAAAACTTCTAGTGAATTTGTATGAGAGAGCTGTGTTGAATATGGAATGGACTATTATGAGGAGTTCAGAACTACTTGAAAGGTAACAAGTTAATGAAGCTAGTTCTTTGTAGTTTGAAAAACTAGCCTGATAATCACTATACTTCTTATGAAATCTGAAGTTCTCGAAACTTATTTAAAATTTATGTAATTTTTTAACGTTAACGGAACTGCTTTGAGCTTTTCTGTTCTTTACTAAAGTTCTCGAGACTTCTCTTAAGATTTTGCAGTTCTCATGAAACTTGGGGGATCATAACCTAATTAGTAAAGGTACAGTTATACCAAGCCGGAGGCGGCTGGTTCGATTCCCAATCCGGTCGAGGGAATCTTTCGGGTTGGAAATGTTCTCAACTTCCCTGGTTTAGAGTATCATTGTGCTTACCACACAATATGCAAATTCATGCATTGGTATTGGTATCGAAAGTTCTCAATTGATAACTGTGGAAGTGCATTTAGAACACTAAGTTGAGAGCACGGAATAAGCTATGCGATAAGCATAAGCTTTAAATACAAAGAAGAAGAAGAAGAAGAAGAAGAAGAAGAAGAAGAAGAAGAAGAATTAAACTTTTTTTTTACTGACATCAATTTAATTGAGCTGTCATAAAAATGTTTAAGCTTCTGTGAACTTCTGAACTTATGTAAAGATCTCAATAGTGTTCATAACATCTCTAAAGTTCTCTGAAAATCAAGGAACTTCTAAAACTACTCGCTGACTTTCTGAAACTAATAAAACTGAACTCCACCTGAAAATCCCCTTAATTTTGGAGCTTACTAACTTCTATGAAATACTCCCGCATTTTTCTAATATTCATGAAAATTCCTGAAGTTCTCGGATTTTTCTTTAAGTTCCATAGACTTATATGAAGTTATCCAACTTTGTTTGAAGATCTCTTCTGTGAAATTAACGCAGTTTTTCTGAAATGTCTGGAACTTCTTTAAACTCCCGCAACTTTCTTGGAGAAACGAAATAATCAATATAGTTCTATGATTTTCACTAAAGTTCTCCTGGTGATGAACAGGCACAGAAATGGCTTAACATCACCCTGATAAAGCAAAAAAGAACTGAAGTTCTTAAGATTTTCTGAAGTTCATAAAACTCTCCTTAAAATTCTTCTTCAATAGTCTAGACTTTACTAACTCCTAAAAGACTTCTGAATTTCTTTAAACATCTCTAGACTACACTGAATTTCTTTCATTTTCATTTTGCAGCGTTTGGTGGGGCAATGGGAGCGCAAGTCAATCCAAAGCCGAGGATAAAGGACGGGTAATGGCTGAATAGTCTATGCGGACCACTTGAACGCTATGGGAAGAGGAAGGGATTGAAGAGGCCGGTTATTGGGGGGTTTTGAGGAAATGACACATAGTGATGCTAAATGTAAAGAAACCGAAAATCCATCTCCCACTGATTCATCCTTTCATCCTTTGATTATTTTAAGAGGGTATTCCCGATCTTTTTTTTCAAAAAATCAAAATTTTTTTTTTCACGTTTTTTTGTACTTTAGACTATATACTTTCATCCCCCCAAGCCGTTTTCCGATCAGCGAATTCGGTGTCCAGGCATAGCTGACTAATGGTAAGAACCCCCAAATGGTTTTAACTAAAGTCAAAACTTTAAACGCGTTTTTCTCGAAACCACATTTTTTTTATCGGGCGAAGATTTTTCTCAGAAACTATAGACTTGAATCTTTGCGCATTTTGTTCCTTATTAAATTCTTTGGAGCTTCTCCCACTTTCAGCCAAAAATATTAACATTTAACATTGTTTGAAGCACCTTAAAGCTGCAAAAAAGCGGGCTAAAAATCGCCTGTTTTTTCATCTGGCCGCCATTTTGTTAATTTGCAAGATTTTTTGCTGCCAACGGGAGAAGCTCCAGAGAATCTTATGCAGATTATTAATTTCATCACGAAATCTGTTTCAGATGAAGCCGTTCCGAGAAAAGTCTTCGCCCGTCCAGGCGTTTGCGGCGAACAGGGGTCTGTTTGCCGCCATTTTGTGACGTCAATAATGTATTTTTTTTATGTCGAAAATTTTTTATTTGTAAACTTTAATGTTCAATAAACAAGAATCCCAAAGAGTTAGGCGCATAACTATTCATTTTCCTTGAAAAAAATTAATTGAAAAACAGGCCGAAAAAAGGCAAAAGATTGGGAATACCCCCTTAAAGCAATAATCAAAATAAACAGACAATACATGAAAAGGCTAGTTGCCAGTTGCTTTAAAGGCTAGTTGCCTCCCTAAGCGGACCCTCCGCATCCTAACTCTTCTGTTAATCCACTTAATGCTACTAGGCTGTCTAAATTTTCTTATTTAAGTTTGTTTGATGATTATGATATCTCTAGTCTAATTTAATAAATAATTGAAATCTCTAATCTACCTAACATGCTTTATTAAGTACCTGCACTTGTGAATGTAATCTAAAATTTAACGTGTTTCAAGTTGTTTTTGACTTTGACCTATATTTAATATATATTAGTTCGTCCCAGGTGACACCTTCAAGTGACTAAAATGCTTCACTTTGAAGTTAGTTTCCTAGCTGATTTTTAAATTACATAGGGTACATGCTTCAACTACGCTCACACGTTTCCACTATGTCGCACCACAAAAATACGTATGTCACAATAGAAGCACGCCACAGTGGAAATCCCGAGCCATAGTTCAAACACTTATCCCAAATCAAAATGAAGCACATATAAGATTAGTTGCAATACCATGTACAAAAATGGTGTTTAATATTGTTCCCTGAGTAATACCTCAATGAAAACAACAACGAAAGCTTGTCACGCAAGTAGAAGGAGTACTGTTGGGCACTTTCTGAAATATTTCAATAGTATAATTCCCTTGCAAACCCAAATAAATCTATCTGCTTAAAAATAAATAAAATAAAAGTGATTTGCGGCAAAACCCGCCAGTATCGACCCCAACGTCAGTACCGTCTAGTATTGTAAGCGTACTACAACGCGGCTTTCAAATAAAGGAGTAACAAGTGTGATACTATCACTTCAGGCTAGAACTTTGGTTCTCTTATGCAACGGTTCATCAGAGAGGAGAAGCTCAGTAATCCTCATCGCATGCTCATGACGCTATTTTGTCACGGCATGAGCCAACGATGCCGGACCTAAACCAATAGTCTCCAACGTTCCACTATGAAGCATAAGATTAGGCCCGCCCACCAACGTCCAGGTTAAAAAACTAGCCAAGGGGAGGGATCTCTAGACTACACTGAATTTCTCAGTATTTTTTAAGAACTCGCAATTTTACTGAAATTAATTGAATTGCCTTAAGTTTGGAAACAATTTTCCTTGTGTTTTTAAACTTTATTAACGCTTACGGAACTTTGTCTTAAATCACTAATTTTCCCTGAACTTATCTGGACATCCCTGAAATTCTTAAATTTGTTTAATGCTTTTGAAAATTTTCTGATATGCATTCATAATTCCCTGACGGTTCTGAAGTTTTCGGATCAATCATAGAATTCTTGGATAATTCCACGGAACTCCTTGTAAGTCACTGCAAATTTCCTTAAGTTAATGGGATTGTTCCGAAGTTATCTGATCTACTCTACTGAGTACTCGGAACTTCGCCGACATGAAACTATCTAAAAATATCTAAATTTCTTAGAAATTTTCTGATTTTTTTTAAGATATCGGTGCTTGCTAACAGTTCTCACATTTGTTTAATTAATTGAACTTCTTGTTCTCTAATCAACAAAGCTAATTTTTGAATTTTTTTTTGTTTATAAGTTCTTGAATTTTCCGTGATATAACACTCTTAAAATACGCTCACATTTTCCGGATGTTTATATAATTTTTATTGCGTTCCAGAAATTCTCTCGGAGCTTTGCCAAAGTTTCCGGAAATTCCCTGAGTTCATCGAAATTTCTTTAAGTTTTCTGAAATTTTCATGAAATTATTTGTACTGCCCCTTGATTCTCTGCTCTGTCTTGATGTTCTCGGAGCTTCCATGAAGCTTTCAATTCTATTGAAGATCTCGGTTCTACTCTGAAATAAATTAAATTCTCGAAAACACCTTTAAACTTCCCTAAAATTCTCTGGATTTCTGTGAAGTTCCTGAAATATTTCTGAAACTTTCATAAATTCCCTGAAGGTATCTGTACTTCCCTGAAATTCTCAGAACATGTTATGGGTTTTGATTAAATGGATTTGATTTAAAGCTTTTTCTTTTAAACTGATTGTCATGTCTTGCTTTAATTGATGTTGTTGTTTTTTTTGTAAATTAATTTATTTGTACAGACTTAATCGAATAAACATTTGCTATTGTTGTTGTTTTACATTGCTTGCATGCAATGCAATGCATACATTGTTTTACATTGTTGTTGCATTTAACAAATAGCTTCCTTATTATAAACCTGGAAATTATCCGTTAATGTTCTGGAAAAACCTGGAAAACTCAGAAAATTTTATTTAGTCAAATGAGTAGACATCCTGAGAGCTCTATAGAAGCACAGCACCATCGAATTGTTTGAAAATTAGAACAAAACGAAGGCATCGATTGGACTATCAGATCCCACGCACTGGAAGAAGAATGATCAATCTTGAAATCAATTCACGTTGAAAATAGATACTGATTATAAGAAAAAGTTGGCTTTAAATAAGTGATCAAGTCACTAAAAAGTGACTCGCTACCAACCCTGATTTTTTGTATTATAGTAACTTTTAGGTCATTCGTGACTTGAACCAAGACATTTAGCGTAAGAGGTATGGATGTTAACCACTTCGCCGGGCCCGTCTCCCGGGGAGAAGGGGGTATAATCTCTAAAAAAAAATGGCCTACGTAGTTACAGCCTTCAGCCAAAATAACAGATTGCCTAGTTTATTATTTTATAAAATATAATTGATTGTGTGCTTTCAATTGTTTTCATCGAAAGACAAAACAATTGATTCACCCGACTGACTGAACGGTCTGCAATGAAATCGGAAACCAATTTTATAGCAATCAACCTGTTTTCCATCTGGCTCAAATGTCCAATGGAGGTTGTACCATTTAGTCCCTACCGTGTTTAATGTGTTGTTTAGGTATATCTAAACGACTGTCGCTGAGTACAAGTGTACGTCTTGCAACTCTTGTCTAGACATTTTTAATTCACATGGAAAACCCACGAAACCATTGGAAATATAATACGATTATCTCAGCTTGTGTCTACTGCTTAGTCATCTTCCAGTAATTTACCAAGGCAATCCACCACCGGCAAAATGCTCGCTTTACTATCGTCACCTGGAAGATGCAGCGGTTTCCATCGTTGCAGCCAAGCCAACTCAAGCTACGCAAAAGTGGATGGATTTCATAGACCCGTGCACTTTCCCAACAACCGAAAAGTGTTTGATTTCAGAGCGACTTGCATCATTCGTAAGGTTTGTTTTGTAAATTAAAATAAAACCAACAGCCGAGGAACAAAATTCCACCTCTTTAGTAACAGTGTGTATCATGTGTATGGTGATGACTATAGGACGTTTCTCAATACGACACTGTGAGCGAAAGCTATTTCTCAGAACTTGTGAATCTGGGCAGTTCTGCGTTTCCACTTTCAATGTGCTGCCCTCGAAGATGGAACTCCCACTGTGAGCTTATTAAAATTTATGTCGATATTTGAGCATTCCTAATGTTCAAATAATTAAGAGCGATCATTTTTCGAACGAAGGGGACACCATCGCGTCTCTGTATGTTTCCATATGGCAAAATGATCTTTGATATTTGGATTGCGTCGGGCAAAAAAAAAAAAAGCGTGATACACAATGGTATTTGCTGGAACGGGTTTCTTTCATTTTAAATTCCCAAGAAACGACCTTTAGCAATCACCATCACCGTCGTCGCGTGAAATCATTATTGGAGAGGCACCGAATCGTGTGCAGAGGTCTCGATGCGGATTTCAAGTCGTTGAACAACACTAATAGCACAAACAAAAAGGAGCACAGACTGGACTATCCGGTTTCTTGTCCGTAGTATGTTCTTTTGACGTCAAACTAGCTTCCAGATATTCCTGATCCTTATCCTCTGCGTGTCACGCTCGAAGTGTGGGATCCATCGTGCTGAAATAATCATCACGTTGAAAGTGAACTTGAGTTGTAAGTGCAAATCCTAGCTAATATTCGCCTTCATTGTATGGAAAATCAAATCGATTCTGGGTAGTTAGGTAAGCATTGCATGAAATCATGATACTTAGTACTTGCCTGCAGGTTTGGTTAAATCGCAGTACAATGTAAATATAGATTTGTGAATCATTACTTTCGCATGGAATATTGATAAATATTGTCTTCACCGGCCGTGTGGCTTCTGTAAACACGGAAATAACATCTTTGCAGCCTACGAAAGCCGACCATTGAGTCACCGTAGTTTCCCAAGTGAATCCTGACGTAAAACTGAATGCCAACGCATAGCTGCAAGATGCCTCTGGTTCGTGTTCATCCGATTATTAAAGATCCATTGATGGTAAAAATAACAATCGTGGGCCCTGATCGTATTGGGACTTTCCGTTTTCGACATTTTACGACATTTTTATGAGGCAATTTGTGAATGCCAATCACTGTTCAAATATCACGATTATGCTGTGCGCTGTGTCATAATGATAAATAGCAGATTTGCGTAGTGAACCGAGGCTGCAACGGGTAGTTTTTATCCCGGTTCGCTCAAATGTGTGATGTTTTCATGAATCCGATGTTTATCCTTTTTTATAATCCATTTATTTGTAAAGGCTCAAATGCGGTAGCTTTGCGGAGCCAAATTAATTGACATATATTTTTTTATAATTTGTTTTACAACTAAAGTTAGTAGAATGGGGGCCGAATACTCGCGGTTTACTCGAGATTATTAATCAATATATTTAATTAGAGGATTGGAAGGGGGAAAGGGAAAGGGATATTGGTAAATCTTTTTTCTGCTTCATTCGACGGATGAGTGTCAGATGTTTATCCTAAACTGTGTTGAGGCATGGTTCGTGTAAATAGTTCTAATTTCTTCACCAAGTGTTAGTTCTTGAACATTTACCAATCGAATAAACAATGGATTCACCAATAAAATATTAATTTTAGTTCACTACCCAAGCTTTATGAATAGCGACGAGATACGAAAATCGTTGTTAATATGAATGACCGTGAAGGTTAATGTCTCAATAATAAAATTATAGATAAATTATGCAAAAAAATTAAGCGATCATCAACGAAAAGGAACTGAATGCAATTTTAAGAACAATCCTAATTTTCAACAATGTATACTAGATGATCGAAGTTGATCAACGTTTACTGAACTTTACATAAACTGAAATTTATTTTTTATTTTTCAAATAATGTATTTTGAATTATTTTCGACTGTTTTGTTAGCGTATTTTATATTTTTTTAATGTGCCTGATAAAAATTTCATTGTATGTTAGCGTATTTTATTTTTTTTTAATGAACCTGATAAAAATTTCATTGTATGGCACCTTGGCAAAAAAATCAGTCCTATTTAAAATTGTCATTCCCTCTGCACTTTTTCCTAAAAACAACACATTTTTTTATTTATTATTAATTTAATGATTAATTAATCAATTCATTAAATACTTTATACATTGTTCGTCCTTTGTCATTTATTGTGTGTGTGTGTGTGTGTGTGTGTGTGTGTGTGTGTGTGTGTGTGTGTGTGTGTGTCTCGTCATATTTGAGTGATGTCGGACATAACATGGAAGTAATATTTACATCACCCTAAATCATAACACTAAAACGTCAAATCAAAGTTTGATAAATCGTAAGACAGGTTTTTAAAACTTTGATTTGTTATATTTAAACCTTTTAAAATGGTAGATCAAGAACACAAAAAACAGATCGAGTAACTTTAGAGCGAAATGTAAATTCTCAAAATATCAAAATAAGCCTTTTTGCCTTAGTTTGGTTGAAATCGGTGACATTGTCCACAACTTTCGGAAAATTTGTATACACTTGAGTTGGAATGACCCGCATTTGTTATAGTAGGTTTTATAGCTTTTCTGACTTTTCATGTGATGTAATGGAAATTATCATTATAGCCATTTCACAAAGGCTAACGGCGCCGGTGGTGTAGTGGTAAGCGTGATTACCTCTCACCCCAGAAGGCCTGGGTTCAATCCCAGTCGGCGCCGCCGGGATGTTCTGAGGCATAACATCTCTAATCACGCCTTCCTTCGGATGGGAAGTAAAGCCGTTGGTCCCCGGTTCATGAGTTGATGGGTCGATAGGTAGGGTCCAGGTGTGGGAGATGCCTTCCTGGCACGTCGGTAGCATTGGTGCTCAGCACGGAAAACAAGATCGACGGAAAAAACAAACCAAAGGATGTTCAAGGATTTCACAAAGGCTGAATGATATCAGTGCTAACATTTGAAAACGGCGCAAAAGCCATTTGTAAACAAATGGTTTGTGGGCCCTTTACTCGCTACCCGAAGAACGCCCACGCAAACCAACAGCATCGTCAGGAAGGGGAAAATTTCCCCTACCCGATGTTGCTGTTGTGTCGCGTGGGTGTACTTCAAGTAGTGAGTAAAGGGCCCACAAACCATTTGTTTACAAATGGCTTTTGTGCCGTTTTCAAATGTTAGCACTGATATTATGCGTATTAATTGACTTTATTTTGTGGTTAAGGAAGTTGTATTAGCGCAAAAAAAAAATAAGGAAACTGGATGTTGCCGACCAGTTTTCCTGCATACCGTGTTTCTTATGGTTTGAATTTATAGATTTTAAAATGATTGACAAGTATATGGAGAGCAATGGTTTACATGTTTATTTGCGTTCAAAATAATGCTCGTTTAAACTTTCATCACGAAAGGGAAGCTTATAGAAATAAATAATATTACGCATCATGGACAACTTTTAATTGAACTACTGAAAGAGCCTTGACCTTACGAAAATTTTATTACTTGCATTATAATTATGCTCGTTTATCATATGTCATTTTATCATAATAAGTATATTTTGAATTCGCTGTCCGGGATACATCATTTTGAAAAAAAAATGTGTTAAATTCAATTAATCTGGTGCTCGAAGAGTTAAGAAATTGGAATTCTTGCTGATCTTGTCTTTTTTGCAAGGAACTACATAACTGTATGGAAC
The DNA here is from genome assembly GCF_037179485.1 of Ochlerotatus camptorhynchus. NCBI lineage: Eukaryota > Metazoa > Arthropoda > Insecta > Diptera > Culicidae > Ochlerotatus > Ochlerotatus camptorhynchus. Next base: position 2,471,845 of record NW_027040672.1, read on the forward strand.
CTTCTATGAATGGAAGGACCCTCCCAAGGGCTTGCTCAACATGTCAATCAAAATTGTATTTCATTGCGCAACATCAAACGATGAGACCGATATTGACTATGTATACAAATCATAATGTAAAGGCAGCAAGTACATTTCACTTCAAACTATGGAACAACGCTTAGAAGATTAATAAACAAAGTGTAAAATGAAACTAGGATAAGGGGCCATGTATTAAGTACCTCACGCTCATCATTGAAACGAACAACGAATACACGATAAGCTCAACTGGTTGCAGAAATATACTTCAGATATCCATCATATCAAAACCACGTGTCATGTCATCTACGTAATGTTCTGTCGACTCTATCACCAACTCAAATCGATCCATGTTTACAAACAACTTTTCCACTACAATTCATGTCTTCTCTTCTCATCATCCTTTCACCAAACGAGCACAAATCGACCAATCATATGACGGCACCTTCATCTACTCAGTTTACTTCTTTTGCTACTCTTTCTCGCTGCATCGACTTCTTACCGACATCCATTTCTGGGACATCAATCGTTGCAAAAATACTTTCCCGTTCAATGGCATCGTACCTGTCCCTCTCAGACACATGCGAAAGAAATTATTGGGCAAAACTTGAGAATATACGAAAACTATATACTCAGGCTTGCGGTTTGGTCGATGGCCGTGATCCATCATCAGTCAGTCTTGCGAGTGGTATGGACTAAGGCGATGTGGCCAGTTTCAAACTGTGGTATGTGCCGTCATCGTCACCGTCATATGTATTAAGCAGGCAGACACTGACCTGATGATACGAAGCGGACTAACAAAGGTGGAGTTTTCGCCGAAATTGGACGGCGTTTATTGAACTCTTGTGTTTACGTTTCACCGTGGATGTGATGGGAAATAAGAGGAGATACTCCAAACTAGCGAGAATAACCGGTGATTATGGATGGTTCAAATCTGTAATATAGATACTCTTTATAATAGACCTGCCAACGTGAGTTGACATATCCAAACGAACTGTCAAATTGTATGGAAACTTTGGTAGGTCTATTACTATGAGTATCTATAATTTGTAGCGCTTTGTCCAGTGTCACAAGATTAAGATCTAAAGCATCGCATAATTCGTTATCAACCTTTTAATGCTAGGAATTATTGCTCCTACAGATTTGTTATAAACAAGTCCAACGCTAATTGCCTTAAATGACGCAAGAGAGAAGTCAATGATTTTCATCAAATTTACTTTTTGACAGAAAATGTTACTGACCGTTGCTTCTCATTCGTCCCGAGCGAGATGCAAAGAACGCGTTATAGCCATCAGAGGACAAAGAACCCGTTCAGCAGATCGACAAAAAACCCAAAACCAGTTCGCATGTGGGAATTTCTGGCAACCAAAGGCCGTTTTTTTTTTCTCGTGGGATCTCCCGGTGTGGTAGTCAGCGGCATCGAATGGAAATAGCGTAGGCGAAATGGCTTCGCACTTGGCTGTTGCAAATTGATGATAGAATAAACCGGTGGACAATGAATGGATCCTGATTGCTATCTTTTTACACGGTTTGTTGGCGTCCACCACTAGCATTCCGGTTGTTAATTCCGACTACGTGACACATAGCGCTATGATGATCTGTGGTCTCACGACCTGCAGGAGAAATTCAGTTCAGGAAATTCTCCAACATGCAAACAGGAATATGCTTATTGCGTTTGTCTTCGCGGTATGGTCCCCGATATATGGCAGTAAATTCATTAAACAGACACTCAACATTCTATGCAAGAGACAGAAGGACAGCGAAAGATATAGTACATAAGGCATAGTTCCGACTACAGACGACAAAAAATAAAACCCGACCAGACGGTCATTAATATTTCGTGTATACACACTATGATCAAATACTGCCCTAAAAGAAGACAACAAGTAAGAGGTAAGAATTCCAACATATAGTACATACATAGGCGTGCTCTTTTCATTGAGGGGCCATCGAATAAAACGGGTTTGGAAAATGTTATCCTGTCCGTCAGAAATGATATTAAAGTTGAATAACTGTCGTTTATTAAAAACTAACGTATGTATCTTATTTAAGCAATGGTTCAAGTTTAACGAATATACAAATATCTGTCCTAGATGAGAAGTTATCTAAACCTTCTTTTTGTTATAGATCTGATCTGTCAAATCAATTTTGTTTTGCAAAAACTAAATTTGTATAAGCCATTTAATTTAATTTTAGAGTTAGTAGCCGACAGACGTAAGCATACATAGACACATTCTACAATTAAATGAGCTTGAAGGACGCTTAGTAGAGTACAAACAAACGTTCTAGTAGAAACGTAAAAAACAAGAAAGAACATTTAATATAATTTCCATAGAAATTATAAAAAAATCTCAAACATCAAATGGCACACAAACCTAACTTGTATCGTATCTACTCACAGTCTAAGTTGTCACAGTCAATCCGATAATTAACATGAATCTTATCTCACATCAGTTATCCTGCTTCCTGCTTGTAATTCAATAAAAACTCTAGTTTGTTTCACTTTCGATAACCTTTCACTTATTTTCTGGAAGTTGCTTACGCGACGGTACAATATATACTGATAGAGCACGTCACAAAGATTGCCTTTTTAAAGCAACGTATGATTATTTCTAGAATATTCGCCGTTGAACGTTCCAGAATAATTCGTTTTGCAGGTGTACGGGAGAATATGGAAGGTTCTGTGTTTGTGTTTGTAATATGCATTCCTTTATTTAACGTCGGTCTCTGTTCTGCAATCTAGTGCCAATCACCGACGGACATCGATTGCCATCCATTGACGGTAATCGAATGTGCAAGGGAGGCAGCTTCCACACCTGCGTAGGACATCGCACCCATTCAAACACATATGGGCCGGGACCAACGGCTTTACTTCCCTTCCGAAAGAAGACGTGACCAGAGATTTTTATGATTTTTACTACCCCAACTGGGATCGAACCCAGACCCATTGGGGTGAGAAAGCAGTGACGCTTACCACTACACCAACGGGGCTATTGTGTTTGTAATAAGATTGTCTAAATTGTGCGTTATTGATTTATATAACCTTTCACTAATTATTTGGATGTTGCATACTCTTCTAGACAGAGTACTTTATAAACATTTCTAGAATATTTGGCGTGGAACATTCCAGAATAGTTCATTCTGCAGTGTTGCATATGAGATCTGGGAGACCCCACTTTTTATGACAACAAAGAAATATTTCCGTGAGAGAATAGAGATTGCAATACAATTTTACTAAGTCACTCAGTAAGATTGAACGGTGGATGGCAACTAAATTTCCATTTGAAATTTCCAAGTTTTTCACGAAAACAATCTGAAATTTCCAGGATATATCCATTTAAATCATTCTAACGAAAAATCTTTTAAAATACAATCTAACCATATTTTTTGATTACTAGAATTATCCGTTTCATAATTTCTTTAGCCATTTATAAAGAAACGTACACTTTCTAGATCACTCATCGTGGAACATTCTAGATCACTCATCGTGGAACATTCTAGACTAGTTCTGCAGTGTTGTATAGGAGATTCCAGAAAGCTCCCTGCTTATATTATGATGGATTTTTTTAGAATGTTCGTAATTGATTTATGGTCGAAATCTGGAAGTTGGTCATCGTACGTAATGTGGCATGAGGAATACGATGATGACTTTTCATAGAGCTCTTAACAATGGTGATGAAAAACACTGTTGATTGCTGAATTTATTTCATGAAAACAAATTGTGTATGGAGTACTCTTAGAATTTTAGGATTTCTACAACAACAAAATAATAAAAGAGTTTCGAGAAAACATTGAAAACTATCCAGAGCTACATTGAATGTTAGTGAAAAATGCTGGGACGAATCAATGACAATGCATGAACGATCTAAAAGTTCTTTATGAATTCAGTCAAATTCTTGGTCTGTTCTGCTGTTGATGTTCTTGAAATTCATGGTAGAAAAATACTCAGTTATAAGGTGAACCGGTCAGTCAGTGACAGACAGCCTCTATAATAAAGAAAAAAATATTCTTCGAGTGTTTGTGCAAAAAATATGAGAAATTCCTGAGCAAACTCAACCACATTCATAGTTTCTGTCGAAAAACTATACAAATTAATAACTGGACAAATAACTAGTATACAAAGAGAATTTATAAAAGTTGGATAAGAATCCCAATTTCTGGAAAAATTTCTACATCATAGATTAAAAAAATGCTCAAACTCATACTGGTACCTTGAATATCTAGTCCTAAATTAATAACAATATAACTGATATAGCATAGGATGAAAATTCTTTGAAAATACATTCAGGGTGGCCAGTGTATTTTTTATATTGAAAGGAAATTTTTTGAGGAAGCAAGAGAACAGGAAATATTTTTGAAGTTATAATTAGGTACAATGTGATTGATATACAGTAATATTCCGATTTTGTAAGGCCCATTTTTGCAAATCTGTTGTTATGTTCTACGAAACCAATGCACTTTTTCAATGGTCTTATTGCACCAAAGTATACCTTAAACATTTATCTTGAAGATGAATGAGAAGATTTGAAAGTTCAGGTATGTGAAATTATTGAAAGAAAAAAGTTTCATGCTTACTTTAGCAGTAAAATCACAGACAAACAGACATAACATATTGAATATTTCTCATTGTAAAACATCGTCGCTAGAACAATACCGCCAAAAATACCGCCATCTGTACACAGGTGGCGGTACTACCAACAACGATACTTTTAAATTTACCGTTAAATGCTTTTGGATGAACAACTTGCGAGAGTTATGTCTGTTTGTCTGTGGTAAAAGTAACTGTTGGCTGGAGGAATCGAGCGCGATAGGACTTGCATAGGCAGTAGCGTGATAATCTTCTTTCCTTTATTTAACGTCGGTATGATTTCTAGAATATTCGCCGTTGAACGTTCCAGAATAATTCGTTTTGCAGGTGTATGGGAGAATATGGAAGGTTCTGTGTTTGTGTTTGTAATATGCATTCCTTTATTTAACGTCGGTCTCTGTTCCGCAATCTAGTGCCAGTCATTTTTTTCAGGAAGGCAGCTTCCACACCTGCGTAGGATATCGCACCCATTCAAACACACATGGGCCGGGACCAACGGCTTTACTTCCCTTCCGAAGGAAGACGTGACCAGATTTTTATGCCTCCGAAAAATCCCACCGACCTCGACTGGGATTGAACCCAGACCCACTGGGGTGGGTCAGCGCTTACCACTACACCACCAGCGCTGGCTAGCGTGATAATCGACGGATTTGATTTCGAGGTGGTGGATGAATTAGTATACCTCGGAGCATTGGTGTCGTCGGATAACAACTGCAGCAGAGAAATTCGGAGACGTATTATTTCCGAAAGCCGTGCTTACTACAGACTACAAAGACCCTGAGGTCTGGTGAACTTCACCCCCGTACTAAGTGGCACGAAACGTGGACACTTGAGTACAAGACACAGAAGAGCCCACCGATCAAAATTTGGTCGGCTTAAACTTGACGCATGTCTTGCGTGCCTCTTTTTTATTTTGACATTTACTCTTCAGATATCAAAATGGCGTCCAAGCAAGAGGAGCAACGCATCAACATTTTGCAGGCGCATCGCGAAAATCCGAACTACTCACACGCCGAGTTAGCGGATTGGTTAAGACTGGCCAAATCAACTGTCACCAACGTAATAAAAGTGTTCAGGGAACGCTTGTCGACAGCCATGAAGCCTAGATCGGGGGGAAATCAAAAGTCGGAAGCCACAGTGACAACAAAAAGAGTGGCCAGCGGCCACATTTTCACAGAGGACCACCAACTATCGACGGAGGACATCACGATTTTACGAACCGTATCTACACCATTGAAAGTGGATGTTGCAAAGAGCCTCGACATCAACAAACAACGGAATTCAACTTTACTCAACAGGGATCAAGGAAACGGACACACATGGCTTTTCAAGTTACTACCTAGGAAACATCAACGAGTAAGCAGCAGGGTACCTACTCCTACATGAAATAAAATTTAAGTTTACCTAACTTCTGAGTAAATATGTGTCAGGGTTAATACATATTCGGTAAAATGCGATTAGTACAAGACACTGAAGAAGTCTGCACATTGTAGATGAAATACGCGTATCTGTCAAGGATAATCAAATAAGGTACTGGAATTAAATGGAAATTACTAATCATTCTCTCTCTTAAAGTAATGTTTTTTTTGTTTAAAAAAATAAAACAGATGCTTTATTGGATGTCTCAGTAGCAGGGTACAAAACACAAAGATCAAGCGACGTTGTCATGACAAACTCTATCTGAAACATAGCTAACAACGGTGGAAACAACAAGATACAATTGTTGGCAAATTTGTTACGCGGTTGATGTACAATTAAATTGAAGGGGAAATTTATGTTATGTAAGTTCCCCTTTCCATTCCATTGCAGAAAAACTTTCAAACAATTTAATGTTGTTGCTTGCAGTTACTGTTAACCCAATATTATTTGGTTCGGTAGCCTTATGTCATTTTGTCATGATAAATACATTTTGGATCCCCTGTTCAGTAGCCAATGGCATTAACTCACCAAATAAAATATGGCGAATGTAGTAAAACGTTTGTGAACGTGTAAAATACAGTGAAATCAATCATTTCAAGGTCAAAACATGTTCATTTTTTATCGTACAATTTCTGTTATCAATAGGTACCTTCATCAGTACTGATCAGAATTGTATTTAAGCACGCGCAAAGCTCAAAACAATGTTTTGCTGTATCCTATTAGACTCCTGCACTTGATTTAATCGAGAGCAAGAGCCTAAATAAATTATGCAAAAATGCATGCGAAGTTCATAAGAGAGCACAGCTTTCTTGGAGTCGTTAAGAACATTCGGATATGTTTATATGCAGGTATTCCATAGCAAAACGATAGAGTGGTTCTCAGAATTTTGTAAAATTTGTAGTTTTGTTCCTTAGGGACTGTTCATTAACAACGAAAAATTTTTTTTTGGGATTTTTTCCCTCCTCCCCCTGCGTAGACAATTGTCCATACACAATTTTTAAAATAAATATGAGCCGTGCATTATTCCCAGGTTTTCGCTCAATACTCCAATGTGACTAGACTATCGTTGTATTTTCAATTACCTTTCATTTGATATTTTGATCTTTGAAATCTCCAAGCATCGTTTGACAAAATTACAGTGTGCAAGGCTCAGAGATTGCTCAGTTTGTGGAAGGCAGCGGAGATGCTCATGTAAAATCATTTTTTAAGGAAAAGTACAAAGAAAAAAAATCAGTATGGCTGTTTGTTTGGGGTTTGCATTCTAGAACACCTTGTCCATAGGCTAAGCACACCATGGTCGGTGCTGTGTGAGATTCCTTATTCCTGTCAGTAACCGAGACTGAACTTTTAAGTATCAGATGAGATCCATAAAACAAAAGCTTCGCAAGCACATACATTTATTTAGGAATTTGTGCGTTTGAAGTGAAAATTGGAAAATATCTTAAATTTTAGAGAAGTGTAAGCAATTAAGACCTAGTTAAATATAAGGAAAGCTTAAGAGATACGAATGGTTTGATGTACGGTATTGATTAAGATAATGGCTTTCAGAGATGTTGGCTCGAGTACTAGAGATATTTGCAATGAACGATTTGCATCATCAAATCTTCAGACATAAAAATAACAGGTATCCTAATTAGGACGATGCAAGTTTCATACATCTTCTGGGTACAACAAAGGGCACCCAGGCCTTAGCCTGAATTGTAAGGTAAGTAAGTTTCTTACATAGGGAACCTGTATAGGGTTGGCTAAAGACTGAAATTTTAGCCATACTATTTAAAAAAAAGGGTTTCAAAAAAGTTTTTAAAATTTCTTACAATCTTTACACTTTATGAAATCAAACATTTGCATATTTTGTTTTTTTCTCATTACATGGTATTAATTGAACTTAGCCTGAAGATAGATTTTTTTTTTAGTAAAAACATGTTAATTTTTCACCTTTGCACAAGTTTTCATAATTAACCGACTTTCACAGAAGTTTGAATAGTCTGTTAAAAAATATTTACTCCAGCAAAATAATTTAAGTGTGAAAATTTTCTACGTACTTTAGGATCAGTCACTAGGTTTTAAGCCACACTTAAAATATACAAATAAGAACATCGCATAAATATGACTACTCTATAAAAGCTATAACTTCTAAGTAAAAACTGAAAGACTTGTACCGGGTTCATGTCGTGCACGCCATTGGAATACAAGTGAGCTATAAAACATCCATCGCAGCAACAGCAACAGCAGCAAGCAGAAACGCGACGACTAGCCACTATAGTAGCCGATTATATGGAAACGATTGAGGAAAAAGGAGTGAACGAGAGGCAAAAAAAGAGCATAACTAATCAAGGTCATTATTTGCACAGAGTACAATCAACTTTTCTGTGTGCCACTTGAAGCCATCCCACCACGGACGAAGAAACGGCGGCAGTCAGCAGCACTGGTAGTGGGTGAGTGTGCGAGACCATGCCCACACTTTGGACGGACATGACGGGACTTAGCGACTGGGACGACGACGGTGGCGCTGGACTATGGGACCTGTCGGCTCCCACCACCCCACACATGTACTCCATATGATCGCCGCGTTTGCTTTGCTGTTGCAACTGAGAGTTGATTGTGTGTGAGAGAGTCTACACAGTAGGATAGTTTTGGTTGGGCCTCGAACCTAAATGAAAAAAAGAACGAAAGCAAACCAGTCGCCGTGAGGAATCGCTTTCAAGTGGACATCGGTCGGGAGCATTGGCATCAAAGAAAGGAGGAACGTTTTTTTCTTCATCCACATGAATCTACTAGTTTGCGAATTTTGTGTGTATGCTCAGAATGGGGAAGCAAGTGAGCACAGCGAGCTTATCAAATTAAATATATTCAGTTCCTGCTTTTAATAAATGTTAATAAGAGGTATCGTTAGAAGAAGATTTTTGACGTATGGGTTAGACGGAATCTTCTGTATTTGAGCTTGGATGTAGACGCCAAGAATTATCTGGATTTTTGGAATATCCTAATACAATTACGATTCCTCAATTTTGTTATAGTCAATTCAATAAATCGATGTTGAAGGGACCTGCGAATCAGGGAGGTAAATTTAGAAAGTATGTATGGTAAAAGTAAGCCGGATGACCACTTCATTTAAGAATTTTCCAAACAGCTAAATATGGTTAGAATACCTTAAACAATACTACAAGTTTTAACGATGTTCTACAAAAACGAAGTTTACAATAATAAAACCAAAACTGTTATTTGAGACATAGATTATTACTTGCGTTATTAAAATACGTAGTTTTCAAGGGAATTTAGAAGATAATTATACGAGAATTCTTGACAGAATTGATGAGAATTTTTAAATTATTTTTAATTAACAACATTAAGGAGGATGCTTTGGATTTCAAACGAATTTCCTGGTAAAATCCTGACGAGAATTCCATGATATTTCTGTTTAGATTTTCAAAATGAACTCCATGAGAATTATTAATAATATTCCAAGAGTATTTTTCAAAAAGGTAACTATTAGGATAGCTTTCTTTGCCAACCAATGCAAGAATTTGTATATTGTGTGGCAGCTCAATGATACTCTATGCCCAAGGTCCGCAGAAATTTCCAAATCATTGTATAGACGATTGCCTACGGGGTATTAAACCTCTCAAAAACCGTCTACGTAGCTTATGAACAGCCCCTAGATATACAAGGTGCGCCATCTCTCATGTAGGTATGTAAACATTGAATAACTTTGACATTTTTCAACCGATTAACTTGAGTAGACAAGTTTTGGAAACGTCAATTCAGTACAATTTTAACCGTGAATAGTCGTACAGTTGTGCTAACTCAACGTGCATATCGTCGAAAATATAGTGACAAACAGGGAGTCGATATCGGTGGATGTTGACTCATTATGTCTACCCGCACATGTGTGAAAAAGGTCTGGTCAAGCCATGCCACACTGCAAATCAATCAATTTAGTTTTTTCTAGGAATATTCCTTGATATCGGTTAGCCACTCAGATCTCCAGATTTTACGACTCTGGACTTCTTTTTGTGGGGTTATTTGAAAATAAAAGTTATACCATTGACGAACTCAAGGCAAATATTCGTGCCAAAATCATCGCTATACCGCCAGAGATACTCGAAAAAGTGATGGAAAACGCAGCAAAAAGGGCACCTTTTACTGTGTCTATTAAAGGTGGCCACTTGATTGATGTTGTATTCATAAATTAGCCTAAATAAATTGTAAAGGACCATGGACCATGGCGCATTCTGTATATATTGTTATTCCTCTGTTTTATTTTACGTTGCTCAACCACATGTTAACAGAATGCGATCGAAATATATACGAAAACATTTTTAGTTTTCTATCAAATTCCCAATTATTTCCCGGTTCGTTTCGATTCTCGATTGAGTCGCCACCCTGACCGAGCGAAATAGAGTGGTCTAGTTAGGTTGAATCGAGCTACTGATTAAAGAAGAACTGGCTGTATTTTAATATGTTTAATCCACCTTGGGTGTCCAGAATGTTAACCTCCGAGACCACTATCAGACATTAAAAATAGTCATACCTTTTATAATTAGACCGTAGTACTGACCCGGTGTTATCAACATTATACTTCTCAATTTCATACCGAAGTATACAAAGTATGCACGAGTTAATGTGAAAGAAAGGGCGACCGGGAAAAGCGGTACAAGGACGGATTTGTTGTTTGTTACTTTATGCTGCATCGTCAGTCGTTGAGATACCCTCTGTTATCTCATCTCTGCCCGTAAAAAAAATGCTAGTTTTAATCACATTCTCACTTGTTGCTTACCATAGTCATGCACCGGACAGATGTGTCCCGAATGCTGCGAGGCCGGTCCATAGTCGGGGTGGGGGAGGTAGTACGAATGTTCCGGATAGTATTCCGGCGAGTACGGAGCGGTTGCTAGATAGATATTGTGTCCATTTTCGTGCGGTGGCAGATGTACATGGGCATGATGGTGAGGTGGTGTATGAAGGTGCTGATGGGGATGATGCTGTTGGTGCTGCTGCTGCTGGAGAGATTGTTGTTGCTGCTGAGGTTGGGGAGAATGTTGCTGTTGTTGTGGCTGCTGCGGCGAGTGTTGTTGTTGTTGCTGCTGTTGTTGGTGTTGGCTGTCCGATGAGGACGATAGCGAGGATGTTGAAGACGTTGGTGTTTGTGCTTGACTGATATGATGGTTCAGATGAGCTGATGATTCCGGAGACGTGGAAACAGCTCGGCGTACCATGGTCACCAGTCCGTGAAGGGACAGTTTCCTTGGTTTTTTCGCTCTTCTTACACTTTAATCTTCTTATTATTCGTTTTCTTCTGATAAAAGCACTTTCAATATCACAATAGGATAATGGATGTGGATTGGTTTCCTTTATGCACTATTATTACTCATTGCACACTAAGCTCACATATTTAAGGCCCTGGAAACACAATAAGTAGGAGGCGATTCGTATAAATTCGTGTGGCACAAGTAAAGCTGAGAACGCCTTCGGACAATGTTTTTTTCTGTAGGCAGGCTTATCACGACAGCGGTTCCGTTTTAGTCCTGATAACAGCAAAAACTTCTTTTGCTCTTTGAAATGTGTTCTGGAATAAAAAGCAACAGCTTCTGCTGCCTTGTGCACAAAGCACAGTGGGAGGAACTGGTGCCAAAAAAAAACTGCACCCAGTTTTCTAACAATTAGTCGAAAAGATCAGGTCACATGTAAACATAGACTTTTCTATGCTCAACCAGACTTGATCCCACTGTGCAAACGGTATCGTTCTATGTTCGTGCTGCTATTGATGCAAACAAGCGCCATCATGAAGGGGCATTGCGTCCCATATGTGGCCCACATTTGCTTCTGCTTCTGTTACTATTGCTAGTCTTGGCGCTATCTCTCTCTCGTTCCGAGCGTTAGCTTTGCTCTGAACACAATTTCTTGCGCTTTTCTACACTGTTTCTTCTGGCGCGAGTAGTGGCCGCATCTTCCCTTGGGAGGGAAACTGGGGCCGGGTGGGAGTGTGGTGAAGACAGTTATTTACACACGCGTTAGAGCACAAGTATAGCGTATACATTCCACATTCCGGTACCACAACCAACCAAGCAAACCGAAATCAAACTGAACTAACCAAACACATCATTTTCGTACAAGCAACAAGAGAGAACAAGTGAATGGAGGAAAATATATCTCATGTGTGTGCATGCCCGTCGATCTCAGTCGTGTGTGAGAAGGAAAAAAATGCCGTTATCAATCAAAACGAAAAAGAAAATTATGTTAAAAGGAATCAAAGACAGCAAACTCTCACTATATGTTGTACTATTATTGTAGCTATTAGAGTCCCGCTGGCTCGTTTGTTGAGCCACCAACATTAACGGACTTGTCTGGGGCTTACCTATAAGATCATACAAAAAACTGCTACACATGCCACTGAATACATTTGTACCTCCCCCGAGAAAAGCCAACAATTATCTGGACCATCAATCCAGCAGTAGTTCGAATGTGTACATATGAGCTACCATAGGCATTGTAATTTGTCTTCCGTCTGAGAAGAAGTATGCCGGTACCTTTTCGAAAGAGATGAACCTAAGAGATTGATTACTTTGTATGGTTTGATAAAAATCACAGGAGAGGAGAGGAGAATGACTTCGAAAATTGAGAATTTTTAACCTTGAGTGCTGCAAAAATTAGGTGGAACAGCACCAAAAAAAAACAAGATGCTAGAGCGATTTATTAATTCAAAGCAGCACACAAATAGTGGAGAACATTTAGTTGTGTTTTAATAAACAATCTTCTTCGAAGGTTTGAAGTCTACTTCATTCGTTATAAATTATGCTTCTTAAAATCTTATTTTAGGAAAACTAGATACTAAGACTGCAATATGTCCAATTTTGTAGTCTTAATACTTTTTCTCAAGCTTCGATAAAGGCAAATTTTCTTTTCAGATTTCTGTATATATTACTAAAAGTTCTCTAAATTCTAGATCAGTTAAACCAAATTTAAAGATTTAAAATACATATAAATTGAAGTCACAATGAGGCCATTTACGGACCACTTATTACTTTAGTAGAATGGATAGTATGACTTTCACTCTTACTTTAAATGTTTATTTTTACTGTTTCTATAACAGTTAGTTGTGAAAACAACTGCAAAACATTCTGATTTCGGCATCAAGAGCATTTTATACATTTTGAATCAATTAAGCAGAAATGAATTCATTCAACCGAGCAGCAAAATAGCCAAGACTGAAAAAAGGTTGAACAAATGTTAATTCTACCAAGCATATGATTGCACATATAATCAGAATTGACAGCTGTATAACGCATCAGACGAGGAACTGAAATAATATGAAAAACGTTCGAAATCGAAAATTATAAATTAAGGACTGAACTGAGGGTATAAAATCAGAGAGAAATCGTTTTTGACTAAGATTCTTCCTAATTGGATTAATTTTATCTGCTAAAACAAAGATAACATAGTTTAAAGATAGGAAGCAAATGATTTATAAGCAAAATAAATATACTTGAAAACGACTCAGAGCTTAACCGCGATATGCTAGCTGTCAATTTTCGCATCGATTTTGCGAGCAACGACGCCGAAGCAAATCGATTACTTAAACTTTTTAGATTTTTTATGCATCTTACAGCAAAAGTTTAGTTGTGTCCAAATTTTAGCTTGAACGAAATGATTAGTTTTGAATCAAGTAGATGATAAACGATAACATCCGTTTGGCTATAACTTACGTGAAATTCAGAAGCTAAATAATAGAATAAAGATTATTTTCCTAGTAGATTGTATAAATTGCCGTTTTTTTTTTTCTGGTGAAAATAAAATCCCGATTTTTCCCGGTTTTTCTGGTTCTTCAAATTCGGAAGCTCCGATTATAATCGGGTTTTTAATAAAGTTTGTGAGCTCCCGAATTGAACGCAAATTAGATCCAATTGACGTAGCTTACTTTATCTATCACTCCTAGCATTGGTGTAGCTAATGGGAGTGCCTAGGGTGCGTGGCTCCTTCCAGATTTTAAAGATTTGTATTATTTAAATTGGCCATATTAAAATCTCAAATAAAATATCTGGAGGGAGCTTGGATCATTCTGGAGGGCGCCAGGTTTCCTATGTACCCCCATTAGCTTCGCCAATAACTCCCACTCGCTTTGAACTACATTTAGAAGCTTAAACATTTTCAGATTTGATCCTAAAATTAAAAAAAAAATTTTTTTTTGAATGATGAAATCAATAGATGTTATAATGATATTTTGTACTTGTCAGTTACAAGAGGTTGTAAAGTATGTATTTAGTCAAACCTGTAAATTTCCCTTTCAAAGAGTCACTATACCGTGTCTACCTGAAGCCTCTATATCCCTATATAGCTTTCCTTGATAAAAGTTTAAATTTTAATCTGCTATTCAAGGATGCGAGAACCGAAAAAAAAAATCATCGGAAGCATCATCATGTAGCAATCATCATAAATACATTAAAATGCAATGAAATAATTAATTGGCATCATATTTGTAGTTGTTCGATGTAGTTTTCGGTGCAAATAAGTGACTTGACATAGGACTAAACAACATCGACAAATCCAAGGTCTTGCTAAACCTTTCGCTCAACACCACCGTGCTGCCAACAGAGACAATTCTTTATCAGGCACAAAGACAATTTCAGCGGTCAATAGCATGTAATAAATTATAGCATATGCTCATTGTGTTTGACTGGGCCTGGTAATTTCCTGAGCTCACGAAGCGCAAAAAACATAGACTCTTCGACTTGCAAAATCTCAGCGCTCTGCAGCGGATACCTTCATGTATCCACTGTTGTGCTCTTCTGCCATGAAGTTTCGGCTGAGCGAACGCTTCAGGCGGTTCCGGTTCAGTCCAGGCAGCGCGAAGAACCTCAAACAATAACAATAACATCAACAACATCAACGGCAGCATCCACTTAACAGTCGAATTCCACTAAACTGGCTGAACCGCTTTCTTCATCGTTTCGCGCAGTTGACCAAGGTGTACAAACTAGTGAGTGTGTCTGCCTATTTGTGTTGGTTTGCTCATTCGGGCACTTGAATGAAAGGAATGTGCCGAGTTTGCAAAAAAAAAAAGTTCACTTGAAAACTAGGACGTTATCAACACACGCAAGAGACGGGTGAACAACGGATGAACCTACACAGCGAAATACTTAAAACGTGGCAGCATTAATCGCACTAGCACAAACGCAGTAAACGCTGACTCGGTATGGTAGGTAGCCTATGGGCCTCTGCAACTGGCAAATCAAGTTGGCACTGCGTTGTAGTAGATACTCGTCGTGTCGTGGCACACTGCGATCGTTCGCAAGAGAAGCATTGAAAAAGTGCGCCCCTTCCATCCTACCACCCACCGCCTACTGGTACGCGCACTATGATGGTAGACTAACTCTTCGCGTGTGCATGCAATATACAAATAAGCAAGCAGAAACAGTTACGTGGCATCATACACAAACATACGGCAACCCGCTAAAGTGTGAATTAAATTCTGCGATCAGCATCAATGAAATATAATCCAAAACGACGCAAAATGTGAGTTTTTAATGAATCATTGAATGAATGCAGACTCTAGTTCCTCAAAACATACTAAACGGATTTAAGGCCTAGGAATACTACTACTAACAGACCATGTGTCAAGTTGGTCATGAGGAAATTCAGTTGTGTTCACAATCATTCACAATAATCAGACTAGTTGAATTGTAATAAATTTTAATTCATCGTCATCACTTGGGCCAGAGCAATTCATACTATCTCACTCTGTTCCTTTGATCTTACATCCAACTAGCTCAAATTAGATTGTACAACATTGAGTATCACAAACACTGTGGCAATTAGTGATAGTCACAAACACAGCCAAGTCAAGTGAATTGCACTAACATTTTAAAATAAGACGACACAACACACAGACTAAACATCTCGGACACACAAACGATCACTCATGGGATGAAACTCGATGACTAAACGCTTCCAACACTGATCCATTTAAATTAATGAGATATTCAATTGAAACCCAAAAATATTATTTACAAAATTCGATCAACCTTGCGGCAAAGCATTCCAACCGAGGTATTAGTTACGGTAACGAGTTCTTCATAGAGACAACGTAGAAAACGAACTAAACAAAACTAGTCACACGTCTACGTTTCGCTTTTCTTGTGCCACACACAAAATCCAGTCGTATAAGTTGACTAAACTACATGCTCCACGAGCTATCGCTGTACGCGCATCAAACATTTTTTCTTCATCTCCACTATGCACGTTTTCTGTGATTGCATTCCTTGTTATTGTATCAAATTTTCGAAAACACCAATTTCGAAATTGCATTCACTTCACCGCGACGTCTCGATGGGCAACATCTATAAACACTACGCGCAAACATAAAAAAGCAAGGCTTAACAAAAGCACACTGTGATTGCGGAATTTTTCCCTTTCTTTTTTTCGTCGTCTCACTTCTCTTCGTTGGCACTCTCATTGCACTACAACCTCCCAAACCCCACCCACTCTTGCTAAGCTAAAGGAGACCCATTTCTTCTGGTCTCACATTTCTCACGGTTTTAATTTTCTTTACAGCGCCGAGTCAAGTAAGCCGTGTAGGGTTCGTAGTCATTGCGCTGCACTAACTTCTTCACCGCTCACACCGTCAATCGCACTGGATTACAGAAAGCTCCAGCATTTCCCATCGTCGTTGAATCGTAAGACGACTTCAACAATCACTCGTTCGCTCTCTCTTGCTCGCTCGCGAACATAACCATCTATGCTGGTTTGAACCATTCCGCGGGACGACGACGACGAATGACTTATAATTTCGATCAATTAAGACCGTACCCCGCGACCCGGATGGCCAAGTTTCTTCTCTTTCCATTCCAATGAGACAAACATTGAGCTCAGCAACCGAGTCCCAATCCGGAGAAGAAGATCACAGTAACCGGACTGTTTTTCGGAGTGCACGCAAAGGTTGCTTAGATGGATGCTTTAGGAATGAAGAGAGAGCGAACGTCGTGTGAGAAGCTGCATAGAGACCAAATACCAGCGCAATAACATCACACAAGAAGTGAAAAGGCTGAACTATTTCACATTTTTCAATTTCTCTCACACGCTGACTTTACCTAATTTTTCTTCACTGTTTCACTGAATATCTGTTTATGGTTTAGAGCTGTGAGCTCTGGAAATTAAAGGAAGTTTTCTTATAAACAAACACTGAACGGTCTAACGACGTTGGACTGAACAAGATTAGGAAACATACAATTTAAAGGTGATGAAATTCCAACAGTCAGCAGGAACGACAATTGATCCTCCGACATGATCCGTTTACGGTGCTGCTATTATACAACTGTTACACGTCAAATGCACTTTTTTATGTACGAGTCAAACACAATTTTTATCCAACATCAAATCAGAAGTTTGCAAAAAAAAAAAACAAAAAAAAACAGATTATAAAACAAAAAACAAACGGGATCACAAGAACGAACCGAACTAAAAATCGAGAGGAGCGAAATCACATATTATACAGCATAGTTGTATGGAAGTCAAAATAGCACTGATCTCTTGCGCTGGTATTCAAATCCAATCTACGCCGACTGAACCTTTCATATTTACTCATTTCATTTTCTTTATTTTTTCATGCACCACTACATCATCATTCAGCATTGCGTTCATCCGCTTGTTCACTCGTTCATAGATTCATTCGTTCCACAGCGATCGCGAGTTTCTAACCATCATTCAACCGAACAGCTACATACACTTGGGTTGGTGGTTGATCCAAATTCCGGACACTTCCAGCCGTGAACGGAGCTGAAGGAAATGCCATCGCAACAGCAAGAGCCATGGAGCAGTTGGAGAGTATATGCTTGAAGTTATTAACACCAACATAGCCGTCATTCCCTTTTGCTGCCTTGTTTTTTCTGTATGTAGGACTTGTTTATGTTTCAGCTCTTTCGAAGACCTCCTCAACCTCAACTATCAAAGTCGGCGACGATTTCTGTGTTTCCATGGCCGAGCTCCCGACAGTATAAAGCAATCACCCTTCATCATCATCGTCATCGTTATTTCCCATTGTCATTCGTTTTATGTTGCAGCAGGATGTCCTTCGTCGTAGGTAGTACTTTTCCGTCGATTGCACCACAACCGTGGTAGCTTTAAGGTACGGCCGCACTGGCATCCGATATCGGACGAGACGATATTTTTTTACAGCCGTATGAGAGATGAGAGTAGTACTAGTTTTCTACACAAATGTCGTCTCGTCCGAAATCGGCTGCCAGTGCGGCCGCCCTTTATACTACAAAGCACACACTTAGTTTGTTTTCCGAGATTGGCACCGTCGAGTAGCTTAGCATTTTATTTTGCTGGATCTCAGTGAAAAACTTGCCCAGATTCAGCTAAAAACCGTGAATTTTGCTGAGATCTCAGTAAACATAAATGTCGAGCTGGTCGGCAGTGCCAATCTCGGCAAAATAAAACTAAGTGTGCATGTCCAAAGTGTCAATTGCCGTATCGAAGGAATTCAACGCTTAAACAAGGTCAAACGATTTGGATGTAAAAACTCCAAAGCTTCATTCGTCAATGTGTCTAATAGTAACATGCAGGCAAAATGTTATCGAAACTGATGTTTTATAGCTCCCTGAGTACTTTGGCAATGTAGATGATATTAAGAAAATCTTAGAAGTTGATTCCGGGTCAGATTCCCTATAACTTCTTCAATTCCAATACAACCAACTGTTACGGTTTTTTATAATGTATATTTGAAAACCCTGGCTTTTTTATGAAGTATTAGTCGTGAATCGAAAAGGTATCTTGACTTGTGAAAAATAACCGAAGAAATCTGATTCGGAGAGAGTCGTAAAACATGTTGGCTCTTTTTGGAAGATTTGAACTGGACTAGCTCTCATCAATATTTAAGTGTGTAATTATAATGGAATTAAAAAGAAGCCAACTAACGACGATAAGATCCACTCCGGAATAACTTATAATACCGATATCAACATGAAAGTAGCCGGACATTCTTGATCGGCATTGAATCAAGAACATCGGCCAGCAGTTCTCCAAAGCATTAAGAGATCATTCTGATGATTCCTGTACGCGAAAGATTGACCCACACCATGAAACTAAGTTCTCCAATAGTTGTATTCAATTTGAACTCGAGATGTATGCGTAGATTGTGCCAATATTACGCACAACATTTTTTTTTTTTCCTTTATTTGTGAGATTTTTAGCCATAGGCTAGTTCATCTCTATTACGCACAGCAGTCAGAACTGATTAGATTACATGTCTACTAGCTAGACCCCTTAGCTCAGTCTGTAAAGGCGCAGCTATAAAGCAAGACCATGCTGGAGACGGGTGGGTTCAACTCCTGGTTCGGTCAAGGAATTTAGGGGACATATAGTATGATTGTACTTGCCACACAATAGTACTAAGGAAAGATGCATAAATGACGTCTACAGGGTTGGTCCCCCTAAAATGCTACGTCATTTATGCATCTTCCCTAATGCAAAACTGGTACTGGCCTAGTAAACTGTGGAAGTGCTCAAAGAACACTATGTTGAGAGAAGAAGTAGATAGATAAAACTAAAATTATGTATACTTTTTTATGCATGATATATATTATGACATATCAAAAGACTGATATTCCTAAAATCAACTTCAAGAAAAACTAAATCATGCTCTGAAATTAAATTACCGCTTCCTTATTGGATTTTTCTGTTGTACGCCCACAAAGTTGATACAAATTTTATAATTTATCATCCCGAAACAAACTTTTGCCTGTAATTCTTCGAAAACATGACATTGCAACATTTTGGGCACCTTCCAAACAAGTGCCAAAACATTGAGTTTTATTTTGCACGGGCTTCCAAAATCTCAAAACGAACTTTTGCTCAACCATGTTGAGTAAGGTAGGCAATTTTTATGTGGAATGTATACTATTTGAAGTTTACAGACATTACGCTTTGGGATAAAATCTCATAAATTTAGTCATGTCCTGGTATCATAATACCGGGACAAATTTTTTTTTCAATGTTTTAAGACTGTTGGACCGAGATATTGAAAATTTATTTCTTCAACATTTTTCAAAATTCATGATATTTTTTATATTTTTCAAAAAGTTTATTTTTTCAAAGCACTGCATATTGTTTGTACTAATGTTTTCTTTTGTGTACCACGTTTCATAAAAATAAAATAGAACATGGAACAATAATGCGTATAATGTAATTTTATGAAGAGAAATAAATGAGTTCTCATTACTGACATTTTTTGGATAGCAACTGCTTCTCTCCACCTTTTATTTAGGTTGGACCTCGCGCAACCATCTTGAGTTGAAACGTTGCGAATTCCACAGTGAGACAATATGTAAGCAGTCATTTGCAAAATTTAGAATACGAAGGGAATCAGCATGTTTGTGAAAATAGTTAGAAGCACTCAAAATAACAAAAAAATATCGCGATGCACGATGCAGCATAACTATGCTCTGATTTGGTACATAGTCGGTCACTCATTGTGTGCGGCCAGAAGGATTAATGCTGCAAATTGCACCTAACCTGATCCCCAGCAGCAACCAGTCTGCTTGTAGTGTAATTCCGAGTTCAACTTTAATGGAATGTAGTTTCTTGTCTGCTTGTGTGGCTTATTTTCCTTCTATACGATTTTATTATCCGACTGAACGAAGAAACCAACTAAAACGAACGAACGGGAGATGATGATGGCATGGCATACAGTTGGGTGTAAGTGTGTGCAATGCACCGACCGACTTTGGAAGGAATTGGAAGGGGAAATAAGCTTCAAGTGTTTGCTGTTCTCCCGTCTCTTTTCCAAACAACAACACCAACAACAACAACAACTGCAATGGGTGACTTTTTTTTGTTATTACTATACATCTATGTATGCCGGCCATTGAACACACAACCGGACCCTTGCATCTGACACCGATGACTTCAGTTTGTAGTTTACTTCTCCAGGACAAAGAGTGCGGTGTGTTGCATTTTTATGTGTATGCATTCCGTGGTTTATAGTTCAATTTTTTCGGTATCTCTTGAGAATTAATTCAGTAAACTATAGAATAAGAGCTGAATCAAAAGGTGTAACCTTAATGTTACGGCAGCATATTTATTAAACATCATTTGGTCAATTTTTTTAGATAATTTAAATTTCCTGACATCAGCATCCACTGTGCATGGTTTACAATATTACTGCCGAGAGCTACTTAGTACAAAAACCGCTGATATTGCTGACGGGTTTTATTTGCTTTGTCGTCTCGTACTCGTTATTCGGTAACCTTTTGTCATAAGGAAGGCGACTTTTTGTCATAAGGAAGGAATGAAAATATGTTGATCTCGTGTCTTTTCGAGCATACTAATGTGCAGCGAAAAGAAGAGGCACCAAGAAACACATTATTCTAATTACGTGCATATCTACATATCATACAAACAACCATGACAAAGGCAATCTAGAGTCAGGAATTCTATGAATTGACCTGTTTACATTCCAAAATGCCACGCGACGTTAGCAGTCTGTTGCTAGTCTGTGGGCTGCAGTGTGGGGTTTCCCCAGTTCAGTTAGCACTCAACAAATGCCACTAAACCAGCTTCCTTCATATTTAAGACAATCACTAAACGTGCATACAGACACATTTTGCACACACCACTCGATCTTTGCCCGTACTTGTACACTAGTATATCTTACCGAGAAGGCACTCAAAACCTCACCAATAAGGATAAAAATGCATATAGAAGCATATTGAAAGAAGAGACAGACAGAGAGAGAGAGGAAGCAAAAAAATGTGAATGGAAATCAGAAATCTTCTTTACTGGCTCAGGGTGTGCAATCCATAAGCTTCCCCACCGCTCACTCTGAACTGGTTGATTTCTCATTCACTCACTTGCAGCTAAAGCTCTTTATCTGCAAAACGAGTTACGAGTTGCGGTTTGGCCTTTAGGGTAGGATGAATCTTTTTCGCTTTCTATAAGCTATTGTAATGATTGACGAAACGCTTGCTCATAGCCGCGTGTTAATTGACTTTAAAAATGTATGTTACGCACTCAAATGATGCGCACTTAGAATTTTTACGAAACCCAAAATAATATATTAAATGTTTCTGAAATTACCTTCACATCCATGGATTAAGAAAGCAATAATAAACATTTCTTCAGAATTGACAGAAATTAGTTTTACTCAGTGGCATCGAAAATCAACCAAAGTTGAAAAAAAACAAAGAAAATGATTAAATCATTATTAATTAAATCTATCATCAAACCAAAATGTTCAACTTGTATCAAATAAAGCATTGTACGTGTTGCGAAAAACTCAAAAACTCAAATGTCAAGGGTGAGATTATTCGCCTATGAATTTTGCTTTACGAAATTCAATTGCACGATAATCACCGATGAGTTTCTTGATGCTTTTTTAGTTTTAAAGATATTTTTGTTTGAAAATACCTCAAAACAACCATGCGTTTTTATTAAATAAAAATAGCCTAGGACAAAACGACTCTTTTTAATATGAAAGTAGAATATCTTCAAGCCTTGTCAGTAAAATCATGATATGTATGACCAAGTCGGAGACGGCAGGTTCGATTTTCGATTTCTTAAAAATATGTGGAAATAAAAATTGTATACCAGCAAACAATTGAAATTAAACAAAGAAGATTAATTGTTATTTTTTCTCAGGTTCGTACTATAACATATATACATTGTGTATTGCTAGAAAAACCGTAAAATTTAGCATTTGTTATATTTCTAGAGATAGCTTTACAGTGGATCTTCTTCTTCCGAAAACGAAAATCATTTTAATCAAATAAATATATTTCCAAAAATAAAAACTGGTAACCCGATAAAATGCATGTTTTTACTTTTTTTACGATGTACTCTGTACCAAACCCTTTATGTTTTAATGTTTGAATTATCTTCAAGATTCTTTGAAATCAAGCTTGAAGCTGTAACCTTTTTCAAAAAAAAAATATCATTAAATTTAAAACAACAAAAAGATAAGTACTAAGTGATTCAACATAAAACATATCATAATTGAACAAAAATAATAAAAATACACCCCACTGATCAACTCGACCTCGTTTTATGGTACTTTGAAGCGTTATATGATACTTCCTCATCAATAGAAGTCGGTTTGTTGAACAATAAGACAAATTGCACCAAGGTACATCTATCAGGACTTAGAAGCAAACCCAAACAAAGAGGTGAATTCTGGATGCTTATAAGATGTTTTCGTGTGATGTTATGTTTCTTAGGCAAATGTTACAATAATTCATAATCTCCATGGGGGGCTGATCTTTTCGCGAATAAAATTTCATTTGTGGAAACTCGGTCTACGTAGTTTATGAACAACCCATTATATAGATTATCCCATAACAATTAAATTAAAAACATAACCTATCCATAGCAATTCGATCACATTTCTAACGACTGCAATACATAATCTGTAGATGCAATGAAATGCCATTCTCTATTAATAGAATTGATACAAAATCAGTAGAACAAAAATGTCGACAATAATTGTAACGAGAGTTGATACTTCTTATACAATTATTTTATAACATTCGAACGGTCAGTCGTACATAGCTTCCAGCTTTCTTTCGCAATTACAAGTTGTATAATAGCATAAAGCCACTTTTCTGGGTGTCCTTGGCTCTGTTTATTAGCCAGTAAGTGAGGAAAACATTCGTACACGCATAAATCCATGCGAACGAATGCCACCCTTGAAGAGCACGGATCAACGCTAATCAACGATGTCTGTGATGTTTCTTGCATGCCAGTCCAACTATATAGCTACACACCTGGAGGAACAATTCGGAATCTACTCTCGCTCTGACTGTGAACGGATTCAAGAAGTTGGCATTTCTCAAGGATGCCACCTGGGAAGTCGCGAAACGACTCCAGTGGATGGCAGCATGGCGGCAGACAGTAAAAGACGAATTGGTTTATGCTATTTTTTATGACCACTATTTCGACCGAACCGGTTCAACACCATCGGCCATTCGGCTGACACTAGTGGTGGTGGTGACTCGCGGATGAACTATTTGACTTTGTGGGTAAACCGTTTTTTTTTTCGCGAGCGGATTCCATATGGAATGGCAGTTTTGCCTGGATGGCCTGCAGCGCAAAACCGAGGTGGCTTTTATTGTTATTGTTGCTGTTGTACTTCTTCTTGGGGTTTGACTTTTGCCACGATGCAGTTTTACAGTGAGAGAGCGAGAGGCCGAATGAAAATTGCGACGTCCAGACTGAAAAGTTTTCAAAACATTGTATAAGAGCAGTTGCCAGGCGGACCTTTGGTAAATTGCTGAAGAATTCGTGGAAGGATTAAAAACAGATGCCTGAAAAAGTTTGCTGTTTGATGAGTTCAAACTTTGTTTTATGTAGAGGAGGTGCACCGGTTATGGCAGTACATAAACTGACTATAATCGCATAATTGCCCCATATAGATAGATAATCATCAGGATGTCGACTCATTGAAGAAAATCAAATTCTCTGATATTCCATGAATTTCCAGTAATTTAAAAACAACACGCACTCTAGTGCTTTCTGGAAATTTTTTCATGGAATACCACATGGACCTCTAACCTATGAAGAGCGGTCCAGTACAATTTAAAATTTAATAAAACGTTTGATTAATTTTATAGAATGCAAAACAAAAAATCACGTGCTGTCAAAAACGGGAAGGCACCGCATCTAAATTAACAAATGTTAAACACAATCAGTTCAAGCAGTAAACAGGATGATACTATGATTGATAGCAAAATGTGAAGGAAATTGCAACCATCTAAAAAAGGCACAATCCTAAAGCGCTTAAATTTTTATCAGTAAGTTCATTATCAGCTCCTTACCTCGATTTACTCCATGATACGAGGAGAGGTCCATGGCATGGCAGTTTTCTTACCCTTAGAAGTTCTTTTCTGATTATTCTCGAATCCAACACAACAGAGGCAGAAATTCACCCAGTTCTCCTACATCTGACATATGAAACACTTGTCTTTTATCCAGCGAGTCCAAACCAGGGTTGCCAAAAGCAAATCTGTATTTTTACTTATAAAAATCTTTTCATCTGTATTTCTTCTTAGAAAAATCTGTATCAATATCTGTATAGTTTTAATATTGCGTATTTCGCTCCAAAATGAACAAAGACGTGTTGGAAGTGCGGTAACGGTCATAAAAGTGCGCTATGCATCAAATCGTGTTGGTACGTATTGCGCCGAATACATTAATAGCGGTAAGCTTCAACTCGAATATACTTTTAATACCGTCCCTGATTGGAAAATCTGCCAAATATATGCTTAATATTGAATTCATTGAATCGTCTATACCAAATCAACCCAATATTTATTATTGGGATTAAAACCGAAGATAATATCAGTTGGTGCTTACCGCCATAAGCCCATTCAAGTATTAGTAATCCAAAAAACAATGTATATGCAATTTGTGACGCTTTGCATTTACATACAGTGCATGCAGTTGTGTGTGCCCGATTACTTCACGCCGGTAATCCAGTTCATTAAGTTCTAACTCTCGAGGCAAGGTTATTAATCATACACTCAAAATAATCGGCACGTTATAGTCATAGATCCAAGTAGAATCTATATGACACCACTTATATATGAGGGGAAATTCCATTCGAAATCGCTACATTTTATAATGAAGTTTACGTGATTTGCCCATACACACATTCAATGTGCGTTTCACGTTAACCCTAAGTGATTTTCAAGTCTGAAAAAAATGAGTGACACTCATAGTTGTAAACAATATGGCGCTAGTTCAGTGGGTATATTTTCATACCACTGTTACTTCAGATTATTGTAGATCTTACTTTTGTGGGAAAATTTAATGTGGTAAGTTTAATGAATTAAACAATTAAATAGAGAATAATTTAGTCTGCAGCCTCATGGAGTTAGATCAAGTGCAGGATATGGGCATATGTATTACATGTATGTGATCTCGTCCCCGATCCTTGTCCCGGTCGACTTTATTTCAATCTGGTTTTTATGCCGATGCATATATTTTTAGATAAAATAAAAGCATATGGATAAAATAAGACTGGATTTTAGCCTAATGCGAAATCAAGAATTCATTTTATTTAAATCGTACCAGAATTAACATCATTATGAACCACCATGAGCTGTACTGAAGGAATCACGTAACTTCTACGTAATGATCCAGTGACGTTGAAGCTCACTCAAATGAGTGCTACCATATGAGAATCACGTAACGTTTACATGAAAAGTGCGATGGAAAAAATCTATGTATGTTTTCACGTAGCATCAACGTGAAAATTATTTTGAGTGTAAGGTAACATGAAAGTAAGACTAACGCAATCAAAAATCTGTATATCTGTATAACAGATTCTTGGTTTAAAAACTGTCATTATCATTTTCACATCATTTCCATATGCTGGTAACGTAACGTACCGTAACGTAAATTCATCAATTGCTTTCCATTTCTGATATAGCTTTATCATTCGGCTTAGGATTGGGCGATCTTGAGAGAAAGATCGATCTTATATTTTGCTCTAGAATCGATCCAGATTAAATCGGTACCAAAGAATCGATCTTTGGTAGATCGATCTTATGTTTTTTTTATTTTAATTGACCTTTCCGACGTTGATAATTCACACACTTGTGTAATCCCATTTTCAAGTGCTTAGTTTGCTATCCTCACTTTCGCTCTAGACACAAATGTTGGTTTGTTATTATAATCCTCATTTTCGGACCAAGCATATAGAATAGACTACACGCTTGTTTACGTTGGTACACCAAGAAATTCTTTCTTTTATAATATTCAATTAAATGTTGTCGTGACGGTAAGGAGCAATGAGCACAGGAGAGAGCTAGTGAAAACCATTAAATGTTGCTGTATTCGTAAATATCGGAAACGCAAATAATGACGTCATTGTAGGGAGCGATGCTGATGTTGATGTTATGGTCGATAAATTTACGTTTCGATTTTTACGATCGTTTTTTCGATGTAAATACAATTACAAAATTTAACACTTTTTTTAAGATCGTAAAGATTGAAAGAAGAGATCGATTTTTTCGATTTTTTCGTGCAC
Source organism: Ochlerotatus camptorhynchus (assembly GCF_037179485.1). Lineage (NCBI taxonomy): Eukaryota > Metazoa > Arthropoda > Insecta > Diptera > Culicidae > Ochlerotatus > Ochlerotatus camptorhynchus. The sequence goes on from NW_027040672.1 coordinate 2,498,889, forward strand.
AAATAATCGATCCGAAAAATCGGAAATCGGGATGAAAAAAATCGATCTTCCAAAGATCGATTCAAGATCGCCCAATCCTAATCGGCTCGTTGATCGCTTGTCATTTTGTCATTTGGAGATATTTTTGATTCCTTGCTTTTATCCCATTTTGTTTGCCTTGTGTACATTTAAGTAAATTATTCCGGATAGTACGTTTGGTTAACCAAACGCTAATTCGCAGCCGGATTCCTTTAGAAGGAAATAGTGAAAACAGCGTTTTCACCTCTAAAATTATGTATGTTAATTCCATCCCAATTACAATAGCAGCAACATCACAATACAGAAACTTCACTGAGAAGTTAATTTTCCGAGCTAATCAGGTTTAAAATGATGAGCTAGAATACCCAATAAAGCCACTCTATGCTGTCAACGCAATGCTTGGAATCATTATTCAATCATAAAAGCAATCATTATAGTAATCATTATCCAGCAATAAAAAAATAAAATCCATCCAAGCAAGGCTATTATTCTAAATTCGCATTTAGTTGATTCTCTGAGCTAATCAGGCTGTTAAGGGGAAGCAGGCCGCTCCGAAAAAAAAATTACGTTTTGATTTTTCTAAAAATATTGAAAAAAAAAAGTATCAAAAATCTAAAAAAATCACATTTTTTCTAATTTTTTAAAGAAAATTCACGTGCAAAAACATGTTTTATAAGTCATTATGGCATAAAGTTGGACTCAAAAAACCACAAAACATCAACTTTTCGGTTTTTCTGAGAGTCCAATTTTTTTTCATGATGGGATAGAAAAAAAAATTTTGCATGTGATTTTTGACAAAAATCTAAGGAAGAAACTGATTTTCTTGGATTTTTGATAATTTTTCCAAATATTTTTAGAAAAATAAAAACGTACCGAAAATATTTTTTTTTTTGGGCCGGTGAGCTTCCCCTTAAGAACACACATATTCATTTAAAAAATCATCCTCTTCTCTTAACTCTTTACCATTCTTGCATTCACTCAAAGGCGCTCCAATGCGCTCAAAGGATTGATTTTTATTGGACATAGCTGGATACCCATTTGGAGGTTAAATTTTGCAACAACTAACAACTTCTAGCGTCTATGGAAATGGATTTTTATCAACAGTTCATCTCAGGAATGTGCCAACACCCTGTGGTAGCCAAATTTATATTTTGCTCAGAATCATCGAAATACTATTTTATTTGAGTAATTTTTGCTCAACTTGCAAAAATGCAACATCAAGCATTGAGCAACCACAAGTTCGCAACCTAATTTAAAATTTGAAATGAACAGCCATCCTTAAGCTACAACGAGTAATTAAGTTGTTTGAAACTACCGAAGTCAGGCATACTTATTAATAAGTTTCTGTGATTAAGAAATATTTATTTGAATTTGAATGAAATTCCCTGGTTCCAGCTTCCAAATATACGAGGAAGAGTAAACACTACATCGGCACTACATCGTTTGAAAAAAAAAACATGTAAATTTCTGCGATATATAGCACACACGAAGTTAACGCCAATTCAATTTACACGATATTTCATGCAAATTTAAGCTTTATTTCGCATAAATCAGCAATGTTGTATAAAAGTTTGCAAACAATTTCGTTGTTTATGACAACTTTAGCTCAAATTTTTTTTCTGTGCAAGGTCAATTTAAGGTCATTTTTTGGGCCTCTCTCAGTTCATTAAATAAGGTAATTTCTATGAAAATATTCACATTACAGTAAGGGTTCGAGTTAGGCAACACTTTTCCAATATATATTATTTGCTTGTGCTTTGCACTTAAAAACCTCAAACTTTATTAAATATTTTCATAAATTTTTCTGATAATTTTGAAGGTTTGTACGTGATTAGATAATCAGGATTGCAATTATTAAAAAATATGGAATGCTAAGAAGTCAAAATTTACTTGTTGCAAAAATCGGACCCTTACAGTATGTAACGGCGCCGACTGTAAGTTTACTTGCAAAGGTCTCAATTAGCAACTGCGCAAGTGTTTAAAAAAAAAAGAATAAGAATTTTATGCTAATTGAAAAAAATGTTTTTTATTAAATGAAAAACCAAACACTATTATAGTCACTTTAACGCTCTTGGATCATTCGTGACTAGTCCGGGGGTGAAATTTGAACTCGTGACTTTGGCGTGAGAGGAATGGATGCTAACCACTGCTCCGGAGTCGCCCCTTGATCTAGTAAAATCAGAAATGGAATAAAACATTCGATGACTTCTCAAGATAGTAAAAATTATGTGTTGCCAAAAAACGGCAAGGCCCTGTATCGGTGTGTTGTCCACGAATTGTCTTTATAAACTATATTAGAGAATTCCATAAGACTGTGAGGTCAAAACATGCACTCTACATCGTTTTAAGACACTGCTAAATAACACCTGTTTGGTCTATGCCGTTTAATACATTTTCATATGGTTTCGATTGAAATTCTAACGACTTCTATCTGTGAATAATTCAATAGGTCTTGAGCAAGCGAAAACAAGTTCCGTATCTTTTGTGCACATGAAAATTAAGCATCCTTAAATTTACAAAATATCACCTTAGCTGAACACCAGGTATAGATAATTTCAAGCAAGAAAAATTCCACGTAGGCTGTCAAATTTATTCGCACAAGATAATTTTAATTCATTGACCTGCTACAGCAGGAGTAGCAAATTTTATCGAACTCGAAACACGATACGCCTCTTCAATCCCAACAGCACAGCAGATTTGTGTTTCAAATTCAGTTCCGTCTATTGTATATCCCTATTGCCATTTTGCATCCGTAATCGGAAAGTCAAGTAAAGTCAATTAATTTTGAACAATGTTGAATGTTTAAATATCACAGGTAGCTAACTGAGGGTGATCGGTGTCGTGCTTCGCTCGGTTGGACAGATACAATGGGTTGAAAATGGCAGGATCTCCCATGGAAGCGCCACGAGAGGAAATATTTAATATCTTTAAGCTCGCTGCCGGTGGTTGCTAAAAGTCACCCAACATATCCGCGTTTCGTAATTTGATCGATTACTGTTTAGTGGGGAACGCTGCCGGACATGATCGTGGCATTTGCGATTTCTCAAGTTTGCAAAAAAATGTGAATGGTACACACTCGCGGTACCAATGGATGGGAGCACATTTTGTCAACGCTTGTTTGTTATGAGTAAGAAACTGCATATTTATTCGACCCGATAAGCATATATGGATTCCAATAATCGAACGTCAGCAAACGCACAGCACAGTATTGCCAACAAAAAAGCAGCGACGGTAACAGCGATAGCGACAGACGGTATATACAAATAGGAGAGAATGGGGCATAGTGGGAACCAGCAATTTTAATATTCTTACACAGCTAACAACATTATTTGAGAAAAATCAATTAGTCAATCCATTTGAAGTAATGTTCATTGTCCACTTCTATCCCTGTTGTGCCCTATGTATTTAGTGACGGCCTGTCTTATACCCGATCAGCAGCGAGTCTCCGAGTTCTGAGTGCATATTCGTTTCGTTTCGAGTAATATGCAAAATAGTAGTAGTCGAAGGAAGATAATCGATATATCGTTCCGACTAGACAGTCACTGCTTGGAATTGAACATGTGTATAAACAATGGCTACTATCAGCAATTTATTTAACCGAAATATTAATAAATTCGACCTTCAATATGATTCAAGTCGAGCGTAAACAAGAAAGAGAGTCTGCAGTTATACTCAGCATCCCAGACGGGCGACCGTTTTTCATGCAGCACATATGAGTAGCGTATTGCCTCGTGTTCAGGATCCGCACCCTGTCTATCCATCGTGCATTGGTTCACCCATCGATGACAGAGGGCACCGGAGACCTTTCGAACAGGACGGGTGCAAGGCAGGCGCGGCCAGATGGATGGTCGGAACGCGCGTAAAAACGGTGCATTCGAGCTATGATTGCTTTCGCTCTTCATACTCGAGACTGGAAACGTGTCTGGTCGATGCCGTAAAATGTACAAAGAACGACCAGACAGGCGTAATTATAAGCAACAATATCGGTAAAATGATCAACAAGATGGATTTGAAGTAATTTATGTGAGGAAAAGAGAAAACCTTTCGCTCCTGCGGATAACTGCGGGCCCGAAGGTTGAAGGCAGTAATATTGTGTTTGCAGTGGCATTGTTAAACATTTTATGTATGAATGGTTCTCAACATGTTGAAGAATGATTAGTCATTATGCGATGTAATCAAAATATACAAATAGTGGAGGAGAGAGTTAAAGTCTAGAATATAATTTTGTTCTAACACGTCACGTTTTTTAGGTACCGCTCTAAGTATTAAAACAAATGACCGAAATGAGGTATATAAAATCTAGATAGCGTTTTCAAATGTTCCTTGACTCATATTTCGTGTTCTACACAACTATAATACCAAATGTTGGCAGTTTATGACCAAACTTTGAAAACAGTTGTACCTCGATATAACGTAACTGTTTTGACTTCCATTCTCGATATCTCGTAAATAACAATTCAATCGAGTACAGTATGACCCATAAAAAAATGCGACATGGGACATTTTTTCCAATTAAATGTGATTCCTTCTAAACTGCTGATTGAAACAAATATATTTTTGCTTTCCCATGTTTATTTGACATGTTTTGAATACATTTATTCAATGTGTCCTCCCTGGTTCTCGATCACCTGCTCCAGGCGGGGTCGAAATCTGGAACACACGGTCGTAATATATGACGCTGGCATCGAGTTCCATGCCTTGCGAATGGATGACTTGAGCGAATCCACACTGGGATGGGGGGTTTCGCAGGCCTTAGCCTGAACATAGGCCCATATTGAATAATCCAATGGATTCAAGTCCGGGCTGCTGGGGGGCCAAAGCTCCTTCGACCAAAAATTCAGGTTCTCGGTGAGCCAAGCTTGGGTCCTGTTAGAAGTATGGCAGGGCGCTCCATCCTGCTGGAAAACGACTAATTGGTCTTCTCCAAAGTTGACCTTAATCCATGGCATCAGATGGTCCTTCAAAATGCCGATGTAGACCTCCGTATTCACTTTTAGACCCTCTTTGATGAATACCGGAGGCATTTTCAAGCCGTTGGACGCGACTGCTCCGAAAACCATAACTCCTGCAGGATGCTTGGTGGTAAACTTAAATTTTATGTTCTCAGGAACCTCCTCGATCTTCTTCGGCGAAATAAACCGGTCAGTGCGCGTGTTGGACACCGGATCGATGTTGAAAAGTTTTTCGTCAGAGAACACGATTATTGGTTTTTTCTTCTTCAAGATGGAGAGAAGCCGCTTAGATCTCTCAAGCCGCAGTCCCTTAATCCGGTTCGTTATCAGGTGGCGCTTCACTCTAGCCCTAGACGAAGCCTTCAAGTCATCTTTGACCAACCGTTGCATCGAGGTGTTGGAGATATTGGCTTGTTTTGCCAATTTCCGGATCGATCTTACCGGATTCACCGTTATTTTTCTTTTGACCGATCTGATGACCCCTGGAGTGCGTGCCGATCGCGGACGTCCACTTCCTGGCTTCCGTGGATGTGGTCCAGCAAGGAGAGAACGTTTAATTCGATGAACAGTGGACCGGTGGCATCCTACGATCTTTGTTATCTCTTTCACTGACTTTTGGGCGAGAAGCAAACTGGTAACAATTTCTTTTGCGAACATTTTTGCAAACTTTTAAAACGAAAATCACTGTTTTGTTTACATCACTTGACAGTAGAGATTCTAACGAATACACGTATATAAAATAGTGGTAAAAACAGTTTTAAAATAAACCCAAAAATAAGCTGTAATCAATGTCGCATTTTTTTATGGGTCATACTGTAAATCAACATTTCCAAATAGATAGGGGATTGTCTCAACTTTCCGATGGTTTTAAAGCTTTACTTGACTGAATGATCGTTTGTGAGGATGGATCGATGGATGTCAAAAATTACAATTACGTTACATACAGGTATACCTGTAGTAGCCCAATTCATAAAGGGATAACACGTAAAAAAAACGTTACGTGTCAGAGCATATGCATATTCTAGACTTACAGTTTGTCACACAGAAAAATCATTAAGACAGAGCCTTTGGACGTGATCAGTTAATCATTTTTTAGGCTCGATGGCCTAGTGACGACTGATTTTGCTTACTGAACAGAAGACCGTGGGTTGCGCTATTGAATCGTTATTACATCAATTCAGCATATCGTTTACCAAAACGAATCTTGCTGCAATCCCAACTCTTTTATCCAAAACCCCAGTGATTTCTCGAGAAACTGCAGAGGTGTTTTCGGCTTTCATTAAAGCGAGTATTACGTCAACATATTCCTTTCTTGACCAGCATTTGGACGTAGCCGGCGCTGTTGTTGTTTTATTTGGTATATGGAATGCAAAAAAGGCGGGCCTTACAATGTGAATCTAAATGCATAAATAAGGGTACCGGCCAACTTTCCAGAACAAGGTACTATGTTTGATGTCAGGGGAATGCTTTGTTTTCTTTTACTGAATGATCTATTTAAAAATAAAATTAGTGATGTTCGATTTTATTCGATTTATCGATTAACGAACCTACTAATCGAGTAACTTTCAATCAAATAGTCGTAAAGAGAATAGTGCAGAAGAAAAGAGGGCAAATAAAAGGCAGATTGCGTGCCGGATGAGTAAGCTTCAACCACTACTATCATGATTTTTTTTTTTACAAATCACTTTAATTTGACACTGAACCATGCATATCGTGTGTCATAGAAATGCATGGCAAGTTCACTGATCTAGTGAGAGAGAATTTTCTATCGTGGATTTGTATTTTTTGGCTCTCTGGGACTTGGTAGTAAAACATGCATGGGCGTAAACTTTTTTCTTAAACATAGCTTGTTTGAAAATAATTTCCTGAAAAAAACTGAACGACAAAGTCCTGAATTCGTCAGGTTTTTCTGAGCGTAATATGTGTCCAATTTCTAGGCGAAAAATAGCTCTGACTAAGTGGTTGATTGGATCAAATTCTACCGTTCCGTTCAGTTCAAGGTATCAAAATCACATCAACGTATACTCACCTCGTATGATCTCACGACTGTTGCCAATCTGGAATGTCACCGATACACCCGGACTGACGTGGAAGAGCACCACGTGCTCCGAAGGCTGTGGGTGTGCTGGGCAGTAAGGTCGCGAGTGGGGTTCAAACCCAGGGCCAAAATGAAACACCGGTTCCACGATCGGCCATGCTGCGGCCGCTGCGGCATTAGCTGCAGCTGCTGCATTTGTCGGCATCGGGCCACCAGTAGCAGCGGCAATGGTGGCCGCAGCTCCTGCCGCCGCACTAGCCGTTGCTACCGTGGCTATCCCATTGATCAACTGATGATGGTGGTGGTGATGGATGTGGTGCATCGGTTGGATCCGTTGATTTGTTCCTGATGCTGCGGCCGCTGCCTGCTGCATGGACAGAATCTGCGTTGCACCAGCACCTCCATTAGCTGACGAAGCAGCCACCGAAACCGGAACGGTTCGAGCAGTCGGGGCTACCACTGCGATGGCCGCTGTGGTTGTAGTTGTCGGGGTCAGTGTTACCGATACAACACCACTTCCACCTCCGCCACCGCCACCCGGTGGTTCCGTCGCCATTTGGAGACGACGATGTTTCTTCACCGAACCTATTTGGAAGTATTGCGTTGTCGGGGGTGGAAATGAAAATTGATGAAAATGTTGCTGCTGCGGTAGCTGCTGCTGATGCTGACCGATGACCTCCTTTTGACAATAAATCTGTGGTTGCTGCTGCTGTGGCACAGAGGGTAACACAGGTGCCTTTACCATCGAAAATCGCTTTTTATGGGAGGAGGCACCCACACCACCACCAACAGTTCGGTCCGTAGTTTCAATTATGTCTTCCTGTTTTGCTCTGACGCTCGCAGCCAGCTTATCAATCTAAACTTTTCTTCTCGAGTAGTTATCAATATTGCACTCTTTGTCCACAAGTAGAAACAAAAACAAAATCAACCGAAAAGATCACGATAAACTTAAACACTTCCACAAAGTCTACAAACTGTTCGACACCATTTGAAAACCGCGCATTCGATATCCTTATTAGGGTCAACACATTTCACAACCAGCACATTAGATCGAATAATTAGTAGCTCTTTCACTTATTCTAATGCGTTATCTCAACGACGGTGGTGATTTCACTCTTCAATTATTTTCGTAATTCAAAATGACCGGCGTAGCTTCGAGGCGGCAAGAACTAACGCCGCACTATCGTCGAGTGATTCCTCGGAGACAGTGCTCCCCTTAGGAGTCGGTGGTTTTCGCCGGCTGTTGTAGCTGAAGCTGCCGCTGTCGTCATTTGGCCGTGTCCCATCAATTAGCAAATGATCCAATTACGCACATTTTCCGCCTGCTAATACAAGACGACGGACGAAAGATTGCTGATATTCGTACTATATTATCGGGGCCAATTGCTCGTACAACGCGCGCTCACACCGGACACACATGTACGAATGCTTCGAAGATGGATAGGGAGATACTAGCAGTTGTCGCTGCTGGACACACGATCACATTCACCATCAACTTCACCAGATACGCAGAGACACACAACCTGTGAATGATAGAGCATGACAAGAGAAGAAAAAATACACGGAAGATTAGAAAGAGAAAACAATGATTTATTTGATTTTAATTGCATGGGGCAAATGAAAGTAAAACAATCTACTGACAGGAAGGCCAACCGGGTACTTCCCCGCAGTTATAGTCAGAGCGGTATGGATGTTTCATTGATGGAGAATATCATTCATAAGTCTGCTACAAATTAAGCAATACACTTTTATGATTTAAGTTTGTCTCATAGCTTACAGAACTGGTTGTAGTTTATGAAAATATTTATTTAGAAGACCCAAAAGTATGAAAAAATCACTGAAAAGTTATCGAAATTCGCTCGTAACCATTCGGTGTTCTTTTTTTTTTGTGGCATTCCCATCCAAAAAAATAAATTACCAAAACTGCACTTGAAATAATTTATTAAATTTTGCATAACGGAGAGAGATTAGTTTTAAACTGTCATTTTATGCAGAACTGTCCCATGTTCAAGCCAGTTCTCTCCACTGACAGACCTGAATTCCTCTGCTCTAGTATCACATGGGAGTAAACAATATAAGGAGGATGTGACGCGCATGAGGTTATTTTTACCTCCATGCCATCGTCGGTTGGTCACGGGAAACCCTTTCCAAAGCGCAAATACGCAAGCATTCTCCTGAATTCAAATTTGCCACGTCCACGTCGTTGGCTGCCGTCACCGTCTATCTGTGTTAATTTCATCCCGAGACTGTTCTTGTTAACCCGTGCATGGATAGTAGTCTCGTACTTCCCCGTACTTCGTTTATTTTATTTTTTATTTTGTTTCTTCAGCTGATTACGACCAGTGTGGACCAAAGCGAACAATTTCCTGTCCTGTGTGCCATTGACACCATTAATGAACGTGAAACCATACGTAACCACACACTGCCATCAAACGACAATTCCCCCGAAAAAGAAACACGAGCGTCTCCAGATATGAGAGAAGAAGCAGAAAAAGTTTACTTAGTAGGTACATTATCAGCCACTTGTTTCAAAACGGAGTGGGCCAAAAGGTTACCAAAGCCGCGACGACGTGGCCAGTACGTATTTGTGCGATTTAATTATTGCCTTTGGGAGCAATATAAACGCCACACTGATAAGCTAACTTTTTTCCATTGAAGTTCGCAGGAGGAAGTAAAATTGATTATGTTCAAAAACAGGGTTGATCCTGTTGAATCGTTCGAAGGGTATCAAAGGTCATTTGTTAATATGAATTTATTCTGAGTATGGCTCATTTGTGAACATGATGATCTTAGGGTTAAGTTTTTCAAGAATAATCTTGGGGCATCTCCCAGGCCTAAACAATTCTTATTTTTACAGACAGTAGCTTTGTCTGGAAGCCATAACTGCTAAAAACTGAACTCGAACGAATCAATATCGCTCAACTGCTTCGCGCAAAAAGTTTTAACGTACTACCCCGTTTGGCATAAATTCTAATTCATTCAATTAGAAATTCTATTCTAATCTAATACAAATGCAGCCAGTACGAGAAAGCATCCTGGAAAATGACTAGGTTAGATGACGCCTTATCATTTTTCTTGTCAATATTGATCAGCATATCTAAGACATGATACAAACAATCCTCTGGCACGGCCATTGGTTCTTGAAGCTGCCGTCAGTGATAGTGGTGGCGTTTATGTTGGAATGATTTTAAGCGTCGGTCAGGGGCTGTTCATTAACTACGTAGACAGTTTAGGGCGGGGTTGGCAATTATCCATGACCGATACAAATTTTAAATTTTTTGTATGGACAATTGTCTACGCAGGAGGAGGGGTCAAGAATCCAAAAAAAAACTGTCTACGTAGTTAATAAGCAGCCCCTCATACGTTACCATTCATCATGGCATAGAGCGATAGAAACCCATTTGAAAAACATCGAGAGAGCAATTTAAAACACTATTCACTTGATTTTTTTTTATCAATACCACAACGTTACCATGGCCGTTAAAAAAACGCATAAACGGAGCTGAAAAGTGGATACAAACATCAAAACGGTAAGACTTTCTGCGTTGTATTTGTCGCAAAGATGATTCTGCGAAATGATTCGTGTTCATAATATGCATACAACGATGCATTTCTTTAAATCTACAGGGGTGGAGGGATGCGTGGACATACCGTAATAAACGCTCCTAGTTATATCAATGAGATAATAATAATAGTAATGATAATAATAATATGCTAACATCATCTGATCATCGGCAGACTTAGCAATTATTACCAACTTCGGTAATTTTTTACCGAACTATCGACAGCTGAACGTTCGGTAAAACTTTGACTCTCAGTTCAAACGCTGTTTCACTCAATTTCAATTTGAAAACAATGTCAACCTTGTTTAAATAATCGAAAAAAAATAAACTTTAAAACTAATGAACTAAAATGCCCGATTTTTACCGAACAGTTCTGTTGTTGTTGAAAATTCGGTAAAAATTACCGAAGTCGGTAATTGGTAATCGGTCGGTGTGCTACACACCATCATAAACGCGATGAAAAACTGTTTCAGTCTTACAGGAGAAAATACTACACTTCCGACGGAACCGAAAACATCGTAAACCCGAACCACAGCTCCAAATACCGGAATTCCGTTGAAAATGCACCTGGAAGTATCCTTAGTTCGGCCATAAAATCCAGCACTCGCGAACTTCTCTAGAAAAATGTTATCTACTGGCAGAGCACCTCCGGCAAAAAATCGAACCAAAACGCCACAAAACAACATAGACGAACAATCTGCAATTTGAAAATTTTTTCGACCGTTTTACCTGAAGGCCGTTTAACATAAACGTGTGTAGTGATTTTCCATTATGCCAAAACGGCAGTTATTCCAAATGACATTAAGCCAAACGGGGTAGTCACTTATCCTTGAAAAATGCGTGTATTTCGTCTACAATGTGCACAGTGTAGATACCAAGAAGCAAGACAACTTAGATAAATTTGAAAATATCATCAAATATTTTTAGATATCAACATTACGTACGTATTTAAGAAAATTAAAACATGTCAAATGTAGTGCTTTTTGAGCTGAACAATGTTTGTTCTACGGATACTTTTGTTTTTAAGTCTAAGTCAAGAAAATTAAAATATCAATAAATATGTCGAATATTGAGCCAAGGTGTCCCGCCCCCTGGTAGACACTGAAGATGAATTAACTGGGAATTACTAATCCTTCTCTCTTTCTTTATATTTGGATAAAATTTATTTCTACTTTCAAAGAAGAAGTCACAATCCAGCAATAGGCTTTTCCATTTCTCCAAAAACGCCAACCCTGGCTACCGCAGACAGTCAGTAGTTCAGTACTGTTTTATTTAAATTTTCACTTTTCACAAGTTTTGTATTTATTTCCTTATCTAATCGTACGAGCCATAACACAGCAGTGTCAGTGCTTGGAGAGCACGCGGGCGATGCAAGGGACCGCTTGGAATGTACAATTCGCCGCTGCGCTGCTGAAATGGGGAATGGGAGTATCTCCTATCAATGTCGACTACAAACTCTAAGTGGTGGACTTAACTGATAGGGGAAGGGGGTACCGGCTGCGCTGGACAACCACCATCACTCACTGGCAATAAAAAGTAATAATAGCTACATAACAATGTTGATTTGCCTCAGAAGAAAAGCACTACCGCTCCTAACTAGAAAAGAAGACAAGCATACAAAGTATACACGGAACAGAGATGACTTCTGCTCCTTAACATCTGTGTTATTAATTATAAAACGAGCCGGCGAGTAAACTGATGGTGATTATTATAGCACTTGTCCCGATGCTCGCGAGCTATCTGGGAATTAACTAAGTTCTTCATGCGCCTCTTATTTTTTTTCGCCACACAATCGTTCGTGAATGATCATGAATGGATGCGAAAAAATGACGATGGCCATTCATAGCTAGATGAGCTAGTTGGCATTCCGGAAGAATAAGCTAAAACTGTCAAAATGACGATAATGGAACCAAATCATATATTGTGTTGTTTTTCGGCAATATCCATATGAAAAATAATCAAATCTGTGAAAGTTTTAAAATATTTCATCTTGAATCTTTTTTTATGAGAAAAAGTGTTTTGAAGTTCTAGGATAAAAATAAATGTTGCCATCAAGTTCTATTTATAGGCCCAAAATAAAAGCCTATCCAATAGAAGGTAATCAGCGGCCGCAGGTTTAATGAAGATTTTTGACGAACTACTGTGAGAATTTTATAATATTTACAAATATCCCTCTAACGTTGGTTGAATGGATTACCAGCATGGTCGATTTTCGCAACAGATGTCGCTAGTAAACAAAAAAAATAACGGGGAGTTATTTTGAATGGAGAAAATCGAAAAATGATGTTTACATAAACGAGTATTACTCAGAGAGTGAGTCACTTTTACTCATTATGTAGTATGGAGAAATTTCTAAAAGCGTAGGCGCTCAGGCGCTCTGACATTTATCTTACACGTTGGTCTATTGCATCACTAACACGAATAAATCATTTCAGTTAGTTTTGTTTATGATAAAAGGCTGTAGTTCTAAATTAACTCTACAAAGATTTTGATCTATCCTGCTGTGTCCGTCTTTACCCACTTTCAACGTTAAAATTTGTGTACCCCCATTTAGTTTTTGCTGCTGTCATGAAAATTGAAACTTCTATTTCGGATCATATCTATCCCCAACACCTAACGAAGGTTAATGTGACGCAATTATCCCGTTTAAATTATTTATTCACATTACATTACACATATATTTGTCCTTCCGTATCATTTCAACTCATGACCACTGAGTGGGTATAGCGACGCTGCTGGTGTAAGCGTGATTGCCTCTCACCCCAGCAGGCCTGGGTTCAATCCCAGTCGGCGCCGCCGGGATGGGAAGTAAAGCCGTTGGTCCCCGGTTCATGAGTTGATGGATCGATAGGTAGGGTTCAGGTGTGGAAGATGCCGCCCTGGCGTTACTCTATTTATTCATCAGCCCCAAGACTTCAAATTTTAGTACCATAAACATAGGTCAATCCGTTTGAGTAACGTGTAGATTAAGTATTATCTTTATAATCAACCAAACGCCAACAGCAATTGAAACAGTGACTTTATCAACCATGAAGTTTCCCCACCATCAATCAAGGCAACAACCTACGGGCGGCTACCTCACGTTATTAGTGCGATTGTAATCTGGTCAACTGAGCTTATCAAAGGACATTCCGGACGAATTAGGTAAGCCCACACCTACCAGTTCAAAACCATAACAACGCCAGTCCATCTTATCAACGTACGATTTATCGAAAACATGCCACGAATGACGCAAGTGTTTGTGTTATTTGCTGAGTGAGCTTTAGTTCACTTTCTTGTAATTAATCGCCCATCAAAACATGATCGTAAGCAACCCACCCACCTACTATATCCAATAATAAATTGCCCCTGCTCGCCACCAACAAAAGAACTGAAAGGTTTTGAGGTACTCAACTACTCTCGCAGCAGACACGAATCTGTCAGCACGGTTCATCGCTTGTCTGACGTAATCGTGCCAACTTTTTCCATAATTTCCTTTCTTCTCACCCACATTTTTTCCGATGAATTGAGATACACTATCATCGGTAATATTATCGTTGAACGCTTTGTCGTTGCGTACACTACGAAAAGTCATCTTCAAACCGAACAATAAACATCGGGTCCAGATCATCCAGGTGGTGAAGGCAGATGCGGAGGCGGATTTTTCGTTTTTCCGACAGACGCAATACATACATAAGAATATGCACCTACGTAGAGCAGCCAGCGACATTGGCAGAATCGGTACCGCGCGCCAGGATTGCGAAGGAGGACAGACTGATGAAATGATAATGACTATAACATATGGAAAACTGAGAAACAATTTGCTCTCTTGGGATGAAGGGCCTTGGCGGACGGCACACGGGTTTGGCCTCCAGCTCTGTGTGTGTGTGTGCTAATGCTGAGCAGTTCCAGGCCAAATAGTGAAAACATATACAAATTTTAGATTTTTTCCTCTCAGAATTCCACGAAATTACGCATTACTGTGTCGGGATTCGACCATTTTGACTCCCGCCTAATTTTTCAAAATGGCGTATTTGATATTTTCCAAAAAATCATAGTACGAAAACGGCTCATCTAATCGAAATGACGTTTGAGACAAAGATGTATGAAACTGGTTGCCCCAAGAGATTTCCAACAACATTTATTACCAAATTCTACTAGGTTGTAAGATAACACTACGAAGAAATTTAGATCTACGCCTGTGTAATGCACCGCAAGATGTTCCGAGGTTTCACGTTCTATGCTACAGAAACGGCAGATATCGCTCTGAACCCGACCAATGTTCTTCAAATGATATCTACTCGGACAGTGCCCAGTTATTAGGCCAGTGTATATACTAAGAGCCCGTTTATTGAGCTCCAAGAGCTTTTTGGTGTGTGTTACATTTGGAGTTATAAATCCTTTCGACTGGTTGCATTTCGTGACGGCCATCCAGTTGGCCACCACCCTTTGTTCTTCCTAGCGTTTGACTTCCATTTTTACCGTACAGTTTGATATTCCACAGTATGGTTCTGGGCCAATAAACGATGAATTGGAACCAAATTTTGCGAGATAGTCTGTCCTTTCATTCCCTTCAATGCCACAGTGTCCAGGAACCCAATATAAGTTTACTGGGTTCTGTTTGCACAGCTGTCGCAACAAGAGAATACATTTCCAGACAATCTGACAGTCTGATTACTTCGTGAATACAAAGATTATTGTTATTACCAAGATAACTTGATGATTACCATGAATTACTTATGACTTCTCCTGTGATTACTAGTTGATTACTATTGATTATTTATGATTATTCTGATCAAGGTATACTTTGCAAAAGCAAAAGTAATCTTAGATTACCCGTCACTTCAAAAATTGTTGGAAATCCCTTGAGTTTGCCTTTTCAGAAAAAAAAAAATGTACAATTATATAAAAATACATATTCTCGTAAAAAAATTAAAAAATCTAGAGAACTTTAATTTCAAAAAAGTATATTTTTAAAATTTCCAGACTTATGTTTTTTTGAAAGAATAACAAAATGCTATTTTTTTATATTGGCTCAATGGAAACTTCTAAACTGGCCAAAATCGTAGAACATCAACAACAACAGTGCAAACAAGAATATATTTTTTAGTAAAGAAAATCGTTTCCAATGCACAAATTACATTGAATTAGTAAGTGTCCATGGTGTCCCTTTCATTTTTTTTATTTGTTTTCTATTTTTTTTATTTGTTTTCAGTACTGAGTACCAATGCTGCAAAATCTCGACAATACACGGTGATATTGATAATTCGGATTTGGTCACTCATTTGAGCTAACAGTCATTGTCAAGGCAAACCATGTCAATTGTCAATGACAATGCTGTCATTGACGAACATGTGTACATTTTTCTATTAGCTAGATTTGTAACGATATTAAATGACTTACGTAAACAAAATTACACGAAGTCGTTAAAGTGAACAAGCATCTGATTTTGACGAAGGTTTTTTTTTTTTTTTAAGAACTAAGTCTGTCAGTGACTGTGAAAGTCTGTCAATGACAATGACAAATCTCAGCACTGACCAATGCTCCCGACGTCAGGTAGGCAGCTCTCACACCTGGACACTACCTATCAACCCATCAACTCATGTACCGAGCACCAAAGACTGGGATTAAGCTTTCAAATAAAGATAAGTTCAAACATTTGTAAAATGTACTTTTTTGTAATTTAAATTTATAACCGTTCCATTTTTTTGATAGTGTGCGTTTTTTTCTGAAAAAGCAAACCAGTTTCCTACAACTGCGTCTCAGATGTCATTTCGATGGGCCGAATTCCTGTACAAACTTGGTTCATCGCCCCTAGCAATTGTTCGGCGAAATTTCATGGAACTCGAAGAGGGAAAAATAAAATCGATTCATCAGTTGACGTGGAACTGCTCTGCGGTGAAATTAAAAACATAATTAATCGACCTCCGTTCCCACCGCCACCCCGCGATAAAAGTCTTAGGGGCAGTGGCATTGTGGCTTTCAATGCAATCTGCTGGGACCAAATGACAAACGAGACTTCAGACAAATTGCTATACTTGATGTAACTTTGGCAAACACAACCGCAAAGTGGCTCAATATCACCACGTAATCAAAAACGGTTTCATCAATGAGGTCCATCCGTCGATTGACGGGTTGCTTTACATTTAAATCGCTATAATTGTATCTTTTCTTACTTACACTTACAACACTAAGGATAGATTTCTGGTTTTACATTTATGGATTTATGGATAACGTTTACTAGTTCTGGTACAATATTCAATGGCCCATGATGAGACCAATCAGAACATAAGGGAAGGTCCATTAATTATGTCACGCAAATTTGGCCTATTTTCAACAGCCCTTCCCCCGTTGTCACATTGTTTGTATGGACCTTAAATTTGTTTTGTATGGCTCGTTACAGTTTCCAAAAAAAACCCCTCCCCCTAAAAGTGTACCGTTTAGAATCCGCACACACTCAAATTGCTCTACCTTTTGATCCGTTGGGTAAAATTAATTGAAATTTGCGTAGACATATTTTAATGTGTATTGTGAGTTGAAGGGCTGTTACAAGATTTTCTAAATTTGATCCGCGAAATCCGCGATTTCTCAAAAGAAATCCGCGACTTCAAATACTAATCCACAAAAAAAAAACTGTTTTCATTGCCTGAAAATTGCATTTGTATATTACTACATGGCATTTCAAGTTTATTGCTTATAGCATATTAGATTTGTGCCTGCTCTCAACTTAGTGTTCTTTGAAGTACTAGTACTACTTTTAAGTAATTTTAATATAGAGCTTTCTATGCCTGTACCATCCTATGCCTACGGAAGTAGATAAATGTTCCAACCCGAAAAATTAATATACTGGACGGAAAACGAATTCAGTCGCCTCCTGCATGGATTTGCTTTGTAGCTGCACCTTTACCGACTAAGCTAAAGGATCGTTTGTAATCTATGTAAAAAAAAAATTAAAAAAATTACATTGCATCATCTCCAGTTATTTATGTATAGTATTAATTCGGAGTAATTAGTGAGCATATTAAAACACCCTTACATTATGGGGTTCTATTTATTAATACCGGCCTAGATTTGATGAAACATTACACTGAAGTCTTTTTTTACACGGTTTTTTTTTTACGCGGTTTTTTTTTACACGGTTTTCCACGATTTACACGGTACGTTTTTAACGATTACTCGACAACGATACAACCTATCGACTTGATTCCAATCACATTATCCGTTTCAAGCTATAGGTAATCGAATGGCATACTTAAAAAAAAAATCCCAATTTTTGGTGTAAATACAGAAATTTTTAAAATATGTCTATATGGACCATAGCATGCTATAATAACAAATGCAGGGCTGTTACAAGATTTTCTAAATTTGACCCACGAAATCCGCGATTTCTCAAAAGAAATCCGCGACTTCAATTACTAATTCGCGACAAAAAAAAACTGTTTTCATCGACTAAAAATAGCATTTGTATACTACTACATGGCATTTCAAGCTTATTGCTTATAGCTTATTAGATTTTTGCCTGCTCTCAACTTAGTGTTCTTTGAAGTACTTTCACAATTTAATTGATATTCCTTTGGTTCTGTCCAATGGTGAGACATGTTCATGATTTTTTTTTTTCTAATATGTACCTAGCACTATTCGTTGTCAAATCATAACCGAATCGTATATATGTGACTTTGTGGATCATACACGTCTTATTACTATGTATACCGGAAATTATAGGTTTTCCAAATCGTTCAGGACATCAGTTGACTTGTTCTACTTGATCAACCAAGACTGCAATAATGTCTGTAGTATCGAAAAATGTCCAATCAGATCCAAAGTGCCTCTGTGATGATCTATTTCCGAGTAATCCAGATGTTCAAGGTTCTTCAAATCGTCCTGGAGTTCAGATAATTCGATCTACTAGATCAGCCGAGATTGGGACAATGTCTTTAGTATCGAAATATTTCCAGACAGATGCACAGTGTCTATGTGGATCATGCATGAACTATTGTCATGTATACCAGATGTTTTAGGTTCTCCAAATCGTTCTGGTTCAGATGATTTATGCTACTAGATCAACCATGACTGGGATAAAGTCTGTAGTATCGAAATGTGTCCAAACAGATTCATAGTATCTATATGGATAATGTTTAATTATTTCCACGTATACCAGATGATCTAGGTTTTCCAAATCGTCCTGCAGTTCAGATGATTTGTTTTACTAGATCAACAAAGACTGGGATAATATCTGTAGTATCGAAATATCGGTTTGGAAATCCTAGAACATTTGCCATACACGAAAATAGGTTGGCATGAACCACATAGACATTGCCTGGGGCATATTTCGATACTACAGATATTGAATTAGTCTTGGGTGATCTGGTAGAAAAATAATCTGATTTGCAGAATGATTTCAGAACCTATAACATAAAGAGCAAATTTTCATTATGTCGTAAGTAACATTCGCACCAATCCGAGAAAAATAAAGTTTTGTTTTGATGACCGAAAAATTATTCCTATTTCCAAGTAAACACATATAATCTTATAGTGATAGCAATGTTTAACATATTTAGCAGGGTTTTAATCATACAAATGCAAATCGCTAGCTTTCATGCTAAAAAATACTGGTTTTTGAGTCAAAAGTTATTATACGTCGTTTGGCCCCTATTGTTACTTAAGTCAAAGTGTATTTACCAGGATATTCGGGAGAATTATCAATTACGTCTCCTTACGTGCAGCCCATTCATCATTTTAGGACCACCGAAATCATCTTAGCAACAAACAGTTCGATTTATTCACTTTAATAATGAGAAAGCGAAACGACGAACGTACACTTTTCACGGGATTCTCAGCGCTGTTACTTAAGTCAAACGGCATCTCCATAGAAATTGGGTGACTTAAGTAACATCGAAAACTATTTTGATCGGAAGGTGATTACGTCAAAAAGCAATTTGACTGGTAAATAAATTTAAAAATGGGGTTTGATCTTATATTCGGACAGTATATAGTGTAATAGCAGGAGAATCGATTGACACTGATAGCTCGACTTTGTTTACCTTTGTTACATTCATCGTAATGAAAATTTGCTCTTGACATCTTGTATACGTAGCAATAGGTCGGGTGCAATCCACATAGACACTTTGAATCTGTTTGGACATATTTCGATATTACATACATTATTGGAGTCTTGGTTGATATAGTGGAACAAATCCAGGGCGATTTGGAGAACCTAGAATATCCGGTATACATGGCAATTACTCGCATATTTACGATTCGTTTATGATTTAACAACGAAAAATGCTATGTTCATATTGCAAAAAGGAAAATTTCTCACATTGGACAGACCTCAGGGAATTTCCATGTAAATCCGGTGTGACTTATGGGATTGAGATCATTTCTCGATTATTTGCAGGGTGTTTGGTTTGAACCGGTAAAAAATCAAGAGCCAAATGAACAACAAAATTAATGACAGCAAAATAATCCGGGACGGAAAGGTTACAATGAATTCCACAATTTTTGTGACAGCACGTCAGTTCCTTCGCGATTTTCGCGACACCATTTAATGTTTCCGGGATTTTCGCGACTGAAAGTTCAAATCCGCGACAAATCCGTGAAAATCGCGAAAACCGCGCCTCTTGTAACAGCCCTGGAGTTGTTGTTGTGTGAGTTGATTTCATCAGGTGCGCAAAAGTTTTCAAAATAGCGACGAAAGAACAGTGCGTGCGCGAAAAAGTTTTACACGAGTAGTTTGAGAATAAGGATCGGTCGCATCGTTCCATCGGAAAAAAAAGTTGGGAGTCGCGAATTCCACGGTGTCTGGTATCATAAAACGGTTCGAAGAATGTCTAACGGAAGCGAAGATCCGAAAAAAAAGCAGTGAGGTCAACGAGAACGATCACAAACGCGTGGTTGTGACCTTTAAACGGAAACCGAACGTCTCAGTCCGAGATGTGGCTAAAAAGTTGTATGTAAGCTAGACTTTCATGCAGAATACCAAAACTGGAGCTGGACAACGTACGTTTAAGGTTCAGAAGTCCCCAAACCGTGACGAGAAACAGAATACGATTGCAAAAAGCCGTGCCCGGAACTTGTACGACCAGAAGTTAACGAAACCACGCTGCTGCGTAATGGATGACGAGACATGTGTGAAGGTGGACTTCAAACCAGATTCCAGGAAACCTGTATGTGACTGCCAAGGATAAGTGTGATGTTCCAGAGAACCTCCGGACACAGAAGATCTCGAAGTTCGCCAAGAAGTTCTTAATAATGAATGGACATGTGTATTTGGAAAAGTGTCTCCTGAAGGCCCACGACGGTCCGACGATCTTCTGGCCGGATTTGGCATCATGCCACTACACGAAGGACGTGCTAGAGTGGTATAAGGCGAATGATGTCAATTTCGTGTCGAAAGATCTGAACCCCTCAAACACTCCGGAGCTGCGCCCAATAGAAAAATACTGGGCCATTATCAAGGAGCACTTTCAAAAACGACCTGAAGTGGTGAAGAATGTAGAAGACATGAAGAAAGTATGGGTTAATATGCAAAAAAAACTGTCGATTCTGAGGTCGTGCAGAACCTTATGGCTGGGGTTAGGTCCAATGTTCGCGCATTCTGATATAAAGGCGAAATAAATGAATGATGACAAAACTAACTTTAATTGTTTCTTTTTACTCCCTGAAAATTTGGTAATAATCTCGAATAAAACCTCGAATTTTGAGAATGAATTTTGTGTATGCGGATTTTAAACGGTACACCCTTTAATCATTGGTTACGATAATGTCAATTATTTGGGAAGCACATGTTCAACCCAGAGTTGTTCTTTGGTTGAATCCTGATCTATTCCTATATCTTTCTTGCTTGAGGTAACTGAGGTGTAACTTATTATACTTGAAGTATTTTGATGCTGGCTAAAATTTAAGTTGATATAAAACTTCTAGGTGCTAAAGAAATGGTTGATTTAGTTTGTTTCAGACACGTTAAAAACGAGGTTTATTCAACTTATTGGTATTTCCTCAATTGATTAGGGGCTATTCTTGACCCCTCCCCATCCTTCTTATTTGTTCCTTTATTTAACGTCGGTCTCTATTCCGCAATCTAGTGCCAATCACCGACGGACATCGATTGACGGCAACCGAATGTGCAGGAAGGCAGCTTCCACACCTGCGTAGGATATCGCACCCATTCACTACACACATGGGCCGGGACCAACGGCTTTACTTCCCTTCCGAAGGATGACGTGACCAGAGATTTTTATGCCTCAGAAAAATCCCACCGACCTCGGCTGGGATTGAACCCAGACCCATTGGGGTGTTAGAAAGCAGTCTCGCTTACCACTACACCCCCGGCGCCGGGATCCTTCTAATTTAGTATGCAGAAGTCCGAAATTTAAAAAATGATCAAGAGTTTCAGAATTTTGAAATTTCGCTTTCGATGTAAAGCTTATTCGTTCTCAAAAAGATCGTATTACTTAGGATCTGTACATAAAAGCACGCATACAGTTTCTTCTTCTTCTTCGCATTTCAAGCTTATTGCATATCACATATTAACTTATTGCGTGCTCTCAACTTAGTGTTCTAGATGCACTTCCACAGTTATTAATTGAGAGCTTTCGATGCCTGTACCATTTTTGCATTGGTATAATTGTGTGGCAAGTCCAATCATACTTCTATGCCCAGGGAAGTCGAGAAATTTTCCAACCCGAAAAATTCCTAGACCGGACCGGGAATCGAATCCAGCCACCTCCAGCATGGTCTTGCTTTGTAGCTGCGCCTTTACCGACTGAGCTAAGGGAGGCCTGAGGGACGCAGACAGTTTAATAAAGTTAATTAAAAATACTAATACAAACATCTACTATGGTCAGGGAGGTAAATGAAGTCCTAGAGCGCTTATTGTTTGCATAAAGTTGAAAACTTTAAAAAGCGGTCGTTGCTCTGCGAATTAATATTTTGGACACTAATTTAAAATGGTTTCTCTCATCCAACTTGTCTGATATTTGTAGGAGAGGCATATAAATCTAAACAGATTCAAACACTGCTTAAAGGTCGTTTTCGATAAAAATGTGACTTATGCTGTTGCTCAAATAAATGATTCATTTCGAACATCTGTGTGAATCTATCTCAATCAGTATTCCACCCCTAGAAAACGATTAGCGATCCACCAGAAGCTCAACGATAATTTCATTCTAGAAGAGGTTTTAAATTTGAATAATCAACTGCGTGAAGTGTCGATCCCGCCCATAATAATGCACAGCCACCCAGAAATTTGCAAATTCAGTGCTCGCCTTTGTGGACTCGGCGCAGTTGCACTTGTAACACAGCGACAAGTTGTCCCCGTTCTTCATTGTCGTCAGTGATTTACATAACACTGTGCTACCGTGTCTGCTGCTGCTGGCTCCCAAAAGTAAGGAAAAAATGTATATATTGTCGCTTTTTCATGTAAATGGGTCATAATGAACGAATCTTGTTCGAATCGATCTCTGGAAGTTATTATAACAAGAAGTGCTTGTTTGGATTGAGCAGCGATGCTTCTTTTCCTCCTGGCTGATGTAGTCGGCTTGTTGTGCATATTATTTATCCTTCATCCAGCTCATGTCGCTTCCACTAATCGGCAAATCGAAGGAATGCATGGCCAGTGCTGTAAATTTTCATATCATTCGATTGAAGATGAACCACTACAACCATTCAATCAATTCTGTGTAAACGAATTCTCACATGACCATAATTTGAAGAACCCCTTTCTCATTCGAAGCTCATTGTCACTGTCAATTGAGTCACTCAGTATCATTTGATATACGACAGTGGAGTATGGAAGAAATTCAGGAAAATGGTCCCGAACAGACAAGTCGACCCGATGTCGGATCAATGTAAGGCTAATTTAAGGTCGATGTCGACCCAATGTCGGGTCAATGTCGGGCAAATTTTGGGTTTATGTCGGGTCAATGTCGGGTCAACATCGGGTTGGGGTTTGATAGAAGTCAGGTTGGTGTCGGGTTGGCTTAGCTTTTTCGCCGGAATGTCGACCAGAGCTCCGTTTGTGTGTAGGTTACACTCAATCGAATGATATATAGTGTTTCTCAAATGAGAATGATCCATGCCTTCGTCAAATGACTAAGCAACTGATATCACCCATTCGGAGGAGGTCCCCTTTGATAGCGAATAGCTACTTTTCTCATTTTCATCAAAAATGTTCAAATGATTTTGAGAATTTACAGCACTGTGCATGGCGGTTATGGAAAAACGGATGATTACGGTTGTCGAAGGGACAAAAAGTCGAATTAATTCTAGTGGGACGAATTAATTCTAGTAGGATAAAATATCAAAGAAACAAAAGGTCGAATTAATTTTAAAGGTCGAACGGACAAAAGATCGAAGGGTTGAAAGGTACAATTAGTTTTAGTGAGTCAAAAGGTCGAAAGTTTTGTTTCTGCAATGAAGTCAAAACAAAACATTAATCAAACTCTTAAAAAAACTGTTCATAAGATCAAGATTTTACAGTTTTTTTTTTTTCAGAAGTCTTCAAAATAAAAATAAGATTCTCTCTGGGAATTCCTAGAAAATTTACAACAATCCAGACATTCTCTACAGAACACTCTAAAAAAATGATATTCATTCTAAGAATTCACTAAAACTTTCTTTTCATTTTTATTTATTAAATTCGGTTGAATTCTTCTTAGAATTGTCTTAAAATTATGCTCAAAATATTTAAAGGAGAATCAAACGTTTTAAAAATATGTGTGCTAACACAACATTTATGATTTACAAAAGGACCAATTGAGATTATACGAAGAGTAGCCATCATTCACTCGTTGGGTTTAATCGTTACGATGTTTTTAAATTGGGGGTTCACCTATTTGGTTACTTCCAATGAAAAGCAGTTATCCTTCCTTTGACGGGTGTATTAAAATAACCTCCATAGTTCATATTTAATACTTGGAAATGATCTAATAAAACCTTTACAGCTTCAAAACCTGTCCTATGGCATTAATTTGCTAAATGGGATGAGGTTGCGTCAAATTGAAAGAAAATAAACATGCTCTGCAAACAACACTCTTTAAAAATTATTTCAAGACAATTTTACCAGAAAATATTCAAGGGTTAAAAAGTAGGACATTTTGGGACAAAAGGAGGACGTACAAACATTGTTGAAAGGTGAGGACATGCCCTCCTTTAGGATACAATACGGCAACCCTATGCTACTTGAGGTGGTTTCCCCCATCTTTCGTAATCAAAGATTGTGCCTTCATCTTTCGATAGCATTCCGTCTCAAAACTCCGACGACGAGAGAGAGAGAGATATAGAGAGAGTGCAGCCTTTCTGCCCTGTTGGCACATCGCCGCTCGTCGTTTTCGCTGTGACGATTTACATCCGCTGAACTGCTTTGCTTTTGTAGTCCCTTACACGTTTGCAGTGTCTGTCTGCGTGAGTCATCGATCTTCTTGGAAAACGATCTGGTAAACACTTGTTAATTAGATGACAACGGAAAGCAAAACATCGCAGCACGACCGACGCGATTTCGATGACGCTTCTGCTTCTACGCTCTCACTAGCCATAACAACAACAACAACAAAAAATGTGTGTCCCCTCAGACGCTAATGGAATGTAAATATTGAACCTTTCGAATCCACATCAAAGTTGGATAACTTTATTCGGAATCCTTAAAATAACATTCCACAACAATTGCAACCGAACCAAACCAACGAGAAGCAACGGGACATTGCTGGTGCGCTGTGTCTGGAACTATATACAACATAGGCAAAAATGACCGTCTGCGGAACACCATTTTGCCACCCACCTCCTTCGGATTTCCCTAACAGCCACCCGCACCGAGGAAGAAACGCCCACATGTGTCAACTTGCAATTTTTAACGCGTATCCTCTTGGAAAACTATTTAAACGATGGTCACCAGGGAGAACACATCAGCACCTCTTCCCGGATGTTACGAAAGCTCGTTAAACATTTCCAAATGCTTCTCCAGCACTCATAATCCAAAATGCATTTTCGGTTTCTCTTTTCCTCCTCCTACTGCATTACATCCAGTCAGTGTATTATAATCGTGTCTGGCTTTTTCTGTCCACGTCCTCTTATTCTCGGGTACCTTTAGCAGTGCACTGGCCACAAAGAAACCACACAGAAAAATGCCAAGAAAAAGAAAGTGCAGCCAGCAAATTCCCTAGGTTCGTCTGACCAGGAATGTCCCGGACGAGACGAAAACCAGACTATCCTCCACCAGGCCCGTATCCATACGGATATAACATATTTCACTCGATTACTTACACGGACAATGGTTCTAACAGCCGGAACAAAGCACTCGACACTCCGGACCGGTTCCACAAGACATTTTCACACGAAATCAACCGATCCGATCACTATTTCCAACAGAATATTGCAAATTTTTCCTCACTGATTTCGAACTGACTTTACTTTTGACGATGACACGAAGAGAGTTTGTGGATTGTGAAACTGGCTGATGGATTGACGTATCAGAAAACGCTGCAGCCGAGCAGATTTTCGGATTTTCCTCTGGCTGCTTTTGCTTTCGCAAGAGTGTGTGCGTGTAAATTTTGTGCATCTGAGAGCTGGCCTTGGTGCTGTCTGGTCGAACGGGACACTGTGGTCGAAAACGAGGGAACAGATTGACAGATTGAAGCACTACTGCCACCTGGATCTCAAAATAGTTGCTGAGAGCGCATGAATCAATGCACTGAAACCTAAACTTACTCACGGAGTGAGTTACCTTTACTCAGTTGTGAGTCATTTTTACTCAGTTGTGAGTCACTTTTACTCATTCGTATGAAGAGATTTCTAAAAAGGAAGGTTAATCTGCGTAGGAGTAACAGGGAGTAACCAACGCTTTTAGAAATTTCTGCTCTATACGAATGAGTAAGATTCGTTTTCAGTGTAAATATATATACAGCAAGATTTTTGATGGCAACAATAATTTACTACACGGCGAATGAGAACGCCCCAAATTTGAGTTTAGTCAACTCATAAATCACATAGAGTGCAGGAAGTCAGCGATGAGTAAATTTGCGTCATGTTTTCCCAGATTTTTCCAGGGAAAAATTCCTGAATATGAGAAAAGTAAAGATTGGATTCACTCAGTCTATTGGTACTACTCCGAGACTGAATAAAATTTTCGTCCTCATTTCCTCATTTTCCGGCAGATTTTTTAGGTTTTCCACAGGAAACCATAAGACAAATTTACTCATCGCTGAGTTCCTGCACTTTTGGCGATTATGAGTGAGCTAAACACAAATTCTCATTCACCGTGTGGACTATTTAGGAAGCATCATGTACGTCACTCTCTGATGAAAGAGGGGGGTTTACAAATGTATAACAAACAATAAAGGGTGATACGGTCAAAATTTGGTCAATATCAACTTGATGTATTTCTTTCAATTTTGCATTTAAAAAACCTGAACACCCCTCATTTTGAAGGTGTGTGTGTGTAAAATGTTGCTCCTATTTTGATTTTGGAATTCACTCTTCAGTTGTCAAAATGCCGTCCAAGCAAGAAGAGCAGCGTATCAAAATTTTGCTCGCGCATCGCGAAAATCCGAGCTACTCGCACGCAAAGTTGGCAAAATCGCTAAAAGTTGCCAAATCAACCCTTACAAATGTAATTAAAGTGTTTGGGGAACGTTTGTCGACAGCCAGGAAGTCTGGATCGGGGGGAAATCGAAAACCGGAAGCCGCTGAGACGACAAAGAGAGTTGCCGGTAGTTTCAAGCGAAACCCTAACCTCTCTCTCCGAGATGCCGCAAATAAGCTGGGTGTATCGTCTACAACCGTGCATCGAGCCAAAAAACGAGCCGGACTATCGACTTACAAGAAGGTAGTGACTCCAAATCGCGATGATAAACAAAATACGACGACCAAAGCGCGATCCCGGAGGCTGTACACGACGATGCTGACGAAGTTTGACTGCGTGGTAATGGACGACGAAACCTACGTCAAAGCCGACTACAAGCAGCTTCCAGGACAGGAGTTTTATGCGGCAAAAGGAAGGGGAAAGGTAGCAGATGTTTTCAAGCACATGAAACTGTCAAAGTTTGCAAAGAAATATCTGGTTTGGCAAGCCATCTGTACCTGTGGCTTGAAAAGCAGCATTTTCATAGCTTCCGGGACTGTCAACCAAGAAATTTACGTGAAAGAGTGTTTGAATAAACGTCTGATGCCTTTCCTGAAGAAACACGGTTGTTCCGTACTGTTTTGGCCGGATTTGGCATCTTGCCATTACGGTAAAAAGGCCATGGAGTGGTACGCCGCCAAAAACGTGCAGGTGGTTCCCAAGGACAAGAACCCTCCCAACACGCCAGAGCTCCGCCCAATTGAGAAATACTGGGCTATTGTCAAGCGGAACCTAAAGAAGACCAAAAAACTGCTAAGGGCGAGCAGCAGTTCAAGGCAAACTGGCTTTCTGCGGCGAAGAAGGTGGACAAGGTGGCTGTACAAAATCTGATGGCAGGGGTCAAGCGTAAGGCCCGGCAATTCGGATTTGGAAAAGCGGAAGCCTAACTGAATATTTTTCCTGAATTTTATACTAATTGAACTTGAAAAAGAAATTTAATTTGATTTTTTAAATAAACGATTTCACCGATTTACACGCGTTTTCCCTTGACCAAATTTTGACCGTATCACCCTTTACATTAAATTAGTGCCAACATTTCAAAGGGGCGTAATTGCATTTGTAAACAATGGCTTTAGCCATAGATTTCTCGCAAATAAAAGCTCACTCATGAAAAATAATAACACCACCAGGTAGAGGAATGTTTCCTCTACCAGCTAGCATTGTAATTTTGGAGAGGTAAGATATCATTCGCGAGAAATTAACGGCTAAAGCCATTGTTTACAAAAGCAATTACGCCCCTTTGAAATGTTGACACTGAAATATCGAAAAAAAACGTGACGAAAGGGGAGCGGGAAGCGAGGGGGCAACACATCTAAATCTCAATTCTAGATGCTCAAAAAACACTACACATGCACACTAGCTAATCAATCTTCGAAAAATCATCTTTCATTTCTCGCATCTACTTGCTTCATCTTTTTGCAGGAAATCTTCAAAATCGACATAAATCTTCCTTCTATCTACTCAGCGTGCGTGCAGCCAGCCACAGCAAAACACAATCTTTTCTGCATCGTAGATAGAGTCGTCCCCCTAGGCGGGAAGGGACGAAAAGGTCCTTATTTCGTTAAAATCAATATTATTTTCAGTTTTCTGCAAACAAAGTAAATCACCGAAACATTGTACTAGCTACTTTTACAAAAGTCAGTCATGCTTAAATCCATCAAATATATTAATCTATTGTATCAAATATGTTTTTATTTTTCAAAAAGATTCACATTTTGTGAAACTAATCCATTTCCGGTTACGAAAATCAACCATGCTGGTAATCCATTACGAAACAGCACAATAATTATGTCCTGTTTATTACACGATGAATATTTCATTATTATTTTAGATTCATCCACTCATGTTACCTCCTGCTCCGACTCAACTCCCGGAAAACAATGAAAACTTATGATTTTTATATTCAATAAAGCATTAATTTTATTCAGAGGAGTGATTAATTAATTAATTAATTTAGCTTTATTTAGGAGGCTTTCAGCCTTAGGCTGGTTCGCCTCCAACCTTCAGAGGAGTGAAGGGATTGGTTGCGCAATTCAATAATATCCCAACAAACAATTTGAGTTGAATAATGACTGAAAAAAAAACATTTTTTGCCGTGGAATGACAACAAAAACAAAACATGGGAAACACGGCAAAATTACTCTTGGTGACTAAACTTCACAAAATAGGACAAATTGTAACACGCAGGTTACAATCTCGTCCACACCGAGGAGAAAAAAATGACAACAATTTTTTTTGTTGACCTAAAACCCTTACAGACTATCATGTAATGTAAATATATCATGTAATATAGGCTGTATCTCGGGCTGTCTTGCAATGAGCACTCATACATAGGATTTCCAGTGAAAACTAGATGTATGAGTGTT
The DNA here is from genome assembly GCF_037179485.1 of Ochlerotatus camptorhynchus. Lineage (NCBI taxonomy): Eukaryota > Metazoa > Arthropoda > Insecta > Diptera > Culicidae > Ochlerotatus > Ochlerotatus camptorhynchus. Next base: position 2,528,420 of record NW_027040672.1, read on the forward strand.
CATTGCAAGACAGCCTTTATTACATGATATAAGCCATAGTATGTAACACCATGAACAATTGTATATATATACGAATTAGAATGAAAATAAAAAAAAATATGGAAAAATAAAAAATCTGCCTAATCCTAGCATCTTTTTCCACAATAAAAAAAATGTCACAATCAGGGACATAGAAACGACCGGACTAATAAATCGGTGCCTCGACTTTCTCACCCATCTGTAGATCAGAGTTGGGTCTCCGAGATACGTCAACTCCAACATTATCACATCCGGGATGCAACGGGTGAATGGAGACTCAATTCCACCCACGCCAATTCAATTAAGCATTCGGAAGCATTCAGCTTCCTAAAACTCTGCTAGTCCCAGTTACGGTTTTGACTTGCAGTGGATCGGCTGTGAATTCCAGTTTTTTTTACTGTTCAGTTTGTGTCCATTAGACTGATGCAAAATTTGACTTTTTCGCTCCACAGTGCTTAAATGGTTTCAAATCGGGTCCTGATTAGCCTCCCAAAGTTACAGCTCATTTGGTTAGAAACAGACTTCGCACAAGCCATTTGAAGTTTACTGTAAATTACTATGGGAAATCCCAACTTTTTGTTCATTGCCTTCTAGTCTTTTTCCATATTAAGCTACAAAACAGTTCGATAGCCACTCTTATAGAAAATTTTCTCAGCTACAACTTTGCTGAAAATTATTTCTATGTAAAACGAGACAGGAAAAAGTTATTAACTATTTAAGAGATTGGTAAACTTATGACATGATCAACCAGCTGCTCTGTAGGCAACACTGTATTTTGCAGCGTGACATAGTAGCCATGATTTTTGTGTCCTATTCAAGAAACACCAATGTTGCCTGCTGAGCAGTTGATTGAGCATGATGATAAGACATCAGCGTATTGAACCATTAATAACTTTCGATCCTTGCATTTAATCAAAAAGTGGTCTTGAGCAAAGTTGTAGCTGGGAAAATTTCCAACAAGTACAGTTGAAATTTTTTGAAGCAGACCGATATGGTGAATTATTAGATAGACATGAACAAAAATCTTGGTTTTACCATAGTAATTCCCATACAAACTTCAAATGGTTTGTGCCATCTCAGTTTCTCACCAAATGGGTTCAAATTTTGAGAGGTTAGTCAGGATCCGATATGGAATCGTTTAAGTATTGTGGAGCGAAAATTTCAGATTTTGCATCACTCTAGTGTCCATACCAAGCTCCATACTCTAATGGTGGTAAGCTCCAACTGATATTATCCTCGGATTAAATCCCGATCAAGAATGTCCGGCTGCTTTGATGTCGACATCAGAGTGAATCAACGCGGCTTTAAGCAAATATTTTGCAGATCATGCAAACAGGGACGGTATTAAAAGTTAATCCGAGTTGGAGCTTACCACCATAAATATCGTTTGGGGGTTTAATTCTTTTCACATTCATACTAAAATATCTCACTCATTCATCTACACTCATTTGGCTTACGCGTTAGTTACTCAGTAACGTTAGCACTTCGAATTAAATCCCCGACATTTCACACATATAAAGTAATTAAACAACTCGACACATACATCGGTAGGTCTTCTATGCATCATGTCAATTTCCGAAGAAAAACACAAGATCAAGACCCCGAATGCGGAAGTCAGTCAATTAAAATCTATTTCTATGAAGAATTAGCCTAATTACTCTGATTTCTACATAAAATGAAGGAAATCAAAAATTAGGAAAAGCAAATTAAAATTAGTGTTTACGCGCGCCGAAACTACAGCGCGAAATTTTCTCAGTGTATTCCCACTGAGGTGTTAAGCGCAAAAGTGTGCCCCATCCTGAACGGATTGCGAAACGCATGATGAATGGCGTTGACGGCATCGTCGAAAAATTTGCTCTTCCACCAAATATAGACAGTTTCTTATGGGAATTTTCGGTGGAGTGAAAGGATAGTACAAAGTCCGCCATGTTTCACGCACAGTCTGACGTTTGCTTATGGATTTTCTTATAGGAGTAAAGAGCTACAGAGTCGCCGTCAACGCCAAATGATACTGTCCAATCCGTTGATGACGTCATCCTCACGAAGAGGCGAAAGAGAATTTGAAAACGAGACGTAAGCAAAAACAATCCAATCGCGAAATCGTCGATCGTGGCAAGGATCGCGGTTCGATTGATTTTTACCTCGTTTTCGGTAGTTTTGAGGCTTTCGCCGTCGGGAATGCCTCTGTTGGTGATTTTATTTGCTGGTGGTGTCCTTCTCCGTGAGGAGGAAAGTGATTTGCACGGTGGCATCGGTCGTTTTAAGGTCGAAAATCGACCTGTGAAAATCCCGTCATTCAGTATGAATGACTACGGGTAATGTTTTGGTTTTGCGATGAACCGTTTGAACGGTGCCAAAGAAGGTTTGACGGGTCCTTGATCGACCATTTGGATGATTCCGACTCCCAAACATCTTGAGAAATCTGGAGGTAAGTCAACCGGCAACAGATATGTGATGAATTCGCTTTCGAAGTCGTCACTTCCCTAATAAAAATTGTATGGTTAATTTGCTTAACGACGTGTTCTGGGTATCATCCAAACCATTTGTGGAATAGTTCAATGATTTGGGTTATCGTTCGTTTATGGTTATTTTTTATTAGGGTTCCCATCTCGAGACTCCCAACTGAGGCTCTGAACCATTTGGTGGATTATTTTAACTTTTGGTTAAAATTTGACAGATGGAAAGTTATCGATTAACCCTGCTATCCGAGCGTGGTTATTTCTGACAGACAAGAAGTTAAATTTGACGATCGTGGCTCGAAAACCGGTCAATCGATAGCACGGGGATTTTCGAACATAAGAAATAACTTTCGAAATGTCACTTTTAACTACGAGTTAAATTTAACCCGGCAAATGGTTCACAGCCTGAGTGAGTTGAGGAAGCAGTTGGATTTTGTTTTTGTTTTTGACCGGTTGACGATGATTCGCTGTTGGACGTAAAACGAAACTTCGGTAAAAAAAAAGTACTGTTATTGGTAAGTACTTTGCATGTAAATCAATTAGAATTAATCACGCTAATTGATATTTTCCATTTTAGGTCATCTTCATCAAATCCCAGTGGATGAGGAAGCTTATTCCTATTTTGGTTGGTGCTGCGAAGGGGAATTTTTCCATTGAGAAAGTAAAAAAAATATAATGAAGTTTTTGTTGGGATAAGATTCCAAAACTATTTTAGTCGGATTTTATCCCGTTTTTAAACAATTTGGGCATTGAGAATGCCCGTACGATAAAAATAAATAGATAACACAGAACACACGCGAGGGTAGGGGCACGATTTATGATCGTGCCCTCTCCCTTCGCAGTTAAAACAGACTTCAAGGTCTGGTCGACGATATACGTCCACAAGGCAATCCAAAAGGGTTACCGATTTGTGTGCTTGTAGATTTATGAATTTTCTCGGGGAAAATAATGTTCAGGACCGACATTACCGAATGTTTAAGAATTGTTTACCATACCAGAATCAATAAAAGTGTGTGGTTTAAAAATACCTGGACTTTTTGCAGGCTCTGAAAAGCGTGTTTGCAAATCCGCTGGATTTATAAACTCTCCTAAGGTGTGTTGGTTTATATTATAAAAACCTGTTGATCTCCCACTAAACACGGATCATCCAGTTTTGTGTTTAGATCTGGGCAATTCACGTTTGGAGTCATGTTATGAACCATGTTCTTTAAATCAGAAACCGTTTTGCGAAGTGTTTCGACTTCCAAAAGCGTGTTCTTGAGTGCAGAGACCATCGAGTTGATTGTAGCAATCCCGCTGTGGAACTTTTGAAGTGATTCTTCAAAAGTTTGATTCCTCTTTGCTTCATTCTGTGCGGATTGTTGTTGCAAATCCTAAATTTCTCTAATTTTAAGTAAAATAGCGAAAATTTAATACCCTACGCCTCGGTTTCCCGAGTTTTCTACATTAGACCATCGTATGTATTGATCTTGTGGCCCAGTGTCCAAAACGAGCAAATCATCTTCATTTTCTCCATCTTCCTCAATTGTCAATCGATGAATGTTTTTGTGATTTTTGTCGAAGTTTTGCTTGTATAAACCAAAAAATTTTTGAAAGAATTGTAAAGTTATTTCCCTTATCTGACCCACGACGTGATGTTGTATCATTTGGAGTCGGGTACCCAAATATAGCAACCTACTCCGAAAAAGTTCCTTGTTCGGGCACCTTTGGTAAAGTTCTTCCTCAATGCAACTGAACTTCCCCTCTTCGCTATTCATCATTTCCCATAAACGAAAACATCGTTGGACACCAGTTGGATCCGATTCAAGAGGGATGGTAACACCACGAGAGTTCAACTCGTAATCCAATTCATCGCAACACAAATAATCAACGCGCAACTGCAAATATGCAGCGTTGAAATTATCAAGCGCCAACGATTCAACAGTTGATGAAATAAGCCTATGAATGGCCTAGAGCAAGGGTACTTGCCCGAGTACTTCCCCCAAAGTCGTTCGGATTTGGGTGAAACAACAAAACTACAAGAAGGAAAGAAAATTGAATTTATGATGATTGTCAGTACACAAAAAGGAGAGTTACAATCCACGAAAGAAGTACTACGCGTTTTTGCCCCGTCCGTTGATTTTCCGGAAAAATTAGGGAGATTGCGGTTTTCGTGCCGTGCGTCAGCTGGACGTATCATCCGCAGCATCGTCGGGTGTGTGATAGTGGAGCTCGCCCGAAAAGTGCCGGCCCGGGGATTGTGAACTGGGTATAGTGAGTGAAGGAGTCTTTCGCTTTCCCGGCTAACCACCAAGGATCCGTTAAACACCCGCCGTCCTGACTGCGGTGGCTCAGCCAATAGAGCCATAGAGAACCGCATTTAATCGTCAAGCAGGACGAAGCAGGCATTCCCAGAGGTGAGTCCGCCTGGGCAGAAACACAGCGGTGTCTGCCGGGATTTCCTACGATGAGTCTCACTCATCTCCCCGCTAAAAGTAAAGGACCGCTGCTAGGCATCCAAAAGTGACGCTCGGCACAGACCGTGTCTGGAGCCGACGTGAACAGAAACCCCTGCCGCTGCCATCGAAGAGCCCCACCGAGACACCGAGGACAGCGAGGAGGTCAGGGTAGGTTAGGTCAGGCTAGACAATACAAGTAGTTAAATTAAATTTTCTTTTCTTCTTGATGTTTTGTTGTTTCACCCAAATCCGAACGACTTTGCGGAAAGTACCCTTGATCTAGGCCGCCGGGGTAAAATCGGGCCAGCTATAGGCTGGCAGGTAAGCCGTAACTTACAAAATGTAGAAACTATTGGACAGTCATTTATGTTTTCACTATAGGAAAACATCTATCCCAATCATTATATAGTCATATAGATTTTTCATTTAAGAAACCCAACAGAAAACATTTGTTTTGGCATGGGTTTTGGGAAGATCACTCCCAATAAAATACATCTTATATGATTGTTCTACATAAATTATTGAAATAATTTTCAACGATGTTATCGTACACTCATTGAACATGATTGTTAGTCGAATTAAATATTAGAAACAACAATGAAACTGTATTGAATAATCTTTATTTGTTATTGTCCCATAAGATAAAGGGTAGTCGTTGTTTTATTGCACACAGGAGCATTAAAGAAGATTTGTACAAACGACACCACAGAAATGGTACACAAATTTGCCAGTGCTATTTTTCTTCACTCTAGCAAAACGAGCATAACGTTGCACTACATTCCATGTCGGGAGAGCTGTGCTTACTTCATGCTAATTGAACTAGCTCTATCTCGAAGTCAGCTGTGGCCCAGTGAAACCGAGCGAAGAAATCGACAGCATCACACCTCAACAGTGCTGGATCGAATCGCAAATCAGCTATATTAAAAAAACGCAACTGTTAAAGCACGTGAAGCACCACCTCCACCTGCCTAATGTTTTTTTTTTCGATTTATTTTTAGAAATTCTCTACAACTTGTCCTTAGACACCACTTCGGTAAAATCAATGGATTTTTTAAGACGGTTTTTTTTTAGAAGGGTGACTCTAAATGCGATACAGGAAAGATTTTGTTTTGCTGCTGTTAGCTGCGTGCACGCTGAGTAGATAAAAAGAAGATTGATGATGATTCTGAAGATTTCCTGCAAAAAGATGATGCACGATGCAAGTAGATGCGAAAAATTATAGATAATTTTTCGAAGATTCATTCGCTAGTGTGAGATTTTTCGAGCATCTAGAATTGAGAGAGCATTAAGGTTTATCTCTATAAAGCCTAGGAAATAAGCGATGCAATTGTATTTATTAGCACAAATGTCTCATAAACATGTGAGAAAGTAGCTCTACCCTGTAAGTATCGGTGTTTTACGTCTGCCACGAGCTACAAAAACTACCACTTGAAAAAAATAGCGCAGCTATCGATGGGTACTTAAATTCTACTATTGAAGTGAATGGAAAAACTCGTGATAAAGCAATCAATTAACATTTCTAATCTTTTAGTTTCCAAGCGTTTGAGCATGATGATAAAAATATGACTCACACTTGTAATTCATTCTCATAAATCTGCTAAATTTTTTAGTACGGAATAGAATTGAAAATGTACAGTAAGGTCTTGAATCTAATTTCCGTCCAACTAAGCATAACACACTTAACCTCTCTTTTTGGAACGGATATGAACTCAAAAATGGATTAATTTTACTATAGATGAATTTCTTACCTATTTGCGTTTCTAGACGTACCGTTGGATTTGATAAAGAGTCACAAATTATTGATATATTGTAAGAAATCCAACACTGCTTCTTGATTGCAAAGTTTCAATTCCGTCCTAACGCATTGAAATGCTATTGTTTTTTTGTAGGTTTTATCTTCGTTCTACGAATGAAGACAGAAAAAGGATTTGCCAAGAGCGCTTCTTTTGTTTTGGAACAATGAGTTTAAATATTCAAAAACGCAATTGTATAGGCTTTATGTTGTAGCTTATAAGCTAACGCATAGAAACAAACGTATTATTGATTTGTGTACGGTGAAATCATAGATATTATTGATGATTTCTGCTCAATAGAACGGAAATCGGCGATTACGATGAAGTAGCGCTCTACCCTATATGGATTTCACATTTTACGAAAATAAATTATTAGCTCAAGAAAGTGAAACTAAAGTACTTATGTACAAAAATGACTCTGAGGGGATCGACAAGCTCACATCATTATCTAATAGCGAATTCGTTTATTATCGGGGTTGCGACCAGTTCCAACCCAGTGCGAAACCGAACTTTTTGTCAGTGCAAACCTCAACCTGAGCTGGGTTTTAAAAACAAACGAGCAAACTGACGTTTGTCAGAAAACAAGCAGACCCAATCTTTTGTTTGGAACTGAATAATAAACGAATTCGCTATAAGAATATCCACTAATCTGCATCCACATCCACGTCAACGAAAACAATCAGGTGTTTCTTATCAGCTTTCTTACTGCTTCTGACAGCACTCACCACCAGAGGGCGAGCTGCCGTTATCCTATGGGCGGTGGAAAATCTGCTTCAGAATGTTGGCGATATTCACTTTTAATTAAAAATATCAATTTGTTCTACTAAAACAAAGAAAAAAATGTAGAAATTTTCCCATGAAAATACGCAATATATGAAGAGAAATTGCCAATTTTCCAATAATTTCCATGCATCAAAACTGGTTTAGCCACCACAGGCTATTGTTTTTTTTTCTTTTGCAAGCACCTATTCCTATGCATAACAATATATTTTTATGCAAGATATCTTTAATCCTCTGTTTATCCTTTCATCCCACATGCATAATTCTCGCAACAGAGCCATATGGATAGCTGTATATCTTTTATTTAATTAAAATATACTGATAACTGATGTTTCACCGTGCATTTTTCTAACCAAACGACAAAAAATCAAATACTCCGCTAGTTTTTTATTTACTTCAGCGAAAATCGATGGCTACAATTTTCAGCTGCAATGTAATTCCTCCTTTCCTTCAATCTGCATGACAACGTAAGGAAAGGCAAATACTTACTACAAATCCTTTTATTTTTTCGGATTTAAACGAAAATACCTGCCAAGAAAAGATTAAACTACTGGTGGATGAGTATCACCGATTGACTCACAAGTTGAGGAATTTTAATTCCCAAGTTAATGAAATCACCATGTGGACTTGTGTAATTTTGTTATGACTCAGTTTCTGCTGATATTAATTGGATTTAAGCATACGTGGTTTTGTATTTTTGTCGGAAATTATGATATCTAATCTAAAACAAGGATTATCGCATTTAACCTAAGCTAGTTAAAATAAAATTTAATGTTATATAATATATATCGATCTTTATTCACAAAATATCACATTTAAAACTCCGCTTCAACATAAATAATTTTATTCGAATTGTACATCGAATCAAAAGATTAGTTTACTTTTTCAATACTCCACAGGAATTTCTTCGACATTGTCCGCCAAAGCGTCACACGCTTGGTCCGCTATTTTTGTCAGATTTTGAGCTCTTCCCAAATCAGAATCAGCTTCGCATCGCAATAGACAGTCGTTGTTGTAGGTCTTCAAATCGCTTCCGCAAACGGGCATATAAATCCTCGGACAGGCGCAAACTCCTCTCTTGGCATCGCTACGTGTCTCTACAACTGCCAGAAGACTCATAGACAGTACCAAAATACCCACAATGACTCCGGTATGTTTCATTTTCGGTTTCGTTATAATCGTTCAACACCTTTATCAACAACTGAATCATTCCCTCTGATCGGCAATATTTTTATAGAAAATTCAACAAGCTAGACGCTATCTGGAAATAGCCTCTTATCGAGTAAATGATAACACTTACCAATGCAAACGCTCTATACAATACGAAAATTTCAAGTGCTGAATCAAACCTGCACGAACGTCCGGATAGATTTGCTAGAAATCGATCGAATTTGAATGCACTTACTATACACACAACGAAACTAGTCAACAGCGCAAAGTGGAAAACAGCGTTAGCTTCGGGAACAGGAAACAAGTGAACAAATAATAAACAACTTGCAGTTAGATGACATTTTTATTTCATTCATAATTCATTTTAGCAGGATCCTTCACGGAGTTTTTTCAGCGCTATTCTGGAACCGGTGGGCGTAACCATGGCACATCTGAGGACACAATCGTTGGAGTAGGTAACGTTGTCACTACCACAGACCGGTTGGTAGCTAAAAGGACAAGCACAGGACGCCATCTCCGAGTAGATGTCGGCTTGAGTTTCGACCGACAGCAATCCCACAAGGACCACGGTCATGATCACAGCAAGCACAGAAATTGAACGCATTTTTGTTTTTGTTTTATCACAGGTGTCTTCGATGTTGAACTGTAGATTTCCAACTACTGCAACTCTGCGGACTGATGAGTGCTTATGTGGCTGGTTTGGTTCGATATCTTACTTTTAATCGATTAGATAAGATACCCGAGATAGGGAGGTTTTCCTTGTTCCTCGTGACCTCGCCAGTATCCGGTAAACAGAGCGAAAAGATCATTTGTAACATTACAAATCACAAAATCTCTTTGTGGGGTAAACACAACTATTCAAAGGAGTAAATATGTTGACTTTATCGCTGAAAAAGAAAGACGTAATAAAGATATTTTTCATTGTAAACATCTTGAACCATTTCTTAGTGGAACTATAAATAGACAGATAAATAACATGTTTTAATAATTACCGAAAAGAACAATGTAATCATTAAAGTATTTTAACATGTTCCTAGTCTGGGCAGTATTTGAAAAAAACATGTACCGTAAAACAGGGTAACATTAATAATTTTTAAAAGTATATTCTAAATATTTTTTGCAGCAATGAATATTTTTCAAATTTTATATTTTTAATACAAGTACTGAGGATCCAAGAGCTAATTCGTTAGTAATTTGTTTAACGTAAATTGAAGCATTTACACTATTTTTTAGTTTTATGACCGAATATCAGTATTTTGATTTGGGGTTAATTTGATATTGCTCGATGAATGTAGAAAAAAAATGCGTGAAATTCAAACATTTTAGTTCTTTAAATATGAAACTTTGAATGAGAATATAATCAGAAAACAACATAGGCAATAAGAATACAACATTGAATTTGTGATGGCTATATCGGAAATACATTTCATAAGTGATGGTTTGAGTGCTTTTTCAAACAGGCGAAAAATACGAAAATGGGTGTTTATATGTTTATAAAATATTTAACACATACTATATAAAAACTATATACGGTATCAACGAACTTACTTTAAGCTACAATATGGAACCAATATTTCTAATTTAGAAAAAGCGGAGCTAGTAAATTTAATCTTTATATTATACTATCAAAGTTACCCGCATTATCAAAGATACCCCGTTTTACGGTACCTAATATTACACTTCGCTAAGTGAAAGACTTTTAGCTGAAATGATTTTTTTTTTTTTTTTTTTTTTTTTTTTTCTTTATTAGAGTGACTTTTAGCCACTGGCTGGTTCGTCACTTATGTTTTTTTTAAGTGAAACAAGTTTGAGGTAAAAGACACTCTCGTAACATTTAAAAAGGCCTATCAACTGTTGTCAATCAAACTTGTTAGGCCCTTTTAGAGCAAACCGAAGTACGCCCACGCAAATCAAAACATTGCATGTTTTATATAGCTTTTAAAGCCTTACAAGTTTAAATCATGGCCTACAGAACCCTCATAAAATCAAAATTGTTACTTGGGTTGGTCAAGGTGATGATTGGTCGAGTGCTGAACTGCCCATAATCGCATATCAGTCCCATATGGATAGGAAATCAAGCAAAGATGGGACTGATATGCGATTATGGGTAGTGTACGTTGCCCGAGTTTCAGGGACACACTTGATTTCCTACGAATCTTGAAGAGGGTTACGGCAAGGTCATGGTCTTTCGTGTCTGCTATTTAACATTGGTTTGAAAGGTGTCATAAGAAGAGCGAAGCTAGACATAGTGGTTTGAACTTAAGGAAGTCTGTTCAGCTTTTTGGCTTTGCCGATGACATTGACGTCATGGCACGTAACTAAATGGATTGGACTTGTCATCGAAGACGAAATACATGAGAGGAAAAGGCTAAAGAGAATGTAGCTTCCCATCAGAAGTTCAGATTGATGGCAATGAAACATAGGTAGTCGACGAACTACTTTTTTGATTTTTCACGAATGTCTTCGAATTTGAACCCAGGGTTAATAAACCAATAAACCATATGCAATTAGATCACGTTTTTATTCCATTCATAATTCATTCTCGCAGGATCCTTCACGGAGTTTTTTCAGCGCTATTCTGGAACCGGTGGGCGTAGCCATGGCACATCTGATGACACAATCGTTGGAGTAGGTAACGTTATCACTGCCACAGACCGGTTGGTAGCTCAAAGGACAAGCACAGGACGTCATCTCCGAGTAGATGTCGGCTTGAGTTTCGACCGAGAGCAATCCCACTAGGACCACGGTCATGATCACACACACTTAGATTTTTCTACCGAGATCGGCTGTGCAAATCTCGGCAAAAAACGTTTCACTGAGATATCAGCAAACATTTCATTTGTTTGCTGAGATTCTGCTAAGCATTATCCGAGACTCAGCAATCAAATGTCACTTTTGCTGAGATTTCAGTAAAACTTATTTTGCCGAGATTTGCACAGCCGAGCTCGGTAGAAAAAAATAAGTGTGCAGCAAGCATAGACATTGAACGCATTTTTTTTGTTTTCTCAAGGGTGTCTTCGATGATGAACTGTAGGTTTTCAACTACTGCGACTCTGCGGATTCATGGGTGCTTATGTGGCTTATTTGGTTCGATATCTTGCTTATAATCGATTAGATAAGATGCCCGAGGTAGGTAAGTTTCCTTGGTTGTGTGCGAGTTCATCAGTAGCTGGTTAACAGAGAGAGAGAAGAGCATTTGTATATTAGAAATCATTATCAATCCATGACCTTCTCTCGGACCCTCTGTTAAGTAAGCAGAAGCGGAAGCCACCAGTCTATCAAGCCTCGTCTGTCGGACACTTGACGTTACTTGAGTTAACTTTATAAACAAAAAATCGAAGCCTATAATACCGTGTAGTGTCCGTCCATCGCACATTTTTCGAGTGAATTCTTGCATCGTTAGTAAAATTAGTTTTCATCAATATATTTAGTATTATCTCGAGCAAATACTGATTTGATTTGAGAGATGTGCTCATGAACCTTTCTTCAGCTCAGCTGGCTGGCATTGCTAGTTCGCGGATCGTCTCTCCACTTACGTTACAGCTCCACCAGTATTTGAGCGACTGCCCTGCTGACGGCATCCCAGGAACCCTTCCTCTCGACATATTTTCTCGATGACATTCTCTGTGCTAAAGTGGACCTTACACGGTTGCTTTTATTGACAATAATTGTATTGTCAATACATTCTATATTGACGTCAATACATCGATATTGACAATATTTCTGTATTCACATCTGCTCTTGCGCTTTTAGAGCTGTTTTTTTTTTTATTTAATTACTGCTGTACGATCAATTTTGAGATACACTGTACATATCACAACGATCACAACTTTCCACAAAGATCAAACAATTTAGCAGTCTTCAACAAAATTGTTTTGTATAGTGTTCTCAATCTATACACTAAGTTTTTTCGACAAATCTCGGAAAAACAATTGCCGAGATAGGCAACCATCTTAGCAAACAGAAAGTTTGCCGGGGATCTCGGAAATCATATAATTAACGGTTGTCATATGTTGTCGACAATCTCAGTAAAAAAATAGATGATTGCTCGGCAAAAGAACCCCTACGGTAAAAATAATGAATCTCGAATTTTTTTTTTAATTGCTTGGGTAAGAAAAAGAAGAAGAAGAAGAAAATATTGTCTGGTGAAAAATATTTGCACAATAAGAAACACTGCAATGAGATTATCATTCTGAATATCTATTAAAAATCATAAAAATACATCACAGGAATATGAACAGGATTTGCATTTGGGGATCAAGCAGTCATAAAATACGATGTTCAAATTAAAATGCTTATACCGTATAGACTATTCCGTTTATTATAAATACACTTTGTTAGTAAATTAAATAAAACTAGGGTAAAGTTTTAGGCCATTTTATTTTCAAATTTTGTTTATTATCATGTTTTCTTTCACTCATTAATTCAATTTGCAGGATTTTATTGAGAGTTGCCGAGTTTTCTAACTTTTCCATTGACACTGCTCATTAGCGTTTGCACAGTACCTTCGCCTACAATTTTTACCACTTTAGACTAATATTTCTTGAATTTTTAAACTCTATCCGCTGGTTTAACATGTTTCCTAAGCTTTACCTTTGTCAAAGCCCGGAAATTTTTCTTTGGAGTGAGCTTAAGGGCAATTTGGCGGATTCATCTCTTTTGGCACATATGTGACTTTATGATTCGGTACCATTCTAGCGAATCCTTTGAATAGTGGCAGGAAGCAAGATCAGGCCAAAAGATTACAGGTTTGTCATGCTACCTGATGAAGGGTAGTAATCTGTTTTGCAGACATTCCTTCACGTAGACTTTGCCATTCATTGTGTCTGTCGTTATAAATGGTCGAGAAATATTTCCACGCTGGCATATCGCCTGCCAAACCATGACCTGCTTGCCGAATTTTTCGGTGTAAGTGGCTTTGACCGATTCAGGAACATCCTTTCCTTTGGGCGAAGTGTAGAACTGCTGTCCTGGCAGTTTTTCCCCATCATTGAGTCATACAGCTTCCGAGCTTTCGTCTTCACAAATGCTTTTTGCTTCGTTTTGGTTGCTTCTGCTTCCGTTGTGTTTCCAATCCCAATCTTTTCTTGGCCCGCATGACATTTGTTGCCGAATTACCGATCTTCTTCGTCACATCTCGCACTGATGCTGATGGATTCTGCTTAAAACGATCTCTTATCTTCCGGTCGGTTGCAGGGTCAACGGGGTCACGTTTTCTTCCACGCCTCAGAGAATCTTCAAAAGTGCACGATTCTTCATACTTCCGTAATGTGGTTTGTACTGCTCCAATGCTCACACCCTGCTCCTTAGCCAGTTTTCTTAACGAAAGTCCACTCACGGTACACCATTTGTGCACAATCCGTTATCTTTGTTCAGGAGTAAGGCCGACGGTTTTTCGTTAGTGTATTTATAATTATCGAAACCGTCTTTATGTCGCTGAAACTCTTCGACTCTAGCTCAGTAAATTCTCCAACAGCCAGTTACCTCGGCATTTACTTTTGCTGCTATCTCTGCAACATATATGTTTGATAGCTAAGATCTCAGCCAAATTCTAATTTGTTAGCTAAATCTCGGCAATTGTTTTACTGAATCTCAGCAAAATAAATTGCAGAACTACTCGGCTGGCTGTTGGAATTTCGGAATAAAAAAATTAAGTGTCTAAGTTCGAGATTTGGTGAAATTTTAACAATATGTATTTGTAATTTTGGTAAGCAAATGGATTTGATCGTTCCGTTTCCCATACACAAATTAAAATTCTCACGCAAATCTAGATTATAACCAAATTCATTAAAATTTTGCACAGTTGTTGGGAACCTCAATATGCATTGAAAGAGCAGTGTGGAACAGGGGGTTGTGTCCCATTCCTGGGCCACTTGGCCATCGACTCTCTGTTACCATTTCCCGTATTCCTCTGGTTATGGCACTCGCTATCATCCGCCAGGTGATGCCGATAAGGATCGTTTCGGCGATAACGACAGCATTAATCAGGTCTAATTTGGTGTGAAATCTGAAATAAGCCGTCTTTAATTTAGCGAAGCTAACTGATTCCCTAAAGAGCCACGCAACGATCCGTTGCAGCAAAGTGACAGCTAAATTGTTTTCTAACTGTCAGATTTGCCGCAACCGATCTAATCCGGATGCATTGTGCGTGGCTCTTAAAAGTTTAAAAATTTAACTGAAATCTAGATTTGCTTATTAGCAAATATGTGTCCACCACTGGATCATTGTAGGAGAAATATGCGTCCTCGGCAGATAAGCAATCAGGTAGTTTAATAAAATATAAAATTTCAACTCACGTACGAATAATGGATCCGCATTTTTTTCCGTCCAACTACAAGAGAATACAATAGAGAACAAGTACAGTAGTCCTTCCATTTATGCGGTGGGTGGTACCGTCCACACACCACTCTTTAGCCAACTGAGCTGATTTTCTGAGCTAGTTTATGGTTGACACTAATCACATACAAGAAATAAGCGTAATTGGTTGAAAGACAGCCGAGAATCCGTGGTGAGTGGTACCGTCGTGGTCATAACTAGAGGGATTACTGAATATGAAAAAAAAATTCCTAGAGCAAAAATTGTATTTATCATTGTCAACAATCCTACCCTTGCAAATATCGTCATGACTCTGTCATGGACCATGATGGTATCATATCATACCTAGTTAACATAACCACCCAATCTTCTGTCAAGTGGGTGGAGAAAGCTCTTTGTTTTAGGATGAATAGCTACGCCTGAACTGGCTAACGACCTCTCACAAGGTCGTATCTTAGCGTGATATGCATCTATACACGTGACACCGAATGACCTTGAGTGAGCTTCTGGAGTGTGCAGTCTTCCGCAGCATCTGTTGACATTTTCATCTCTATTATTATTATTATTATTATTTTCACTGTATACCTATACACGAAACAAGTAAAGTTGCCTGCTCATGATGGAGTCCATGTATGTTTTTGGAGCCTTTACAAGATCGAGAATATGTAATAATAACAAAGCAGCAAAAGAACAGTCGGCAGGTGCAGAAGAATGGTTTCAAAATGACGTCGAACTGCCAGCTACAGAAAAAAGAGTATGAGCGAATCAAAAAATATGAGCGAGAGAAATAATTATTCTCTTTCCCTGTATAAAAAAAATGATGAAAACAAGAGAGAATGGAGGATATTTGCTGCTGCTGAGAAAGAGAATCAACTTCAACCCAAACTGTGAAAGAGCGAATGTCAATGAGCAAAGGACGCAACATGAACATAACCTTTTATAGAATAATGCACCTTCAAGTCATGTTTCAATTGAAGTTGCAGTTGCTTGCATTCAGCATATGCGCACGAGAAATCTGAACGATGACTAAAAATGCACTTGGTTTGAATGGCTACTTCAAAGAAAATAGAGTTTATATTAAATTTGAAAAATATTTAGATATCGAGACAATTTATTGAATTGGAAGTTTCTCAAATAAAGCTAATCTTAAACAGTAATGACTCGATTTTAAAAATTTTAACATAAGCGTCCTGATGAATGTGGGCGTCTTAGTGGAATACCTGTATAATGAGAGAAAGAGAGAGAAATAAGTATTAGTATTTTCCATTTATTCGTTACTCGTTTTGTTTTGCGTTATTCTAAATCTTTCTTATTTATCTTCAAGATATAATGAAAAAGCGCATGGACTTCGTAGAGAATTAAAAAAGATTTTCAAAAAGGGGGTTGAATCGGGTCATTACAGTATAACGCAAAGAATAAAAAATTCACGAAGATATTGCATAACATTAGCATTACGGAAACATTTAAAATTACGTCACATAATGGCAAACTCCAATAAAATTATACTGATACAGTTCGATCTCGATTTTGACATGCTTCCATTTTCACGTGCTAAAAGCAACAGTTCTCGTTTTTGACAACATAAAAACATGAATTTCTGAAAGTATTTCAAAATTACTTTTTTTAATAGCTATTCCTAATAAAATTTGTATGGTTATTTTGCTTAACGACGTGTTCAGCGTATCATCCAAACCAGTTGTGGAATGGTTCAATCACTTGGGCTATCGTTCGAGTATAGTATTATTATTGGGATGCTACTTTGATTAAATGGCTCATTTGGGGAGTACATGTCATAAATCATAATATCAAATACGTAATTTTTCCTCTCAATTTGGATCTTTAATTTTGAAAGATTTATCGATTTTTATACATCATCTGAAAGAGCTTCGTTTTCTGAGCACAACGATATTTTTTTGAAACCATAGATTTTCATCTCGATTCATAAATCAAGATTTAAAGCAAAATATTAACTTCACTGTTGACAGCTCGTTACCATACGAAGTCCTATCGAGGGGAGCAAAGATAGTGATTTTTGCTAATGTAACCGCACTTATTTAAAATAGTTTCAGTGTACCAAAATTTATGAAATTTTGGATTTCCGATCCATTTTTAATGCAAATTACGAATATGCAATTACCTTAATACCCAATGACAGATGAAGCTCTGTTGTGTTGTCAAAATCTCACTGAAATCTGAAATAAAAAAAATATTCTAATGTTTTTAATATCGCAATCAAAAAAAAAAAAATTTACCACGATCTTCAGTTAGAAATTAAGTCACGATTAAGTAGTAAGCTGGCTAAAATAAAAATAAATTTTACCATTTTGTCCATTGAAGAAGACCTTTACTGTGGTTCTCTCTCCATCCACTTCAAAGGCAACGCATGATATTTATAACTACTCTCTTCTCTGCTCAACAGTGCAGGAAACCTTCAAGTTCGGAGAGCACGCATGCATATCCGTCGAGTCGCGGAGAAGCCGTTAAAGAGACGGTGTCGTTTGAATTTTCAGTTTTACTTCTACTTTCAACAGAGACGGTAGCTCGGAACTGGTTCTCTTGTTTTTTTGCACCTTTATCATCTTAAAAACAGTGCTCATACTACCGCTCTTTACTAATTCTCACAAAAGCTCACGGGTCAGGCAATCAATAGTAGGCTAGAAAAAAAACACAGCCTCCCTTGTTCAAACGGTACAAGCTCAATAGTAATACGGCGTAGTAGTATTTAAATTTGCATACACGAGCGTGCAATCTCCCGGTGCTTACAAACAGGGGAAACAAGATAAAAAGTGCAACAATAATAAGTCAGCAAGGTTCATCCTCATCATCGTATGTGTCGAATGCAATTTAATTAAACTGCATTCATCTCCCCATAAGAGCGAAGAAGAACCGATTTGAATAAAATAATTGGGAAAATCCGAACAATAAGTGAGTGAAACCGTGATTGTGTTTACTGTGGGTATCGCAGTAGGCGTGTTTATCGTGTACTATCGGTTTCCATTCGGCTAGTGAAAAGGAGCCATAGAGTGGTTATTGATCTTCTAACAAAAGCGTAAAACAGAGCCCAGGGTAGCAACATTAAAAAATGTCAGCTGACGCAGAGCTCTTCTCGGTCCTGAACCGTCGTCAGCAAATCAACACCGCTCTGGAAAATGGAGAAGAGGTGAAACACACTTATCGTGTCGTCAACGTCTACACCGAGTTCCACGAGTTCTCGCGGAAGGAAATTAAGGACTATCAGGCGACGTTCTCCAAGTGAGTGCCTATAATTTTCCGTTTCATCTTTTCAGTTGCTTCACTTCCTGTCTCACCTCAACAGCCGTAGCCATACTTTTGTGAGAAATGACAGGATACGAGACACAGCTGGTCATGGTAGCTAGAAATGCTTTGGTTGTATCTTCTAGTGGACTGCTAAGGAAAGGCCAAATAATAGAGTATTGTGTTAATTTTTGGCCCTACCCAAGTAACGATGAAGCCCGCTAATTCACCAAATGAAATACAGCCTAAGTTGACAGCAGACAAAACTTTCGTACAAGAAGCCACGAAAAATGTAAAATTAATTAATATGGGGACCTTGCGTAATGGTTAGCGCTCAAGGCCACGAGTTCAAATCTCATCCCGGAGAAAATGACCAAAAATGTGTTGAGGTGACTGTAATAAAAACAAAACAATCATCATCATCATCATCATCATCAATCGTAAACGTTGAATTTTTTTTTCCATTTACACAATTGAATCTTGCTGAACTTCAAAGAAAAAATATAAAAACTGACAATGCGAATGTTCGGTCGCACCATCGCACCATGTCTTTATTTTTAAATAACTGAAACTTAAGGTAATTTCCTGTGTCTCTATAAACATAATTTTACTAATTAAATTCCGTGAAATGTTGAGATTATGTTCATCCCTGATGGTAAATTTATTGTGCATCGAACCAGTTGCATCTATTTCAGTAAGGGATACCTTATATTTCAGATTCCCTCACATCTCAAGACTGTTGAATTAAATTTTTATAATACTTTGGATTGCAAAAAAATGATTCCCTAATAGATCATAACAAATATTTAGAATCAATATATTTCATCGGTTTTAGTTATTGTACACACTTAATTTTTTTGCCGAATCTCGGCAATTTTTAACGAGATTTGCACACCCGAGTGGTCAGTAATCTGATTTATTGAGATCTCAGCAAAAGTGACGTTTGGTTGCTGAGTCTCGGAAAATGTTTTGCTGAATCTCAGCAAACAAACGACATGTTTGCTGAGATCTCAGTAAAACTGATTGTCGAACGCTCGGCTGTGCAAATCTGGCTGGCTGGCGAAAAAAAAACTAAGTTTGTAACATGGCAGCTGGTTCTATTGTTTTGACACGCAGTTTATACCCTATCAATCCACAAATCTGCTAATTGCCATTTATGCATTAATATTACATTCAGACTATACTAAACTAGACTAATAAATTTTACATACAGCATATGATATACAGATTTTGTCAGCCCCCTTTTTGAA
This sequence comes from Ochlerotatus camptorhynchus, assembly GCF_037179485.1. Classification (NCBI taxonomy): domain Eukaryota; kingdom Metazoa; phylum Arthropoda; class Insecta; order Diptera; family Culicidae; genus Ochlerotatus; species Ochlerotatus camptorhynchus. The sequence goes on from NW_027040672.1 coordinate 2,547,898, forward strand.
AATCTTGTTCTACGAAATCCATGCACCTTTTCAGTGGAATTGTTGCACCAAAGTATACCCTAAGCGTCCATCTTGAAGCTGATGGAGGACGATTCGGAATTCCGGTTATGTGAAATTATTGAAAGATAAAAGTCTGATCAAAATCGGGTAATTACTGTATTACGTAATATCAGTCTGATCGTATAAGGTTGGATGCTTATATTAAGTTTGGAAATTCTATACGGCCGCTATTCGTACAACCCATGTAAAAAGGAATTCCACAGGACATGAGACTGTTGTGCGAATGAAGGCAGTTTATTAACCTTACATTGCGAAAAGGGCGATTAGCGGGCTTGTTGGTAACATGAGTAAATCAAATTTTTAAAGAGGAAGTGAAAAGTTAAAAGGATAAAAGGATTAACATTCTAATCTACACATTTATAAAGTGTACTGATTTGCAATTACTTATGCAGATAATACACATAAATATGAGCATCAAAATCCAACGTATTCAAATTTGAAAGCAACACTGACCCTAGTGGTTTTGGTTTAATTTGAACATCTCCTATTGTAATTGCACACTTAGAAAATATCATGCAAATGTAGGTATCCTGAGACTTGCATATATACACTCAATCTAGCTCGGTAAACTCTCCAAGAGCCTATTATCTCGGCATTTAGGTTAGCTGATATCTCTGCAAAATGGCTTTTTGTTAGCTGAGATCTCAAGAAAAAATCTAATGTATTAGCTGAGTGTTGGCAATCGTTTTACTGAATCTCAGCAAAATAAATTGCAGAATTACTTGGCTGTTCGAATCTTGTCAAAACAAATTAAGTGTGTACGAGCGTCAATTTTGACATAAAATTAAGCCATAACAGATGCGAAATTCAGCTCATTGAAACGAACATTTTTCGAATAACGAACTTTTCAGTCTCGCAGCACTTAATTCTCGCGCAACACGAGAAAAGGGCCTATCATTGTTGATTGATTCTCTTCATCGATTTTCTCTTTTGCGAATAACCCGACTGCAAATGAATTTTCCATTGAGTGTGTTGTTTCAGGCGCATGCTAACATCATCTTCTGTCGAACTGTCCTGCGAGCTTAGCGAGAAATTCGGTTATGTTGCCGTCGTAAACCAAAGAGAAAATCGATGAAGAGAATCGATCAACGAGGATAGGCAATTTTCAAATGTTACGCGAGAATTGTATATGACAAGTTTGTTTACGTCTCTTCCTTTATGTCAAAAAGAGAATCCGTCACGTGCATGGTGGGTATATAAATGGTGATACAGTTTTGTCACTAAATAGGCGAGGAGGTCGCGGGGGGGAAAAGTGCGGTTTTAAAGCAAATTGTAAACAAACTCGGTCGCTGTCCCATACAAAAATTCAACATGGCTGAATAATGAATTTGACACATTAGAACACCTATATGTAGTCACCTTGGTCACGTGTAATATTAATTATTTCTAAGTGTGTGGTCATTGCAAAGTGGTTAAGTATTTATTAAATTATCAATTAGGCATTCAATTGGTGACATACTTAACTAACACACATAAATTATTTATTTAGAATTAATAGCAATCTAATTTTAGAAGAACAAACAAACCATTAATCTCTGTACACCGTATTATGAAAAGTATTATGAAAATATAAGTGATTAGTTACCATTTCCACTAAAATTTTTTCACAAAAACGTAACTGGGACCGACTTACGGTGAGCGGCAGTTCATCTCTATGCCATTCATGTTTTTCATTACCCATCTTGATGAATCCAAGTAGGGTAGGTGTATCAGTTATCGTTATATATTCCTGTTATGGTATGTTTCAATTATGACCTATAGGAATTCCATTGGAACACACCATAATAGGAACGTATAGCCATAGCTGGTGCACCTACCCTATAGCCGCAGGATAAAATCAATCGACTTTGCCAAAGGTCACGTTTCTACGTACTATAGTCGTCGTCTGCGTCGGTCGGGAGGAGATTCGATGTGCCTCTTGCTTCCAGATCCTTCTTCACCTCTCTGCACCGTGTTTCGTTTCACAGTTGCGCTTACCATACAATCACATCAGGATCACATGCTAGCCATGTTTGTTTTGTACGAATGTGTTGGTGTGTAGGTGAGTAGGAAGAACAATAAAGTCTGAAAGATCGTGGTTTGCAGATTTGCAACGCTGGAAAACCTGTTTGCAGTGATTAATTTTCGAATCACTTCAGTACTGAGCCATCAATGCAGCCATGTGTCCCTACACAGCAGTGCAATCTGACTGAAGAGAATTTTTGAACCAACAATGCAAAGGAACCGGAAGTCGAAAAGATTGAGTGAAAAATATATTGTACCAATCGAATACCAAATTTGCCACAGTATATTCCATACAGAAGCTATGTGCATTCCCTTTTCTGAACAGGAAATGGAAAACAAAGCATAATTGATTACAATTCAAATTGTTTTTACATTGAGCAATCACTGGCCTGCTGCGACTTTTGCAACGCTTTGGCCTTAGCGTACTGCAATTCTCTACTGCGCTCACCGCAAGAGTTGATTCTATCGATTACGCCCTGCAGGGTTTCCCTTATGTGGTGTGGTTTATTGTGTCACGTTTTGGTCTCCTACCCGTCCAACGTCTAACGCATGCACATAGGCACATCGCTTCGCTTCTAATTCGATCGATACATAAAAACTGACCTTTCACCCAGCCATCGCGAGCCAGCTGATTTCATACCAAGAGCGCATCACAACCCACACGCCTACCCATGTCATGAATGAGCGTGAAGAAGGTCAACTAATCCGCTTCTCGTTGACCCAGAACAATGCAGAGCAAATCGATTTCGTATCCGGCGAATAACGCAATAACCGAAATGAAAACATAGGTATTCGAATTTGTATCGGAATGACGAGCAAATTCGTGCAATGGTTTCTTTTCGTTGTTTATGTTTGTTTATCGTTTAGAACGACCTTCGGATTGCGTGCTAAACTGGAATCACTCCACCATAAGAGTGCTTTGCTAGATTCCAAACTCGCGTACGTTCGCTCGGTTATGTGTGAGAAATCTAGGGTGAAGGTGAACCAATCCGACTGGCTTAGTTAAACCAAATCAGTCAATTGAGACGTAGCTACTGCTGGTGCTTATATCTAGTTGCCTTGCACTGGTAAGCTCGAAGCAATAATCTTAATCTGACTCGATTAATTTAATGAGCATCAAGGTTCTGAAAACAAGCAGGCAGCTGTTATCTTATGAAATCCAGAAATGATGAAGTGAGTTTGCTATGTTTATGCTGTTTTCATACTCCTACTTCATACTTGGGAAGGTGGATTAAATTTCATTTTCAATAATGTATAAAAGCATTCGCTTTAATTACTAGGTCACACTTGATTCGTACAAATACCATCGATACACTTCACGTTTTCATTTGTGTGCCATCGATGTTCCATTGACATTAACTAAAGCGTTCGCACAAATAAACAATCTCGATCCGTCAGCAGTGCATACATTTTTATACATAAGTGGCGCATTTGTTTTGCAGTCCATACGTTGGTAGTCACGAAGCCACCAAATGCTCACACGCAAAACAAAAAAAATTCTCACACCAAAACAGACTCACCTGTTCAATAGTTTTCCCACGTACCCACTCGAATGGCGATGATGGCTCCGATGATCGTCGCTTACTGCGATGAGCAGGAATTTTATGCAATCAATCGTCGACCGACTAACCCGCATGGCATCTCCTGCCTACCAGACCTTCTCGTTTGAACAGCCTTTTGCCTTTCTTTCACCAATCGACTGGCATCAACTGGAGCCGCTAAATATGAAGTGATTATGTATCAATTTGGCTCCATACCAAAATTGGCTGGCACCGTAGTTTAAGCGCGTAATCTATCAATTTCAGTAGCTCGTGGAGAGGACCTTATCGAACCTTAAGCATTTTTCGTGCTGTGAAGGTTTGAAGTGTTTCGTAATTAAGCATGTTTTCCATACAGAGACACAGCGAACGCAACAACGTAACATTCATAACCTCTCTCGATTGAAACCTAACCCCTCGAATGACAGGCCACCACAGAAAGCCGAGTTTGACGGTTGAATAATTGGAAAACAAAAACTATCTCCATCTTGGCTACTGATTAGGGAACAATGCGTGACACTTTTTGGAAGCAACAAAGCGGCTCCATACGGTTGCAACACAATGACCGTGCACAGCAGGCTGGGCATCGGACAAAGCAAGCGAAACAGGAAGAAAAACGTAGTTCACATATGGTACCAGCACGCATATGGTATCTAATCAACAATGCGGTTGGTCACCACGTCCGCAGCTTGTACTTAAGAGACCCAGAACTTGGTAATGCAGATGTAGATTTCCTGTATGCATTCAAAATTTTATTTTCTTGCTGCTTACATCAGCATGTTTACTGCATTTCGATTACCTACTGCGTATTAGAGTCAATGGACCTGTCACTGATACATGAAGAGAATACCAATATCATTGACATGTGCTTTCGAAGCAATATTTTTTGTTGCCAATAGATGCATCTCTTGGCACATCGAGTATGTCATGAATTTAAACATAAACACACAGACTGAAATTGTTGCAGTATGTAAGTATGTTCCCTTACTTGCTTTTCTGCACCATATTAATTTCTTACAGACTTACAGAAAGCTGCAGTAACCTACACCAAAAGTTAAAAAAAAGCAAGTACGGGAACGTACCTAGTGTGGTTGTAGATTTGCCGAGCGATAATTAGTGTTAAAACGATGCATTTGACTAGTTTAGTCAACTGAAAACAGGTGGTGGCTGGTTGAAACAGGGTTAGGTTCGCACGTAATCTCTCACGCGGTCATAGATGATTCCAGATAGACAGACGTAGCTTAAAATTGGAATATTCAGACACGCTGCTCTCTCGCACTGGAGATTGCATAAGGGCCCGTACGTTGCTGATGGCAACGGTTGTGGGGAAGTAACCCTGATACGTGCAGCGTCATGTATTACGACGAGGTTGACGAATGGATGATATATGAGCAAAACCTTGCAGGTTTTTCTGTCTCCCTGTAAGTCACGCGGTTTTAATAGCCCTTGACTGTGCCGGCCCGTAGTATCAGTTACCACTGCTAATTGGGCGACCCATTAGAAAAATATTGTTTTCCCTGCAGTCTATTTTTCAACCAACCACTTAACGTGATGTTGTGCGAATTGGAATTTATATGTGGCCACTAGTCGGACAAAAAAGAATCGACATACATCGGTTGCTTTTAATTAATTTGCGATCGGTTTTACGGCCGATGCTTGCTTGGTTAAATATGAAAATCACAAATTAACATTCAATCGCGCAGCAAACACGACGAGCACATTTGATGTGTCATTAATTCAGCTGACCTTGAAACAGTGTGTTATTTTTCGATGACGGGTATAAAGTGTGAAACGTACCGCCTTTGTACTAGTAATATTTACAATCTCAATGAACATTTCAAATGTTCCTTTCTGCTTTGATCGATTCTCTTCATCAATTTTCTCTTTCTATAATAACTCAGCCTGTCAGATTTTGTCAGCTCCTCCGCGCATCAGACTTTTATTTTTCGATAATTTCACATAACTATAATTTAAATCTTTCTCATTTATCTTCAAGATGGTTGTTAAAGGTATACTTTGGTGCAATAGAACCGCTGAAAAAGCGCAAGGAATGCGTAGAACATATGAAAAGATTAAAAAAGGGGCTGACAAAATCGGATAATTACTGTAGAACTATAGTATTTCCAGGGGGCGATCCACCTAGGCTGAATATTAGGGAGGGTCATCATAATTATTTAATCAAATGGAAAAAAAACAATATTTTTTTGACGTAGGACTACGTCTGTGATTTCTATATGGGCGTACACTTTGTGAAAACCGAAAATGGAACATGTAACAAAATTATGAAAGATTTTGAACGTTAATAACTCAGCTGCCCCTGGACGAATTTCAATAATTTTATCACCAATCGACTAGATATATTTCTACGCATCTGTTAAATTTAAGACTTTATCATTTTTCCAAAATATCATTATTGAAAATTGCACGAATGTGCATCTGTTGCTTTGATAATTAAAATTTCACAGATACACAGATTTCAAAGTTAAATTCCATCCGGTCTCACCAAACGGTGTTTATTCAATGGAGTGGTGGTGTTCTCCAGTACACAACAAAAGGCTCCCCGCAAGCAGCTAGCTACCAAGGCTGGCCTTAACCGCTGATCGGATTTTGGAACTCACCGTATGTGGTGTTGTCCGGTGGGCGCGACCACCATAAATTTGTAAAAGAGTATTTTTTTTTTGGATAATTGTCAAGGACATCAATCGGATGTCAGTTCCCATATCAAGATAGAGCTGGAATTAGGGCGTAACAACTTTTGTAAACAATAACTTCTTTCGATGATGTCTTGAAAGTCAAGGCTCGCTTACGCAAATCAACATCACCATCAGGTAGGGTAAGACTTCCTCTAGCCGACGGTAATGTTGGTTGGCGTAAGCATGCATTGAACTTCTAAAAATCATCGAGAGAAGTCATTGTTTACAAAAGCTGTTACGCCTAATTCCAACTCTATCTAGGTATGTTTAAATTTAATATACCATGTACTTTAAGGCAACATTGGGGGTGTGATTTCAAAAACCAAAGTCGGTCGCGGCATGAAAGTGAACTGATTTTGATCCAGAGATGATGAATTTTACTTCTTTATACGCCAATCGATAGGAATTTTGTCTACGAATCTGTTACAATTAAAACTTTATCATTTTTCAAAATGTCACTATCGAAAATTGCACGAATGTGCAACTGTTGCTATGATAATTAAAATTATCACCGATTGCCTGCGAAAAGCAATTTGCCTAACACAGATTTTAAAGTTTAATTCCATTCGATCTTACCAAAGGGTGTTTATTCAATCACCGCGTGGTGAGTGGTGGTGTTCTCCAGTACACAACGAAAGGCTACCTGCAATCAGCGAGCTGTAGCCTACACGAGCATCCATAGAAAGAGGAAGAAGCTGCACCACTATTGATCGGAATCAGTAGCTCTTCGTAAGTTGGTGTGGGCCATCTATATCAAGTGCGTCATACTAAAGAGTATAAACAGAGAGAACCCCGCTCAAATTCCTATTCCTACACAAAACACAAGCTCCTGCTGCAGTTAACAAATAAAATTTATTTGGGGACGATTCGTTGTAACCCGGCTTTCCGCATGCGTTTGAAATTTGTATAGAAAGTAGTATGGGAAAACTTGCTTTTTTTCATTTTCATGCCTAGGGAGCACAACTTTGCTTGAACCATGTAACTAAAGTATAGCCCAGGAAGTGCCTAACAACTTTGCCGAAGGATGTACGGTGCTATAATGTCTCTAAAAAAAGATATCGGTGTTTCAAATTAAATGCCAAAAATCACTTTTCCTGCCAACACCTGCCGCTGTACCAATGGAAGTCAGATTAAAAATTGCAATAATTTCGGAGTTTGCGGCAGTGTTGGCAGAAATCGTGATTTCGCGACATTTAATTCAAACCATAAATATTTGAAGTTATAAGTTTTTTTAGAGACAATCTAGCATCGTACATCCTTGTTTATGGTTAGTTGCATGGTTCTAGCGAAATTGTGGTCTCTAGGAATGAAAATGCAAAAAAGCAGGTTCTCCCATACTGATTTCCATACAAATTTCAAATGCATGCGGAAAGCCGAGCTACAACGAATTGTCCTCAAATTGTGCACAGTTGTTTGGGACCCCAAATTTAACCAAACAAAGGTTGTTGTCGCTTGATGAGGTCATGTTTGTGTTTTTCCATATAACGGTTAACGATGAACTACTGAATATATCCACTTTTTTTTTAATTTAAATTTTCTTGATTTGGATTTGAAAACAAAAGTATCCGTTCCGTAAAACAAACAATTTTGAGCGCAAAAAACACTATCTTTTACATGTATTAGTTTATCAGAATACTAAATGTTGGTATTTAGAAATATTTGATGATATTTTAAAACATATGTTGTCTTGCTTCTTCTTTTTCTTCGCATTTCAAGCACAAATCACATAACCAGTGGAAAATATCCATGTGAATTCCATATAACTTTCATGTGATCCCATAATTGGAAATTGCACTACTAAATCACATATATCACAAATCACAACATATCTATATGTTTTCTCATGTAGAGTTTCTTATGCTATGTGATATTCAGATAACAATCATTATTTTTGTTATTGGAAAAATATTATGTGAATAGAAACTAAGTGAAAACTTTTTTTAGTGTAGATGCACAAAACTATACGTGAGACCAGGGTTGCTTCCACTCACTTGCTATAAAAACTTTTTTTCGGAATTGTGCGGTCGTTGGATGTTGTAGTGATGATTGGTACTTGTGAGTTGCAGGAAGGGGTTGTAAACTAGGTGTTTGACACATGAGGCCTGTCATTATTTCTTTCAGTTCATCACAGTCGGCGATTTTACGATTCGTAAGCGCTCACTCTGAGTGAACGCTCACGAGTCGTGAATTCGCTGATTGTGACGCACTGAATGCGAGATTGACAGGTTTTATGTATCAAATACATGCTATCCTAGCCCTTCTTGTGTCTGGCAAGTACACAGTATTATTGTAGCATCCGGTGGTTCCATAATTTCGAGAAGCATTTTTTATAGCGAAGTGAGTGGAAGTAACCCTGCGTGAGACCTCGCGATGCCTTTTTAAGTAGTTGTGTTGTGATATCGCGATGCCTTTTTGTTTCTTCTTCTTCTTCATGTTTTTATAAATGGACGTTGGACTTAAGTGTTCGTGAGATTGTGCTTGGAGATCTTTTTGTCCAAGTTGGTGTGGCACAATTCTTTATGTTCTTATTATTATGTTTTGAGATTGGAATTGAGGATTTTGGCTTCATGTTTAATGCAGATACGAATATACAAATACCTCAATGATGAACCCAATTTTCGTCCGTTAAGTGTCTCTAAAAATGTAATTCTGCCAACAGTTTTTTTGATCCGTTATTCAAAACTATCAACGCCAACCAGGAAGAACAGTTTATATATAACGGCTAACAGCTCCAATGAACATTCAACTCATAAAACAATTTCTTCAAATCAGTATCATTTTCAATTCCACTGTCCAACGGCCATGTATGAATAAAATATTATCAAACGGTCATTCTGTTTCTATTATTTTATTGTTCACATGAAAACCATTCAACCATCCCAGCAGCTCCTGTTTACGCGGACAATACGATACAGCCGCCGCCGCCTTTGATTGCCGGAGTGATTGAAAGCAATTTGCTATGCTCAACCTGTTAGCGTTACGCGCGAGTGGAGGGCAATTCCTGTGTACGTATTTAATATGTGTGAATCATATCGGTACCTAAACGATGATGGTCAGAACACGACAAGAAGAGCACTACGAGGAGGAACTCGATAGCCTTTTGTGTGTTTTGTATGGTGGGTGACAAGGTTTGAAAAAGTGAAACACCTGAAAAACAATACATACTAGCGTGTGACGATTCTAAAACATCATCAAGAAAAAAAAGAAACAATAAATTCCGACAACAATCCGCCACGGATATGTGTGACCGTCAGGTAGACAGGGGCGGAAATGCTAACACTTTATACGCATTTTAATGGGAACGGCAAACGAACGACGAGACATGCCTGAGTGCCAAAATTGGTCACTGGTTTATTCGGTTCATTGCATAAGAGTAGACAAACTGGCTGACAAGTCGGTGGTGGCTAGCGGAAGAACACGTTAAACTTTGATCGTAAATACCTGCACAATATCATGCGGTAAACGACCATAGCAAGACTTTGAATGGGTCAGAAAAGTGAGCGGTTGAAATCGGTCATTAATGACTAATAATTGTACGATTTCATTTTGGAGTGCGATCCAATTTACTTCCACACTGATAAACCAGTCGATACCGAGAAATACGTGCCTACTATTCAAATATTTTGCAGGAAATTGAATTGAAAACTTCAAACACTACCAAAATGTTTGCTAAGCTGGCTGACTTTATCGATTTCATTTTTCCTCATTGCGCATGGAGCAATCTAAAAATAAAGATCCGTCCATCTGCGGGAGGGCAGTTTCGGACGGAATAGCATAAATCCAAACACAGCAAGCTTCCGCGTTGGGAGGTGTGTTGGGGGTGATTCAAATATGACGTCTATATGTTTATAGAGTGTTTTACTCCTCCCTCTTGTGCCACTCATGTTCACATACTTATTACAGGTAGTGACACAAATTACAACCCCCCCCCCCCCTCAAGAGTGGACGTCACTTTTGAATTACCCCTGGGCAGGCAAAGTTTCTACTTTGTTCACTCAAATGTTTGCGATATTATGCTATCGTTTTTTTAAGTAAGCTGATCATGTTTATGTTTCACTTTCGCCATCATTTCTTCAGTAAGCAGCCGTAGTCACACACGTCGCGCGGTTCACGATCACGGCATGCTTTACAATCCACGCAGTAGGCGGCATTCTGCTATCTTTGTACGCTACGCCACGCATGTAAACATAGCTGCTGCTGCGGTTCTTAGAAGAGCATGTCGGAGCTTCTGCGGCATGCGGTAATAATTCAGAGTTATTCGTATTATCGCACTGGATATGTTCACGGGTTATTGGCAAATCAAAGTTGGCTCCCGTGAAGAATAGAAGAACTATGAAAGTGCAACTTTGATTTGTCAATTCCGTGGTGGATTTTCCAGTTGGTTCATGACATCTTAAAAAAACGTTAAAAACGGGGATGATTAACATATTCGCACCACACAGTGCTCACACAATTTCTAATCGGGTCGTAATGATCTTTCTAAAATATTAAGTCATTCTGTTTGTTGGAAACTAGTGACGCATAGACATAAGACTGAAGCAAAATTTGAAATTTTCGCTCCACATTGCTTAAACGGTTACAAATTGGGTCCTGCTTAGCCTCCCAAAATTATAACTACTTTAGTAAGAAACTGATTTGGCACAAACCATTTAAACTTTATATACTAAAGGGTGATACGGTCAAAATTTGGTCAATATCAACTTGACGTATTTCTTTCAATTTTGCATTTAAAAAACCTGAACACCCCTCATTTTGAAGGTGTGTGTGTGTAGAATGTTGCTCCTATTTTGATTTTGGAATTCACTCTTCAGTTGTCAAAATGCCGTCCAAGCAAGAAGAGCAGCGTATCAAAATTTTGCTCGCGCATCGCGAAAATCCGAGCTACTCGCACGCAAAGTTGGCAAAATCGCTAAAAGTTGCCAAATCAACCGTTACAAATGTAATTAAAGTGTTTGGGGAACGTTTGTCGACAGCCAGGAAGTCTGGATCGGGGGGAAATCGAAAACCGGAAGCCGCTGAGACGACAAAGAGAGTTGCCGGTAGTTTCAAGCGAAACCCTAACCTCTCTCTCCGAGATGCCGCAAATAAGCTGGGTGTATCGTCTACAACCGTGCATCGAGCCAAAAAACGAGCCGGACTATTGACTTACAAGAAGGTAGTGACTCCAAATCGCGATGATAAACAAAATACGACGGCCAAAGCGCGATCCCGGAGGCTGTACACGACGATGCTGACGAAGTTTGACTGCGTGGTAATGGACGACGAAACCTACGTCAAAGCCGACTACAAGCAGCTTCCGGGACAGGAGTTTTATACGGCCAAAGGAAGGGGAAAGGTAGCAGATGTTTTCAAGCACTGTCAAAGTTCGCAAAGAAATATCTGGTTTGGCAAGCCATCTGTACCAAGAAATTTACGTGAAAGAGTGTTTGAATAAACGTCTGCTGCCTTTCCTGAAGAAACACGGTTGTTCCGTACTGTTTTGGCCGGATTTGGCATCTTGCCATTACGGTAAAAAGGCCATGGAGTGGTACGCCGCCAACAACGTGCAGGTGGTTCCCAAGGACAAGAACCCTCCCAACACGCCAGAGCTCCGCCCAATTGAGAAATACTGGGCTATTGTCAAGCGGAACCTAAAGAAGACCAAAAAAACTGCTAAGGGCGAGCAGCAGTTCAAGGCAAACTGGCTTTCTGCGGCGAAGAAGGTGGACAAGGTGGCTGTACAAAATCTGATGGCAGGGGTCAAGCGTAAGGCCCGGCAATTCGGATTTGGAAAAGCGGAAGCCTAACTGAATATTTTTGCTGAATTTTATACTAATTGAACTTGAAAAAGAAATTTAATTTGATTTTTTAAATAAACGATTTCACCGATTTACACGCGTTTTCCCTTGACCAAATTTTGACCGTATCACCCTTTATGTGAAAACTTATGTTTTTGTTCATATGCATCTACCAATTCTCCACAGCACTATGCTTTTAAAAATGATAGCAGTAATTGTAGAAAATTTTCCCAGCTACAACTCTGTTGAAAACCACTTTTCAATCAAATGTAAGGATCAAAAGTTATGAATGATTCAAGTCACTGATGTCTAATGATTATGCTCATTCAACTGTACAGCAGGCAAAATTTGTGTTTCTGGTGCGAAGAATAGAGCACAAATATCATGGCTACTATGTCACACTGCAGAATACAGTGTTGCCTACAGAACAGCTGCTCGATCATGCCATAAGATAATCATTCTCTTAAACAATTAATAACAATTTAATTTGATATTTGGCTGAAAAACGATATTCCCTAAAGTTGTAGCTTAGAAAATTTCCCGTAATAATAGTTAGAGAAATTTCCGAAAAAGAAATATGGAATATGGGTAGAAGACAATGAACAAAAAGTTTGGTTTTCCCATAGGAATTCTCTTTGAATTTATTGAAATTTGCTATGAACTCTTTTCTAAACTCTAAGCAGAGATCCCTAGGAATTTCCTCAGAAAATTCCAGATTTGACCAGGGCCCCTATTATCTATCACCTGACTGTCTAGAACACTAAATAAGTTGAGAGCACGCAAAAAGCTAATCATGCGATATGCAATAAGCTTGAAATGCGAAGAAGAAGAAGAAGAAGAAGAAGAAGACTGACAAGTGACTGCAGTGTTTTTAGCAATTTGAATGACGAGTTTTGTCAATGGTGCTGTTTGGTAAGAATATTTTAAAAACTGCCCATAAGTACAAATATTACTTACGTTCACTGCGATTTTTCCAATACAAAATTTTACTGAAAATTTGTTGACGGAGATCTCGAAAAAAAAAAATCTTCCTGTTTTGTGCTTTTTTAACTCTCCTTTGATAGGTGTAAATTATTAAAATTGAGAAAATACTGTACTAAAGTACAATTTGCTTTTTGATCGGATTTTCATAAAAATTGTTATTTTTTACCTTTTAGTCTTAACCAGCGAATAGAAAATGTCACAAGACGACAAAATGGCAAGCGATCAACGAGTCAAATGATAACGTATTGTAAGTAATGGTAAGGAATAATGCCATCTAAAATTTCACTCTCAATTCCTTCCACCTTGGACGATGTACTAATCTTAATTTCAATCCTTCTTCTTTTTAATTTCTGCCTGTGTTGAAATCAAAAGCAGAAAATAATAATTCCAACTGTAAATAATGAGCAGTATAAAAAGGTTGATTATCCGAAAGTGAAGATGGAGATTTTTGTAATCCATTGAAAATATCGACTGAAATGTAACTTGAGCGTTTATTCAAAATATTGGATCAGGTTAGGTTTTTTTTAGACTAGGGCTGGTTCACCATCGCATAATATTGGAATAGCTACTTGATTGTAATATTCCAGATTTGTGCAGAATTTATAAATATTTTTTTCGAATATGGGCTCTAAACGTTATTTAATTATTTTATATTAGCTCCAGTGCAAAGGAATTATTTTAAATAAGACATTAGCAAAAATCACCATCATAACACCCCTCGGTGGGACTTTGTATGGGAGCAATTTGTCAGTTTAGTGTCAAAAAACGAAGTTGATATATTGCTTTAAATCCTGATTTATAAATCGAGATGAAAGTCTATGGGATCGGTAAGCTATCATTGTGCTCAGAAAACGAAGCTCTTTCAGATTATGTATAATAAACGATTTATATTATTTCAAATTAATTTACGAGTAAATTATTAAATAGCCGTATTTGCTTTTGTAAGCAAAGATCCAAACATAATTTTAGCTCGCCCACACAAATTAACACCTACCCTACTTTTTTTCCTTGATTTGTTTTCCGTGCTGAGCACCAATGCTACCGACGCCAGAAAAGCAGCTCCCACACCTGGACCCTACCTATCGACCCATCAACTCATGAACCGGGGACCAACGGCTTTACTTCCCTTCCGAAGGAAAGCGTGATCAGAGATTTTTTTTTTTTTTTTTTTTAATTCTTTATTAAAGAGATTTTTAGCCTTAGGCTAGTTCATCTCTACGTGATCAGAGATGTTATGTCTTGGAACATCCCGGCGGCGCCGAATGGGATTGAACCCAAGCCTGCTGGGGTGAAAGTTAATCACGCTTACCACTACACCATCGGCGCTGCTACACCTACCCAACATGATGGTGGTATTAATTTTCGTTTATAATAGCAGATACGGCTATTTGAAAATTAACTCTTGAATTAATAAAAGTGTCCATGTTAATTTTCATTAATTAATTCAAATAACTATGACTATTCTTCTAGAATATTACGCCCCAACTGTCACTCAATACCTATCTTTGAGCACTTCCACAAATTGAGTTTTCTTATCATGAGGTTCGTTCAAATATCACGTAACGCAAAGTATTGGGTTTATGAATACCCCCCCCCCCCCCCCCACTACGTAGTATTTGAACAGACCCTTGTCATTTTTGCATTTATATATTATGTAGCAGATATAATGCACATCGTTGTACCTCTACGCTAAAAAAAGACAATAAATATTTCAACTCGATAAATACCTTAACCGAATCAGAAATAGAGTCATGCTATAGCGAACATTTACGCACAAGGCTAAATAAATAAAAAGAGGAGGAAGAAACATGCGCAATCCCAAATTTACAGCCTGTAGAATAATCAAAACATTAAACGTTTATAAGCAAACGTTTAGAATCATTGAAAAAATCCCTATGGCGAGTCACGTCACTTTTTTGTCACTTATCTAGCACTGGAGCGATTCAGGACGTCACTTTTTTATCACTTTTCTGGCACGATGAAAAAAAAAATGAAGTGACGTGACGGTGATAATAGACTTCCTGATTTCGAAGCGTTTGAGATCTGTGCATTTAAAATGTAATTAACTTCAGTAATACACACTGGATGCTATGTTTATCGGTGTACAAACGTCTTGACTTCCTTCATCAGCTGCTTCGTCATTCTCCGGGTGAGATAAAGCAAATGAAAATAAATGGCGTAATTTTATCTCCGAGTGCGCCTAAGTCACAATAAGATAGATTGTATTTCAGTTTTACTCTCATTATCATTGAATCGTAGCAAATATTTACTCACTGGCTTGGTAACATATTACGCGGGTGCTTGAACGCACCAAAAGTTCAAGAACTTGTATCCAATTTCGAAAAGATGGAAATTGTTTTGCGTTGCTTAGTAATAGAATACTCATTACATTACATCTGTACATGAAACCGAAATATGTATTTACAATACTCAAGTTACCGGTCGAGGTAAAACAACAAATCAAAACAACATGTTGCAGCTATAATCGGATACTCGTGCTCGTGCTGCAATAAATACGCTTAACCGTATTGGTAAATAAAATAATGTGCGAGATCGTACAGAACGTATACCGGGTAATCGAAGCAATCATTGCTGCTGCTTTTTACCACTGCCTTGGGCAAGCGCCTCTTAAGTAGGCCTTGCCGTGGAAGTGGCGGACAAACATTTTTGCACTTGCCTCGAGTTGCGTTTCAAGGGCTCCTAAGGTGAATTTGAGCCGAGAAAAGTTTCTACACCACCAAGAAGATGCTCAGCATTGCTCATTCAAAATCATGTTCTTATTAATTCTCGCGGCGGCAGAATGCACTTCAGGTTTTTGTATGCATGCAAATGAAGTCGACCCGAATATCAAAAGCAAAAGCCAACAAAGAGCAACATTTCGGCAATGATTAGAGCCTACGCCGTCTCTAATTAATAGACCAATAAAGCCAATGTGAGTTTTCATCTCTCACTTTTCCTTTCATTTTCGATGTTTCTCGCTTTCGTTTCACGATGCGGCATGTTATTAGACTTCTTTTTTCACATCATCACATTTGCTCCAGTCAGTCATCAGGTACCTACTACCGTATGAGCCAATGTCGATCGATGTTTTTTGCTACTACCGTCAGCCACTTTGTTACATCTTACATGTTTGAAACATTTGTTCAGTAGCTTTCATTTCTGTTAATTGAACTTACTAAGCCCAAATGACGCACGCTAATTGAGTATTCACTCACTCACTTGTATAAGAGCATCGTCCGCCTCATCCCCATAGAAGAACAGTGGAAAGAGTCTTCATAAGTAATGACTCCTCACCTTGAAAAGCCGATAGAAACGAAAGAAGAAAAAAATCCGCTCGCAGAGACCATCAGTTTTTTTTTTCGAAATTGAAGAATTGCCCGGTATCGGCGATTGGTGATAATAATCGCTTTACAACATTGACCGTGACTTTTCCCTCAAATAATCATGCCTTGTAATCGTGCGAAAGGAAAAGATATTTCCAATGGAAAATCGATCAAGAAGATACAAACAATTCCGAGAGCAGTTCTATTATGCAATGCATCATAATTATCGATTTCTTTCATTTCATCCATACCGGATTGATCATTTCATAACCATTGGGCAAACAAGCGTACCAAATGTCTAAATACAGAGCACCAGAATAACCCCGTTTCGAAGGAAGGAAAAGAGTGAGTAAAACCACTTATGTTGTAGCTTTCGATTTCATAAGCATGCCGATCGATTGCCACTGAAATTTATCAATTAGTATTTTACAACTTGCAATTACCACCTATTCATTGTTTACAAAAGCGAAGAGAGTGTAAAATTTGAATGTTGTTGTATTTATGTTGATTGTGATTGGTTCAATCAGAGTGAATTCGAAGTGATCAATGATCGATTTTAATTGATCACCCATAGGGAATTGATAATTGTTGATTCACAGACAAACAGACATAACTCTTGCGTGTTTTTCATCGAACATGTATTTAACGGACAGCCTAAATTTATCTTAGTTGGCAGTACCACCGCATATGACGTTTACACACTACCGCCATCTGTTAACCGTACTGCCCATGAAAGTGTGCTCAACAGTTTTTTTTTTCGTTGGTTTGTTTTCCGTCGATCTTGTTTTCCGTACTGAGTGCCAATGCTACCGACGCCAGGGTGGTAGCTCCCACACCTGGACCCTACCTATCAACCCATCAACTCTTGGACCGGGGACGAAGGAAGACGCCTCAGAAAATCCCGGCGGCGCACGGGGATTGAACCCAAGACCTTTGCGGTTGCTCAACAGATGGCTGTAGTGTTTTAGTAACGATGTTTTACAGTGGAAAATATTAAATGTGTTATGTCTGTTTGTCTGTGGTTGAGAGATTACGATCTGATTTCTCTCGCCTACTTCGTTCGGTTGATGTTTTTTTTTGACTGAGTTGTCAAAACAGCATATTGGAATTGAAATAAATTGCATAGAATGGTTTAAGATGGATCTAAAAACATTTAGATACCTTTTATCAAAATGATTAATTATTATTCGTAATCGCAATAATTGAATTAATCTGGAGCTAAATTACATGCCACACGTGCGTATCACTCGTGGAAAGCAGAAACATTGAATAACGTTTATTTTATCTGCTTCCAATAACACCGATCCGAGCTTGCGATTGATTTCCACATTCACGTTTGCGGTGGCTGAATCGTCTAGACTGAGTCACCGATTTGCGGTGTCTTGCAGAATGATGGAATAAGCAAATCCCCTCTCAAGCACAAACAACACACTGGCACCGGCACGAAAGTGAGATGACGCCTATTGCTATTACTCGAGAAAGCCCAACGCCATATCGCAATCAACTGCTTACTTCCCTGTAACAGCTTTGATAGGTGTCTGTTTGTCGTTTCTGCTGAATCTACTTTATGAGTCATACCCCACCTCAGTACAATATGCGTAATTGAACACAGTGCCATGCCTTCCCCCATTTGAATCATTATTATTCGTTCGTGTTGATAACAAAACTAGTTACTTCCTTTGTTATTATCCTCATTACAAGTTTAAATTTTAGTGCAAGTGCCTTTTGGGTGTAACGTCCTCACGCCCTACTATGGATAGGTATGTAGTCAGGAGAACGTTCCATTCGTCAATCGCATAATAGCTCTTTGTTCCCGGATGGTGGGATATATGCGTACCTACTGTGATCAGTAAAGTACACTTGAGCAAAAGGGGAGAGACTGGTTAACCGGTGGTTGTTTAAATTTGTAATTATGTTCGCGACACTGGTGGACAAGTAAATACTTACCCAGTCGTGGACAGGATGATTCATTCATCACACAGAAGCGATAGACGCTATCAGGAGAATAGCCGTCCATGAAATTCATCGGTGTCTGCGACCCTGTCGTGGAGACATTATGTTGATTGATGAGATGCAGTTCACATAATAGAGATGAGAGGGATATTATTCGAAGGGATGGTTGGTTTGTTTTATTTATTTAAGAGACTTTCAGCCGTAGGCTGGTTCATCTCTGTTTTCGAAAAAATGTTGTATTTTTTGTATTTTTCGAAGGGATCGTTTCTTTGTCAGAATTGTTTCCATCGTTTCTTGGTTGTCTTGCAATTAATTTTAAAAAGTATAATATTTATAAGGATGGTTGTTCACGCAGGTGGATGGGCGGTCTAAAATCTCCCAAAAACTGTCCACGTGGTTTCTGGAGCCCTGCATTCTATGGGAGGAAACTATAATTGTTTGCGCCTAAATCATTAATTTCAGGTAAACTGTGTCTCCGGGAAAGTTTTTCCATTTGGTTCACCGGCTCCGTCAAAACCAGGCACTTATTTTTTTCAATTTGGAAAGCGGCGTCATTTCAAAAGATTGCCAAGAGTGAAATTAACCCTCACTACGCCATTTATTTTTAGTATGGCATTTGATATCAAGCTAGTGTATATAACATGATAGGCGTCTGGGCAGACTTACTTTCGTGATTCATACAGTTTTGCATTATAATAGGAATGAACTAATATTCATAGAAGCCTTTTGCAAGCATTTAATATGCTGATGATAAAACAAGTAGCAGCAAAGATTATATCCAACCTTCCATTTACGGAAGTTTCACATCACTTAGCAGGCGACAAACACAAACGAATCCTCGTGTCACATCATCTAACCATGACTCAGACCCGCCTCCTTTGACTGTGTGATTAACTACCTACTATTTAATCCGTTGCCGTTCTTCTCTCTACCCGTTACCTTTAGATATGACGTCGGCAATGATGGCTACCTGGATCTAACCGAGCTGAAGATGATGATGGAGAAACTGGGTGCCCCACAGACCCACCTTGGCCTGAAGGGAATGATCGCAGAAGTCGATGAAGATAACGACGGCAAGATTTCCTTCCGAGAGTTCCTCCTCATTTACAGGTGAGTGCTAAACAGACGTGACTCATTCGTTATCCGATGAATGCAAAGGAAAAATATTACCCTTACAGAAAAGCACGTGCCGGCGAGCTGGAGTCCGACTCCGGGCTTGGCCAGTTGGCTCGCCTCACCGAGATCAACGTCGACGAGGTCGGCGTGAATGGGGCGAAGAACTTCTTCGAGGCCAAAATCGAGCAGCAATTGATGACGAATAAATTCCACGACGAAATCAGGTTAGCACCGAATGGGAATTAAATTTTCAATCACGTTTTGTAATATTGATTGTTTTTTTTCCCTTATGCTGTATTTGTTGACAGGCAAGAGCAAGAGGAAAAACGCCAAATGGAGGAGGAACGGGTTATCCGACGGCAGCAGTTCCAACAGCGAGCTGCCGTTTTCCAGTAGAAGGGGAACCACAAAATGCCAAAGTGTGTGCGTTCATATTGCTTCTTTCGCTAATTAGGAATTCATCCAACGTGAAATAACGTGGACGCTTGTTTCAGTATAAATATTTGTAAATCTGTAAATGTCATAGTTTTTAACGCCCTAGATTACGATGTCTTTTAGATGGAAAGATGTGTCATTTTATTTTAATGATGTTTTAATCAACACTTCGGTTCAAACAGTTTGCTACAAAGAAGAAATAATCAAAAAACGGTTATCATGTTCTCAAAGAAAATCAATGTGATAGAGAAGGAATCAAAGGAAATGGAAGTGAAAGAAGCCTTACGCAAAGAAAAGTAGTTAGTTAGAGGAAGGGAACAAAAATGGCCATATGAGCGCTTCTGCTCGATAGAACCGCTGTTACAAAACACAAAGTATCTCTTTGGAATTCCACTATTTTATCTTACTTTTAAGTTTAAAATTATTTGATTTCACTTGCTTGCAACCACTCAAAAACTTGCTTCGTCCATTTTAAAAACGAGTTTAAAAAAAACTAGCATATCTAATCTTACAGTTGCACGTATTACAAGAGAGGACAAGTGAGCAACATACTCAACCTAAAAAAGGGATATATTTTTGATATCGAAGGATTTGCAATGCAAGAGAGTGGAATAGGACTATTAACAGTTGTAGGTGTGCCAGCGATGTAGATGTGAGCGTGTTTTGCTAGTGAACCGAAGGGAACCATTTATAGGTGTGAGTAAGGTAAATGTGTATTAAGCTTAGGAAACAGAAAAAAATCTGTAGCGTTTAAGTTGTTTTATCGAAAAGTATGTAGCCGTGGCATAATTGTACCGCAAAGTTACAAATAAATGTTCGTTTCATAAATTGCACTTATAATGGAAATGAGCACTAATTTGAAGCGTGGTAGTAGAAAGAAGGCATGGGTTTGGGAAATCGATGGAACTTTACACTGCACATAAATGCATAACAGTCCGCGGTGACTGTTTTTGGCAAAAATTAATCGATTATTAACTACCTGACTTTTATCCGAAACAAAATACCACAACGTCCACAAGTTGATTGTTCCAGCCATAAGATACCATGATAGAAATAATAAATAAAATGCGTTTTTCTCGGCTTGCTATTTTTCTACATGGGACTAAGTTATACGTTTATGGGCAGCACATGACATGCTAAGACTAATCAGAGAGAGGGTCGCAATTTTTTTCTCACTTGTATGAAACATTTTTAAAAACGTACTCAGCAGCACAGAGTAATCGTGGCTTAAACAAATATATACAACTGAGACTCTAACATCAAAATATGTCAGTTAATGTGTTTATTTTTACAATGATCCCTTCCCCAAGAGATCCACACCTCAAAAAAAAAGTCTGATAATTTTAACTTAAAGTACAATAAATTGACTTTACTTTTTACTAACATTTGAAATTTCAAAAATACGTTGAACTTTCGCTGAGATATGACTATTTGAATTTGGGGTCAAATTAACCCCAAGATTAAGACAAGGGGACTTTAATTTCAAAATCATTAACGAATTTGTTGTTGTTGCTTGGTGTGCATTATGCTGGCCTCGTTTTTATTACTTTATTATCGTTATTTTTAGCCGTCGACTAGTTCATCACTTGATCCTGGTCTGATAATCTTTATTGGTGGCATTAAACTGATGAGAAATGCCAAAGTATCTCTGTTTCGCTTTGCTATTCGATAAACTTCGGTCGCTATCAAATCAAATTTGACTGTGTGAAATGTGCGATTTTCTTTTTCAATTAACAAAGCATTTTATCCTAGACTTGCTGAGATTTGTCATTGTCATTGAATTATTTCACGCGATATTGACAACATTATTTTTGACATCGTCACTGGAAGCATTTACACCCCACCCCGTTGGCGTATCTAAGAAGGTCATATGGTATGCTTTGCTATTCCAGGAGCAGCCTGGACCGGGATCGTGTTAATCGTATTATATGTTTGCATAGCGAATCTATGGTTGGCTAACAAAATAACTCGAAAAATTCTACATAAAGGCTACAGAGTTCTTAAGCCGTTAAACCAGTTTTTGAAAATTGATCGGATATCAACCCGATATCGATAAATGGAAATCCGATACGATACCGAAACCGATATTGAAACAAAACTACATATATCGCGATAACAATAAACCTATGTTTTGCATATCCCATCGGAGGAAGCTGTGAAAGTGCATCTAGAGCACTAAGTTGAGAGCCGGCAAAACGCTCGCTACAGAAGCGTAAAACACCTAGAATAAAAAGAAGGAAGCTTACCTTTCAGACAGTCCGCACAAACCTATCGTAATCTGCAATCCTGCATCTGGAATCCTTTACCGCTTTCAGCTCTTCCAGGACAGCCGGATCTCTGTGGCCGAAACTGTCGATGTTTGTTGTTCATCAATTCATCAGATGCTGCTCCTCTGCACTCAGCTTCGCGTATTCCAAGGTTCAAGTTCTCGTTCAATTCTCGCAAAGCGCGGCTTCACTCACTCCCCCAAGACAACAGCTTTCCATCTTCGTTCACGCAATTTACGAACCCTTCATCGATTCTGCGGTACAGATCCTTCAGCGAGTACCTCCTGCGCCTGCTTGCTTTCATTCCAACTCGGATAAGAAAGCCCGATCGTTGGTCATATCTAGATAGAGCTGGAATTAGGGCGTAACAGCTTTTGTAAACAATGACTTCTTTCGATGATTTCTAAACAGTTAAGGCTCACCAACGCAAATCAACAACACCATCGAGTAGAGGAAGACCCCCTACCAGACGGTTATGTAGGTTTGCGTGAGCGAGCCTTGAGTTCCTAGAAACCGACGATAGAAGTCATTGTTTAAAAAAGCTGTTACGCCCTAATTCCAGCTCTATCTAGATATCTAAAGATGGTCAAGTTCTCGTTTACACGAATGAGTTAACACCTGTTACCCTTTACGGCAAGTTGAGAGAAAATTTAACTTATTCTCGATATTCGCCTTTCCGTGATTACAATATACTGCCGTTCTACGCATATCTGTCCCATGTTCTAAAAGTAACATCTGAGAAAATCGCGAATAATGTTTCGAATAACTTCTACTTGTTGGAAGAAATATCAGTTAAAATAAGTTTGTGCAAATTACTACAGAAATTACCTTCAATGAACTTATAGCGAATTCGTTTATTAGTTCCAACCTGGATCGGGTATCAAGATTGGGTCTGCTTGTTTTCTGACAAACGTCAGTTTGCTCGTTTGTTTTTCACACTGACAAAAAGTTCGGTTGCGCACTGGGTTGGAACTGGTGTTAACCCCGATAATAAACGAATTCGCTATTAGTTAAACCTATTTTTATACGAAAACAATTCAGTGGGACTGTTATGCCGAGAAATTTGCTATGAAGAGTTTCTCTTGATCATATAAATCCTGTTTCGACCATTCGTGCACTAAAATCGGTTCGTCAATAAAAGATTCAGTAAAAAAAAATTTTGTGGGACGGTTATGCGTAGGATTTCAACATGGTACAATTTGAATTGATGTTGTTTTTAGATAAGCCCAAAACAAAAGTTAAGCCCAAAACAAACGCTGCTATTTTTCACCATATTTTCTGAACAAAACATGTGACTTTTAGTGCGGAATGTAAAATACAGGTAGTTTATATTCGATTCTAATGGATAACTCATTTCTGATAAAAATCCATATCTTTTTCCTTTATTTAACGTCGGTCTCTGTTCCGCAATCTAGTGCCAATCACCGACGGACATCGATTGCCATCCATTGACGGCAACCGAATGTGCAGGAAGACAGCTTCCAAAACCTGCGTAGGATATCGCACCCATTCATTCAACACACATGGGCCGGGACCAACGGCTTTACTTCCCTTCCGAAGGAAGACGTGACCAGAGATTTTTATGCCTCAGAAAAATCCCACCGACCTCGGCTGGGATTGAACCCAGACCCATTGGGGTGTTAGAAAGCAGTCACGCTTACCACTACACCACCGGCGCCGGCGATAAAAATCCATATGGAACTGATTTGCTTTTATGGACAATTTTCCCGACTTATTGCACTAAAATTGAATTAAACTTCCTGGTGCATTTGGAAAAAGTTACTCAGTGTTTCTAGACCAAAAATGACCCCAATGCACTAGGAAGGTAAAAAAAAAACGTGTTTAATTCCAAACACGAATCGCAGAGATAACCGTTCTTCTTCTTATTCGCATATCAAGCTTACTGCTTAGTGCATATTAGCTTATTACGTGTTCTAAATGCACTTCCACAGTTATTAATTGAGAGCTTTCGATGCCAATACCATGAATTTTAATATTGTGTGGCAAGCACAATGATACTCTTTGCCCAGGGAAGTCGAGAAAATTTCCAACCCGATAGATTCCCTCGACAGGACCGGGAATCGAACCCGCCGCCTCCGTTGCCAAATCATGTTTCTTCCTAATATGGAGATGAACCAGCCCAAGGCTGAAAGCCTCCCTAATAAAGATAAATTAATTAATTAATTAATTCTTCCTAATATACTCGAAAGGTCACCTTGGACAAGGATGTAATAGATATCACAGCCCGTAAAAAATAGACCATTATTAAGAAAATAATTATATTCTTATGCGAAATCCTTTAATTTCGAATGCCGACACCTCATCATGTCCGCC
Source organism: Ochlerotatus camptorhynchus (assembly GCF_037179485.1). NCBI lineage: Eukaryota > Metazoa > Arthropoda > Insecta > Diptera > Culicidae > Ochlerotatus > Ochlerotatus camptorhynchus. The sequence goes on from NW_027040672.1 coordinate 2,572,382, forward strand.
TTCAGGGCGAAGTCCCTCCGACACACCGAACACTGGTACGGTTTAATTTTCATGTGAAATGATTTTACGTGCTGGCCAAGACCGCCACTACGTTTGAAAACCTGTAAATGAGAAGAAATCACATTTTGTTAATTATAATTCACAGCCTGAGCCTGAAACAAACCTTAGGACACAGTGTACAGGAAAACTGTCTCGTATCAACATGCGTCAGTCGGTGCTGGGTAAGATTCATCTGCCCACCAAAGCGTTTGTCACATGTTTCACAGATGAATACTTTAATTCCTACGGGAGAAATTTAGAATCGTTATTTTAGAACTAACACAACGCAAGGCTACCATTTACCAGTGTGGATACTTTCATGAACTTTCAAGCTGTTGTACGTCTTGAACTGCTTATTGCACGTGGAGCAAACGTACAGTAATCGATCCAACGCAGCCACCACCTCAGGTGCCGTGTCGTCCCATTTCATTTCCTCTGCTTTGCCCTCATTTTTATTACTATTGCCAGCGCATTTCGCCAGCTGAAAGTGTTTCTTCAGATCAAGCAACTTATCGAATATCCGATGACAAATACCGCATTTGTGATTCCACTGATCAACCGGTCGATGACTGGCCATGTGCCTTTTCAAGTTGGACGATCTGGAATAGGTTCGTTCACACATTAAACAACTGTGGCGACGAACCTGACCGGCTTCCAGTTTCCTATTCGGTTGCACTCCTTTTCTGTAAGAATCAAGAGTTGCCCTAGCTTGCGCGGCCTTCAGAGACAGTTGTCTTCTTTGTTGAATTCGTTTCTGGCACAACGATAGATGCATCTGCAATCGAACCCAGGTGGGGAATTTCCTCGAGCAAAATATACAATTGAAAAGGTCAGTCTTTCTCATGCTGCATGAAAACATGCGATGTTTGATAAGTTTTAACCTGGTCGGAAATTTTCTATAACATTCCTGGCATGAATATTTCAACGTTGGAGGGCTTACTGAATTCGATTGCTGAGACGGAAGTTCTACGTGTATCACCTGTACGGTAACTGATTCCCCTAAGCTTATAGGTTCCACAGGCTCCGGCAAGTGTGGAAAAATCTCGTCCTTGTTGTCATCCGCTTGTATCGGAAGCTTGGAGTAGCTGTGTTCTTCCAAGGTGTTCAAACCGGATTGGAAATCTTGGTAATAGCTAGAATAGTCTTCGTAGTCCTCGTACGACTCAGCAGTATCTTCCGTTTTGAGGTTGATTAGCTGTGGAGCTGCTTGCTGTTGGAAACTGCAATTTGCCACCGAAGGTAACGTTATTTCATATGGTTGAACTTCTCTGATAGTGGCACTTGTGATGTCCACGATAGGCGGATACAAATTGACTATCTCTAAAATCTCGCAATTTTTCGATTCTCGAAATTGATTCGAGTACAGTCTTTCATGCGATGGGTTGTTGAATAGCAAAATTTTGTTTTTATCATTGGTGACATTAGGGTTCTTGATTATAAGAGTGCTCTCCGGAGCTTCTGGATGCACGTCTCTCACTTTAGTGCTGGAATCCACTGCTTCTTCCTTAATGTTCACCAATGGTTCTTGTTTTATTTTCAGCCTTGAAGGCTCTTCGGGTGCTTGGAACGTGTCTTGTTCTTGGTTACCTCTGCCACTGTACTTGAGTTCTAGATCACCTTGAGCCTTCACAACGTTATCAAAAAATGAGGAAAATCCATTGATCATCCGTAAACAGTGACCGCAAATTTTCGAAGGAAAGAAGGTAATTTCCAAATTTAAGAATGGAAGGCATTTTACGATGACTGCGGAATGTTCTCGGTAGTCAACCAGCAATCCTTGACACCATTTGCTAAAAACAATTCCGCACAATCGGCAGGTAATGTCCAAAAGATTGGGTTCTTCTCCTCCGTCGAGATCTTCCTGATCGGTGTCGAACTGATCAAAGGGTTCGTCTTGCAGAACCACTGCTTCTGCAATTGCACTTTTTATACATTCCTTAGCCTCATCGGACTTCGGTTGATCTATGAATGAAACAATTGGAGCTTGGTGCCTTACTCGAATCGATGGAATTGCTGTGTTGATTAGATTTTTCCTAAAAGTGATCGTACATTTAAAATCGTTTTAGGGAAATACTTCGAATGACAAACCTGTATACGCAATCCTTAAAATCGGTAGGCTTGAAATGCCGACTACATATGGCACTCCACTTGGTGGGCATCCATTCGGGACCCCGACTAGTAAACTGGATCCATTGTCCAAGTAGTTCTGGTTTCTTCAGCGGAAATCTAAGATCATAACAGAGCTGAAGGGAACTATTGCTTGTCCCGATTGAATAAACACTTACTTGTGGTATGATACATCCTCGGAATGAGCATACTTCAGCTCGCAATCTGGAATAGAACAGGAAGCTGGCATTTCAATCCAAAATACTTCCGAACACTTATTTAATGGAGATTATTTATTATCCCATCAGAGATAATATTTTTTTTTGTAATTTGTTGAACAGAAACTAAATTTGGCCGATGAGGCATGACGGGCATCAGCCTTACAGCGGCATTGAAAAAATCGTCAGAACCCGCTGCAAACAAAACATTTGCGCTGACGAGTATGTGGACACAGAAAAATAAAGCTCCCAAAATTTTAGTTCTTTTTATTAACGGTTCAGCTGAAAACCGTAATATCCGTAGTTACTTCTATGGTTATAACCTGAGTGGTGCAAAATCACTCGAAATGGTTGTCAAAAACAATCCGACATGGTTAAACATTGTTTATAATCCCTGCTAAACTTTAACTGAAATGGTTATGGAACTTCACATGAACGATAAAGTTTTAATCTTATTTATTATGGTTTTTATGAAGTGAACTTTACAAATAATGGGTTGTTAAATGTTCTCCATACATTTTCGGAAAGAGAAACTATATTTGAACCCAGGTTATAACCTTTTTACTAATGATTTGAGAACTATAATGGTTATGTTTATGGTAGTCGGTAAGGTCCATGGATGGTTTTGTATTATCGGTCAACTGGAATATATCTCACATTGGTAATCATTAATTTACAGGCAACTAATTATTTAAATATTCTACATAAAGATGATCGATCAGGCGTAGCTGACATCCTCTTCCGATTCAGTCAAAAACAACTGTTACTTTTCAAAGTACTGCTATGTAAAAAGTATAAGTGAATATTTATAGTTTTGGTCATAGCACATGATCAATACTTGTCCATAAAATATCTCTTGGTTACTATGTGTGCCTTCATGAATTTAATGTGAGTGAAGTAATGAATAACATTTAGTATAAGATAATGAGAAGTATAAGTCTATTCTTATGAACAAAATACACGGTAATCGCAAAAAACTCTTTTATGACTATAAAGTACACATTTTTGAATGAAAACGGGACTACCCACAAAATGAGTAAAATTTTACACATTTATGAGTAATTACTAGTACAAAAATGAATAAATTTTATGCATTTATGAGTACCAGATACTCATAAAATGTGTAAAAAATACACATATTTTAGGTGTAGTCCCGTTTTAGCCGAATATGCATACTTTATAGTCAAAATTGAGTCCTTTATAGTCATTTTTGCGTATTTTGCGGTTTCCGTGTAATGGATTTTCTTTGAGTGTTAACAACACTGCTGGCGAACCGCAATGATTACACTTACAGCGGCACTATTTTGTTTCATCAAGCCCTTCGCTCTGCATCCATCATGTTGTAAACAGGTGAGGCAATGTAGATTCATTGTCTCTTTTGTTCTCCCGTTGTTTAAATAGATGACGAATGTGTGATGTCAAACTCCATCAATCGTTCAAACAGCAAAGGAACGAAAGAGATGACAATTCAACTGGGCCTAACCTGTTTACATCTCAATGCATCGCGCCGCGTTTTCTTTCCTGAAAAGTAAACATCACTGTTCACTGATTAATTCGAGCCTTTGAATGCAAATCGCACGTGTTTGTTTATTACAGAAGTTAAAATGTTTAAATTTTCATTTAACGAAACTGTTGAATCCAGCGAGACGGACACTTCCGGTAAGCATAACCGACAATCTTTTTTTTTCATCATAAAATTGATCGTCCTTCAAACTATCATAAGCCGAAACTCGTACCGCCGAATACGAAAGCGAAGAAGTGATCCTCAGCGATGACCTAAAAGAAGGCATCATCCTCAATCCGGACAATTTGCATGTATTTGCGGCCAGTGAGGAAATTCTGGTTGAATATATAAATTGTGTATCCATACCGAAGGAGGAACTGGGGCTGGATATCCTGTCGGCAGAAATGGACCATTCGGACTTGATTGCAGGTCGCTACGAAGGAGGTCTCAAGGTGTGGGAGTGTACGTTCGATCTTGGAGAGCTGATGGTTGAGAAGGAACAGTATAAGAAATTGTTTCACGAAAGTACAGTTCTCGACTTGGGATGCGGTTCTGGGATACTCGGAATTTTGGCAATAAAACTGGGAGCATCGAAAGTGGTATTCCAAGATTACGTGAGTCTTACAAAATGTTAGAAAATTGTTATGATTGTATGTGGAGTATTGGACATTTTTCAGAATCGAGACGTTCTAGAGAAGGTCACAGTGAAAAATTACTCCTGCAATTGCCGGGGCAGCGAAACTGAAAGCGATGAGAAAACCACATCCGATGCGGAAGTTAAATTCTATTCAGGCGATTGGTCCAGCTTTATGGAGAAGGTTGAGCATCAATACGATGTGATACTGACTTCGGAAACCATATATAGCCCGGATAATTACGCAAAATTGATCAACTTGTTCAAAAACAAACTGAAACCTTGTGGAGTGGTGTATGTTGAATGATTGTTCAAAATTTGCCTGCAAATTAGAAATAATAATTTTGATTTGCTTTTGTTTTAGATTGCTGGCAGCGAAAACATACTATTTTGGCGTTGGAGGTAATTTACGGTTATTTGAGAAAGCACTGGAGGCGGATGGCTATTTTACATCGCAAAAAATTTGGGATTGTGAGAGCGGTGTGAAGCGAGAAATATTGGAAATAAAAATGAAGTCTTCCACATAGAATCGTATTTTTTATTGGTGTAGAGTAAAACTTATAGGCTAGGTATCCAACCTACAGATTAATAAATTACAAATTATGCAACGTTAAATCAGGCGGAAAATACTTGTAAATGTTATCAAGCATCTAATACAACAAAACCAACAAGAAACGGTTATGTGCTCAAGTTATTAACGAAACAGAAAGTCGACGAAGATAATCGATCAAGCCCACCTGTGACTATCTTGCACCAAGCGGATAATGACAGGTGTGCTGTAACTAACGCTCCGCTAGTGTCAGTGAGTTATTTGCCGTTAATGTTCATGAAAAGTTCACAATTTTGCCATAAATGGTGCCAACAAAAAAAGTTTAGCGATGGATTTGGACTTGTTTCATACGACCAGAAACCAGAAGGTGTTGTGGTGGTGCCTGTAGTAGATAGAGTTGAGTTAAAAATAAAATAAAATAAATGATTTAAAATAAAGACAAAACAAATAAACTAACCCTTCATTATTGAGAGAAAAAAAAAAATAGTAAATAAATGATACCCAGCGATAGACAAGTTTGCAAAAAGTCATTATGACTCGCGAACATTTCTCATGGATAACTAGATGTAATAGAAAAACGGTTACTAGTCAACCAATGAGGATCGCCTATAACGCGGGGGAACGAAAAACCGCGGGCACACGTATCATATAAAAGCGCGACCCGTGTCGCGCATTAGGCATTCATACAACTGATGTGAATAGAGTAGCATCCAATAGCAGCAATAACCGCGAGCAGTGCCGCGCATCAAATCAGCGAGAGGACGCCTTCCAGCAGCAGCAATAACCGCGAGTAGTGTCGCGCATCGAACAGAGAGAGAGAGAGAGAGCAAACGGCAGCAAGACCACGACCCGTTGCCGTGAAACGGAGCGGTGAACCATCGGTTGCGAGAGAGCGCCTTCCAGCAGTAACCGCGAGCAGTGTCGCGCATCGAATCAGCGAGAGGAGGCCTTCCAGCAGCAGCAGTAACCGCGAGTAGTACCGCGCAACGATCCAGCGTGTTCAACAAACAGCCTTTTTCAAGGCTAACAGTTGGTTTTGAATTTTCACATCGAATTCAAGTTGCACTCCGAGACGGTGTGGACAGGATCCAGCGTATCAGCAGTCACCATGGCCGAGATTGTCGACTGGCAAATTGAAAGCGTGCCCGGACACGACAGTGCCGTAGCATGGATTCATCCCTGCATTCACCAACACAATCATACGACCATGTTGCAGTGAGTCAGTCTTTGTCAAGCGCCATAACAAGAAAGTTTAATAAATATACGCGGTTAATATTAGTAATTAATTATCGCGTTTTATTCGTCACGTCCGTCGAAATCCCACATTGGTGACCCCGACGTGATATTGGTACCGATTCTCGAATCCTCGGAAAGGATTCCCCGTCGTGAAAAACGGTACTTATAGTGCAAACAGCGAAGAAAAACAAAATCGAGGACGCCATCTTCTATTTCTATAGAACGAAGATGACTGACCCAGTTCCTAACCTCACAAATACTACTGCCGCAGTTGCAGTTAAACTTCCTGAATTTTGGAAAAATGACCCAGCGATGTGGTTTGCGCAAGCTGAGGCGCAGTTTGTGCTTGCTGGAGTGGTTAGAGATGATACCAAGTACTACCACATCATTAGCAAGATTGATTAGAACGTCATTTGTCATGTTTCCGATTTGATTCAAAATCCTCCAGCGGAAGAAAAGTACAACAAGGTAAAAGCTCGTTTGATTTCCCGTTTTGAGCTTTCGTCGCAAGCAAAATTGGAACAACTCCTCAACGCTTGTGATCTCGGAGATATGCGTCCCACTCACATGCTTGCTCGTATGCAAGAACTCGGAGCTGGGTTGAACATCAACGTCGACGTGATGAAAATGTTGTTTCTGCAGAGGATGCCGGAAAGGATTCGACCAATTTTGTCAATAAGCGATGGAACTCTCTCGAAACTGGCAGAAATGGCAGATAAGATGATTGAAACGACTGGGACTGGCAGTAATGTTGCGTCGACAGCCGTATCCACGGGAAGTGAACTAACTACTCTGTACGAGCAAATTGCAAATTTGACAGCGGAAGTTCGCCGGCTTAAAACCGCTGGCCCAAGCAGGAGTCGGTCTTCATCTAGGGTTCGACGTGAACGAAGTTATGATCAGGAGGAACAGAATACAGTATGTTGGTACCATCGAAAATATGGCAGGAACGCTCGCCAGTGCCGTTCACCATGCGTATTCAGTGAACCAAAAAACTAGTGGGAGGTCCGTCTGACACGGCGAAGGTGGACGCTCCTTCTCAAAGTCGCCGTTTGCTCGTCTTCGATCGCTCTAGTAAGTGCCGATTCTTAATTGATACCGGCTCTGATGTTTCAATTATACCAGCCGCACGCCTGGATCGAATGAAGGGACCGACTTCGTTTGTTCTTCATGCAGCCAACGGTACAACAATCAAAACATACGAGACTCGCTTCGTCAACACTGACTTGGGTCTTCGTCGTCGGTTTTGCTGGAATTTCCTTGTGGCTGATGTCAGTGTTGCAATCATCGGTGCTGACTTCTTAGCATATTTCGGAATCATCGTGGATTTGAAGAATCGGCTTTTAATAGATGGTAAAACACTCTTAAAGTGTACCGGTGGGATGGCAATAGCGGCCATTCACAGCATTACAACCGTCGACTATGATCATCCCTATCGAGCTCTTCTCCTGGAATATCGGGAAATTACACTTCCGTCGACTATGCGTTCAGCGGTAAAAGAAAGGCAAGTGAAGCATCATATACTGACAAAAGGACCCTCTGTTGCAACAAAAGCGCGAAGATTGGCTCCGGATAAGTTAGAAGCAGCTAGAAAAGAGTTTCAGGTAATGTCCGAACTTGGATTATGTCGTCCATCTAGCAGCTGCTGGGCCAGTCCATTGCACTGCGTCCGCAAGAAAAACGGACAATGGCGCTTTGTTGGAGATTACCGGGCACTCAACAAAGTGACAGTGCCCGATAGATATCCTGTTCCCCATATTCATGATTTATTAAACGCATTTCAGGGTAAAACCATATTTTCGACAATCGATCTGGAATGTGCCTACCACCAAATCCCTGTGGCAGAAGAAGATATCTCCAAGACCGCCGTAATAACTCCGTTTGGGCTATTTGAGTTCGTCACGATGCAGAACGGTTTATGTAACGCCAGCCAAACATTTCAACGCTACATGCATCAAATATTCGGCGATTTGAACTTCGTTGTCATATTCATCGATGACATATGTATTGCTTCGACTAATCCTGAAGAACATAGAGAACACGTTGAAATAGTGGAATTTCTTGGTTACAACGTAAATAAGGACGGAATACTCCCTCTGCCAAACCGTGTGAAGGCTATCCGTGAATATGAACTTCCAGTTACTGTGAAGCAGTTACGCAGATTTCTTGCCTTGGTAAATGGTTATAAACGGTTCATTCGGCAAGCTACTGATCAGCAAGCAGAGCTGCGTAAGTTAATACCTACCTGGAAACAAGAAAAACGATAATCGGAAATTACAGTGGACCGAGGGAGCGAAACAAGCTTTCGAGAATTGCAAAGCTTCTCTATCGGATGCAACTTTACTTCACTATCCGGATTCGTCAAAGCCCTTGGGATTGATGATCGACGCTTCGAGCACAGCAGCTGGAGCAGTGCTGCAACAGTTAGTGCACGGTACGTGGAGACCACTAGGATTCTACTCTGAAAAGTTTTCTGCAGCTCAACAAAAGTACTCCACATTCGGTCGAGAGCTCACAGCCATGAAAATGGCTGTAAGGTATTTCCGTCACATCGTGGAAGGCCGCAAGTTCACCATCTATACGGATCACAATCCGTTAACGAACGGTTAATATTAGTAATCAATTATCGCGTTTTATTCGTCACGTCCGTCGAAATCCCACAGTGTACGCTGGTCACAAATGCCTTGCAAAATTAATTTCCTACGCAAGTGATGTAAAGTTCGTGAATAAACACGAGGAGTATTGATTATAGCAAAACATGCCATATACAATCGTCATAGCTCATTTTAGTAAATAACTAACACTTTTTCCTTTTACTAATCCATCTAGGGTTGTGGCGGCAGTGGTTGGCTTTCCTTTACTCGTACTCACACCGGACAATCTTGATTTTCGCACCGAAACCGTCGCCTCGCTTCACTGCTACAGAAGGGATTCACATTGGGTGAACAATGGATCCAATGGATCGCTCTTTTTGAGCTTTTTCATTACCTTTTATTATAGAATACTAACGTGAATTTTCAGTTAACTGATCGTAAATAGATAGTTTAATGCTATTAATCTCCCTATCAAAATGCAAACTTTCCCCATTTGAGAGCGCCCTCAATGCACATCTTCAGTGATAACACAATCATGAATTTTGATAGGAAGATTAAAAGCATTAAACTATCTATATTTTAAAAGGGGTAAACTGAAAATTCAACAAGATTTTACGTTTGCATTTTATTCATATTATATCATATTCATATTTCTAATATTTCACCATATTTATCTACAACAAATTTAGATAGTTTAGATTTTCGAAAATTTTCTCAGCTACAACTTTGCGCAAGATTATTTTTCAATTAAATGGAAGGAACAGAAGTTATTAATGTTTCAAGGCGCTAATGTCTTAAGATCGAGCTCAATCAACTGCTCAGCAGGCAACATCGCGTGGAGCAGAGCCCAAAAATCATAGCCACTATGTCACACCGCACAATACAGTGTTACTCACATGTCATAAGATTACTAATGTAATAAATAATTAATAACTAGGGGAAATGGATGTAATGTCGGCCTAAATGCTCCTAATTTGAGCACATACATAAATTTAGCAATCGACTAAATTTTCAATAACGACCAAATTAGTACCGTCCCAATGACGCGTTCATCTAGATAAAATTGATAAATAGCAGATTTTTAGTGATGGGCCCAATCTTAGATCCATAGGCCAACATTAGAGCCATTTCCTCAATTTTATTGTAGCTGGGACAATTTCATACAAGAACAGTTATCGAACTTTTTCTCATAGCAATAAGAAAAAAGGTAGAAGGCAGTGAATGAAAAGTTTGATTTTTCCATAGTAATTCCCATGCAAACTTTGTGACCTGTCCGGAGGCGAACCAGCCCAAGGCTGAAAACCTCCTTAATAAAGAAAACCTAACCTAACCTTTGTGACCTGTCAGTTTTTAACCAAACGAGTTCACATTTTGTGAGGTTAATCAGGACCCGATTTGGAACCGTTTAAGCACTGTGTAGCGAACATTTTAAATGATGCATGAGCCTAATGAACATGTTTAAAGCTGCATTTTGTTTATTTCTTATTCATTCTGGGTTATAAAACTCATAATGAGGAAAAAAAGAAACAAGGGTGCTTTACAGATCATTGCTGAGACCCAGAGTGGACGGCCGGCCCGCAGACCGCATGTTGGGCAGCGCTGCTATAAGACTTCATTTATCCTCTGACGATAATAGGTAAAGAAATGCCGAAGCCGTAATTTCCCTTATATGTTGCCAAATTCGGACCCTTACTGTATTGAATAGTTTATCAATTATTGATATTTAAAATCTGATGCAAAAATTCAAAAGCATGTTTTGTTTTCCCGGAAATATCGCTTTTCGAATCGAACATACATCGAATGCTCTTTAAGAATCGAATAAACATAGTATTGAAGAAGAAAGGCATCGTTGATTTACGGACTGACGTCTCACGTCATTTGAACTGCTCGAATAAAAAGTTATTCATTGGAATTGTCAATAGTGCAGTGACATTCTCACATTGACCCATCTCGGTAAGGTTTCACATCTCGACCACAGAAGTAAGTAATAGATTATCAATTTTTATAATTGAATTGAATTGCTAACAATTTCATCAGACGTTCTCTGTTTCCAATAAAATCATGGATTTTAAAAATAAAGTAGTATTGATTACTGGAGCATCATCTGGAATCGGAGAAGCAACGGCAAAGTATTTTGCCAATCTTGGTGCATTATTGGCTTTAACCGGACGAAATGTGGACAATCTAACCAAGGTTGGAGCGGAATGTGAAGCAATTTCAGGAGGAAAACCACTCTTACTGGTTGCTGACGTAATCAAACCAGAGGATAATAAGCGAGTCATTGATGAAATTATTGCCACACTTGGTAAACTAGATGTGCTGGTCAATAATGCAGGCATTATTGCAAATGGATCGATTGAGAATACGAGTCTGGAACAGTATGATGAGGTAATGAATACGAACGTAAAAGCTGTGTATCATCTGACAATGCTAGCTGTACCCCACTTGATTAAAAGTAAAGGGAACATTGTGAATTTGAGCAGTGTAGCTGGAAATAGGTCTTTTCCGGGGATTTTAGCTTATGGTATGTCCAAAGCAGCAATTGATCAATTCACGCGCTGTACGGCATTAGAGTTAGCGGAAAAACAGGTTCGGGTAAATGCTGTTAATCCAGGTTTGTTTGATAACATTGCTATAACAAATGGCCGCTAAGAATTGAATATTTACAGGAGTCATAATAACTGATATTCACAAGCGAGGAGGAATGGATGAAAAAACGTATGAAGCTTTTCTTGAGAAATGCAAACAGACCCATGCATTGGGACGTCCAGGTGTCCCGGAAGAAGTTGCGGCAACGATAGCGTTCCTAGCATCCGATGCTGCCAGTTTCATAACTGGAGTCACTTTGAATGTAGATGGCGGACGTCACGCTATGTGCCCACGATGATTATCTACTAAATGTTGATAGACCAAATTGATGTATTCTCAAGTGCCTACATGAAGCCCTGTTTCATTTCTCTACTAGATCGGAAAATGTATGTGTGCGTCATATTTTTTTCGGAGATAGCATTTATTTGTTTGTACGAGAAGAGCACATGTGACTCTAGGAGAATGTTCTGGTTTTTTTATATTGAGTAAAACTATGTTTATCATCAATATCCTGTCATCATCAAAAATCGAACAATGAATTTATGATAACTGCGATAATATATATATATGCAAGAATAAAACCAGTTTTCCTGAAATTTTTCACAGAATATCAATGAAATTCTTAAGTAGATTTTTAGCCACTAGCTAGTTCATCTCCAAAGACACACAGGAAACCTGTGAAAAATCACCGAACTGTTGAGGTTTTGGTGAAATTTCACAGAAATCTGTGAAATTTTTTAATGTGTGTAGAATTTCAAAATTATACTGTGTCACAAGATCGTGTGTGGCTAAACTTTACGAGGCTTAGGTTTTTTAAATAAATTATACTAGAAGAAAATCTTTTAAAACAAATCCTGGGAAATGTTACAAGATCCCACAATATGAAATTAAATGAAAAAAAAAGAATATTGGTAAACTTAAACTTATAAGAACATTGACTTTGTCGAAAAAAAAACTTGAGCATACCTGACAATGCAAATAATAAAATGAACTGGTTAAGATTTAGTTTGTTGATTCAGGAACCTTCTTAGAGCGTTAGGTTAAACTTTACTGAAGGGTTTACATAATCGTTCCTTAAAATGTTCGTAGAGTAGCCAGCATCGTGAACTGTATAGCAGTCGATAAAACTCCTGTTTGAATACTTGAAATTTGCATCATGGAACAAATAAAACAATATTTAAAAACATATTTTTTTTTATTTTGCAATACAATGTAGAATGCATACTATTGATGTTTTGTGTTGTATAATGATTCTTTTTGTAGATTCAAACCAATTAATTTGTGTAAGTTATTTTATTTTATTGTTATCTTCATCTTTGCATTGATTTCAACAAATCTTTTGCACGGACATACATACTTAAGATTAAAGTTGTAATTTTGAAGAGGGAGCTGACGAAATGCGTGTGGTTCATTTATGCTTAAGTTCCTTTTTTTGGTGATCTCGATGCAATTTTCCAATTCATATTTTGCAAACTTGGTACCGAATATTGTTGCATAATTATTCACTATAGATGGCCAAACATCTTTATCATTGCTATGAACAGTTTTTTCTTCCACGAGATAAGTCTTGTTTGGCTTGATCTATACTAAAAATTATAATACACATTATATATAATCGCGATTAAAAAATACAGGGCTAAAATAAATACAAATGCTCTTCAGTTTTCCACATAATAAATTAAGCACAATTGTTTTGAAGATTCCTAATTAGATTTTCTGTTGATATTCGAACTGAATGTTTTGATGAGCTTCTACATTCTACGAATATATGTTGAAGCTTATCAACGTGCATATGTATGCATTACAATGTACACGGTACACTTGCAATGAATTGTGCTCGAATAATTGCAACAATACTCATGATCACGATGGTAAATATAAAATGGAAGTCTGCATATTACAATCCACAATTCTTGACTGTATGCAAGGTTCGAACGCATCCAAGTTGCACATACAACTCTTTAATCGCAGTCACTCAAAACTGAAGCTTCTGTTGACTGTGTCTCTACGACCTAGGACCATGAAACAGAAATTTAATTTCAGCAAAATTATTCCTTCATGCGTATGATGTCTATGGTAGGATTTCCTTTGTTGATTTTAAAATATATACACAAACAAATTTTACAATGTTCATGGATGCATATACTTATTATTTGCATATTTAGTGCAAATCGAAATAATAAATCACCTATTCCTATTTTACTTAGTCTCACTCTTACATAGTATCTCATCATTACGCATCCTCATCCTCTTCTTCACCATCAACTTCATCGCCTTCTTCCTCTTCCTCATCTGTAAGCAAATAAAAGAACAACATTAGTATTACAAGTTGTAGATACGAGCAAGCTTAAATATGGCGGTAAAAATCAACCAAACGAATGAAACTAACCTTCAGCTTCTATATCTTCTTCTTCACCGTAGGGAAGGTCGTACTCTTCATCTTCTCCTTCCACTTCCTCACCCTCATCCTCAACGTCTTCTTCTTCTTCACCCGCGCCATTTTCGTCTTTCTTCACTTTTTTGGATTCTGTGGTCTTTTCCTGTGGATGAAAACAAGAGATAAAAACTGTTAAAGTACCGCGTCAAATTAGAATAGTCAAAATCTTATTGGTTATCACAATGTGCTCCAAGTAGAATGATTATTGAATTTAAGTTTGATTCCAATTTATGTAGGACAGTATCGTATAACACTCACACAGCTGAATACGTTTTAGGATGTAGTTGTGAGTTTCGGTGGCGTTATTCCACACAAACATAGAATAGGTTTTTCCGTTGAATATGAGCTTGTTACGCATACATGCTGACAAGAAGCCGGTGTTTTTGCTTCGTCTCCTTTTAACCTGTATAAACAGTTTGTCGAGATCGATGAAATTTCAAGCTGTGCGTCAGTTTTCAGCTTGGCGCTTTTCTCACGTGTGCTATATTTATTTGCTACTAGGTGTTGGTGTGTTCACGTATTGTTACAACACAACGACTACTGTGGATTGCCAATATCTATTCTAGCTCGTATGCTATGCAATTCCAATAGAAAATATATTAATAAAAAAAACGACGCCAAGCCAAAAACAAGCAAATAATTTGAAGACCTCATTGAACACTTATTATGTTAATTACTAATTCATTGGAGATTATGAATCTCTCTCAAGCTAACAGTCTCCTTGGGAGATATTTTTTTGTAAATTATTTTTATTCACTTTTCCGATACTACGATAGTGGAAAACGTGCTTGTGTCCGCCATATTCGAATATAATTTTTAATATTGATGATTATGAATACTTTAGAACTTTTCAGAACAAATTTATGTTAACTTTTGATTCTGGTATTATTCTATGGAAAAAATGCTACATGCACGCCGCGTGGTACTCATTCGGCAATGGCGGTGATTTGTTCTTCATTTTTCAATTCGGAGGGAAATGAACCATGAAAGACTTGTACCGGCCGGTGGTATCAAATTGTTTGAAATCCTTTTTTTTTACTTTGCCAACATTTTTTTCATACTACTTGGCTTCTCTTTTTACAGTTGAAGTATATTAAGGAATCAGTAACGCTATTACTGTAAAAGTACTTACATCGGCGGGCCGCTTGACTCCTTTAATTTCCTTGGTTTCCGCTTTTTCGTCAGCAGCGACAACTTTTTCGACCTCCACTTCACTCTTTTTGTTTTCTGAACTCATTTTGATTACACTTATTTACGTATAATTCGAACTAGTGAATTAAAATTTATATTTTTTTATACAATTTGGGGTAGCAACAATGCTATGTGACTATGTTTTGTTGTTTTCCGAGAGAGACGATGTGACTCCGACGAGCTCTGAAACACGACTGTGGTGCTGCTTTAGGACGGCGTACTGATCATAACATGACAAATGGTATGTTACAAGCGTTGCTTATATTCGCACGACAGGTAGAATTGTTATTTTACGCTTAATCGGTAGAAATTTAGTTGTAACAATATATGTAGTGCATACGATAAATAAAACGGCGTAGGTAAATCCATTCAAACACATTTTTCAATTAAAACATAAGAATTGTTTACCTAAAAAGAGGGATGCATGAGTAAACGAATGGGCAGATTTGTTTTGCTACCGTGAGTTGTTCCGAAGGAGTGAATACACTTCGTTTGGAAACGCGCCTTTTCAGTAGGCTGATGCATCACTGATGAGAATGAAGGCTCATAGACTCATTTGTAAGCATTAACAGATTAATTCTATAATATACCATAATTGTAATGTTATAACGGAAATTTTCAAAGTATGTACACCATGAAACAGATCGTTTGATTGATGTTTGGAATGCAAGTACGAATCTCTCAATAATGAAAATATTACAATTTTCGATTTGTTAAGTTTTATTGTATCGTTGATCTTAGATTCGTGTGCGAGTTTAATTTTTATGTTGAATAATTACTTTTAGTTATGTAAGTATAACGGCATTCATGCGGTGCGTTAGTAAACAGAAATTAAGTTTTTTATCTTCCTGTTTTCTGTTTTTGATTATGATCAATTACACAACCTTGTCAATGACAATAACCCTCTCAGGACGAACCATATGTTTCCATCTTTCTCGAGGTATGACTTGTTTTCAGTGAGGGGCCGACTCTACGAACTGTGCATACGATGCGATTAGATGATACAATTCAGAGTCATAGGTGTTGCATACATGCTGCATATTCCGACACTGTTCCAATGAGATGATTTCGAGTTGACGCGATTCCTATGTTAAGAATAGCTGCGGCGATTAGTTGCATCGTTTGTATATAGGGTAGGTGTTCCAGTAATAGTGGTGTGCCTATAGTTGCGGTATAGGGGTTGTGCCGGAATAAAGTGGGAAAACCGGATAAGGCTATTTTTCAACGGTAGCTCTCCTAAAAGACAGCAGATGTGAATATTTCAAACTTAAAATTAGTCCAAAAATGACGAAAAGCAATAAATTTCCCTTAAGATTCTGCTCTTTTGCACCAATAGTTGCGGTAATTTTCCTATAATAGTGGAATCCATAAGAACCAAATGCGTTCCACTATTATAGGAACCAACTACTGGAACATTGTTCCTATTAATGAAGGACGAGTTTCCAAGAAATGTTGATAATTTAATTACGATGCATTATTTTTCTAAAAAAAAAAATAGATTGAAAATTTTAGATTAACGTATAGAAACTGTTTGTACATCGTTTATACATTTTTTCATAAATAAATTGCCTTAGCTCCTCAACTACTGGCTCACCCACCCTAGGGCATTCAGGTACAGGGAAGAGCTGTGTGATGCTCGCGTGATGAGTAGGTAGATAGCAATAATATTGATGAACTGTATGGAAAGTACCTATACAAATAAGAAGGACGGTTAGATTGATTCAGATGCGTTAATTAAAAAAAAATGATTTTTCGTAGCTTGTGATTAGCATTACATTTCAGAGCAAACAAATAATTGAAATAAAAAAATTCCAGTTTTTAGGGCAAAATGGAGTCTTAAGAATGGAGTCACAGTGTGCGTTCCTAATTCGAAAAGTAATTCTTCTAGGAATATAACTCTTTTTGATAAAGTCGACACCAAAAAATACCTGCAGCTTTTTCATTATACGTTTTATCCGTATAGTTTATTCGGGAGAGATAAAGATTATGCGCCAAATAAAATTGAGAATTGCTTAAATTAATTATTTTTAAACAAATTACTCTTTAATTAATACTTGAAGTAAGCCTCAATCAATAAAATCTGCACAAAATGTAAATTTCAGTCTTCATTATTTCCTTGGATTTGTTTTCCGTCGATCTTGTTTTCCGTACTGAGTACCTATATTACTGACGCCATGGAAGCAGTTCCCACACCTTGACTCTACCTATCGACCCATCAAATCATGGACCGGGGACCAACGGCTTTACTTCCCTCACGCTTACCACTACATCACCGACGCCGCGTTTTCAGTCTTCTAAATTCTCTCGGAAATAAGTAAGAATTTTGAATATCGATTCATGGAATATATATTTACACTTATCAGGTCACAAAATAAGAACAAAATGCGCTGAGTAGCCTTGTCAAAATAAAATTGATTTTACAAGTGACAAATGTATAAATTTGAATATGGAGTAGCTCCAAGTTATAGGAATAGGAAATATCAAATTTATTGAAACATAAGTTAATGTTAGCCGGCGTCGGTTCAATGGGTCTGGGTTCAATCCCAGCCGAGGTCGGTGGGATTTTTCTGAGGCATAAAAATCTCTGGTTACGTCCGAGGGGAACAACTCTATCTACGTTGCAGGAAAGATTGTGTTTTGCTTTGGCTAGCTGCGTGCACGCTGAATAGATAGCAAGAAGATTAATGACGATTCTGCAGATTTCCTGCAAAAAGATGCAAGTAGATGCGAGAACTGAAAGAAGAGTTTTCGAAGATTGATTCGCTAAATTTTTTGAGCATCTAGTATTGAGATTTAGATGTGTCGCCCCCCTTCGGTTACGTCGTCCTTCGGAAGTGAAGTAAAGCCGTTGGTCCCGGCCCATGTGTGTTTGAATGGGTGCGATATCCTACAAACAAAAAAAAAAAAAAATAAAAAAATAATTTTGATATCACATCAAAGTGGATGCACTTCAATCGTGTCAAAAATATGGTGTATAATATTACTTGCCAAAAAGGACAAAATTATCATTAATAAGTGCATGAACTGACATTACGTTGCTTTTACTGCATTTGTTTATTTTCGTGGCATGAGATTTTACATTTTACATGAGATTTTCGATGAGTGCATCCTCTTGGATGTAATATTAAAATTTATTTTGTGCTGTGTACGCAGGTGTGGAAGGTGTCCTCCTGCACATTCGATTGCGGTTAATTGATGGCAATCGATGTCCGTCGGTGATTGGCACTAGATTGCGGAACAGAAACCGACGTTGAATAAAGTAATGAAGAAGAAGAAGACGACGACGAAGAAGACTAAGAAGAAGAAGAGGAAGAAGTTAATGCTTTCAAAAGTTATAAACATCAGACGAAACAATGACATAATAAATGATAGCGGCGCCGGTGGTGTAGTGGCAAGCATGATTGCCTCTCACCCTAGCAGGCCTGGGTTCAATCCCAGTCGGCGCCGCCGCGATGTTCTGAGGCAAAACATCTCTGATCACGTATAATTCGAAGTAAAGCCACAGACAAACAGACATAACTCTCGCAAGTTGTTCATCGAACAAGGTTTTAACGGTCAATTTAAAAGTATCGTAGTTGGTAGTACCGCCACCGGTAGCGCGCATAGTCAATTCCCTTGCATTTGACGTTTACACACTACCGCCATCTGTTCAGCGTACTACCCACCACAGTGTACTCATCAGATGGCGGTAATGTTTTAGCGACGATGATTTACAGTGAGAAATATTCAATGTGTTATGTCTGTTTGTCTGTGGTAAAGCCGTTGGTCCCGGTTCACGAGTTGATGGGACGATAGGTAGGGTCCAGATGTGGGAGCTGCCTCCCTGGTGTCGGTAGCATTGGTGCTCAGCACGGAAAACAAGATCGACAGAAAACAAGATCGACGCAAAAAAATGATGAAAAATCGTAAATATAGGGGAAATGGATGTAATGTTGGCCTAAATGCCCCTAATTTGGGCCCATACATAAATTCAGCAATCGACTAAATTTTCAATAGCGGCCAAAAATATCCATTAGTACTATCCCAATGACGCGTACATCTAGATAAAATTAATATATTAGCGATGGGCCCAATCTTAGATCCATAAGCCAACATTAGAGCCATTTCCCCTACTTTGTTTTTACTATTCGTTTATTTACGGAGTCGAAACTTTACGGAGCCGAGGTCTATCAAAATACAATAAATCATAGCATAGGCGTAGCCAGAGGGGGGCATTAGGGGTCAACTGCCCCTCTAAACCCAGCATAACAAAGGCTTTCGGTGAAATGGCGTTCGGTGAAATGGCATTCGGCCAAATTTTCCATAGAATTTTTTTCGCCCCTCCCTAGCCGAAACCTGGCTATGCCCTTGAATCATAGCTAAAATACATTATTTTTCTTTTTCTTATTTTCTATTTGCTCTAAATAGATGGCATCAATCCTCTTCTTGCTATCCTCGATCAATGCACACCGTTCTTCAGGATCGTCAATGTGCGAAAGATTTGGGATCGAATATGGGCGCTGCATATAGGAACAAATATCACCACTCACAGAGATCAGGCTGCTATCACTTTCGCTTGAGCCATTTGTGTTCAATTTTTTTATTTCATTGTTTGTGGTGTCCGAGTCGACTGATCGCTGGCGTTTCATTTCGGTTTTGTTTTGCTGTTGGTCTGCAATTGGTATCGATTTCGGGAGAGAGGGCCACTGTTTACTGTTGGCTGCGTTTGATTTGAGTTTGTAAGCGTTGTTGTTGTTCTTGTTGTTGTTGTTGTTCTTGTTCTTGTTCATGTTGCTAGTGTCGCTGTTAAGGTAGTTGCTGTTGGTGCTGCTACTGAGAGTAGTGTCTTCGTTTGCTGCTGCTGCTGCTGCTGCCGCCACCTCGGAGCAACGTTGCTTTGGGTGAGATTTGCGCTCACAATTGCGACATGTTTTCACTTGGTTTGGGTATGATACCAGTGTAATTTCGCCATCCACGGTGATGAATGACGGGATGGGAAGAATTTGTTTCATTTTTAAAACACGCACTCCATTGCTGAATCCTGGAAAATAACTCTTCCAAACCTCACTGCGAATTGCTATCACCTCTCCATACTGGCGCATATGGTCGATGATAGCCACATTCTCCATGTCATCTGGGAGATCATGCAAACGTACGTCGACAGTGCTGCTTTCGACATAAATTGGAATCGAGATCATTTTCCCCTCACACTCCATGAAATGCTTCAGGTGATGAGCTGAAGCGATCCTTTTTGCTACTTCGTTGCTTTGCATACCCAGGTATACAACGTTTTTCACATTGTGTGACTGGATATATTTCACCTATGACATATCAAGTTGCAGTTTACTTTCTAGAAATCGTTTGATTTCCGAAATACACGGCCGCTTAGACAGAATGGATGTATCCAAAACGACACAGTTTTCTCGCAAAGCCCGCATGGCTATGGGCAATAAAACTCACGCGCGTCACACAAAATAAATCCGAGAATGGTATTACACGTGTGATCGGTTAAGGAGATGGATAGCAAGTGAATTCACACAATTTGAAAATTCATCCAGGGTGGGCGTTGGCCAGATTTGGATTTATCAGATTTAATCCTAAATAGGACCTAGATTATATAATACTCTAGTAACCTCAAGTCCATGCCACAATGTTCATGGTGTGAAGAGCTTTGAGTGTGTTGGTTTATTTCCTTAGAATTCCGTTATAATTGCCAAGTACAGATGAAGTCTGCAAGTAGTAGACGAAATACGCGATCTGTCAAAAGATAAGACGGAATTTAAAGGAAATAAATCAACACACTCAAAGCTCTTCACACCATGAAACATTGTGACAGAGCACGGACTTGAGGTTACTAGAGTATTATATAATCTAGGTCCTATTTAGGATTATATCTGATAAATCCAAATCTGGCCAACGCCCACCCTGGATGAATTTTTAAATTGTGTGAAGTCTTAAAGGGACTTCGTTAAACACTCAAAGGGGTAAAATATCAAATTTGAGGTGAATTTGAAAGAAAGGGAGCTCGGAGTGTAGAGCGCATTGCCCACTGGACGATTCTGAATCCTGGCCAAGTGAGTGGGGTATGGGATTATTTGATTGAACTTCATTTCCAGTTTATATATAGATAAATTCAAACCATTGGCATTTGGTATTTGAGATAAGGCAGAGATAGGATGCGGAGGGCCCGCTTAGGGGGAGCATAACCCATGTTATGTTTTCCATTTATTAAATAGTTCAGATAGGCTAGATTCACATCGCCCAAGAATAAGGGGATTGACGATGATTTGACAAGTTTTATTTTGCATTTGCATATAATTGTAATTTTAATTTTGCTTTTGTAATTATAAGATAAATGTATGTCCACCGTGGTTTTCAATGTGATGAATATTATTATTAATTGTATATATTGTTGATATAATCATGCAATTGGGGACGAGTCCGGCGTAGTGGAAATCCGATAGAAAAAATATTTCGGGTTGGATTTTTTACGATTTCCCTGTGCATAGAACATCATTGTGCTTGCCACACAATATACCAGCTCATGCATTGGTGTTGGCATAGAAAGCTCTCAATTAATAATTATGGAAATTCTACAAGGACACTAAGTTGAGAGCAGACGAAAGTTCTGTAAAGAGCTTTATAACCAGGT
Organism: Ochlerotatus camptorhynchus; assembly: GCF_037179485.1. NCBI lineage: Eukaryota > Metazoa > Arthropoda > Insecta > Diptera > Culicidae > Ochlerotatus > Ochlerotatus camptorhynchus. The sequence continues at coordinate 2,594,111 of NW_027040672.1, forward strand.
AGAAATAAAAAAGAAAACATCGCACCCGATCTGCAATAAGCCTGCCTGTTTTCTAAGCTGTCTCATGCATAATCCTCGTCACTACTCTCGATCACGCTTCCCATTACGCAACAAATTTCACATCTTATAACTATTCTAATAAACGAAAACCATAAACGAACTATAACACGAATGGTGAATTTATTCCACAAGTAATCTGGATGATACCCCAAGTACGTTGTTAAGCAGGTATTATCGGTACTGTTGAAAACCGGAAAACCCCACACGCGACAATTGTTTTTAATCTTGTAGGGGAAATGGATGTAATGTCGGCCTAAATGCCCCTAATTTGGGCCCATACATAAATTCAGCAATAGCCGGCGCCGGTGGTAAGCGTGACTGCTTTCTCACCCCAATGGGTCTGGGTTCAATCCCAGCCGAGGTCGGTGGGATTTTTCTGAGGTATAAAAATCTCTGGTCACGTCCTTGTTGGTGTGATATCCTACACCGGTGCGGAAGCTGCCTTCCTGCACATTCGATTGCCGTCAATGGAGGGCAATCGATGTCCGTCGGTGATTGGCACTAGATTGCGGAACAGAGACCGACGTTAAATAAAGGATAGAATGAATAAATTCAGTAATCGACTAAATTTTCAATAGTGACCAAAAATATCCATTAGTACCGTCCCAATGACGCGTTCATCTAGATAAAATTAATAAATAGCATATTTTTAGCGATGGGCCCAATCTTAGATCCATTTCCCCTATGTACGTTAAACATAGTGTCGAACATAGTGCGCTGTAATCGCACAATGATGCACTATAATACCATAGAGGTAACTCTAAGACCACTGGGTCCCGAAGAAAATCATTATTATTTTTGGCTCACTCAGTACCAGAACAACGGTCCCAAGCAGTCCCAAGCTATTTCACTCACCCCTGCATGTTCTGCATGAATCCACATACCCCTGATGTTTTCTGTCAAACTTTCATAGCGAATCAAAACAAACATAGTGTAGTAATAGAATTTCAACTAGAATAGGGTACGTTAATCGTTTGCTTGGGACCAATAGGCTACTAAAGTGGTGAGCCAATTTAAAATCGTTCAAACAAATTAATAGGAAGATGGGAAGAGCGCGTAGGCCCGTCACCCCCTCACTTTTACTAGATATCAGTTTTAGTGTAACTAAATAAACACAGGTCATCTTCCTTTTAATTTGTTTGAACATTTCAAGACACATTCTAACTCGGAAAACGCCTAAAGGTATGTTTCACCTAATTAATCATCGCTGATCAACCAATGATTTTTTGTAATTTTCGATAACTTCTAGCGATTGGATCTGTTTAAAACGTTTCAGAAATTAAGTTTAATTATAACTTTAACTAACTCTTTGGTTATTTTGGTGCTACAAGAATTGTTGAAATGCTTAGTAATGTTTCGAAAATGACCAATTTCCCATACATTTTTGTATGGCGTCCTTATATTTATTTCCGAAGGAGAAAATCACATTTCCATTTATTTCCCCTGCGTACATGATGCAATTGGTTATTTCTATGGGTGATATTGTAGCATGATAATGTGGCTTCCAAAAATACATGGTTTAAAATTCCTCTGATTCTTATATTTGGTAGGCGCCATGCTTTTTTATGTGTCTTTATATTTATTTCCGGGAGTGTATTTCAGATGACACAGTGGTTCGTGCTGGGGCTCTTACGCGGAAGGACTGGGTTTAATTCTTCAAACAGCTCCAATTCTACTACTAATGCTGATTAATCAATACACATTAATACCTGCCTTTAGAAATAACTTTCATAAAAGTGCGAACTAAACATAGAATTGGTGTAGAGGAAAAAAACCTTTTTTAATTTATTTTCTAAAAGTTCCGTTCAAGTTCCTCCAGAAGCTGCTTAGAATGCTCTTCATTTATGATACCGGAAGTTTCAAGTTCTTATAACGACTTAAAAATGAGGCTGCTTAGAATTCTAAAGACCATCACCAACTAAGCTGCTTAAGCCACAAATAGCCTTTTATCAGAACTTTTGGTTACTTGGGTTGCCAATGGATTTTGTTTCTATGTAGCGTTCGTATAAGAAAATAGAAGAGTTGCCAGTCTTATTGATTTGTTGTCTTCGGTAAAATTGAATGTCGCGAGTGGGTTTTTCTGGTGTACAACTTGACTGGCAATATATGGGCTCATTGCGCTGCCCTGAGTGAGGAACCAGTGCCGGTCAAGCCACAGGAAGAGTAACTAAGATCAGAAAGTCTGTTATGCCTATTATGGGAGTGATTGAAATATTCCACAAATGGAATGGACGATACCCTGAAGCAAAATAACCATACAAAGTTTATTATGATGGGCTGTTTCCTACTCCAATGAAAAACGAAAAACAGAAAACTTCCTGCTACTTGAATTGGAACATAATATTTCTTCGACCCCTTGCTTGTTTTGACGTTGTGTGTCAGCAAAAAAAAAAATAGGTGGCTAAAATTAGATGAAACAAAAATCAACTATATTTCATAGCTTTCATAGTTGAAAATATTCGATGACCGAAAACATATGTTTACACCACAGACAAACAGACATAACACATTGAATATTTCTCAATGTAAAACATCGTCGCTAAATCATTACCGCCATCTGTTGAGTACACTGTGGTGGGCACTACGCTGTATGTAGTATGTAAACGTCAAACGCAAGGGAATTGACTATGCGCGCCACAGGTGGCGGTACTACCAACTACGATACTTTTGAATTGATCGTTAAATGCTTGTTCGATGAACAACTTGCGAGTGTTATGTTTGTTTGTCTGTGTTTCCACCTTTACACCGCTGATTGATTGATTGTCAAGTTTATCATTGTTTTTTTTTTGTTTTTAAATGTGTACAAAACTACTGTCAGAACTGTTTGTATTGATTCAACGCGGATAATGTTCAACAGGGACTGCATAAGCGAATGAAGACACATCGAAGAAGAATAAAAAGAAGCCAGATGTCGTGTCTTGTCTTAGGTCCACACGTAAAATTCATAAGAGAATAGCACGCAAACAAACCATATTATTCGATACGGCATCCTGAAATGATGTTAAAAATTAAAATCAAAAACGAAAAGAGCTGATGTTTTATGACATTATAAAAAAAGTCTTTTAGTTATAGTTGGGTAATTTGCACGTGGAGGCGAACCAGCCTAAGGCTGAAAGCCTCCTAAATAAAGCTAAATAATAATAATAATAATTTGCACGTGCTTCCTGTTACTTCGCGTTTTTACGTGATTGAAAACGTTTTTGAAGTAGGAATTGCTGAATAAACCTCTGAATGTAATTCATGAGCATTTCCATCCATCACTCATCAACAATTTATATTGGTAATATTATACTGTATAATAGAACTTTTCCTTTGAAATTCTATAATATTGCTCACTTTTTTCTAATTCCCTCCCCTTGGCTAGTTTTTGCACCTTGCTGTTGGTGGGCGGGCTTAATTTCATGCTTTATAGTGGATTGTTGGAGACGGTAGGTTTATGGCCGGCGTTGCTGGCTTATGCCGCGATATAATGGCGCCATGGGCAGGCAATGGGGATTACTAAGCTTCCCCTCTCTGATAAACCACTGCATGAGAGAACCAAAGATCTAGTCTAGCAGTGATAGTATCACACTTGTTACTCCTTTGATTGAGAGCGGCGTCGTAGTACGCTTACGTATAGCCACTGACGTTGGGTGCGATACTGGCGGGTTTTGCCGCAAATCACTCTTTTTTTTATTTATTTTTACACAGATATATTTATTTGGGTTTGCACGGGAATTATACTATTGAAATATTTCAAAAAAGTGCCCAACAGTGCTCCTTCTACTAGCGTGACAAACTTTAATTGTTGTTTTCATTGAAGCATTACTCAGGGAACAATGTTAAACGCCATTTTTCTACATGGTATTGTAACTAGTCTTATATGTGCTTTATTTTGATTTGGGATAAATGTTTGAACTATGGCTCGGGATTTCCACTGTGGCGTGCTTCTATTGTGACATATTCATACGTAATTTTGTGGGACGGCATAGTGGAAACTTGTGAGTGTAGTTGGAGCATATACCCTATATAATTTAAAAATCAGCTAGGAAATTATCTTCAAAGTGAAGCATTTTAGTCACTTGAAGGTGTCACCTGGGACGAACTAATATATAATAAATATAGGTCAAAGGCAAAAACAACTTGATACATATTAAATTTTAGATTACATACACAAGTGCAGGTCATTAATAAAGCATGGGTTATAATTGATTAGGTAGATTAGAGATTTCAATTATTTATCAAATTAGGCTAATGAGATATCATATCACAAGAAAATTTAGGCAGTCTAATAACATTAAGTAGATTAACAAAACAGTTAGGATGCGGTGGGTCCGCTTAGGGAGGCAACTAGCCTTTTCATATATTGTCTTTTTATTTTTGATGGTTGCTTTAAAATATCAATTTGGTATAAATGTGAAAGGATGAATGGGTGGGAGATGTTTTTTCGGTTTCTTTTCATTTTGCTGCACAAATCTAGTACTATGTGTCATTTCCTCAAAACCCCCCACCAGGCATGGAAAATCATTCACATTCATTTCATGCATTCATTTACATTCATTTACCTCTAACTTTTTTCATCAACAGCATTCCGCAAAATGATGTATGGAGCTTTAGTAGGTTTTGTTATTAGCTAAAACTTTTGCCCAAAACTCAAATCTCTATCTTTTATGCATCACGAGTTAGAGCGGGCAGAACTCGTTACTGTTTTTCAGTGAATGTAAAATACATTCACTGAAAAACAGTAGTGGATTCTGTTTACTCTGGTTCGTCAGGCATAAGAGATACGGATTTGAGTTCTTCAAAAAAGTTGTAGCTAATAACAAAACCTACAAAAGCTCCATACATCAATTTGCGGAATGCTGTTGATGAAAAAAGTTAGAGGCAAATGAATGTAAATGAATGCACGAAATGAATGCAAATGATTTTCCATGCCTGCCCCCCACCAATCCTTTCCCATGGCGTTCATGTGGTCCGCATAGACTATTCAGCCATTACCTTTCCTTTATCCTCGGCTTTGGATTGACTTGCGCTCCCATTGCCCCACCAAACGCTGCAAAATGAAAATGAAAATGAAATGAAATATTGCACAATTTTTCTAATTATTGCTCACCCATACAATATGCCTGAATGCATCTTGAAATGATTTTTTCACCAATAATAATTATGCAATGATTCTGTTAGTTGATTAAACGTAACTTTTTGGTAGGTATCAGTTATTTTATTGCTTATATTGAACCGGTTAATAATCTAAATAGAATATTCGCAGCAGCTGTATTATATGAAGCGTTGCATACCTTTAGGCGTTATCCCCATGGACAACAATCCAAGACTCCAAATATTTTTCTGTAAATTTTACATGATTGATAGATGTATTGCAATTGATCTTTGGATAAAATAATAACCAATATTCTCCTGGTCTGCAAACCAGCAATGGTCGATTTATTGAACCTTTATGTGATTTGATGTGACTTTATATCTACAGTTTCAGGTACCTTCCTTAGAAGTACCTCGACCATATCCGGGTGTGGCCAATGTGGCCCTGTCCGCATATATTTTTAAAAGTTTTCATATGATTGATGGGGTTTGTTCAAGTTAAACTCTGTTTACTTCCTTGGAATGCATCCGTGTGGAACAATGTTGTCCTGGATGCAAAATATAATCGTAGTTATCTGGTTCTATGATTATCATGTGCTGTGATCATCATCAAGTCAGATTCTGACCATTTAGAGTATCCTGACAACTGGGTTCTGGGCGCGTGATATAACCTTGTTCTGATTCTGCACGTTGTAGTTTAATTTTTATACCTGTGATCTTGACATTTTTACCTAGGGGATGAGTACTTAAGGGGAATGACTTCCCTCGACAAATTTCGTCACGGTTCACTGAAATGAACATGTTATTCACGAATCCAATGTTCCACTTCGGTTCCGGTTAAACTGGTCAACATTCAACCGCTCCACATAGTTCTCGATCCATGCTCTCCGGCTTCAAACGAGCTGCAATAATTCGCAATATTCACGGCCTCAGCCACAGATTGTCCAGCATTCGGGTTCCGGCTGCACTCATTGTTTTTTTTTGTACGGCTCTGCACACCAAAAAATTCTGAATTTTACTGGCGATGTAAACATCCATGCCTGCAAACATTCCTACATGTAAACTTCCTTTTCACGTAAACTAGCAGCCTGTAAGAAATGTTGCAAACAAAAGTGGACAGTTGCATACAATATATGGAATATTGCATGACATGTCTCATAAATTTACACGATCTATAATCTAAACTTGTATGATATATGACGCTCCATTTATGTGCATCATAGTAACAGAAATTTACACTCCTTTTTTTTAGCTGTGTGGTTCTGGGTCCATGCTCTCCGGTTTCAAAACTAGCTACAAGGTCTGGTAGAAATGCCAGTTATTGTATCATGTAACGAATATTGGTATATGTCTGGTCGAAGCCAGAGATACTGCGTCTCTAATGAACATCCACTTTTCTCGAGTCCTGGTCGCACTGTTCATCATTACAACCACTTCATATGGTTGCTGGTTCCATGCCATCCAGTTCTAAAACTAACTGCAAGAGTTCGCACCATCTACGCTCTCATCGCTGTTACCATCATTGAATAGCTTGTGCAATATTCGAGTCCCGGCTGCAGTCTTCAGCATTCCAAGAGCTCCTCATGATTTAGGATCCATGCCCTCCAGCTCCTAATCTCGCTACATGGTCCGGAAGAAATGCTAGTTCTTTATCAGGAAACGAATATTGGTATATGTCGGGCCGAAGCCTCAATGAAGTTAATCAATACTTCCAGTGCTTGCATCACCTACGTCTTCATCGTCGTCACCAGTATTAGACATAGCTTGTTTCATCTATATTTCTACGCATACATCACTGCCTCTGTTTGTGCATTGCAATAGATTATAAGTATTGAATTAGATTATAAGCTACCGTCGCACTTCCTTCATAGAGCGATCCAGCTCACTGGAAAGTGCAACTATTGTAAACTTCGTTCTAAAAGATTGAAGGTGTTATGCCTATCGAAGAAGAGGCTTGAAAGGAGCTTCATTCGAATGGGCTTTCCTTCACTAAAAAAAGACAGTATAAACAATGTTTATTCGATTGATAAATGTTCAAGAACATGGCGAAGAAATTATAACTATTTACACGAACCGCATTGACCTGAAAAAAAAATGAACGGTTTGCTTCCCAGTGCTTAACCTGTTCCAAACCGGGTTCTAAATAACCTCCCAAAACTTGACTTGCTTGGTATGAAACTAACTGTGCAGAAATCATTTGAAGTTTGTATGGGCATTACTATGCACAGCTAAAAAAAAGTAGTGTAAATTTCCGTTACTATGATGCACATAAATGGAGCGTCATATATCATACAAATTTAGATTATAGATCGTGTAAATTTATGAGACATGTCATGCAATATCCCATATATTGTATGCAACTGTCCACTTTTGTTTGCAACATTTCTTGCAAGTTGCTAATTTACGTGAAAAGGAAGTTTACATGTATGAATGTTTCCATGCATGGATGTTTACATCGCCAGTAACATTCAGATTTTTTTGGTGTGTGGGAAAAGAAAACTTTTTGTTCATATCTTTATTGTTACACCATATAATGTTATCGCGTGAAATTTTCTCAGCTACAACTTTGCTCAAGACCATTTTTCGATTAAATTTATGGAACAAAAGTTGTTATTGGTTTAAGATGCTGATGATGTCTAATGATCATGCTAAATCAATTCGACAGTGAGCATGCATAAGGGCCTATACGCGATGATCGATTCTCTTCGTCGATTTTCTCTTTTGTTAATAACTCGCTAGATTTAACGTTTCTCGATGCGTTTGCTGTTGCTTTTGATAGCCAATACAACCTGTTACTACTCTGCATTGAACAAATTCTAGAAAATTGTTTCGCCTAGCTGTAGCAATGCAAAGAGAAAATCGATGAAGAGAATCGATCATCGCGTATTCGCCCTTATGAATGCTCACTGTCGAATTGCTCAGTAGGCAACATTGGTTTTTCACGAGGGGGGCGACACATCTAAATCTCAAGTTTAGATGCTCCACAAATCTCACACTAGCGAATCAATCTTCGAAAAATCTTCTTTCATTTGTCGCATCTACTTGCATCACTCATCATCTTTTTGCAGGAAATCTTCAGAATCGTCATCAATCTTCTTTCTATCTACTCAGCGTGCGCGCAGCTAGCCACAGCAAAACACAATCTTTTTTGCATCGTAGATAGAGTCGTCCCCCTCGGTTTTTCAGGCGTATGAAATAGAGCACAAAAATCATGACTACTATGTCAAACTGCACAATGCAGTGTTGCTCAAAAGCAGCTGCTTGATCATGTCATCGATTCTTTGATCGATTCTCTTCATCTACTTTCTCTTGTGATAACCACTGCTATACAAACTAAATTTGAGCTGTTTTTACCACATAGTTTGATAAAGGAGGCTCTTATCGAGCGTCTAAATCCTCAAATACAACAGGGAAAGGTTTTGCAGCTGAGTTATTAACGAAAGAGAAAGTAGATGAAGAGAATCGATTAATGCAGATAGGAGCTTTTGAAATGTTTATCTAGAGTTAATAACTACCGTGCCGATTCAAATTTCGGACACTTAAACTCGAATTTCGGACACTTTTAAAAGTTGATTATCTCGGTCGAATATGATCCACATGTCTTGTAAATTTTAAATTTTTTTGACTAGTGCCCTCCACGATCATCTAACATTATTACTTTGTTTCTAACTGGATGTAATATTTAATTAAAAATGAAAGTGTCCGAAATTTGAATCGTCCGAAATTGGAATCGGAACGGTATTTCATTTGCCGCTTGACTGAACATCAGCAAATCTATAGCTCAGAAAATTTCCTATAAGAACATAAAGTTTGGATTTCCCATAATAATACCCATACAAACTTCAAATGGTTTGTGCAGTCAGTTTTTTAGCAAACAAATTCAAATTTTGGGAGGCTAATTGGGACCCGATTTGATATAAGCACTGGGGAGCAAATTATGCATCAGTCTAACGTACATACATATTCCGATCTGTTCGAACTGAGTCGATTTACACTTGACCCTCCGGGCTTCGAATCAAATGTTGGTATAGATACCCTTGTTTGTAAGAAGGGTATACAATGTGCAATGCTCGAATGCATTTATCTTTTAATACATAGCATCATTTTCAGCTCTGAAATAAAGGGAAAACTATTAACTACTGTTTAACGCTGAAATGAAAAAACTTGAAGTTATTTTTATACCTAGCTTGTTTTCAATCCACAATGGCATGTTTCAGGTTCCTTCTAGTCTCATGACACGTACTCACCGGAATAAGTTCCGACCGTATCTCCAAAACCAGTACACCAAATCATCTGAAGCTTGTGATGCAAAATTTTAACACACACATACATACATACATACATACATACATACATACATACATGTTCCGATCTCGTCGAACTGATTCGATTGACATTTAGCCCTCCGGGCCTTAGATCAAAAGTACCCTTATACTTATACATACCCTTGTTTGTATGAAGGGTATAAAATGTGCAAGATCCAAATGCATTTATCTTTTATGACAAGGCAAGTTATCGTTTCCAGCCCTAGAAATAAAAGAAAAACTATTAATTACTGTTTAAAGCTAAACATGAAAGAACTTGAAGTTGTTTTTATACCTAGCAAACACATGAGTTCACTTTTGAACACCACGAATATTTTCCAAAAAATATTATGTGTGAGTACGTAAGGGAAAATTTCTCTTGTAAATATTTGATAGATTATTCAGGTGTTTTCACTTTTCAACCATATCATATGAACACGCACGCCAAACAACGATTACGTTCGCAAAGTGCAACGAGCAGCGATCAACTCGGTGGATTGACGGCAAAGCGAGAGCGCTACTACTGACCTACTAAATAAACTTCTCCAGTATATCGTCTTTTCTCCCGTCTCTCATGGTTTCAAGTCGTCAGTACCAGCATCATGTCTTGTACAACAGTTAATTTTGAACGTTCAAGACGACTGTATCGAAGTGCTACCATTTGCTGTCAATACAAGTAATATTGGCAAAATGTTGACAGATTTACTGTTTTGAATATCGTAAAACAGTGTCAGTGTAGTTTAATATTTAAAACAATATATTAACAATTATTTTAACAAAACTTGAAGAAACATTTTAAGTGAGACTAAGTCTAATTTACTGTAACATATATGCACGTGTTTTTTTATATTGTGTTGGTTCGTGCAATATGAAAACGCTGATTCGAGTAGTTTATTGAGCAACGTTTGCGCTGCAAAGGTGTGAATAGAAAGCAAGATTATGTGAGATGTTTAAAATACGAAATGAAATGAAAAGGAGAAAGTCGAAAGTGTGCATCTTCATAATCAACTGTCTCGAATGGAAGTTGCAGTAGCTTTTAATTTTATTACAAACAATGTCAGTGATATTTTACTTCTAGATTTGCCGTTCTAGAAAATTGAATTGTGTCGTCTATTAGTGTTGGAAAGTTTGAGTAACAAAGCCTGAAATGTACACATTTTGGGGAAAGCAGATACACTTTTTCATTCTATGATTGTGATTAATGACCAAGGATATGAACCAACAAAAACGAGTTGAATTGGTGAGTAATGATTTTCTACGTTTTTAACTTGTTCTAGTCAACAAATATAGATACAAGTATCATACATTTGCACACATTGGTTTATTGAAAAATCGTTTAAGAAGTCATGCAGCAGGTTTGTTAGAAAACACCTGCTTATCTTGATGGATTTCTGAGTAGCAAAGTATTGCCAGTTTTGAACCATCATATCAAAACTTCATATTTAGCTAAGTAAACATTGTCTTAAATTCTCTTGGTAAATCAGTTTTAGCACAGAGCCTTCTTGCAGTAACTTGGTATTTTTGAATGCGTCCTTTGAATATTATTTTTCATACTGACGTACTTCAAGCTTTAATTCGTTTCGAAGATTCTTACTGATCTGAATTCAATTTGAAATAGTATAATTATGACCAATTAAAATATTGGATTTTTTGAAAAGTGCGCACCACGTGATTCTAGGACCATTTTCACCAGTGAATTTCAACACCAACTGATGGATCGATTGGACTTTACCTTCTTCGGTTTTCATGAAACTTTCCATAATTGCTTGCTTGAACAATCATTTAAATTTATGCTGGATCTCGACCATATTGTTATACTTTTCTTGTGTTCGTGGAATATTATAAACATAGTTGTGTTACGTAATAAACTTCTATGTACAGCTGACCCCCTTCAGTGCTATGCAATATTTGAACTGGCCCTTAGTGGGAATGTTAAGCTCAAAACCATACGTAGTGATTTCTGTACACCCAACATTTTTTTACGTATGTACATTTTCCCTGTTTTCTTTTTCTGTTGTGAATTTAAAAAATTTCTGTAGGTACCATATTGTTCTACGATTTTTTGACACCAGTTGCATCAAGCTTGGTTTCATTTGAACATCGAAAAAAGCATTAAAAAAGGGTTGGGTGTATACAATAGTGTATAAACCTGTTTTCGGAAAGTATGATTATTATTAGGTAATTTGTTTTGGTAGATGTTAAGACTTTAAAGGATAGTAACATAACATAATAAAAAAAACATAAAATGATGTACACCATTTTTTTCATGAACAGTTTCAACCAAAATTGATTGATTCAACTTATTCAAAGCTTTTTTTCACAGCAGTATCGTATCGTATCGCAGTATTTTGGTTAAATGTCCAAAAAGTTATAAACGATTTTCATATGGCTAAAATCAAAAGTCTAAGGAGTCCCTTGAGAATACATAAGAACTGATCTCAGTAATTTGCACGGTCACAAATGTCAGCATAACATTATCTTCCGTCTGGGTGAAACTTTTTAGCAACTTGTCCGAAGAGATTTCGAAAAAAAAAACAGGAGGGTCAAGTGTGCTTGTTTCCTCTAGAGACTTAGAGGATCAATATGAAGGCAGTAATAACACAATGTAATGTCACAGGCGATTTCTTTGATTGTTTGGTGTAATTTTTCATTTGCTGGAAACAAGTTTATAAATGTGACAATGAGTGCCCTTTGTACCACCACTCATCACTTTAATAAGTACATAGCAAACAATATGTATCAATCAATGTTATTCTTGATGTGTTGAACACCATTTACTAAAAGTGGATACAATATTATATTACTGAACGGCGCCGGTGGTGTAGTGGTAAGCGTGATTACCTCTCACGCTCTCACCCCAGCAGGCCTGGGTTCAATCCCGGTCGGCGCCGCCGGGATGTTCTGAGGCATAACATCTCTGATCACGCCTTCCTTCGGATGGGAAGTAAAGCCGTTGGTCCCCGGTTCATGAGTTGATGGGTCGATAGGTAGGGTCCAGGTGTGGGAGCTGCCTTCTTGGCACGTCGGTAGCATTGGTGCTCAGCACGGAAAACAAGATCGACGGAAAAAACAAACCAAAGGAAAAAAAAAAAAATATTATATTACATTCATTCAAATTATTTGTTCACAAATACTGTGTACATCATACAGCGTTATACTACACAACAAGCGGAATGACCAATCAACTGTTTGTTTGTCGGCATAAAACTTTTATCATTAAAAGTGTGTTTAAGGTAAACTTTAGTGTAATTCCACTGAAAAAGCGCATGGGTTTCGTAGAAAATTAGAAAAGATTTTCAAAAGGGGGCTGACAAAACCGGATCATTACTATATATGGCTCCAGTGGGATGCCTTGGTCCCCTTATCATTCTCAAGAGCTGACATCTACTAAATCGACCTGAAAAAAAAACTGGCATCATCGATAAGGGGCTGTTTATAAACTACGTAGACAGCTTAGGGGGGGGGGGGGGTTGGCAATTATCCACGGCCCTTACAAATTTTAAAAATTTTGTATGGACAATTGTCTACGCAGTGGGAGGGGGGGTCAAGAATAAAAAAAAACTGTCTACTTAGTTAATGAACAGCCCCTAAGTTTTAAATGTAGTGGCTTGCTTAACGCTTCAGTGGCGCCACCATGACAAATGCAAGCGCATTCCTAACTAAAATCTTATTGATGAAGAAAGTGATTGTGAGAGTTATGTCTGTTTGTCTGTGGTAATATTTTGTTTATAATGATAAGCTTATTATTGTTTCTTTCAAGGGCTGATTCTAATGATTCGTGGGGTGACTCAGAGATGTGCCTTGTTATATTTACCTAACCAAAGGTTCCAACAGATATAGGCATGCTACGATGTGTGGTTTTAGGTAGCATGCTAAAGAGTCTCGAGTATCCGTTTCCTTGATAACGATTAAGCAATGTTGATGGATTATGTTTAAGTATTTCTAAACTTTTTGTTACGTTTGTTTTCCAAGGTGAAGATACACTTCACAGGATATTTATATTATCCTTTGTCAAATTGTGCCCCTTTGTAAAGAAATATGTTCTGCAACCATGGATTTAAAGTCATAATGAAGTCCTTTATCCATATCTTTGTTAGCCTTTTTTACCTCTGCGATGTGTTCTTTAGACCTTGTTTTCAAAGTCCTTTTCGCCTGACTAATGTAGATATTATTGCAATCTGGACAAGAGATTTTGTAGACACCGGCTTTTCCAAAGACATTTATTGAATCTTTTGTTGATCCTAACAGCGACTTCAGATGATTTGTCCTTCTGATGAATACTACACACTAATCCAGTCAGTAAGGTTTTACTGGGTTTTTGAATTGCGGAACAGTTCGGTAAAAATTTAAAAATCTTTTGAAAATTCAATAATGATAAAATTTATTCCAAACTTGTGCAGATTTAGCCCATTTAATGATGGAAAATAAAATTTGTCAATTTCATCGATTCCTTACGGATAACGGTCATTTGAATTTTTACCGACTTTTCCAGCAATTCATAAACCCAGTAAAAAAATACTGACTCCTGTAAAATAATCTAAGTGTGTAAATCTAGGCTAAAACTTCTAAACTTCGAACTCAATGTAATGTTTGTTGAAATTCATCTGACAATAGCAAAATGAGGAGGTGCGACGAGGCGAGCAAGCGATAAATACTTATCCCCGGAAGTTATTCCTAAAATGGTAGTCCCGCAGGGATAGCAGACCTCAGGTCTACCACCTACTGTCTCCGGAATTTATAAATTGTTACTTAAACCAACATAACTTTGTGTCACTCAATTTTTCATATTTATCACACGTGTTGTCACAAATTCAAGGAACCCGTCCCCCTTCAAGAATATAGGTACGTGACTATGAATTGACCCTACAATTTAATAAAATTTTGATATTTGGCGCAGGAACATTTTTTACAGACCTTTAAATTTAATGAAAGTAACCAAAATAAGACGAGCCTCGTTAGCTTAGTGGTTACCGTTTTTGCTTACTTAGCAGAATGTCGGGTGAAAGGTCGGGAGTTCAATCCCAGGCCCGTTCCCTTTCCCCTTACTTGCAATTTTTTTATTATGCCTTATTCTTGCCCGCTAGATTTAAATAAAAACAGTATGCTGCTACTGATAGCATCACTTACCGCCACAGTAACACAACTTCCTTCCCATGGCAATTGTGGAACAGCAGAGGTAAACTCGGTCTCTATAGTAACAACGAACTAATCATCCTTCCCCTCCCGAAAAAACCGGGAAGACGTGGCCGGCGTCGGTACTGATCTATAAATACAATGAATCAGTGACCTTATACATTGAAGATGGAAATCTTATCCCAAGCTCCATATATGGAGTTCTATGTGCAATTTACGGTCAGTAACGGAGTAGCAACGACGGCGTACACTGTTTTAAAAAAAAATAATTCCCGATTCCCTTTCGAATGGTATGCAAACATTAAGGTTTTTTTGCAGGAATTTTTTGAGGTATCAATAAATCATCCAAGAATTTGAAAAATATCTTTTATTATTAAACTGATCGAGCCCCCAGTTAACAAGGGATTTTTTATCTGTATAACTAGAGCTATCGAATAAGTACGAAATAAATGGTGTTTAAGAACCTCGAACAAAAAGTGGCTGGTTTCAGCGAGAATAGCTCAAACTGTATAATTTAACTATAGTTTACATTTTTAAGGTGATACTCTAAGGAAGCCTTAGCGTGAAACTTTAAAGGCACAAATGTCAGCTTTCACAAAACATACAAATTTGAAATTGCTACCCCTTGTTTGCTGTGCTACTAAAAACAGAGAGTAGCAATTTCAAATTTGTATGTTTTGTGGAAGCTGACATTTGTGCTTTTGAAGTTTCACGCTAAGGCTTCCTTAGAGTATCACCTTAATAAGCTTTCAGCTGTACAGTATTTAAATTAACTTTTATTTATGAAACATTTCGGGTGGTTTTTTATGTTTTCACTGTTTTTTACTATGCCATTCTCGTACACTTGGATGTGTTTTCGGTTGTAATATAACTTATATATTTTTATTTTTATATAACTATAATCGACTTAGCTCGAAGAGATCGAAAAATGTCTGTTCGGGATCGGAAAAATGAAATTTATTCTTAAGTTTTTTGTAAGAGAATGGAACTTAGAACCACTACTGTTTATGATGTTTACGGTTTACATTGATCTCATAAAAAGTTATTCTTGAAAACCCGATTTTTTAGGAGTCGCCGCTTATACATATTAAAAACATGTATAAATCAAGAACAACTTTTAAAAATAAAAATTGCTTTCTTTAGAGCTGTTTCATGGCATAATTGTGTGTTATGGGCAATCATTCACATTTTCACAAAAAAAAATCGGTCATTTGGTCCTTGGTTTTTTTTTCAAAATGTCTATCATTTTTGAATAAATTGTAGGACGAAAACGTCACTTCTGATTGAATTAAATTAAATTAATTCGATTCAATTTATTGCAAAATGTCGAAGACGCCATTTTGAAAAAAATCCAAAATGGCGGAATTTTTCCAAAAATGTGAATGAATGCCAATAACACACAATTATGTTAAATTTGATACAAATCGGAAAAGGTCGAGTCGAAAAAAGTTGCTTCCAATGAGTTGTTCTACAATTTTGTCGAGCATTGTTGTGCTCCATCTCGAATATCTTAAAAGTGGATATTTAGAACTCATTGACGTAGGAACCACTCTTAAAATACTTACTTAATTATTAGAGCCAGAGTGGTAGAAAAACTCATTTGAAGCAACTTTGCAACACGGATCAATTTTCTATCTCTAATTATTCACGATTTATACATGTTATAATATGTGATGTAGGGTGACAACTAAACAAACGGGTTTTCAAGAGTAATTTTTCATATACCAATTTCTCGTAAACAATATGTTCTAGACACTTTTTCAAAATATTTTACCGCACTGTTTTGCCCAAGCAACTAGATGGTGGCCCTTATTACGGATTTTTTTTTATTTACACGGCAATCACTTCACTGGGAGTGAAAAGTGGTCACTTCACTTCGTTTTCACCGTGAAGTGACACCCGTAATAAGGGTAAAAAAATCGGTTTTTCAACAGTTACCAAAATTACCAACAAAAAGAGATGCCGGCCCTTATTACGGGTGTCACTTCACGGTGAAAACGAAGTGAAGTGACCACTTTTCACTCACGGTGAAGTGATTGCCGTGTAAATCAAGTGAGTGATAAGTTGTCACTTCACCGTGAAGTGGCATCCGTAATAAGGGCCTTTAGGTACTTATGGAGCATTCATTAGGTATGTCACGTTCCAAGGATTGAGATGCTCCCTTATTAAAAATCAGTCCATTTCACTGGTATCAGTTTGTCCAACATTACACTGGTTTATTGCATATAAAAATATTTACACTGAGGCAAATAAACTTAAGAATTTCATACGCTTGACTTATGAACGACACACATGAATTTCATAAGCGAAACTTATAAATGATTTTCGTCTAACATGAGCTAGCTCTTATACGTCTTTAACCATTGCATTTTCCCAAGCGTTGAAAGACGACTGGTCAACACACGGACTTCGTAATCTCAACGTCCATGGTGCGGTTAAATGCGGTTAAATGTGATATACCGATTCCTTGTGACTAAATTTCATAAGTGGTTCTTATGGAATTCTTGCGTTATTTTGCCTCAGTGTAGACATCTTCAACTGTATGGACTATCCTAATGTCTTGCACATAAACAAGATTGGCCAACATAAATGACAAAAACTTTCCCGAAGACACTAATGATTTAGGCACAAACATTTTATTCTACCTAAATACGCTTTCTGAACCATTCCACACCTCTGTCGAACAAAGCTTTTCAAATTTTTTCACACGCGTGGAAAATCGTGACAGCTCAAGGGCTCAACCAAACCCAACTGAGCCTACTGCTATTTATACATAGGGTAGAGCACTACATCATCAAAAGGGACCCATTTCCGTCACGAGTTAAATTAAGACTAATGTAAAATATATTCTACGAGGATGATGAATTACCGATTTAAGGTTGGTGTGCCGAAGCGAAGTGATGTATGACGAAGTAGTGCCGCACCCTTGTATTGAAAATACACTGCTATCAAGACATTAATTTATTATTTTTATTAAATTTATAGGGCATTTTTCACCCACTTATTCTGGTGACGCTGATTCCAGTACTGACAACAAATGGGTTTGGATACGATTCTGCTACATCGTGCGACCCAAATGCATCACGGAAAGGGCGAGCGGCGCATCTGCTTCAAGCCATTCCTTGTGATCTCAGCGTTCAGGCTTACTGTAATCTACCAGGATCGGCATACCCTTGGCATGCTGTTCGTCGATTTGTGCATGAAAATCAAGGGCTTATGCGCAGGATGTATGGTGATGTCAGACACATATCTGTGTTGAAAGCAGAGATAGATAATAATGAAATTGACATGGATGATATACACCGCACTGCCGAAAAATATTCCCGCATGAATGCCGGAAAGAAAGTGAAACTTTTACATTCTCCATACCATGAATATGGTCGTGAGAAAAGTAATGATATTATTACAGAGCCTCATTTTAGACCAACGCAAAAGACTACCACAGTTAAACCAGATAAAAAATTTTCGGAAACAACAATATCTCCACTATCAACAACATCAACAGCAACAACAACAACAACAACAACAACAACGACAACAACAGAAAGTGCCAAATTCGTTCCAGTCAAAACTACTAGCAAACCATCATTTTTAAATGTGACATTGGATAATATTAACACAGATGCAACAGAAGCTTCGGTCAAGCAAAACAAAAGTAAAATAACGATGAATACCGTCAATGGGAGTTCAATCGATATTGAAAAATTATCAACTATTGCAATCCTAGAAACAAACGAAACCTTACTGGGAAATGTGTCAATGAAGGAATCAAGTAAAGGAGTGAATAAAGTTTCAAATCTTACAACTTATGCAGAATCCAACGATACTACTGTGAACGACGACAGCGTGGTTGAAACTTCTACAGCTAAATCAAAAGTAGATGTGACTACCGAAGGAATAGTTGATTCTTCAAAAGAGAATATGATTATTACCGCTTCCGAACAGGTGAACATGACGACAAAAGAAAATGTAAAAAATACGAAAAATACATCAAAACCGATGGAAAGTCAACTTTTTCAAGACGTTGCACAAAAAGAGCAGCCTCTAGCAGGAGTTAAGGGAGTGTAAGTCAAATATCGTAATTAAAAACATAACACATTATTTAACTTCGTTGGGCCTTGGAATGATTTTACCCAGTTTTTTTTTTTTAAATCATGGTGAATGTTTTCGGCAAAGCTGAGTTTCCCATAAGCGCAGTTTTAAGCTTTTAAGCAGAGCAGTATGGTGACCGACAAGATATACGTTAGGATGGGCAGCCCTACTTTTGCTCAATAAAACAGGTGAAATTATCCTTAATAAGTAAAAAAAATCTCCTTAAAATAGATCGGGTTGCTCCTTAAATGATTGATCTAAATACGTTAAAAATCTTAAAATGCTCAGTAAATATTTAAAGTACGCTCCCTAAAATAGAGAAAACTGTACATTAAGTATTTGAAAATGCTCCTTAGTACGCACCGCTTTGCACCATTTTGACGTGTAATTGTACCATATATCATCGGAAAAGCTGCTGTAGAAAGATTAATAAGAACCATGAAATCAGCTGAAATGTTCAGTAAATCATTGTGTGCATTTGTGCAAAAATGCTGAACATTTCAGCTGATTTCATGGTACTTATTAACCTTTCTACAGCAGCTTTTCCGATTATATATGGTACAATTACACTTCAAAATGGTGCAAAGCGGTGCATACTAAGGAGCATTTTCAAATGTTTAATGTACAGTTTTCTCTATTTTAAGGAGCGTACTTTAAATATTTACTGAGCATTTTAAGATTTTTAACGTATTTTGATCAATCATTTAAGGAGCAACCCGACCTATTTTAAGGAGATTTTTTTTACTTAATAAGGAACATCGTCATTGTTTAATGATTCATTTACCTTTTTACCGTTAGGATGGGTTTAATTTGGTTCAGTAAACTGACTACAATAAAATAACTTCGTGAAGATGAAGTTATGGAATTGGGTTGTTACTGGAATGGTCAAAACAGCAAATAAAAAAGTACCTATATCTTTCATTTCATTCTAGGGGATGAATACTTGAGGTTATTTGATTGACTGCTGAAGACTGCACATTAGACTGATGCAAAATTTTAAATTTTTGTTCCACAGTGCTCAAACGATTTAACTTCTTCTTCTTCTTTTTCGCATTTTTAAGCTTATTGCTTAGCGCATATTAGCTTATTGCGTGCTCTCAACTTAGTGTTCTTAATGCATTTCCACAGTTATCAATTGAGAGCTTTCCAATTACCAATGCATGAATTTGTATATTGTGTGGCAAGCACAATGTCAAACGATTTAAAATTGTGTCCTAATAATTGTTCTAAAAATTGAACACATTTGGAAAGAAACTGACTCGG
This sequence comes from Ochlerotatus camptorhynchus, assembly GCF_037179485.1. Taxonomy (NCBI): domain Eukaryota; kingdom Metazoa; phylum Arthropoda; class Insecta; order Diptera; family Culicidae; genus Ochlerotatus; species Ochlerotatus camptorhynchus. Next base: position 2,614,039 of record NW_027040672.1, read on the forward strand.
TACAAACCATTTGATGTTTTTATGGAACTTACTAGGGGAAAACCATTTTTTTTTATTCATAACTATCTAATAATTCACTATACCACTCTAAAGATATAGATTTTATCATCAGAACCAAGGTTGAAATAATTAGATGCCATGATCAAATTTTGAATTGGTAGGATACAAGAAGAGGTTGCAAAGAATGTGTTTGACATATTAAACCTGTTTATTTCACTTCATGAGAGTCACAACCAGCGATTTTTCACAAACTCACTCACTCACTCACTCACTCACTCAGCGATCAGCAAATCGCTGATTGTGACTCATAGAAAGCAAAATTTACAGGTTCTATGTTTCCAACGCATACTTTGTAACCTCTTCTTGTAAGTTACAAGTAAAACATGCCATCATACCATCTTTTGGTTTTATTATTCCGAAAAACATTATTTTAGCTGAAATGAGTCTTTGCAACCTTGATCAGAACAATAGGGGAAAGGCTAGAAGACAATGGACAAAAAGTTAGGTTTTCCCATAGTATATCCCGAATATACTTCAAATCGTTTGTGCCAAGTCAGTGTCATTCCAAATGAGTTCAAATTTTGATAGACTGACCAGAACCCAATTTGGAATCGTTTGAGCACGAACGAAAATTTCAAATTTTGCATCAGTCTACTGCACGATTACGTAAATAATTAAAACATAAGTTATTATACAAAACTTTACTATGTCTTACAATATTGTATATTGTATATTGTTTTTTGCTCGTTTTGTATTGCAGGAACGCATGTCCAGTGAAGGAAGAAGTCGTAGCCCCGTTTTGGGCCAACAACACCAGAGGAGAAGTGCTGGCTTTATTGAACCTTTATCCATTTGAACAGTACGTACACTGGGAGAAATGTGCGTTTGAGTTCAAGCAGATGTACTGCCGAGAAGGATGTCGTTGTGAACAGCAGTACAGACTCCATCGTCTACTAGCGTACGATCCACATAATGAATGTAGAGGCATATTCTCTGACTGGTTTAGATTTCCTTCATGTTGTATATGCAAGTGTTACGACATTCCATTTGATTTTCGAGTAACATCTAGAAGTCCGCGAACGATAGTCAAAGAGTCCATTCAAATTGTAGAAGATGAATTACAAAACGCAATATATGATCATGCCGCTGATGAATGGTATCGACCAAAAAATGACGTTACTTGACCTCTGTCATATAATATAAATGCCAACCCGTGGGCAATAATATATATTAATCAATAAAAATATTGTAAAACAGTGTTGAAAACTCGTATAGGAAAGAAAATTGTCCATGTTATAGAATAATCCGATGGACGTAGTTTCCAAAATCAACCACAGTTGTCAGCCTTTGAGACAATTTCTTCGATAGAATCTCGAATAAAGAGCTTTTGTAGTGGGTTCAGTAATTTCCATTTAATAAATTTTTGTTCTTTATTGAAAAGGCTTTCTGGTTCTATTTTTAATTCCGTTATAGTTGATACGAGTACTTCGTATACTACTTGTAGACTTCATCAGAAGTAAGTACTCAAAGCACTTTGTCCAGAAGTACTGCGCTCTTTAAAGTCAAACTATTCAGGTTTATGTAAACCATGTTATAACACTATGTGGACTTGCAATAAATACCAATTCTGACTGTTGTTTTTTTTATATGTACAGGGTGATTGAGAAAAAATCTGTCACTTTTAAAATTAGTCAGAACGATTGAACGCTTTCATGAATTTTTGATATCGGTATATTCAAGATATACTAAATATACTTCAACTTAGCTTACTTTAATTCAAATCTCTCTCCCTTTGCCTTAATTGTCACGAAAATGAACCACCGTTGGCACGCACGCTTTAATTCCAGCACTTTTTAAGTCCAGGCGATACGTCTAAGCTCTGATACTGAACGTATTTTCCTTTGTACCTCTATAATAATGCGAAAAATAAATGTTTCATTCTTTCGAAGAGATTTCAGTTTCTAAAAGATAACACACGATTTTATACAGATTTATAATATGCTCCATTTTCACGTCCATGGCTGCTTGAAATATCAAACGAATCAAATTTCAAATCCTACAAGCTGATATTTGTACACACTTTAAAATAAAAATACTTGATCAAATACCCATTTTATTTCCTGAGAATTGCATATTTGTGAAATCGGTGACAGTTATTCAGCCATTCCAAGGCAAAATGATATAGTGGTTTTCAGAATTTAAAAAAAAATAGGAAATCTTGCTCCTAATTGCAAAATACTAGACCCGTATTTTTTTTATTTTGTCATTAGGGTGTCCATTTTCATGTTAAAGTGGTCCAAATATTTGTTTTTCCAAAAAAGACTTTTTCCAAATTTCATAACTTTTGAACCACTTTATTTTTTTTGAGTTATATTTTTTGAAGATATAAAGTTTTTGTGTTTTTGCTCAATACTCCTATGTGACTAGACTAGCATGCGTCTCCATTGATACATAGCTAACATAATCACATAATCTATACCTATTTTATAGTCACATAGGAGTATTGAGCGAAAACCCAAAACATGATGACTTAAAAAAACACATAGTTGATTATGTTGTGTAAAAAAGCCTAAATTTTTCATAGAAATATATAATTACGTCTTCTGTAAACAAACTATGAGAAACATAAAAAAAAAATAAATACAATCAATGTTTTTCAATTTAAAATCTCTAGTTTTTAAGCATTATATTTTAGTATTTTTAATTACCTTTCATTTGATTTTTTGATCTTTAAAATCGGCTCAGTGTTTAAAAGTTATGAATTAAAAAACAAAGTTTTTTTTGGATCACCCTTACATGGAAATGGTTACCCTAATGACAAAAATAAAAAATATAGGTCTAATATTCTGCGTTAAGGAACACATCTACCAATTTTTACGAAATTCTTCTATGGAATGGCTGATTCTGAATCACCCTGTAAGAAAATTTGAATTAGTTTTTGCCAAAGTTACAAACAGTCTAGGTGTGTAAGTGCAAGGTAGCTGGCATTTATTTGCTATATGGTGGAGGCGAACCAGCCCAAGGCTGAAAGCCTCCCTAATAAAGATAAATAATAATAATAATAATATTTGCTATATTTTTTTTAGCGGAATTTTGAAATCAACCTATTTGATATAATGATATTTTCTGCTAATAAATTACAAGAAGAGATTGTAATACACACTACATTTTTTTCGCCGAACCTCGGCAAAACAATTGCCGAGATGGGCACCACCTCGGGAAACAGCAGATTTGTTGTGGATCTCCGAGAGGCGATCAACTTCTTAAATCAGCTGAATTTAGAAAATACACAAAAAAAATACGTAAATGCGTACACGATGAAACCTAATAAAATACCTAATACAAATACTCAAAAATATCTCGAAAATACTTTGTTCACGAAAAATACGTTTCATAATAAATTTAATACACTTTAATACAAAAATACACAAAACTTAAAAATACATAAATACGCCTTTTCAAGTCGGGTAGATGAATCGAAAATACTCAAGTTGACAGCCCCTCGTGGATCTCGGCAATCATGTTTTTTCTTCCCTTTGCTTGCGGCGTGCTGGCGTTCCGCATCCTGGATGAAAAGTGCTTGTCAAGGGAATGGTTACTCCGCACAGTGTGCGAACAACAGATATGGGCACAGCTTGGCACACTCAGTGGCACTAAGACCAGAAGGTCCCGAAGAAAAGTGCTCAAAATTTTGGCTCAGCTCTGGTACTATCTTCGGTTCCAAGCTAATCGATGCACCCCTCGAAACGTAGGAAAATCCACGAACCCCTCATCTTATCTGTCAAACTTTCATAGCGAATCAATACAAACATAGTGTAGTACTAGAATTTCGACTAGAATGCGATACCATAGAGGTAACTCTGGGCCGTATGAATAAAAAGAGTTTGCTTTACTTTCCCGTGCTTTTCTTACGGGGAAAGTAAAGTAAACGCTTTTATTCATACGACCCTCTAAGACTAGAAGGTCCCGAAGAAACGTGATCAACTTTTTGGCTCAGCTCTGGTACTGTCTTCGGTCCCAAGCTAATCGATTCACCCCTCGAAACATAGGAAAATCCACTAACCCCTCATTTTATCTGTCAAACTTTCATAGCGAATCAAAACAAACATTGTGTAGTACTAGAATTTCGACTAGAATGGGGTACGTTAATCGTTTGCTTGGGACCAATAGGCTAGTCAAGTAGTGAGCCAATTTAAAATCGTTAGTTTCCACCGGTTGGTGGCACTGTTTGGTTAGAAATTTGCATCATATTTAATATTTCTGGCAGCACTGTACTACAATTTGATAATCATAGTTGTTAACACAATCCAATTTTTGGAAACTACACCCGTTACTTTCCGTCATAAATTTCTTAAAACACATAGCCAGCGCCTGTCCGAAGCCGTACATCATTTCGCGCGAGACTCTGCTTTCACACATTCGGACCACCATACCAAATCCAGGACAATCGCTACTGTGCTGAAAATTAACAACATCGCATTGATAACAACACCCCTTTCAATCAGTCCCATATTCCAAACATAAATTTCGGAAGGTCAATGGCCAAACCAAAACATTGGCGCAGCCAGAATTGCCTTCCAACTGAAGCTGCTCGTCGTGATTCTGAGCTGTTATTGTTCGTCTGATTGTTTCCTCCAACGGCGGTTGCTGCTGCTGCTACTCCGGCCATTCCATCGTACAGCATAGAAAGTTGCAACGGTGCAACAACGTTTCGCAAATCTAGAAAAAAGTCATCCCGCTCCTTAAGGTCCGTGTCTCGGTTCGTGTAGGTACTCCTACACAGAAACAAAATCCATTGACAAAAATACCGCAGACAAACAGACATAAACATTGAATATTTCTCACTGTAAAACATCGTCGCTAAAACATTACCGCCATCTGTTGAGTACACTGTGGTGGGTAGTACGCTGAACAGATGGCGGTAGCTTGTTAACGTCAAACGCAAGGGAATCGACTATGCGCGCCTCAGGCGGCGGTACTACCATAGAGGTAACTCTAAGACTAGTAGGTCCCGAAGAAACGTGCTCAACTTTTTGGCTCAGCTCTGGTACTATCTTCGGTCCCAAGCTAATCGATTCACCCCTCGAAACATAGGAAAATCCAATAACCCCTCATTTTATCTGTCAAACTTTCATAGCGAATCAAAACAAACATAGTGTAGTACTAGAATTCCGACTAGAATGGGATACGTTAATCGTTTGCTTGGGACCAATAGGCTAGTCAAGTAGCGAGCCAATTTCAAATCGATAGTTTCGTATTGATTGTTGGTACTACCCACTACAATACTTTTAAATTGACCGTTAAATGCATGTTCGATGAACAACTTGCGAGAGTTATGTCTGTATGTCTGTGAAGATACTATATTGATGGTTTAAATTAAATAATCCCACCAATAGATTTTTGCAGAAATGAAATTCATTTAATTTTACTATTTTTCTATCAAAACTACTATGCCGTTTGAGTAAGCATAGTTGTTTTGACAGAATGGTATTAAATTTCATTATGTGTATAGTCAACTATACTGAAATCATGGTAGATTTAACGGTATTAAGCGTAGTTTTACTGAAAATAAGTGTTTTCTGCAAAATAGTATTCCTAACTATTATCTTTGTTTCAGTGTAGTAAATATTATTCTCGATGTCAGCGAGTAAAACAACACATTCGAGCTGTCAAAATACCGGGTTGCGAAACATCTAATTATTCACAAACAAAGTTAACTCGATGACTGGTCTGTCGGCCGAGCTGCGGCACACTTGAGGCACACTGAGGAAAAAATTGGCGCAAAATGCGTATGTAGAGTGATCACCCCTTGGTGCTTGTACAATGTTGTCGTCGTCGTGTTTATGCGTTGAAGTTGTGTTTCGGAAATGCAATCGAAGTGTGCAGTGGCCGCTATTAGACGTCGTTGTGGTTGTCGGTTCTGATACCGGCGTTTGTCGCGAGTTGATTTGGCCGGTGAGGTGGCACTGCGTCTTACAGACTGTGTACTGGCGAACTGAAGCCTGAGCCTGAGCAGATATAGTGCGAGTTTCGTGGTTGTTGGCGGTTTACGTTGCTGTGTGAGGAACGAAAGGCAAGAGTGCTGTTTTTAACACCGGTTGAAGAAGTAGCGGCAGCATATCTATGGAAGCTCTTCGAAATCATCGTGATGTCATCTGTTCCTTTGCAACATTTCCGGTGAGATCTTTCCATTATTTTTCTCTTAACTTTCATTTAATTATTATATGAAACATTATGCTGGGTTAGGGTGGGTGGATTCAACCAACCCGTTTTTGGCCCTTCATATAATGCAATGGCAGGTTGAGTACAATTAGAGGTTATTAAGGCTGTGTTCCATTTGATGAATTTTCACTTAAATTTGACCAGACAGACCAGGAATCAATTTTGAAAAATACCTTTTTTGAAAATCGGATGATCAACAACAGAGGGATTTTCGAACATTATAATTTATTTTCGGAGTGTCAAATGTAAGTGAAAATTCGCCAAACGGAACACAGCCTAAACTTGATCAAGTGAGGATAGTTCACAGTCTACCGACAGTTGTCTTGCCACAGCGAGTGGTAGTGTTTGTCATATGAAGCCCGTCAATTTTGTATTTAGAGAGTCACAAACAGATAATTAGTAATGGCACGGTATTACATGGTATTACCAAACCGGAGGTCAAGAAAATTTTTCGGGTTGAACATTTTCACGATTTCCCAGGGCATAGAAAACTTCTGAATTTATAACTGTGCAAGTGCTTCACAAATAGCAAATTTGTTTATTATCTGGGTTGGGACCAGTTTTTTTTCAAGCGTTATTTATTGTTGAGGGAGTATCTCGTTACTTATTGTTACGTAGAAGAGATCACGCTACACTATCTAGTTGACCACTCAGTGCCACATGTAGTTTTCAACTGAACTGCCCATCGCATAATTTCTTATAGGTCTAGTTCATCTGACCAACTTTACTGATGATAGAAACCTTCTATGCTACTCGAACAGTCAGGTTATGCCTTTGTGATAACAAAGGCATTATATCGAAGAATTTCCATTTAGTGAAATATCTACATGCCCAAAATCGTGACTTCTAAATTTATAAGAAGGGTCAGTTCTCACAATAGGTAGATAAACTCAAGTATGAAACGTAAGTAATAAGTAGCATGTATAAAACGTACATTAGGCAATAAAACAATACATTTCCATTTTTAAGAATATATTGCTTCTTTTTGGATATTCTGGATACACATTACAGTCAAATTAGCACAATTCCAGTCGTGCATTCATTTATGTATAACTGATTATTACTTATATCTACGATTCATTCTTCGGTAGTGCTGCTTAAAGAACTTCTGAATTGGGTGTATATGTGTAGTACAAAACTAAAGGACAGAAATTCCACGAACGATATTCGTAGCAAACTATATATGTTTAAAAAATCTTTAAAAACAAAAAAAAGGTTTCTTCCAAACAAACAAACAAGGGATAAGTAACAACAGGAAAAATTAGTTGAAAAGTATATAAAACAAAAGAAAACAACAGTTGAGAGAATTTCTTTAAATATCTTTTTAAATACTGATTATATTCACGGAAATAATTCTAAAGCATTGATGCAACTGGTACCCATAAGATTTTTTTTTGCTCACTGTCCACAGCAGCCTTTATCTGCGTACACATATGGGCGATATTCACTCCAGAAATAACAACTGAAATATACAGAGAAAAAAAAAAACAGTTAAATGAAAGAACTCATCGTTATTGATCTACCACGTACCTGATATATACTGTCGATAATCTGATTCTAACTTCAACGCATGTTCATACATTTCCTTGGCTGCCTTAGCTGAGATTTTGTCAGTAGAATAGCGAGAATCTTTAATTTCTTTAATCTGCTTCGATGACTTGAATCGTAATAACAAAACAATCGGATATATCTGATTTCGTTGCAACCGATCAACTGCCGAAATGCATACGTCCAGAATGTAATGGTGTTGCTAGAAATGAAAATTCGATACTGACATTAGTTGGAGAACTCCTGTGAAATTGCTGTCACAAAAGCAAGTGAGCCACAATTATGTTGAATAAATCAATTGAAAATCGTTAATAAAATGAATATACCTTATTATCAAGTATTGATTGGATTGTGGTGTACTCGAAAACGCTGCCTCTTCTTCGGTAATCCGCAATAGCATTATTTTGGATTCCACTCTCCATATCCTCTTTCGTGCAGCGCATTTGACTTAACTGTGATCGGTGGAAATGCTCGGGAAAATCTATACAAAGCTTTTCAATAACGCATTCTGACAATGGACCCACAATCAGCACTGGACGATACTTATCTAAGAACATTATCAAGCGTTATTAAAAGAGATACAGAAAATGCAAAAAACATTTGTACTTACATTCCAGTCTCTCTACTCGTTGATAGCTGGTAAAGCCGTCATCGTTGATGGATCCCGAATCTATATATAAACTGAGATGAGTGTTGCTAAAACTAGCCAACTCTTTCGAATCTCTTGAAGAGCTTCTTTGTGGTTTAATTCTTTTAAAGAACGAACGCCTTGCTGAAGTGGAACCCCGTCGAGTTGTTGTTTCAACATCTTGCAAATCACCAAGCAATCGCAACTCCTCTTCAACCCTAAGATTACAATTTATTTGGATTATTAATTGTTATAGCTTCCAACTTTTCTCTTACATACTTGAGCTTGTTTGGAATTATTCCACACTGCAGCTTATGACCGTACTCGTCTAGCTTCCAAGCACGCCATCTTCCTGGCACACCACCAAACATGGTATTATCTACATACAGTACTTCATCCTTGTTGAAAGACAATTCCGAATCTCCCAGATCACAGTTTCTATCGAAACCTACTCTTATGTATAATGCATCGCCGGGTTTATCCTTTATTAGGTTGAATTCTACAAAAACAAACATAATTTATTGCACCGTTCATGATCAATGCAGATGTTGAAATCTTACTTTGCATATTATAAAGAATAAGTACAGCTACATTATCGGCAGGTTTAGCTATTTCCAATGCTGCATGTTCGGCAGTGGATCTTCTCAAATCCGTTCCATTGAACTCCAATATCTGATCCCCTACTCGTAGTCCAGCGTTATCAGCGATTGAATCTTTTTGTACACCGTGAACAAAAATTCCGTTCGCATTTCCACCGACAAGACTTATTCCAAGATTGGAGCTCTTTCTTGTTTCTATGAATATTAATCTCGGCTGTTCTTTGTAATGATTGCTTTGAGATGAACTTACTAATTGTGATGGGTGGCTATCATTGTTTGATATTGCTTTTGGCGCAATCGTAGATATGGAGCTAACCGTATTCGTGTTGACTGGAGACATTATGGACCTTCCAATAGTGCGAGGTGAATTTTGCGGTGTTGGTGAACTTGAGTGAACGATATTATCGTCACTTGTAGTAAGATTGTTATAAACCTCTGGATTGTACAAAACTAGCATCGTTATTGAGTTGCCACATTGGCGAAGAACATGTGCGGCTAGCTCATATGTAGCTTTCCTTAAATTAATTCCACATACCTCTAGCAGCTGGTCACCAATATGGAGTCCTACCTTACTAGCAAGGCTGTTCTCACCCACGTTAGAGACGAACACTCCACCTCCATTGCCGCGGCAAAATATTTTAATACCAAGTGACATTTCACTTTTATCGATGTGGACATACCGCAGTTCGCCAATATTAGGTTTGCCCCGTACGTTATAGTCTTGCAACGAAGTTCGTTTGTTTGAGGTTGATATGCGACCTGGCTCTAATACTTGTACTTGAAACGTTGGAATGGGTGATGCTCGCTCGGAACTGCAGTAATCAATTGATCCGTTGCTGATTTTTATTCCACTTCCACGACTGGTGACACTCTGGTTCGAAGGAATTCGGTATCCTTGATGTACTTTATTCCGAGGAAAGGTTCCCCCTTCATAACTATGTCCTATTAATCCGGAAGGAACTTCTTCTTTTGAAGACTGAATTTGACTGTACCGATTGAATGGATAATCGATAGACGATCCATGAGAATGATGCGAAGTTGGTGGTAAATTTGTAAATTCTGCAGATGGTGCCATATTGCCAGAGGGCCGCATAGCAGCTAATGGATGGGAGCATGCATTTGGTTGAAACGGTAAAATTGTTGAATATCCTGATGAGTTATACCCCATGGGAAAGTTTATACCACTGGTCCCAGTTGTAGGAGCAGTCCTGTTCGACGAAGATGAGTTGCTAGCATTACTGATTGACTGCTTTCGTGAGTGAGAATGAGGTAGTGTATGCGTATGACCCGCCATAGTCAGTGATACATTCTCAATATCAATACTATCGGTGTCGCTGGAATATTTGGACAAATGCTTTGAGATTTTAGTTGACATGTAGCAGTCCAGTGGATCTTTTAAGGGCGTCTTATTGTTGAACGTATAGCTGGTTGGACTTTTGGAAGGCAGTATTGTAGAATCAATCGAATTATTGCTTTTCCTAGGCATGAAATCAGTCGAATTTAGATGTTGTGTATGCTGGTGTTGCAACTGTTGTTTGTTGAGCGATGAAAGATTTAAACTATGTCGGTTAATATTGATTATATGACTATTATTGTGAGTATCATAGGTCGATGCTCTTGAATGTGACGATTTGCTAGGCTTTGAAACATTAAAGTCATATCCATATTTCGATGATTGCAGCATTCGGCTTGTGTCATGATTGCCGACAGGGTTGGAATTTCGTTTCTTGACACCAACGGGAACGTTAATAGCTTGCCCACTTGGCATGGACTGAGGTGATTTAGGGTTACACTCATTCGTTGGTAACACGACATTGAAATAGTTACTGTTATCTGTTTTATCCAATGGAATACTCAGCTTTGGACGATCTCTTTTTGGCCGATGTAAAACCGTACCAACGTGATTGTCGTTTGTATGAACTGTCATTGTGACTCGTGGCCAGGTTCCCCGGGGAACTTCTTGTGTGTCTTTTGATTTTCTTCTAGATTTTTTATCGCGGGATTTTGCAAACATTGGGACACTGGTTTCTTGGTCATCACTGTCAAGAACCGAGTCAAGGGCAGCGATTGCATCGTTTTCCTGACAATCTTTATGATTACTTATGCTCATTTTATCTTTCAGCTTTTGCAACATCCCTGTTAATTTCGATGCAGACTTGGACGACGAAGGTGTACTTGCTATTATAGAATTTGGAGTACTTGCTGTAGTTGGAATACTGAAGGGCATTGCAGATGGTAGAAAATGGTTATTATTATCCAAGTCCAAACTAAGTCGGTTTACGGTATCTCTGTGAGCGGTTTCCAAGCTTTCCATAAGATTTTCTGTTTGTGTGCAACTAGTTGTACTGTGTAAAAGTTTAGTTTTTGAGGCGAAAAATCTCATATCAAACGAAAAGTCTATCAGATCTTTTGCAACTATCAGACTTAGACAATTGTTTCGCATGTCATTGATTATTGTATTAATTTCGTTGACATTCTTCATTCTATTGGTAGGTTTCCCGTTGATTGAAATGATTCGATCACCGGCACACAATCTGCCATCACTCGCCGCTAGCGAATTAGATTCAATTTTGGAGATGTATATTCCTGTTTCTAAATGCAGTCCATGGTTTTTGTTTCCATTTACAAAATTAACTTGGATTGGAAGAAGTCGTTTCACTGGTCGCTTTATTGTCATTATGCATGCTGGAAGGCTGCACTTTATAGCTTTAAATAATTTTCTTTTCGAAAATTGTACACAGTCAATACCGTTAATTTGATATATAATATCATTCGGCATTAATCGTCCGGAAAACAAAGAGTCATGCTCAATAGACACCACGTATGGTCCTGTTATGCGAGTGCCAACGTTATTATCATTATACTCTTCGATATTCTCTCTGATCGTTAGTCCCCAGTCCGAAACATTGTCTTCGAGTAACGATGAATCAATTTCAATAACCTTCGTTTCATACTGCTGAAGTGTATCCAGATCGTATATTGAATCCAAACTGAATGCACTGTAATGTGGATTTCTGCAAGTATCTTCCAAGGAATCGTTGCACAACTCGCCAGTTGCATTGCTGTTGTTATTTAAGTTATCTTTCAACATGGTTTGCGATTCCAGTCGCTCCGTGAGTTGTTCTATTTCTTTATACGCCTCATCTTTGTCTCTTATAGCTGCTAACAGTTTTGACGTGGCCGTATCTCGCTCTTTCCGGATTTCATCGCAAAGATTACGAACGCTGTCCCTTTCCTGAACTATTTTCTCTCTTTCAGAAATCGCCCAATCCCTACGGCCTTTTGCAATTTCAGTTTCCTGAACAGCTTTCACTATTTCAGCTTTTGCTTTATCCAAAGCTTTCTTCAACCTTTCAATTTCTCTGCTAGCCGATTCCAAATTTTCCGAAACGATATCAAACTTGTCTTTACTTTCGGTGCGCTCGCGTTTCCAGGTATTCTCATTAGTGTGGAATTCGCTTCTATTTTTTATGATTTCAATTTTTTCTTGCAGGGCTGCGCAATCTTTTAACGATTCGTCACGGCATCGTAGAGCAGTTTGTAACTCACGTTCCAGGCATTCATTTTTGTCGTAGAGTTTTTGATTTTCCTTAAGAACAGTGCCTCGTTCAGATAGCACGGTTTCCACTTCAAGCTCTGTCGCTTTCAACAGTTCTTTGAATTTATTGCGTTCTTTTTTCAACTCCTCACATAGTTTAATACAGTGGGTAGGATCATTCACGAATTCATCGTAGCGCAAACGCAGATTGTCATATTTTTGCTTCAGCATATTGTACTCATGATATGTGTTGAAGAAATCTCCTTTACCGGATTCCAATTCTTTTTTAATAAGCTGATAGTCTCTTTCCAACCTGAAAATGAAATAATTGATTTGAAGTAGAATTCATCTGGGCATCTGTGGATCAATGAATGAATAATGTAAAAAAAGTTGAAATTTGCGCTCATCTATCTTCTTAACACTGATTTACAAATTTGGGATATTTGGTTGAATATCAGGATCTATATGTATTTAAGGAATTATGATAAGATTCTGAGAGGTCAATCCTAAGGTGTTCTAATTCACCTTGTATGGGCACCGGCAAGCAAGGAATGCGTCCCCCATAGCAAAGTGGCTCAATAGGCTTTGTAAAACACGTTGAGTGCCTAAAAATTTGCCGATAAATTTTTGTGATTAGGAGTTTTTCTTGCCGTTCTTTCAATCCACAATTTTATGACACAATAATAGTTCGGATAAGCTCCGTTAAGCTTATTGTTGCATTAATTGACTCAGGAGGCTCATGAGGGTTATAGCTAGAAAGCGATTTCTTAGATGTTTTTTATGTCTGTCCTTGTTCCATCGACATTTTCGACTTCAACAAATTCTTGACCCCAACTTAGAGATTGTGGTTGCTTCTATAGCCATATCACATAAAACATGCAAAAATTATCAATTGTTCACCTCAAGGGTTGTATTTTGTTCAGAGACCAACTTTTCGAGTAGTACCAAAATGTCCTTTCACTAAAAGGGGTCTAACTCAGCCAAAACTCGACCGATTAAACTGATTGACATCTCGGGCGTAGACTTTCACTTTTCTTAAGCGAACCTCACACGTATCAATATATTGATGAATTGATGTCAATATATAGTTTATTGACAATACGAATATTGTCAATGACAGCAAACGTGTAGGGTCCATTTTAAACATATTGGTCTTGGTTCCTTGTAAGCCGAAATCCATCCAAGGTCAAAATGACGCATCTTCAAAAAATCTCCAGGACGCTCCAGCCAGTAACCGTAGCCGTTGGAATAGGCGATATCGAGTTTGAAAGGAATTTCGGTTAGAATTGCATGACAATTCCAAGCACATGACAAAATAAATCTAATTGGGTTCTGAGAATTGTTTTATTATGCCATTATAAATAAAACGAGGCCAGATTTTACGCAATGGTTAAAATTCATAACTATTTTCTGTATATAGTTTCAAACGAATTTTGAGGAGCATTTGAAGAAACAAGAATCACAAAAAAAGGAATTAAATCTGAAGATAATTTCAAACAAATGGTGCGAAGACTTCCAATGAGAAATTCGGAGGGAATTGAAATTAACATTGTATAGACATTCTGAGGATAATTACAAACAATTTTCAGGAATTCTTTGAAGAAAACTCAGGAAATGATGAGGAGAATTTCAAGGCAATCCTGAGTTGAGTTCCAAGATAATCCTGAAGGAGGCAATACACTTGACGCAGGTCCAAACTTGACGCATTTTTGTACTAGGTCCGCACGCAGCAACTATTTCACGAAATAGCTCCCAATAGTCAACCACTAGTGTTTTATTAACACTTAATCTTTAAATTCGTTTTGCGTATAAATATGAGTGAAAGAAAAATTGCATCAGTTGTCCAATCTAATCTGCCTTAATAAAGCATTTAAGAAGTTGTTTGATCAGTTTTTATGGTTTTCGTGTTAAAAACAAATTTTTATATTAATGTGTTTTTATACTAATGTTATACTAATATACTTATTAAAAATCAAATTTTATTTAACACATTCAACTGTTTTATACACCAACTAACTCGTCAGTAGAGGTTAGTAGATAAGTGGTGCACCGACAAATCGGCCTATTTTTTAGTCGATGTCGTCGATGTCCTAATTGGGGTGCATCTGCCGATTTTATCAGCATCTACGGCGATGCAACAATTTCGTCATCATACCGACGCGAACTGACTAAATCTTAGGGAAAATTGGGGGGATTTTTGTGTTGGGTGCGTTCCCAAATCACCGGCAGCAGGAAAGCTGTCACAAATTTTCTAGGTAGTAACATCTTGGATACTTTCAAGCATGAAATTCGCTTCTCTATATTTTCTGCCTCGCAAAGGGAAGCAGTTTTGTTATTGTGTTTTCTGGTAGCTGATATTCTACTTTGCAAGAAAATTGCGATGGGGACGCCAAATAAGTGCGCAGAGCATTTTATTCGGCCGCATGATTCCCGCACATCCATACCGGAAAAATATATCGTGCCTGCGGGGTTCTATATTAATTTTTGTTAGAATCGCATAATGCGATTATTCAATAAGAAGCACAATATTTATGCTCCAGAAAATGCGAAGTGACGTCAGAGCAAAGACTTTCTGACCTTAACAAGTTATAATAGTCAAAACAAGCCATCAGTATAGCTTTGTAATGCTATGTTCAGACTGAAGAGTTTTTATAACATATTATAAGGTTATATTGGTGCCATTTTCCTCATTATAAACTGTTATAACTCCGTAGTCGAAACATAGCATAAAATTTAGCATAAGTGAATATTTTAATAATTTTTAGAGGTAATTTTTTTGATATCTCTTTTCTTATAAGTAAAACAGAACTACGATCCCATGATTTCAGAATGCACGTTATATTGGTGCTTGTTACATTATTTTTTTTTTAATCTTTATTTGAGAGATTTTTAGCCGAAGACAGACTAGTTCATCTCTATATGTTACATTAATTTAATTGTTCGATTAATGCATACTAATTAAATTACTAAATATTCATTTTAATTGAAGTTGCACATCCAGAAGAAAAAAAAACACAAGAGATGATTTATCGAATCGTAAGCAGATTGAAGTTTCTCTTTTAGAGATGGGCATTTCAACACATACCTTTCTTTTTCATTGGATACAGTTTTAAGCTGTGATATGACGTCTCGATATTTTTCCTTTAAATATTCGATTTGAATCATATGGTCATAGTCAG
Organism: Ochlerotatus camptorhynchus; assembly: GCF_037179485.1. Taxonomy (NCBI): domain Eukaryota; kingdom Metazoa; phylum Arthropoda; class Insecta; order Diptera; family Culicidae; genus Ochlerotatus; species Ochlerotatus camptorhynchus. Next base: position 2,629,753 of record NW_027040672.1, read on the forward strand.
CTACAGTTCCTGAAATAATATCGGAATTAGTTGAGGGAACGTCAATTATTACAGCTGACCTACCTCCTTCATCACTATTATTTTCGCTGGATGCCATATTGGTTTAGCTGGAAAAATTGAATTTTATATTTTTGTTTTGCATTCACTTGTGATTAATCTATTCGCTAAATGCTTAACAGCTGATTAAAATCTTTAATATATTCCATAAAACATATAAAATGTGTAATGTAGATGTTTTGATCAATTCTGTAACCAAAGCTAGACTCCCAGTGATGACGAAATCAGATGTGATACACGTTACAAATAATACGGACAACTGTATAATATACACAAATGAATCACTTGTTCCGACATTCCGAATGCATTGTATTTTTATAACAAACATCAAAAACATTGAATGAACAAAACTATCATACGCAAAAAAACTACAAATAGTTACTTTGGTGAGAGCAAAGATGAAGGTAATTCGTCATCAATAATTTTAGTGCATATCACGCTTAAAGTACACAGGTGATTTCACGTCCAATTCTAAAATAAATCATCACTCCACAACTTGAACTTACATGTGTAAATTTCTAGTGAATGCTCAAATTTGTCAGATATTTCCGAAAATAGTCAAATTATTACAAAAAATTCTCTTAGGAGCGATATTGTAAATCAGTGTAAATGTATTTATATATGCATATTTTCGACACCACGTTTGACAGCTGTGCAGTGCTGCCAAAACATCAACATTATTTACACGATAAATGTCAACATTCCACGACTATTGCAAAGGTCCAATCTGCTCGATCGATTATCTTCATCGATTTTCATTGTGGAGAACCAAATTCAATTCTTTCTATCAATAGGCATCGTCAATGATGTTTTAATAATACCAAAAAAATAACTTTAAGTCATTACTTACAACTTGAACATAAACAATTTATCGTTCGACACCCTATGACTTTGTTATAAAAATGATCGATGATTGTTTTTCTTTATCATTATTTTTAAAACTTTATTAAAGAGATTTTTAGCCTTAGGCTAGTTCATCTCTAATTTTTCTTTATCAGTTTTTGTTTGTCTTGTCTCCTCATCTCGATAATAGTATCATCGTCGAGATCATCGTCGTCCGGCGGCCGCCACAGCCGATCGAATTACAGACGAAGTTGAATCTATTACTGCACTACCATTCATATAGTGGCGAGTAGAAATAATCCTCAGAGGAAGATGAGGGGAGAGATTGTTTTGAGCCAAATGAAATGTCAAAATCTGAGCCACTCGAACATTCCCATTAGATTTCTTATTCCTACTAGATCATACACGGATAGAAATCTCCTTATACCTTTTGGCAAATTTCTATTGCTGATTATTGACAAAATGTATAACTCAACTAATAAGCAGACGCCTTGTAAGATTTAGTGACAAGCAATGTATTAGGTATAGGAAATAAAGCAATGTCAGAAGATTTCTCGATGAACATTTCAAATGGTCCTATCTGCTTTGATTGATTCTCTTCATCGACTTTCTCTTTTCAACTGCTATGCAATGTGTTTGCAACAACACTGCTATGCAAACAGATTTCGCGCTAATTCTACCACATAGTTTGATAAAGGAGGTTCTTATCTAGCGTCCAAAACGTCAAATACAACAGGAAAAGGTTTTGCAGCTGAGTTATTGACGAAAGAGAAAGTCGATGAAGAGAATCGATCAAAGCAGATAGGACCATTTGAAATGTTCATCGAGATTTATTCATTCTATGTGATGATTGATAGATTCCATTGGATTTCCACTATGACTGCGATATGGAATGATTTCTATCGTAATTTCACATACTTAGTACATGATATTCCCATAGAGGTAACTCTAAGACCAGAAGGTCCCGAAGAAACGAGCTCAACTTTTTGGCTCAGATTCACCCCTTGAAACATAAGAAAATCCATTAACCCCTCATATTATCTGCCAAACTGTCATAGCGAATCAAAACAAACATAGTGTAGTACTGGAATTTATACTAGAATGGGATACGTTAATCGATTTGCTTGGGACCAATAGGCTAATCAAGTAGTGAGCCAATTTAAAATCGTTAGTTTCGTATTGATTGTTGATATTCCTTTCCTTTGAACGTGGTTAGCAATAGGCAAGATGTAAATGAATAAATAAATGAATTTACAAAAATATTGTACATAAAGATGTATATGAATATTGTCTGATATATTTTATGGTGAAAACTGTTGATATGTCATGGGTGGAAACAGACATTTAGAAACTAATGGAAATTCATTTAAATTTGCACTATAATATAATCCAGTAAAATATACCTGTTTTCGTGATGATATGGCTCACTAAAAGATATACATATCTATAAGATAATTTATATATTTTATTGGAGTTGCTTTTAACGATTTTTACCGTTTGTTATTATGTCTAGCTTGTAAACAGACATGTAGAAACTATTGGAAGTTAAATGATCTTATTATTCCATAATTTCTTAAAACATTTTTTTAGTCAAAATGAATGGAAGGCACCCTGGTTTTTGGGATGAATATCGCTCCCAATGAAAATACATATTATATAATTGTTCTGCATCATTTTCCACGATGTTATACTAAATTCATTTCAGTTAATTTTTATAATTTGACTGATTTTCATTTATCATATGACGATCATATAAAAACTATCAACTTATCAGCATTGTAAATGTATCAGATATTTATATAGTGTTTACCTGACACATTTTCAATCATAGCGGATTTTCTTATAGCGCAAATTTATTAGGCTTCCACATAACAGGAATAGGGGAAATAGATGTAATGTTGGCCTAAATGCCCCCAATTTGGGCCCATACATAAATTCAGCAATCGAATAAAATTTTCAATAGCAACAAAAAATATCCATTAGTACCGTCCCAATGACGCATTCATCTAGATAAAATTGATAAATAGCAGATTTTTAGCGATGGGCCCAACCTTAGATCCATAGGCCAACACTAGAGCCATTTCCCCTATGTCATATGCGGTTGGGAGTGACCATCCATTCTTAATGTACAAGTTCAGTGACTCTATATTTTAAGAACAATAACGGCATTGGCCACGCTCCTGTAATCAGGTTGGGTTAGTATTGCCCCTTATATCACATTACCAGCGACGATTTTTCATGCTTATTGTGAAACTATATGAAACTATTAAAATGGAATGGTGTCCCGGGTCAAGCATACCTAATATTTTACCGATACATTTTTTGCATCACATTATTATTATTATTTAGCTTTATTAGGGAGGCTTTCAGCCTTGGGCTGGTTCGCCTCCAAATTTTTTTTTTTTTTGCATCACAACCATCGATAGGCCAAAAATAAACCTGAATTAATCCACCTGTGGTGAGATCATGTAATATAATAAATGTAATCTGTGGGGGCGACCCCGGCGTAGTGGTTAACATCCATACCTCTCACGCCAAAGTCACGAGTTCAAATCTCACCCCGAACAAGTCACAAATGACCCAAGAGTGTTAAAGTAACCATAATAAAAAAAAAATTAATTTGATGTATCGCATGATGGATTTTGACCCTGGTCAGATACTAGCCACTTCCCCGGAGGTATCCGGAACATATCCGAATGACTTCCTTCGAACTGGTTTTTTGAATTCTCGTGTGAATTGAGGTATCGCATGCAGGAATTTAGCTAAGGTTAGAAACTGACTACTTCCCCGGGGGTAGCCGGAACATATCCGGATTCGACCAATATGGTCCTGTTTGATTATAATGAAGCGTTCCTTTAATTTGGCGGTTGTTGCATCCATTTCGATTCAGTGGTTGTCGAAAAATACGACTTAGTTCACAAAATCCGTGTTTTCGGACCTTGTTCCGGCCACGTCTCCGGAATCAGATGACCGATTCCAAAAATTTCGTTCTATGGGACCATGATACCTTCCATTCGATGGTTGTTGCGTCAGATTTAGGTTGTTCGGTGCAGTGGTTGCCGAGAAACACGAGTCACAATATCAGGGGAAACATGTCAGAAGGGTCTAACTCGAAACGTAAACAATGACTTGGATCGTCGGTTTCTTACGAATGACAACATACCCACTCAAACTAACTAAATCATCTGACAGAGAAATGTTTTTTTCTATGAGCTAGTGTAGTCAGATTTCGTGGGTGTGTGATCATTCAAGAGAAATCGACGTTCAAAGTCATTGTTCACGTTTCGCGTTATACCCTTCTGACATGTTTCCCCTGATATGTTGTGACACTCGTACAATCATGCACACATACAGACATTTTTCGATCTCGTCAAGCTGAAACGAATGATATATGAGACTCGGGCTTCCGGGCCTAGGATGGAAAGTCGGGTTTCCAAGCGATACGTCCTTCTTGGACGGGTAAAAACTGCAACAGAAAAATTCGTAGACGCATTATTGCCGGAAGTCGTGCTTACTACGAACCCCACAAGATCTTGTGGGTAAACTGCACCCCTGACGCACCGTAGCCCCATTCTTAAAAAAAAACCAAAGTTTTTCTCTCTTTTTAAACGTTTAAAGGTTATAGGTATCTTCAAAGACGTTACTTAAGTGGTTATTCCGCATCTTTTAAAATATATACCTACCTACATAGGAGGTCTTCAAACTTTAACAGCAAATTTCTCGACTTTGATCATTTTGAGTAAATGTGAGTAACCCAAATTTACTCGCTGCATATATATTACTCTGAGTACAGCTGTCTTGCCTCTAGGTTCCTTTAGTGTAACCAGTGTAACACAACACGTGTTTCTCCCAAACAATTGCATCAAATTAAAGGTATAAACCATCACATATTCGGGTTAGTAAGTGTCTTAATAAACCAGAACGTAACAAAACCATCCTGCTACTACTCAAACCACTTGAGAATTCAAAAACAATACCATTGACGGTCACAGTTAGGGTTGATGCATATATTATGTCACGCTCTAACAAGGGGCAAGCAATGCATTAGGTCTAGGAAAAACGTGACGAAAGGGGGAGTGGTAAATTTTTCCTAGATTTAGCGTGACATAATTAATGCATGGACCCAGTAGCAAGGATCATAAACTCAAACAACAACATGAAAGTTTCTTTGGCAAAAAAATCAGCAATGATAAATTCGAGGCAATAAAATAATATATTTGTTGATTTTCTAGAAACAAAATGATACATAAAAGCTATTTATGCAACCAAAAAAAAAATCAGGGTAGTTATAGCAATACAGAAGTGATGTCCTCACTTGTTTATCTGTTGTGTAAGACTTTGAAATAGATTGAAAATAACCTGAAGTTTTCTCTATACTTAACACCATTAAAATATTGTTTATTCGCTATCCTTAGAATTACAAACATCGCCATTTGCTTTCATGTGTAGATATTATTCCTATCCATTCGAAATAAGAGAGTTCCACGATCATTTCGCCTTTGCATCAAGCGAACAACAGCACAGCAACAGCATCAAAATATATAATTTCAGCGCTGGAAATGATAACTTTATATTTATATTGAACTCAGAGTAAGTTGTAACAATAGGAAAGATTACGTACCATGACGATGATTTCAGTTGGCATTGATATTTTAATTTTCTCCTTTACCAGTTCGTCGAAGTAGTGCAGCTGCAAGTTCTTTTTTCAAAGAAGCTTGTTGGTTTGCGTCAGCCAACGATTGAATGCTTCTCAATCCATTGACTATGTCTTTAGTCTTGCCAAAGTATATCTCATTCAAAGTATTGCGAATTTTATTCTCCATATCCTCCACGATACGGCCAATATTAGCAATATGCGGACTGGTTTCGCTGACCGGTGCATCCTGTTCAACCTAAAACGAAGCATTTTTTTTAATTTGTCACTTATAAAGGTTTGGAATGATTTTTGTCGAAAATTGGTGGTGATCTTCTTGCTCCTTTCGAAACAAGATTGTCTAAACGATTAAACATAATTTATCTAAAGAAATATTTGAAATGTGAGTGGCAATATAACCGTCGATAACGTCAGCGTTAACATCTGCAATGGTGAACGTTTACAATGCAAGTTAACGCAGACGTTATCGACGGCTATCCAGTGTTACAACCCTGAACTAAAAAGGTAAAAGACAACTCCAGGTTTTTACAGGTACTGTAAACTGAGCGGATGTTGATCAAAACGAATTAAAAAACCTCAGTATTGAAAAATTATGAAAATTTTTAGATCTGGAAAATGTTTTGAAATATCCGACATTGAAAGTTCAACAACGTCTCACACATACAACAAATATCCAAAATCTGAGTCTTAGAAGCAACTTCGAAATTGCGAACTAATTTTTCAGCAAGAAACAAAAGTCTTTGAAAACGTGATCAAATACCTACACATGTTTGAAGTTCTTTGTGCAAAAATTATTTTTAGTAGCAAAATTAGAGGAAGCATCTTTTAAAGCAGAAAGTATAATTCAACTAAACGTGTAACTAGCTATACTAAAAAACTAATCTTTATGATAATATTTTGATTAATTATATACGCTGTCAGTCATCCCTCAATTAGTCAGCTAGTAATAATTATTAGGGGAGAGTTTTTCTAAGAGTTCAGAAAATGTTGAGAAGAATTTAAAAGTGATCGAATTCTCAGGATGGTTTCAAAGGAATTCTAAGGAGAATTTAATGAAAATGTGTAGGGGATCCCAAAATAAATGCCAAGAAGAGTTTTCTGCTAGTTTTAAGAAGAGAGTCATGATAATCATGAGCAGTATCGAGGAGGCGAACCAGCCCCAGGCTGAAAGCCTCCCTAATAAAGATAAATCAATCAATCAATGAGCAGTATTTCATGCTAATCTTTATTTTAAATCGTAAACTGGGATCAGAAGTTTTGATCGACCATGTATAGAAAAATACGCTACGAGTCTAAAATTGGTGAAAAATATGCTCCGTCATTTATGGATGGTTCCCAAGAACTTATTATTATGAAAAAACATGAAAACTACATGAAGTCAGTTTGCCCCTTATGCAAAGTAAAAGCAGATCAATCTTATCCTGAGCAGAGGTAAAGTTACAATTCTGCTTTTTGATTCCTCATTTTATTTGCAAATTTAGCAAAATATGCAATCTTCATTACTTAAATCATACTTCAATTGATTTTAACTAGAAAAAATCACCTATAAGCTCGGATAATTCAAATATTTACATGGGAAACGTACTTCATAACATGACATTTTCCCATATGGGACTGATATGCGATTATAGACAGAAGACTTTGATAGTTCATAATTTTCTCACTAAGTGATACTTTCAAAATAACCTAGCTCACCATGCCCAAATTTCTGAATGTGGTGTCTGGCCTTCTACAATGAGACTATTATAATATAGGAAATAAACAAAACGTAGCCTAAATCCTTTTTATCGAACATAGATAGACATTTAAAGAAATTAGTTCGTCCAGATTGAGCAGGCTGGACCTAGATCAAGGGAAAAAAAAATCAGTCCATACCATATAAAAGTGCATTTTTCCTGCATAGAAGAATTCCATGTACCGGAAGCGATAATACGCGGGGGAAAATTATTGACTTCACTCCCTTATGGTAAACATATGTTATAAAGGCAAACTTCCAACAAAGATGATGCATATTGGGCTAATGGTTTGCGATGAGTCTAAGGAATATGTCACAAATCTATTGTATCGTACCTGTCTAGTCAAACTGCCTCCCAAGTTAATGGTTCCAGATGCTTGCTTATGTGTCTGCAGCCATAACATCGCAGTGGAAGTAAGCTTATAGTGTGCTGTTCTTCCAGAACTCTTTTCCTGCACCTCAACTACGTGGATTGAATCCCAGCATCCTTTGGTCTTTTGATTTCCTTCTCCGGCTTTCTTTATAAGGATCACTCCGGCAAATCCATGGTCCAAGTCCCAAAGGTATGCAGAAGAAACACCACCTTCGTAATACATTTCGCGATATTGGTCAAATGCGTGGTTTGCCTCAATTTCTAGCTTCCGAAGGCGTTCCGAAGGCATAGAACCGTCTTCTAGTGGTGGATCATAAGTATTTGACCATGGAGACCGATATGAGTCACCATCCCGGTTGTAATCGCAGAGCAAGTAATCTTTTCCCGTTTCCTTATCTTTAGCTATTTTCAAAGGCTGATCGACAGATGTCAATAAATCTTCACATAAAGCTGGAGCTAAGTCGATCAAATCAATTAAATTTTTTTCGATCTGCTGAGGGGGAAGCCGTCTCATCAAATCTAATGCACAATCCATTTGCTGTTCCGTCTGAAAAAAAATATTACATTAGAAGATTTGGGCGTGACAATTTTGAACAAAGTTTGCTTCCAAAGTTCATTATATAGAGCTGCTATTAAATCTTACCATTTTTATATGTTCCTTTAGAAAAGCTTATCACAGAAAAGAATTAAACGCAATTGAGCAAACTATTAAATCGTATGCACTTGAAAGTAAGTGAAAATAGGAAATATTTTTTACGAGTACATTAAAATGAAGACTTTACGTGACAAATCGTATGATAGGGCTACCATCAAACTGCAGTTTCCTATTTTGACGTTTGACATATTCACGGCCGAAAAGAACTTATTGAACATTAATAAAATTTACTCATTTTCGAATAAAAAGTACACGTTATCCTAAAACAATCCAAAAATTGGTAGAAATGTGCCCAGCATATGCTAATAAAATTGGTATGGTTATTTGGCTTCACGACGTGTTCGGAGCATCATCCAAACCATTTGTGGAACAGTTCTATGATTTGGCTTATCGTTCGTTTATGATAATTTAGTAAAGTAATAGTACCCAAAAATAGGTCGGTTACCTCAGAGACGAAGCACCCAACAAACTTTGGTACCAGAATAAGAGCTTGTTTAGGCAGACATATGCTTCTGTAGCTTATTCAGCCTTAAATCAGCACAAATTGTTTGTTGGGTAGTGTCTTCGAGGGAATCCTACCAACCGGTGGAAACTAACGATTTTTAAATTGGCTCACTACTTGACTACCCTATTGGTCCCAAGCAAATCAAATCACATGCCCTATTCTAGTCGAAATTCTAGTACTACACTTTGTTTGTTTTGATTGATGAGTTTGACAGATAAAATGAAGGGTTCTTGGATTTTCCTATGTTTCGAGGGGTGCATCGATTAGCTTGGGACCGAAGAGAGTACCTGAGAAGCTGAGTCAAAAAGTTGAGCACGTTTCTTCGGGACCTTCTGGTCCTGGCTCAGCATTACTCAACCATCACGACGAGCATCACGACAAAATGATCCTTTTCAGGACCACCATAGATGTTAATGAGTATTTTCTGGACATTTGTCAAGTTCATCAATCGGATGTCAGTTGGTTAAATCTAACATACCATATGGTTAAATCTAACATATCATGTATTTTTATGGCAACATTGGGGGTGAAATTTCAAAAACCAAGGTCGATCACTACATGAAAGTGGTCTGATTTTGAATCAGAGATAAGAGATGAACTAGCCTATGGCTAAAAATCTCTATAATAAAGTAAAAAAAAAAAAAAAAAAAAAGAATCAGAGATGATGGATTTTAATTCTTAATACGTAAATCGATAGAAAATTTTTCTGCGAACCTGTTAAACCAAGACTATCATTTTTTTAATTGTCACTATTTAAAATTGCACGAATGTGCAACTGTTGTTATGATAATTAAAATTATCACCGATTGCCTGCGAAAAGCAATTTCCCTAACACAGATTTCAAAATTGAATTCCATCAAGTCTCACCGAACGGTGTTTATTCAATCACCGTGTGCGGTGGGTGAGTGGTGGTTTTCTTCAGTGAGATGAGAATTTTGGAAAGCTTGGAAAGAATTATATAAGGAATTTAACAAAAGACCAGCAAAGGGTTATTTTTTTTTTAATTTTAATAAGTGATTTTCAGCCGTGGGCGTGTTCATCACTGGGCAGTTCCATTAACTTCAAGTAAATTTCAGGAACTTTAATGTACTTCTGAGAACCTAAAAAAATATCCGAAAACTTCAGCAAAGTTCCGAGAGCATCAATAAATAAGCAGATCATCAAGAGAATGCGGAATCAGTTTAAGGAAATTTCCGTAATTTTCAGACTTTAGCAAAGGTTTGAGAACTTCAAGGTAGTTTCATTAGTTTCAGACAACTGCAAAAACTTTTAAGATGTTCCGAGACCTTCAGGGTAGTTCAAACAATCCCTGAGAAGTTTAGATGAATTAAGGGCACATTTTAATAACTTTAGAGAAGTTAAGAGTATTTTGGGAAAGATCAGTTAACTTTAAAGCAGTAATTTCGGAGATGTTCCAAAAACTGATAAATTACATGATTTTCAAGAAAGTTCCTTAAATTCCAGGATGATTTCAGGGACTTTAGGCGATTTCCAAAAACTTCAGGGAAGTACAGAGAAATTCAGGTTAAGAGATGAACTAGCTGTCGTGACCGGACCGAGGTTTCCAGCCTCGGTCACGGCTACACGAATCTCGACTGATCTGCTTCCAGTACTGCTGCTGCTCTTGCTGCTGATGCTCCTGCTGCTGCTGCTGCTGCTACTGCTGCTGTTTGGTCTCCGTTGCTTCCAAAGTTAGTTACAAGAATGACCTCTACGAGCTTAGGTAGCTCGTTTTTATACCTCCGTGCTGTGTCAGAATTTCCCCTCACTAAGCATGAGATTTTGTTCGCATCTCTCTATTATCACTTCTGCCACGCTCCACTCTAATTTAGTTTAACTCAAATTGAGTGTTTCATTACTTGACTCACCTCTCAAGTTTTTATTTATTTCATTATTATTATTCCACACCAACTCTATCTACCACATCCTTCCCCTCCTGTACTCTTGAGTACACATACATCCTATTTTATTATTATTATTATTATCATTATTGTTATAGAATTCATCATTTCCACTACAATATTGACATCAGTTTCAACTTTCATTATCTTCAATATTATCAGCCATAACTATTACTTTCAAAATTGTCACCTGCTTCAGCATTATAAAATACATCGTCATTAATTTCAATATTATCATTAATTTCAAAAACGCCATAAACTTCAACATGAAAACGGACTTCAGCAAAGAGATCAAATTCAACATCACCATGTACATCAACATTTCCAATCACTTCAAGCTTGCAAGAATTAACATCTTCAACATTGCCTGCAAACTCAACTTAACTGACAAGTTATTACTGTTATCATCAGTATTACTATCGCTTTACAAAATATGTCATTAAGTTAATCACTGATATCAATTTCAACAATGTCGTAAACATATCAGTGTTTACCATAAATTTCAGTTGCCTCATCAAACTCAACATTATCATTAACTGCATCATTGCTGTCGTCTGCAACAAAAAAAATCAGTGTCAACATTTCCATGAATGTCAACATGCGCATAAATTTCAACATTAACTGAAAAAATAAAAACGTCATCTTAAAAACGCATCTTATTCATCATTATCATCAACTTCAACATTGCATCTGACTCCAAATTCGTACTCACTTTCAACATTATCTTTAACTTCATTAAATGTAATATTATAATCAACTTACATATCCTCGATATCCCATTAACTTCAACATTACTATCAACTTCTATTATGTAATCAATCTCAACATCACAGTACAGTCCAAAATTGCGTTTCATTACCAATCGGCTTCAACACTGATTTTTTTTAAATATATAGCAAATTGGAACTTTGACAGCTGTGATAGAAATCTGCGATAGCCACCGGATGGAAATGATTCATAAGATCCGCACATTCACTTCAATCTTACTTCATTTGCATTAACCAATGACACTCTATCGTCAAATACAATTAAATTTTCAAAATTACAACAAACTTACAATCATTACCGTACACTTCAATATTGCCTACATCTTAAAATCATTATCAAATTCGATGTTACCATCAGGTCCCGCATTGGTACCAATACCAATATGTATTGTTAAACCACAACTACCATAACTACCTTAACTTAGATTTCATCAATACTTCACCTTTGCCAAAAATTTCAACTTAATCATCAACTTGTCTTTTACCATCATCTTCAATATTGCTTTTATAACTATAACAACCTGTGTTGAATACTGCATGGGAACCAGCAAATCCTGATTAGCAATTTCCCGTTTTCCAGCTTCTCTTGCTTTCGGAATTTTGGAAATTGTCCCGGTTTTGCGATATACCTACATTCAAACCAAATGCGATTGAGCCAAAGAGACCACTAGGTTAAATGAGTAATAACTAAGACAGAATAATTTGTTTTACAATCTTGAACCTGGTTCTGCGCTCGAAGTCAACTTGTCTCTTGAATACAGATATCTAACGAACCAACTAACTACCGAAGTCTTCAACACCCGCCTAAGAAAATCCTCTCAAAACTTTAGAGGCTTTTACTTGATTGATCTCAAACATCTTCTTGTAAAGAACGTCCCTTCGCAGAGAACTTATCAGAATCTTTCAAAAATTAATCTGAGATTCTCCTTGGGAGTACCTTGAAAAAATGTTTATAACAAATTAGAAGTTCTCTGCAGAATACTCAAAAAAAAACATGGAATTCGACGAAGTTCCATACTTTCTCCAAAAATTTACTGAAATTCCTATTTTTTTTTATTTCTCATTAATTCTCCTTAGAATTCCCATGCAATTCATACTTGCAAGTTCCACAAATCCATTGAAAGTTTACCCTCAAAACTCGATTCCCTTAGTATCCCTTCGGATCCTGGATCCTTCACAATCGCCATGAAAGCTTCCACAGAGCAACCTAAAAAATTGCTCTGATATCACACTTCTTTCTGAAATACCGTGGAGTTATCTCTAGAATTCTTTCTAAAATTTACCTTACATTACTTTGAAAAAATAAATCTAAAATCTCTTAACAGCTCTTAGACAGCTTGTATCCTGAAAATTAAGTCCAGTGATTTTTTTTTATGGTCCAAAATCTTTTTTTTTTACCAACATAAAATAACATCAATTAATTATAAACGTATTTGTTTGTTTCTTCTCCCGGCACACTCCACTGTTCCTCCGTCAGGGAGCCTAGCGGGAACATTCCGTTTTTGTTTCCGTCCTCCGGCCATTTCGCCAGCGTACTGGATATGCTCCTACTCCACCATCCCTCCGGGGAGCTTCCTTTTTTTCTATCTGCCGGCCTAATCCACTGCCCCATCAGGGGACACCCCTATATTTTTCTTTCGTCTTGCGGCCTGCTCCACTGGCCATTCTGCCAGGGAGCCTACCAGATACCCTACCGTCCTTCTAACGGTGAGCTTCTTCTTTTCTTTTTTTTTCTTATCTCTCGGCCTACTCCACTGCCCTTCCGTCAGGGAGCCTACCTGAAATGTTTTTATTTTGTCTTCCGGCCTACTCCACTGGCCATTCTGCCAGGGAGCCTACCAGAGACATTTCTCCTCTACCGACCGTCTAACGGTGAGCTTCTTCTTTTCTTTTTTTCTTATCTCCCGGCCTACTCCACTGCCCTTCCGTCAGGGAGCCTACCGGGGATATTTGTTTTGTTGTCTTCCGGCCTACTCCACTGACCGTTCTGCCAGGGAGCCTACCGGTGACATTTCCTCATCGCTCGTGCAGGGTGGTCTATATTCATGTATTTTTTTTTTCATTCTCAGCCTACTCCGCCAGGGAGCCTACTGCAAACAATCATTACTGCTCCGCCCTTCCGTCGGAGAGTAAATTATTTCATTACACTTTACTTACATCGACACTGATTGATCTACCGACTGCGCCATTGTCGTGACCGGACCGAGGTTTCCAGCCTCGGTCACGGCTACACGAATCTCGACTGATCTGCTTCCAGTACTGCTGCTGCTCTTGCTGCTGATGCTCCTGCTGCTGCTGCTGCTGCTACTGCTGCTGTTTGGTCTCCGTTGCTTCCAAAGTTAGTTACAAGAATGACCTCTACGAGTTTAAAGTTTTAGTTAGTTTAAATGATCTTTATTTTAGTTTAACTTGGACGATTACCATATAAATTTTTACTAAGTGATTTAATTACTTTCTTCATCTTTAGGTATGGGCAAAATTCAAAATTTGTTTTACAGAATTAGTCCTAGACTTAGTACACGGTCGACCACCTTGGTGGGATTGGTTTGTTTTGTTTTTAGAATTTGAAGAGAAACTACTTAATACTACTATTTACAGCTTAAAACTAACCTACTCTACTATATACACTTAACCTACTATGTACAAATTGCTTATTAAAGCATGTTCAGAAAGATTGCATTTTTGAATAAATTTAGTTGTCATATCATCAATTTTGGAATCTACTTTGGGAATTTCTGCCTCTTGATGGAGGTCTGCTATTCTTGTGTCGAATGGACGATCTAGGATCATCCTCAACACTCTATTCTGTGCAACCTGGATTTTGTTCCTGTGGGTCTGAGCGCACGATTCCCACACCGGGGCGGCATAGAAGATCGCGGGGGCTATGATCTGTTTGTAAACAGCCAGTTTGTTTTGCCTTGAGAGGCGGGATCTGCGGCAAATGAGCGGATACAAACACCTAACCAAGGCGGAGCACTTAACTAGGGTTTTCTCTATGTGCGAGCGGAACAGGAGCTTCTCATCGAACAACATCCCGAGATAAGTAACATCAGTGGACCACTCGACCCTTGTACCATCCATTATTACGGTACAGGAGGGAGACGGTTTAAGTTTTAATGATTGTCTGTGAAGGAACATGATCGCTTGGGTTTTCGAGGCGTTGATTTTGATTTTCCACGTGGTGGCATAATCAGTAAAGGTGTCAAGGCATCGTTGGAGCTTGTTCGTAATTTCACGAGGCATCCTACCCTTGACGGCTATCGCGGTGTCATCTGCAAACAGAAAGAACACGCAACCGTCTCCTAGAGGAGGGATGTCCGACGTGTAGATGCTGTAAAGCAGTGGTCCCAGCAGACTCCCTTGCGGAACACCTGCTGGGATCGGAAATTGTCCCGAAAGGGAACTATTCAACGACACCCTGAACGACCTTTGCTGGAGATAGTTACGGGTGATTTTCACAAGGTATGGTGGAAAGTTGGAGTTACAAAGCTTGTATATAAGTCCGTCGTGCCAGACATTGTCAAACGCCTTTTCGACGTCTAACAAGGCCATGGCTGTGGACTTGGATACAGCTTTGTTACTCCGGATGTTATTCATCACCCGCACTAGCTGATGATTGGTGGAATGCCCCTTACGGAACCCGAACTGTTCCGGAAGAAGAATGTCATGTTCCTCCACAAACTTGTTTAGTCGGCTGAGGATCAATTTTTCGAACAGCTTGCTCAGCGCTGAGAGCAGGCTAATCGGTCTGTAGCTTGACGGTAGTGAAGGGTCTTTCCCAGGTTTGCGGATCGGGATGATTTTTGCCACCTTCCAGATGCTTGGAAAGTAGTGCAGCTCCAAGCATCTGTTGAGGATGGCAGCCAGCAGCGAGTGCACCCTCGCGCTGAGATTTTTCAACTCTAGGTTGAATATTCCGTCAAACCCGGGAGCCTTCATGTTCGTACTGTGTTTCAGCGCTGAGCAAATTTGTTCCTCTGTAATCCGTTCTTCTGGAGGGACGGCACAAGGGGAGGCATCTAACGTCTGGACGCACTGCACAACCTGGTTCTCGAGTGGACTTGGGATTGTAGAGCCAAGCAAATGCGACTGGGCAATGTGCTCCCCAATTGCATTGGCCTTCTCTTCGTTGGTGATAAGCCGTTCGTCATTGACTCTAAGTGGTGGAATGGGCTTGGGGTGAGACTTCAGCACCTTGGCAACCTTCCAGAATGGTCTGGAACGGTCGTCCAGGTTCTGAACGAGCCGCCCGAAACTCTCGTTCCGGATTGAGACCATTCTGGAAGCGATCTGCCGATTCAGATCGACCATTTCGTATTTACGCTGCAGATCCCCAGTCCGCTGAAACTGGCGTCTACGAACATTTCTGAGCCGAATCAAGAGTTTGGTGTGGGAATCAATTGCTTGAAACTTACCCCTCACAGGAACTCGTCGAACGCACTCTTCGTCAGCCACGGATATGGCTTGATGGAGACCCTCCAGGGCCCGGTCGATGTCATCAACTGTGTCGAGCGGTGTGTTGTCGTCGATGTGGCGGTCGACCACGCGTCGAAAGTGGACCCAGTTGACTCGATGGTAGTCCTTCCGCTGGCACGGTGCAGGGGCCACGTTGTAGCCCAGCTCGGTCAGCACCGGTTGGTGGTCCGAACTCAGGTCGTTGACGGCAACCGGCTTGGCTAATCTGGTGTTTGCCAAGAACAGGTCCAGCGTCGATGGGTTGCCCGTCGGTGATGTGAAGGTTGGTTCGTCCGGAAACCAGACGGAATAGAGACCATGCTGGGAATGGTCGAATAGCAGGCGGCCGTTCTGGTTCTGCTGGTAGTTCCGCCAGGCCTCGTGCCGGGCGTTCAGGTCCCCTCCGATTACAAAGCGGGCATTGGTGTGGGTTATGATGGCAAGGTCGTTCTTGAACTGCTGTGCTGTACCATTGCTAACGGTACATTGCCGGGGGCAGTAGACAACGATGAACCGGACGTTTCCGGTCGATGTTTCCACCTCAACGCCGACGGCCTCGATGATGGAAGTGCGGTAGTGGGGTAGGGTGCAGTACTTGATGCCTTTCTTGATGATGACCGCGACACCGCCCCCCCTGGAGCTGGTGCGATCAAGCCGGACAATGCTGTGGTCGGGCAGCCAGAAGCTGTCACCGGTCTTGAGGTGGGTCTCGGTGAGAAGGCCCACGTCGATGTCGTGCTTGCGGAGGAAGTCTGCAAGCTCAATGTTTTTCGCCCCTACGGAGCGAGCGTTCCAGTTGGCGATCTTTATGGGTTCACGGTCCATAATTAGCGACGAAGGAGATGATAGCTTGGAGCTGTTGTGTTCTTGTTGCGCAGGTGCGCTTGATGATGATGGCCTGGGCCAACAGTGTGACGATCTCATCCGTTGACAGCGGAGAATCGTCTGTAGCTTCACCGGTTGTGCCGGCCAATTCCGGAGCAGGGGGATCCGTCGATGGCCCGGAGGCTTGACCGGGTACTGCAGCGGCAGCCAACTGGGCAGCAGCCAACTGTTGGTTGAGCGGGAGCGGCGGCAGCACTGGAATTGGCCGTGATTGGACCGGTGATAACGGAGGAAAGTTCTGCGCGTTGTTTTCTGGAACCTTCTTGCGACCGGGCTGGCTGTTGGACGAGGCCTTCTTCCGGATCTCGGCGTATTCGGCCCGCTTCGGACAGGCCTTACTCGTGGCCTTGTGGGCGGCACCGCAGTTGGCGCATGTGGGAGTGGCTTCCTCGATGCTGTCGCAGTTGTCGATCTTGTGGTTTTTGCCGCATTTGATGCAGCGGCTGGCCATGCGGCAATTCCTGGTGCCGTGCCCGAACAATAGGCAGTTCGAGCACTGAGTGACGCCACGGTGGGTGGGTTTATACCGCTCCCACTTCACTACGATGTGGAACAGTGTGCGTGTCGTCTGGAGATCCTTCACGGTTGTGGAGTTCTTCTCCAGATGGACCAGGTAGAGCTGGTCACGATACTTGATGGCCTTGCTGCGGGTCATCTTGTGGACTTCGACCGGCTTGAGGCCGTTCGCCTTAATCTCGTCCATTAAGGTGGTGGTATCCATGTCGTGGAGCCCGCGCAGCACCACTTTCAGCGGCTTGGTGGCCTCGATGTCGTGGGAGAAGTACTCCAGCTTCATTCTGTCCAAGAGGGTCTGAACTGCGTTGAAGTGTTTTTCGGCCGGGACCATCAGTTTGTAGCCTTCCGTGCACCGTTGAATGGTGCAGCGAAGGCCCTGCTTAATGTAGAAATCCAGCTGCTCCCATAGCCCGGGAGGGAAGCCCTTCACATAGAAGGGTGGCAACTTAACTTTTTTCGGCACCGTCTCAGGGTCCGACTGCGGCTGCGCTCCGTTCTGCAGGGCGGAGAACGGATTGTTGCTCAGCAGCTTTTTTGCTGCTGATACGGTGGCGCTGCTGTCTTCAGGTCTGGGTCGTTTAGTTCCGGGAGGCCCCGGCTGCGGGTCCGCAACGCCTGTCGGGATGGGCAATGGGGTTTTCTTCTGCTTCTTCTGGGCTGGCTCGGTGGTCGCGCCGTCTCCTGGGAGAGTCTGTTTTCCCGGTAAACCGGCACTCGCGTTACCGCGCGATTTCTTACCCATGGCTGGGTCAGCGAGAGCGTCACTACACAACGCGGAGCTAATTCGACTTGCGAACGAACGTGACCTCTACGAGCTTAGGTAGCTCGTTTTTATACCTCCGTGCTGTGTCAGAATTTCCCCTCACTAAGCATGAGATTTTGTTCGCATCTCTCTATTATCACTTCTGCCACGCTCCACTCTAATTTAGTTTAACTCAAATTGAGTGTTTCATTACTTGACTCACCTCTCAAGTTTTTATTTATTTCATTATTATTATTCCACACCAACTCTATCTACCACACTAGCCTATGGCTAAAAATCTCTATAATAAAGAATTAAAAAAAAAAAGAGAAATTCAGGGAAGTTAAAAGTATATTTTCAACAACTTCGGCGCTGCTCCGATTTTTTTGGAAAGTCTATTCTTTCACGATAGTTTATTATTATGAAATATGCTATTGATGGTTTTCTATAAGTTCAGGCCAGTTCCATGAATTTCAATAAAATTTCTCAGATTTCAGGAAAATTAACCTTATGATAATTGGGTTCTTTAATTTTGAAAAATGTATCGGTTTTTATACATCATCTTAAAGAGCTTCGTTTTCTGAGTACACTGGAGTCGCTTTTTACGCGGTTTTTTTTACACGGTTTTTTTACGCGGTTTTTTTTACGCGGATTTCGGATTTTACGCGGTTTTTTTTTACGCGGATTCCGGAATCTACGCGGTTTTTTTTACGCGGATTTTGGTTTTTTTTAAGCGGATTTCAGAATTGACGCGGTATATCGCTTATTACGCGGTTTTTTCTTACACGGTCTTTTTATGCGGTTTTTTTTTACGTGGATTTCGGAATTTACGCGGTTTTTTCTACGCGGATTTCGGAATTTACGCGGTTTTTTTACGCGGTTTTTTTTTACGCGGGACGTATCACCCGCGTAAAAAGCGACTCCAGTGTACTGCGATATTTTTTACGAACCCACACACTTTCATCTTGATTTTTAAATCAAGATTTAAAGCAAACTAATAACTTCACTGTTTGACACTAAACTAACAAACTGACAGCTCGCTCCCATACAAAGTGACACCGAGGGGCGCTAATAAGGTGATTTTTTGCAAATGTAATCGTACTTATTTAAAATAGTTCCAGTGTACCAAAATTGATGAAATTTTGGGTTTGAGTTCCATTTTTAATGCAAATTACGAATATGCATTTACCTCAATACCCTTAAAGAACCCAATTTCAAATGAAGTTCCCGCATAAACAATAACCATAAGAAGCGCCTAACCACCAATTCGGGATATCATCCCAACTTTATGTGGGATGGTCGTACCATCTATGATATCGTTAGAGTATGGTACCCGTTTATTAGGGTTCAAAGAACTCCGAGTTTATATACATTCAGGGCAGTTCCATGAATTTCAATAAAATTAATAATTTCAGGAAAATTAACCTTAGAGAAATCCTGATAATTTCACCGAAGTCCAAAGAACTCCAAAGCAATTAAGAAAACTTCAGGAAAGATTAGGGAAGCACTCAGAAGTCCAACGAACTTCAGAGAAGTTTAGGGAATTCCAGTAAAATTACGGGAGCTACAGAGAAATTCCGAGAATTCCAGATGAATAACGGGAACGAATTAATGAAACTAAAGATTAATGAATATTAGGAAAATCGTTGCAACTTGACAAAAATCCGAGAACATCTAGTAAATTTTGGAAACTTCAAGAAAATCCAAACTTATTTTAACATATACGCCTTTTTAGTAGAAACTAGAAATACTCAGAGGGAGAGATAGGCGGAGAAAACAAAATACAATTCGGCAGCAGGGATTTGTTCCTAAATTATCTTGCAACACTTGCTAGAAGCTAGTATTTCAAATGACTTGTATTTTTTATTCGTTGTACGTGCAAAATAATAATTGATTGCATCGCAATATTTTGCACATCTCTTGGTGCCATTCATTAACCGACGAGGATCAATTAACCAATAGAGTTAGAATATTGTTTTTGATTCCAAAAACTAGTTGAATTTGAGAAGCACACAAAACATAAAGGTAATTGTATTTCTGTTCGATTGCAATACTCTCAAATTTATTCTAGTAAGAATAAGAAATCATCGGAAAAATTCTAATAGGAATGTTCGATTGGCTCAGATTTTGACAGTTCATTTGGTTCAAAACATTCTCTCCGCCCATCTCTCCCTCTGAGTATTTCTAGTAGAAACTAAACGATCGATTCAACGTCTAGTGGTAAATAGGAGAACGTCAAAATGAGTGTTTTGAGCAGAAATTTTTGCCGTGAGGCATAGGAAGCGGAACACTTTTTTTTTACCCCGTACAGACTATGGCAGAGGTAACTCTAAGACCACTGGGTCCCGAAGAAAATCATTATTATTTTTGGCTCACTCAGTACCAGAACAACGGTCCCAAGCAGTCCCAAGCAATTTCACTCACCCCTGCATGTTCTGCATGAATCCACACACCCCTGATGTTATCTGTCAAACTTTCATAGCGAATCAAAACAAACATAGTGTAGTAATAGAATTTCAACTAGAATAGGGTACGTTAATCGTTTGCTTAGGACCAATAGGCTACTAAAGTGGTGAGCCAATTTAAAATCGTTCACACTTAGATTATTTTACCGAAATCTCAACAGCTGAATGTTCGGTAAACAATTTTACAGTTTTCCTGTAATTTTTTACAGATATCTGTGAAAAATTCACAGATATTTGTGAAACGTTACAGGAAATCTGCGAAACTGTTTACCGAACGTTCAGCTGTTGAGATTTCGGTAAAATTTTACAGATTTCTGTAAAAATTTCTAAGTGTGTTAGTTTCGTATTGATTGTTGCTATGGCTTATATCATGTAATATAGGCTGCCTTGCAATGAGCACTCATACATCTAGTTTTCACTGGAAATCCTATGTATGAATGCTCATTGCAAGACAGCCTATATTACATGCTATAAGCCATAGTCTGTACGGGGTATTACTTTTCCTGATGAATTGATTCATCTGAAATGCTCCAAAACTTGATTTACAGTTGAAAATTTTAATTCTGTATCGTTTTTGCAAGGATCCTGCAAGTGTCCAAGAATATTCTTAGCACGACTGGATGGACCAAATCGGCTGAAATTTGTTGTGAAGACTTTCAAGATGTATCCCGTGTATTCAAGATGTGCATGACGGACTTTGAAATTACTTAAAAAAAAAAACAAAAATAAAAAACTGACGATTTTTAATGTGAAAAAACATAAATATATTTTCATCTTTTTTTTTTAATCCACTTTTCAAAAATCGGCCTTTGCACACGGAACCTGTTTAACGACTCTTCACCTCAAAAATGAGCCAATTTGGTCAAAGCAGTGATGAGATATCGTGAGACCCGTTTTTCAAACCACTAACTTCAATTAACAATACCTCAGCAATTTTGTCACCAAATGTCTTCATATTTATTTTGTTTACGGTTGAACATGTATATTTTGATGCCCTAAAAACAAGTTAAAAAAAAAATTAAGTTAAATGTGTGTTTTTGCCGACTTACTTATATGTATCCCCTTAAGGAAAATTTTGGGAAATTATTTTCCCCATGCTGAAACAGTATCAAAATATAACAAGTGGAACGATTTTTTTTTTAAATCATGACACTTTTGTTGCTATACATATTAGTTAGTACAGTATTACTGTATTTAAAATGTTTCGGATATTTGGATGCAAGGATTGAAGTATGACAAATGTTCAAGAAAAGTTTTATTTAAATAGAAGTGTAAGGAACAACAATATCGATATTTTCTATAGTGTGGCACAGTTCAAAGTGTTCACAAACGTCTTCATATTTATTTTGCTTACGGTTGAACATGTATATTTTGATGCCCTAAAAACAAGTTCAAAAAAAAAAGTTAAATGTGTGTTTTTGCCGACTTACTTATATGTATCCCCTTAAGGGAAATTCCGTTATTCCGTTGTATTACGTCAGGAAAATTTTGGGAAATTATTTTCCCCATGCTGAAACAGTATCAAAATATAACAAGTGGAACGATTTTTTTTAAATCATGACACTTTTGTGGCTATACATATTAGTTAGTACAGTATTACTGTATTTGACATGTTTCGGATATTTGGATGCAATGATTGAAGTATGACAAATGTTCAAGAAACGGTTTATTTAAATAAAAGTGTAAGGAACAACAATATCGATATTTTCTATAGTATGGCACAGTTCAAAGTGTTTGCATACCGGATTCTAGTTTTTTGATTTCTGTTCTTCTCATTATTTGCCGGGTGCTTACTAAAACGAATATTTTGTCTAGAGCCTCCATGGTATTCATTATTGGATATGCTATTGATGGCTTGTTCTTTTTGTAAACGATTTACCGTTATTCGATAAATTCCTATGATATCACTCCGTGGCCCGTTTCCTACGGATTTCTCTACCATTTCGGACGATATACCTAGTTTCCCCATAACCTTACGTGCTTCCAATTCTAATAGATGCATGTGACCGTTGATGGTTGGATGCATTACATGTCTTCCATGTTCATCTTCAATTATTTGTTGTAAATGGTCTCTGAAATCTAGTTTCTTTATATTTGTGTTTGTTTCATCATTATTATTCGAGTTTGAGATTTCTACTGGACTTATTCTTTTTTTCACGACTTTACTTAACGAAAACCTACGAATTTTGCTAGATGTAGTATTCTTACTATCACAATTTTGTTTCGCGGTATTGGAATCTAATTCTTTGATTTGAGTATCTTCTGCGATTATAGGATATAAAAAGCTCTCTTCTAAAACACTATTTGCGCGTTTAGTGCTACATTTGATAGTGTGTATCGTTGGTATGTTTGTTTCAGATTGGTTGGCAGCTACAGTGTTTCTATGATTAAATGACTGTGGTGGATTATATTGTCGACGTTGGCCTCTAGTGGAAAACAACGAAAACAAATTTCTACGTCGATTAGGAACTTCACTAATATCACTATCTTGGCTATTCGTGGTGGAGTCTTTTCTATGAGTGTTTTTGATGGTAGTTGCTTGTGCGTGCTCAAACCATTGACATTTCAATAGCTGTTCAATTGTGGGTCGTCGGGATGGCGAGTGTACTAGTATGCGTTCTGAAGAATAGGTAGAATAAGATAAAAAAAATCATAAGTTACTGGGAAAAAGTTGCAATTGAAATAGAACATTCAAAAGAAGCAAAAGTTTTAGCATTAAAATACCTTTCAAATAATCCATAAATAACTAGATTGAAACAAATCTTGGCAGCAATTTACTTTGCGGTGCGTTAAAAATTCTATACCAATTTTTTTCTTCGTAACATTTCATATTACAAAAAGCCGTTGTCATCGTATGTAAAATGGCAAGAGGAATAAAATGATGACTGCATTTTGCAATCTGAAATGAACCCTTGGGAAAAAAAAACTGTAGATGATTTTTTGGAAAACGCACCAAAGTAAATGCACTTGAGGAAGATAAATATTTTCTACAATGTTAAAAGACTGCCAAAAAGAAATCACTAAAAAAAACTAGTTGGATTATTTTTCCCATTGATTATTTGTTGCTTTTGAACTTGCAGATTATTAGCAAATTTTTAGGAGTCGTATATATTTAAAATATTCTTATTCTGCACCTTTTTTTGTTTTTTATATTAAAACTATAAAAATTATTATAATACCTAATAATGGAAAATAAATAATTTGAATACTTACGTATTACCCTGCAGCACGGTAAACTTATGGATGTAGATATATCAAATTCACCTTTTAACACCGATGTTCTCAAAAGTGGAACTGTTGAGGCTTTGAATGGCATCTTTGCTTGAAGCATAAAATATAATAATATTCCTAATGCCCAAATGTCGACCTGAAAAATATGTTCAATTTATGTAACATTTGTTTTATTTAAGAGTGAGTGAATTTTGGGTTAAAGCTGATGGATTCTATCCTAGGTTACATTTTGGCTCTATCACATATATTATAGTCTTACTTAACGCTGCCTATTAGGCTTTTTGATGTTTAATCGATGCACACTACTGCAGCTACTGCACTGTCTAATTCGAAGAAGTGCGAGCCAGATGCAAGCAAATTAGTAGGAAATCAATTAATTCATTGATCACCGTGTGCTAGATAGAGAAAGATGATCAAACGTCAAAAAGCTCTATAAACAACGTAGACAGTTTTTTATTAAATTTTAGAACCCTTATCTCTCAAGGTCCACCCACATTAGATCCGTTTGCGTTGCGTTCACGTAAATTTGACAGTTAGACAATAAGTTTAGCTGTCACTTTGCCACAACGCGTCCGATCCGGATCTAATGTGCGGATCTGCCTACGTAACGAAACACTCATGCCGGTAAGCTCCAACTCGGATTAACTTTTTATACTGCCCCTGTTTGGATGATCTGCAAAGTGTTTGCTTAGCGTCGTGTTAATCTGAGGATAATACCGATTGGAGCTTACCACCATCAATGAAATCATGGTACCTACTAAAAAATGTATCAGATATAGATACCAATCATGGCCTAATGCATTTTAGTTGAGCAAACTGGTCCCATTCCGTATATGGGATAGTACCATAGCTGATGCACATCTGCTAAACTATGCCTTTACTTACAGGACCACCTATATAGTGATCATCACTAAATAATTCTGGTGCTGCATATGGTGGAGATCCGCAGAACGTATCTAGATGTTGCCACGGACCATTAATTAGTTGAGTACTAAATCCAAAATCTGCCAATTTTATTCTCTCATCGCTTATCATTAGCACATTTTCCGCTTTAATGTCACGATGAACGTAGCCCAAGCTATGCTGAAAAATAAAATAAGATAAAGTGATGATTCTAAAATATTAGAAAGATACTGATTACCAGGTATTTCACTGCCATTAATAGTTGATAAAATATTAATGCTGCATGGTATTCTTCTAAGGGGCCTACTTCAGCAATTCTATTATACAACTCGCCACCTTGAACCCATTCACTAACGAGGTGAATTTTTCCTAAAGTTTCTATGACTTCAAATAGCCTAAAATTAGTGTAATGTAAGCACTGACTGTGAATGTTAATGAATTCTAACCTCAAAATGAAAGGATGAAATACTGCTTCAAGTGTAGTAACTTCTCTGGAAAGCATTCGGAGCGCCTTAGCATCTAAGCGACTAGTGTCAACAACTTTAATTGCTACTTTATCTGGAATCAAATCGAATACATAAACAGAGCATGTAAATTCTATTATATTTCACAATTAATTCGAATAAAGCCTAGGGATTCTTCAAAGTTGCACGATAAGAAACATATTTTAGATCACAACACTTGCATGTGCAGAGCCAAGCAACCAAAAGTTCCACATTCAACGATAAAATGCACTTTCAACTTCCATAAAGTTCAAATAAAGTTTCGACAGAACTTTCTGGTTACTTTAGAAGCTATAGAATGCACACGAGGAACTTTAGGCTCCTAAAAGTTCTGATGCGTAAGTAAGTTCCAAAAGCACCCCTAGGCACTTCTTAGGAACTTCAGGCAAGGATGAAAACTTGGCCATAACAAAATAACGTCGGTCTCTGTTCCGCAATCTAGTGCCAATCACCGACGGACATCGATTGCCATCTATTGACGGCAATCGAATGTGCAGGAAGGCAGCTTCCACCACCTGCGTAGGATATCGCACCCATTCAACACACATGGGCCAGGACCAACGGCTTTACTTCCCTTCCGAAGGAAGACGTGACCAGAGATTTTTATGCCTCAGAAAAATCCCACCGACCTCGACTGGGATTGAACCCAGACCCATCGGGGTGTTAGAAAGCAGTCACGCTTACCACTACACCACCGGCGCCGGCATGGCACTGCGCCACAAGTGTATTGGAATACTATGCGGGTAAACACCAATTTAAAATTCATCAAGGTGTTGTGTTTCGTATTCAAATCAGTCAGCTGGCACTGAAAAGTCCAACAGTGGGTGGGACAACAGCTCACTCTAATATTTCTCAGATGACGTAGCGGTTCTTCTGGGGCTCTCACATAGAATGACTGAGTTTAATTCTTCAAACAGCTCTAATATTTCTACTAATGCTGATAAATCAAACAATACACGTTCATACCTGCTTTCAGAAATAACTTTCATAAAGATCTGACTTGTAGAATTAACTTCATAAAAGTGCGAACTATAATTTAAGAGAAGTTATTAAGTAAGTTTCAAGAAAATTCTTATATTTTGGGAAGAGTTCCAACGGATTTCTGAGCAGAGCTTTTCTCAAATAAAATGTTGAAAATATATTCAAAGCTTTTAGATGATTAAGAGCGGAATAAGCTATTTTTAGTTGAAGATGCATATGTTTGCTTGATTAAGCTCAAACTCTTATTCAACGTCAATTTTTATTGGAATATGTGAAGGTTTTTCCCAGTCTCCTGTAGAATTCTCGGTTTTTGCCCGGTTTTCCTGGCTTTTTTTTTAATTCCAGGCTTCTGTTTTTTTTCTCAGTTTACTGGCCACCCTGGTAATCGCGTATCGTCGACAGATATGTTATTGCATCTAAAATGTTCATGTTTTCGTTCGAACCGTTCGAGCCATATCAAAACGAAAACAAGAAGAATCGAGTAAACTTGGAGTGAAAAGCAAGGCCACGTGAAATTTTTGAGAAAAACTTAAAAATTGTTTAGCCACCGACATGCACATTGTAGACGCAGGGGCCTCAGATAGCCTAGTCATATGCGGTACGGTATTACCACCAAGCCGGAGGCACCATAGGAAATCTTTCGGGTATTAAATTTTCTCGACTTCCCTAGTTGGAGTATCATTGTGCTCGCCACACAATTTACATTAATAACTGTGGCAGTGTTTCAAAGAACACTAAGTTGAGAGGATAAGCGATAAAGAGCATGTGAAATTAAATGATTACTAAGCATTTGTCACAGTCCTTTGTTCTACAAGCAATGTGTAAATACAATCAATACAAACATAAGTCTATCGCTATATATTGCACTAAATACGGGATATAATAAAGTGTGTAACTAAAACTTCGTATCAATGCAAACCGCTCAACATGAAGTGCTCCATGATTTTACCTTTGGTTAGTTGATGCACAGCCAGCTTAACACGTGAGAAGTTTCCTCGACCAATATCACCGCAAAATCTATAGAAGCCGATCCTACGCCCAAGAGCAACCTGGATGAAAAAGAAGTGAGTAACTTAATTAACAGTAACCCGGAAATTTGTTGGGAGTTGGATGGGATTCTTGTCTTAGTGTTAAGTGTTAAGTCTGTACAACCTTTGATTGAAGACGGTATAAATTGTCTTTTATAAGAGTTCATTGACCCCGTGGTCAATTTTTAAGAAATTTTAGACCCCCGTCGACAATCGTCCACACTTGGTATGCGAACAGCCCTTCACATAAATAGTTAACTGCATCTATATGTTTTATACTTCTTATACATTACCTCTTGGGAGCACCGTGGATCACTTTGTAAAGCAGCTGTGTATCGCTGATAGATAGGAGTTTTTGGTCGTCCATCTCCTTGAATTATTAAATCTCGTTCCACTAAAAAGAAGTATCATTTATTAGTTTAAAAAAGTTTTAAACAATAATCGCTATATTCAATAAAAACGCGTTAAGTATTATTATGAAAGTTCCATACAAGCGTTAAGTAGACTTCATATGATCCGTGATGAACATCATCAAATCAAATGTTTCCATAAACTGCACGATCACAATATTTCTACTGAAAAACTCAGTACTGCTCGATTGGTTCCTATTCGTGTCGCTTTTTGACAGCTTCTTGAAATTCTATCAACCAGACTATGATTATAGGAACTATGCCAGTTCAAGCTGGGTGGACAAATATTCAAAATATTCAATAATCTACTTTTTTAATTCTCGTTTCATATATTGTCCAAAGTCCCCAAGTAACCGCCAAGCCCGTTAGTAGCCCGATTAGGGTCGTTTTTACAATATAAGGCTGATATACGGCAGTAAATTTTTACATTAGCCTTATATATTGTACTTTTCACATTAGAGGGCTTGATGGTGACTTGGGTAGCTCGTTCAATGAAAAAAAGTCGACGGAAAAAAGTCAGAGTTTAGAGGTAGGTATCTTTCTTTTACGTTGCAGAAACAGCTAGCTGCAGAGACCGGCAGGTAATCACAGTTTGTGATATGTAAGTATCAACAACGTTTTGATCTTCTGTCTGATAGTGCGTGCTCCTGCTGAGCTTGCGGGCAATCAGTTTAATAGAATCGAAAAACAATCGATCCCGTATCAACGATACTCAGTAAACGTCCAAGTTGTACCCAGGTCCCAGGGGTATGGTTGCGTAATCAACCAAACGCTATTAGGTAAGTTTTGTTTTTGTTCGTTTTTATGGTGCTTCTTCATTGATATTTATGGCGGAAGACTACCCCTGTTAGTTACTAATTGAAATTATTAAGTATTACGAAACAATCACAGAAGTAATGAATATAAATAATGTACAACTGTCACGACAAATTAACTTTAAATTTCGCTTTGATATACATTACCTTTATTTTAGGATGGAGATCATCATGCGATTTAAAGTATACTCAATTACTACATAGCAGGAAAGTTCATATAACCGATATAATATTTATTTCGGATTGCAAAGTTGTTGTAGATGACACATACATCTTGGTTTGAAATTTGGAAAAGGATTTTCCATCATACAAATAAACGTAATATTCTCTACATAAAATCATAAAATCTATTTCACTTACTAATCCTCAGCGAGTTAACTGAAAATTTGTACAAAAGCTCGGTTTGATATAAACAGTTAATTTTGTTTGACAAATCTTGGCTATTTTTGCCGAGATTTACATAGCCGAGCTCCCAGCAATCATTTTTTACTGATATCTAAGTAAAAGTGATGTTTGGTTGCTGAGTCCTCGAAATTTTTTCACTGGATCTCAGTAAAATGCAAATCTTGGCAAATTTGTACTAATGCTTCCTATACTGTTTTCCATAAAGTACCAAGCATTTATCATCCCTAAAGAACGATCTAGTGAAACCATTAATTGAATAAAGCGTTCGATGATTTTTTTTAGATAGGAAAGAAGACAAAAACGGAATGGTACTGTGCACCGTTCGAAAAATTCATGTAAATTTCTGCGAGATATAGCCCACATAAAATTAACGTTAGATTTGGCATAAATTTACGCGATATTTCGTGTAAATTTAAGTGCAATATCGCATAAATTAGCAATATTGTATGCAAGCTTGTAATCGATTTCGCTGTTTATGCCAAGTATAGCTCAAAATTAAACGAACGGAGATTTTACGCGATTGTTAAAATTCAGAATTTTATTTCTGTGTACAAGAAACATTAAAACTAAATATCCTAATACATAATCTGTATAATTATAAAGTAAACATTGAATTTGTTCTTATTTTGTTTATTGATTGTACAAATATTTTTATTGATTGTACAAATATTTTTGATTCCATCTATAATTTTTACCGCAATTTTTATGATTTTATGTACGACAATGAGGATATTTTTTCCATTGATCTTTAATAAATAGCATTTTTTAAAGAACTTTAAGATATGGTGGGGTAATACGCATCACGGGGTTATATGACCAAAAGCAAATATATATCGTTAGGAAAAACATTATTATCGAGAAATAAGGCCGATATTACCCCGTCACCTCTATAACATCCAGTTCCTTTATCTAAAACTGCTCTATCTTCTTGCACGTTATCAATTGCTATTTTTCGACTTATATTCGCTATCGTGATCAGACCCATTCTAATTAATTATAGTCGCAATTTACTGGAGAGACCAGAGACTTATGTCCCTTGAGTAAAGTTTCGATGAATATATCCTTAGTGGATATTTCACACGAGAACTTTAATGGTAGCCATTGTATTTTGTCATACCATATACCATAAGATATATTTTATTGTTCAATCAATAGGCGGGAATGTATTTACTTCATAATACTAGCTAAGATTTATTTAACACAATTAGGTATTTGAAAAGTCTTCCGACGACCACATTACAGAATCTGCTCATACAGTGACTTCTTACAGAATCGCATATATTTTTTAATGTAATACTGTAAGAGAATTTTACATTCCTTGGTAGGGTGTGCTGGTAATTATGCATGAAATAGCATGCTCTAAATAACCTACATTGAAACTTACACGTGTGACAAGCTTAGAAAGCTATCTGTTTCTCTAAAACATTCACATTCTTCTTCCATTGAACATCGAGAACCATACTTTGACGCTTCGATAAAACTGGGAAACAATTCAATGATTATCCCAAATGTTAAATCTGTGTCACTTGAAATTGATCGCAATTTTAATACTGAGTCTATTTTTACTTTCACAGGTACCGCCATCGATTAGTACTCTTGACTTCTTAGCATTTGCTTGGACTTTTCAGCATTGGACTTTTATCAATAATTTAAGGGTTTTAACGCACCAAAAATACACTAAACTAATGTTCACTGTTTTGATAAAATCAAAATAAACCAAATTTGTAGCATTGTCATTGCAATCATTGATAGAAACTTAGAACTTATTTTAACTACCGAATAAAAACTATTCCATCATGCAACCGAAGCTTGTTTTGATGTTAAAATTGCAATCATAAAAACCTGGAAAGTATTCATAATAATGATTTGATTATAATATTTACTTAATGTGACATATATAAACTCATCATCACTATCACTATCATCACTATCACATTGAAAATTGGAACTTCAATTACTACATAAAAAAAAATGTGGACAGAAATAAACAACCTTTTCTTTGCTTCTGTGAGAGCGGTTCTCTCTCACCAGAAGCAGTGGAGCAACTGAGCACTGCCATCGTATAGAATCTTGGTGGTAGGAAAATGGCTCAAATTTTTTAAACTCAGTGGTGCCAGACTTGTTTTAGCGTATTTGATAATGCTTGTTCAAAGTGTAGGAAATAGTTCTGCTATAACTTTCCCGTTTTTTTGCAGATGTGAAGCAATGTAGCGGAAAGTTTTTTAAACAATTTTCTGTATAGTATTTCTCTATTTCTCAGCTGTACTTCAACCGATTGAGCTGATTTTTTCTACGTGATTATAATATATAATTGACACCAATCACAAACAATCAGCTCTTTAAACAAAGATGAATAGCCTGATAGGCTAATCAATTAAAATGATAAAACAATGTAAAATCATAGTTAACAGAAATAAACGTGATTTTACTACTAATAAAACTATCAGCTCAATTGGTTGGAGGACAGCCGAGAAAATGCGATGGTTGGAATGTACCACTCGGGGGATTTCTGTAGCTAGTAGGTATGAAATTTGGAAAAATCGGTGAAACAAACAGTGAAACATTTTTATTCTCAGTAAGCGATGCGTTTCACACTGGATTTTCGCCATCAAAGCATGTGGCTTATTATAGCTGCAGGTACGCTAGTGCTTGTCAGTGAAAATGCTTTTCATTCTGGGTCCGAAGTTCGGAAAATAGATCCTGGCATATGCATTTTAGCACTATAAAAGTCTGTTATCCAAAACTGTTCCCGAGTAAAGTCTGAGATCAAACTGAAAACTCAATTTGATGTGCATGTTTCATGTTGATAACAAAACGACTATTCAATTTGATGTTCTACAAAGGCTAAAAAATCCGCAGCAACGTATTCAAGAGCGAGTAGAAGTAAAGCAAAATGAAAACAAATTTTTTTTATCAAGGGTGTCAATCGAACTGAACTGAAATCAAATTGTGATTTTATGTTCTGTCCATGCTGATGATTTGAACATAAAACATTTGTAAGTGCAGGTTGGGAAAATTATTTTCTATGAATAAAATGTAAAACAGTAGTCCGGAGGCGAACCAGCCCCAAACTGAAAACCTCTTCAATAAAGAAACCTTACCTTACCTTAAAATAGCAGTGAAAACATCCAAATCTTTTGAAGATGTCAAAATTTGAAGTCCACGAAAACAAGTGGTGCTCAAATATGGTTGTATTGTAATTTAAGCATTTAAATTAATTAAAAGTAGGTCCTAGTGACGGT
This sequence comes from Ochlerotatus camptorhynchus, assembly GCF_037179485.1. Lineage (NCBI taxonomy): Eukaryota > Metazoa > Arthropoda > Insecta > Diptera > Culicidae > Ochlerotatus > Ochlerotatus camptorhynchus. Next base: position 2,661,824 of record NW_027040672.1, read on the forward strand.
GCATAAGAGGTGTCAATAGTTTAATGCCTTATTAATCTTCACCTCGAAGACTGATAGGATAGGATTATGAACCATAGTAGACGGTACGATTTATTGGAAGACGATCAAACAAATAAATAAATAAATAAAATGAAGCCCTATTTATGCTATACATCCGTATATCAAACAGTTACTTAATGCATATGAAGCACTACATGCTAAATTAGAGCTGATATAATTTAAAAAAATGTGAAATAGCGGGCCTCGGTAGTGCGGTAGTCTTTTACTCGTTACTGGTAATGCTTACTTAGGGCTGGTATAAGAAACAGCAAAATATTATCGCTTCCATTTGCAAAATTTGTCTCTCTTTTTTATTGTTAAGGATTGAGCTGTTTGAGTAAAAATAAACGGTACCAAAAACAACTAACGAAACAATTGAAACAAAATAGGTTATTATTATTTTTTTTGTGTGCGATCAAGTACGTCACCAGTTTGATTCATATTATCAAGTTGTCAGAATCCAAGTTTTAACGAGGTTTTAAAGCATTCTACAAATCTAAACCATGGTCTACAGAACCCTAATAAATGCATAACTGTTACTTGGATCTGCCGTCAAATTTGAATTTTTTTGCCATGACAACGATAAACAATGTGCCTTGTGATGAAATAGGTTTGTTGTCAGGCACACATTCAACCATAAATTTATTCTATTTTGTAATACTTTCAACATTTGTATCTGTCTTGAATCGCTAACAAATTGACTGCAACAAAAAGAGGCTTGTTGATCATTTAGGATTCACTTTAATAAAAAAAATGGCAACCAGATATTAAATTTTAACATCGTTCGGTCAATTCTTCGATACTCGGGACAATAGTATTGACATTATTTGACAATTCTCAATTCTCATGACATTATTTGACAATCGTGACTTTTTTACTATCGAAAAAGATACATGAAGAAACGATACCTACTGCCGTCATGATTACCTGAGATTTGTTAAATAATGTAAATATTATTGCTCTGTGAACAGACGAATTAGAATCATAGTTAAAGCGATATTTGAGATATGCAAACTGCTTCTACAAACTTCAAACCATTTGCGGTACCTCTAAACCTTCATCGATCTTTACCATTTTTTGCACAGACTGTCATTTTGGGGTTATGAATCAAATTGAACACTCGCCTATAATTGATAATTTTTATTAGCCTTGCAAGTTATGCTAATTTACATCACATGTAAATTTACGAAGGTTTCGGCATTGGATTCATCATTAACGGAGATAATTAAAGAGGTTATGAAAAGAAGAAACATTTCAATAACCATGTAATTTTATACAGTATTTACCTAGGTCAAAAAATGTCAGCTTATTAGTGTCACACAAAATATTCAACCACCATCAAAAGCATTTAAATTGTATGCTTGTTTATTTGTTTATATTGTATCACATTGATATTAGTCGCTTAAATCTGTATTTTTGCTTGGGTGAAAATGTTGTCGCTGGCGAATACGTTGCAACAACTCCTCTTTCCAGCGGTCTTCTGGAATTCCTACAGCCCATTCCGGAACCGAAGAGTTGGGTAGCTTAAATCCAGCCATTACATTGAGAATCTAAAATATAATAATGTTGTGAAGGATATAACTTAAATATATTTTTCCACTAACTTGTTCTGCTTTTGCTGGATCTAACTCTATATTAAGCTCATCGGGCCTTGGTGCGTTCCATACATCCACATTTAGAAACACAGGATTCGAGTTATTTCCCCGATGTGTTGGTGTAGTTACTTGAGAGTCGTTTTGATCATCACTTTCAACCAGCGTATCGTTATTATCTCCTAAATTTAGTGGTTGATATCCCATATATTCGTTTTCGTCATTGAACTCATTTTCGCTATCATCAGTTGTAACATCCGCATTGATGATAGTGTCCTCTTCCATTCGAAATTCATCTCCATCATTTTGTTCAGGTAAGTCAGGAAGACCCATTGGAACCCTGTAGAGAATTGAAGAAATTGCAATCATGTTAGTTCTCCGTGCTATTTTTCAACCATGAAATTAAACCCAAAAAAAAAAAGACAAACACGTTCAGCTCTGCTCCCCAGCTGGTTCATGTAGAAGAAGCCCTGACATATTACTCATACAATATATTGTGAGGATATGAGTGCTATTTTGCGAAATAATAGAACGAACAAGTGAATAGCCATGGAAACGAAAGATTCTCGTTGTTTACTACAAACTTCGTTTCCAATGTAAAAAGAGACCTTTTTATTCATTTGAATAACTTACACTTCTTCGGTACCTTTTTTGTAGCTAACCGTGATAAATTGCTTTGAATTAGATAAATGAATTACAGATTACCCAAAACTACAGCGGAATATTCATCATATTCAATGAATAGAAAATGGAAATCTATATCAGAAAGCAGATATCAGTTTACCATGAAAGTAGGTAAATACAGAATAGATTTTTAGGTAATGTACATACATTTCGAATATTTTGCAGTGTCCCCTGAAGTGCGAGGTTTCAAGTTTATTAAATGCAGCTCCCCGTATACATTATATAAAAGTCTCTCAGCCAAAGCTTAATACACATTTACTAAAGGCTTTGAATATAGATGCAAAACAGTCAGATTCACTAGCAGTGCATGTTCCTGCCAATACTCACAAATACGGCTTGAACTGTATCAACAATTTAGAGGCCCCAAACCATATTGTTAATACAAATGATGTTGGATTTTCGAGGCTTGTTGATCCATATTTAAGTACTACAACAATAGATTATCGTCCAATGCAGTTTTTAAAATATGATAACATTACTTTTTGGAACTGGGATTCACATAAGCACATATCGCTTCCCAAGTATCAACAATCATCAAGAGCTGCACTACCACCTATCAAAAAGGTTCCATACAGATTATATTCATCTGAGATGGCTTCTCAGTACTAACAACATGACGCACTGTCACTGATGTTGAAAATTTATAATTTCTAAACAGTGGCACACTAAACACAATGTAGCAATAAAATAGATGCAAACAATATTGCCATCATTGCAGTTTACTTAAATATCACATTTCTGTTAACGATGGCTTACTTATATATTCACAAATGAAATATTCCCGCAGCTGTTTTATCGAATGGAATGACACAAAACTTTATGAGTCAAAACATTAAACAACACATTCTCCTCAGTGCTGTCAAAATCTGTAAGTGTTTCTAAATGGGCGTATGACATTGCAGTCGTTACACTCAAAACTAATATCTATGCAAACTTTGGTTGATGCTGAGGTCTAATTAGAAGATTAAGGCTGTGTTCCAATTGGATAATTTTTACTTGGATTTGACCAATCATTCATTTTTAGATAACCCTGCTATCCCAGCGTATCAACTTACTTCTCACAGACAAGCACTTAAATTTTGTCAATCGATCAAAAACAGAGAAGTTGTCGACCATATTAAAAACATTTCGAAGCGTTTTATTTCAGTGTGTTTTTAATCGTAGTGGTTTTTTTTTTTTTAATTCTTTATTTAAGAGATTGTGGTAGTATCCCTTAGAACCTTGCTAATCCCGATCGAGCACTTGGTTCCAGAGATATGACCAAAGAAGTGAAAATTATTCCAACTATATTTATGTATAGGGCTTTGCACGAGAAAGCAATGTGTCACCATTGATATGAGTACTCAGTACTGACATATTTGATACATGTATAGGGAAGTTGGGAAGCGGAGCAAATTTCCAATACGACAAGATGCTCAAAGAGACGGAGAATGTAGCCGTGAATCTTCTTCAGTATTTTGTGTGCAACTCTTTTTTACGGGCAGTGCTACAAAATTTCGATCATGCATGACATTGAAAAGACAGCTTTCGTCACTCACAAAATCTATACATGATTTTCATCGGATACCATGGCAATTGTCGATGACGAACATGTGAAGTTTTTGTTATTAGCTTAATTTGTAACGATATTTTTTTATTTTAATTATTCAGAATTCACTATTCAAAATTCACGATGTTTCACGATATTTAGCGATATTCTTAGTCTATTTTGTATATATGTTTTTAGCAATACTATTCTCGCAGAAACAAATATTTTATTCGCAACAAAAGTTTGCATTATTTAAACAAAAAAAAAACGGTGTTATTTACCGGCTCATAATTCATTATTCTTGAACCCTCAAAAGTTGTGTAATCGTTTTAACAATTTTTTTTTTTGATATTTTTAAGAAAACATCTTTCGAAGCGGTTCAAGTAAAATTAGTATCATCATTATTATTTACAACACATTATTTTCGTAAGACATATTTATTTATTTTCATTATTATTTCACATTTAGTATATACTAGTGGAAATGTTGACTTCGGCAATACCTTAACCTATTATTGTCAGGGGGATAAACAACGAGCTCAATTTTGGCATGTGGATACATTGTATTTCAAGGCATCTATTGACCAAATTTGAGTGCTCTAAGACTTTGTTTACCCTCTGACGATAATAGGTTAAGGTATTGCCGAAGCTGACATTTCCCCTATACAATTTATATATTACATATTCTTTTATACATGGGATCCCCAACAAACAATTTAAGCTGCAGGAGTTGGATATGGATGGGTAGTGATAAACCACAAGGAAGGAAAATGGAGGAAATAAGGAGCGAATTGAAAATGGATTGGAAAACGTGGGCAGACTGAAAACTAGGATAGTCGACCATTGCTCATAAGTAATCCGGCGTACGTGTGTACGTGTTCAGGTAACTATTTCGTAGAAACTGCGACATTGGCTGTGGTTAATACCACAATTTGTCCTTCAGGATCTTTTTTGATTCTCGTTTATAAATTATGATAGTTTCCTCGGACAAAGTCCAAATCATTAAGGAGGAATTACCCTCCTCGGTGTGGCCAATACGGTCTCGTCCGTGATCCACCGATCTCGTCAATGAAGGAGGATGCCGTTGACCCAGTATCGCTGTATTACCTGGTTGCGAACCACCATTGCAACACGCCAACCCAAGCCCAAGATCCGCCTTTTCAACACCGATCAAGTTGTCAGTCGCCATCACGACGAAACAATCGAAGCCACGGAAGCCGGTCAACCAACAACGCCGATCACCAAGCAACCACCATCCGCGAGCGCTCGCCGTCATGCAACAACAACACCACCGGTACGTACCAAAGCAGCAGAAACCACACAATACACCCCGCAATAACCCAATAAACTTTGAATACACCCAATAGTTCAGTTTCTTAACAAATATTTTGACATTTGCAACCCACACGTTTGAACTTTCCATTTAATTATTTCATGTTGAATAAATTAACAATTCCACGTTCCACGTGCCCCTCCAAATTATCCAGTAGCATGCCGGCCATGTGACTCAGTTCAGGGGTCTCGTGCTACTGAGCTAGTTATCCGGGAGTCTTGGTCGAGTCGGAGTAAGTCTCTTCTAGTCTCAATCTTTTGCATATAATTCAAACGAATCTTTTTCTTATAGCCGGTTTGAAAAGTGTGATCTGTGAAAAACATTACGATGACAAATTCCTTGATTCTTCGGATCGTTTTGGAAGCTGCGAAGTGATTTTTCTTAATGGTTCAGATGAGAAGAGCACAGGTGGTTCGACTATAGACTACATTCGGGAGTCGGGAGCTGTATGATGAAGACGAAGCGTCTGGCGGAGGAAAACAGACATAAGCGAAAGGGCTACCGAAGATAATCATGATGGAGTGAATCTAGCGAATCAACGGAACCGAACTCGGTTCTTTTTAAGGAGTTGTGATATATGTTCAATATTTTATATACTATTTGTATATTAGTATAAATTAAATTGATTTTTACATAGCACGTATGTCCACTAGGGTGGGTCACGTTTATATGGTGGATTAGAATACCCTGCTCCCCACTGTTTTTTTTTTAAATCTGTATTGATAATTGATATTTATATTGAGATATTGAGATCTGTAATTTTGTCACTACATACAATTGCAGGTAGATGTAGAACAGTAGAGATTTTTAATTTTCTTGATCAAGGCTATCACTGTTGACCAACTATCACTGACAGACCACAGTTACTAATAGGTGTCTTGCTACAAGTGGTAGTTCTATGTCCAGTCACATCCATAGACAGCTCCAGCATTGCTTATTTCAAAATCGTTGCTAATCATAAAATCTAATATCTAATGACCATGCGTTTTCCGCAACCCACGATTCATCTGGTAACTGGCAGCAATGCTGATCCCTCAATTAGCCATCATTAGCCCTGTGCCAACATCATACAAATTCTGAATTACAGTCCACTCTGCATTTATACATGTTCTATCTCTTGATATTTCTCCCTATCTCGATGATTTTGGCAGTCCATTCAGATTCCCATACAACATTCCTTGATTTGTTTTCCGTACTGAGTACCAAAGCTACGGACGCCAGGAAGGCAGCTCCCACAGATGGACCCTACCTATCGACCCCACCTCCAGAGTTAACTGTATTCGGAAACAAATTACTCGCCATATATCGATGGAAAAATCTACTCGCCATATTTCGATGGAAAAATTCAGCTCAATCAAAGGAACTCCCTTAGCTCAGCAAGCAACACCATGCTGGAGGCGGCTGGGTTCAATCCCCGGTTTGGCCAAGGAATTTTTCGGGTTGAACAATTTCTCGACTTATTAGACTTACGATAACTATACTAATTCCAAAATGATGGAGGCTTAGAAAGCTCTCAGTTAACAATTGTGGAAGTGATCAAAAACACTAAGTTGAGGGCCGGCCTAATGATCCAGTGGAAACGTATTAAAGCCTGTTCGGAGATGAACCAGCCTGCGGCTGAAAATCTCCTAAATAGAGATAATAATAATAATAATAATAAACGTATTAAAGCCAAATAAGAGGAAAAAGAAGAAGAAGACTCAATTTTATGTCAAAATTGACACTCGTATATGTCAGTCTCAGAGCACCTACATTTATATGTATTTTTCAAAGCATATGTCTTGCAAACTTGCCAGATTGAAATCCAAAGAATTTCACAATTTGGCTAACTCTTGAGTCAGAAGGTGCTGAACAAATCACAAATCATTGGATCATCTTAAATCGTTTCTACAAAAAGTTACTAAATATCGCTGAAGAACTTACGACCATCGTTGATAATTTTCCGAAGCGTTTAAATAGATGCTTTTCAGCTCACAGTGCATATGAACAATCATAATGTTTGAACTAGCCAAAGGCTAAAAATCTCCTTAATAAAGAACTAAAAAAAAAAAAAAAAAAAAATCATAATGTTTTATGTGCATTCATATGGCTAAACTATGTGGAATCCTAAATTGATAAAAATACACGACCTTCAATTAGTTCCGATAATTCTCTATTTGTTTCAAATTGTTGTTTTAGTATGCTTAATTAACAACAAGAATCTGTATTTACTTTGTTGATAAACTGAGTCTTTGTATTTAAAACACCTATAAGATGCTTTAAAACAGTAAGTTGTTTTTTCGTGTTTCACTTTGAGCCTCGCGCGCGTGCTACGGACTGGTTTGGACTGAATTTAATTATTGATGAAAAAATTTGAACTTTGAGGCCTATTTGGAATGAATTAGTAGTAAGTTTGCTAGTTGAATGTTGGGGATTCCTTGAAAATCCTGACATAGCTGAAAATTATGATAGCATCAGATTGCGAGATTACTAGTGTAGATGGATGCTTTGTTGGTTATTTATGAGCTCTTGAACGCTACAATATTTGAGGTGGACCACAAGTTGAGCAACCAGGATAACGCCTAAGCTTTCCACATTTATATCGCTGTGAAGCAACTGTAAACTGTAGAGGGACAATTTATATCTATATCTGTATCACCAGTTCGTTTTTGTTTGATAATCTGGTTAAGATGCCATACTTAATTATCTTAAAGATAAATCATCCAGGAGTAGGGGTAAGAGATCGGGCCATCATCATCGTCATCATCATTATAAAATATCACTGCCAAATTGTAAAAAAAATCACATTTTAAGATCCAGGGGCGTTCATTCATTTCGGTACAGTCCATAAAAATAAATATAACTTTCTCCAAGTATGTCACACAAAAAACGTAATCAACATTACACAAGTGAAAATATACATAAATCATGTTTGAACAACAAAAATAACGACTGAGAACATTTGTGCATGCGCGCGCAACATTCTACACATACGCAAAGAAGCGTTACCGCATGATCTCTGGTCAGGCCGATCACAAACGCCAGTCAGTTTTGCGATCTCGTCGGGTAAAGTCAAATTCAAGCTAGATAGTAAGTACTAGAACGCCGAATTCTAAAAATAAAAAGTGTGTGCTATTTGAAGAATATAGTGTATTTGGTCATCATTGAGCTGGAAAAGCCAGCATTGATTTCGGGAAAAGTGTTGCGAATACTGTTGATGAGCATTGGGAACACACTTTGAAAATAATCTCTTTGTGCACATGTGAAAAAGTAATCTGAAGAAAAAAGCCGTATTGAAAATGGTGAAATCGTGATGTGTGAAGTTCGAGGTTATGTAATGAAATGAAATATAAATGGTGAAAAATTCGAAATTTAATTGATCATGATTTAGTTAGAAAAAATGTAATGAAAAGCCATGGTTTTAAGTAATTGAGATTTGATTGTGTATTTTAACTATGGCAGTTGATAAAGAGTCAAGTTAATAAAGAAAGGCGCCACATCAATGAGTGCAGTTGTGATAATAAATAGCATGGCACCACGTTCAACCACAATGTGAAGCAAAACGAATAATTTTCAAAAAATATCACAAGGTGACAAAGTCGTCAGACGTTAAACTTAGCTTTATTCTGCTATTCAACCCAAAAATAGAAAGAATAACACGAGAAAATATTAGGGTATTTTTGTCACTCGACGCAAAAAGGTGGTTCATTTGCATTATGTTCGGTTCGGAGCATATTCGAAGAAAAGTGCTTTAGTTATCTTGGGAAGGTGTTAGCAAGTGCCATCGCATTTTGAAGCAAAAAAAAAAAGTTAATTATTGTAGAAAACATTGCCTTGGGGAAGAAATATTTTCATCTTAAATTGTAACATGTGGATAAGGTGAATGATGTCATGGCAATAAAAAGATTAATTGGCGCACAGTTGAAATTTAAATTAAAGGATAACAGTCCTGCGGTGATTTATTATAGTGAATTGAAGTATTTTATTCAGTGCGTGATGTGTCTTGCAGCTTACAAAATGAAGAGTTGATAGCAAAGAAACCAGAGTGAATGACGTAGTTGCGAACGGCGAAACGTTCTATTTTTAACAACTTTCAACACAAATATACTTTTCCAGATTTGTGTCAGAACGTATAAATAACTCTTCGAATAAATGACGTCACTCGTCAATTTATATATATAAACAGCGCGTGAAACACAAATCACAGATACTTCTTTTTTTGAAATTTGTTGCAGCTAAGAAATGAGTGAAATGTTCACGGTGGACGAATAGCAACCAATAGAAGTTTAACTATCAAGTATGTCTGGTCCACCAAATATTAACAACGGCGCTTCAGGAGGTAGTGGTCGGGGATGGCTTCGTACACCACCGCCAACTTATTTTCGATCACCATCACCTTGGGTACCTCCTGGATCAGCACCTGCCACGAGACAACAGCCTCCGTCGACAACCGGTGGCTTTGAACCACAGGCTTTTGCACGGTACAATGCATCGCCTACATACCTACCTCAACCTGTCTATAGATATGAATCTGTAGAGACTAGTGAAACTCAAAACCAAAGAGCGACAAGTATCAGATGCACCAATGGTGCTTTGCAAAATGAGACACAGAATCAGAATCTGCACAGCGTTCGAACAACTCCAATACCGGAACGTCACATCAATGAGACGAGTTCTATTACTCAACAAACACAGTTGAGGAATACCTCTTATACACACCAATATTCCGGCTCGATACCATCTGCAGTCAAAAATGTAATGCTACCACCGCAACGGATGTATTCTGCGACACCAACTCATCAACTGGAATCCAACTTCCAACGACCGCAATCAAGAGGACAGCCTGTTCGCTACCCTACACCGTCTTTTTCATACCAATCTATCTCCGACAATTCATACAGCAATCAACCGCAATACGTAATCTATGATTGTACTGGAGAAGCTGGCCCATCAACCGCTGAAATCATAGCGAACCAGTCTCAAGATTACGTAGATGAAAAATTGGCAGAATATCAAGCTACAATACATTTATTGCAAGGTAGGTAAATTTAATCAACTGTATATAAATTAACGTATGGTCACAGACAAACAGACGTAACTCTTTGAAAAACTTGTTCTTGAAAACATAGTATCTCAAAACATATATTTAACCTCAGTAGCGACATCTCTCTGGCTTCTCGCGGAAAACAAGCTTGCTCGCTAACTCGTAAACAATATTGCATAAAAGTTCTATAGAATATATAGAAACGTCAAAGTGATTCGATGCCAGCGCTGCGGCGAGTAGTTCGCGGAACTGATAATATTCAAATCAATTCAAAACAATGCATGAACGAAGATACACAATGAAGAGTTACGTCTGGTTGTCTGTGGTATGGTATAAGTAACACTATTGAACCATTATGTGAATAAGGGTTACGTTGAAACTCCTTTAAAACATACATACTTACCTTTTACCTATCATAAAATTGAGTAATGCAAAAATACGAAACAATAAATTTTCACAGTACATTTCTAGAGCAACATGTAAAAAAGGCGTTCAAGGATTAAGACACATTCATGCAAACTATCTACAGCATCTGGTAGAGGAAGTTTTTGGATTCTATTGGATGGTGAAGTTAGATATGCATGGGTGTATTGTGATTCGTGTGAAATCGACGTTTATACAAAGTAATTGTTTCCATTATCATACCTTTTTCACAGTTTCTAGTTTTTTGACCGGGGCAAACACCCATAATTAATATGTTTATATCTTAGATCATATTTTTTGCGTATAGCAAAAAAAAAACAAAAAAAGCAACTGTCTGAAATACCTTGCCACAGTAAAAAAATCTTCAAAAGACGTATTTGTAATTTGCTCAACAATTTTCTTAGAATGAGCCAGACATTTCTTCAGATATTTTAAAATAGTTAGGAAACTTAAAAAAAATATTCAAAAAAATTGAAGATATCGTGTTTTTTAAGCAAAATTTATGCAAACTGTGTTTTTTAAACATTATTTGATGATAAAAAATATAATATGTAAATCTGCCCGTAAGTGAAGACGTGGTTAATATGCCAGAAACAAAATTCTGAGTAAAAAATGATTTAAATTATTTAAGCGAACCACCAATTGAATGTTGAAAACATCGTGTATAAAGCCATAATAATTTATGGAAGTGCCAATGGAAGCTATGTCGAGTACTTTACTATGTCGTTGTTTTTTTTTTCGTTAATTTATTTGATAAGGCTCAACCGAATTAACTTTAAAGAGGATTCTTGTTCACTATACAATACATCTTAAAACTATAGTCAAAAGGTACAACACAATAAACATATTATCTTCCGCTATCCAATAAGTCTCCTCCACCAGAACGGGAGCCGCTTCCAGTGGTTTCATTGTATGGCAGATTCACCAATGAGGGTCAGAGCGCTTCCATTGCAGCAATGGACGCAAAACATGGTCATCACTCACACACTCATCACGAAACGGTTGCTTTCCAAAGTCGACGACGCATCGACCGAAAGAACTGCTGATGAAGAACAATGAGGAGGACCACACAATGGTTGCTGCCGAGTAAACAGACGATCGCGTGACACACATTGAGAGTGGTTTGCTTCTGTCGACAGCCGAGATAACACTGGCTATGTCGTTGTGATTAATATATTCGAGGAATTTGCTCCCAAAAATTGAATATTAGACAATATTTCATTAATATGGCATATTTTTTCGATTTTTCTATCCGCAACCCTCAAAATTCCGTTTTTCTGCAATCTTTTACTGTAAGGTCATGGATACAAATCATACCTACCACGTGATGCTGTTTTTGGCGATTTGACATAAGTGGCATAATAGCCATTTCTTTGTTTATGAGCAGAAATATTGTTCGTGTGACGGTTATTTTCGGTTAACTGACTAATCGTTGGATCAGGTTTTTTGACATAAGAACGGTCAATATCAAATTATATCTCACGTAAGAAAATGTAAACCCCCCTTGACTCCGTTGTTAGCACATGTAAAAATGTTGATACCCCCCTAATTTGGCCTAATGTTTTTCGACTTAATTCCCCATCCCTAACCAAACCAAGCCAATAGCAAACGAAACACTCGTTATTGTAATTACTCAATCTTCTTTAAAATCCCTCCGTGTAGACAACCGTCCACACACATTTTTTGAATTTTGAATAGACACTTGACACTCGGCACTGAGTCCCTTCCCCCTTGAGTGTCTACGTGGTTTATGATCATCCCCAAAGGTATCTCACAAACAAAAAAAAATACATTACTTTGCAAGAAAAAAACTGACAGATGTCGCCCCGCCCCGCCGGTATGGAGATTTTCGAAAAATCGGTAATTTTTCTTCAAAAATTGCTTCTTGCGGTACATTTTGTACATTTTAATAATAGCCATATAATTCAGAAATAACGTGTCGAAAAAATTGCACCAGTATTGATATTTTATATTAAAAATGAATTTCGCATTACATTTTTAAGTCGATTTTCCATACGACCGAATGCGGTTCGCCCTCTGCTGGTGAGTACTATCAGAAGCAGCATGAAACACCTAATCAATCTTGTTTAATTTATTGAAATACTTAAGTAACTGTGGTAACACAGTAACAAACAGCAATAAATACACTTAGATTTCGATTTTGGCATCACGTACAGTGTATCTCAATATTGATCGTACAGCAGTACTTAAATTTTAGAAAAACGGCTTTAAAAGGCAGCTGACTCAGTATACGTTTATCAAATATTGGCTCAGTATTGAGCATATTTGGTTGAGTTAATAAAAAGTTAGAACAAATTATAAGGTAAACGCCTTTTTCATTAAAAACATTATTTTCTTAAAATAAAATGAGGATGAGTTGAATATTTTTATTCTACAAACAACTTTGTATTCATTCCTTTATTTAACGTCGGTCTCTGTTCCATAATCTAGTGCCAATCACCGACGGACATCGATTGTTATCCATTGACGGCAATCGAATGTGCAGGAAGGCAGCTTCCACGGCTGCATAGGATATCGCACCCATTCAAACACACATGGGCCGGGACCAACGACTTCAATTTCCCTCCGAAGGAAGACGTGACCAGTAATTTTTATGCCTCAGAATTTGGGATTTTTGAGGGGATTAATCATGAAACTCATATCTCCAACAATGGAACAGGTCTTGTCCATCAACTTTGCTCAAGACATCATTATTTTAAATGCATGTTTTCATGGTACTATCAATTAAGAGCGTTGAAATAGAGTTTTATACCCAGGCTTGCTTCCACTCATTTGCAATAAAAAATTGTTTTCTGGAATAATGAAATCATAAGATGATATAATGATATGTTGTATTTGCAAGTAACAAGAAGCAGGTGAAAAGTGTGTGTTTGACTCATAAAACCTGTCAATTTCGCTTTCAGAGCGTCACAATCAGCGATCTTATGATTCGTGACCGTTCATTCAGAGTGAGCGCTCACGAATCGTAAAATCGCTGTTTGTGACGCACTGAAAGCAATATTGACAGATTTTATGTGTCAAATACATACTTCACGACCCCTTCTTTTAACCTTCAATTACTAATAACCATTATAACATCTAATGATTTCATAATTCCGAAAAACAATTTTTTATAGCAAGTGAGTGGTGATTACACATATGTGCTTTGGTTACATCCGGCCATGATCCGGGTACCCCTGGGGATGTGACCAGTTCATGACTATGACCAAAACCCATCATGCGACACATCAAATTACCTCAGAATTTAGAAATAAGACCAACGGCAGCCATACCGAGTGCTTAGGATCACATTGGTCATATCCGATCATGTTCCGGGACCCCCGAGGAAGTGGCAATAGATTCATTCAGTGCACTTCTTTTGTTTTTGAGAAGAATGTATGTATATTTTCATATAATGCGTAGCATTTGAACTAAATTATCTATCGTATGATAGATTCGTTCACGTCGAAATCATTGATATAGGATTTGATGTTTCTGGTCGGATATGGGTGCTTGGTAGAGTGATGCAAAATTTGAAATTTTCGCTCCACAATACTTAAACGATTTCAAATCGGATCCTGACTAACCTCTCAAAATTTGAACCCATTTGGTGAGAAACTGAGATGGCACAAACGATTTGAAGTTTGTATGGGAATTGCTATGGTAAAACCATGATTTTTGTTCATGTCTATCTAATAATTCACCATATCGGTCTGCTTCAAAAACTTTCAACTGTACTTGTTGGAAATTTTTGATTAAATGCAAGGATCGAAAGTTATCAATGGTTCAATGCGCTGATGTCTTATGATCATGCTCAATCAACTGCTCAGCAGGCAACATTGGTGTTTCTGGGGCGTTGAATAGGACACAAAAATCATGGCTACTATGTCACGCTGCAAAATACAGTGTTGCCTACAGAGCAGCTGGTTGATCATGTCATAAGTTTACCAATCTCTTAAATAATTAATAACTTTTTCCTGTCTCGTTTTACTTAGAAACAATCTTTAGCAAAGCTGAGAAAATTTTCTATAAGAATGGCTATCGAACTGTTCCGCAGCTCAATATGGAAAAAAGACTAGAAGGCAATGAACAAAAAGTTGAGATTTCCCATAGTAATTTACATGTATACTTCAAATGGCTTGTGCGAAGTCTGTTTCTAACCAAATGAGTTGTAACTTTGGGAGGCTAATCACGACCCGATTTGAAACCATTTAAGCACTGTGGAGCGAAAAAGTCAAATTTTGCATCAGTCTACTGCTTGGTCGATAGGTCGGAAATGGGTTCTTACGCCAAAGTAGTTCCCTACCCTAGCTACTATCTGCTATTTCTAGGTAAATGACGCTTCTTTTGCAAGAATTTATCCGGCTTTCAACTTAGTGTCTCTTAAATAAAGTTTAAAAAAAAAATTCAACTTAGTGTTCTTGAAGTACATCCACAGTTACTAATTGAGCCTGTTACATGCCTGAATTTGTATATTGGTTGGCAACAAATCAAGATTTGGGGATGATTTCCAACATGCCCGCAGACCATTACTTCATCTTCTCGGATAGTCTCAGTTCGATCGAGGCTATTCGGTCGATGAAACAAGGTAGGCACTCATCTTATTTACTTTCAAAGGTAAGGGTGCAGATGAGTGTGCTGGTACATTGCTCAATCCCAGGCAATGAGAAGGCGGACTCTCTCGCAAAGGTGGGCGCGCAGGAAGGCGAATTTTATGACAGGCAAATTTCACACGATGAATTTTACCATTTAGTGCGTCAGAGTACCCTTTCGAGTTGGCAAACCGATTGGGAGAATGGAAATCTTGGACGGTGGTTACATTCAATTATTCAATTATTCCAATTATTCGTGACTTCATTCGCGTGATGAGTAGACTTATTTCCAACCACTACTCGCTAGATGCTCATCTCAATAGAATAAACCTCGTGGACAGCAACATCTTTCGGTGTGGAAACGGTTACGATGACATCGATCACGCAGTTTGGCAATGTACGGATAATGACGACTTTTGAATACCAGAGAGCGACTTTTGAATACCCTCGAGGCCCAAGGAAGACAACCCTATGTTCCTATCAGATACATGTTGGGAACTCGCGATATCTGCTATATGCAGTCGGTTTATGAGTTTCTTCAAATGTCTAGTATAAGAATTTAATTCCTTTGTCTTTTGTTTCTCTTTAATAGTTTTTGTTTGTCTTGTCCCCCCGTCTCGATGAGTCTCATCGTCGCCCACTGGTCACCATAGCCGGTCGAACTCCAGACGAAACTAGAACCGCACTACCATTCATACTGGCGACATCGCTCTGATGAGACAACGAAACCTTACCCCCAAGCTCTTCCCCTGATCCTATCCTTCGACAATGTACCTCTCTAACCTCGAGTAAGCCGCGAGTATTCGGCCCAACTCCTACTAGACATAGAATTAAGTGAACTTTTGTTACAAACAAAGAACAATGAACTATCGGCTCCGTAAAGCTAACGCAATTGAGCCTTCCAAATAAACGAACTAGTTGAAAAAACAAATCCTAATCACAACCAAATTCGTTCAAATTTGGCATTCGAGAGCAATAAAGAGCAGGAACTTTCCATATGAACTTGACCCACCCATGTGGAGTGTCGTAACGATTTCCAATTTGTTTGGAAGTTTCTCGTCGATGGCGATGCGCTGGTCGGTCAACAACTTTTCGCTTTTTACATTCTTTACTATACTGGGTGTTACATTAAGAAATAGAAAATAAGACACGTTATGAAAATGGGGGTGTTTTCATACGCTTATTTCTCCAAATATGTCATGCATCATGTCGTTCGACGGGGAATTTCTCCAGCAATGTGTTGGCATATCGTACAAATAGTGAAAAAAAAATAAACAACTTAGACATTTAACGAAAATCGGAAGCATCACATTTTCCCATCCATTTGCTTAGACCACAAGGTATCTGTCCTAACAGAGACATCAAATAGTTGGTACCAAGTTGGTTTCTGTGATTGGGAATGTGGAAAAGTTTTGATCTGAGTCTTCGCCGCGTTGATACATATCTTCTACTCAGACAGGACATCCAAGCCTCTGTAAAAAAAAAACTTTGAAACATCCTGGGGGCTGAAAGTTTCCTTAATAAAGAAACAACGACAACATCAAAGCCTTTCTGGAGTTTGGTAGTAAGAGCTCTGATGACTCTTTCCATATAGACGATGGATGTGTCATCTGCAAACAGAGACAAAGTTCCACCATCAGGGAGAGCAGGAATGTCGGAGGTGAACAGGTTGAACAGGATGGGATCAAGGATACTTATTTGTGGAACGCCAATGTTGAAGGCATCAGAGACATAATTTTGGATGATCTTCAAGAAGAAAATTGGAAGACCAAATCGTTGTACACGAGATCATCACGCCAGACATTATCGAACTCTCCATAGAAGATGTTTTAGAGACAGCCTTGTTCCGTCTGAGAATATTTGTTACTGGAGTCAGTTGATGAACAGTTGACTGACCTTTTTTAAAACCAAACTGCTCGTCAAGTAATATATTAACAAACCTTGAAATTACAGGCCTTCTTTCTGCCCTTACTGTTCATATCGATTCTATTTTGTAAGTAGCTTGTTAAAACAATTGTCTGAAAAGTAATAAAAGTAACAAACTTGTCTAAATTTATTGATGAGGGTTTTAGTAGAATAATTGTATATCTTCCTTTTAATTCTACTTCTATTGTGTTATTTTCACTTTCACTATTTAATTTTCACTGATTCCCTTTCGCTATTTACGTTCACTATTCCTTTTAAAAATATACTATACGTTCTACATGCAAACTTCTTCAGTGTCTAACGGGTGTTCAATAAAAAATTAGAATTTTTTTCAGTGAAATAGCTAGTAAAAAAATGTTTTTTTTTTCAACGAATTCAGTATTTTTTATTAAAAACATAATGTTTATTCTTCAAAAAAACGTCAATAAATATTGGAGAAGGGGCCCTGGTCAGCCGTACGACGCAACTTAGTCGCGATGCTCTCACAAGAGCGCTGGACGGCACTGAAATCATTCTCATTTTTTATTGAACACCCGTTAGTCATAGTCTATGATTAGACACTGAAGAAGTTTGCAAGTAGTAAACGAAATACGTATCTGTTATAGTTTTTTTTTTAAAGTGATAGTGAAAGTAAATAGCGAAAGTGAATTAGTGAAAGTGAAAGTGATACAATAGTAGTAGAATTAAAAGGAAGATCAACGTAATAA
Organism: Ochlerotatus camptorhynchus; assembly: GCF_037179485.1. NCBI lineage: Eukaryota > Metazoa > Arthropoda > Insecta > Diptera > Culicidae > Ochlerotatus > Ochlerotatus camptorhynchus. The sequence continues at coordinate 2,679,670 of NW_027040672.1, forward strand.
GGTATAACAAACTTGTCTTGATTACAGATCTTAGTAACAGCATTACACATTGACAGCATTAGTGCCTAATCATTCTTTTTAACTCTGCAGCAATACATTTGACGTATACCAGATAAAACAACAAGCAGCCACAGGACCACCATTTAAAAAAAATATAGAATTAAAATTACATTACTTTGACTATATGTTTAGTATTACTTCTGCGTGAAGTCAACAATTAACATAGTTGAAGATGCTAATTTCAAATAACAGACTAAAGTGGTAATTTTTATACGATAGATGAGGAGATGAAAGTATAGAATTGATATTTCCGTTTAGAGTACGGCAGTGTGAAAATTGCATATAGCAGTAGAAAGCGAGCTAGACAACTTTTAGGAAGGTACAAATCAGTTTTATCATCTCTCTTTACCAAACTCCCCTTTTGGAGAGGGATGGTGAGGGGTGTCCCTCCATAACAAAATCGAACTGGTTTCAGTTACAGATATAAATTCCCTCTAGAGTTTACAGTTGCTTCACAGCGATATAAATGTGGAAAAGCTCAGGCTTCCAAAGAGGTGGAGGTGGTTCGCCTTTTTGTCCACCTAAAATATTCATAAGTATTACAAGCAATCAAGAGTTAATGAACAATCAACAAAGCATCCTATTACACTAGCAACCCCGCAATCTGATGCTATCATAATTTTCAGCAATGTTAGGAATGCTCACGAACGCCCAACATTTGCCAGAAAACTTACTACTAACTCAAGGTATCTCCCAAATAAGCTTCAAAATTGCATTGTTTTTATCAAATGTTAAATTCAGTCCTCTATATCCGTAATACGCGCGCGAGGCTGACGCGAAAAGAGAAAGACGATTAAACGTCGAAAAGGTCATACATTTACACGATCTCTAATGTAAATTTGTATGATATATGACGCTTCATTTATGTGCATCGTAAATTTACACAACTTTTTTTTAGCTTTGTAGATGATTCGGAAACTTCATTTAAAATATAAGGGCCTTTCATAAATAATTAGACAATTTAAATGGAATCGGGGCTAATTACAAATTACGTCCCCACGGTAACTGAAAAAAAAACACGAGTGCTGACCCGGTTTATTCTGCCTCTACAGTTATTTAGCTCTAATTCTTTGCACCTATAGCTACGATAGTGTTTCTGTAATAGTAACTGTAATTAGTAACTACCGCAACTATAGGATCTTAATTTGAGTCAATGACACATAAGTTTTAAATTAATACAAATAAACCGAAATTCTATAATTTTCTATCATCATTGATCATAATTGATATGTTCATTTATAATTTGCCAAAAATATTTTACAAACTGAACAATATTTGCTCAAACAATATGAACTAATTTCCTATTTTGGGTCTTGAACTGAACTAGGAGATTCTAGAAAAAAACATGATATTTATTTACGGAATTAAGCACCCTAATGTGACATGTATACTTACTTCTCGCTAATTTGTTATACCTGATACATTACCGATCGCCAAATCGAATGAGTAATATCTAAAAATACATTTCACTTAGGTGTGAATGAGTACAAACAAATACTAAAAATAAACAAGTGTCTAGCGATAAATCTAGGTCAAATCATCAAACTAGTTTGGTTCTATTTCTATGAATGAAATGGATTGTAAACAAAACATACTATTACAACGCCTAAACGTCATATTGGAAGCTCTCTCATTTCTCTCTTTCTACCTATAGTTGAAGGTCGTCAAGTTCCTATCTTAAACAGTGTTAGTGAACATTCGGCGATTCCGGTTGATTGTGTTTACGTCTACCTACTTGTGTTTATGTTTGTCACATGTTATGCACCAGCTACATAAAACAGACGCATGCGCAAGGTGTGCTTAATTGAATGCTATAAACGAAACGTGAACGTAATGTTTTCAGTTGTAAAGAACACCAAATTTACTGCAATGATCCTCAATTTGAGAGTGCATTTGTAATACAGACTACCACTGCTGTGCGAATGAAAGAGTAATTAAAACGTCAATTATTATGATGACACACTACAATGATAATATTGTGATAATTTCATTGAAATTTTAGGACTTTCATGGTTCACTAAATGTTATTATCTTACATGAACAACTGGTGTTAATAAATTAACAAGTTCAATTTAAAAATGGATTGGTTAATATATGACAGATTTTTTTATAAACTGGATGCAACACACTTGTTGGTATAAACGAGCATATATACAACCGTATACTTTCAGACAAACTTGCTCACTCACAACCTCGCTGATACTGAATGTTCAGTTCTGTGTTGGCATTCAATAGTGCTTCACGCGTCGTTATTCCGCGAGTAAACTGAAACCTGTTGCTGCTACATATAATGCGTCGTTGTTGAAGATTTGTTTTCTGTAGAGCATGATGTCATAGCTCTCACGTTATTGATTTTATACAGTGTAGTAATGAACTAAGGCAGCCGATAAATACATTTATGAAATGAAAAGGTCGTACTTGTCGTGTAGAGTGATTTACAAAAGTGAAGCTTAACGGATTCAGATGCTACCAATATCGTTTTTTCATCGTTAGCAATTCGAGACATGTGATCGGAATTCATTTCAAAGCACAGAGTGCGACAAGCATTCCATATGAATTAGCATATACCAGTGAAACGAAGACGGGTTTGCATATGAAATGAATTGATAATTCGGCAGCATTATCAGCGCAAGGTCTTTTCGCATAACCCGGCATAACTCGCTAAAATGAGCTCAGAAGCCGGTTCTAGTGACCATGACGCAAAGCGTCGTAAAATATCTCAAAGCGTTATTTTGAGAAAAACAACTAAAGAAACAAAAAATCAGAATGAAGACGATAAAGACGCTACGAATGTAACCTACCATTATGAAGAAAATGTTCAACATTATGAGGAAACATTTGTTCGTGAAAATGTTGGATACCGGCAATCTAAGAATGTCGGCAGTATCGAACAAACCAATAGTTCCTGGTATGATGCTTATCGTGCTCGTGTAGTTAAACATTTAGGAGATGCTAACCGGCATTATGGAACATCTGAATATGATGTTCACATTTTGGAAAAACGAGGTAAGCGAAGGCCCTCATCTATTATGCATCAAAGATTCATCAGTATTGAAAGATTTAATATATTGCAAATTGTCAAAAATGTAGAGTATATTTTATTTTGCTTTGCGCGATGATTATATCTAAAGAAGATTGATGAAGAATTTGTAGATTTCCTACATAACGATGAAGCGCGATGTGAGAAGATGGATATATGTAGATGCGTGAAATGTAAACCGATTTTTCGTAGATTGATTGGCTTGCGTGAGATTTTTCTAGCATCTTAGAATTGAGATTCAAATGTGTCGCCTCCGATGTCCGTAGTTCGTTTTGTCGAAGGTCATTTCACCGATTTCAATTATGACCTCTTCTATGAATCATTGAGTTGATGATGTTCAAAATATGAAAAAAATATGAAAGTTAAACCCCGCAAGCTCTCAATCAATAAGTGGAAGTACTTGAAAGAACACAAGTTGGGGTAGGCGTAAACTAGTGTAAGAGCGTCAAATCCGGGAAGAAAAAGAATGTATGTAGTAGCTACACATGGATAAAATCACAGTCTCGTAAATTGGCAAAAGATTGCATTTCCAACCAACTCTAAAAGTGGTGTGTTTTGGAACTACGTGCTATTTACGTGTAGAATTGACGTGAGGGTTATTTTGAGTGCTGAAAAATCTTGTAGAGAGCTGCTGAGCAGATCTGTTTGTTTTTTGTAAAGCGAATTCGTGATTCTTCGATTATTTGTGTTGGGGGCCGCTGATAGCCTAGCTTGAAAGGCACGGTATTACCAAGCCGGAGGCAGTGGGTGCGATCTTCCAGGATGGACATTTTATCGACTTCCCTGGGCATAGAGTATCATTGTGCTTGCCACAGAATATTCAAATTCATGCATTAGTTAGAACACTTAGTTGAGAACCATAAAAACGGTCGCTACAGAAGCGCAAAAAACCTTTAAGATGAATAAGTCGTTACTAGGAAATACATATATGTAAACTGCAATTTCTGAATACATGTGCGAATCTGCTAAAAAATATCACGTTTGAGATTATCATTTTCATGGTACCAAAAAATAATTCCAACCCAAAACTCATGAAAACCAGTCATGCTCATTAGGGTGAGTCAACTTTAAATCCTCGTGTTCCCATTGATTTTTTGATCTGTATTGAGGTCTAAAACAAATGTACAAATTTCAAACGAATTTAATTATGATCTGGATTTTCGAGAGAGCTTTAAAGTTTAGACCAATGCTTATTAATGAAATAAACTCTAATTAATCCACCTAAAATTTACCCATAAGCGTTGATCAATTTATTATGTTACGCTCTATAGGGGGAAGGAGTGGCTATAAATTTCTGTGATAGGCATAGATAGATGATAGATAGGCAGGAAAAACGTGTCGAAACGGGGTTTTAAAATTTTCCTCAATTTCCCGTGACATAATTAATCCGTGGCCATAAGAAACAGCTTTTAGGATGAAACCGTCTTTAATAAAGAAACAAGCAAACATTCGTAGTCCGCAGCCCCAATTTAAGATTGCATATAACACCAAAAAAAAAAGATTAATCTTTTTTGCATGTTTGAATTCACGACTTGATTGTTGATTGTTGTTGTTGATGAGAACTTCTATTATGCAATCTGGCGAGTTCAAAAGTTTGGGCAATTAAAATCCTATCGCCTGTTTTTAAGCCTCAATTACATTTATTTTTTTAGCTCATACGATCGCCAAGAGACAGGACAATTGCTTCGAACTTCTACCCAAAAGAAAATGCTCTGAGATTACCATATTTGGGGCGATCAATTTATTATGCCCCTTCCGCCCTTTCGTGACGTTTTTCCTATACCTAATGCATTGCTTGTCACAAAATCATAAACCCCCTCCCCCTTAGAGCGTGACATAATATGTGCGTTCACTTGCGCAGTTTTTAGAAAATTCTTTTAGAAAATCATGTATTTTTTTAATGTCATGTGACATATATATGTCTCTGTACTCCAAGAATAATAGCATTAACCTGGAAAAGATTGGATTGATCAGTACTATCGAGCAAAAATGATAAAAGTATTATTTTGAACGATTGTGTTGTACACTTTCCGGGGGTATCTAGAGTTCACGTTTTTGTTCATATCTCCGAATTTCGGGATTAAATTAAATAGTGTTCAATGGGCGTCAGAAACACACAAAATGGAATTTGTTTTACTCAAATCGGTTCAGACATCGCCGAGAAATCGAGTGAGTTACACACACACTAAATTTCACACACTTATGTCATGAGTCATGAGCAAAACTAGCCTAAGGCTAAAAATCCCAAAAATGAAATTAAAAAACACTTCCATTGGTATATGACACTTGATCCTCCGGGTCTCGGATCCAAAATGCATATAACCGATCCAAGACATGTTTTGATGTAACACGGCAACTGTCCCAGGCTACAGGTTCCCCCGGGACATCCGTATGATCTCAAAACGGCCAATATGAATCCAGAATCTTCAGAACTTGTTGAATGAAAAGAAAATTTAAATATATCATCATAGGAGATCATATTTAGTGTTTAGAATCGCACTCGCCACACTCAGACTCGTTGTCGTGACCAGAACCTGACAAACGACGCAATATGAGCATTAAAAACGGAAATATTGGCAAAAACTTTATGCTAAATGACGCTGCTAATTATTCCTATTTATGCGCCTTGGGCTACTTGCCATATTTGAAACTTGTTAATCATCACCAACCCCCATCCTTTTCATTCTTTACAATGTAAGAGAGCGAAACAGAAAGGTGGGTTAAAAGTTCAAAATCTCCCTTATTATCCATGATTTACCGGTCCTGCGTATGGTAGTAATTCTGTGTGCAATGCTATGTAGCAATGTAGGTTTCGATTTATTTTGTTTCCATGACATTGTTTGCACAGGAATTACCATCGTTGACTCCCACGATCAATGTTAGTTCGAAATAAGACATACCGTTGAATAGTTCTGGAGTACGTTTCTGTCCGTCTTATGGATTGGAGTTACATAACAAACATCAAAAGGTTTCAATTTGTACATGTACGACGCTAGAAATCAATATCTGTCATATTTTCTTAAACTAAAATTTTACTTTTCTTCCATTTTACAGATGAACAAGAACGCGTACAAAAGAAAACTTTCGTTAACTGGATAAACTCTTTTCTTTCCAAGGTATGTTGGTTCACATTTAATCGATAAATTATAAAGCAAATAAAAAATTTCATTATCTAATAACTCATATTGATAAAAAAAATACAATTTTATCAAATTAACTCACTGGTAAACCTAGTACTCAAATTATTTTTCAATTTTGGTACTGATTTTACATTAATGTATTTTTTTCATGGGCTCCCATGAACGATCGATTTTCCATCACCATGACTAAGGGATTGTTTGCGTAAATGGTGATGTGGAAAATTATTGGACGTCCATAAGACAGTACAGGTATCGGTAGATTTTTTATGATGCAGATTGTGCTTGAGTGCATTGAATGCTATTGAGTCTAGATCTAGCCACTAGCCACTAATCCAACAAACAATGAGATGTTGCAAGATCAATTCGTCTGATTAAACACTTAATGATTGCAGTGGCAGTTTATCAGCTGCGCAATCAATTCAAAATTAAATGATTACAATGTATTGAAATGCCTGATATTGACTGCACAGCAGATAAATTCCCGTTAGTACCTGGGTACAGTTTAAACATAATAATCAGCCCTAATGAGTCGTATGCCTGCACTATATAGCCGATAGGTGAATGAACACTATGAGCAGTTAATGCCCCTAATGTCAGCCTAAATGTCCCTAATATTGGTCCCATACATAAAATTCGAAGGAAAGAACGTTTTGACATTTTTTTTACTAGCAACCTAAAATATCCATTTGTATTGTCAAGATGACGCATTGTTCTAAGAAAAAAATAAGAATAGGAGATTTTTATCGATGGGCTTAATCTTCATTTCATTTTCATTCATTTCATCTTCATTTCTGCTATTTGATTTTTTTTGTATATTCAATAAAATCGTGATTTCGACATGATACTAAGGCCTTTCTAGAAAATGCTATGTAGAGGAAATGGCCCTAATGTGGGCCTGTGGATCTAAGATTGGGCTTATCGCTAAAAATCTGCTATTTACCAATTTTATCTAGATGAACGCGTCATTGGGACGGTACTAATGGATATATTTGGTCTCTTTTGAAAATTTAGTCGATTGCTGATGAATTTATGTATGGGCCCAAATTAGGGGAATTTAGGTCGACATTACATCCAAAGATTTTTTTCGCCTCAGGAAAATCTCAACAACCTCGGCTGGACTCACTGTTCATTCTAGGATTTTCTTGGTGCTGTAGTTTGTTAGGGTAAATTATGGCTTCGGCACCCATTGACTGTTTTCGGCAATCGAAATTGAAACATTAATTTCACTGTATTTTCCCATCAAAACTCTTCACTGAATGTATTCAACCGATTCCTTACTCTTTCAGCTTCAATCTTATTACTATTTTACGACTGAGCAATCCTGTTATGCCAGATTTTTCTTTAAATGAAATATACACACTACAAAATACGGCTGATTTCGAGTTGCCGATAATAGAACAGCTGGTTAACACGTAGTTCAAATGGAAATGGTGCCGAAGAAAAAGAGACTGCCGGCAATAGTCACACTCACCTGAGAAGTTTGGAGCGTTGTAAAAACGTGTTCAACCCGTTTTGATCAATTCTGTCGATTGGAATTGATAGAACAGCAAGCAGCAGATAAATGTCAATAAACAAACCCGTCATATGCGTGTGTGACGCTGAGAAATTGTCAATAGAAGTCCGGATGCTGCTTAGATTGACGAGAATACGTAAATTCCCCTAGTTACATTCTCGGTTCTGGATGTATGCTGGATTGATTGATTTGAATTCTTTATTATAGAGACTCTCAGGCATTTGCTGGTTCGTCTCTGTGTATGCTGGATCTTAATCAATGCAGGGTATATTTTCGTGTTCCGTGTTTTTATTTTGTTGGTAAGATACACTTCGTGGTACCTGGTACAGTCCTTGGCCTGTCATGAATGCTACCAAAAGTGATCTTTACTTAAAATATCCCGCACGCAGCCTCCCAGGCTGATCTGGTGGTACAGGTACAGAGGACTTTCTGTTCACACATGTTAATCTGTCAGGTGGCCCGAGCAATTGGTATAGCCCGAGAGTAGAAGTCGCACGTGTTCTCGAAAGCGTCCTTATTAGTCCTATTAACGGGCTTGATGGTTACTTGGGCATGTTTCGTGTTACGTTTTCACCATTTTGTGTTTTTAGGGGCTGTAGGTGTGGTGAACGTCATTGTAGTTTTTGTTTCGTGTCGCGTTGTCGAATTATCTTAAGATTCTTAGTGTGGAATTATTTGTTGCCTTCTCGATTCCTGTTGTATCTGTGTCGGCATAAATGGTGGATATTGCTGGATTTGTTTTCGTGTTCAATGTATCTTTCATGTTCATTCCTTAATATGAAAGCTAGTAGAACTTGCTGGTCTCTCCAGTTTTTGAAATCTGCCCGTTTGCCTTTAGGTGCCTATTCGTAAGAATGTTCGTTTTTCGCATTCCAAGCCCACCATGAGCATTTGACCCAATTATTTACTACACGTAGAGGAATCTCATCCCTACCTAGTACCTACTGCCCGACCGTCGGGTCTTCCCGTTCATTACCAGTGATGTCACGTTGTATGCTTTGTGTTTTGCATTGCGACATAGTTGATTGCATAGATCTGTTGAGCACGCTGGCTGAATCGGATACGATGGCTTTTCGAGAGGGACCTGATTTACTGATGGCCGACCCAAATTCCCCGATCCTCACTTTGCCTCTACCGTTCTAGAAAATTACCGGGTAATCTCGAAGTTTTTTACCACTTACAATTGTGTGTTGCAATTAATTTAGCTGAAATTCAGTAAAACATTTTGATTGAGTGTGTAGTCGTTGACTCGATGTACAGTTAGAGTGGCCCGAAATCGATCCTGGAATTAAGAGATGAACTAGCCTATGGCTAAAAATCTCTATAATAAAGAAGAAAAAAAAAAAAAAAAAGATCCTGGAATTTCAAACCCATCGTCTATCACCAGTTCGAGTGTGGTGAAGTGTGGTCCAAATCCTGACAAAATTCTGTCAAGCTGTCGATCGTCTAGGATTTTTTTTAAATCTTTATTTTAGAGATTTCTAGCCTAAGGCTAGTTTATCTCTAATCGTCTAGGAGGTTGTCGGCTCACAGAAGATGAGCCGTAAAATTGCAACAAGACAGAGGTCTTCTTTGAATATTACGTAGTGTAAATTTCTGTTCAATATGATGCACATAAATGGAGCGTCACATATCATATACGTTTACATTATATATCATGTAAAGTTATGACACATTTCATGCAATGTAGAAATATTGTATACAAAAGCCCATCTTTGTAAACAACATTGTTTGCAAGTTACTCGGTTGCGTGAAATGAAATACAAGTCTACGTGAATGAATGTTTACATCACAATTAAAATTCAGAATTTTTATCTGTGTATGCTTGCAGCACTTGAGTTTTTGGGTAGGTTAGATACACACGTTTTGCACAAACAATGCGTCTAATGTAATTTTACTAAATTGTTGCTGTGAGTAAACCTCCTGCAACGAGAACGGTCGGCTGACGATCGACGGTGTTTCCTGGTTAGGGATGGCTAACGGCTATAGTTTCCATGAGGTTGACATCGAAACAAATTCTGAATTCTACTGGTGATATAAACATCCATGCATGTAAACTTCCTTTTCATGTAAACTAACTATTTGTAAGGAATGTTGCTAACAAAGATGGATGGTTGCATACAATATTTGGAATATTTCAATAAATGTCTTACAAATTTACACAATCTATAAAGTAAACATGAATGATATATAACGCTCCATTTGCAAGTATCATGTAGTTTGACAATTTTAAATTCTCAAAACTCGATGAATTTGGAATCAAACTAATTCCATACAAAGGATTCTCTTACAGAATTTTGATGAGTTTTCAGTCCATTCGCAGCTAGAACGATTTTTTCGGAGGAGTTCCACCGGTGGGACAAAAGTATGGGGTAAATAAAAAATAACTAAACATACTTATTGGGCTACTTACGATATCATTTGAAAAAGATAAATCGAAGTCAAACAGATATCTGTAGGTTTTGTGACTGTGAGACAGAGTCCTCTCAACATTTGCTCTGCGAGTGTTCAGCACTAATCGTGCGCAGAAGACAATACTTCAACAAAATCATACTAAGTCCTTCTAAGATTTGATTAAAAAATCCCAAAATGGTGGTTGAATTCATTCTAAGAATCATACCAGATTGGGGTACTCCGCATTATCAGGCAACAACGGCAGTTAAAGGGTGATACGGTCAAAATTTGGTCAAGGGAAAACGCGTGTAAATCGGTGAAATCGTTTATTTAAAAAATCAAATTAAATTTCTTTTTCAAGTTCAATTAGTATAAAATTCAGGAAAAATATTCCGTTAGGCTTCCGCTTTTCCAAATCCGAATTGCCGGGCCTTACGCTTGACCCCTGCTATCAGATTTTGTACAGCCACCTTGTCCACCTTATTCGCCGCAGAAAGCCAGTTTGCCTTGAACTGCTGCTCACCCTTAGCAGTTTTTTTGGTCTTCTTTAGGTTCCGCTTGACAATAGCCCAGTATTTCTCAATTGGGCGGAGCTCTGGCGTGTTGGGAGGGTTCTTGTCCTTGGGAACCACCTGCACGTTGTTGGCGGCGTATCACTCCATGGCCTTTTTACCGTAATGGCAAGATGCCAAATCCGGCCAAAACAGTACGGAACAACCGTGTTTCTTCAGGAAAGGCAGCAGACGTTTATTCAAACACTCTTTCACGTAAATTTCTTGGTTGACAGTCCCGGAAGCTATGAAAATGCTGCTTTTCAAGCCACAGGTACAGATGGCTTGCCAAACCAGATATTTCTTTGCGAACTTTGACAGTTTCATGTGCTTGAAAACATCTGCTACCTTTCCCCTTCCTTTTGCCGTATAAAACTCCTGTCCCGGAAGCTGCTTGTAGTCGGCTTTGACGTAGGTTTCGTCGTCCATTACCACGCAGTCAAACTTCGTCAGCATCGTCGTGTACAGCCTCCGGGATCGCGCTTTGGCCGTCGTATTTTGTTTATCATCGCGATTTGGAGTCACTACCTTCTTGTAAGTCGATAGTCCGGCTCGTTTTTTGGCTCGATGCACGGTTGTAGACGATACACCCAGCTTATTTGCGGCATCTCGGAGAGAGAGGTTAGGGTTTCGCTTGAAACTACCGGCAACTCTCTTTGTCGTCTCAGCGGCTTCCGGTTTTCGATTTCCCCCCGATCCAGACTTCCTGGCTGTCGACAAACACTTTAATTACATTTGTAACGGTTGATTTGGCAACTTTTAGCGATTTTGCCAACTTTGCGTGCGATTAGCTCGGATTTTCGCGATGCGCGAGCAAAATTTTGATACGCTGCTCTTCTTGGTTGGACGGCATTTTGACAACTGAAGAGTGAATTCCAAAATCAAAATAGGAGCAACATTCTACACACACACACCTTCAAAATGAGGGGTGTTCAGGTTTTTTAAATGCAAAATTGAAAGAAATACGTCAAGTTGATATTGACCAAATTTTGACCGTATCACCCTTTACCCTAAATGGTAACTCGTCGTCGTGAACAGATGCGCTACTAAACAGGGGTATACCACAATAGATCAGCTTAATGGTCGCAGTGGTTCAAATCCCAACAAAAACAAAAAAAAAATGGGGTAAAAGTTCACTTACTGGCCACTGCAAAATCTTTAAACACCCTGTGATGGTGTGAAGGGCATTAAAAAACCACATGTGTCCATATATTGTGAGAAGTTCTCAAATTTTTGCCCCGTTGATTGCCCTATAGGCACTATAGGCAATTCCAGCTTCCTAATGATATATCAAATGACTTATACTCCAAAAATCATCTTCAAGAAAAACGAAATCAAGCCCTGAAAAAATTAACCCTTCACTATTGAATTTTTCTTGTTGTACGCCCTTCAACCTGGAGTATATTTCATGATGGCAGAAAAGTTCCAATTTATGTCAAAAGTTGTCAATTATCCATATTTTCAATGGAATTTGGTTGTGAGGATAAGTAGTGTTGCTGATAAATGCTTTAGTGATTGGTTGTTTAGCTTCCGATACGAGTTTGAGTTGTTCAATTTAAGTTAATTCTCAATATTTAAAATCTACTGGATCACTTTTGATTTAAATACACCTCGAAACATAAATAGCTGTTCAGCTAATGTGTGTCATTGCACTTCAAGAGAAAGACATTTAAATAAGGGCTTGCTTGAAAACAACGCTCATACTTCATATACAGATTCAGCCATCAATCAAACTCAATACCATACCGATAAGCAGCTCTTTGGAGCATCGTTCATACTTATTAATATAAAACACTTATGTTATGTCAAATTGACTTTTTATTAATCTACGCAGTTAAAAAAGTAATGTTAATTTCTGTCACTATGATGCACATAAATGGAGCGTCTTAAGTTTTCGATATAGATCGTGTAAGTTTATGAGACATTTCATGAAATATTCCAAATATTGTTAGCAACATTTATTGCAAGTTGGTGGTTACAAATATTTACATTACCATTAAAATTAAGATTATTTTTCTGAATATCTTAAAATAAATAGATTAAACCAGTACTCTCCCAATTAAGCTACAATATTTTCGCAGCGTTTAGCCACGCTTCTTGATACACCTAGCGGCGTCAGCGGTGTAGTGGTAAGCGTTTTTTTTTTTGATTATAGTCACTTTAACACTCTTGGGTCATTCGTGACTTGTCCGGGGGTGAGATTTGAACTCGTGACTTTGGCGTGAGAGGAATGGATGTTAACCACTACGCCGGGGTCGCCCCGTGGTAAGCGTGATTACCTCTCACCCCAAAGGGCGCCGATGTGATTTTCTGTTACATAAAATCTCTTCCCTTCGGAAGGGGGAAGTAACACCGTTGGTGCCCGGTTCATGAGTCCAGGTGTGGGAGCTGCCTCTCTGGCATCGATAGCATTGGTATTCAGGAAAACAAGATCGACGGAAAGCAAATCAAGCAAAAAAAAAGGAAGATAAAGGGTGATACGGTCAAAATTTGGTCAAGGGAAAACGCGTGTAAATCGGTGAAATCGTTTATTTAAAAAATCAAATTAAATTTCTTTTTCAAGTTCAATTAGTATAAAATTCAGGAAAAATATTCCGTTAGGCTTCGGCTTTTCCAAATTCGAATTGCCGGGCCTTACGCTTGACCCCTGCCATCAGATTTTGTACAGCCACCTTGTCCACCTTCTTCGCCGCAGAAAGCCAGTTTACCTTGAACTGCTGCTCGCCCTTAGCAGTTTTTTTGGTCTTCTTTAGGTTCCGCTTGACAATAGCCCAGTATTTCTCAATTGGGCGGAGCTCTGGCGTGTTGGGAGGGTTTTTGTCCTTGGGAACCACCTGCACGTTGTTGGCGGCGTACCACTCCATGGCCTTTTTACTGTAATGGCAAGATGCCAAATCCGGCCAAAACAGTACGGAACAACCGTGTTTCTTCAGGAAAGGCAGCACCGTTTATTCAAACACTCTTTCACGTAAATTTCTTGGTTGACAGTCCCGAAAGCTATGAAAATGCTGCTTTTCAAGCCACAGGTACAGATGGCTTGCCAAACCAGATATTTCTTTGCGAACTTTGACAGTTTCATGTGCTTGAAAACATCTGCTACCTTTCCCCTTCCTTTTGCCGTATAAAACTCCTGTCCCGGAAGCTGCTTGTAGTCGGCTTTGACGTAGGTTTCGTCGTCCATTACCACGCAGTCAAACTTCGTCAGCATCGTCGTGTACAGCCTCCGGGATCGCGCTTTGGCCGTCGTATTTTGTTTATCATCGCGATTTGGAGTCACTACCTTCTTGTAAGTCGATAGTCCGGCTCGTTTTTTGGCTCGATGCACGGTTGTAGACGATACACCCAGCTTATTTGCGGCATCTCGGAGAGAGAGGTTAGGGTTTCGCTTGAAACTACCGGCAACTCTCTTTGTCGTCTCAGCGGCTTCCGGTTTTCGATTTCCCCCCGATCCAGACTTCCTGGCTGTCAAACACTTTAATTACATTTGTAACGGTTGATTTGGCAACTTTTAGCGATTTTGCCAACTTTGCGTGCGATTAGCTCGGATTTTCGCGATGCGCGAGCAACACGAAATGTAATTTCATAGACCACTGATAAAACATAATTTTAGAGTTGTTTTTTTTTTGTTTAAGCAAACTCAACAGAAAGTGTTTTGGCTGGTTTTGTTAATTTTTAATAGAGCAGTTACAGGAAATGCTCTGCCTTTTTGAACTACCCCTCCCAACATACCAACTCGAAAATATTGGAAACTCCGAAGTTATTTCAGTCAGTAACTTTACTTTAATGTATATAGATGAGAAGGGATACAGTAAGCCACCCCCATTCAACTACGCCTATTAAATTGAGCAAATATTTTTGAATAACACATCTGAACATACCAATTTGACAAGATGAGAAACACCGAAATTATTCCAGTTTGAAGCTTTACTTCCATTGATATTAGTGAGGGGACAGGGGTATAGTAAGCCCCCCTCTTTAACTACGCTTATGAGCCTGACCAATTATTTTTTTTGAATAATGTCTGTTTTTTTTATGTTTATATGTTTTCATATGAATATACCAACTGAGAGAAATACGGAAGTTATTTCAGATTGAAACATTACTTCCATTTATATGAGTAAGAGGGGCGGGGAGTAAGCCCCCTTCCTTCTCCAACTTCGCATATGATATAGGTCTATAGTTTTAGAATAGATCCATATGAACATACCAAACATTTTATCGATTTCCGAAAGTATTTCAGTTTGGAATCTTACTTTCATTGGAACACCGGCAGTGTATTATAATATTTATATTGATTAGTTTGTCATCACTATTAACGATTTACCTTACATTTTCGGTGATTTTTACAGTAGAAATGCCCATTCAATAAGAGGCTTAACAGTTCTTTCATAGAGGTAAGTTCCTTCCATTCATTTTGGCTAAAAAAATGTTTTATGAAATTATGGAATAATAAGATATTATAATAATATTTTGTTTGTGTAAGCAACAAGAAAAGATTGTGGAGTTTATGTTTGACACATAATATCAGCCAATGTTGCTGCATGAGAGTCGCAATAAGCGATTTTGACATTTATCTCACCCACTCTTCGCTGTTCACTCTTCGCGAAGAGGCGATCAGAAAATCACTCATTGTGGCTCTGTCAAAGCTAAATTTGCAGGTTTTATGTGTCAAACACAAGCTTTAAAATCTTTTCTTGTTACTTACACATACAAAATACCATCATAATATCTTATTATTCCATAATTTCCTAAAACATTGTTTTAGTCAAAATGAATGGAAGGCACCCTGAAGGTAACTCTAAGACTAGTAGGTCCCAAAGAAACGTGCTCAACTTTTTGGCTCAGCTCTGGTACTTATTTTCGGTCCCAAGCTAATCGATTCACCCCTCGAAACAAAGGAAAATCCACTAACCCCTCATTTTATCAGGCAAACTTTCATAGCGAATCGAAACAAACATTGTGTAGTACTAGAATTTTAACTAGAATGGGGTACGTTAATCGATTTGCTTGGGACCAATAGGCTAGTCAAGTAGTGAGCCAATTTAAAACCGGTTGGTTCTTCTGCGCCCGCAATGTCACTTGTTCTATATAGTTATTATTCTAAACATCATATTAATAACAGAACGGATACCTAACTGTCATCACATCTATAGACTTCACTGACGTTTGTGAAATCCACAAGTATTAGTGCAGAACTTGGGGTAAATTATACGTATTAGTGCAAGAAAACCTTTGAATTCACCTAAAGTTCTGCACTAATAGACTTCTCTGCATGGGCGTAGTTAGGTTTTGAGCTAGGGCGGGGCGAAACAAAATTTATTATGGAAAATTTTGCCGAATGCCATTTCCTCGAAAGTCTTGGGGGGCAGAACAATTGCAGCTTCCAGTGGGAATTGCTTAATTAATTGCTAACATTGTTTTTTTTTTTTTATTCTGTAACTGTATTTTCAGCGAAATCCACCTCTAAAAATTCTTGATCTTATTCATGATCTAAAAGATGGAACTAAACTATTGGCCTTACTGGAAGTGCTTTCGGGTCAACGGTTGCCCATGGAAAAAGGAAAAATACTACGAAGGCCACATTATTTGAGTAACGTAAACACGGCTCTACAATTTTTAACAAGCAAAAGAATAAAACTAGTGAATATCAATCCATCGGATATCGTGGACGGACGACCGGCTGTAGTACTGGGTTTAATATGGACAATAATTTTGTACTTCCAAATAGAAGAAAACAGCCGTATCTTGTATTACTTGAACGATAATCTCAGTGGATCCGTCAGCAGTTTGGACAGCAGTTCAGCATCATGTATACCGAGTCCAAGTAAACCTTTGCTTCAGGAATCAGGTGCAGCATCACAAGAGATGCTCAAGCAAGGCCCTAAGAAAACCCTCCTAGGCTGGGTGAATAATGCACTTCCAAAGTAGGTTATGAACTTGGTTTTGCATGTTACTAGTATTAATTGCTCATTCAAATCTTTCAGACATTCAGGGCTAGAGATACGAGATTTTGGCGCAAGCTGGAGAGATGGATATGCGTTTTTAACCCTTATTGATTCCATCAAAACAAACGTTATTAACGTTGCAGAAATGAAGAGACTTAACAATCGTCACCGCTTGGATACAGCATTCAATGTAGCTGAGTCCGAACTTGGTATCGCAAGACTATTGGACGCTGAAGACGTAGACGTGAATAGTCCTGATGAAAAAAGTATTATGACCTATGTTGCACAATTTTTACACAAATATCCAGATGTGAAGGTAAAATAAATTTTTCACACGTAATTCGTATTCGTATTCGTCTAATATTTTTTATGTTTTCAGAATATCAACTCCAAAAGTGAAAGTGAACGAGAACTGTATGACTTACTAAATTGGCTGCACACCACAGTGCGGCACTATGACAGTTTTAATGGGAATTATCCTAACAACTACGAGATGTATGAAAAAGTACACCATGAAAAAATGGAAAAACTGAATACCTACAAAAAAGTTAAAAATATCCACGCTGCAAAATTAACTCCTGAGGTTCAAGATCTGAATGACTACTGGCAACGATTTGAAAAACACCTGCAGCAGTGGTTGTGGTTCTTGGATTGCAACCTTCCAGATCAGTTTGGTGCCATTGGTTTATGGTTAAGCAATGGAGAAAAACTTCTGAATGACAGTGATATTCCCAACAACATGAACGAAGAAACTGCTTCTCTCATAAGTAAAAAATTGGAAGCACACAAACAGTTCTTTGCGGCTTATTTTGAAGTGTTTGAAACATTTAATGATTTGAAAATGACCAATCTGGCCAAGAGAGTTCCCGCGAATCAGCTTGAAAACTTAGAAAAGAGACTAGTGGACATTGAAATTCACGCACGGCAGCGAAGGATAAAACTGAAATATCTCGAACATAAGTGCTGTCTCATTGCATTCCTTAATCTATTGGAAAACAAGATCAATTGTGTCAAATATAGCAATGAAGAAATCGTTAAACAGTCTCTTGAGCAACTCAAGAATTTTGTAAGAAGGAACCAAATAATGCAAGAATTTGAAAAGGCCCTCGTTGATATGCGGCAGGTTATCGAGGAATATAAAGTGGACGGTAATATTTCAAAGAAGGAAGTGTATAGTATTGACTCTTTTCTTCGAGAAATTGAAGATCGTTGGAAGAATGTATCATCGCGATTAATATGTACCGAGACTATGTTAGAAGATGTTCTTTCTCATTGGCAACGCTGGAAGAATCTTGCGGAAGATTTAGAAACATGGATTGTTGCCGCACATGATGCCCTCAAAGCAACGGAAGATGAAAAGATTGAATTTTTCCAAAATTTGACAGTTTACAAGGATAAATATGCTATGCTGACCGAAACATTCAACATCTTGAAATCAACATGTGATTATGACACATCGATCAAAATTGAGAACAGATACAAGCAAATATCACAACATTGGGATCAAATATTCCAGCATTCAAAACAATACCTTCATGTTGGAGATGTTCTACAACACAGACAAAAATTCAAAACAGACGCCGCTCGTCTTAGTGAATGGATACAAAAAGCAGAAGCAATACTGTCCCGAAACAATTTGAAAGATACCACAGAAATTAAACAATCAGAAGCTGATATAAAACAGATAGCATGTGAAATTGAATCCAAGGAGGAACTGTTCAAATCCATCAGCAGAAGCTTCCAAGCTTTGATTAAAGAATATTCGAGAGATG
Source organism: Ochlerotatus camptorhynchus (assembly GCF_037179485.1). Lineage (NCBI taxonomy): Eukaryota > Metazoa > Arthropoda > Insecta > Diptera > Culicidae > Ochlerotatus > Ochlerotatus camptorhynchus. The sequence continues at coordinate 2,698,085 of NW_027040672.1, forward strand.
AAGTCGACAAGATGATGAACTTAATGAAAAGAGAAAAAGAGGCGTTGGTTTGCATAAGAGCACAGATTCCTGTCAAGCTTCATCTTTTCCATCAGCTTCTAACGCAACAGGAAGCACTGGAATCTGGACAAAAAGAAATCACAGACTGGCTAGATGAAGCAGAGAATCTTCTCATATCTTATGCTTTTACCAATGAAAGTCAGCATACAACAGCCAATCTCGCCAGACACAAAACCTTTTTCAACCGTACATTATACTACAAGTCAATGTTGGAAAGCAAAAATAACGTTTTCCAAAATCTTCTAAAGTTAACGAATGTAGACAAAAGTATCAATATAAATGATACTTCTGGTAAAATGAAACAACTTAATGAGCGCTTTGCGTATGTAATAAACAACGCAAATGATTGGGAGTTCAAGCTTCATGAAAATCTGAAAGTATGGGAGAAATTCACCAATAGTCTATCAAAAGTTGAAAATTTCCTTCGACAAGCAGAATCATGGCAAAATGCCACAGTGCCGCTGGAAAAGCAAACTGATGTCATAGCGCAACTTGACTTCTTCAATAATGCAGATCAGTCTATCATTGGTGATCTGGAAGCAAATACCGAAGAGCTTCTCAAATATCTGCCACCGAACGAGCAACGCATTATGATATCTAAGGTGGAATCCATTCAAAAGCAATGGAGTGGAGTTATATCGAATGTCCCCCAACATCTTATGAAACTTGAATTCAGATTGAATGAAATTATTTTCTACAATCACGTTAATCAGATTGAAAAAGAATTAAACACCGAAGAACAAGCATTCAATTGTAATGAGAATTTTGAAACAATTGTACAACGAAATGAAGCATTTTTCAAAACAAATGACCTTCAAAGCGTCGAAAAGGTATTGGCTTGCTTGGAAAGGATTAGTTATGTGCACATGGAGCAATTTGCAAATGATCGTGCATTGTGCCAACAGTATCAGATGGCGAATGATACATGGATTGGCATTTGTAAACGAATTGAAAATGTTAAAAACATTTTACATAAAATTCCTGCTCAATGGGATGCATACCATAGCAAGTTCATAGAAATGAATCAATGGATGGATCGCGTTGATCAATCATTAAAACAGATTATGGTTGAGAAGGAAACAATGGAGCAATTTGAACAGGAGAAAACAACTTTCCAGGTAAGCATCATTTGTAATACAACCTAGCAGCTCTAATACTATGATCTACTAACTAATATTCAATGGGATCTTTTTTTTTTTTTACTTTCAATCGCATTCTCCAGTTGAGGGAAATAATGGTAAAAAACTTAGCACTGAATAGTAAATGTATAATGAAGAACTTTCGGCTGCATTGAGCAGTGAGCTTATAGCCAATAGATATCCATAGATAAAGAGGGCGAAATATAAGCTTAACTGAAAAATTCATAAAAAAAATACCGTTTAGGTTAATTAACGCGAGTTGACAGTTTATATCTCATAAGCTTTCCTTTCCAAAAGAAGAATCCAACGCTTAATATGATGACGCATGAACAGCATGAATTACTTTAATCCAAAAGATCCGTCTGAAGTTGTATCTCTATTTCTAATTCACAGAATATCTGTTTCGAAGCGGATGCAAGAAGAGAGGACATGAAATGGTTGGTGAAAACGTTGGATTTCCTGTTGAGTCACACGAATGAAGACCAAGCAGCTATTGAACAAGACAAAATCGAAAGATTGATTACCCGCTATAAAACACTTATTCCAACAATCGAAACAACAATGGTAAAAACTGAAATATTCGCCAAATGCTATACATACCGACATGAAGCGGAGGAAATATGCAATTTGCTAAACCGAATCAAAATGCAAAGCCTAAATGCTCCGACTCCGGATAGTTATCGCAACGTTAATACTATGATTGAAGAGCAAAACGTTTCTCTGAAAGAACTAGATAATCAAAGAGGACACATAATGAAAATGTTACAAAAAGGTAAAGACTTAAGTAAAAATGTTAACGCCCCAGCTTTTGTCAATCAAAAGACAAGAATCTTAGAAACCTGTTGGAACGACACGTATAATGAAGCAGCCGAAAAACTGAAAGGGTTAAAGGCAGTGCATAAAACATGGAACGACTATAATGAGCAGAGGGGCAACATTGAATCATTATTGAATAACGCCGAAATGGAGTTAAGATCCATCACTCCCCTCCAAACGGATCCAACTAGCGTTACTCAAGATCTTGAGACGAAGAAACAGCTCGCATTAAACTTGAAGCAAGCATCATCCAAGTCTCTGATGCAATTGAATGATCTGTGCCGTGAATTGGGCTCATGCATTCATCCAACTGCGAAACAAGTCTTAGAAAAAGAAACAACTGGAATTGAAAAAAGAATCTACAATACGGTTAACTTTGTTGAAAAACGAATAGACTACCTTACAGACTATAATGATAAATGGAACGAATACAAACAACGGCTTGATAATTTGAAAAATTGGGCAGGAAATGTGTATCCTAAAATGATAACAGCTATAAAACAGCCACACATCACTCCAACCGATAGGCTACAAAAAACAAAACAGCTGGAAAACGTGCTTAGTGAAAAAATGAAAACATTGGACATTTTGAATGCAAGTGCCTCCGACTTAGCATCTAAGGAAGGTAACTTGACCGAGATGAAACGACTTAAAACTGAAGCACAGCGCCTACAGGCAACGTTCACCGAACTGAACAATGCCCTTGGTGCTGAGAAGGCACAAGTCAATCAAGATGTTGAAAGATGGGATCAATACAACCACGAGATTGACAAAATCAAGGCTTGGATTGGGGGTATTGATATGCCAATTGATTCACAACAAAACAAGATTTGTACGCTGGAAGATGCTAAGCTACTTCAAGCTAAATTAAATGATCTTTGCGGACAGTGTAACGAAAAATTCACGGATTTGCAAAATGTGATGCAGATGTGTAAAAATATCAAGTATGGAATCAAACCCTCAGATGAGATAGATAAATGCTATGACATTCTGACAGATATCCGTGAAAATGCACAACATTTGAAAGGAAAGATGGACAAACTTGTTCTAAATCTGTCTACCATGGATGTCGAATTGGCTAAGCTTGGTTCCTTTATCAATGATGCCCATGGTAAACTAAACCATTATTCGGCTATCAAACTGGAACATTTGCCAATCGACAAACTAGAAGAGAAAATAAAAATGCTAAGGTTATTTAACAATGAAATTTCCGAGCATCAGGCAAAACTTATTTCTCTTGTCCACGTTTTTGATCAAATAACTAATGGTATTTCAGAAGAAGGCATAAATTTACTGAAACGTAAATTACAGCAACCAAAAGATCAACTATCGAAACTAAGCGATAATGTGCGTGGCATGATTAATGAACATTATCAGCACATTGTAGTCCAGCAGAATTTCAATGCAAAAATAACCGACTTTAGCAATTGGATGGATCAGATTACCGCTAGCATCACTGAATTAGAAGATACTTTGCTAGACGAGACTGATCTTGCATTGCAAAACGTGCAATATTTGCTGCAACAGCATGCTGGTAAACGAGATGTTTTCAATGAGATATACTCCCAAATAAAAGATGACAGCCTTAGCCCTGCTGCTGCTGGTGATCGTTCTGTCATGGACGAAACATATTCATCGTTGGCAAGTAATTATCAAAACATTGAGTCCACCTTGCAGGAATACAAAGATTACCTGCAAAAATGGTCAGCATTTTTAAACTGGTACCACGGAATCAAAGATCAAATTCAACATATGAATGACAATGTCGTAAGATATGATGTGGTAGAAGAAGCAGACCTTAAAGATACTCTGAGCAAAGTTGAAAATTTTGCACAGGCTATCAATAATTGGAAACAAAATATGATTGCTCTTGAACACCAACCTCGTGTTAAATTCCACGATAAGAAGGGAAACAAAGTTAATGCAGTAAAAATGCTGGCTGATTTGGAAAACAGACTTGATAAAATTAGATCTAACTGTGACTCAAAAATAAATGAAATTAATGATGTCAAACAGAGGGTCGCCATTTTCCAAGAGACACAAAGACAGATAATAGCAAATTTGAACTCAATCTCTGATAAACTAAAGACGATTGTCAAGAATTCAAGATTAAGTAATATTGATGATTCGTTGGAAGAGCTTTCTTCTTTGAATGAACAACTCAGTAAAGAATGTTCAACGAAGGCACAGGCTCATTACGAAGGGTCCTTGTTGATGAAGCAGGAAGAAATTCCCATGATTAGCATTCAAGAACCTCTTGCTGTGCTTGATAAAGAGCTTGACAATATCCAATCGGAAATTGAAGAAACTCTGGAAAATTTTGTAAATGTGCGAGATCACTATAACGATTTCAACAGATATAACATGGTATTCAACAGTGAGCTCAAGAATATCGTATCTACTAACAAAGCAACTGCCACAGAATTTAACGATAAGCAATCGCTAATCGATCAGCTAGACGTTTTGAAAAAGTCATCAGAATCAATGAAGAAAGTAAAGAAAAATGCAGACGCAGTTTCTAATAAAGGAAATGATATCGTTAAACTATTCCGCAATTATAACCCACAGGACTGCGAGAATCTTCTTGACATAATAAGGCAAAACAATGAAGCATTTAAAATCAATTTAGAAAAACTGATTGACAACAGCAATGCATTAAATCAAAAATTAGCGCTTTATAAACAGATTGAAGATTTAAGCCATGACATAATTTCATGGCTTGAAGTAACTCAAGATCAGTTCAACCGCGTGCTGGAAAATCCTTGTGAAATGGAGCATAGAATTACATGCTACAGAAACGAGCTACCAGCTCAACTAGTATGTAATGAAAATTTTATTAGTCTTCTATCCGAATTCAAACGAGTAAATAATAATTCGGTGCCTCATGATCTTGCAGTAATGGAAAACAAAATTAAAAGCATGTTTTCCGAGCTTCAGGCTCACTTTGACAGAATAAGTAACAAAATGAACGAATACATTGGGGAAGAACGTAGCTTGAAAGAGCGAATCAAATTGGTCATTGAAAAATTGTACAACATTCGCGAAGAAATCATGAACTGCGACGATGTTACATTGGATTCAAATAAGCAGCTTCGAAACCTGGACAGGTTGAAAAAGCTACGAATGGATGTAAACTCAGTGGGTGCGGAGATCACTGATTTGAAAAATCACTTTGTCAGTATCGAGACGAAATATGAATCCATTAAAGAAAGCACTACCTCTAGAGAATTGCAAAACTTGGAACAACGTTTTGGAATGGTACTAAACAATCTCAACGAAGTGGAGGGCAAATTGAATAAGGCTGTTGAGAAAACGTTCAAAGACAAGGTATTGAGTCTCAACCGAATTGTTTCATCGCAAATAGAAAAACTTAAATGGTGCTATCCAGAAACTAACAGTGATAAATACAATTTGGAAATAAAAAAGTCCACTTTGTGCGATATAGAACAATCCATTACCGAGTATGATGCATTGTTAGTCAATGTTTCGGACTTCTTGAACTCTCTAGGTGGAGTCATCACTCAACCGAAACTTGATCACTTTAAAGAGGAGAAAGATGACGTTGAAAACGGTTTTAAGCACCTGAAATCGGAATGTAGTAAAGTGAAGTCTACATTGAATTCGAACATCGCTTTATGGACAGAATATGAAAAAGTGTCCGGAGATATAGTCAAATGGCTAAAAGAGGTAGAAATCAAACACAAAATGGAAACAGTACTGTTGATAGATTTGAACACACTAGGTGATAAAATCGAAGAAACGAAAGGCACTTACAAAGCCTTAACTGATTTTGAGCCTAATTTGAGAAAGCTTCATGATATTGCAAATAACATCAATAAACTGAATCCAGATTCGAGAGCATTGGTGCTTGTGCAACAGTTACAAACACGATTCAATACCTTTGAAAAATATTTTTCGCTTCTATTACACAGATTATCAGATGTAGATTCTAAGAATGAACAATTCAAAAATCAATTGAAAGAAGCATTTGAGTGGATTGAAAATACGAAAGCACATCAAATGCGCTTCAGTAAAGTGTCAGACAAAGATTACGACGAGCTGAAGAATTGTCGCAGTCAAATTGTGGCGCATGAACAATTAGTGAATGACGCATGTTCTTTGGGGGAGAATTTATACGCCGAAGTAAACCCGGAGTGTCGTGAGACAATTAGGATGGAGGTCTTATCGTTGAGAAATGCGTATCACGGTCTTTTAGATGGATGCAATACAGTTCTTAAGGAAATGGAAGCAAACATCATAAATAAAAAGACAATCGATGAAAGCTATTGTCAGCTTCTAAAGTGGCTGATTGATCTGGAAAATAAGCTAAAAACTTTACCTGCCTTCTACGCCACCTTACAACTTAAAAAAGGTGCATTATTTGAATGCAAGGCTATGATCAAAGACGCAAATTATCATAAAAGTAGTGTTGAGCAGTTATTAAAACGATCCACTGCATTATACAGCACAGATAGTTTAGCGAATATTGATGAAACATGTGAAAAATACAGTACACTCATAAACGATCTTTCGAAAAAGTTCGATATATACGAGAAATGCGTGAAAGACCACGAACATTACAACAATGTACTGGAGAAGTCAAGAGATTGGCTGTTGAAACTTCAATCGCAAACCAACGAAGTTTTCAACAATGAGAATGATCTGAATAAATGCAAAATTGAAGAATATCTCATGATCCTTGATAATACCCTTTCCGAGGAAGAGATCGTTCTAGATTGCGTTAATGATTGTTATAATCAGTTCACCGTTGTCATGGGACAAACTGACGAAGTTGGGCATTCTGATCTTCTCAAAACATTTGAAGAAAACAAACGCAATTGGATACAGTTTTTCGAAAATTGTAGAATGAATCGGTCTAAATTGGCAAATATGATGAATCAAATCGAAAACGCAAATCACAATCTCGACGAATGTCTGGCCAAGCTGGGTGACACCAAAAACAAAATAAAAGATGTCTCGTGTCAGATGCCAATTGGTACAAAACAAGATATTATCACTGACTTGGTGGGGATCAAGAAGGATATTGAAAATCAAGGCGTACGAATAAGCAACATAATAGAAGAATGCCAAGGGTTGAAGGCAAATAATGATATTTCTGCTAAGATGTATCACGTGCAAAATGAATACCGTAGCGTTATGAATTTGTGTGCTGATGCAATTAACAAAGCAGAAGCTGCTATTCATGATCAATCTGATTTTAACAAGTCATATGATGAATTCCAAGCCATATTGACGAATAATTTGGAATCACTTGAACAACTGGAACAATTAGTGGGTGATTTGAATGTATTACAAAACCGACAAATACGCCTAAAAGAGATAGCATATAAGAGACTTGACGATGGAAATACCTTGGAAGAATTGATCGCCAGGGGTGAAAAATTGTATGCTCAAACATCACCAGACAGTCGAGAACAAATCCGTCAAAGATTGTCCGATTTGCGTCAACTGTGGGATAAATTCTCTGATCAATTGGAAATGGTATCTCAGAAAGTCGACCAATGTATTCTCCAACTTGGCGAATTCAATTTACAACAAGAACAGCTTTCCAAATGGTTGAAGGATATCGAAGCGTCAATGAAGATCACTGCTGAACTGAAATCAAACATTCAGGATAAGCGTTCCCAATATCAAAATCATAAACTTATGCATCAAGAAATTCTCGCACAAAATACACTGCTTGACTCAGTATGTACTAAAGCACAACAATTGTTATCATTGACTAACGATCAGCACCTTGAAACATATTTAATATCCATTAAGGATACTTACAAAAATATTGTTCTGAAATCGAACGAACTTTTGGATAGCCTGAACAATTGTGTTAATGCCCACAATAATTACACAACTAGCTATGGTAAACTAAAAAATTGGATCACCGAGGAAAAGGATAAAGTCATGGCATGTGATGACGAGGGCGGTGAGAAACAAGAAATAATAAAACGAATTGAAACATTGAACAATTTGAAACTGTCCAGATCGAAGGGCGATGAATTGTTGAATCAACTGCTTCAACACCATAATATAAACAAGCAAAGTACAGCTCCTCAAGGAATTGCCCAAGCGGAAGAAGAGATGAATACATTACGGTCTGACTTGAATAGCCTTTACGAGTATATAGATGAAACAGTAGAATGTCAAAAAAGATGCCTAACAAGCTGGACACAATTTGACCAAGAATTAGATACCCTTACAAAGTGGTGCAGGTCAATGGAAACAATATTCCGTGAGCAGCAATTATATGATACACTGGAGAAGAAACAGAACCAGCTGCAGTTGTATCGTACCAACTTGGAACATATAAATGAAAAACAGAAGGATGTGGACGTTTTTGTTACCACTGCCCAAGCGTTATTCAGCAAAACAGGTGTCGAAAAAGTCAAGTTCTATATAAACCAACTCATAAACCGTCATCAGCTTCTGCTGGTATTAAGCAAAGAAGTGGTGAATCGGGCACAAAATATCGTCAATGATCATATAGGCTACGACGAAAGGTTAATAGAATGTAGTACACGTTTGACAAACATTGAAAATAATTTGGAGAAAGCAGTGGCAGATAAAATAACAGCAATCAATCAATCCATGTTGCAAAACATAGACATTGAGAAGGAAAAGATAGAGAATTACATACCAAGTCTTATCACGGCCAGTGAAAAAGTGTTGACAGAAACTAGTTCTAACGGGCGTGAGAAAATACGGGAAGATATAAGAGAGATTAAAGATCGCTTTGACAAAATCATCATTGCGGTAAACAATCTGAAAAAGCAGTTTGACGTAAGGTCTGTACAATGGTCTTCATATCAAGACATTGTGCAGCAAATATTGTCCTGGCTTGATGTTACAGAAAAGAAAATAGACACAAGCGAATCCCAAAGCTGGAATTCCACGCAAGAAATACGTTCTAAGCTTTTCAAATACAAAGCTTTGATGCAGGAAATCATGAGTCAGAAACGAATGATTGACTCATTGAACGAAAAAACGACACAAGTTTTAAACAATCGAGACGAAAATATTACTGCGAAAGTACAGTCTATCAATGAGCGATATGAACTATTGAAAAAATCCTCTGCTGATATTGTGTCAAATCTAGAACAATCCTTATTATTACTCAACAAATTCAATGAGCTTCAAAAAGCGCATATTGACGAACAAGAAGAATTGCTTAATGATCTAAAGCAGCTATCTGATATTTCTGGAAGCAAAAAATCTATCCAGGACAAGTTACAGAAAGTTGATGATTTGCAACACATTCTACCCGAAAAAATGAATAAATTGAGAGATCTGAGCAAATTGATATCAGATAACAGTGACCTTATATCCTACGGTGCAAAAATGAATATGGAGCAAGATTTAGTAAAAGTTCAGCACGAATTTGAAAAGCTAAACAATTCGATTAATGATACCAAAATTGAGCTGGAAAAACGCATTCAGCTATGGGATGCATATCAAATGGAATTGGATGACATCAATCGATTCCTGACAGGAATTGAAGATTCTATGCGAGGTTATGGCCTGAAAAATACTCTGATTGAAAAACAGGAACAACATGATATCTACCAAGCCTTGAATGGAAAACTCAAACACAAGCATTTGTCTTTAGATGCCCTGCTTGACAAATCATCCGAGCTACTTCAAAGCAGTGGAGATGCAAAAATATCCTTCAATATGCAGCAGATTAAGTCTCGAATGCAGTCTGTTGAAAATACCATAAAAGAAATTTCGAAGAAATGCGAACAAGCATTTGAGGAACATAAAACATACAAAGGCAAATATGACGAATGTATTGCAGTACTGGACCAAATTAAGGAGACGTTTGTGAACTGTAAGACCAATCAGCAGCAAAGTCTGGAGAATGTTATTCAAACTATGAAGAAGTTATTAGCCGAGCAAAACTCTGTTAGCGTGCAGTGTAGCTCTGTGTCAGATATGGGAGAAAGACTCTACACTTCAACAGCCATGAAAGGACAGCAAGCGCTTCGAACTGAGATTCAAGAATTGTTATTACGATTTGAACGCTTGTTTGATGAAATCAGTTCTTTCTTAAAAACATGCGAAGCCAAATCCACTAAACTTTCAGGTTTCAATGAGAAGCTTGCTCAAATTCAACAATGGTTAAATGGCATCGATTCAAATTTTTCTGGCGAAATGGTCTTGAAACCAACCCTTGATGAGAAAATTTCCCAGCATCAAGCATATCAAGACATGATGAATGACATAAAAAATCATAAGCCTGAACTGAACAACATACAGGATCTGCTCAATAACCTTAAAGAAGAGGATGTGAGCATAGATCTTGTTTACAGCGAGGTCAATAAGACATACAATGAATATTTTGATAGATGTCAAGGTTTTGTGGTTGCTTACGAAAAAATCGTAAACAACCATCGTCAATATTGCAAGGCGGTATTGGAAACTTCAGATTTCATTGACGCAAATCACAATACAATTGAACTTTGGGGTGAGACTGATCTTGACCAAGTGTCGTTGCTTACGAATCTGGATCGATTGAACGAGTTGAAGAAATCTATCATATCGGAAAACAATCGAATTGAGCAGATACGAACTATCGGGGAAATGACCATTCCTGATACTAGTGACGACGGAAAGACTAATATCAGATCGCAAATAGATATTTCTCAACAGGATTGGGAGGGGCTTTTAGTAGCTATTGATAGCACAATTGAAAAAATTCAATCCAAAGTATCGGAATGGAATGATTATGAAAAAATGCGTTCAGATTGTATGAATTGGATCCGTAACGTGGATTCAAAGATACACTCAGTTGATTTGAAAGCTACCCTCAACGAAAAGAAAGCGACGTTAGATTATCTGAAAAGCTTACAGGGTGAGGTGAAAGCTAAGGAGTTAGAAATTGATAATTTTACCGAAAAGGCGCAACAACTTTATAGGGGGTATCTTAGCAGTAGGAATTCACAAATATCGGAATTGGCTATAAAGTATCAACAAACAGCAAATCGCGTAAAAGAACTTTCCACAAGGTGGCAGCAATACGTTATCAACCATCAAGAATTGGAAACCCAGATTTCCAATTGTAAGCAATGGTTGAATGGGGTAAGAGAAAAATTGAATTACTGTACTGACCAAAGTACTACTTCCGAAAAAGAACTACAGAGCAAATTGAAGCTTATTCAGGAGCTCATAGTTAATAAGGACGAAGGAAGCTCAAAGATTCAGCTTATAATGGATCTGGCACAGCAAGTTCTTGCCTGTACTACTTCGGCTGGCCACGAGACAATTAATCGATCTGTAGCGGCTTTACAAGAGGATTGGTCTGTTTTGACACTGAAAATGATAGATGTGAAAACTAATTTGGATGAAGCTATCAACCAATGGTCAGGATTTTTAGACCAAGTAAATGATTTGCGGAAGAATATTGAATGGATGGAAAATGAATTCAAAGGGTACTCAGAATTTCAACCGACAATGGCGGAAAAACGTGCTCAATTGGACAGAATTAAAAATTGTGAAGAAAAAATTCGTATTGAACGCATTGAAATTGAACCATTAAAACAGAACGCAGCAGAAATGTGTCAACAAACTCAAGCTGCATGCACGGCGCAACAGATCCTTGGAAAGTTTGATTACATGGCTGACCAGATCAGTAAACTACTCACTGAAAGAGAAGACCAATATCGGGATCATCGATTGTACAAAGAAGCATATGACGATTTGTTTAATTGGATAAGTAGAGCTCGTGAAAAGTTACCATGTATAAAACAGCAATCGTTAAGTGACAAGTTATCAATAGACAACGCAATCGCTCCTTTGGATTCTCTCATGAACAAAAAAGCCCAAGGAGAACTCTTAGTGGAACATTTAGTTCACACTGGTGAAGTAGTTATGGCATCAACGTCTGCTAAAGGTAAAGAACTGATCAAGAGTGACATAAATGGGTTGAAAAACAATTTTGAAAACCTATTCAAGGAGATTGCTGATCAAAAGCGTAATCTTGAAAAAACTATCTCGATGCTTCGGGAATATAAAGACGAGTATGAACGTCTTTCGGAATGGCTGCAGCAAATTGATATAATTGTTAAAAATAACAAACTGACCATGTCCTCCAATTTACAAGAAAAAGATAAACAAGTCAAAGATATGCGAGAATTGATCGACAGATTAGGCAAAGGGCAAACAGAAATGGATAAATTCAACGCATTTGCCGCTCCACTTTTACAATCCCATTTAGATTCCTATATTGGAAACCAGTTAAGACATCTTAATTCTCGGTACCAGGTGCAAGTAAATATTGCTAAAGATGTCCAGAAGAAAGTAGAATCAAACTATGAACTTCATAGAGATTATAATGATTATCTACGGAAAGCAAACGCTTGGATTGAAAATGCTAAGGACATTGTTAGGTACTCAACAGATAATGTAGAACAAGTTAGTAAGGAAAACTTGGAAAAACGGTTGGAAAAAGTTGTCGAGTTAATTCAACAACGTGATCAGGGACAAAATCTAGTGAACAACACAATCAACACTGGAGAAAAAGTGGTAAAATGTACGAAATCCGATGGAAGAGAAGTAATCAACAACGAACTCAAAGAAATACAAAACAGTTGGGACCGTCTTGTGAAAAAAATGTCCACCGCTAAAGTTCATTTGGAAACCAGCTTACTTCAGTGGGCAGACTATAGCTCCAGCTACAATCATCTCACGCAGTGGATGCAGGATCGGGAATCAAAACTACAGAGAGTCAGTGAGCAAAAGGTTGTAAGATTCAAGACAAGTGCGCCTTCTAGTCTCAGCAGTGGTTTGAATGAGAGGAGAGCTAATTTACGCCAAGCCAACGACATTGTTCAAGACATAGTTTCCTTTGAACCAATGATTCAGTCGGTTGCCAATAAAGCGTCGGGTCTTCATCAAACATCTCCAGCTTCTGAAATTTCACACAAGTATGAAAATCTAAGCAAACAAGCCAAGGAAGTTTTTGCTAAGCAAAAAGAAACTGTTGAACTTCATCAAGCCTTTATCGACTCGAGTAATGAATTTGCTGCCTGGATACGTAATGCCAAGGAAAATCTAAACAAATGCACCGATTACAAAGGTGATAAGGATTCTTTGGTTTCGAAAATGACGCAGCTTAAGATTCTTGAGAGTGACGCCCCCGTTGGACAGAAGAAACTCGAGAAAGCTCTTGAGCAAGCTGAGATAGCATGTCGAATAGTCGATGCGGAAGAATGTGAAGCTATAGAAAAGGAGGTCGCTATTCTTCAAGAGGAATTTGACAACTATTGTCTAGCTTTGAAAAAAATTGGAGCGGCTCTGGAAAATGGTATTGTTCGTTGGACTGAATACGACGACCAGTATAAAATTGCTCAGAAATGGTTGGACAAAATTGAGCAGGAAATTCAATCATATAATAAAATGCAAAATAGTCTTGAAGAGAAAAAATGTGTGTTGGAAGAGTTCCAGGAAAAACTGCAAACCTTATTCGATTGGCAACGCGAACTCGATACCTTGAACATGAAAGCTCAAGTCCTGCTAGAGATTTGTGCTGATACGCGAGTTAGTAACGGAGTTACTCAGCTAACCACCAAATATAACGTTCTGTTATCAATTGCCAAGGAAACAATGCGAAGACTAGAGCAACACTATCAAGAACATCAGCAACACAATACGCTATACGGTGAATGCCAGGATTGGCTGGACAGATTGCGTGAAAGGTTGAATGAGTGTGATGCAACTCCACAAACTATAACCGAAACACAGTCCAAACTCAATATCATAAAAGGAATCCGACAAAGCCTTGAGCAAGGTCAGAATAAATTGCGATATCTCTTTGAACTCAAGGAGAAGATTGTTCTCAGTACTGAAACCAACGGTGCTTCAAAAATTGCCGAAGATACAGATAACATCAAAACTGACTATGAGTCTCTAATGTTGGATATCAATGAAAATCGTCAAAAGCTATTAAATCATTTGGCACAACTTGAAGACATAGGAAAACTTTCAAAAATCCTCTCCGAATGGGTTGAAGAGGTTCAAGGCAAACTTGAAGACAGTTCAGTACTCACTGAACTATCTGACAGGCGGGTTGCTTTGGAAAAGTACCGTGCTATCCAACGTGAAACTGGAAACTATAACGAGATAGCAGACAAAATCAAAGAAAAACTCACTGGAAATAGTAGCATCGGAAGCGAAAAACACAACCAACTACTTAAAGATCATGAAGATTTGGTTTCAAAAATTGCCATTGAAATTGAAAACTTGGAAAATCAAGTCAATAACTATGAGAAATTCAAACAGGGGCTTCAAGAGTTATATGAGTGGATGAAAACTGCTCGCTTGAGAACAGAAAAACTCACAGATTATCATGGCGATAAGGAGCACATTGTGGAACAAATCAATAAAATAAAAGACATACAGTTGTCATTCTCCGAAGGAAAAATTTTGCTTGAAAATGCACAGGACCTTGGAAGTAAGCTACTTCAGATTGTAGGTCAAGAAGGTCAAGATTCTATCAAGCAAGAACTTCTACAAGCCAATACAGACTGGGAAGATATTGAAGCTTTGTCAAGAACAGTCGATCAAGAGTTGACTGATGTACTTTCTTCCTGGGAAAGTTTCTTGGAAAAATCTGACGACATCAACTCATTCATCTTGGACCACGAAAGCAAAATATCATCATTCAATGCTGAAAACACCGCAGAACAGGAAAATAATCTCAAACAACTTAAGGTAACTATCAACTGTTAATTTTCACTGAAACGGAAAGTAACTAACCTACGCATGTATCATTTTTTTTCCTTTTTCCACCTTTTATGGTACATCGCGAATTGATCAAATCCATCTAATTTGTAAAATCGTATCCTGCACATCACAATACTAGCAAATCTTCAATTTAATTGTGAGCAAGAAAAATTCCATTGAGGAATTGAATGATATCTGCGAAGCATTAATGGAAAAATGTGCATGCTCTATGGTTCGAGACCGCACCGTTGAACTTCAAAAAAATTATTCGACACTTCTAGTGAATTTGCAAGGTAAGTAGTTTACCCAGTCAAATTTTCTGTTTAATGTATGCAGATCTTCTTTATGCTTGACCGATATCTAAATCCGTCATTTCTATTTTACAGGATTAATTTCGAAATTGGAGAAGAATGTTGTAAGCCATACGGAATTTATTTATTACAAAGATGAACTGCAAAAGTGGATTGATGAAGCAAAACGAGCAATCAATGACTCGCAATATATGACATCCGACGACATAGTGAATACCAAAAAGAAGATCTATAGCATACAAGCTCTTTCAAACACCGTTCCTCAAGGTCAAAAATTGTTTGAAATGTTACAAGATTCCTTCACAAAATCATCGTACCTGTATTCGGAGGATAAGCAAACAGATATGTTCCAAACAATATCCGAGCAACGCGATGAGCTTGATGCCATTGTCATGAATATAAGTGCTACCTTGAACAACTTAAATTCTAAATATA
This sequence comes from Ochlerotatus camptorhynchus, assembly GCF_037179485.1. NCBI lineage: Eukaryota > Metazoa > Arthropoda > Insecta > Diptera > Culicidae > Ochlerotatus > Ochlerotatus camptorhynchus. The sequence goes on from NW_027040672.1 coordinate 2,713,581, forward strand.
ATCGCTTGGAACTGTACGAAGAACTGAAGAAACGGATCGCAGATTGGTTGAATGCCACTGAAGGTGCATTTGAAACATTACCGGAAACACACGGAGAAATGGGTGAACTTAAAATGCTACTAGAGAGGGTTAAGCACATCCTTACGGAAGTAACATTTAAGCAATCTGATCTAGATAGCATCCAACAAGAAGCTGCCAATCTGTTTGACTCGAGTAAATGTGCTACAGAAAGCGATAAAATTTTAAATATGCAAAAAAGAAACACCAAGTTGAAGGAAAAATGCATGTATCTAATCCAAAATTTGGAAATGGAACTTCAGGATCAAATGACATATTATCAAAATTTACAAGAAATAGAAAAGTGGTTACTTCAAATTTCCTTCCAACTTATGGCACATAATTCCTTGTACATCCATAACCGTGAACAAACATTGGAACAAATTGAACAGCACGAGAAGCTTCTGAATGAAATCCAACGTTATCAAGTGAATATTGATGATTTTAATGTCAAAGCACAAAATCAAATAGAACGATATGTGGTGCATTCACCAGAAATCAAAAAAAGAATAGAAAATCAGATGAAAAACATTCAGGAAAGCTACGATTCCCTGCTGAACACATCGGTGCAAATTAAAAATCGTCTACATGATTCGTTACACAAATTCCAAGAGTACGAGGATACGCTTGATGATATCAAAAGAAATCTTGATGAGCTTGAGCCCGAAGTTGAAGAAAAGAAGAAGATCAGAGCAGTAGATTATGGTGGAGTTAAAACGCAGCTTGAATGCGCCCAAAACTATCACAACAAACTGCAAGTTGAAAAAAGTAGATTAGTTCATGCTGTGCAGGCTTGTGAAGCAGCAACTGCAAGCATCAGTCGACCAAGTTCACCCATCGATAGTGCCCATCAAGTAATTCCTGAGAAGGAGCTAATGGTGCGTGCACGTTTGGAAGATCTTATTGATGAGGTAAGTCGTTTAGAAAATATCACTCCTCTTAATGTTAAAATAACGACTCATATTTTCTTTCTATTCCAAATAGGTCCAATCATGGATAGCAGATCTTATATCAGCCGTCAATGATTGTGAACGACAACATAAACACCGAGTTGAATTGGAGCAATGGATTGAAAAACAAACAGCAATAATTAACGAATGGTCATCTAAACCGTCCAAGTTCCGATCGGAGGCAGCAGAACAAGAACTGAAGCAAATGAATGAATTATTAAGAAACATCATTATAAAGAAAGATGAAATACTCGAAAAAGACGACCATACACTGGTCGATAAGCTGGATGATCTTGCAATACGTCTCAAACAAGTAATCGACAGTAAATCTGGCAGTCAGTCAAGTATTGATAGATACAAAAAAAGCTATGAAGATACACAGCATTGGTTGGATGCAATGATCAACCAAATCAACAATCTTGAGAAGGGAAGCGGTTTGAACTGCAAACAGAGACTTGATAAAGTCGCAAATATTCAAAAGATACTCGAAGACGATTGCGACACAATGGAAAACTATAAGAAACAAGCTATGCATGTTATTGATCTTGTCAGCAACTTGGATGCACAACAAGTGACTGAACAAATGAAATCGATTGACCGAAGATACAATGATATAAGCAAAAGATTGAACAGAAAGTTTGAAATGATTGATTCTACAAATAAAGAGTTCACGAAGATAGTTGCTGAAGTTGACTCGGTTCGGCAATGGTTAAGTGCAAAGAATGAGTTCATGAATGTACCATACACGCTAGGCTTTGACACAAAATCAGTTGAAGCACAACAGCAGCTATTCAAAAGCTTACTGAAGGAAACGGAGAATAGACAGTCATTTATGGACACTGTTGGAAAAAGGTATTCAAACATTCAAAATGATTTAGAACCAGCTGAAAAGCAACTATTGGAAACAGATATTAAGAAACTTTGCAAAGAACTTAACTCGCTTCATAACAGCATTCGTCAAGAAATCGAGAAAATCTCGGATGATATCCTTTGCCGTAGAAATATGCAAAACAACTTTGAAATGACACGTACGTGGATAAAAACCAAGTTGAATGATATCAACAAAATTTCTGACCAACTTCCACTATTAGCGTCGAACGTACTCTCTGAGATTAACCTATGCAAGCGACATGATCTAACAATTCGGGAGTTCGAAGAAAACGCATTCAAGGATGTTATCAAGCAAGTAAATGAAATCATGAAAGAATGTAATGAAGAAGGACAAGCAAAGTTGTCAAATGATGTTGAGAGTATCAAGAATAAATTGAGGGATTTGATTGAAACTTGTGCAAGGAAAATTGCATTCATGGAACGAGAACATCTAAAACGTGTTGAATTCGAGCGTAGAAAGGAAACAATCAATACTTGGTTAACTGAAGCTGAACCAATTGCATCGTTGAACGTCAGAATCTCCAGCTTGGACATTCTCAAGGATCAACTTAATAGATTGACTAAGACATTCGATGAATGTAAAGCTATGAAGCTTTGTTTGAAAGAGCTCGATGAATATAAAAATGCCATTACCCCTACATTGAACGAAGTTGACAAAAATAATATCACTGTTCAAATAAGAACAGCGCATGAGAAATGGAATACCCTCCATAGCATATTAGCAAGCAAACTAGAAAAACTAAATAGCCATATTGAAGAGTACGAACATGCGTTAGACAAAATAAAAAGATGTGAAGAATTTTTGGTTAAAGTACAAAACCAGATACGTGACATGAACAAACCAGTTGCCAGTAAAATTGAGTGCATACAAGATTTTCTAATGGCATACGAAACAATTCTGGGTGATTTGAAAGAGAGACGTCTTGACTTGAATACAATACTCCTGACCAATATACCACAACTGCGCGAGAATTCATCCAAACTGGAAGAAATGATTATGACGATTGAAGAGCAATTGAGAAGACTAAAATCAATGCTGAACATGAGAGAACAATTCATTGGTGCTGTCAACGAAGTCGTCAAAGCAATAGCAAAAATCAACTCCGAATTTAACGAAGTTGATAATTTCTCACCAGAAATTGATGAGCGGTTAAGAAAGTACGACAGCATATTACACCACATCGAAAGTTGTAATGTAATGCTTGTCTCTACGTCGGATAAAGGACGCTTGATAGCAAACGAAGGGACAGACCTCGATCGCCATAATATAATGGATCAACTACATTCTCTGCAAACTCAGATGGATTCCATCAAGCGGAATGTGATTATAGAACAAGACAAATACCAGAAGCAACGCATCTACCACAATACACTTTTCAAGGAATATTCTACGTTGATAGATTGGTTCCGCCAAAATAATGACATTATCGAATCTCGTCCATTGTACAGTGAAAGTCTGAAGGATTCAGCTGATCTCATAGCCTCTCATGAGAAATTGAATATCCAGGCACGAGCCAAACTTAATCAACTTGAGGATCTTAAAAACAAAATACAATCTGACCCCAAATTACCAACACATCTCCAAACAAAAATTTATGAAGCTCAGCAGTACCAAAATACTGTTCCAAATGAACTGGACAGCCGTGAAACGTACCTTCAACAAAATCATCGCTACCGATGTGCCTATCACGAAAGTCTTAACCAAATTGATAAGTGGCTCAATGTGTCCGAAAAGCGTCTAGAAAAAACTCATGCTTTTAAGTTTGATATCAGTTCGGTGAATCAAGATTTACTGGAGCTGGAAAAGATTGTGGAAACCGAGGCAACGATAAGAAATTTGTTATTCCACGGAATTCAGGAGCAAGCGGATTTATTCTGGAGCACACTCACAGAGAATGATCAGGAAAAATGTTTATCACAACTCCAATTGTATAAGACACGTCTCGCTGAGGTTTCAAATAATATCGCAATTCATCAAAACGACGTACTGTTAAACAAGAATCTACTGGAACAATACAAAACACAGCATGGAAAAGTGGTTTCCTGTCTTCGTAAGAATAAACTTGACGAATCTCTGATGAATCTACCTTCCCTTACGGCACGCATAGATCACGTCAAAATGCTATCACAAACGTTGCGAGTAAGTATTTTTTTAAATCGTTTTCTATTCGTAATGTTAACTATTCGAACACCACTCTGAAAATGAAGCCGACACTTTCTTTCCAAATTATGTATCTCGGGTTTTGTTGATCCGTTTTCTAAAATACCGTTTAAAAGGTTATTTCTTCACATATTGCAAACGCTACCTATGTTTGCCAAACCGCCGTGAATTCCATCTTTGACAGTCTTAAGGGGAAACATACCGCTCCGAAAAAATAGAGTTTCGATTTTTATAAAATTATTGGGAAATTTTTTTAAAAAATCTAAAAAAATCACATTTTTTCGTGTTTTTTAATAAAAATTCACGTGCAAAAATATTTTTTTTTTTGTAATTTATCATGGCATACAGTTGGACTCAAAAAACCACTAAACATCAACTTTTCGGTTTTGCTGAGAGTCCAATATTTTTTCATGATGAGATAGAAAAACTATTTTTGCATGTAAATTTTTTCAAGAATCTAAGGAAGAAACTGATTTTCTTGGATTTTTGATAATTTTTCTAATGTTTTTAGAGAAATAAAAACGTGCCGAAAATATTTTTTTTTTATTTTGAGTGCGGTAATCTTCCCCTTAAGTATGCACCGTTAGAATTAATACAACGATCCATTAAAAAAAATGGAAAATACTCCATTAATATGATCCATATTTTTTGTACATTTTAGCACACAATTGTAGATTGCTAAAGAATGAGCAGCTTCAACGAATTACCCATAAACATATTTTAAATGACCCATAAAACGTTCAACATCGAACCGTAAACTAAAGAAATTGATCCAAATCAAGTTTGCTCACTAAAAAATATAGGTATGATCCATAAATTGGACACATATCTTTCATGTTTTTGACACTAAGTTTTTAATGTTGATGCATAAACCTTGGAAAATTGTTCCTTTACTACGGAGCTACTCTGACTTACGGTCCTGCCCAAATTTTTTGACGAAGGACTACGTCTTAGTGGACTATACTGTTTAACGAAATTGTGTTATGGATGGATTTAAATTCTCTTCACACCCTTTGAGTGAGAATTGATGTAAGATTTGTTTGATAGGGGAAATGGATGTAATTTCGGACTAAATGCCTCTATTTTGGGCCCATACATAAAATCAGTAATTGAATAAATTTTCAATAGCGATCAAAATATCCATTAGTACCGTCCCAATGACGCGTTCATCTAGATAACATTGATAAATAGCAGATTTTTAGCGATGGGCCCAATCCTAGATCTATAGGCCAGCATTAGAGCCATTTTCCCTATAAAGAATATAGTAATTTATTATTAGTAAACTATTGAACATTAATGAAACTTTTAGGCCGCAATCAACCAATCACGTGCTCGCTTGCTATAAATATCGAGAGAACAGAGAGAGACGACCGATTTGAGTTTATGGTTTGAGTAGCTCAAAATAATAGGATAGGAATCATATCGGTTCTTATAGGAAATTTAACGCATTATCCAAATCTGCAATAATATTTAGGGGTTAATTTATTTTATCACTTATAGTACAACAATTATAAACAAATAGGCAAAATACGTTGTGACATCATGTAAAATATGTCATCTATCTCAAATTCTTAGTAATATTCCGGTTTCCAAATTTATAATATTTAAATAATCTCTTGAACCCATTTTCTACCCAATTTTTGAATTAAATTGAGTTTTAGTGAGTTGTAAAAAGGCTCACGTTAGCCCACACCGTCACGCCGCAGCCTCCATTTGTAAATGGCGTAACGCAGCAACGCTGCCGAAGCTGACGATAAACAACATATCACGCAACCGCAAAAAAAATCGATCCATGCACTGAATATCGAGGCTTTACGGTATATGACCGTGAGTTTTCTAATTCTTTGTTTTTTCTAATGTTTTTACTTCAGGATTCAAAACATTTCAAATTGTTTTTTTTTCTATGAAGGAAGACCAACATAAGTCAAAATTTTTACTAAGTAAAATATATCGAAATTATATAGCCCTAGAAACAAAAAAAAACTACCCCTGTCTGTGATAAAAAAGTAGAATATTTGGAAAATGAAGATTTTTTTAATAATAAAATACTATTTATTCTTTTACTAGGTATATACAGAACAAACATTCATGCATTTTCAAATAAACTAGCAACTTGCAAGAAATGTTGCTTACAAACTTGCATGAAATATATGGAATATTTCATTATATGTCTCTTAAATTTACACGATCTATAATGTAAACTAGTGTGATGACGCTCCATTAATTTACATCATAGTAACGGAAATTTACACTACTGTTTTTAATTGTGTAGGTCATGTCGGGTAAAGACCTACTAAAAAACTATGATTATTAAATGAGAAATAATTGAAAAACAGACTTAATATTAAATGACGTCAATCGAAAATTAACTTATTTTTACGTTTCACAAGACGCACATAAAAGAAGCGGGATATAATTGCAACTTTCCTTCATTAACCTCACAATATTACTTTTTGACAAATTATTTGAATGCCTTATCAAAATTTTGCGAGCTTTTTTTTTACGGTGTAAAATGACACGAACGAACGCTGGCCCAACGCAAGCGTAAACTTCAACGCTGTCATGATCGTGAGCGGTTCCTTAATGTGAAGTGAGGTAACAATCGTATGAAAAATGATGTTAAATTGTAACGCTTGTCATGTGACTTCCGAAAACATAGATTTAATACTAAACATGTTCAGTTGCATACAAATCATAACCATTTTGAGTGTGCTATTTAAGACTGCACTACAAGATGTACTGTCGACAACGCTATACATATGTTTAAAAAAGACATACGAATGGATTGTCCGGAAAGCGACAGAAGCATCGAAGCATGTTTATTTAATCAAATATTTGACACCTTTGATGCCAAGCTTATACAGTGCCTTCCCGTTTTTGGCAACACGACCTCATCAAAAAATTCTTTTTTCAAATTTATGCTCGAGCATTCTGGAGAATTTCCCATGGAATTCCAAGTAGGTGGGATCCTTAAAGAGGGGTCTAGTGATATCACAAATGGAATTAAGTGTTGGATTGATTTGCAAGAAAATGAAGAAAACAAAAATTATGTGTTGCCAAAAACCGGAAGGCACTGTACTGCGTATGCGTTTGAAAATGAATTCAGTCGTTCCAAATCTACTGTTTGTATTAACTTTTATTTTAAGTCTACTGAATTCAAGCGCTGTGAAATGAGCCATATGTAAACAATAACAATGAACGTCGAGTTTCACGGTCATTCAGGTAAATCGACATAAGCATCTGGTAAACGATATTTACTTTACCAGATGCTACTATCGATTTGCCTGAATGAGCTTTATTCCACGAATCATCGACGTTTAAAGTCATTGTTCACATTTGGTTTATTGGATCTGTTCACATGTTATGCAAGAATTTGCCTACACCAAATTGCGGATTTGGTTAAATCTGTAATGTAGATCGCTTTTCCTATAGCCATTAGACGGGACATTCCGTGGGCAGCTGAAAATACGTTTCATTATAATTTTACATGTCACTAAACTTGAACGACTAAAATTAGAATTTTGCTTCGATTTACGTAATGTAAAAATACTAACCGACATAATTGTGGTCATCTCTTACATGTGTCAGTCTTAGGAGAGTTAAACTTACATGATGTTTTCGAAGTGTGTATGGTCAAGTGACTTTCCTACTGTTTTCACAAAATTTTGTCTTCCATGTCTCCGTCCATGATTTGTTTATCAAAAAGTGCTGCCTGAAAAAATAAGATTGAAATCCCCTGAACCAAAAGAACGGATACGAGAGACTTCGTTTATTTCAAACCAACCTTATTCAAAATTTAACTCGTAATTTACATTTATTTTTTAACAAATTTCTTGAATGATTTCTTTTAATTTCAATTCCAAGGTGACACAGGAGGATCACACCTACATAGTGTTGTCATGGGCACTCATTATGACCATGGTCGTATTTTAAAATGGTTGGTTCCATAATTTACCAGTGTTACCAGAGGGTTTGTGTATTCTTGAAACTTGTTATTGCATAATTCAAATTGAGAATATATAAAGCCAAAATTAAAAAAAAGGCTGAGAACGGAATAGAAAAAAAAACAAATCAATAGATTATGCAAGGTGCAAATCAGTAGATTATGTAATGTTTTTTTTTAACATCAAATAACGTATATATGCACGTAATAAAAATCCACTATCAGTGCTAGACTAGTCATAACGTACGGCCGGAGATGAACCAGTGTCTGGCTGAAAATCTTATTAATAAAGACAACCAACCATGACGTATGGCTCCTCTAAAGCAAGATCAAACCATGCAACGTCACTATTCCACTGTATGAAGGGCTGGAGGTGTGGACCTTTAAGCAGAGACACTTAGACGAAATCCACGGCAGGGAAATCTAACCTCCTTCGGACAAAACGTTCTTAGGATTATTTTTTTGAACATCATATAACGTTATACAAAAGCCACAAAACACGTGATGAATTGAAAAATCACGTTGATATACTTTATATATGCAACCGGCATCAATGACTAAACGATCTATAGTATCTTACAACGGTGAAGAGAGAGAAAAGAGGGAGCAAAAATACACGGAAGATCTGAAGTTCACTGGCAAATATTTCCTAAAAATACCACATTCGTTCTTTCGACTCCTAGAGGATAACACGAACCGAATTTTTCTGTGCGCTTTCGCTCGCTATTGCAAGCATATCATACAATTATAATAATTATTATTAATATTACTTTTATTATTTTCAGGCGAACCAACACGAACTGGATGCTCTTAATGATATATCTAGTCACATTATCGAAAAAGCCCACCAGATTGAGAGTGATAAAATTAATAAGGAAAGTATCGAACTAAACGCCAGTTGGACTAGTGAGACAAGTCTTTTGGAAAATCTACACGAAAATTTGATTCAATTGCGGGAACAGTGGGTTCAATTGGAAGATATTCTCCAAGAGCTGGAAACAAAGTCGAATAATTTGCTGGAGAAGGACAAGAATTTGGATTTAACCGTGCAATCGAAAGAGAATCTGTTGTCTAAGAATCTATTAGTCCAGGTATGTACAAATTGGCTCAAACGAACATGCGAATAAAAATAAAGGTTGACGACATTGTTGAAACTAGACACTGACATCATCAACTGTCGATGACCGTATAGGTCATCTCGTCCATAACGTTGCGCTGAAATCGTTTTCTTATGCAAATGTGCTCACGATGATGTCACGGTCCATACACATGCATATATTCAAGACGAACGAACAGCTATGATGTCAGTTAACGATATCTGCTGATCTTCCGAGTTAAAATTTTGATTTAAATCCAAGCAGCGTTCAGCGAAAAATGACCAAAACAAGAAAACACGTTGCCACTACCACGCAAAACAAACAAAACTCAACGAAAAGCAGAGAGCGTATAAATATGTATGACTTCATTCTGAGAAGATTTCAATCTGCTTGCTTTGAGTTTTGCTTGTTGCTCATGAAACTATTTCTGGTCTGGCAAAACGTCTGACATGATATGAATGTGTCTCTTCTTTTCAGAATTTGTTAGATGACAAATCCGTCCTTGGTCAGTTGAACGGAAAAGCTAATTCATTAGCTAAAACTTTGATCGAAGCTCTAAGGGAACAACAACTGTCACCGCATACATTGGAGGAAAAATTAAACCATTTGAATCAAATCGACTCTAGGTGAGTATTTCTGTTCGAATTCGCTAACCGGCAAAAGAACGTGATTAACATTGAGCACGACGGCGCTTGAAAAAAGCGCATAAGTTCATTCGCTCATTATTCACTATCTCAGCCATTCTCCTCTCTCGGTTTACGTTAATTCATTCGTGTTGGGCAATGATGCTGAGAAATCCTGTACTCAGCTTTAGTCGCCGTCTAGACATACAGTATTACAGTACAAAGATAGAGAATTCTTTACTAAAGACAAATTAAGCGCCATATAATATCGCCTTAAAAACCAACTTGTGTTTCCTGATCGACCGCGAGTCTAATTTGTGCATTTATAGCATCCGCAAAGCCACGGTTTATTGGCAATAAACACTGACGGAGTCGAGGTCGGGGTGTCGCCGCATTAAAAACAACTGACGTCATCGGTTAAATTTAAAATTTCGCTGGCCGTGAAATATTGCTCATCTCTCATCGTCATTCACAATCTACAGTGGGTTATTAGGGCGCATCCGTTCGATAATTCAAGATAGTCATATAACCAGCGTGCTATTTTTATTTTATCCATTTCTTTTTGTAGGTTGGCTGAAAATTTGAAAATAAAACAACGACACATAAGACAGAAAATAGAAGACTTGCAGCATTTCTCCGAGCAAATTTCAACCCTTACTGCATCTGCTCAAGCGTTGTTGGCAAATCTTAAGGAAATAAATCCTTTTGATGAACGGTTATTCCAAACAGAAAAGAAGCTACTATCGTGCAAATCAAAGGCAAATGAGTACTCAGATCAAGCAATTCAAATTTCTAAGCACATAGACGACAAGTATTTAGCTACTCAGGAGTTCATTCCTGTTGATTTAGAGGAGAAAAGAAAAGCATTGGAAGCATTGCTTGCCAACATTTCTGACACCATGGAAGAATACAACTGCAAATACCGAAAAGCCAAGGAAGTCCGAACAGACTACTTTGTAGTGTATGATAAAATCAAAACCTGGATAGAAAATGCAGAACTGACCATGAGTAATCACAACATCGATCCCAGTGAATTAAAGACAAAACTAGTCCAACTAATACACGATTGTAAGGATGTACGGCTAGCGTATGAACAACTAGTGTACAATGGTAGTGAAATAATCAAAAACTGTTCGGACAGCAATGATCAGAGAGCGATGCAAGCTGATGTGGATCAAATATCCTTTGAACTCACAAAAACAATTCAGCTTGTTGAGGAAAAGAACCAGACGGTTGACCAAATTCTCGGAAACTGGGCTAATTTCATGAGAGTTTATCAACTGGTTGTCGACTGGTCAGTTAAACTGCGCACACTTTTGAATCGAAAACTGCAACTCAATTCACTCCAAGAAGCCCAATTAGCTCGCCAAGATTATGCGGTAAGTTGTTTACATGCTAGCTGAATAAATTTCGTCAACAATCGCTTAATTTTTTTCTCCCTCCTTTCCATACTAAAGAGCGCAGTATCTAGTCTGACTGATGTATCGCAAAACTTAAGCGAAATGAATCACGAATTCGATAAAATAAACGAAGTATGTTCGACCGGATATTTGAAAAATAAATTACACGAAGCCGAGACACTCAAAATCGACATCGAAACCGTCCTATTCGAAAGGGTAAGACAATGATCAAATTTTATATGACAAAATCATAATGTCTTTGTTTATTTGGGTTTGCAGAATTTGTTCCTACATGAAACTACAGAAGAGTGGCAGCAGTTTGAGCACAAAATAAAGAGTGTAAGAGAATGGATACAAGGCGGTTACCATTCTCTAAACTCTCCAGAACTGAAAAATAAACCATTACGTGATCAACTGAGAATTCTTGAACAAATGCTTGCTGACATTTCGGCACAAAAAATCAAAGTCAATATGTCACTTGAGAAATTACAGGTATTTAACGACAGCAGTTTACCTAGTTCAACTAACATCCATTCTGTTTCGAACCAACAGGTCCATTTCCATTCGGAAGTCGTATACTCCGATAACCCTAACATAGTGCATAGTGGACGTACTGTTATTGAAGATCTCGATAAGCTTAACAGAGATGTGTTCCAAACCACGCAAAACTTGGACAAAGCGTTAGTACAAATCGACGAGTGTCAAAGTGAAATGCAAACAATACGGCAACGTATTGTGCAAGAAGAGCAGCAGCTTCGGAATATTTTATCACCACTACATCAGTCATGCGATAGTGATAAGAATGAACAGGTAAGTGACTTTGTGCATCATTCTTTTTTTCAATACGACGCAATTTACCACACTTCAATTTTGCTACACGTTTTCGAGAACCAGTACAAATCTGTTTCCAAACACTCTAATGAGCCAGAAATTAAATACATAGCATTTTTATTCCTTTCCTAATTGCCGCGACTCCCTCGGTACTATGCAAACTTGGTGGCTCATTATTACTTTTTTGAAAATTGAAGCTTATGTTACTCTTGACCGGAATCTATCGTTGGATGACAGTTTGATTTTTGAAATTTACCGTCTAATTTCATTGGGGTAACCTTCAACACCATGAAATGGAATAAACGTTTTAACATCACAGTTCTACCTTTGCTATGGAGCCATTTGATACAAAATATAAAAGCATTTTTGTCACTACATTCCATTCTAATCATAATTATATTCAATGCATTCAACTTAAGGGATACAATAAATTGCATCTGTAGTAAACAACACAATAAACAATTCTTATTTGTTTGGAATACGGATCGTTAAACCTATTCGTTCATTATGCACGGTTAGCACGCATCTAAATGTCACGGATTATTATTCATTACATTTCATTTTCTTCGGATCAGGTTGAGAGTTATATGTGTCTTAAATATAATTTTGTCTTCTTTTTATTTCTATACATTGTGCTCCTTTATCCTACTAACATTCTATCCAAATCTAATATTTCATCAACTCTACATCAACTGCTCAATGCATATATGGCCTGCAATTTTACTATAAACAACTTTGCATTTCTCCTGCTTGTCGGCTACATATAACACTGACTGTCTGCATCACAAATTGACATCGGTACATGGGACTCAACTATTCAGGAATGCCGTGAACGTATTCGAGCTTTGCAATCACATCTCAATCAGATAAATACCAAAATCAAACTGCTGCTACAACGGGGCGAGCCTCAGGAATGATAGTTATCAATAAATATCCACCAAATCAATCAATTTTATCGATATCGTGATTTTCAAAATCAATTTTTTAAATACGTGTTTTGCCAGCATAATTGTAATATTTTATTAGATTAATCAGAATATAGATTTTTTTTTCGAAACAATACTATTACGTGCTTTATTCATCCACAATTCTATCCATAAAAATTTCGATCAATAAATTGCAAATTCCATCATCAGGAACTTCCGATAACCTGGACGCATGGTATTGATGAAACTGCTCAACAACATGAGATCTATGACCCAATGGTGCATCAGAATATAACACGCCAAACAGAGTTCGGAATTCCACATCAATTTTTAATGTCGACGCACACAATGTCAACAGAAAATAACAGTGCAAATGTATCTTCCTACGAGTCTTCAAACATGAAGCCAAACGTAATATCGGTTTGGAACAATTCAGAACGTACGTATGCTGAAGTAGTTGCGGGCCTACAGAGACAACGAAACGCTCAAATTCAACGCAATGCTATTGAACTCCGTTCTCACAAAAATCTATCTGTCAGTCAAACGACCGATGCTTCCGATAAAACTGAAACAGCCATCAACTATGAGCGCATGGAACTATATGATGACCCTAACATACAGAGTGTACCACGTGAGCCACTACGAGGCAAGAAGGACAAATCAACTATTGACATTAAAAGAAAATCTAAACCTAAACAAACAGCTGTTCATTCATCATCTATCAAAAAGAGTAACAACATTGAGAAAACGGGAAACTTCATTCTCACCGAAGCAGCAAATACAGCAAAGCCTGATAATCACAACATTGTTGAAATGCCTCAGATTATTGGGAACACAAAAGGCATTACAACCGAGTATAAAACGGACAGGGATCCAACTATCAAAAAGGAGTCTGCTGGAAAAACATACGCAGATGTGCTTAAGGATTTAGCTTCCAGAAAGCAGAGTGCATCCTACAATTTGCCACAGTTTGACTCATCGATTGGCGTTCTACAAACTACCATCTCCAGTACAATACCACCGAGCTTAAATGTTGCAATCGCTGAGCGTGACAAACAATCCGATAAGACAGATCAAGTGCTACCTTCGTCGCAACGTAAACGCAAACCTAAGGATTATTTCAAACCTCCTCAGTCTTTAACTGGTCGAAAGAAAGTTAATACTAAATTTCAATCAACTCAGGGTCATGCTCATGATGACACTAGATCCAGTGTAAAAACAGAAAGTCTGAACATTAGAAATGAATCGGTAGATTTGCATTTTACTCAATATGCGACCACCTCCAAACCAGCAGAAAGTGAAAGCAAAACGTTCATGTCCGAGATAGAATTTACCGACGAGCTTAAGCTTATCAGTGCAGATAAAAATTGTGAATCAGAAGACAACATTAGGTCAGCAAATCTTAGTCATGATGTTATATCACCCGGCATTACTGAATCAAGTGACGTAATTGCACGCAAAAAGATAAAGAAAAGAAAAACAAAGAAGAACACTGTAGCTGATCATTATGGTGAAAACTTGCCTGAACCCACTGCGAGTAATATTCAGAATGTTCAACCAACAGTGGACGCGAATTCCATTATTTTCAAGTCTGAACCGAAATCGCTAAAGATCGAAACAGCGAGTTGTACTTCCGAAACAATACCAGAAGCTCAAGAAAAATCAACCAACGCTTCTACAATGGTTACCACTGTTGAAATTATTGCCAACTCAGAATTAGAAAATCAAAAGAAGCCCGATCAAAAACGGAAAATGATGAAGGTTGAGAAAATCAGGAAATCAAATTCATCAAAAGTATCCGCTATGTTACAATTACAAAGTGCCGAATTTGAGCAAGAACTAAATGAAAGTAGAAGAAACGATTTTCCTATTTCACAACGTATAGATGATTGTTCAACTGTAGCAGAAGCTACTGCGGAAAATATAACTGATGGATTCAAAAGTAGTCTTGTTTTCGACGAATATGACTTTTTAAATACGGCTAATAGTTCATCATCGATCACAACTGATTATGAAAATGAAACATCATTATCAGAAAAAGAACCACCGAGTGACATGGATACTGTTAGCTCAGGAAAAGTGGACAGTAAATCCGAGATTAGTGAAACAATATCGTCACTACTACTAGTATCTAACAATAGAGTGCAAAAAACACCTGGTGAATCTGCTGTAAATGGAAATGAACAAGATGACACATCAAAGATTGAAATTTCATGTGCAAATTGGCGTGATAAACGTCAAAAAATTTCGATGATTACACATGAAGAGTATCATTTACAACCAATCTCATACATGAAGTTTGACTTACCAACCATTACGGCTGAAAGAATTACTAAAAGCGACATTAACAGCCAAATTCAAGATCAATTTAATGTTGAACATATTTTCCAAGAAGCACCAGATATGCAAATTGAAGAAGCTGTTTGCTTGGAGCCTTCGCACAAAGATGAAGTGTTTGTTGCAACAGAGGTATCCGTACTTGATTCCGTTACTGATACATCTGTTCAATCCAAATCGACAGCAGTGCTTGTTAAACAATCATCAACTTCAGAACCAAGAAATGAATTGGATACATCGTTCAATAGTGAAGTAGAATGTTTTATGGCTTCAGGTGATACTGGAACTCATTTTTCAACAACTACTTCCAATGTTATCTATAAAACAACCACTATCCTATATGAATCTTCATCTGAACAACAAGTTATTGATGAACACTATACACAACCAGTGATATTTGAACAACGATCAAACGAGATGGAAAAACATCAAAAAGATTTCACTTTGAACGAAGAATCCAATCAGCGAACGGAAGTCGTATTTCAAACATCTAATGAAATAATAGAAAGCTGCTCTTCAATGGCTTTGGAACACGCTTCAAGTGCCGACACTGATGAAGAGAAAACTCTCAGAATCATGAGAGAAGAGTCATTCAACCAGAATGCAAATAATCAGCAAGACTTAACGACTCCAGTGAAATTGGTTGAAGGCAATGAAAATGAACTGAATATCGCAGAAAACGTGACATCCATCAAAGAAATCAAGCTAAAAAGCACTGCAACAGTCAGTTCCCTGTCAGAAAAAACAGCTTTCACAAAGCAAGATCACATTTTAGAAACAAGAAATGTAGAAGACAATGTTGACATGCAAACAGATGCTGTACCAAAAGTGGAGGATAACATCGAGGAAGAGTTTGGTTCACTGGATAAATTAATTCCAAAAGATTATGTTGAAGTATTGTCTAACAATCAATCTGCAATCAAAAAGGAAACAAATGTGGAACAATCAGTTACAGAAGAAGAAAATATTCTAATTCAAATAAGAGAAGAGTCATTCAAACAGGACGATTCAATTGAACTTGCTGAAAAAAACCAGAATAATGATCAAAACACGGCATCATCTAAAGAAATGATAATTATACCCACCACATTAGAGGTACGTAGTGAGCAGGTTTGCACGGATGAAGTCATGCCTATGACAGAAACAACAGAAACAAGTAATGATGAAAAGAAAATAGATACTGTACCAACAATGAAGGATAACATCGAAGAACAGATCAACTCACAAGATGGACAAGATTATATTGAAGCAGGGCCAAGCGATCAATTTGAAATCAATGAAGAGAATATTCTAATTCAAATGAGAGAAGAGTCATTCAAACAGGATGAATCTACAAATAATCTGGAAGACACAGATATATCGAACGTTGCAAATTTAATCCAAGCTGTCAAAAGCAAGGATAAATATCAGAACGACGAAGAAAGCGTAGTATCAATAGTAGACACCAAAATAATAAGCACTGCATCAGAGGAAAGTATTGGGCAAGTTAGCATGGGCGAAGTCGTTTCATTGACAGAAACAGTAGCTGTTACAAAGCAAGATCAGTGTTTGGATGCTAGTGAAGCAATAAGTAATGTTGAAAAGGGAAAAATGCAGGAGAACATCGAAAAAGAATCACAGGATGGATTCATCCAGAAAGATGGCATCGAAGAATTGTCAAGAGATCCAGCAATAATCCATGAAGAAAATGTTTTAATTAAATCTGTACCAGATGAGGAGGACATCCTGGTTCAGATAAGAGGAGAGTCATTTGAATATGAACAGTCAGCTTATAATGCGGATGATACTAAAATATTGGAAAACATTGCACATTCTGTCAAACTGATTGATAACAAACAAAATGAACAAAAAGTCGCAGAAAACGTCACATCACTTATAGAAAACAAAATAATAAGCACTAAATTAGAGGAAAGTATGGACCAAGCTAACACGCATGGCATCATCCTTACGTCAGAAGCAGCTGATTTTACTCCAGATCAATATTTGGAGGTACACGATTCTTTATGCAACGTCGAAACAGATGCTGTACCAAGCATAGAGGATAATATTGGAAAAGAACATGGCTCACAAGATGGATTGATTCCGAAAGATGATATCAAAGCAATCTCAAGCGATCATCGTACAATAAACGAGGGAAACATAGTGACTCAAACTGTAACAAATGAAGAGCAAATACTAATTCAAATGATAGAAGAGTCATTCAAAAAGGATGTTTCTACAGATAACCAGAAATATGCTGCAATGTTGGAAAACGTTGATAGCATGGAAAATGAACAGAAAACTGAAGATAACGTAACATCATTGGTAGAAAACAAAATAATAAGCACTGCAACAGTGGAACAGGCTAGCGTAGAAGAAGTCATTCTTAGATCAGAAACAGCAACTGTTACAAAGCCAGATCAATGTTGGGACGAAAGTGATACGTTGAGTAAGGTTGCAAAAGAATCCGAGGTTGTACCTAAAATAGAGCATAACATCAAAGAAGAGAATTATTCACAAGATGAGTTGATCCCTAAAGACAAAACCGAAGGATTGTCAAGCGATCAACCTGTAATCATCGACGAACAAATTTTAATTAAATCGATACCAGGTGAAGAGGACATCCTAGGTCAGATGAGAGAAGAGTCAATCAAAGAGGGAAGGTCTACAAGTAATGATGATGATACTGAAATATTGGAAAACATTGCAGATCCAGTTGAACTAGATGATAAGACAGGAAATTATCAGACTATGGCAGACAACGCGACATCATTTACTGAAAACAAAACAACTATCACTGAATTTGAAGAATGTACGCAAGCAAGTACGAATGTAATAATTTCTAGGATAGAAACAGCGAGTTCTATGAGGTCAGAAGAAATAATGAGCATTACATTAAAGGAATGCGTTGGGCAAGTAAGCATGAAAGATACTATCGGAGATGGTTTTGATTCACAAGATGCGCTCATCCCTAAAGATGATATCAAAGCATTGTCAACTGATCAACCTGTGATCATTGAGAAACATATTTTAATTCAATCCGCACCAGACGAAGAGGATATTTTAATTCAGATCAGAGAACAGTCGTACGAACAGGAAAAATCTGCAAATAACCAGAAAGATATTGAAATATTGGAAAACATAGCAGAGTCAGTTGAACTTGTTGATAAGACAGGAAATGATCACAAGCTCACAGACATCGTGACGCCATTTAAAAAAATCGAAATTACAAGCAATACACTCGAGGAATGCATTGCACAGGCTAACATGGACGACGTAATTCCTAAGACAGAAACAGAAGCTATTACAAAGTCAGATCACATTACAGAAACAATTACGGAACGTAATGTTGCAAAGAATACAGATTTTGTACTGAAAATGGAGGAAAACATTGAACTAGCGACAGGTGATGAATGTATACCCAAAGATTATATTGCGGCATTACCAAGTGATCAATTAACTGTAATATCAGAAGAAATTACTCTAGTTCAAATTAGAGAAGAGTCATTCAAGCATGAAGAATTTTCAAATAATCTGGCAGTCTCTGAAATATTGGCTAACGTTCCAGATTCAATCGGACTTGTTGAAAGGATGGATCAGAAGATTACAGACAATGAGACAACATACACAGAAGAACGCTCTGAGCAGGTTAGCACGGACGATGTCCTTTCTAGGATAGAAACAGCAACGAATACAAAGGTATATCAATCGTCGGACGTAAGTAATACGTTAAGAAATGTCGAAAAGGAATCAGAGGATGTACCAAAAATAAAGGATATCATCGGTAAAGTGCATGGTTTACAAGAAGATGGATTCATCCCGAAAGATAACAGCGAAACATTGCCAAGTGATCAACTAGCAACCATTGAGGAACATGTTCCAATTCAATCTGTTCCTGAGGAAGAGGACATTTTGGTTCAGATGAGAGAACAGTCATTCAAACAGGAAAGATCTATAAACAATGAGGACGACATTGGAATATTGGTTGATGCTCATCAAAAACCTTCTAGCGAAAAACCTTCTGATGACGAAGCAAAACAACGTTATTTAGCTAAAAAAGCCCAAAGAAAAGATAAACAAGTGTTGAAAGAATGCCGTGGTACAAAACCTGATACAAGTGAAGCATTGAATTCTCCAGAAGAAGTTAAGAATGCTTCAGAAATTGTGGCGCAAAACAGTTCAATTGATGTATGGAAATCTGGGCCATTATATTCCGAAGTAGTTACAGGAAATTTAGGTCGAAAGCACAAAACTAGTAATGAGTATAATCTTTCAAGTAATCAGGTTGACGATGAACCATTGGAAAACCCTGCAGATCAAGTTGATATTGTTGATAACACAGGAAACAATGTGACATCATTTACAGAAATCAAAATAATAACCACTACATTAGAACAACGTATTGAGCAGGCTAGCATGGACGAAGTCATTCTCAGTAGGCCAGAAACAACAATTTTCACAAAACCAGCTCAATGTTCGGATGAAACTGATAAGTTGAGTACTACTGAAAAGGGAGCAGACGCCGTACCAAAAATGAACGATAACGTCAGAGAAGAGCATGATCCACAAGATGGATTTATCGATAAATATGGCATCCAATTGTTAAGCGATCAACCTGTGGTTATTGAGGAAAATATATCAATTCCACCTGTATCAGACGAGGAGGAAATCTTGATTAAGATGAGCGAAGATTCATTTAAACAAGAAACGCCTCAAAATAATGTGGAAGACATTTATATATTGGATAAGGTTGCAGATCCAGTTCAACTTGCCGATAACAAAGAAAAAGAACAGAATCTAACTGGCACGGCAACATTTACAGAACACAAAATGATGAGCATCACACTAGCGGAATGTGTTGAGCAGGCTAGCACAGACAAATTCGATAAATCTTCAGGAAAAACAGCTTTGATACATCAAGATCAAAGTTCGGACGTACACGATGCGTTAAGTCATGTTGGAAAGAAAACAGACAATGTACCAAAAATGGAGGAAAACATCACAGACCTCACTTCACTGGATACATCCATTCCTGAAGATGATTTTGAAACATTGCCAAGCGATCAACCCATAGCCAATGAGGAAATAATGTCAACTGAATCTGTAATAGAAGAAGAAAACATTCTAAGTCAGATGCGAGAAGAATCATTCAAACAGGATGAAACTATAAACAACCAGGAAGCTACTGAAATGCAAGAAAACGTGGCCAAGCTTGGTGATGACATTGATCAAGAACAGGGTATCGAAGACAGTGCAACATCATTTACAGATATCAATATATTAAGCACATCATCAGAAACATGTATTGGGCAGCCTAGCATGGTCGAACTTAGCCCCAGATCAGTACCAGCAGATTTAACAAAGGTAGATCAAAGTTTATATGCAAGTGATAATTTGGATAATGTTGCAACGGAAACAAATGCTGTACCAAAAATTGAGGATAACATTAAAGCATTATCAAGCATCAAGCCTGTTATCAAAGACGACAATATTTTAGCTCAATCTGTACCAGCCGAAGAGGACATCTTGACTGAGATGAGAGAAGATTCATTCAAACAGGAAAGGTCGTCAAATAATCTGGAAAATACTGAAACATTGGAAAACGTTGGACAACCATTACGGACAAACCTTATCAATAACGATGATAATGAACAGAATCTAGTTGACGTAGCATCACTCACAGAACACAACATGGTTAGCACTACATTAGATGATTGTATTGTGCAGCCTAGCATCGATGAATTTGTTCCCCGCTTAGAAAAGACAGCTTTAACCAAGCAAGATCTAAGGAAACCGGAGGATAAAATGCAAGATGCAAAATGCAGTATTGCACAAGCAAACGATATCAATGTTGCTCCTGCTGGTAATAGTTACAAGAACGAGAAACAATTACTCCATGAGTACTGGAAATATCATGATGCTGAAATGTTGCATAACACATATAAAACATCCATTGATGCCAGCAAAGACGTCATCATGCATCTGGCACATATGAAAGATGTACCTGTAGAGGATACAAAACAGTCAGCATCACCACATATGGATGAACCATCGGAAGTAACAACAACAGAGAATGTAACTCTTGTATTCCAAGTGGAAAGGATTGAGAGCGAACATGGTTTATTGAAATCGGAAAATGTACAACTAAATGAGCAGTTTGAACAAATCATTAAAAATACCTCAGCCATTGAAAGGAAAAACACGTTGGCTTCTACTGTTGATGTACTTGTTGAGAAAGTGAACCGCGCAGATAGTTGTAAACATGAAGAAAGGACACCTTATGATTACTGGAAATATCATGATGCTGAAATGCTCTACTACACGCATTGTAGTCACAAGTCTTCTTGGACCGATATCACGGAAAAAGACAGTTTGATACCTGTTGGCAAGCTCACCAAAAATATGGAATTTGATGAAATGTCCGAGCGGCAAACAATAACCATTACTGAAAGAGAATCGACTAAAACTGATTTAGACGTACACATTGATTCAGTGCATGCATCCAAAAAAATCACCCAAAAACAAGAAACGCACCACGTACATTCTGCAGATGCAACCGAATTAACTTCTGCTTCTACTATTGATACACAAGGGGATCGTGTGGCTAGTTATGAATATGAGAACCAATTCCCTCATGACTATTGGAAATATCATGATGTGGAAAAGTTGCATATCAAACAAAAAACATTAAATAATATCGAAAACTCACACCTACCATTGCTCGAATCAAAGACTTTGACCGACATCAAGCAAAAAGATGTTGAAAATCAATCCACCATTGTAGAGACTGACTACTTGTCGCTTTTAAGTACCTGTGATTCTAGAAGTTCTGTATCCGATAGTAAGTTCTCAAATGACATACAATTGGATGAAATAGCAGCTCTTAATAGAACAGAAAGATCGCAAAATGATTTAGATGAAAGCATTGCCCCAAGGCCAGCAGCCAGAGATGCATCAACATATGTGGGAGAAGTGACTCAGCTCGTTGTTAATGAAGAAATTCTATTGAAATCGGAAAATGATCATCCAAACGAACAAAAGTTGCAGTGGGTTACCGATAACACTAACAATGACATTATCGAACGTATGGACAGTTATAAATACGAAAAACAAGTAGTCCATGACTACAGTAAATATCATGATGCTGAGCTACTATTCAATACACACAAAACATTGATAGATGCCGAAAGCACTCATCACCCATTGTACGAATCAAAACCTTTGACCAGTATCGTGCAAAAAGATAGCGAACATAAATCTTCAGAAGATAACGTCAAATCCTTACATCATTCTACTGAGTCTGATCTTTGCCTAACATCAGAATATGAAACCGAAATGATAATGACTTTACAAACTATTGCTAACGACAGTTTCCACTACTATCCTGAAATGATAGAAGCAGAGAAAAAATATTATGAATTGAAAAGTAAAACAGATACGGAAATATTCACAACAGAAAATAAGCAAAATGATGCTGATGCTTCATTGCAAGTGCACAACATAGGAGTAGGGTATAGTTCACAAGATAATTTAATTCCGGAAGATGACATTCAGGATATCGTTGGAAGAGAACATGGCCCGCAAGATCAATTCACCCCGAAAGATAACATGGAAATATTGTCAAGCGATCAACCTGTAACCATTGAGGAACATATTTTAATTCAATCTGTACCAGATGAAGAGGACATTTTAATTCAGATGAGAGAAGAGTCATTCAAACAGGAGAAGTCTTTGAATATTAAGGATTATACTAAAATATTGGTGGAAGAGAATACTCCAAGTCAAATGACAGAAGAGTCATTCAAACAGGATGAACCTACAAGTAATCTGGAAGACACTCACATGTTGACAACCGTTGCAGATTCTATCGAAGTTGTTAAAAACAAGCAAGGTGAACAAAATCTCACAGACATGGATGAAGTCATTCTTACGACAGACACATCAGTTGTTACAAAACCAGAGCAATGTTCGGATGCAAGCAATACGTTGAGTAATGTTGTGCAGGAAAATGATGCCATACCAAAACTGGAGGATAGTATCGGAACTGACCATGGCTCACAGGATGAATTCATCTCTAAAGATAACGTGGAAATATTGTCAAGCGATCAACCTGTATCCATTGACGAACATATTATACTTCAATCGGTACCAGATGAAGAGGAAATTTTAATTCAGATGAGAGAAGAGTCATTTAAACAGGAAAGCTCTCTAAATATCGAGGATAAAACTGAAATATTGGTGCAAGAGAATACTCCAAGTCAAAATACAGAAGATTCATTCAAACAAGATGAACCTACAATTATTCTAGGAGACACTAACATGTTGACAAACGTTGCAGATTCTGTCGAAGTTGTTGAAAACAAGGAAGGTGAACCGAATATCGCAGACATCGAGACATCATTTACAGAAACCAAAATAATAAGCGCAGACATTTTAATTCAGATGAGAGAAGAGTCATTCAAACAGGAGAAGTCTTTACATATTGAGGATTATACTGAAATATTGGTGCAAGAGAATACTCCAAATCAAATGACAGAAGAGTCATTCAAACAGGATGAATCTAAAATCAATCTGGAAGACACTCACATGTTGACAAACGTTGCAGATTCTATCGAAGTTGTTGAAAACAAGGAAGTTAAACAAAATTTCACAGACATGGATGAAGTCATTCTTACAACAGACACACCAGCTGTTACAAAACCAGAGCTATGTTCGGACGCAAGCGATACGTTGAGTAATGTTGCACAGGAAACAAACAAAGATAACATGGAAATATTGTCAAGCGATCAACCTGTGTCCATTGAAGAACATATTTTAATTCAATCTGTACCAGATGAAGAGGACATTTTAATTCAGATGAGAGAAGAGTCATTCAAACAGGAGAAGTCTTTAAATATTGAGCATTATACTGAAATATTGGTGGAAGAGAATACTCCAAGTCAAATGACAGAAGAGTCATTCAAACAGGATGAACTTACAATTAATCTGGAAGACACGCACATGTTGACAAACGTTGCAGATTCTATCGAAGTTGTTAAAAACAAGGAAGGTGAACCGAATATCGCAGACGTTGAGACATCATTTACAGAAACCAAAATAATAAGTGCAGACATTTTAATTCAGATGAGAGAAGAGTCATTCAAACAGGAGAAGTCTTTACATATTGAGGATTATAATGAAATATTGGTGGAAGAGAATACTCCAAGTCAAATGACAGAAGAGTCATTCAAACAGGATGAATCTAAAATTAATCTGGAAGACACGCACATGTTGACAAACGTTGCAGATTCTATCGAACTTGTTAAAAACAAGGAAGGTGAACAAAATCTCACAGACATGGATGAAGTCATTCTTACGACAGACACACCAGCTGTTACAAAACCAGAGCAATGTTCGGATGCAAGCGAAACGTTGAGTAATGTTGTGCTGGAAACTGATGCCATACTAAAACTGGAGGATAGTATCGGAAGTGACCTTGGCTCACAGGATGAATTCATCTCTAAAGATAACGTGGAAATATTGTCAAGTGTTCAACCTGTAACCATTGAGGAACATGTTATAATTCAATCAGTACCAGATGAAGAGGACATTTTAATTCAGATGAGAGAAGAGTCATTCAAACAGGAAAGGTCTCTAAATATCGAGGATCAAACTGAAATATTGGTGGAAGAGAATACTCCAAGTCAAATGACAGAAGAGTCATTCAAACAGGATGAACCTAAAATTAATTTGGAAGACACGCACATGTTGACAACCGTTGCAGATTCTATCGAAGTTGTTGAAAACAAGGAAGGTCAACCGAATCTCGCAGACATGGATGAAGTCATTTTTACAACAGACACACCAGCTGTTACAAAACCAGAGCTATGTTCGGACGCAAGTGATACGTTGAGTAATGTTGTACAGGAAACAAAAGTGGAGGATAACATCGGAAGCGAGCATGGTCCGCAAGATCAATTCATCCCGAAAGATAACACATTGTCTAGCGATCAATCTGTAACCATTGAGGAACATATTATAATTCAATCAGTACCAGATGAAGAGGACATTTTGATTCAGATGAGAGAAGATTCATTCAAACAAGAAAGGTCTCTAAATATCGAGGATCAAACTGAAATATTGGTGGAAGAGAATACTCCAAGTCAAAATACAGAAGATTCATTCAAACAGGATGAACCTACAATTAATCTGGAAGACACTCACATGTTGACAAACGTTGCAGATTCTATCGAAGTTGTTGAAAACAAGCAAGGTGAACAAAATCTCACAGACATAGATGAAGTCATTCTTACGACAGACACACCAGCTGTTACAAAACCAGATATATGTTCGGACTCAAGCGATACGTTGAGTAATGTTGTGCAGGAAACTGATGCCATACCAAAACTGGAGGATAGTATCGGAAGTGACCATGGCTCACAAGATGAATTCATCTCTAAAGATAACGTGGAAATATTGTCAAGCGATCAACCTGTAACCATTGAGGAACATATTATAATTCAATCGGTACCAAATGAAGAGGACATTTTAATTCAGATGAGAGAAGAGTCATTCAAACAGGAAAGGTCTCTATATATCGAGGATCAAACTGAAATATTGGTGGAAGAGAATACTCCAAGTCAAAATACAGAAGATTCATTCAAACAGGATGAACCTACAATTAATCTGGAAGACACTCACAACGTTGCAGATTCTATCGAAGTTGTTGAAAACAAGGAAGGTGAACAAAGTCTCACAGACATGGATGCAGTCATTCCTAAGACAGAAACACCAGCTGTTACAAAACTAGATCTATGTTTGGACGCAAGCGATACGTCGAGTAATGTTGTAGAAGTAACTGATGCTGTACCAAAAGTGGAGGATATTGTTGGAAGAGAGCATGGTCCGCAAGATCAATTCATCCCGAAAGATAACATGGAAATATTGCCAAGCAATCAACCTGTAACCATTGAGGAACATATTTTAATTCAATCTGTACCAGATGAAGAGGAAATTTTAATTCAGATGAGAGAAGAGTCATTCAAACCGGAGACGTCTTTAAATATTGAGGATTATACTGAAATATTGGTGGAAGAGAATACTCCAAGTCAAAATACAGAAGATTCATTCAAACAGGATGAACCTACAATTAATCTGGAAGACATTCACATGTTGACAAACGTTCCAGATTCTATCGAAGTTGTTGAAAACAAGGAAGGTGAACAAAATCTCACAGACATGGATGAAGTAATTCTTACGACAGACACACCAGCTGTTACAAAACCAGATCTATGTTCGGATGCAAGCGATACATTGAGTAATGTTGTGCAGGAAACTGATGCCATACCAAAACTGGAGGATAGTATCGGAAGTGACCATGGTTCACAGGATGAATTCATCTCTAAAGATAACATGGAAATATTGTCAAGTGATCAACCTGTAACCATTGAGGAACATATTATAATTCAATCGGTACCAAATGAAGAGGACATTTTAATTCAGATGAGAGAAGAGTCATTCAAACAGGAAAGGTCTCTATATATCGAGGATCAAACTGAAATATTGGTGGAAGAGAATACTCCAAGTCAAAATACAGAAGATTCATTCAAACAGGATGAACCTACAATTAATCTGGAAGACACTCACAACGTTGCAGATTCTATCGAAGTTGTTAAAAACAAGGAAGGTGAACAAAGTCTCACAGACATGGATGCAGTCATTCCTAAGACAGAAACACCAGCTGTTACAAAACTAGATCTATGTTTGGACGCAAGCGATACGTCGAGTAATGTTGTAGAAGTAACTGATGCTGTACCAAAAGTGGAGGATATTGTTGGAAGAGAGCATGGTCCGCAAGATCAATTCATCCCGAAAGATAACATGGAAATATTGCCAAGCAATCAACCTGTAACCATTGAGGAACATATTTTAATTCAATCTGTACCAGATGAAGAGGAAATTTTAATTCAGATGAGAGAAGAGTCATTCAAACCGGAGACGTCTTTAAATATTGAGGATTATACTGAAATATTGGTGGAAGAGAATACTCCAAGTCAAAATACAGAAGAGTCATTCAAACAGGATGATACTACAATTAATCTAGAAAGCACTCACATGTTCACAAACGTTGCAGATTCTGTCGAAGTTGTTGAAAACAAGGAAGGTGAACAAAATCTCACAGACAACGAGACGTCATTTACAGAAACCAAAATAACAAGCGCTGCATTAGAGGAATCCATTGGACAAGAAAACATGGACGAAGTCGTTCCTAAGACCGAAGCAGAAGCTGTTACAAAACCAGATGCATGCTTAGATGCTAGTGATACATTAAGTAATGATGAAAAGGAATCAGATGCTGAACCAAAAATGGAGGATTACATCAGAGATGAGCATGATTCACAAGATCGATGCATCCCGAACGATAACATCGAAGCATTGCAAAGCGATCAACCGGTATCCATTGAGGAACATACTTTAATTCAATCCGTACCAGATGAAGAGGAAATTTTAGTTCAGATGAGAGGAGAGTCATTCGAACATGAGAGGTCTTCAAATATTCAGGATGATACTTTTGTATTGATAGAGGCTCGTGAAAAATCTTCTAGCGAAAACCCTTCTGACGACGAAGCGAAACAACGTTACTTAGCTAAAAAAGCTCAAAGAAAAGATAAACAATTGTTGAAAGAAGGTCGTGATACAAACTTTGATATAAGCGAAGCAATAAATTCACCAGAAGTTGCAAAGAATGTTTCAAATATTGTGGCACACAGTAGCTCAATTGATGTATGGAAATCAGGACCATTATATTCCGAAGTAGTAGCAGGAAATTTAGGTCAAAAACGTGATGAGCATAATCTTATAGAAGAAAGTGAATACATGCTTAGAGGAAATGCCTCTCCCCAAATAGATCCTATGGAACCTCAACGGACACATACTAATGTTCGTGAAATCACGGAAAGCAGTATTAAAGTACCGCTAAACATAGATCTGAATCAAAAAGTAAATCAAGGCATTCAAATTACAGAATCAAATCAAACTGTAAATGATGTCAAAAATTTGCAGACTGATAACAATGACCTACAGATATTACCTATACAAATCGAAAGTACTACAACTAAACCAGAAGAAATAGAGACATCATCTCAAGGAATAGTCATCGTAGGCTCTAAATCAATAACAGAAACAAACAATGAACCACATCATGAGCAGCCAGCATGTCAACCCCAACAGATATCAGCTGCAAGTAATGAAAACGTTACAAGTCATTTTAGTATTGAAACATGCTCGGTTGAAAATTACACGGTAGTAACCGAAATAACATACACATCGTCAGTAATCGATGTGCAAGAGCCTGAAATCAATACTGAAACAACAACAATAACATCAATATCGATACAGGGTGATAAAGTTAAAGAGTTGGAACAATTGACTCCAAGCTCTTCAACTGCAAATCTATCGGCTCTCACAGGGGAAGAATTTACCGATTATTCTTCAAAGCCGACCGAAGAAGGCACTCGCACTCATGTTAAGCTTTCAATGACTCAGGACAATTTGTTGGACGATACACTTATTAATGACAGACCAGAACATTTGTCCCGTGCAGAAGAGGATGAACCATTTTCAGATCCTGAATTAACACTTGAGTCCCAACAACTTGGAAAACCTATTTGGGAAGATAAACATACCCATGATGATGCTGAAATAGAATACCTAAAGTCGTTGCAAGCTGTTCAAAGTCACGAAAAACCTGAAGAAGACAGTCCCACGCTCGCAAATCCCACAACTAACCTACAACTACATACAGTCGCAGTAGACGACGCAGAATCAATTCAGCTAGCGCAGGCAACTAACGAAACACTAATAAATGTGCCCCATCCGCCTTTGCAACAAAACCTTCACGTTACCATCAAAAGCTCCGATCCTTCAATTTCTCCCACACTTCCGATCAACCAAAATACGCTAGGTTCAACGTGCAACGTAAATCTAAGTAGTTCTAAAGAAAATGTGGCTGATTGCACAATAAGTAAACAGGTGACGTTAGATTTGATGTTTGTTATCTCATTCAATGTTATCATCTAACCATAACGCTAATCATATTTAAAAACGATAAATTTCAGATTATTAATATAAGTGCTTAGTCAAGAAAAGTACACCTAATTATCTGAAGTTTATCAATTACATAAGATAACAACATTGCAATGCATGCTATAATCTATTTGTAATTAACCAAGTATAAAGCTATCTTTCATTTGTCTACTCATTATTCACACAAAACAAAAAATTAAAATACGTCAACAAGTATTTAACTAATTTTCTAGTTTATGCCAAACAACTACATGAACATCAATGCACTTTACACGACAAAATGGAGGCGAACCAGCCCCAGGCTGAAAGCCTCCCTAATAAAGATAAATTAATTAATTTACACGACAAACATAGAGTACAAACATGTTTGAAATACTGTCTCACTCCAGGCAAATATTCAGTTCTTATGAATGCAAGAAGCTTGAACCCGGGAGATAACCAGCACTATCGTTGCTCCAATAGCCCATTTCAAGAACGAAGCTATTTTCACACACGATACATTACATTATCAATACGTTATCGATGCCAATATACACCATTGATAAAGTGCTAAAGTACTGCTGTTGCAGTAGCAGCAGGGAAATACTTGATTGACGCGTATTCAGTAAGTTTCTAAATGATCGTCTCAATCTCAAGGAACGAAAAGACAAATTGACTTAATCCTTTAAATATGTCGAACCTCTTAACGGAATCCCTTTATGAAGAGCTTTGAGTGGGTGGGTTTACTTCCTTAAAATTGCTTATCTTTTGACAGATACGCGTATTTTGTCTACTACTTGCAGACTTCATCAGTGCCAAGTACTCAACACCACATAAACTTAGCTGAGAAGAAAGAACGGAAACGACGCAGCAAAACAAAAACACGTCATTTTCCTTGTCTCACTTCAGGCAAATATTTTATGAATAAGTGAAAAAATTGGTTATATGTTTTACGTAGCTGATAAAACTTAAACATAAATACAATGTTAAATTAGGGGTTCTGATAAATATGTAATGCAAGTATAGGTACATTTCATTAAATTGTCCATTTTTTTTCAATTTAATGTTCATTGAGCACTGCTACAGTCGCTAATTGAGGCCTAAGCCAATTATACATTCGTATGTAATTGGAAAGCACAATGATACCGTATGCCTAGGGATGTCAATCTGTGATATCTTCGACCGGCCTCGACCACTCCCCTTCCAGCATTGTTTGTCTTCAGTTTGTTGACCAGTAGCCTGGGAAGTTTCTTTCATAATATTGTATTGCATTTATTTTAAAGATTTATTGTTATGTTCTAGAAATTCATTATCAGAACCGTAACTTTTGTAACGGAACTGTGTGTTTTTGTTTCAAAAAATCATTTCCTCTAAAACCTTCAGGCTAAACACGTATACCTAAATCGAAAATCAACAATTTCCTCAAACATGCTCTTTGTATTACATATACAATTCAGTTTCCACTGTCTGGCAGCAGTATTATGGCAAAAAGCTTCAATCTAGGCCCTAGAAGTTGCTACGACAAGACAAATAATAAAAATCTTAGGCAATGCAAAGCAACTGTACATTTTGTATCTGATTTTGTAGTATAAAAGATCTAATATAACGTTCCAATCGTGGAAGATTTTGACAAACCTACTCTGCCTGCAGCTGTTGAGCATTGTTTTAATTGCCTTTACGTTTGTTCACCTAGTAGAAAGCATAAACAATGAAACTGAGCAATTCTCACTGAAACTGACCCACCAATTTTTCGAGCTACTAAAATTTTGGAAGATTTAATTAAAAACTCTTGCATTAACTCCTAATGTTTGCATTCCATTCGAAAGGGAAGCGTCTGGCCTTTTATTTTGCATGTTTGGGTGGTTTTTTTTTTCAAAGAAATTAGCTTTTGAAAGCGTTTTCTTTGCTTTTGTTTCCATACAAAAAGTTGAATGCTTCATTATATTTAACATGTATCTTATAGGGAAAAGTCTTAACTTTCAAATGGTATGCTTAGTTTACAAATTGTTGGGAAAAAAAATCCTAGATGGTAACTAAATTCAATATGACCGCCAAAAATTCTTAATATGCTAAATGAAAGCGCTGGCGTTAGTGGCGCCGGTGGTATAATGGTTAGAGTCGCTGCTTTTCATCCCAAAGGGCCTGGTTTCAATCCTAGTCGGCACCATCGGGATTTTCGGAGGCATAAAATCTTTGATCACGCCTTCCTTTGGAAAGGAAGTAAAACCGTTGGTCCCCGGTCCATGAGTTGATGGGTCGATAGAGCCCCTGGCGTCAGTAGCATTGATGTTCAGTACGGAAAACAGATCGCCGGAAAACAAATCAAAGGAAAAAAAGCGCTGACGTTTGCCTTTCGAATGGAATGCAAACATTTGGGCTTTTTTCATTAGTTTATAGAGATTTACTAATTTTATCAAATAATTTGCAAAAAATATCTTTTCTTAAACTATTCGAGCCCCTAGTTATAGGGGGTCCATCGTTTCAAAATAATGTAGAACGATTGTTCTATGCTCATAATAAGAGCTATCGAATAAGTACAAAGAAATTGTGTTCAACTGCAAACATCGATGTTGAGGTTATAAAATTATATTACGAGTATTAACTGCTAATTCTGCTAAATCAATTGAACGATGATGTACGTTTTTTGAAAAAGCTTATTCAATAAAAGAAGATAGACCAAATTTTTCAACTGGATTTTGAATCGATTTATTAAGTCTTCTTTCAATTAGTAGAAACTTACAATCAAAGCTCATAATGATTTTCCTAAAATGTACCATTAGTCGAACTGAATATCCAAGACCATTGGACACACCAGGGCAGAATCCGGGTGTTTCCAGAGACAAGGGCAGAACCTGGCTTGGGTCAAAATGCATCATTTGAAACGTCAAATCATAAGCATGTCATGTTGACCTCATTCAGACTTGTTTTGAATGCCGCAGAATTCAAGAACAAGATCAGAGGCGATAACATTGAGTGCCGAGGACCTCATCATGAATACAGTTACATCAGTGGATTCTAGGAACAGAGGCAAACAGAAACTTTTTGTTGTTTGCGTTGTGAAATAACTAACCAATGAACGTATATTAAATACACCTTAAAATAACCCATTATTCCATGTTAATGAATATTTGACACTTTTAACACTCATACTTTAATACCAATTTACTTATTTATCAACTATTGAAGACCAACAACTTCATCACATATATTTAAAAAAAATCATGATTCATTTAAATTGGTACCCTTTTATGAGTTTTATAGTTTATTAGACGTTCTTGAGTAGAGAAAGCAAATCTCATAATGTATAATTGTGATGTTTGTATGAACACGTCAAAAGTGTGAAATATTCTAATTTTTGCGTTCTCGGCATAATTGATCAACTTTTATTAGCAATTTTTTGTCATGCATGTTTTGTTAAATATCGTTTATTTAGCGGCAAATGTACTTATCGATATTTTATCTTCCAACGCCAAACAGACACTTACCGAAAGTGTGGAAAATATTTTGGAATCGCTGCTCGGTGAGGAATTAAAGATGAATAATCTCCCGTATGATAACATAAACGATTTAATCAAGGGACTACAGGTTAGTTTTAAAGAGGACTATGGAGAAATGGGTGAAATATAAAATGTTTATCTTACAGGTGCTAATCGAAAAGCTGGCTGATTACAAGCAGCAAAACTATGCTATATCAATGAGCCTCCCACCGAATGCTGACGAAAAGGTTAGAGAATCTGTTCGGATGATTGATGATCGAATAGATTTTCTACGTCAACGAGCACATCATGGATTAGAAAAGATACAGGTAACCGAAAATTACTGTTTTTTACTTTTAATTATGCAACATTTACACATAGATTTTCCTGATTAAACCAGTTCACGATGCTAAAGAACCATTGTATATAACGAAGTTAATGACGTCTATTACGTAACCATCAAAATTAGTTAAATTTAAATCAACAACTAAAAATATTTCCATGAAGTTATCAGTTTGTTCACGATTTAATTAAATCTTCATCATAGTCTTAAAGCATCGAAAATAACCAATAGAAACTAATTATCAATATCGTTTACTTTTTCAGCAATCACTTAAACTAAGAGAGCAACGCAAATCAGAAATACGTGCCTATTCCAACCTGTTAGAAGAAATTGACCATTGGGTGTCTACGACGTCAATTCAACTTACTGATATTGACGAAAGTGCATCGAAAAATAGCCTCGAAGAAGTTCTGCAACAAAATCAGAAGCTATTGGCTGAACTGCGCGAAAAGGAGCATCAGTCGAAGACCATTTACGAGTCAACAGAAAATTACCTTATGTACGCAGACATATGTGATAAATCAAATGCTCTGAGAGAACAGTTCGCAATTCTCATCAGAACAATTCGTGAAAAAGCTTTAATTCTTGAAGATAACATACAGCGCATCAAGCAACTAACAGAACCTATCGCTATGTTAAAGGTAGATAGTGAAATGCAAACTAGTCCACTAGTTTCAATGGATCCTATGGACAGCGTTACAACTCAACTTCAAGAAGCGTCATCACAAACTCACATTGAAAGGTCCACAGACAACTTGATCATTATCCAGTCCATATCAGAAGGCCACGAAACTGTTCATATATCAAATGCTCGTAATGCTCCTTCCATTATTCCAGAAGAAGAAGAAGAAGATATAATAGTGGAAGCTAAATATACGCAATCCAAATCTGGTGAATCTAACAAATCATCGGAGCTATTGCTGAGAAATATACCTACTTCTACATTTGAAACAACTTTCGTAGAACCAGACGACAGTTCCATGGAAATTATAGTTGGTAAAGATGGATCGAAGAAAATCACTCTAAAAAAAGTTGTTCAGCCGGTCCAATCCATTGAACCATCCGATATGACTGAAGCATTGATTACTGCAACACTTGCACCAGATGCACAAGCACACATTTTGACAGACACTGAAACAAGAGATGATTTAACCTTCATGGACAAGACAATGGAACCTCAAAAGGTAGTTGAAAGTATATTGGATGATATCCAGAATGAACTAGTCAGTGTCATGGAACAACATGATGTAGAACCTTTGGGAAGACAAACTCAAGATGCTCAGGTATTAGAATCGGTTGCACAAAATGTAGATTTGATTGCTTCTGAAGTTGATTCACCAACTAGTACTATACAAAGCACGCCGCTTATCAAAGAGTCTAAAACTAATCTTATAGAACCTCAATGTTCCTCTACAGCAGCATTGACCGATGATACTCTAATAGGAATAACTGATGTGTGGCCTCCATTAGAAGATACAGGTAAAGTACCCTTAACTAGAACCCATGCATTGCCATCTAAGGTAGCAGCTCCTCTACAAGAAACATATGAAAACCCAGAAGAAATATGGCCAACCAATATGAACACCGGATCGGAATACGCCATAAAACCAATAATTGAAGATGTTCATTCAGTAGAATATCCTTTATCTGAAAGAGAACAAATGGTCGAAGAATCAACAGATGTCAACAAGGGCGATATTACCTACCGCGACATTCCACAACCTGCAACTGTGTTGCTTATTGAAACAAACGTGAATTCAAGTAAAAAAGACGAAAATAGTCTTGTTAAAACTAGCGATGCCACAATGGCTTCAGATATTCCTATTGAAGTTACCATATTATCAGAACAAATCCCTCCAGAACCTCCAAAAAGTGATAATGATCAACCCCGGGAAGATCGGTTTGATGACCAACTAAGCGCCTACCTACAAAAACAAGATGTTGTCCCAGATTCCACAGCAGAGGACCGAAGAAAGGATATTGAAACTGAGCCTTTATTGATAAAGCCCGAAGAAGCGGCCACTGAGAAGAAACTTGAAGTACAGATTTTGTCTACAAAAGAAGACCAGGGAGCTGTCAAACTGAGTATGAATCTCGACCCTGCTGATGCTGCTAAAAACATTAAAGTAAGTTTTGTTGAGCTTGAATCAAAACCGAAAGGAGATGATGCTATCAAAGAAGCTCAACAGATAGAAATAGACATCCTTCCAGTATCTGAAGAGCTTTTCCTAGCCGAGAAAGTTCCAGGTCTTAGTGATGTAGATTTTGATAAAGGTTACGAAGCGGATAAAACTACTATTGAAGGAGAATCGGAAAATGATGACCTTTCCAAAAAGAAGAAGCGGAAGAAGAAGAAGTCAAAACAACAGGACTCAGATCCACGGGTAGCAAAATCCACCGAAGGAATGGCTGCTGTAGAACTTCAACAGGATATTCCAATATTAGAAACATGTGAAAGCATAGAAGAGGATCAGGACTTTGAAACTAACCCGATTCATGTGATTGAAGAAAGTGTATTAGGTCCAGATGAGCAGTTAACGTTATCAATACAACAGCAGATTGTCGTTCCAACAGAAATTCTGGAAGCTGTATATGTAGAAGATGCTCACCAACAAACAACGCCTGTTCCAAAAGATTTCCTTGAAGACGAAGCTGACCGTGAAATAGCACGAATCACCTCGGAGATTCTGCTGGTTCCACTAAACTTTGAACAAAAATCGATGCAAACATCTCCTGAACAAGAGGTAGTTAAAAAATCTCAGCAAACTTCACCCATCGTAACGCAGTCTGTAGTTTACGAGTTCAAAGAAGTTCAGACTACTGTTGATTTATTAGAAAATGAAACACAAACGGTAGATATCGTAAGCAAACATCGCGAAGAAAAGGATATTCAAACAGATTCGTTCGAAACACAAGCAACGGAAGAAAGTCAACCTAAGGTGGATGTTTCCGATTCTGCAAATCAAACAGTAGTTGTAACCACAGCTGAATCCGAGATGCAAACAGTTGATGATGTAAAACAATTAGTTGAACCGATAGTTGTCAAAATCATCGACAAGGCAATAGGAGAAGGAATTGATTTGAAACTGAGACAAGAACAGACTCAAACAAGTCCAGTTGAGTTTGCTCAATCGAATATCACTGTCTCACTAGCTTCACCCGATACTCACAGTGAAGCCGTTCAAACTCTTGCAACCGATGTAACAGACGCGCAAACTGCAACTGAAGGAAATAATGAAGACAGAGGATCATCCCCAGTTGTACAATATGCTCCAACAGAAGTCGAAACACAAACTAGCCCAATTCACATATCTAATGTTTCACTTGAATGTACCGTCACACAGGAAAGTCAACCAAAGCCCGATCAACAATCTGCTCCAGAAGTTCACAGTGCTAATACACAAACAAGTCAAGTTGAGACAACAGAAGCGCATGCTCAAACAATACCTGCGGTAGATAAAGCGGAAACAGTTGTAGAAAGTACGCAAACGGTTGCCATTGAACAATCATCCGCACCAGATCAAAGGGAAAAGAAGAAGAAATCAAAGAAAGGAAAGAAAACCAAAACTATTCCCATTGAGTTGGAAGTGCAAACAGAACTGCATATTCCGGATAGTGCTGGTGTGATTGAACCAATAACATTAACAAGGACGGTCATGGAAGAAAGAAGCATCGATGCACATAATTCTCTTAATGTTCAAATTCAACTAGAACTTGAGCATCCAAAGCAAACGACAACATATAGTGCCATCAAAACGGAAATTCCTGGAGATAAATCGTGGAGTATCAGCTTAACCGACTACTTCTCAATAATCAGAGCACACAAAAGTTTTGCTGAGAATAAGGTAGTACCGTGGAATGAGATGGCTGTTATGCTTCCGAAAATATATTCTATAACAACAACCAGCGAATCCGTTCAAGGTCCTGGATTTTCTTACAAATCCTTAATCACCGATGATTTCCCACTTGACCTCGATAGCTCAATTTCTCTTTTAGAAGGAAATCGTCATAATACAGAATTGCAGCAGCAAATTCTTTTCGACGTGCTCGAAACAACAAGCAAACAAGTGGAAGATATTGCTGTAGGATTACACCACCTACCACAACTTAATGAAACAGATCGCGTTGGGCTATGTAATGTGTATAAAATAAGGTTGCAATACATGTCAGACACAATCCCACGCTTTGTCAATTACGCGATAGAAAATAATATTACTCCCAAGCAAGATATTACTGCGTGTTTAGAACAAACAAGAAACAGCATCGAGGAGTTGGAGACAACCATCGCATCAAAAGAAGAAGAAACACGCATCAATGATAACATAAGACACCAGTTTTCAGGCACGCTTTTACAGATCAATAGCCAATTACAAGAAATCGACGAAAAACTCAATTCCATTATCCCCGACCTTTCACTTTCCGTACACGACAAGCTGGCTAGTCTAGATAATGTTGAAGATCGCATTATAGAGTGCTTGAGAAATATATCATTGATATTTGAACAAGTTAGCAATCTCAAGGATAACGCCAATGAAATGTATTTGGAAGATGATCTACTAAGGGCTGATCAGATTGCAAGGAAAATTCAACAGACGGTCATCATAGAGAGAAATAAACTACATCAACTAAATGGATTAGCTGAAGAATACGAACAAACACTTCTGGAGTTCGAAGACATCGCATCTGCCGCTGCAGATTTCATAGATAACGAAATTTCTACCAACAGCTTGCAAGAGCTTCAAGAGGAAATGCAACGGTATCGTAAATTCTTCGTCAACCTCAGCCATTGCAAGATGATTCTAGAATCGCTGGAATCTAACTTGGATCCAATAACTCGTATGAAGCATGCCAAACTACATTCAGCATTGTACAACAAAACAAGCAACATTTTGGAGCGAGCAGTAGACAGAGCCGCCCGATTAGCGCAAGCAGCTTCCAAATGGACAGTCCTTGAGAAAGACATGCGTGATGAGGCTCAATGGCTACAAGTTGCTCAACAACGCATTCCGGATCTACGAAATGTGTCATCCGAAGATTTTGAACAATATATTAAATTATATGAGTCGTTGAACCAAGATATTTTCTGCCATCATACGAAAATGATGCAACACAACGAAATTGCTAAGAAAATGCAAGAACTCATATGTGCTCCAGTATTGGAAAAGGACAGTAGTGAAGCTTTGACAGTGGTTATGCAATTGAAAGAAGAGGTATCACTTTATCTCAACAAACTGCGAAAATTCAAAAACCACTGGAATAGATATAATATCTGTGCCGATAAGCTGCACGAATGGATTTGTGAAGCCTATAAAAATTTGGGCTCAATCACCATTCCGGAAAATCTTGCTGAAACTCCAGTTGAGGATATGCGCAAATTTTGGGAAGTCAAAGCTCAATACGAAGTCATGAACAATAAAGTATACGGAAAAGCTTGTGATTCGCTGGATCATGCTTTAGCCACCATCAACATATCTGATGAAGAGCTGCATCGTCAACTGCATGGACAAATGTTAGAAAACTGGCTTGCTGTCTCTACAAAGATATCTAACATTCAGAAGCAAGTTTACGAATCCATCAAAACTAATTCTACGTCCCCCAATGATAAAATAACGTTCATTGAGCAAGAGCTGTATGATATCAACATAATTTTCAACAGCATAAAAGGAGTTCTCAAGTCCCCAGAAGACCTATACTTGTATTTGGAAAAAATGCAAATGTTGAAGACACGCATTCATTTGATTGATAATGAGCTAGGGCAGATTGCATTGGCATCAGAATTTGACGTGGAAAAAATCACTGAAATATTCGAGATCTCTCGAAATCTGTCTCACCAAATCGATGAGGAACATGAAGCTGCTGAAACTTTCTATAAACGCCTGGAAAACATAGAAAATGGTATCAAAGAGCAAGAAAAACGTTTCATTGATATCACTAGGATATTAGATGAATGTGCAACAAAAGTCAATGGAAGAAGACCAGATGTTGGAAAATCACTGGAAGATTGTAAACTATGTCAATCTGATCTAAGTGATTGTTGGAACGAGATGATGAAACTAAGACAAATGCTTCACACTTTGCCGATGAATTTGAAGGTGACTGTGTCACCACAGCAAACAGAGAGAGATTTATCCATACTGCAAAACATTCATAGTGACCTTGAACGGAAATGTGAGAATAACATGACTCTCTTGAGGAATCGTCTGTCCCTATGGAATAAATTCCATTGCCAGATGGAAATTATCCAAAATCATACTCAAGAAACAGAATTCATGATGGAATTGCTGCAACTGCAAGAAACTGCTGACTATCAGCGCTTGTTGAAAGCTACTGAACGGCTTGATGTAAGTTGCAAAGGTTTTTTTTTCTGAACTACCAGGATGAACAAACAATCTGCTTTGCTATTTATTTTGAATGTAAAATCAGAACTACACTTTCTATCAAGTACATCCTGATGGTTAAGAAATAGGACAAACTTCTAATTTACATAATAATCCAACCATTTTCCTTTTGTAGGCCCTGCTCATTGAGATTGAAAACAGAAAACATACAATTGATGACTTGCAAGATATTGCTCAACCATTAATTGAAACGTCGGAAGCTAGTGTTTCGTTGGAAATTCAGGAAACAGTCCAGAAAATTTCTGTTGTATGGCAGAGCACCCGAGAAAGCTTGCAAGATCTATGTCATCGATATGAAAAGGCAGTTAAGCTTTGGGAACTGTACAATGGAATCAGTGAAAGTGTAAGAGATTGTGTTTCCAGTGAGTTTTCGGATTTCAACGCGCTGAAAAATATCGATAATTTGCAACAGCTGGCAAGCTATCAAGATTTGGTAGCCGGGAAGAGGAAAGACTTGGATAAGCTGAAACAATTCATTGATGACATAAATGGACAAGTTGGTTTCAATGTAGGTAACACTATGTTGTCCGAGATTGAGGAGTTTGCGAAAAAGTTGGAAGATATTGAAGAAGGTATTGTATCGCAATTGAACGATGCAACCTTACGTAAATCGGAGAAAACGCTAAAACAAACAACGTACCAAACTTCAAATAAAATAGTCGAACAGCTACAACAGGTAAGAGATTACTCTACGATAAGAAATTATTTTCTTTTGTTTAACTGGTACCCCTACAGAGGTGCCCAATGGGATTCCGCAGGGGTACCAGTTAAACAAAAACTAAATATGTGCGCCGTTTAGTTGAGGTTATAGCTATTGAAACTAACGGGGTCGTTAGACTTTTGTCTTTCGTGCATCAGACTTTTATCTTTCAATAATTTCACATAATTCCAAATCGTTCTCATTGATCTTCAAGATTAAGGCAAACTTTTATGCAATAAGACCTCTTAAAACTTGATGGGTTTCATAGAACATTAGTAAAGATTTTCAAAAAGGGGGCTGACAAAATCGGGTCTGTAAATAGAACGTTCAGCAAAACGAATCAAAATCATTATGGCCATTTGCACTCGAGAGCACCCTATTATAAACACCTGGTTCTGCCAACGGACCATGTCCAGGGTGCTAGCATAGCTCTTGCGGATCAGAGGCACAATGCCAAGTCTAAAGATTTATTTTGGTTGTGTTGTTCTGATAGGTAGCACAATAGAAGCCGAGTCTGATGGTAGAACAAGACTGATTTATTAATCCAAAAAGAATTAATTAAATACTTAAATATAAAAATGTTGTACATTATTACATTGTTATATTATTACAATTATTACATTACATTATTACAATTACATTCACTGAAAAACAGTGGTGAGTTCTGTTCGCTCTGGTTCTTCGTGCATAAGAGATACAGATTTGAGTTATTGACAAAAGTTGTAGCTAATGTCAAACTATACAAAAGTTACAAATATAATTATACGGAATTCTGTTGTTCAAACAAGTTAGAGGCAAATTTTCCATGCCTGCTCAGAACCAGCAGAGTGACATAAAGGATCGCCTTGATCCCAAAGTAATGCACGATGCACTCTTACGGCATACAGTTAAAAGTGTTGAATTAATTGATTCCATCGGAGTTGTCAATGCAGTTTATGTTATTTGTTTTACTGTAAGCAGGCAGACAGCCTTTCCAGATTGAGTAACAATTGTGGATGAACATTTTGAGCTTTATGAATTGGATTGATTAATGAAAATAGGGAACAACTGGGTATAAGTACGGTCATATTTTAGGGTATTAATAAAACTGGAGCGTGATCTATTAGTTTGCAAATAATTTAATCAAATTAATGCACCTCAGTAAATATAAAGAAGTACCCTGATGAATGTGGGCGTCTTAGCGGAATACCTGTATAAAGAGAGAGAGAGAGAAAGATTCGTCTACAATGTGCAGACTTCTTCAGTGTCTTGTACTAATACTCGATAAAGAAGTACACAAAAGACTGTGTATAATCGATTATTGATAAAATTATTTGTTTCATAAATCATAATCATAAACATATTTTTTTTCCTTTTTCTTTATTTTCCAGAGCATTCAAAGTCAACTCCCAGATTCCGAGCTTGGCGATCAAATTGTGAATCTTCAGAAATATTTGATAAGTCTTAGCGCTACAGAATCTCGTTTGAAGAAAATTGCACTTGATAAAGCAAGCACCGGTGCCGTCACTAATACGCAAATGGATTTCAAAAATTTGCATTCTTTGTC
Organism: Ochlerotatus camptorhynchus; assembly: GCF_037179485.1. Classification (NCBI taxonomy): domain Eukaryota; kingdom Metazoa; phylum Arthropoda; class Insecta; order Diptera; family Culicidae; genus Ochlerotatus; species Ochlerotatus camptorhynchus. The sequence continues at coordinate 2,755,282 of NW_027040672.1, forward strand.
ATATTCTTTACTGCAAGATACGTTCCAACAACACCAAGATGTGCTTCAACGAATAGTACTGCAAACTGATGATGCCTGCTTACTACAATATTGGCAAAATTATCTACAACAGGTCGAAATATTCCTAGCCGAAGAAGTACCCTGTGAAGAAACGAAGCTACAACAATATCGAGATCAATATACTCTAATGAGGTATCTAGTTCGACAGTGGAAAATCACAATTATGAAAAAGTCTCAAATCGAAACCAGTCTAGAAGACACCTACAATGTCTTAAATCACCAACACAAAAACTGCATTGAGAAAATCGATGAGAAGATTTTTGAAATTGAAGAAAAATTGCAACATTGGCAAAAATACAATTCAGCGAAAAATGCATTGCAAGATGCAGTCACGAGCATTGAGGCTGAGAAACATACTCTTCAATTGGAGTACATCAACTTAAAAGAGTTGTCAAAATTGATTTCCAAAGTAGACCGATTGCAAAAACGTTTCCCTGAACTTGAAACGGATCTCTCCAATATGAACCAAGAGATGACGCAACTAATATCGTATCCCGTTGACGATCATACCAGTATAGCTATAAAAAATGATCACGGTAGGATAACACAGCAAATCTCGAAGCTAAAAGATAATGTTACAACATGGAGAAAATTCCTAACAGGTGTACTGGAGTTGTACAACAACTTTGACTCTCAGTGCAACCAGATTCAATTTAACCTAAACGAGCTGGGGCAATGCTTGGAAAGCTTCAACTGTGACAATCCAGAGACATCTCAACATCATTTAAATATGCTAAAGAATGAACAGCTACGATTGGAATGTATCAAAGAGGAATTGCTAAAAATAAATGTTGCCAAAGAAGAGCTGCAATATTGTATTAGCACATTTGACGCAAAACTCAACAACAAACGTATATACGCTCTATGGCAGCTTTTTGAAAAACTTGAGCAAACTATTTCAGTCCTAGTAAAACAAATGCAAGATAGAATACAAAACCGGAAGTTGTTCCAAAAACAATATAATTTGCTGATGGAATGGATCATGGAGTTCGAAAAACGAATGAACGATTCCAACAAATATCAAATGTGCGAAGAGGACACAACTTTCATCAAGTCTGTGGAAGATATGCTTTTGCAAGAAGTATCTTGCAAAGAATCAGAAATAGCCTGGATTAACGTGATTGGAAATGATTTGGCCGAAAACTTACCAGCTGGTGAAGAACGTACGGAAGTGATATCCAAGTTGAAGCACTTGAATGATACTTGGGCCAAACTTTTGCGCCAATGCCAAGACCGCACTCAGAAGATATCTGAAGTTAACGCGACAACTATATCGTTGCAGCAGCGGATAAATGACGCTAGAGCATGGATGACAAAAATCGAGTGTAAACTGAAACAACCATTCATATTTGAGAACGTTGAGAAAAATTGTTTGGATAGGCTTCTAGATGATTATGAAAAATTACAGCGATCGATTGAAGGGAACAGTGTAAACATAGCAGAGATTCTCAATTTGTGCGAAATGCTGTTCACAGACGTTGAGTCTTGGAATGTACATATTGACCGTAAACTTATCAACCATGAAGTGAAGCATTTAGAAATGAGATGGAAGAATATCTGCATGAATACTAGCAGAAGAAAGCAGGACATGTTGTCAATCTGGAGCATGTTAGTAGAAATACAACAAATAGTCGAGTCACATCACGATTGGCTTATTCAGACCAACAAATACTTGGAAGAATTCGATGATCAGCGAGAAGTGCTGGATGACGTATCCCTTTGCAATACATTGCAAGAGCTTACTACTAAACATACTGATATGATTGCACAAGAGCCGATTCAACACATCCTTAGAAGATTGTATATTTCAATTAATAAACACGATCGTATTGAACGGGCCAACATGCACAATATCACAGTGACAGCAAAGCAAATGCTATTAATTTGGGAAAAGCTCATATGGAAATTCAAAGTCATCAGATCACGTACCGAAGAACTGAGAAACCTTTACTTGACATTTAATAGTGAATACGAAAACATCATTGTGGCTTTAACGCAAATTGATGTTCAAGTCACCAACATTAAACACCTACAAGAGACTACAACTGAAGAGACACCGGAAACCAAATTGAAGCACCTACGTGAATTGCACAATGAACTACGATTTGTCATCAATCTTTTTGACATGCAAGATGAAGTTGGCAGTTCACTGGTACGATCATTACCCGTGAACAGTACAATGTCACTGAAAGTACAACAACAAATATTAGAATATCATCAACTTGCCAACAGCATAAAGGACTCTTTGGATGCTTTGGTAAATCAAACTAACGAAGAATCAGGAAAGCATAAAGTTCAACAACATTTCAAAACTGACGCTGGAAAAGATTACGCTGAGCGAGATTACGCTGTACAAGTAGACACGCTGCCTGCTTTATCCATTACTGCTAAAGATGCGTACCAGTATCAATTGAAAACAGCTCTTACGGAAACAGAATCAAACCTAGCAGCACTAAATACCTCGATTGCAGAAATAAATGCTAGTAATTTCATGAAATCTACACAAACAGTATCAAGAGCATCGTCAGCCTGTGAGTCCTCCATCGAATTGATCAAGCATCTTAACATGATTTTAATATCGGAATGCCACTGTGATGATGAAGATGCAATGAGTAATTTAGTAAAAGACGAATGTGATAAATATACATTATATCAATCAGAATGGCACACAAAACAGCAAAAATTGGAAGAAATGAGGTAAGCTTTCAAACATTTTCCAATACTGTACTAAAAAGTTTCTAACTATTGCAATCTGCTCTGCAAACATTTTACTTCTGCTGATTAACAATCATCACGCTTTAGCTAATTCTCTTTCATTCGCTTTCCATCTTTTCTTGTTCAGGTCGTTTCCTATATCTTATAACTTCATATGTATGCAGTAAGTGTTTCACGTTTTGCTTTTAATATTTTCATAATTTCAAAGTGGGGTGAATTTTTTATTTCGATCACAGTAATTGTCAGTGCATTTAGTGAAGTTCGTATGGACGATTCTGTTCGATCGAAATTTATAATTGCACGCCTTTTTTTCCTCTTCCACGTATCCGCTAATATTCTGCTAATATTTCAGCAACGAAGATTACTTAACATGCCCTCTATGCACAAATCGAAATTGGCAACAAATCGATAACGATCTTTGGCGGCTCGAACAGTGGCTATCAATGGCTGAAACAACTCAAAAGTCACAGCATACACAGCCACCAAACGATATTGATACTCTGGAAGATTTCATTCAAGATCACCGCGAGTTTTTGCTGGATTTGGATAGTCATAAAAGCATAATAAAGTCGTTGAATATAGTTGGAGAGCACCTAGCCACCCACACACTAGACACTGAAAAGGCCATCAAATTGAGAGAACGCCTGCAAAGTAATAACCAACGATGGGATAAGGTGTGCAATCAAGCATCACATTGGCAAGCACAGCTCCATAGATCTTTGATGGAAAACAAAGAATTTCACCGAACAGTCACTGAGCTATGCATCTGGTTAGAGCAAACAGAGAACAAGATCAAATCATCAGAGCCTATCGACTTAACTACCGATAAGAAAATAATTGAAAGGAAATACAAGATTTTCAAGGAACTCAGGAATGATTTAGTGCGATGCGAACCACGTGTAGTGAGTTTACAAGAAACAACATCACAGTTAACAAAATATTTGGATGAACATAAATCGCAAAAGTTTGATGAAATATATGCCAAGTAAGATTTTGAATTGAATAAACCCACCTTCAAGTATTACAATCAGATTAATTTCCATTGAAAGGTTGACCGATCTGAGGCTACGATTCCACTCGATACGAAGGTTGGTAGAGATGTACACAATAAAAATTGCAGCAGCAATAGATATCGACCGACCGCTCGACACGAATGCTTCGTCATCAGCAACCAGCTCAGAAAAGGTATGTTATTATTTCCGTGTTACAGTACTTATCTTCAGCACCCTTTAGTGTGATTTTGTATTTGAACCAACGTAGGAAATAATGTTAAAAATAAGTATTAAAGTCCGTTCAGACTATGGCTAATATCATGTAATATGGGCTATCTTGACATCAAAAGTCATACAAATGATTTCCGGTGAAAATTTGCCATTTGCCTATATTACATGATATCAGCTATAGTTTGAACGTACTATTAGAGTAACAGACATGCCAAAGAAGAACCCTCCACATCATAACTCAAGTCTGGTACGCAGCTGGAAAGAAAACGGTCAAGGGTTTTATCAAATATGTATATCATATTAACAATATGATCCATTCATGACTTCTCCACACATTGCAATGGAGACCTTATTGCTTAACGTACCATATACACACTTAGATTATTTTACAGGAGTCAGTATTATTTAACTGGTTACTACTACTGGGTGAATTACTGAAAAAGTCGGTGAAAATTCAAAGATTCCGTAAGAAATCAATGAAATGATTTTTTTATATTTTCAATCATTAAATGAAGTCTACTAACACCTAAGTCTGTACAAGTTCGGAATAAATTTTCTCATTTTTAAATTTTCTTTAAACTTTTACCGAACAGTTCCGCAATTAAAAAACTCAGTAAAACCTTATTAACTGGATTAGTGTGTAGCGTAGGAAAAGGTCAGCAACAATCGAGGGGCGCAAATTAAGCAATTTTTTTTCAAAAATAATAGTAAAATAATTTTCATTAACTGCATTTTGTATATTACATGAAAATTTGTCTTACGTGTCACTGTTGTCATAAAATAACATAATATGCTTTTCATTTAAAATATTATTATATACACGGGTTTTCGAATTAAAAGTTAAACTTTCTAGCTCGACTTTTCAGAACCGAATGCCTGTCTGGTGTATTCTCTTATTTACTCGAGCCCTTCAGCTACCCGGTTCGATCGTCTGAGTGACGATCGTTAAACGACTACAAATGTCATTGGAAATATTGCAGAGCGCGGTAGGGGTGCGCAAGTAAATCACCACAAATATTATACAAATTTTTATTTGGTTTACCCCTCGTAAAGATAAAAAAAAAAAATACATTAGTAGCCTTTTTGGTCACAGAGCCGCTTTCATTGCTAAAAATTCGGTTCGCAAGCTTAACGAAAGAGTGGATCATATTGTTAATATAATATATTTGATTTTATTGTGAATAATTCCTATATGTAAATTTGGGCTGGTCCATCTCCGGAATGTGACACATTTATTATTACCTGGGTGATGAGGAGATGGACCATTTTCGATCTGTCAAGCTGAACCAATATTTTACTCGAAACGAATACAAGTATTGCAGTGCATAAATTACAAAATATTCAAGTTCACCTCGAATAATTTCTATTTATGAAGGCATGAACCTAGAGAAAATGTGAGCCAAGCATCAAAATAATTTCTCTAAAAAGGTTCAAATGTCTTCTCTTCCATCAATGTACAAACGGGAAAAAACACTTTGGGAGTCACGCGAGCTTTATGTTAAATGCAGTTTGTCAGCGCTTGCTGCAAACTGATGGCGATGAATCGATTATTTCAACGCTGTCAACACTGAAAAAATATCACTCCGCATCACCCAGATTATAACCTAGTGGTGACTTTGACAGACATGATTGTATCTCGGAGACGAGCCAGCCAACGGCTGAAAGTCTCCTTAATAAAGATATAAAAAAAAAGACATGATTGTAGTACCATTGAGGTAACTAAGCGTTATACTCCTTTAATCTAGTGTGTACGTCGCTTGTGGTGCAAGCAAACTACACGGTTTGTAAAAGTACAGAAGTGCCAAATTTTATGTTGGTAACGAAGTTTCTGGTAGATAATGTCATCAATAAGGCTTAAAACAAGGATTTTCTTGGCTGTCCTTCAACCAATTATGCTGATTTTGTGTATGTTATTAGTGTCAATCAACTCAATTGGTTGAAGGAAAGCCGAGAAATACCGTAAATGCGTGGACGGTACCATTCACTGTATATATGGAAGGATCACTGTATAATCCAAAACGGACTAAAATTTGCGTCGATTTTCTAGCAGATCTTCCCCGGAAAAGTATAAAAAAATTTACTCACTTTGTGAGTATATCAACTTTACGCAAAATGTAGTCGTAGTCAACTCAATTTCGAGTCGATCTGATCGGCGGTGTAGAATCGAATGTTGTTGTAGATAATATAAGGAAAATCGTCAAAAATAATAATATCTAAGGAGATGAATCTTGAATCCAATGCGATGAATCGTCCGTGTATCATATAGCTTCCGAGTCTCTCGTTTTATGGGTGCGGTTTGTTTTAGACTTCATTACAGTGTCTTCTACTTGCGACCGTTTTCTGCCTTGAAATGTTAAGAGTTAGTATCCGATGTTCCGAAACGAATGAATGGCAAAAACATTACCATTATTTGTAAAACATGATTCAAATGAAAATCCAGTATTTGAATCGCCAAAACGGTGTTAGCATAGAAAGCTTTCCATTAACAACAAGCAACAAGCATTGGAGACCTAGTCAGTAATGGTTTTATTTATATTTAAGCGTAATAAAATAAAATAGACATAAAATTAAGTAACTTGAAATGTTATGTTCCTTCATACACGTTGAATTTATAATTTATATATGTAGTATTAAAGCCTCTTACTTTAATTATGTTTTTTAATAATTTTTTTCTTCTTTTCTTTTTTATGTAGAATCGAGAGGGTAGCGGATCGTTCTCACACGTAGCAACATATGAAGCAAAGTAATTATCTAGATAATATTTTTCGCTAAGCACTTTTTTCATTCAAATTCATCGCCAACTTCATTATAAATCAGATACTTTGACATGTGAAATATAACTAACTTCACAATCTTATTTACAGTACTCAAGGCGAGAGCGAAGAGGATCACATAAATACGACAGTATTGACCAGAAGTTATCGATTTTTGGGCCGGGTGCTACGAGCGTCCCTTCCTATTCAGGCAATGCTATTGCTTCTACTAGGTGTTGCTACTCTCATGCCCCATGGTGAAGATTACTCATGCTCGCTGACTAATAACTTTGCGAGAAGCCTTGAACCAATGCTTCGTTACCCGAATGGTCCACCACCAATCTGAGCTAATGAAGATCAACGAGCGCAGCAGACTCATACCAATGTGCAATATGCTATAGCTTCAGTACCCAGTGAAGTTTATTAACTATAGAAACTCGTCACTCTTCTAGTATTATTATTAATAATAAAATAAAATAGTAATTAAAACCAGTTGCCTTCAGTTGTTACATTTTTATAACATACATTACATCTTGTATTTAGGCTCATACAAGCTATTTTACGTAAACAGCTTATAAAATATATGTGAGAAATATAAATTTTCACTCAAAAAATAAACTTAGATGCTTTTTATCTTTCACTGATGTTTTAGTCCACTCATCAAGATCTCGATTCAATTCGGATGTTAATTCACTTTTCCAACTGTCCACCTGTCCTCTTCGAATAAATCTATCATCTGGCTCTTTATCTATCCATGTAGCATCAGTTTCGTCTTCATAATTGCAAGATACATTGTTTTTCATTGAACCGAACGATAAATGTTGACACAGTCCCTCCAACTGTGTATTACTATAATAATGTCCAAAAAATGAACAAACTTTTTCAGCTACTTTTTTAAGATCAAACTTCATATCTTCATATCTCAAATGCAAAATATTTTCACAACCTTTTAATGAGTGGTAGCCAATCACGTGACTATGTATTGGCGAATAAAATTGTAAATCTTTCATAAACGATCTGACAAACTGCTCCTTCGTTCCACGGTAGAAGTAATTTTTGGAGTGATGATAATACGAAACAGCTACAGATTTCACATTTCGGTGAACGTAAACCGTTTTCGGAAGAACGTCCCAATATTGCTTCGGTAACATTGACACGGGTAAATGTGTTTTAATGAACCTTGGAGATGTCATACTTTCCACTTTCTGAAAAGAACTTCTTCCGTCGGGTAAATCGTGTATCAAGCTGATGCTAAAAAAGTAAATGATTATTGTGTTGTTTCGTCAATACTTATCCATCTACTGCAAAACATACTCTAAAAATGGAAATCGCTTTCTCAGATGTTGAGTCTTGGCAGCATCGTAGTTAAGACCGTTGCATATCAGCCACACCATTTCTTGGCACCACGTTGTACCACTTTTTGGATAAGATGCAACCCAAACATCATCGTGTTTTACCTCAAAATTGGTTAATTCACTTTCAAAGTTTTTAAACCTGTAGATTTTAAGTATTAATTAGATATTGTATTATCTTTATAGATAATTTAACAATACATATTAACCTTCGGGTGAAACAATAAGCTGGTGGTTTCCAATGGTCGATTGGAACATTTTCTAAAGATCGTTTCCTCACTAGTATATAGTCGAGCTCTTCATTTTGGATATGATTTTCCAAAAAATCTGGATCGCCTATTTCGATGTACTCGTACGACATGATTGCTACCTATTCTGATGAAAGCAACTAGCAAACTGATTGTGATAGAATAAAGAAGCAGACAATAGCTTATCAAACGTGAACTGAAACTGTCGACTAATTTATTTGTAATCTCTAAACAAATGCTGTGCTTGTATTTGAGAGCGGCACTTTATTATATTCTGTTTATTTGCGTCTACATGTACTGACGATCCCATACGAATGTTATTCTGATCAGAAGAAATATTACAAACTGTAAAGGCATTGTAAAAAAAATTCTAAAACATTATTTAGTAACATATTTCATGGAACTAACCTGAATGATAACCTGTACTGAACACAATATGGCTACCAGTTGGAACATAGTAGTAGTTCTCCAGATTAACGGATGCAAACATCCGTTTTGATTGACGATATTTTCTCTGTGATGCGACAATTCCAGTAAACTTGTATTAGTAAATATCTCCGGTAAAACAATGTCGCATAGCAATGATTGCGCGCAGCAGCTGGATGGAACGAGAGTCCTATTTGCCCGTTTCACACTATAGGGGATATTTATTCTGTACATGGTTGAACATTTTGTGTGCAGTATTAATTAAGTACCTGACAAAATAACGTTCCTCGACAGAACTTCGCCAAACAATGTTTTGCCAATCTTTGTATCCGGTCACACCACAGCAAGAATGGGAATGTTGAATCTTATTCCATACTACGTTCCAATGCATATCCAAATTGTATCGCTCGATACCACTCAAAAGCGAATTAACAGAGTAGTCCTCAACCTCGGTCATTAATTGTAAACTAAATACAGCTTTCACAGCATGAATAAGGCAAGTCTCCGTAGCAAAGCACAACCAACATTTAAACAAAAATGCTAAATATGGGTCGTAGGGAAGTCTAACAGCATTGTGGATTAAATACACTCCGAACACGTGAACCAAAATATTGTGAAGCCCGAAAAGTTGAAACAAATAAATAATAATACTGATTTGCTCGCTCTCAATGATGTCATCAACGGTACGCAAATGAGCTTTGATAAAATCTTCTAGTACAACTATTGAGCATTCGACTGAGATTTGAATGATATGGAACGAAACACTGCACAAAATAACGAACATTGTTCGATCCATCACGGAACAATAATTTAATGTCACACTACATTATACAAAAACCCTAGCAACCTAGCAGCCCTGACAACGGTTTTCGATAGGTTACTGTTATTTTTCCAATCAATTCACTTCAAACAATCTTACCAAGTGTTCACACATATCGATTCCACGATGGCGGATAATGCAGGACGCGATCCAGTGCCGGATAATATCAGCGAGTTGTCTAGCTTTTCGGATTCTAGTGATGAAGGTTAGTGTGCCATAAATTAACGTTAGATCAAATCCAGCATATTTTACTCTTTGAAAAAAAAAACAGGAAAGAAGGTAGTAGAAGTAGTGGAAGTAGCCGAGGAAGAAGCAGATAAACCGGCATATAGCGATGAAGATTTTGAAACGCTCCTAGGATTCTTCCGTAATATGATCTATCTTTTTGACTACGACGAAAACGATTTCAATGACGAAGTGGCGGAAGTTATCAAACTGTGGCTGACCGATGTCGATAACCCTTTGCTATTCATTTTCTACGATGGGGACCTGCTTTCCGCTTCGCTTACCTTTCCGACGTGTGCTTTCAATGACATCATGTACTTCATGCGAGAACCCGATCAACTTTTCAATGTAATCGAACGATTCCACGATGATCTAATGTTTGGAACATTACACAACGATATTGAAGGATCATTACTGGTACTGCTAGAACAGGTGTATGGACCACTTATTCTATCTAATACTGAGTGGTCGGAAAACGTGAAAGCCCATGTAGTAGCAGGATACAATACATTCATGACCTATTTAACCGATATTCATTACAAGTTGTCCGGCTTTACTCTTCTCTATGTACCCCGTGAGGGCTCAAATATGGAAGTTCAAGAAGTTGTCCTTAATCGAACACTAATCAAGCGCCTAGAAGCGGTGGTAATCGATTGGACCAGTCAAATTCGATCTACCATCAACGACACACAACATTTCGTTCCCAATGACCTTATCTGTCCGTCAGATGAGTACAGCTTTTGGTTATACCGTCGTATGTCAACCAATGTCCAAGTTCTACAATTTTCTAAGTCCTATTAATTCCAGACGAAATACTATCTGCGATTCAGAGTCAATTCAGAAGTGCCAACATACAACACATCTTGAAAATTCTGGACCTGTCCCAGTCGCTTTACACCAAACCTTTACGAGAAGTTTTGGACGATCTTATGAAAGAAATTGAAATGGCTGAATCCAACATTCCTTTCCTGAAGCTGCTGGTTGATCCATGTTTCGCCATTCGCTCTCTAGACAATGAGGATGACCTTTGTTCGCAGCTCATATATGTTATGAACATTATCCGTTTCATAGGATTAGACTCATCTCACCTTCGTCAAGATGAGTCCATCACAAAGCTGTTCCTATACTTAAGCAACGAAATTGTTTCCTGTTGCATGCAAAGCATCGATATTGATAAGATTCTTTCTGGATCTCCCGATTATGGCATAGACATTTGTAACATCAAAATTAACTGTTGTGAATCGTACAAAATTATCTACGAGGAGGTAAGTTAGTAACTAATTTTGATTATGACAAAAATATCAGATGTTTTCCTTGTCCGGTTTATTAGATGCTCGAACATTTCAAGCGTGACTTCACGTGGAAATTAGATTATGCTGGTATTTTCAATAGAGTCGACTCCTTCATGCAAAGACTGTATGATACATTGGATATCTGCAACGCGATGAAAATATTTGGAAAGTGAGAATTTGACCTTAATCAGCAACTCGAAAACAGCATAGGGTTAACATTATTTTTCTTTTGCAGAAACAGCGGTAGTAGCTCTTATAAAAATTATCAGTTCTCATGCAACAATGCGGCAATGTATGAAGATAAGTGCAATCAGGTACAAGAAATCTTCACAGCAGGCATTGAAAGAATCCAGTCAGTATCGGGATCGATCCTGGATATCAACAACAAAGAATGGTACAACTATATTGCGAATTTTCGTGAAATGTTGAAAAATCTTGACGACATCGTTGAAAACTTACTATCAAACGTTTTTCTTGTGGCCGAAAATTTGGAGGAGAAAATCAATGTGCTCATAACTCTGCTTAATTTTTACAAAAGAGAAAACATCAAAGAAAGCTATATGAGGAAAATTTCGGAAATTTGGCATACTTTTAAAGAAGAGCTTACCACACTTTCAAAAACTGTTTCATCCGGGATAAACCATTACCCAACATTATTTCCCCGAAAGTCGGGACAATATGCATTGCTTAAAATTAAATTCGAACGAATTTGTCGCCTCAACGATTTATTAGAACGCTGTCGATTTTTGCCTCAATACAGCGAAAGTGATGACATTCTCACACTGTTTGAATCATGCGAAAAGCAAGTGAAGATAGCACTCAAAACATATAACGACAGCTGGATCAAATCAATAAGCCCTGATCTTGGTGCGTGGTACCATAGGAATCTCATCTGCCGCAGTCAAGTGCGTCCTGGTTTATTAGAATGCCACATTGAAAGACGCATGCTTGTGATATTTGAAGAATCTTATTATTTTAAAGTATCAGGAGCCACGGTACCGAGTTTTATCGATATGGAAAAAAATGATAACGTAAAATTAACATTCGACAATGTGATCCGAATCATTTTATACTTCAACAACGTGGTGTCATCTATCTCTGACAAAGAGCGCTTGTTTTTCAAACCTTTGATTCAACAAACTGAGAGGAAACTAGAACCACTGCGAGGAAAGCTTACATGGGAGGAAGATCTCAGTGAGTTTATTGACAATTTCGTCGTCAACGTCAAGGAGCTGTTGGATGTAATTCAAGTGTACAAGAAAGAAAACATCAAGATTGCTCACTGGATGGAAAGTATATACAATTTGCTTCTGTTCAAACTGAAGCATGAACATGCCCAGCAACTAGTTGATTTCACGAATGACATAAAAACGCAGAAAAAAGCATCAATTTCGGAGTTGGTTCGAGTCTATTCAGAGACAAGTAAGCACATTTTCTGTATTTATGAGAATCTAGGATCAAACCTCAGAAGAATGGGAGACAGCTGGGCACAGTATGTCCAAAAAATCGACCATCTTTTGAAAGCTGCCGTGTTTAATTCTTCACTGAACACACTGGATAACATTCGCACAACTTTGCAAAGGGAGTCAACTCCAATCTTGAGCATTGAATTAATGTTGAACAAACAAGGTATAGCATACCAACCTCCACTGGAATCAATTGAGACGGCATTAAAACGTTTGCCCACTGAAGTCACATCTATTATAAAATTCATTCCTAGCATGTGTCAGCGGTTCCAAATTGATTCTGATTTCAATCTTTACGACGAATTCCTACAAGATAGTAGATTTCAACAAGTTGAAACCAACATCCATGGAGAAATTTCCAACTCTTTGGAGGAACTTCATACCTTCAGAGAGAAGTGGAATGTGTTTCGTCCGTTTTGGAGCATCAATCGACAAGTTTTCATTGAAAAGTTCAAGCTATCAAATATGACTTCAGAAGCATTCCAGAAGAATATTGAAAAATTTGAGGAACTTCTAAATCAACTAACTACACAGCAAGATTCAACAATTTGCAAATGCGTGGAAGTAGATGCTTTGAAGCTTAAATATGCCATTACTAATCATATTAATGACTGGCAAGTGAAGTACATTGAATATTTGAAGTGTGTATCATACGGGCGTATAATTGGTAAGATATATCATGTATACTCGAAAGATGTGCTATCTAAACTTCGGTATGTTCTATCTATAAAGAGTTTCATAATAAATTAAACCACAACATGGATGCTCTGAGTGTCGAGCCAGTAGAAGTTAAGGATCTGAAAGTGCTTGAGGAAACCTATCAAAGCTGCTTCGACAACATACCAGATTCAATAGACGAGATTCAGACTATTATAAAGTACTTCAATGTATTGGGTAAAGAAACATCTATAAAAATAAGCAATGCATTCTATGTTCCAGTTTCTTCATTTATTTTTTTCAGAAGCGTGTGTGCAAGATTTGCTTCCGGAGGCATACAACCTGCGACGAAACATTCATCAAAATTGGCAGCGGTACACGGAATATTTGAACATAGTAAAGGAGCAAATAGAAAATTACCAAAATCAGTTTAAGCTATCAATGGCAAATAATGCAGCGGACCTTAAAGTCAATGCACTAGAAATGCTGAAAATGCTGGACGAAGAAATGCCTACCAGTGAAGAGATGTAATAAGTCATAAATTATTATATTCATAGCTTACACAACAAAAACATTCATCATTATCGTTGTTCATTGACAGCATGCCGGAAGAGGCATTTTCTGTAATCGAGCATCTAATCCATAGGTTGGAGCAACTGGAAGCTCAAGAAAAAGACATTAAAGAAAAGCTTGCGTTACTTGGTGTTGAATATCATTCACTGGATGTAAGTGAAAATATCACTGATATGGTAACCGTTGATTTTCAAATGTATTAATTATTTATCTTAAAGGTTATTGTCGACATTCGACGGAAATTAGAAGGCATGAAGCTTATTTGGCAATTTGTGAAACAATGGCAAGATACCAAGCAACTTGTATTTAGCGAGCAATACGGTACAATGAAGATTGAAGAAATTGAAAACAAAATAGGCTTCATCGATTGGTTCGCACAGTCGTTTTACATTCCATCCAAAGTACTAACTCAACATTTTACAGCCATTTTCTGAATTTAAACGATACGCTGACTCAAGATATGGAATACCCTATTTTCAAAGCAGTAAAATTGGAAGTACAAAACTTTCACATAACATTTTCAATGATGGTACACATGAGATCATCACATATGAAGGAACGTCACTGGAGAGCAGTGGAGGAAATGACTAATCTGTAAGATTCAAACACTACATACTTTCTGACATTTTAGTTCAAGTTAAGACTTTTTAGTTTTAGTAGGACTCTTATTGGATTTGAATCCGAACGGACATTTGGGTCCATTGCGTTGATTGTTGAGAACTTGTTGTCATTTTACGATGCAAAATCAACATCCGCAACTTGATTCTATCTAACGAAATTGTTAAACTAGTGTGTTACACATTTGAGAGGTTACACGTTACACATTTGGGAGGTGACAAATTTGAATTATTCGCTAATAAATATAAATACTTTTCAAATTTTCTATAAAAAATACTTGAAAAAGGTACACATGATAATTTTATCACTGTTTTCTTTAAATAAACATTTTTCCCAAACCCAGTCGTCATAATCGAGTACCACTTGGTTGCACATCATTTTGCTTGAACCTGAAAAGTTATAAAGCAGCACTGCTGTCGTGTCTCTGCTTATTTCTGCTTCGGACGGCGTGGCAAGTACTCTACCGTCGTGCAGAAACATTTTCCTCGCATAGGATGGCTTGTCAACCAGCGATGGGGTGAAAGGAGACTCACCTCTTCAACGAGCTGTTTTTGCATTAAGCTATCTGCCCCTACCCAATTTTATCTGATCCCACTGGCGGTTTTCCATATTTATCTCGCTCTCATTTGTGAAGAGTCGATCGAATGATATCGGGAAGGTGTGGGATGAGCTTTAAGTTAAGAACGATGTCGTATCGAAGCTCATTTTTGCATCGTACAACGTAGTGGAGATTGAACAATCGGTCCTTCCTTTGACCACAATTTTTTACATTTTCAGTGAGACAATATTATTTCCCTCTTCGATCCCGTTCAAATATTACGAAACGCGAAAAATGTTATTTTTATAAAACACACAATCACAACCACAAAATAATCTCGTACTTCTGAATTGCGGTCGTACTTTGGACACAACCCTTAATTTTTTTTTGTTGATATCTTTGTGGTAAGCTGTTACACCATATTTTTCAAGAACATAAATTGATAGCTAAGCTTGAGTACAGTTTTCTTAGCTGCAACGTTACTGAAGATCATTTTTCGATCATCAAAAGTTATTAATGGTTCAAGACGATGATGTCTTATGGTCATGCTCAATGAACTGCTCAGCAGGCAACATTGGTGTGTATGGCACGTGAAATAGAGCACAAATATCATGACTACTACACATCAAAAACTTTGTAAATTTACACTTGGCACATTGCTGTATTTTCTGTTTATAAATATATATATATATTTGCATTAAACTTTACGTTCATGTGTGTGCATAGGAATCAAAAGTTCAATTAAATTTAATTTAATTAATTTACAAACAACGATATAAAATTAATACAGTGTGCCTACAAATCAGCTACTTGATCATGGCAGAATACTTAATTTCTTAAATACTTAATCACTATTAAATTTGCGTTTATATTATAAAAAAAGGAAGGTTACTACTACAACAGCTTCTGAACTTCACTTTGAGTAATATAGAAAAGGATTTCACAATTCAGATAATTTCAAATAGTATTAGCTTTAACCATGCATACATTAATGTATCAAAACATGGATGAACACCAGGGGAGGACCTGGATAAGAGATGAACTAGCCTATGGCTAAAAATCTCTTAAATAAAGAGCCAAAAAAATTAGGACCTGGATATAACCATCCATGATGGTCTAGAGTCAAGCTGACGAGTGCACCGGGAAGGACAGTATGTGCATATGCCTGGGGGTTGCTCTCTAGATATGCCAGCTTAATGGAAGGCATTGAACAATTACAATTAAAATTACAAGCTTGAATTAGTAGGAAGTTTCCTGGCTAGGGTTCCTTGAAAATCTTGACATTGCTGAAAATTATGATAGCATCAGATTGTAGGGTTCTTTGTGTGAAAGGATGCGTTGTTGATTATAAAGTGAATGCCTTAGATTTTTAACATTTATATCGCCGTGAAGCAACTGTAAACTGTAGAGCGAATTTATATCAGTAACTGTAACCAGTTCGATTATGTTTGCTAATGTGGTTAAGATGTCATACTTCATTATCTTAAAGATAAATCGTCTAGCTTAAACCCTTTTAGAGACAAGAGGTATTACCACCATCATTATCATTAATATTACTTGTTTTCCAAAAAATAAAATCTGGACTACTTTTCTAATTTATTTTTCAAACACTTATAAATTAAAATCGATTAGGCCTGACACCTATTCATTCACTGAATTGAGCAGACACTTAGTGCACTGAATCTCCGACCCATATTTATGACTGTTTCAAACAAGTGCGTCATTAAACATTCAAAGTCATTTAGGTCATTCAGATAGAAGAAGAAGAAAATCCTCCTCAAAAGATCCTTTATCAGGCTGGGAATCGAACCCGTGTCCATCAGCATTACATTGCATCACATTGAAAAAGACGACAATATATTTACATAAAATTAACTTTTCTAGCGATTTCAAGTATATTGAAATAATATCTTTTGAAGAAATGATTGATCGAGAACTTTACCGCTACGAAGAAATGTTAAGTAAGTTGTGTTATGCAGCTCAAAAGGAGTTTGAAATTGAAGTGGAGCTTGCTACGGTAGAAAATGCGGCACTATCGATCAGATTCAATGTACAACGATCATCAAAAGATACATTTAAGATTACGAGTACGGAAAAATGTTTCTTGAACTTAAAAACAAACATCACTGTGATCGATCGCTTGCTACAGTCACCTTATAGAAAGCCATTTCAAGAAAAAATCAACTGCTGGGAGACGAACCTAAATTTTTTGAAAGACCTGCTTGAAGCACTTATATTAATCGAAACGCAATGTAAGCCACTATACGAAATTTTCAAGACAACAGAAACTTCCCAATATCTCAACGATTTTAATCAAACGTTCAAGATGTGTTACGAAAAATGGTCAAATCTACTTGAATTTATAACAAGAGCAAGCTTACTAAACGACATGTGTCCTCAAGCACAAGCGCATCTGCAAAACGTTGAAATATTGCGAAAGAAATTTGATGAGCTGGCACAAAATCTTCAACAACTGTTGGAAAATCAAAGAAATCTTTGTTTTCGTCTATATTTGGTTCCCGACGTTCTGTTGATCAAATTGATTGCTTTTCCGACTAATGTTGAATACATCCAGCAAATATTATTTTATACGTTTGAGAACATCAGATATGCCAACATCAGACAACTTGATCTGCCCCGAAAATACAAGAGTTGGGAAATCGATGGCATTCAAACTGTAGAAGGAGAGAACATAACTTTCAATAAACCAATAATTGTAGAAGCGGTACAAGATCCCATTGGTGTCATAAGAGAAATAGAAAAATCAATATTCGCAGTGTTGAAGGTTTCCTTACACAAATGTCTGCTTCAGTTGAAACAAAACTACTTCAAGCGTATAGAACATGGATGGTTTCGCCGTTGGACATATCAAGCATTACTCAAAAGTACACATATTGAAAATACCTTGCATATAAGAAACGCTTTGGTTCAAACTAACTTATTGGGGAAATTCAAACCGCTCAAAATGCTGCGAACAATGCATAACAAGGTAAGTCTATACGATCGATATTCTACGTAATGTCCTATAGAATTGCCCCTTTTTTAAAACAGCTGTTGAACGAGTGGATGACTTCAAAGCTTAGTACGATCAACTCAGTAGAAGTTGTGTTGGCTGAAAAAAAGTACGAAAGTTTGCTCATAGCTGAAATTAATACGAGAGATGTTATTGAAAACCTGATCAAAGCAAAAGTGTCCAGTATATCCGATTTTGAATGGACATCACAGATTCGGTCATACTGGAATGACGAAACAAAGAGTTGCTCAGTAGTTCAGTTGGCCAGCGTGTTTCCGTATGGTTATGAATGTAAGACATGTGATGAACCAATCTTAGTTACTCCACACTCAAACCGGATGCTGATGACAGTAACAAATATTGTGAAATCGAAATATGTTCCATATCTGATTGAATACTATAGAGACAGTGGTTTTCAACTTCTCAAACAACTGGCAATGGAGATTGCTACATTATTTGTTACTCTCAGTTGTGACTCCGGCTGGGAGATTTCTGATGTAACCAGATGCATTAATGGTATTAGGAAGCTGCAAGCATGGATTTGTTTCAAGAACATAGATACATTATCTTCCCAAGTTCGAAGTGCATTAAATGCAGTTATACGAGAAGCATTTGTGGAAAAATCGAAACAGACAGTATTAGACTTGAAGAATACGAAACCATTAACTCAGTTTCATATATTTGCAACAATCAACAGTCGTGTCGACCCATTACCAGAAATCGAACGTTCTATTATGAGACCTATTTATTCAACATTACCGGACCAAATAATTTTCATACAAAACTTGCTCTGCTGTTATGGCTTCAAACAATATCTAAAGCTAGGATATTTGATAAAGTGTTTTCTAGAGTACATACAAGTACTCATTTCATCTCAGTATTACTTATGGACACCCAACAGAATACAAAATGCAATACGACGAACCAAAAATATAATTCGCAAGGAAAAATATACGGAAACCGAAATCGTAGCTATCGCACTGAAGGTGATATATGTACTTACATTGAAGAAAAAGTCAAGTCTCTTTTACTCGACGAACTTCATTCATTATTATCAATTCGATGTTTACCCTTTAGATTCTCCAGAAATTTTACTATCGTACATAATTTATGATAATTCAAAACCAAAATTAAGCTAGTTCCTTGAATTGGGGTCAAAATTAAAACTTGACGAAAACTACTACTAAAAAAGCGATCTGACCTTATAAATTTAAAAACTGTTTTAGAACCATTAAAATGTAAAACTCCTCAACTCAGCCGTTTCTTGATCATCGTGTAAGGGCGACTTGACTGCATACAAAATGCATGGTTTGAACAAAGTTTATCTTTATCGTTTCAATTCAGAATGAATTTATTTCAAGCTTAACGGAGAGCCAGGAGCATTGTTTTACAAACTGCATAAATTCCATATTTTCCTATGAAAGACGCAACGATGAAGCTGAAGCGAATCTGGCTGAGAATATCCTAGCAGCTTTACGGTCCTTAAATCTAGTGGTAACTACAACAAGTATTTCCAGGATTATTGATATTAAAATTGTTCATTCATAGCACTCAAACTACTCAGAGGTTAAAGTAAAGGAAATACTTTCTGCCTTGGAGATCAACCGGCAGCTGATTATTACCGGTGAAGTTTGCAGTGGGAAAACACACCTTATCAGTTTAGCAATGCAAATACTTTCAAACAAAGGCACATGTTTCAAGCGGTACTATGTAAATCCTATGACACTCACTATGCCACACGATAGAAAGTCATGGGACAAGGAAGCATTCGACCAAATTTTAACAGCTATTCTAGAATCAACAACTCATAAACAAAAATGTATCATATTAGATAGCCTCCTGGACGAATCGTGGCTGGCAAGCATTGCATTTGATCAGAATTGTATCAGAAGTGACTCCCTGAAGGTTTTCTGTGAACCAAAAGATGTCAACATAATTATTGAAACGGTCGACTTACAATTTGCTACACCTGCATCGTTAGCGAGCTACACAATTATCCACGTCGATAACAAAAATGTAACATGGAGGCAAATAATAAGCATTTGGTTGGAAACTAAGATATGGAATGAAATTCGCATCAAGGATGAATTGCAGTGCTTGACGGAAAGCTATTTGGAAATATTTTTGAACTTCAAAAATAAGAACTGCTCCCAGACTCTTCCACATACCAACGCATCTATTATTCACACATTTTGTGAATTATTCCAAAATATATTCTCCACGTGGAGTGAAGAAAAAATTCTCAAAGATGAATTGAATCTAATGGATGCTATCAGAAAATTATTTTTCTTCTGCTCCGTATGGTCTGTTGGAGGAATGATGAATGAAACGGAGCGGCTGAAATATGACGTTTTATTGCGAGAACAAGTTTCAGACAGTACAGCAAGCTTTCCGCTAAAGGGTAATGTCTTCCAATACTTTATATTAATCACCAATACTACATCGAGCTGGATACCGTGGAATGATCATTACGTAAAACATTCAAACAAAAATGTAGCTTCAAGGTAAAAACAAATGAAACTGATTTCTGAGTTCTTCATTATCAATGCCATATTTGTTTTTTACAGCAATTTTGTATACACATCGGAGAATATGCCTTACCATTTTGTTTCGTCGATATTAATGAAGAGCCACAAACCGTTGTTGATAACTAGCAACACAACAGTAGGAAAAAGCGCACTAATTCAAAATATTCTAACAAATACAAATGGAGATGAACAAAATGTTTGTTATAGTAACTTTACGGACCAGACATCAGTTCATTCCTTAAGGCGTATTCTGGCACACCATTCCATAAAAATATCGCAAGAAATTTTGTATCCCAAAGAACGGAAAAACCTAGTATGGTTCATCGACGATTTACATAACGTTGCTGATCTGCAAACAGTGGACGCATGTGAATTTTTAAGGCATTTAATTGAACATCGATCATGGCATGAACACAATCATCCACAATGTCTCAAGCAAACTTCAATTGTTGCAGCTATGAGGAATAGGATTTCATTGCATCAATGCGGAACATCTTTTGCACGGCTTCTTAACCAATTCCATATAATAAATCATGAGAACTATAACGACGAAAATGCTGCATCAATATTTAACAGAAAAATTAAGTCCATCACACAGATTGATGTTACAAGAACAATTTTAAGCTCACTACCGTCAGCAACCATAGATTTGATTAGAAAACTGTCAGCACGCTTGCCACCTACACCAGTAAAGCCAAGATATCAATTTTCTTTGAAAACCATCTCTAGAATTTTGGAAAAGTGTTGCTTATTGAGTCAAAAAACAAACTTGGCTGATTCAAGTAATTTTCTCAGGCTGTGGATACATGAATGTTACCGAGAAACATGGGATCTGCTTGATAAAACGGATTACAAAATATTCTACGATGTTTTCAACGACACAATTTCAAGGTTTTTCGATGCAACTCTACATGGATTGTGTCCAGGAAATGAAAGCCCTATTTTTTGCGATATATTGTGTCAAGACTCATCGTATCAGGATGTAACTGATGTCAATATTTTAGCGTAATTTGATATTTAAAGCACCACCAAAGTGCACTGTCTAATGTGTGTTTAATTTCAGGCAACATATAGAAACTACTGTAGATCCCAACTCCTCTCTGATTGTCCATCATGAAGCCGTAAAACATGCATCCAAAGTATTGAGAATCCTAAAAACTGCTGCTGCTCACATAGTTTTAGTGGGTACTATAGGCAGCGGTCGTGAAACGATTTGCCAGATAGCGGCATGTGCCTCGAAAAATACTACAATACAAATGCTTGACATGCAACCAGATGACGACGAAGAAGTTGTGGATTCTAAAGTGTTCAATCTATTCGAATGCTGCAAGACAAACCCGACGATGTGCGTTGTAAGGATTGATCAATACAACGCAATAAACATCCACCTGATGGATATTCTGAACAGCATTATTGTGAATGACACCGTTGCAGGCTACTACCCATGCTCTAGGAACAGTTGTATCACTTTGGAGGAGAGCTCATGGAATCAAATTAAATTAAATTTACACATTGTACTGATAGTGCCTATGGAAAAATATCAGTACTGGTAAGCATGTTGCATTATATTCTCCTATTAATAAGAGATGAACTAGCCAACGGCTAAAAGTAAAGTTTAAAAAAAAATCTCCTATTAATGTCCAATGCTTCATAATTGTCTTAAAGTGATATGATAAATGAAAAAAATGGGTGCTGGTTTTCAGATTGACCAGTTCCAAAATCAGATGTATACTGTACCAAGATGTAATTACTAACTCGAAAAATACTATATGCAATTTACGATATGACAAATTGTGTAAGGTTATGAAATAACATATTTTAAGCCCTTGAAGCTAGCGACATTTTAGGTCCAGAATGCATCTCGGAAACCCATGGAAGGAATAATGTTTTGTAAATTCTATTCCAAACAATTAATGTACATATATAGTGCAATTCATTGGATCATTCGAAATTAGATAAAAAAAAAAACCCAATAAATTTACGTACGGCAAGAAAAAATAATTTGTTGTAATTTTACAGGAAAATATACAATACCTATTCTTCGATGCTGTCTAAAACCACAACAAACTGCGTCCATTCAATGTCGGAGAAAAGTTTAAGTGAGATCTCAGGATGCTTTCTATTAAAAAATGTTGTATTCGATGTTCCTTTACTTGATAAATCTAAATCGCATGTAAGTAAGTTTAGCAGCAAATAATTTATATATATATAGCGCATATTTTGTTCTAGCATCAACGAAAACGGGAGAGCTTGATACAAAGCACCGAAGAGCGAATGCATATTGCTGTATCTGATGCAGTATCAAGAATTCATTCGGCAGTAGCCTACGAGTTGAGAAACTCAACTGAAAATTTAAAAGCGCTGGATTGTTGGTATTTTGAGCTTCTTCATACCATCAAAAGGCAAGTAAAATATCAAAACTATCAAACTTCACTCATTGTGTCAAAGTCGTACATATTGAATGACCGAAATTTTACCCTCGCTGCATCTGTTGATTCTCTATGTTATAACAAGTGATCTGGTAACCGCTGGCGGTCTATCATGTTCATGCTCAAATACACTAAACTCTCCCTTAAACACTGGCTAGAATGAGCAGTTATAACATGTTATAAGCATATTTTGATTAAATTTTTCATGTTGGTAATTATTATAACATGTTATAAGTCTGTAGTCTGAACAAGGTATTTCTCGATTTCTCCTAAACTCTATTGAAATATAGGCTACTTCGTCCTTTTTCAGATACAAATTTCCCAAATATACTCCCTAACTCTTTGGCTCCTTCAATATCGAGTTTGGTGGGGGGGGGGGGGGTTACTTTTACTATGTATTCACAATATCACAAGACCTGTTTTCTATTACTGAATTACAGATTTTTTTACTCAAAACGAGAATGCTTATCCAATATCTACAATAAATATCACAATGGTATACATCAAATCCAAGAAGCAACGCACAATGTTGCAAAACTTAAGATAGACCTGGAGAAACAACAAGAGCAAATAGCTTTATATCAACACGAACTTGACGAATTCATTGACAATATTCAAGTCCAAACTGCAAATGCTGACCTACAAAATCAAGAAGTGGCCATCAAGCGGGAAACAATTGGTGCGGAAGAAATAATATGCAAAGAACTAGCAACTATTGCTGAAGCTGATTTAGAAAAGGCAATGCCAGCATTGAACGCTGCGATCGCCGCACTTGATTCATTAAATAAGAAAGATATGAATGAGATCAAGTCTTACAGTCGACCGCCAGTGAAAGTGGAGCTGGTATTGAATGCAGTCATGATTCTATTAGGAAAGGAGCCAACATGGGTAGAAGCCAAACGCCAATTGGGAGAACAGAAATTTTTAGATATTTTGCGAAACTTTGATAAAAACAACATGGGTGAAAAAACGCTCAAAACAATTGGTGGTTATGTGCGGAATCCTGACCTCGAGCCAAATAAAATAGGAATGGTTTCAAAAGCAGCCAAATCTCTCATGTTGTGGGTGCGAGCTATAGAGAACTACGGAAAAGTTTACAAGTGAGTTTTTACAGTTCTTAATCTTTACACCCTATCAGTAGCAAATTTTAACAAAAGATTTTTATAATAAAAGTCTCCTTTGTAAATTTCCATGGGTTTGGTGACAACGAAAAAAAAAACACTTATTGTGTTTTGTTATTGAATTTTCTAGATACGTAGGACCGAAAATTAGAAAAATGGAAGACGCCAAAACATCGTTGCGTGAAAAACAACTGTCATTACGTGAAGCAGAACTAAAACTCATTGAACTAGCAGAACAGCTATCGGCACTCAGAACTGAATATGAAAACAAAATGAAATGTAAATTTGAACTTGAAGATGCTGCACGAATTATGATTTTGAAGTTAGAACGTTCTCAAGCACTAGTTGACGGACTGAGTGGTGAAAAAATAAGATGGACAAACACAGCTCAAGACCTAAAAACAAAATATTCTCACCTTATTGGAGACACATTAATGGCAGCTGCATCCCTTGTGTACTTTGGAACGTTACCATGCACTGCGAGAGAATCGCTCAGAAGTCAATGGAAAGTCGATCTTGAAGCTTTGGAGCTAACATTTACGGATAATTTTTCAACATTTGCCTTTTTCTACTCTACCGATGATTTGCAAACATGGCAATCCCTTGGACTACCCGATGACGAGTTAACAGTAGAAAACGCATCAATACTTCTCAACAGTAATGTTCGAGTTCCATTAGTTGTTGACCCACAAGGAGAAATTCAACGCTGGATTATAAAGTTACGCGGAATGACAAAATCTGTTCGTTACAATCTTGACGAAGATATTACACAGCATCAAATTGAAGCTGATGTTTATGAACAAAAACATCTTCTTGTACACAGTGTGCAGGAAACAAATTTGCATCACTTTGATCAATTGGAAAAAATATACCGAAAATCACTGCAGAAACTAGATAGGAGTCAATGGAGCTATTCTCTCATCGGAACAACTTCTGAAAATGTTCCATATATTGGTAAATTGAAGAAAACCGCAAACATGATCAACTTTATTCTTGGAAAATCTGGATTGGAAGTCAAACTTCTAGGTAAATATCAACTATATACACACTCAAAACTTAATCTATTCTACTCATACTCAAAACTTAACCAATTTACTAAAATCGAAATGTCATAAAATACATCTTAATATATTTAAGCAACCGTTATTGAGCATGAGAACCCTTTCTTGGAAGATCGTAAGGCATTACTAATTGAAACAATCACATCAAGCAAAGCAACGTTAGCAAAATTGGAGGATAATATCTTGCGAATATTGAATGAAAGTCAAGTACCTTTGATAGACAATGAAGAACTAATTGAATCATTGGAGTCCTCTAAACAGACAGCAGAAAGTGTAAAAATAGTTTTAGAGCATGCTGCATCAACAAAATATGACATTGAAATTTCCCGTGAAACGTATAGCCCGTGTGCTGCAAGAGCTTCCTTATTATTTTTCGTACTTGAAGACCTTAAGTGCATGGATCCAACGTATCGGTTTTCACTTGACTGGTACATTGCCTTGTTTCATGAATCTTTAGAAAAAAGCGGAAAAACTCAGAACATAGAAGAACGCAAGGTGAAAATCATTGATCATCATACATTCAATGTTTCTCGGTAATTATCATATGAAATATAGAATTTCCATTGTGTATGAATTAATAATTTTATTGCATTGCTTTAAGGAATGTTTGCTTAGCGCTGAGTTTTCCAGATCAGGTCATTTTTACTTTCTATCTATGTGTACGACTTTTGTATGATGCTGAGACAATGAGCGTGAGAGCATTCAACTTTTTCGTACATGGAGCTGACAAAATTGATCGACATGAGCAAACAGAAAATCCTAGTCCAGACTGGATAAATTCCGACCAATGGGATAATCTCACTGAACTGGATAAACTTCCAGGCTTCCGTGGAATCACACAATCATTTGAAGAACACAACGATGCCTGGAAATTATGGTGTTCATCACCACATCCAGAAAATGAAAGCCTTCCGGAAAATTGGGAACGTAATCTTACCCTTTTTCAAAAATACACATTGGTTCGTAGTGTAAGACTCGATAGGCTGGAACCATGCATGAAGAATTTTGTTGCAAATAATCTTGGAAAGGAATTTCTTGATTTTAACCGAAGCACTTTAAATGACATATTAGAAAAATCAACGCCAGCCATACCCATAATGCTGATTTCAAGTGACAATTACAACCCGTTACAAGAGGTTCACAATTTTTCGAAGTTTTATAAGAAAAAGTCCCACAAAATCGTTCAATATGTGAACATGAGTACAGAACCTATGGAAAGTGTGGTGAAACATTTGAAAAAATGTATACAAACTGAAAAATGGCTTTACGTTGATGAATGTCAAAAATCAAAATCATGGTTGTCGCAATTTGATCACATTCTACAGTACCTATGCACAGTTAACCCAGAATCTAAGTTCCGCCTATGGATGCACGTGAACAAAGAAGAGAAGCATTTCCCGGTACACATACTACAAAATTGCTTAAAATATATGTGTAATCCACCAGCGGTGAGTCAATATTGAAATACATTTATTTTTCATATTTATTTTCCAGTAAACTTAGTTCCATCTATTAATTGATCGGACCTGCAATCATATCATTATCACCTTTTGACCTTTAGTTTGAGTTTTAAAATAAATTAGCCTTGATTTATTAGCCAAAATTTATAGCTTGTCATTTTTTGTGCTAAAATATGCGTGTTAATATTCTTAAGGGCATCAAGTACAATATGAAATCGATGTTAGAACAAATTGGAGAAGAACAATTTAGAAAAATAGAAAAATCCAGGTTTCATTTGCAACATAAGAAGTTGATGTTTACACTGGCATTCTTCCACTCGCTTCTGATTGAGAGAAATAAATATCAAAGTTTAGGATGGAATAAGCCATACCAATTCAATATAATGGATTTTAAGGTAAGTTTACCATGTGTTTATCAAACAAGCATTTTATATAACGTATATTGATTGTATGTACTTACCTACCAAATGTTTTGCTCTGTCGTTTTCAGCTTTCCGAACGATTAATTACTTATTGCTTAGAAGAGTTGATGGAATCAAAATACAAAACTAATTTGCAAACTCAAGACACCAACCGCATGCGTCATTATGAAGTAGGACAACAAAGCCGTCCTGAAGACTCCATGCTGTGGCGTTTTATGAAAAATGCTGTGCTAGAAGTTGGATATGGCTGTAAGTCATTACAAATTTAAACCTTACTTTTTCCCTTTCAATATCCTCCTATTCTTCCACTAGCAGGCTCAGTATTTGGGCTGTCTAGCATGGTTCAGATACCTATCTGAAACATGTTGGACAGCCTACATACTGAGCCTGTTAGTGGAAGAATATGGTATACTATACGGTCTTGTATAAAATATATTTACTTAATAGGTTCTCACCCAAGTTGCACACGATCCAAAATACGTACGAAAATCGTGCTATCACATAATTGGTTTTGCATGATCTGTCATTTAAATAGACAGGAAGCTCGACGTAATGATTATCAGCAAATAATCTCACATTTACGTGTTTTACTGAATGTCGGCAATGCTAAAAATACTAATACTTTATTCCAGCAAAAAGTTATTTTACTGAACCCATTTCAGCAAATTGTTTTGTTGAAATTCAAAATCGTTATTTGGTCTGTAGCACAGGTGAACCACAACTTTTCGTTGCGTTTCATGTTTGTCGATCTATCATAAAATAGTCAATACTTATTTAAGCTCCTTCGTGCGCTCATTAGCCTCGTCCATATGTATTCTTGAGGATTCGCAAATGCACGAGTAGCATAGAGGAAGATAGGAATACTTGATCCTCCTTTTGTTTTTTTTTATTCAACATCTGCTAGGGGAAAGGTTCCTATAGTTGCGGTACGTTAGAAGCGTTAGGTTCTGATAGTTTAGCATGGAGACTCAATACACAACTATAGGAGCAACAAGACTAGTAATGTGTACAATCAATCATCTTTTTTTTCCTTGATTTGTTTTTCTGTCGATTGTTTTCCGTACTGAGTACCAATGCTACCGACGCCAGGGAGGCATCTCCCACATCTGGTGGACCCTACCTATCGACCTATCAACTCATGGACCGAAGACCAACGGTTTTACTTCCCTTCCGAAGGAAGGCATGATCAGAGATGTTATGCCTTAGAAAATCCCGGCGACGCCGACTTGGATTGAACCCAGGTCCTTTGACGTGCGAGGCAATCATGCTTATCACTACACTACCGGCGCCGCTTAAATCAATCTTGACAGGCTCAATACAGACTTGAAGGTCCATAGTAGTTGATTAAATTTATTGTAGGTGTACACTCAAAAAATTTATCACATATCTAATGGATGAAATCCATGTGATTTTCACATAGCTTTCCTGTGATCACATAGCAGCAAATCCCACCACAAAATTACATGAATATTATGAGGTCCATGAAATTCATATGAAAAATCATATAAAATTAATGTGATCGCATAAATGTTATGTTAAATTCAGATGAATTCCATTAATTTTGATTATGGATGAAAATCATGTGCGTTTCCAATGGAAGCTACATGAAAACTATTTTCGGTGTAGTTTAAAGCAGGCCTGCCCAACTTTTTTAAACTTGATTTTTTTAAATGGCTGTATCTTTGATCGATAAACATGTTTCAAGATGTATTTCGTTTATTTCTCATTCATTCTGGGCTAACATTCATAACGATGAATAAAATTGGGCTACAATGATATAATTGCTGAGATCCGAAGAGCACGTTCGACAGCGCTAGTTTAAAGCGTTCTTCAGAAATTTGGAAAAACAGACCAAAGATCCCCAACATGGAGAGACATGATCCGTTATTTTATCAAATAGTTTGATGTCTAGTATTTAAATAGATAAGTGTTTTTTTGTCATATCAATTGTATCTTATTATTTTTTTTTCACGGGATAAAATAAAGGAACTGAATCAATCCTCCAACGGTGAGAATTTGGTATGGTTATGATTCAAGTCTCCTGAAAATAGTTAAAATAAAGACTAGTTATTGCTCATAGGGGAAATGGATATAATGTCGGCCTAATTGCCCCATATTTGGGCCCATACATAATTTCTGCAATCGACTAAATATCAATTAGTACCGTCCCAATGACGCGTTCATCTAGATAAAATTGATAAATAGCAAATTTTTAGCGATAAGCCCAATCTTAGATCCATAGGCCAACATTAGAGCCTTCTCCCCTATGTAAACAAAACTGCATTTCCAGAACAACATGTGAAAAGGGCATACCAGCTTTTTGTAAACAAACCTTCTTATGCCCTTTTCTCGCCACCCATATGACACCAACGCAAAACTTTAACATCACCGGGTAGGGGACACTTTCCCCTTCTCGATGATATTGCTGGTTTGCGTGGGCGACCCTCGGTTGGTGAGAAAAGGGCCTACAAAGGTTTGTTTACAAAAAGCTTGTATCCCTTTTCACATGTTGTTCTGGATTTGTCAAATGCATTTCTGATATTTTCTTAATGGAATAATCAATAGCTAGTGCAGAATGCATAAAATGTTCAACGCATCGTCATAGAAATAAGCTGGGGAAACAAATCTCGCCTGGGATCAAGTGTCCTCTCCCTCCTCTATATATTATCCCGAGCTTGTTTTAATCCAATCTCTTTTCTAGCACAAATTACAAACACGTGGGACCAACGGATATTTAATACATACTCCACTGATATTTTCCGCCAAGAATTGATAGCAACGTCTCAATGTTCATTTGTATCCGATGATCAAGCGTATAAACTACCTCGAGATGGAAATTTTACATCTTACATAAACTTCATAACGAACCAACTGCCTCAAGAAGATAGCATTAAGGTGCTTGGGCAAAACGAAAATGCAAACATCAAATATTTGGAATCACGGTCGGCTTATGTTCTGCAGATGCTCCATCAGGTACAGCTTCATGCGGAAGCAACACTGTACGATCAGCAGCGCGGCATAATGGATTATGAGAAGGTACGCCTGTTTTATTATTAAGATCTCCTGTATTCAAATATAGAGCTGTATATTGACACACGAAATCTGTATAAAAGGTGAACTCGCCTCCGTATGATATGCTTTGGGAAGAAAGAAGAAAAAACTGTGCAAACATACCTATATCTAAATAATCCAAATTTTAACACCATCCTTTCCATTTACAGGCAAAGAAAATGGTAATGGAACTGCTAAAGAAACTTCCTGTTTGTTTAGACTACGATAATGCTGCAAGAATTGTGAGTGCAAACAAAACACCTGTTAATGAATGCCTGTTGCTGGAAATAGTCCAATACAATGAGATTATTGAGTTAGTCAGGGAAAACCTTGAACAACTTATGTCTATGATATCCGGAGAAAACAGCCTCAGTCAAGTGTTCCTGGAAATTTTGCTAGATATTAAACGAAACAAGGTACCTCAAGCTTGGATTAAATATCTGACAGATAAACACCTCTCAGACTGGGCAATTGACATGAAAAATCGGATCGAACATATTCGAAAATGGTCTGAATCTGGACAACTTTTAACGGAAATAACATTAGGAAATCTACTGAAGCCCACATTATTCCTGCACAGTTTCATAATGGTTTGGCACAAAAATTACTTACTCTCTCACAATAGCAACATACTTACATGTATTCCATAATAACTGGTTTTTGATATTATGGATTAGTCTGATTGTGTTTCAAATTGTGAGAGTGTATGTATAACAAAAATCAACCAAATGAATCATATATTGAAGATGGAATTTCTTACAGATGCATGCGGAAATCTATAGCATTCCGTTGACCGAACTCACGTGGGATATAACAGTGCTCTCCACAACAAAACCGATGCTTCATATGGCACCTGCAGAGGGTTTCATAGCACGAGGATTATATCTTTACAACGGTGGATGGAATCTGCAAGACCAATGTCTCAAACTGCCGCAAATTTTAAAAATTGCCAATCCCATGCCTCCTATTTTGTTCAAACCAACTCGTAAAAAGGATTCAAATGACAAATCGTCTTTTAGCTGCCCATGCTTTTACAACTGTCAGAAGTCAGATGATTCGTTCATAATGACAATAGAACTCAATTCTGGAGACATCGAAAGGGAAACATGTATTAAGATGAACACTTGTTTATTATTAAATTTATAACCTGAATTCGGAAGCCCAAGAAGAATAGTTAACCATCCAACATTATTTAAACGCACATCGAAAAAGAGAATACAGATACATCAACAAACTATCTCCGCCGCATAGTTTAGTTTGAATCATGAAATTGACAGAATAAAAATCAGCTCATTACTTGATATCGATCAGCAATAGTGTTTCTTGATGCATCTTTATTTATTTTCCGATATTAGACCCATGGAAAATTCAAAATAATATATTGTCACTACAAATTTACTAAGTTGAGTTTTTTTTTTATTGAAAATGTATATTCAACCTTACGATATAATACTATGTGTCTTAACTGACTAGCATAATGTTTTATAACTAGATACTTACAATGTAAAGTTTGTCAAATTCAATAGCGATTTAATAAGATATTTACAATGTTCTTTTATATGACCAATTCTACTGCAAATAAATACATTTTATTATAATAAAATATTAATTTATAACCAATGTTTACACAGTCTTGATATGCCTCCATGCCACCATGTTTGCGCCTTTAAAAATATAACATAGGATACTAATGTTAGAAAAATATTCGATACACAACTCCAGTCCTATACAAACAAATCCATCGACACTGGTAACTGTAACATTAATTTTGGCTTAATTTATTATCAGTACCCTCTAAAAGCAATACTCAATTTTTCTTCTCTCGTAGGGCACTTGCCTTTCGCTTTATTGTATTGACCATACTCGCACACTGGCTCTATGCAACGTCCATCTTTGATACACCTGAAAATAGAATTACTTATTATTAACTTAGATTGTAGCCTCTTCAATGTGACAGGTATGGTTTTTAAACTCTTACACTTATCCCCAAATGCTATGATTCTATTGAGAAGTCATAGGCATTGTAACATACCTTCTATTTTCCATAGAAAAGTGCTCCAAACCCCGCTTGAATTGATCGCACTGCGTATCACTGGAAGAACAATCGCAAATGCAGCGGTTCTCATCATCAATTACACGTTGAAATAGTGATGGACAAGTACAAACTGGGACAGGCAGCATTGGCGATGATGTTGACGTACCAGGCACTCTCCAATGAGGTGAATCATGGCGACTAAAACACGCACATTCAGTGTGATTGATAAAACTCAGTCTTTCAATTGATGGCCTTGATCCAACTGTTTGAACCTGAAAATAGTATGAATTGAAAACCAAACTTACGGATTCAGTTAACAATACTTCTGATTGGACAAAATACTCACGAAAAAATATAGCTCTACCGTAGAATTTTTGGATGCAGCACAGGTCTGCGTCGGTAGGCAACATCCAACATCATCACCACATCGATGAAGGATTGTGCAATGAGGAGTATACTGCTTTGATGGATCATTGGATGCTAAAATCATTTTCGGTTTTGGAATGAAACAGGAGCCCTCTCGTCGGATTTTGGCTGCATGGAACGACGCCAATCGCGAACCATCTATAAAAGAAACATCAATTAATTTTGTAGAGATCGAATGTCAACAGCTTTATCACCTGTTTTGTGTGATTCTTTTTTGGCTGGTTTTTCTTCGGCCGTTGATTCAGATGCATCATTCTAAAATAAAAATAAATAAATTAATAAATATAAAAGCCTGTGCAATCAAAAATCAGAATATTTTATAAATTCTTCACAGCAGAAAGCTTATCTGATTCTGATTCAAATATGCAGACGTGTCAATTATAGTATGATTTGACACATTCTAGAGGAATAGATTGCTGGCAAATTATTGCAAATTCAGAGAAAGTCAGCATTGTATTTGACAACCGCAGAATGCTGTTATTGAGAGCTTTCCATGCCATGCATTAGGAATTTGTATATTGTATGGTAATACTCTATCTATGCCCAGGGAAGTCATGAAAATTTCCAACCCGAAAGATTTCATCGACCAGGCCGGGAATCGAACCCGTCACCTCCACCAGCTTGGTATAGTGTGCCTTTACTGACAAGGTTATCAGAGGCCCCATAACCAAGATTCTCAGTAGCAAATTAAGGGAAACACTCAACAATTTTGAAAATATGTGAATAAAACAAATAAAACGTAAAACCACCATTAGAGAAAAAAAAGTAATTAATAAACTTTAACTACAGACTGATTATGTCGTGGCAGAAAAATTAAAATCCCTTGTTTCAAGTATATGAATAATTTAAATTTAAATATTTAAAGATCAGTTCGCTTGCAGATGTCTCAGTGTCGATCACGCTGTCGACAATTAATATATGTACTCGACACAAGCTATTTTTTAGAGCTGCCTGTAGTTCGGTCTCATTTCTCGTTGCCATTGAAAACAAAAATGTGTGCTGTAGAAATTAAGAATAGGGGAAATGGCTCTAATGTTGGCCTATGGATCTAAGATTGGGCCCATCGGTAAAAACCTGCTATTTATCAATTTCATCTACATGAACGCGTCATTGGGACGGTACAAATGGATATTTTTGGTCGAAATTTAGTCGATTGCTGAATTTATGCATGGGCCCAAATTAGGGGCATTAAGGCCGACATTACATCCCCTACTATCGAAATCCACTTTCGAAATGGAAGTGCGAAACCCACCATGGGCGAAATTGTCAATCCGGATCCCTTTAAGATGGAAGCAACTTACCAGCAATTGTGGAGGAGAAAGTACTTTTTTAAGTTCAAGTCAGAAGAGTCGATGCTGCATACATTGACGTTCAACTCGAAAATTTAATTTTCCACGCGGGGGACTCTATCATCGATGCAAGAAAGTTTCGTTTTACTGTGCTGAGCTGCGCGCACGCTTGAGTAGATAGATAGAAGATTAATTAAGATTTTGAAGATTTCCTGCAGAAAGATGTATCGCGATGCAAGTAGATATGAAAAATGAAAGTAGATTTTTCGTAGACTGATTTGCTAGCATGAGATTTAGATGTAGCGCACCCCCTGATTTTCCACTATGTTAGAATAGGAAATGGTGGGCACGACATAACGGAGAAGCTACATAAAATTTGTCTACCAGAAAAAAAATAGAAGAACTCATGATTTGTTATTACATTACGGTTGTTACATTCAATTGTAATTATATTCAATGTTACTTGGCTCCATAGAGTGTTCAATATAGTTGAACCTTAATTAAAATTTCATCTACAATATTGTGGAAAATCCAGCTTAACACCACTCAAACTCTATAAATAGTGGTCAATTTGACAAATTTGGGAAAACATTCAACTCTCCCTAACTCGATATTGAAGGGACAATCGAGTTAGGGAGGATATCAAGTTACGGAGGTATATTTGAGTAAAATGTACGGGAAAAGTGGTTGAAGTAGCCTAGATTTCTATCGAGTTCGAGAAAGATCGAGTAAGGGATAGTTTACTGTATATACTAATACAAAAATGTTTTTGCATCTGTATGATTATCAGATTAGTTTTTCAGCTGCTTTATACAACAAGTCGTAAAAGTCGCACAATAACCACACGTGGTTTCGTTTCTTTGAAAATTAAGTTATTTTTCAATACCACAGGCACTTAAACAGTTACTGCAGAAAAATGCATGAATCCTCCCAGCTATATCATGCTGTACAGAATAAGTGTACAATCAGGAAACGTTTCATTCCAAATAACACCTTTCTAATAATGCTCCAAGCTACTTCAAGCCTTCAGATCAATAAAAAGCTGAAATAGCAATATATCCTGTTGTTAGGCACTACCTCCAGTAAAAACGGCCTTTTATTACTAGCCTGCCTAAGGAACCGAGTTAACTCACGATTGACAGAAACGAGGTGAGGCAAGATTATACCCATTAAGTGGTGTGCCACGAAAAGAATGCGGGATACGCTCAACAAACAACGAAAGCTACTCTACGCAAGCATCGCGTATTCAAGGGATGCATCTTTGCAATCACTTCTTGCGTTCGAGAGCAATGCATGGATAAATGTTACGTGGCAAAAGGAAATCTTTCCTTTTCGCCAGCGTCGCAGTTGTCATATACCAATTGGATTTATTAAAAGCAATTGACGGTTATTGAAGCATGCAAAATTCATATCGATGATTGAAGCCAATCGATCAAACAGATCGGGCAAGCAATCTCTACAAATTCCTTCCTTACCATGCAAACTATTTCATCTTCCATGAAAACAAAGAAGCCAGCTGCCAATCATTATCAGTAAAATTATTTAACTTGGCAATGGAGTTAGAGTACACAGTTGAAAATAAAAATAAAATTGAGAAATGCGCTCTCTCAATAATATAAGTTTACTCTACGGCTGAAAGTTTCTTTAATAAAGAAATCAATCAATTGAGTTTACACTAGAAGCACGTTGATCGAAGAGGCCTCTAAGATAAAAGTCCACCGCTCAAAATCTCATTAATATAGAACTCAAACTAATTTATGGGTTCATATTTTAATTATGTCCCGCTAAATTGAGGAAATACCCTCCCCCACCCTTTCTTTCGGCACGTTTTTCTTCCTATACCTAATGCATTGCTTGTCATAAAATCATACACCCCAGAGCGTGACATAAAATATGCACCACCCCTAATGTCCGTCTTATTTAGAGTGCAACCCATTGTATTTAAGAATGTTAGTACAACCAAAAAGTGATCGTCGAAAAAAAACCTTTCAAAAAAGTGCTTCAGCATTCCTCATAATGATTTATGAATACTACTGTCGTCGGAAAATCATGTCATTGGGATAAGACAGAGTGAACTATATTGCAAATATAAGATATTTAATCTAATCAGAATATATTTACATGTATAAACAAAATTGTAAACGACCTTGCAATGCAATTTACTTTGATGCACTTTCGAAAAAGGCAAACCCAGTTTCGGCACATCATTTGAGATTGCTAAAAGCTCGCGTCATTTTGCTTGAATAGTAAAATGAATGTAGTGACGAAAACTCTTTGCAACTTGAAATTATGCGTCGAAAAAAAAAATGGGTCCAAAAATGCATTAAAGTACGTTGCACCTTAACATATTCTGTATTCTTCATTCTTCATATTCAGCTTTCGTAAGGTAGGGGAAATGGATGTAATGTCAGCCTAAATGCCCTTAATTTGGGCCCATACATAAATTCAGCAATCAAGTCAATTTTCAATAGCACCCAAAAATATCAATTCGTACCGTCCCAATGACGCGTTCATCTAGATAAAATTAAAAAATAGCAGATTT
The DNA here is from genome assembly GCF_037179485.1 of Ochlerotatus camptorhynchus. Lineage (NCBI taxonomy): Eukaryota > Metazoa > Arthropoda > Insecta > Diptera > Culicidae > Ochlerotatus > Ochlerotatus camptorhynchus. Next base: position 2,791,625 of record NW_027040672.1, read on the forward strand.
TTAGCGATGGGCCCAATCTTAGATCCATAGGCCGACATTAGAGCCATTTCCGCTACTTCTGACATTTTCTGGCTTCCTTTGTAAGAAAACGTACGAAAATTTATATTATACGTTATACGTTATACGTTAAAATTTATTTATACGTAATAAGTGCATGGTCTCTAAAAAGAATGGAAGCTAGCTACTATTTTTCGCTTTTGTTTTGGTATTACAAAACGATTGCAAAACGTTTCATACCGTTGGGTAGACTAGAGTTCTCTGTTAAAAAATGTTGTGAATGTTTATAAATTTGCGATCGATCGGTGATTGTTTCTTTTTTATCGCGTTTAATCCTATTCGCAATTTGTTAAGAACATTATAACATTTGCAGTTTGCAATATAATTAATTTTAAAGGTTAGTTTTGTCATAAGGGAGATATCTTACTATCCAGAAAGTCAACTTAATGGGATTTTATTAATTGTAATAAGTCTATACTAGAGATAGTCTAAAATCAGAACAATGATTTCGAAAATTAACGGTAAATATCTTATGTTATCAGTTTTATATTTTTGATAAATTCACATAGCTGTTGTCCTTTGCTGTCGATTGTTGCCGTTACTGTGAAACTTTGAGGCACATTACAGCCGAAGCTTGTATGTAGACTAGAGTGATACAAAATTTGAAATTTTCGCTCCACAATACTTAAACGATTCCAAATCGGATCCTGACTAGCCCCTAACCCATTTGGTGAGAGACTGAGATGGCACCAACCATTTGAAGTTTGTATGGGAATTACCATGGTAAAACCAAGATTTTTGTTCATGTCTATATAATAATTCAGTATATCGGTCTGCTTCAAAAGCTTTCAACTGTACTTGTAGGAAATTTTCCCAGCAACAACTTTGCTCAAGACCACTTTTTTTTATTAAATGCAAGGATCGAAAGTTATCAATGGTTCAATGCGCTGATGTCTTATGATCATGCTCAATCAACTGCTCAGCAGGCAACATTGGTGTTTCTGGGGCGTTGAATAGGCCACAAAAATCATGGCTACTATGTCACACTGCAAAATACAGTGTTGCGTACAGAGCAGCTGCTTGATCATGTCATAAGTTTACAAATCTCTTAAATAATTAATAACATTTTCCTGTCTCGTTTTACATAGAAACAATCTTCAGCAAAGTTGTAGCTGAGAAAATTTTCTATAAGAATGGCTATCGAACTGTTTTGCAGCTCAACATGGAAAAAGTCTAGATGGCAATGAACAAAAAGTTGAGATTTCCCATAGTAATTTACATGTAAACTTCGAATGGCTTGTGCGAAGTCTGTTTCTAACCAAATGAGTTGTAACTTTGGGAGACTAATCAGGACCCGATTTGAAACCATTTACGCACTGTGGAGCGAAAAAGTCAAATTTTGCATCAGTCTAATGTAGACGTTGTGGGAGCTTAGTTAGATATTTGGAAACACGAAAATGTAGTATGACTGTCAGCATTTAGTATTCCCAACTTCTACTAGGTGTTTTTCTTCCAACCGAACTTTCTTCAAAGATTTTTTGGTCGATTAAAGTATGGTGTTAGACGACCAACGCAAAGAGTTGTATCAAATGCGACCGACCCGACACAGCGGACAACTAATAGGGGTTAGGGGATAGGGGTTCAGAAACCTCTCATAAACTATCAACGTAGTTTATGAACAGTCCCTTAACCGTAATGTGTGTCATTTGAATAACACGGTTAAAAGCAAAAATTCCACACGCACATAAAGGTTAATCAAAAGATTCTAGACACCTTATTTATAAAAAATCAGTTTGGGACTCGAACAGTTAACTTTTTTTCAAAATTCGGTTCTCTTTACTACCCAGTATCATATCATATCAACAATAATGTTCAATCATGACCCTATATTACTAGTTTATTTAGTCATACTTTCACTTCCTGTTCTCCGTGTGTAATTTGAGCATGTCTTCAATTATCGGCTCTGTTTCATCAATGTCCAATGACAAGGCAAGTTTTTCAGCATAACAAAATATTCTTCTCCCTTTCTCCCATAATACTGGTACCAAGATTAACTCATGCAATCAATATACTTGTACAAACAATCAACCTATTAATGTTGCATTTATTAATGAGAGAGATTGTTCAGGCCTGCGGCAAATTTTTGATGGGAAGTATCAGTGTATCATGATAAACATCATATTTTCCATACGCTAAAGCCAACCGAACGGCTAAAACGAAAACAAAACTCAAGTCAAGAGGTCGATTTCGTTGTGCCTTGCCCTTGCATCATTATATTCACATGGGCCTTGGTGAGGCCCGTCAAGCTAATCCACCTAGTGGCATAACGAAATTCAAATACACATTCTGACACAGCTGACGTTGATTTTGAATACATTGGAGATGTGGTGCCTAATGAAATAATATTTACATTGGCTTTAGTTGTAAATCATAATTAGTTAACTCTTCGAAACTCAAACCTATTTTTGCAGTTTGAAACCTATTTTTGCAAGTTTGAAATTATTATGTTTTAACTGTTCAAGTCCTATGGTGAGGATGGATTGCTCTTTGAAGCATCGACCATTTCTTTTTATTAGGGGTGATACTATAATTATGTCTATAATGTTATCAAATTGAGGAAAAATTTCCCTTTCGTCACGTTTTTCCTATACCTAATGCATTGCATGTCACAAAATCTTACACCCCCTCCCCCTAAGAAGCTTAAAAATAATATTTAAAGGTAAAGGCGCAGCTTTAAAGCAAGACTATGCTGGAGACGGCTGGGATTGAGTCCCGGTCCAGTCTAGGATTTTTTCGTGTTGGAAAATTTCTCGACATCCCTGGGCATACAGTATGATTTTGTTTGCCACACAATTTCTACTAATGAAAAATGGTAAAGGCTTAGAAAGCTCTCAACTAACAACTGTGGAAGTGCTCAAAGAATGTGAAGGGTTGGCACCAAAGTGTGCCTTTTGTGAATATTCAGTGAAAACACGGAGTGTGGCGAACAGTGCTGAATTGTTCAAATTTGATCGGGAGAATATAGCATTAATTTATCTATGTTAAGATGGATTAACAGCCCATTCAATTGCGCCTAACTTTGCCATTCTATGTTAAAAAGTAATGAACGATGCACCAAAGAGCGATCTCTTCCTGGTGACAAGCTTAGTTGATCATAAAGCATGTTTAGGATGGCAATAATTTTTTAAAGAAACCCCCTATTCTTGTAAAAGAGTCTTTGCTTAAGTCATCCGTAACTTTAGGTAAAAGTGCAACTAGAAAAAAAAATGAAAAAACGATCATTTTTGCAAAAAACAAAAAGTTTTTCAAATTTGAAGCTTGACTCTACGTATAAATGCTTTAAATTTATTTGGGTTGCGGAACGATTAGTTATGTTTTATATTACCCCTAAGAGCTGCCACTAGCAATTAGACATTTTGGTACCAATTTCTTCAAACGATACCTCAAAGTCCTATTTCGCTGAAATTATATTATTTGCTCAAATTTGGGTTACTGGATCTGAATTTGAAATCAAATTTATTCTAAATAATTTCGAATCATCAAAACGACTTCATATGCAAACCTATACTAACTTAATAGTCTACAATTTTGACACTGCATACGTCTTCAGGAAACCTAAATGAAGTACAAATGCTTAATGTTGAATACAGGTATACCTCGATATAAGGTAGCTGTCACTTTTGGCTTCCATTGTCGATATCTATAAATTGACAATTCAATCATATAAATCATGCTGCCGATGTTGTTATTCTTTTGCTTGATTGAATGATCGATTGCGAGAAAACGGCAATGGAAGTCAAAAATGACAGTTAAATTATATCGAGGTATACCTGCATAAAAACAAACTTGACCAATTCAATCCCACAATGAAACTTCTATTTGCAATCACATTTAATTTTTAACACATAAAAAACGTACAATATAAAAACTTAATGCAAACAGGATCCAATTTCGAAAACACATTTTATTTTACTTTTTAGTTTTCCACAAAATTAAAAAGTTCAACTTCTGATTTCCTTATCACGTCCAAAGTTTCACAATTGACCGGAAATATGCGAAAAAAAAATTAAAAAGAGCTTAAGATTATAACGCAGAGAATAAGAAATTTGAAGACATTAGAGACGTCTTCCCAAAATCAAAACCGGACAGTGTGCACACCTCTAAAGCATTTGCCAGGTTTTAGAGGTGTTTTGTGCGTTTGATTGAAAAATATTCAGGTTGCTTAGAAAAACTTCCCCTCCAATTAACAACTCAATAAAGAGTGAGCCCAAACTGTCCCGATAAATTTATCACATAATTCAATACTACATACTCACTTTATTATTTTCTTGTTTCTCTCCATACCCACTGCCGTGCTGCCGGGAATTTCCATGGTTGTTTGTGTTTTGCGATGACGCTTTACTGCTTTTTGAGATCTCGGATTCATGAAAGATTGGACTTGCAGTTGTGCTATATCCAGCATCACCTTGTGCTTCAACATTATCAACATCATCATCGTCATCCTCATCATCGTCTTCTTCCTCGTCTTCATAGTCGTAGTAGAAATCTTCGGATTCCTCTCCCGTTGGCTCGTTTTTACACTTTTTACCACTGCACTTTCCTTTCCCTGTTGAAAGGGACTTGATCAATCGACTTGAGTCTTTTTGCTGATGATCCTTATAATAGGGTGAATGAGATTTATAGCTGTTGAGCAATTCTTCAAAATAAGTTTTGCTGTATGGAGTGGAACCAGCCTTCTTGAAATTATTTAAATTATTGCTATTTATAATACTCTTAGCTGACGATTTTTCTGTAGCAACTCCAGGCGTAGAAAAATACTCGAATGAATTAGCTGCTTGATGATCGATGTGCACCATGTTTTGATGAATGCTATCGGATGAACTGTAAATTAAAAAAGAAAAAGAATTACTCGCTAAAGCGATAGTCGGAAATATTACACATCAAAGAAATTGCGACTGTGATGCAAACATGCACGGGTGCACATGGCTTACGGGTCAAATTTCAGAACATAATCAGTTTTACACATGACTACATCGTACTTGTTATTAATCATCATTTGTTATAAATCATGGATGTGAATGATGCACGTTTAATGAGAAATTTATTTATTTAATCATTCTTCTTCCTCTTGGCTATTACGTTCGAACTGGACCTAAGCGTCTGCACTCAACTTTGTTCTTTAAGCTTCTTGCACGTACCATTTTTGCATTTTACACATTTCCATGAAATCCCCGAACGGACCAAAAACAATTTCCACAAATATTTTTCTTGAGTGTCACTGTGACGCAATAGAGCTGTGGAATACATGCAACATTTATCTCAAAAAGCTACAATCCAAACTGTGCCATAAATAATGCGAAATGTCCAATTAATAGTATCCACATGAAACACTTCGTTCATTTTATTATCTCCCAGCAAAAGGAAACATTTTTTTCAGCGGAGATGCACAAGTAGTAGCTCGGCGTAATTAGGTCATACTTTAAAATAAACCACAGCACTTACGCACGTTCGCTCCACGAACTAGCGACACAATTTTCAAACTGTTCTAATCTAATTCACTTTTGCTACTATAAATATTCGCCAGTAGTAGTGTAGAAGCGTCAGTTTCACAAGTGCTTCCGAAATGTAAGCACAACGTGGATTATACCCATGAGCATTTTCTTAGAAAATTACAGATCACGTAAGTACTTTCTGAAATGAGGCACAGCATAGCATTTGCACAATTTATTTACAAAATAAATGTATACAAACACAATATTTACAAAATTTATAATATTTCAGTTCTATACTACAGGCACAGTACAGTCAATTCATTACATAGACCATAATGTGTATTTCTCAATCAATGCGAGCATTTGTTTTAATAATTACCATGTATTTATTAGCAATCATGTGCGATAATAGGTATAAGCAACTGCTGGTTTCAACCACAATGATTCGATGCTCTTTTCGCTATTAACAAACGCCACTGAGCTATCAACTACCAAAACTCAAACAAGGTACACCTCTGTTCAACATAGTAGAAGCATTTGTACTTATACCAGGTAGGCTACGATAGTAACATGAGTCGAGTCGTATCATTCATACAGTCAAGTCGTGTATTAGATATTAATTAAGTTTACACATTTTAGACGTTCAAAACGTATCTGTTGAGAATATATAATTTCTACCTTTATACTGCTTTATACATTGTACGTAAAGAACGCACAGTGGGGTGACAGTGGACATTATTTTAATAAATAGCTATTCCATATTTCACACCATAGTAGACTCTTGCGCTATAAACAATCTCGTAGAAGTTGTTTCGATCAGGTCAGGGCCAATTTTACCATTATATATAATATAGCGCTATATTTACAATAAAATATTATATCGACACAGGGACTACTCGTGAAAGAACTTTGAAAATAGTACTTAGCTAATTAATCCAATTTTCATATCCAGCAGATCTCATTAATAATCACATGTTGAGATAAGGATCAGATAAGTAGTTTCTCAGCATTTGCAATGTTTTGTTATTTCAACAAATCCCATAATTACGTAATTTTCTCGGAAATTAGACAAATGTTCAACATACGTCTCTAAGTTGATTTTCCAAAATCAGCCATAAGATCTTTGCAAGTTATCTATAAATTGCACCAATAAGGCCTGTACACTGAAGCAAAATTTCACATAATCGCCATTGGTGAAATCCTTTAAATTTTATTGGATATCGAACGAAGATATCAAATAAAAGTATCGTGTCATTTTCGTTCCGTGTTGTCTTATCATGTTAGGCCATGGATTGACTCGCATGGCTACGAATAAGACACTCAAGGCACCTGAAGTTGACCCAAAATTTCTGAAATCGATAGAAGCAGAAGAGGCGTTTGATTCTAATGAACTCTAAAACGGTCATTGCAAAGTTAGCCTATAAGACCTCAAGAGTTTACAAATAATATCTGAGACGATTATTCATAGTCCCAGTGGACTTATCCCGTAAACTAGCCGGATATGATTCAAAAGGCTCCTGGATTTAGCTTTAAGCTACTATACAATATTTAGAGTTGCATCAATAGACATCCCGTAGTAATGTAGGCCCTTTTCACATGTTGCGCGAGATCTCCTCTTAAGTTGACCCAAAAAGATTTATTAACACCCGGCATTGCTCAGGAAAATTTGATACGTAAATATGTTAACTCACTTCTCATTTACTTCTTACGCATTCTCTTCTCACGTTCTGGTGAATCATTCAATTTCGGGAGAACAGTCCTTAATGCACCCTGGCGTAAAATAGTCTCCTGGCGTAAAATAGTCTCCTGGCGTAAAATTAAGTATTTTCCCCTCAATTCCCGGGTTCAGCCCAAAAACCCAAATTTGAGTAAATTGCATACAGTAATTTTCATTTAAAACTAGCAAAAGAAAATACTTACTCTTAAGTATATTCTACCCAAAATAAAGTATAATTCACGTAAATTTGGGAATATGCAATTTACTAAAAAGTAACTAATTATGCTAACTCTCGTTCCTTTTTTGACAACAATAACGAGTGCAAGTGAGAGGCTCAACTCAAAATTAAGTGAAAAGAACTCACATTTTGGATAGTATTTTTTCTCCATGTATATTAGATTATAAAGAAGATAGAAAGAAGATTATCCATAAAGCTCCTAGATTTACTCAACTAACATTTTAAGCTTATAAGTCATCATTTCCAGCGATGTGGTGTAAAGTAACTGAAAAAAGATACAGATACTCTACAGCAGAAGCTAGCAAAATACTTTTGGAGAGCGTTTACTAAACTCTATCCCAGGTCTATGAGTTGATGGGTCGATATGTAGGGTTCAAGTGTGAGAGCTGCCAGGGAATACAAGATCGACGGAAAACAAATCAAAGAAAAAAAAAAGGAGCGCTGCATATATATATATACTCATTTGATGGCTTCTACACAACCTACCACTATTGCTGATTAACATAAACATCAAAAGTGCTTTTTCGACAACTTAACAACTTGTCCTGTACTCAGCTAATAAGCTGTGTTAACACTACTTTGAAAGCATTTTTACAGTCAACTTGATAAAACAGAGAAAAAATGTTATATTCCATTTAATAATAAGTCAACTAGGTTTATTTTTAAACTTATGCAGTTTTACAGCTTTTACAAAACTGAACTAACTATTCGAGAAAAATAACTCATGTGCACTATTAGAAAACCTCTACTCAGCGATATTGTTGTAGAAGGTTTACGTCAGTTCAAAGTGTTGGCGTAGCGAAGATGGTAGTGTCAAGGTTTGCCAATGCGGTCGTCTTGACTTCGAGTCCAGGTTCCAGTGCAGGGTAATAATTTGATGGTGTGCTTATAACTGATTCTCAGCAAAATAAAGTCAATAAATTCCTTTAACAAAAACAAAAAGTAAACAATATTTAACCCTGCTTCAAGATAACGCTTAGTAGTGATTATTGGATAATCGTGAAAAGGTTGAATAAGCGCCTTTTAAGTTCAGACACAACTAAACAGCAGAATAACAGCTGTATAGAAGCGCAAATGGATATGCAATAAGAACTTGTCACAACTGTCCCAACAGCCATAAGTTGCTGACTAAGTTCGCCAGATTTGCTTGTATAGAGATTGAGTAAAGATTAATTCATATCGTATAGCATTTGAATACAGCTTAAGGCTGTATATAAAGTGTTCACATTGTGAAAATTGTTAGTTGGGTAAGGCACATGGAATTTACTCGAAAAGCCATATCAACCCTTTTAGAGATATATGAAAATTAAATCTGAGTCCACCCGAAACATACCACGCGACTATACGCAGTCATGAAACTCAAAAAAGTTAACAAAAAACTATATTTTCCATGCTAGCATTTGAGTAAGATGTCATAACTTCAATCACAAAGAATGCCGTAAAACAGTTTTCAGTGGCTAACACATATCCTCTGAAATGCTATTATTTTGACTTGCACTGTATAAATATAGAGCGCGAAAACGTATCCTGTATAAATGAAATGTGTTTGGCTGGTTACATTTACAACGAACGAATTCTTATCACAGTCCATAGCTGCTGCTTATACAATTTGACTATTGACTTTAACGACAATTACATACCGTACATCCCTAATGATTATTTTCTCATGTACAAATGACGAAATAAAATAAAGTGATTGATAATGTTATTAAATACAGCTTTATTTATTAAGCGCTGCTTTGGCTTGGTGAAACACACGGTCTACAAATAACAATATTTTGTAAACATTGTCGTTTGTCTGAATCATGCTTTTTCTCAATTCTCTCTACATTTGTCTCGGGGTCAAAAAGCAAGCGCTGTCTACTACTGCTCAGTCCTGGCTGATTTGCCTAGTCGCGCAAAAATATTCGCAGATACCTCCTACTGTCGGCTCATAAAGCATTGGTCGCAACTGGTCTGCTCTGTCTCTTTTTTTATATTTGCATTTTATAGGTTGTTTTAGTTGCACTCGTCTGTTCACTGAATATCCCCTTTCAACTTGCAGCTTCAATGCAGTAATGGACTGTGAGAAAAAGTCGGTGCTAATTTTTCAAATCGGACTATTATCGTGGTTGGATGGAAAGGAATTTGAGGCTGTCCGTGCCACTGAAACGATCCCGCGTAAATGAAGGAATGCTCTATGCATAAGTTGCCTCCACTGTCTTAGACAGGTGTACTAATTTGATAATAAAAACCATCATAGCAAACCGCATCACAGTGGGATTGAAATAGGGAAAACTGGTTTAAGGTGGCAAAAGGTGGCAATTTAATGATGACAAAATTAGGATTTTTGCCGTCACAAAGTGCAACATATCATTATAAATGCCATATTAGAGTAGAATTTTAGTAAATAGTGCACCATGCTCCGAAATGACTCCCGATCCTTTTCTTTTTTTCGAACGGGTTTGAGCAAAAAATGTAATGTTTCTATCAAATATGACCTCTAATAGCTGTTTATACAACAGTTACAGAAAATCAAGATACTAACCAAATTCGACTGTTGGGACCTCAATATAGATCGAAAGAGGAGCGGAGAGCAGGGGGTTCGGCCATTTAAACTTGACCCTAGTGAACAGTGTTAAATGAATTAAGTTCAAAATGCAGTTACTATTTTCGACCGTGAACTGGCCAAAATAAATGCTTTGATAGTCGCCTGGCTATCTGATCAGAAAGATATAACATTAACGATTACATTTTAGTGAAGACTGCTGCAGCCTCAGCTCACGAGAGTAAACATCAGTCTGCCAGCACAAAAAAACATCTGTAGGCCAATATTGGTCACACAAAAGTTGTATAAATCCATTTTATACACGTAGATGATGGTTCCCAGGTTTTCCCAATGGTTATTCTGCACTGTCCAAAGGTCTGACTCTGAACTCAATGTGCTCAGGATGACTCCCAAGACTGCTCACATTAATGTCAGAGCCAAAAAGACGAAAAGGGAATATGCCAGAAAGGTTCATCTTTTCAGTAAATAAGTCAATAGATGTTTTGTTGAAGAGCGTTCTGCATTAGATCAAATGAAGTACTTAAGCGCATACCAACTATCAGAATGAGATAGTCGTCAGCAAAATGATAGGTAGGAAAGTCGTTGTCGTTGAATTCTTTTAGCACTGTATCCGCATCGAGAATTCACAAAAGTGGTGACCAGACTCCTCCTTGAGGGCATCAATGGACACTCAATTTTAAATTTCTGCTTGGCGTAGAATCGAGAACAGATTTCGGTTCTTTAGCATCTGGTAAATCCAATTGGTAATAATAAAGGTTGAACACGAAAATATCCGGACACATTAAAAACGCTGCCATTAGGCAATTTTTTTGGTTTTTTTTTCAAAATTCACTGAATCAAGTTAAGAGTGTATAGAATCACAGTAGGCATTGATTGTCAGGATAGGTTCATTTGTTTACTTCACCAGAGCAAGCACGTCGCGATTCGGTCTGGCACGCTCGAAACGAAAAATCGACGAAACGTACTGCCTGGCAGTTGTCGATCAAATTCCTGGGCAGGAATTGTATACCTCGGTTGACCGAAAGAGTGCCCCGGGAAAAATATAAAATCAAATAAGTCGAAATTCCCCAAAAACTTCCTTGTATGGCAAGCAATCTGCAGTTGTGGGTTGAAAAGCGATTTCAAGTGGAAAAGGAATTTGGTAGCCAAACAAGTAGGAACAGGGCTCGTGCAAAAGAAGAAAAGTTCGAGCAATGGCCTGTAAGAAGAAAGACTGAAACACTGGTTTTACAATAAACATAATACCTAATGTATAGCTGTTACATTGAACTATGAAAAATAATACGCAATTTTAAACTCCCTAAAAAAAACTCCACAGCAAGAATGCTTTTCCGATATCACATAGGGTTTCGCAACATTTTTTTAATTTTGTTTAAAAGAAAACTGTGCAACACGACTAGAAAGTTTTACTATAGTTATTTAACTTTCTAATGGTATCCTTAGTTAAAGGCTTCAAGATACTTTTGCCCTAATACGTTACGATTCTTAGGTACCACTTACTTTATGAGGCTCTACTTAGGGTAGTGTAGACGTGTATAAAATAAGCAAATGGTCCTTCCACAGCAAAAATGTCACATTCTTAGATTGGCAGCCAAAATCGTGAACAATTAACAATGTGACGCTGATCACGTTCTTGCAGTCAGATGGGAGTGGGTAAGGAATATTAGAGCGAACTACATATGTTGTTTTGGGGTTCGTGTTTACTTCTACGTCCCACAGTGTGGGACAGTGCTGCAAAATCTCGACCAAACACGGCGATATATAGAATTTTCAATTCTGCTTTGGTCACTCATTTTAGCTAACAGTCATCGTCAAGGCAAACCATGTCAATGGTCAGTGACAATGCTGTCAGTGACAATGCTGTCAGTGACGAACATGTTCAGATTTTTTTTTTATTATTTAACTTTGTAAAGAAATTAAATGAAATTAAATAACTTAAGCAAAACAATTACATGGAGCCGTTAAAGTGAACAAGCATCTACGTCCTGAACTGCTTGGATAACAATAATGTGACACAGAATGCACGAAATTAAACGTTTTGTAGCTAGGTGAATCTTTGCAATTGATGAAAAAATTAATGAGATTTTGACAAATCTAGATAGAGCTGGAATTAGGGCGTAACAGTTTTTGTAAACTTGGTGATTTCTATGAATTCAAGGCACGCCTACACAAACCAACATATTCATGGGAAATCTTTTTTATTGTCGATTTGCCAGGGAGAGTCATTACTTTCAAGAAATCATCGAGAGAAGTCATTGTTTACAAAAGCTGTTACGCCCTAATTCCAGCTCTATCTAGAAATTTGAGGATCAAATTTATCAGTGACTACGTGATAAACAATTTTGTCAATATCGTGCGAAAGTCTGTTAATGACAATGACAAATCTCAGCACTAGTGCGGGATGCCGGACAAAAATAAAAACTGGTGCTTTTTCCCATTTAGACCCATAGGTGTAATGGGGAAAGTTGTAAGTGGTGATGAACACTACTATTTGCATAAATGACGTATGTTGTATAAGTAATCGCAAAAGTATCCCAACGGCCATTCTCTGTAAAATGGTGGAAAACGATGGTGTTTTTGAGGAAGTTGTTCATGGTGATCAGGATAGTAATACATGAGTTATACGTAATCACTCATGTGACTTAAACGCCAACATACTTAGAATCAAAAATCATCGTATTAATTTTATTACAAGCTAAACATACTAAGATTTTGTTTTCGTGTTCGGTAAATTTTACCGAAATCATAACAGCTGAACGTTCGGCAAAACTTTAACTTTCATTTTAAAGGCTATTGAATTTGAAAATAATTTCAAAACATATTCAACCTTGTTTAAATGATCAAATCTTGTCATTTTAGTGGAGATTCAGTTTCAAAGTAGCTGAAAAGCAATTGAATTGAATTGCATAAATTTTACCAAACAGTTCAGCTGTTCAGATTTCGGTAAAAATTACCGAAGTCGGCGATAATTTTTAAGTGTATATGTTCTACAATTGCAATTGAAATATACCTTAAGGCGTACTGAGTGAATTTTGTTTTTGTTTTTATAGAAGATAAACCACTTATTGAAAATACGTCTGTTTATGCAGCGGATTATTAAAAATCTCACAAAGTTGCAAAAAGTTGCAGCTACATTGTGTGCGGACACTTCTAAAAACAACTTTGCGCATGTTTTAGGGTGGAACTCGGAGGAACTTTTTTATGAATCGATCATCAAATTTTGAAGATTAATTTCTATGCATTTGCACTTGAATTTTCAACGTTCCAATTACCACCATATATGATCAAAACACCTGAAATGCGCTCTGGAAGTATACTTTTCTTACCTTCATTGATATTCACGATTTTACTTGAATTTATTTCTCGTAGTATTAATGTTTTGGTAGTATGTTGAAGATCAGTGAAAAATCAAGAAATTCTACTAGATACTTGCTACACTTGTTACAGTAGCTACGATGCATTCAAAAGTTTACATTGGTAAGTTTGTAGATGACTTCTGTTATGTAAACAAGTACAGAAGGCATCTGCAACCGTATCTGAAAAGTCAGTATACCTGGGAAAAAAATACTAAAAATCGATTTTTGCCCATAGGTCAACGCACTGTGCGTCCCCAAAAAGATCACAAGAGGAGATAATTAGTTAGGGTTCGTCGAATAAGGATTCATGTTGATAGCTGATGTGATCATAGTGTTGATTCAATAGATTGTTTTCCGAAATCCACACGGATAATAATTGCGATCGTTTAAAGCCTAATAAGTCAATCATGTGTCCTTATCAACTCAGGAATGCAAACAAACCTGTAGCGTGCCCCGAAAAAAAAATTGTTTTAAAAAGATAACTTGCTCACTCCCAGGTGCAATAAAAATGAAAACAATTTTACAATTCAACAGAACATTGCACATTGGGTCCTCATACTACAATCCTTAACATGTTCCAAAGCATGGATATTATTGCATTACGAGAACGGAAGGAAACGAGATTTTCATATAAAATTTTAAATCAGAAGTTACCGAAATCAACCTTTTCCTTTTAAGCAGATATTATCCTTGATTCTCCTTGAATAATAGGTCTGATTCATCATGTTTTTGTTCATTTGAGATTAGGCTGATTATCTATACCACTTACAACATACGTGCTTAAGCCCACGTAAACAACATCGTAGAGTTTAGCTACATATACGACAATTGCTTTGAATGCTAAGATTAAATCATAAATACACAGACAAACGGACGTAACTCTCAATCGTCGTCACGCATTTAGCGTTCAATTCAAATATTATTAGTTTCTCAAATCCCCCATCGGATCACTTTGACGTTTATTTACATTCTATCTAACTTGTATGCAACTTTGTTTAAGTATTGGCAAGCAAGCTTTTTTCCACGAATAACTCATGAGATGTCGTTAGTGAGTATCGTATCAGAAATATTCAGGAAAATTAATTAATGTGCTACGTCTGTTTGTCTGTGCTTGAAGCATTAAGTTGAATTCTTAGAACTAACTATACCTACGCCTAGATCATCAGTTATAAACAATGTATCCTAATTAGGAAGCATCATTCATCTTATGCATACGGCTGCTAATTAGATGCTGAAATAGAATTGAAAAGAAAACGTTCCATGTTTATTTGACACCATTTAACCTTGCAAGTCAACAACTTTATCTTTGCGTAAGACGGAAAGATAACGTGCTTTGGTGTATCATTGCTCGTTAAATTACGCTTCATTTCCTCTCTCAAAGCATATGCATCTGGCGTGTTGTTTTATATCATACTAGTAATGGCTTCATTGTGGTTAGCATATGAATCATAATTAATATCAATAACACTATAAGCTGCCTAAATACATGTATCTAGAGGAAGATCTCATGCATGTTGCATAAGTGTTTCGTTCCAGTTGCGTTAGGTTTGCGTTTGAGTAGGCAGAATATAATTTCGTGTTGTGTTTTGTTTGCCTTATTCCGAACAATACTAAATCTAATCTAATCGTAAAGTTTTAAACATTTCTAGATCTACTCTCAGCCTATGCCGGCATTTTGGATTTATTTTGATGCTTGCCAATGAATCAATTCGAATCTTGCTATACGGATAAATAATTAGAATTTGAAAGGTACACTCGTACATGAGCATCGTACCAGCATCATACTTTGCGCAGTTCCTAATGATTTTCTTGATTTGATCGAGATATTAAATTAAAAAAAGAGATTTTAAATTAAAATTCCAAAATTCCAAAATTATTAAGTTTGCTGAGTTAGAAATAGTGGTTGTAACTCCGTATATTATTTTATTGGTGCGTCCCTTAGCTCGCTCGGTAAAGGTGCAGCTATGAAGCAAGGCCATGCTGGAGGCGGCGGATTGGATTCTCGGTGGTGGGTTAGAACATTTCTCGATTTTCTTGTGCAAAAAATATAATTGGCACACAATATATACGAATACTACATTTTCAATTAACAACTGAAGAAGTGCTCGAATTAAGTATCAGGTCATTAGACCGAAATACGTTAGGCCGAAATTGAAATCCCTTTAAAAAATAAACATGAGTAGTTCTTCGAAAATTTGGGTACACCAGGATTTCATATTATTTATTTTCTATGTTTTATTATTTTGGAGTTTTTTTTTTTCTTTTAAAGTGAGCAGTTTTTTTTGAATAAATTGTTCTCTTGATTTTTTGCACTTTGATTTGTTTTCATAATTTATTCCTAGAATTTATTTTTTTAAACATGAGCAGGCTGTCAATTGTGGCATTCCAGGTTTTTATTTTATTTGTTATACCATGCATTATTTTCTAGGAAATTTTCCTTCTTTTAAAACCAGTTCCTTCGAATGAAATTATTCTTATGATTTTTAGCAATTTGAGTTTTTTTTTCATGATTTATTCTTAGGAGCGTTTATGAGTATGTTTCCTTCTCATGTTTAAATGAGTAGTTATTTCAAATGGCAGTGGGCGGAAGTGGCAAATGAGCAAGAGCACTGGTTGAGCAGAAGTGTAGCGAACCCCACACGTATCAATATATTGACGAGAAGGGAATTGTTGTCAATAATATTGATGATGTGAATACAGAATTATTGTCAATACCGATTCATTGACGTCAATATAAAATGTATTAACAATACGATTATTGTCAATAAAAGCAAACGTGTAGGGTCCACTTTAGTGGGGTAGGAGCACCAGAAGTTCCGGTTCGGTGGGAGTACCAGTCAGCTGCGACTACCAGTGGAGTGGGAACGGCACTAGAGCGAGAGTGACCACTATTTCACACTATCCCCTGGCATCCTCTAGGAGCCACCTGTGCTAATAACCAAATAAGCCAAACGTACTTCGGCATAATGACCCAGCAACCTCGAATAACACTAAGTTTAGAGCAGGTGTTAATGTCCCAATTGGGACGTAATAGCTTAGGAATATGAAGATAGTTCAATATCATGCGTGACTGGCGCAAACATTTAAAGGCTTAAAAAACAATATATGAACTAAGTTTACGAGAGTACTGAGGTTTAAAACTGACTGGACATACCAGAAATTAAACAGAATGATTGAGCGATTTCAGTGCACCTTGTAATACAATTGAAAATTTCATTACATTTGTGCACAACAAACAAAGTTGGGTCTATTGTCTGGAGATAATAAATTAGCCAGAAAATGTGCATTGCATACAAATTAATGACTTATGACTAATGAGAGATGTTTTAAAACATGAAAAAATATATACCTTAAATTACTACGGCTTAGCTTCGTCGTCTCGATTCCGCCCGTCCTAGATAGCATGAATGACGAATTATCGGGTGAGTTAAGACGACTCTTGCCACGGTTTTGATGTCCCAACATATTCCTGTTGGAGTGATGATGCATTCTTGAGTGATGACCGCGTGGTCGGTGATGACTTGTATATACATGGTTGTCCATTCTAGAGTTCACAGCTCTCAAACTGCTTTTGTATGCACGAAGTGCTTGCTGCGCTTGAGTAATGTGTCGATTTTTAACATAATGATGTTCGTGGCGCACGTGGTGTGTCTTTGGCATTATGGACGCATGTCGGCGACGATGGTTTTTTGCACTATAACTTTCGAGATCGACAGAACTCGGTGTCAAATCCAATGGAGCTGAAGTTACACCCGCCGGTGGCGACAGAAATGACTCATCGATGTCATAATAATTAATGTCACTGTCACTAATGCTCCTACTAGCCCGAACCGAACCGGCACACATTTTCGCTTTCAAAAATAAATACAGAAGTATGAAATAAAACGTGAAAATCTTCGTCGCGCCTATTGATGATCTCATTATAGAACACTTGCTTCAAAAGCGTATTGCTACACATTGAAATTTATTCCACTTTGCTGAAGAATGGCATTTGTTTTATCAGATGATAAATTTTCATTCCTTCAGGCTTCTCAAATAACACCTCTCTCTAAAGCCGATTTCTTCAATTCCTTTGTCGATCACAGTCAGCAGACACTGCACACTTTATTTTTACTTTTCCTAGTTATTCGATTCTTTTCTTCAGACCTCTCATGTGAATCCCCATCCGTCGATCAACTTGTCTGTGTTCCGTAAATGCGCTGTGTGAATGATATAAAACAATCATTCTTCAATAATATTCGGTTTTCTAATTATTTATTTTCCTTTCACACACTTTTCTCCAATCACATGCCGTTGTTATTTGATCTTGTGAAATCTAATTTGAACTCTTTTCCCATTTCTTCCTTTTTCTTCCTTTAGATTCCTTTTTGAACTAATCATTACGTGTCTCAATTTCTAGACATCGCAAGTCGATTGCTCCACTCCACTTACTACTCCCAGCAAGACTGCACACTCACAACAACCGAATGTCGAAGATCCACACTTTTCGTGAAGGTAACGAATAAAAAATGACACACGACCAGTTGCGAAGTGAGTAAAATTATTTTTTTTTATTTCGAAAAAAAAATATGCGAACGAAAAACCAACACAAAACGCAGACGCTCGAACACGATGTTTACTGCCTGATAGACAACGCTAGACTGAGAGAAGCAACGTGGTTTACTCTGAGTCATGTTCGCGCCACTGGCATGAATGAATATACAGCTTGATCTATCTCCCGAGCCAGGCAGGACCTGTGACGCAAAACAAGAGAAGAGATATTTGTAGAAAAGAGCAGCAGACTTTAATTCAAATCTCTTTGGGGGGAACCCGTTAATCATTTTATGACGATTAATCAATCATCACTACACATCGCAACAAAACTGGTTGTTGATATTTTCGGATTCTGTTAAAACAAACTTACAACCATGCAATTATCCAATCATCTGCCGATCGCTGAAACTCAATGTTCAGACATCGGTATTACAATGTTCACAGTTAATACCCATACTTTACACACGCTACTTACTCTCGCGTAAAACGTGCACGCGACGAGTTTTACATGCGGACGATTCATCAACCCAAGGAGACGTCCGATCATTTAGATGTTCGTTGCAATAAATCGCCAGCGTCGACTCCTGCAATTTTCTCTTTGGTTGCAGGATGAACAATTCTCCCGCTCTCCCAGAATCCTTCCCGCGGAGATCTCGCAGTGGTCGCACAACGACTTCGAGGAAATGTGTAAAAAGCGGCATGAACCGTCCATGAAAGAAAACTGAAAACAAACTCGAATAAATACCGTGTAGCGAAAGCATTATTTCATTAAAGGGTAAAGGCACCTCATACGAACCACTTTCCGCAATAATTCCAATTAACACTCCGAACACGATCCCTGCGGTTAAATGTGTAACGGCAAATTGACAATGTTGGAAACATCATTACTCAGCCATTTATCAATTGAAAAAAATATATAATTCGTTAGTTTTGCAGCAAATAATGCCAAAAGGAACAATGAAAAACGTTAATATATAAACGAACCATGCAACTCATCGGTGCATTTTGTGCAGCTGAATTTCGCAAAGCAAAACTAATAGGCAAATAATCTCACACATGAGATTTGAGTTTTCTCGAACACTAGCACAGTTGAATGAAAATTGCGATGAAATCTTGTGAGAACATGTAGCTTGAAACAACAATACATTAATCTAAATATGTCATGAATAGTTAGCCACACGAATAAGTCGTTAATCTACAACTGAAATCACACGCGAATACATCATTAGTCACTTAGAACAGAACATTAATCGGACATCGACAGCTATCGGTCATCTGCTATCCGATTGACCCAACAAAGCATACACAACATCTTAACCTTAAACGAAGAGAGATGCGAAGGCCAAGAAGTTCAGTTCACATTTGCTTTAATTTTTAAAATGCACATGAGTGGCACGTAAAAGCCTTAAGGGCACAAAAAAAAACGAACGGCACAAAAAAAAACAGGAAAAAATTCTCATCATAAAATCAACCTTTCGCAGACGACCGACACCGAAACATAACACAGCCTCCAGTTGAGACTATTGGGAGTGCATTGACGTAGTCCAAGCACGTTATACGAGTGAACAACTCGATGCCAACATTTCATTGGGGAGAAACTGCTTTTGTAAACAATTATTTCAACTGCCGATTTCTTGCAAATAAAAACTCACTCCTGCAAACTAACAACACCAGCTGGTAGAGGAAACAGGAAATATTCTTCTAAATTATGGTATACTTAATTTACATGTGTGAGCTGTTATTCACGAGAAATCGACGGCTAAAGTTTACAAAAGTAGTATCGCTCTTTTGAAATGTTGATGAACAACTATTGCTGCGCTTCTGTGCTCCTTCGGTTATGAGGGAAAAAGGAATAAAAAAGAATGGAACATAATCATGAATGAATAAGAATGGAATGCAATGTTCGTGATGTTGAGGAAACAAAATTTATCGAAATTCGTTACACCAAACATAACCGGAACAAATACGTTTTGTGGGAACAAGCATTTACCTCTTTTGGACGCCACATTCGGAGAGGCTTTACGTCATATTTTGAGTGGAACATTTAGATTATGCTGTAATGGACCGAATATCGGACGGTTCGTTTCTAATAAATTTAGTCTAAACTTTGCAATATAATAAATATTTATATAGGGGACGATAGGGGAAGACTGCTGTTAACGACTTGTAGAAAAGTGAACTAACGATTATTGTCTAATTATTTAGTTGAACACATTTTAGGTCATCCGTAACTAGTCCGGGGGAGATTTGAACTTCAGTCTTTTAACGTGAGAAGCATCTTTCCTTTATTTAACGTTGGTCTCTGTTCCACAATCTAGTGCCAATCACCGACGGACATCGATTGCCATCCATTGACGGCAATCGAATGTGCAGGAAGGCAGCTTCCACACCTGCATAGGATATCGCACCCATTCAAACACACCTGGGCCGGGACCAACGGCTTTACTTCCCTTCCGAAGGAAGACGTGACCAGAGATTTTTATGCCTCAGAAAAATCCCACCGACCTCGGCTGGGATTGCACCCAGAACCATTGGGGTGAGAAAGCAGTCACGCTTACCACTACACCACCGGCGCCGGCGTGAGAAGCATGGATGTTAACCATTTACGCCAGCCCCGTATTCAGTTAAATATTATGAATGCAAAATCAGTAATCAAATTGATTTCATTGATGGCAGCATTAGTTTTCCGTTTGATTCAACAGTGTAAAATTTTGCTCTCATTTTTGATGTGTTAACCGTTAAGTCAACCAAAATTAGATCAACTGGAGTATTCAAATTATGTTACATCATAACAGCAAATTTTTATCTCAATTTAATTCCAGCTTTGCTCGGGTTATACCTCAAGGTTGCTACTGAATGCTGTAAATAACAAAAACTCGTTCCTCTTCAGGCTTATTCTAAAACATTTGTAAATGTTATAATAATGATTTCAGAATACGGGGTCCCGGGGGATCCACTGAATGATCATTGATCACCGTAAAAGTGGACAATTCTTGAAACTAGGTTCTGGTTTTATATGAAAGTTTCTGTTTCTTACAATGATGGTAAGAAGATCAAGGCCTTTTTTTTTAATTATTTCACTATGCGGCGGGACACTAGCGATAATTAAAAAAATTACCTGTTATGTGAAATACCACCCATTTAGGAAGTAACGCCTTTTTTTTTGCTAACTGCTTATTTCACAATTTTCTCACTTCACCGCGATATAGCACATACTGAAAGTTTTTCATATATATCATGCTAGTACATACTGAAAGTTTTGAAAAAACTTTCAGTATGTGCCATATCTCGAAACCCTGACCATCTAGAAAGTGGCCGTCTTTGGCAAAGTTGATCAGGTGACTAAGGCTTTCCTCGCCGTGTAGTGTGTAGTGGGAAAATTGTGAAGTAATCTGTCTCCCATCCAATCACCTGAACAAATCTCTTAGAACGAGGACAACAATGTCTTAGATCTTCTTAATAAAAAAGATTTTCAGCCTCGG
Source organism: Ochlerotatus camptorhynchus (assembly GCF_037179485.1). Taxonomy (NCBI): domain Eukaryota; kingdom Metazoa; phylum Arthropoda; class Insecta; order Diptera; family Culicidae; genus Ochlerotatus; species Ochlerotatus camptorhynchus. Next base: position 2,812,988 of record NW_027040672.1, read on the forward strand.
GCAACTTCGTAGACGATCATGAAGTCTACATGCACACTAGCGTCGCGTAGTAGAGAGTTCTGAACTAATCTGCTCGCAATTAAAAAGATCTTAGTATGTTGAACAACTTTCCCGAACCGGAAACTTCCTGTATAGTTAAGATCTCAGGATATATTTTATACAGGAAATTGACTTACACATTGGCGTATAGTGAGAAATTTCCGAATAACTATTCTCTAACCAATCGACCACTGTGGAACTTTTCCGAAGACAGTGACTGTCTATAATGACAGGATCATATGATATTCCATGTGGCCGTCTTACCCGCATGATTTTTTCATGCATTATTTTGTGATAAAATATTATCAAATGAAAAGCAAATTTCCTGAAAATCAATCTAAAGGGGCTGTTCATAAAGTACGTAGAATGTTTTTTGGGATTCAAGACCCCCCTTACCCTGCAACAATAGTCCATATATAAAAATTAAATTTGTATGGACCGAAGACATTCTTCAACAAGCCACCATGCCTACCAGCGCTTATGTGAAATTTTGAGCATAGTGGGAAGTGTCTGAATTTTGAGCTTTTGCTATATAAGTATACATACCTATAGTTACTATATTTATGAAGTCTGGCGATAGAATCAGCTTTTGCGAGCAAAACATCGGAAACTCTTTTCTCGTGACTCAAGGCTCGCCTACGCAAATTAACACCATCATCGGATTGGGGAAAGTTTCCCCTACCCACTGATGCTGTTAATTTGCGTACGCTTGACGAGGAAAGAACTATTAAAGTTTTTATTATAAAAGTTCATAGTACCTTTTCCATTGTTGGTCTACAATATACTGAATTGGTTCCGCTTTTTTTTCGGTTTGCACTTTCCGGAGTATTTTGGAAACAACGATCATTTGTGACAGCTGTCAAACCTTGCCGCTACCGTTCTGCTTCTGTATACATTGCGTTTGGGCCTTTAGAATCATTGCTGCCAAAATATAAGCTTGTTTAAGCAGTTTTAACAGAGTAGTAAACAAATAATCGTTTTTCAATACTTTTGGAAAAATCGAAGCTTGCCAGAGTATATCTTACATGAGCATGAGCATTATTGACCACCCACGATTACTACCCTGTCATTTTCAGATCACCTGCAATTACAAAGAGAACCAACAGATGGTGATTGGCACTAACATTCATCCTCAATGTGTAAAAACTGGTGATCTCATACTTTATAATGGGCAATACCAGCGCTGGCCGCTCCAAGTACAGGTCAATCATGAAAAGGGTAAGAACGTGTTACTCAAAATTACAAAAAGAAAAAATACTTTGTATATTTTTCCACTAAAGACTTTTCTCAACAACTTTGTCTCATACGACATTTCGATCAGAAGTGACGTGTTCGTGCTTCAAATGATTGAAAATGTTAAAGATGGCAGATTTTGTACAAAAAGATGAATAAATAATTGCCTATAACAAACAACTATGCAAAGTTGGACCTGCTCATATTACAGCACCACGTCGATTCGAGTGATCGAATTGTTGTTATTATCATTCAGATCCGGTGACAACAACGACGATAACAGTCCGCAAAATATGATGAGTGAGCGACTTGACATTAAAACTCTTTAATGCGAAGGAGCCTGGAATTTCAAAAATGGTCACCCCATGCTCCTCATATTATAGCAAAAATGAAAATTATATGGAAGACAATTTAAGCATATCTAATTATTGTTAGAATCGGCTGGAGGAAAATATGCACGGAATGATGGTATTTCACCAAATGAGAGCCAACCTAGCAGTTCTGGATGAAAATCCATTGAATTTTTTTTTTGAAAAGTCCATGAACAATTTCTGATGGTCATATAACTCCACTGGCGCGTTTTACATCATTTTCCCGTAAGTATTCGCAAGGCTGATATCATTTTTCAACAACTCAACAGGCTTGATCATTTCCTCACAGACAACATATTTTATTGTAATCCCGTCCTAAGCGTATCAACAACATCGCGGTAGCATAACCATTTAGCTTGAGCACCTAATCCCGATGTACATTACGACTGAAGCGAATTGGAATTTACGATCGCTACTTCGCATCGTTCTTCTACGACAATTATTTATTTACGACTTCACCGGGTCAGCTCTTTGGTTCCTTGCTTCGCAGATGATACATAAAAGAAGCATCGAAGAAAGGCGAACCAACCGTAGCGTTTGTCGCGCCCAAGAAATTGAAAGATGCAAAACCTCACAAGTCGTTTATTGATTCTTGGGATTTTCAAAATGACTCAACTGAACTGCACACAATGAACAACAGCACCACGAAAGAAAAAAAAAACAACCGCGTGACTAGAATGCACTTTCAAACGGGAAATTGCAGATTTATCGGATGCCAGTGAATGTGTGTCCACAAGAGGTGCCCCTTCTTCTTGACATTGAACAACACAAAAGCGTATAGCTACATGTTGAACTTGTCAGGAGTACAGACAATATTTGCTCAATGTTTGACTTTATTTGTTGTAAACTATTTTTTTGCATTCAGAGTTCGATGTCGAAGTCGAAGACTAGGCTTCTTTATGTCTTAGAATCGTTTGCGAAAGCATTTAGTGTCGGTTATACGTAGTACCTGATTTTGTAGTTAAAATAATAAACCTCAGTGTATTGTAGCAACATTCCTACGTCATTTGTAAATTATAAACGACATTCACATCAAACTTCCTTCAAAGTGAGATCAATAAAACTCGTTGGGAAACAACTCGTAAAGACATTGACGAACGAGGGTAATTCTTTTGATGGATGCTTGATTTTGATACTGTTTGGATCATAAATGTTAATGGCATAAATCTAATTATCAATAGCACATAGAACATTACCGCATGGTTTACGAGTTAGGCCTGAGGCATACTGCACAGTTGCTAAGCACAGCGTTACTAATGGCGAGAAAATCATCATCGAACACTTAGCGTAAACATTGTGTTAATATGCAGCAGTGCAACATCACGTCGCCAGACTGGACCATCGATCGAATGCATTTGGTCTGCATCGTGGAAAGAGGAACGGATTTTGCAACACTCACAATTTTTCCTTGGCCCCTCTGGATACCCTTTGGGAACAGTCAGTGATTCGAACTTGGATACCATTCTTTACGAATCCGAACGATATTAATATCGTATGGCAATGGCAATACATGAGGAACGCGTAAACAACGGGATACACCCCTTACTCTGTGCTGCAATATGCTAATACCCGCCCATCCAAAATGCCATGCAGCTGTAACATATTTATGAAAATGTGTGAGAAATGGAAAGGAATGTTTTATTCACTGTAAACAAATTTGCACGCCTCCGTGCACGTTTCATTGTGATGAAAGTTGCATTGTGATTGATAGTTCGTATTAAGTTTACGCTAAAAATTCATTGTTCAACGGGTAAACTGTGGTCTGGTACCAAATAAAATATGTTGTAGTTGATTCTGGTTCCATTTTTTTTTTTAAATTTGGAATTCAAAACCTTTTAATTTTTCCACAAGAACTGTTGAAACCTTACTCGCGACGTTTTGTACAACCCCTTTTTGACGTAGGGGTACACTTTGTGAAAACCGAAAATGGAACACGTAACGAAATTATGAAAGATTTTGAACGTTAATAACTCAGCTCCACCTGGACTAATTTCAATAATTTTATCACCAATTGATCAGAAATATTTTAGCAATGCTTCCGACTTTTGATTTTCCTAGAAACTATTGAAAAAGTGGTCAATGTCAAACACTGTTCAAAAACGTCGAAGTAACTAACAAATCCACCAATTACGTACATCCATACGCTGCTTCCCCAACACAGTCATCAGAGTGTTGTTAGTAGATGAATTAAGTCGAAGTGGCATTGCCTCCGATCTTCGGGCGTGTGCGAATAGAGAGGATGCAATTGCGTAACATTTTGCACACTCATCGCCATATTTAGAATCACACGCCCCCAACGACCACACAAAATGCTCTCCAGAGTTGTAATCTTATAACCAAACTTGGAAGCGGTGGTGCAAGTGATTTTGATCGATGCTTTTCATCGACTTTCTATTTCGTTAATAACTAGACGGCAAACACATTCATAGATACGTTTGTTGTTCTGGATGATAGAAGAGCATAGCAGAAATAGTGCGAAATATGTTAGTGAAGCCATGGCCATCAAAAGAGGAAATCGATTAAGAGAATTGACTTTCACCCCTCTGCTTCTAAGCCCCTTAATTCAGTCGTCATTAAAGCAATGAAAACTAGCATTGCACCGCTTTTGGTTCTTGAGTTACATTTTCTGGTTGCAATTCTACTGTTCGACATTTTCGACGGACCACCAAAAACATGAAATTACACTATTTTCTAGAGGTGCCTAAAAGTCCAATTATTCGATTAACGATTAATCGTAAAGATTTTTCCAGCTATTCGATTAAATATTTATCGAATTTTCAATTATTCGAGCGTGTAACCGACATCCCTTCTTATTTCTACTCGTTTGATTAACCGTCTTTTTGTTACAGGCTAAGATTTACCAACTTGTTGAGAGAAGGAGTTTAACGAGAAAAACTATAAAGGGGAGGAGCTTTAGCTGGGTAGACACTGGTATTCTGCGGCCTTCCAACCTTTCGCAGACACCAGTTCAACCCCTGCCCAGCAGCAGACGGGCCGAGACTCTTGCGAGTGCCCAACCGTTGAACCGAAGAATATGGGATTGTCCAGTCCGACTAGCCTTAGGCTAGTTCATCTCTAAAAAAAGATCACTTGAAAGTAATGAAAACCGTTTACTTCAATCTGTAGTGTGATAAATAAAATAGAATGTCGGTTTATTATTGTACACAAATTACAGCAGTATGCTGCAGCATGGCAAGTGAAAAATATCTAATGTCAAAACAGTTAACAGTGGAAGTTAAATTGCAATTTTTGTCAAAATTTCAAAGTTGCATAAAATGAAAAAAAGTAGTCTTCGGCATAATGTTCCTTATACTGTTCTAGACATTTCGTTCAAACATAGTATTCGCGTAGATTTCATAGATTGAGAGATACAAATCAGAAAAGAGGCCGTTATAGCTCAAATTTGCAAGACAACAGAGCCAATAAAAGTTTCAATTAGATTGATAGAACATAGTTGCATTGCTTTTCAATGACGACCGATGACTGTTTGATTGATAGATGATTTTTTTTTAGAAATATGAATCCTCAGTAGACGTGTTTTTTTTTATCAAAGACAAGTGTCACTCGAGCCATTCAACCAGCTCCCACACCTGGACCCTACTTATCGACCTATCAGCTCATATACCGGGGACCAACGGCTTTACATCCCCTCGGCGCCAAGAAACTGATTTGGCACAAACCATTTGAATTATATGGGATAACCAAATGTTTTGTTCATATTTATCTAACAATTAACCATATCGCTCTGGGTTAAAAAATGATAGCGGTGCTTGTAAAAGATTTTCTCAACTACTACTTTGTTGAAGACCACTTTTCGATTAAATTAAAGGAACAAAAGTTATTAATGATTCAAGTCACTGATGTCTTATGATTATGCTTAGCAGGCAACATTCTTATTTTTGGCGCGTAGAATAAAGAACAAAAATCATGGCTACAATGTCACACTGTAGAATACCGTGTTGCCCACATAACAGCTGCTTGATCATGCCATAAGATTATCAATCTCTTAAACAATTAATAACGATTTCAATTGATATTTTGATGACAAACGATCTTCTGAAAAGTTTTAGCTAAGAGAATTTCCCATGAGAATTGCTGTAGAAATTTTTAATAGTGCAAAAGACTAGAAGACAATGATCAAAAAATATGGTTTTCTCATAGTAATTAGTGTGTGGCCAACCCATCTCCACTTATGTTGTCGAATTTGGGTTGATATCAGCTTCTGATTACATGGAGCTCAGCATTCGAGTTGTGAAGCCACCTGGCACGAATTATATACCGCAGGCATCGGTTCGTGAAGACCTGACGCTTTTAAAGGTTCTCCGCTGATACACACCACATCACTGGCGTAAAACAACACAGATTTCACGTTTGAATTAATAATTTGGTTTTTGGTGGGTTAACTTGTTAAGTTAGATCTCCGTACATTTCGTATATGTACTCCCATAAGCAGCACTGGTCTTCTTGATTCGTGCACCTTGGTCCCGCCGTCTGAAGCTATCTGGCTGCAAAGATAAGAAACAATCAACTTTCTCCACTGCTTGCCCCACTACCGTGAAGTTGGAAGTGTTGTCCATGTTGACTTCCAACCAGAGCTGGTAAATATCACGGCCGTCATGTGACAATGAGAAAACAGATCCTCTCACTATCACGAGACGGAACTACCTATCATTAGCTTTCTTGTCATTTTCCAATGCTCAAGCACTCATGAGAATAATTCTTATGCGGTTTGTACATCTACATTTCTTATTGATTTAGATTAATTCAAGCAAGTAACCGTATGTAATCGGTAGAGTGATTATATTATTACGATTTTCTCGGTACAAGTAACTTTAAAACAGTGACAGAAATATCTCTGTAAATATCGCGTGAGATCTTTCATTGAAAATGACATTTAGCAGCTCTGCTCCAACGATTTGGTCTTTATGACGTTGATGGTGAGACCCGCTTCAGAGGAGCTTTTGGTTAGATCGTTGAGCTTACTCTGCATATCAGAAAGCCGTAATAATAAAAGAAGATCAAAAGTTAGCCCTCGTGTCGAAAGCAAGAACTATCGACATGATAATGGTTTCAAAATTCCTTCACGGTGAGGTATGGAAGAGAATTTTAAAAATGCTTGTATTTTATTAACTAAGCATTTTAATTAAACTTGGTTGTCACTACCGGAAAAAAAAAACTTCAAGGGCTATCCGGTATAAACCCCCACCCCCTAAAAGCGTGAAGTATCCTGATGAATGTGGGCGTCTTAGAATACCTGTATAATGAGAGAGAGAAGGATTAGTAATTTCCATTTAATTCCACTACCTTATTTGCTTATCCTTGACAGATACGCGTATTTCGTCTACAATGTGCAGACTTCTTCAGAGTCTTGTACTAAGTCGAGTATTAGTACAAGACACTGAAAAAGTCTGCACATTGTAGACGAAATACGCGTATCTGTCAAGGATAAGCAAATAAGGTAGTGGAATTAAATGGAAATTACTAATCCTGAAGTAATTTATTATCGTTCCCATACTCGATAAACTATCTCCTCTCAAATATCATGTCAGGTGATATATTTTTATTATTTGAACCATATTAAAACTTTTTTCACAATGTTCGAGACTCTTTGCCTCACTCCCTAATTAAAATAACCATAAGGGACCATCCATAAATGACCTTTCATTGACCAATTTTAGACCCCCTCCCCCTCTTGTAGCGTATTTTTCTATACCTAATGCATGGCCAGTCACAACTTCTGAATATTCCCCCCCCCCACCCCTCAAATGCTACGTCATGTATGCATGTTTTCTTAAAGACCTTAACGGCGTTTTCGCGGTATCATCCAAACCAGTTGTAGGTTAGTGTAAATTTACCTTTACATTTCTGGTTGTAACGAAATAAGATTGCAGCCAATCCACCTGATTTTATTTTTAAGCCAGCTAGAAACCTGTACCATTCGAATGGAGGCAAGGGCATGTTAAAAAACTACGACTACTTTCCCCTGTGTGAACCATCACTGCACTATTCCACTAGGTGGGTAAGAAGGATAAAACAAAAGTGCATGCTTAAAGCATATGTTCACACCTTCACCACGTTTGTATAAACGAAGGTAAGCATCATTCGAGTAAGGATTTTGTTTTCATTGTGTGGTCCAGAAGTCCAGATTAGTGGCTAAAAAGAATTTGTACTTTTCTTTCTGATATCATGTAGCGCAAACAGCAGAACAGCATACAAGGAGAAGTGAATCAATTAACACAGCAGCAATATATTTCAATTTATAGTCGTTTATATTTTTTCTCATATCATTTCGCAATTAATCTTCAATGTTGCTGTTGCTTTAGATAATTGTCATAAAGCTGCAATAATTCCGCACTAGTACGAGGCTTCACAACAAGAAAGGCATGATCAAAGTATTTCTGCGATATTTCCGTAGAATCGAATGAGTCCTCCAATGCTTTCAACACCGCTTCCTGGCAGATGGCTTCGATTTCCGAACCAGAATATCCCTCAGAGCGTGCAACCAAATTGTCAATATCCACATCCGTTGCTACCGGAATTTTTGAAAGCTTAATTTTGAATATTTCTTTCCGCGTTTCGTGATCCGGCAGTCTGACGTAAATGATTCGATCAAGCCTTCCAGGTCGCATAAGAGCTTTATCGATTAGATCTGGTCTGTTTGTAGCAGCAATGATTTTAACGTTCTTTAAAACGCTCACTCCGTCAATTTCAGTCAATATTTGAGCTAATACTCGCTCTTTCACTGAGCTCCCAGACTCTGCCGATCTTTCACCGCCGATTGCATCTATTTCATCAAAGAATATTATGGACGGTGCCACCTGTCGTGCTTTGCGAAACAGTTCGCGCACGGCTCGTTCAGATTCACCAACCCACATGGAAAAAAGCTCGGAACCCTTAATGGACAGAAAATTCAATTTGCTTTCGGTAGCAATAGCCTTTGCTATCATTGTTTTCGAACAACCCGGTGGGCCAAACATCAGCAACCCTCGTGGTGCAGTAATGCCTAGACGAGCAAAGATCTCTGGACGGTGAATTGGCCAATCGATGATCTGGCGCAATTGAAGTTTTAAATCATGTTGTCCACCTATGTCGCTCCAGTGCACGTTAGGACATTCAATCATTATTTCTCGCATTGCACTGGCTTTCACATACTGTAAAGCTGTTTCCATGTTAGTATAGCTGATCAGTGAATCTGTTTCTTGCGTTGCTCGACCAACTAAGCTAACCAAATCTGCGCCAATGTACCCATGAGTTACGAGAGAGAGTTTCTTTATGTCCTCAACCTGTAGACAGTGTTTGTAGGACAATAGAATCTTCGATAATATTTCTTCACGAGCCTGTGCATCGGGAACAGGAAGTTCAAACTCGTAATCCATCCGGCCTCCTCTTCTCATGTATGGATTAATATTATCAGGATTGTCGGTGGTTCCTAGCACGAGAATTCTGCCAGCTTTTGGGGAACTATGCAAGCTGTCCATCAGATTGACAAGAAAGTTAGAAATCCGTTTGATTATATCAGAAGAATCTCCCTTTGGGCATATATTATGAATCTCTTCGATAATAACAATGGTTGGACTGGGATAGTTGATGAACGCTTTGTCAAATATCTTTTTAATGTTACCTTCAGTTTCTCCGTAAAACTTACTGAATATTTCCGAGCAATCGACTTTAATTGCAAGACACTGAAAATATTCTGCAAGTGAGTTGACGAGCAGAGTTTTTCCAGATCCAGAAACGCCATACAACAGAATTCCTCGACTGATGGGTGCATGAGCTGCTTTAGTTTGACCTAACGCTATTTCAGCTATTTCCTTAATTTCTCGGATGGTTGCTCCCAAACCACCAATGTTATCGAGGTTGAACACCGATTTTGTTAAAACATGTGGTCCACCAGTATCGTTACTGCATATGGAAATCTTAGTATCACGATCGATTTTGAAATACCTGCATTCCAGGGATAAGTTTTTGAATTCACAGTCCAGATCGCGATTCTCATTCCTCAGCAGGATCTTAACAATTTTGAAGGAGAATCCTTTGTTACAAAGTCTGAGAAACAATAAATTTTGGTTCGATAAAATACGTCCTTGGTGCTGTCTACGGATTAACTGCATGAAGGTCTGCCCATTCTTATGGATTTCATCGGTTGTAGTTAGCTTTTCTCCACTCAGTGCTACAGTCAATTCATCAACGTTTGCAACCTTTAGTTTAAATGGCTTTATACAAACACATACATTGGTTTGTGCCGAAATTGGCACTTCATCTGAAAATAGCGATTCAGTTATCATATTGAAATCAATTGATTATTTGTATGAATTTACCAATGTGAGCACTTAGAACACGTGAGCCATGCTTCTCGTCAATCGGCCAAGCACACCTAACAAATTTAAGAGCATGCGAGGTGTTAAGACATCTTAGATTAACTTCGACTAAATCTCCTAGGACGAGTTCCAGTTTATTCATCACAGCGCTGCTCAATAAGACCAATCCATTCAACTGGACATCGCTCATTTCCTTGAGCTCTTCAGCTGTACCTGTTAGCTGGCTACATTCAAAGCGGGTGCTATGAAACTCATTCGTCTCTGTTATGTATCCTGTTAGAACATCCAAATTCTTACAGTCCACCTGATGCTTGGCCAGTTCCGCTGTCAGTGTCCACGCCCTACATTGCTCACACTTCCACCAGATGGATTTGTGATCTTTTTTCGCTGATTTGGGAGGCATTATACTCTTTAATTTAACACCACACAACTTTTCAAAAGTGCTTCCACGCACGTGAAATTAAATTTGTTTTGGTTTTCGTTGTTTTGTTTACATTCTAGCATTGCATTCGCAACCAAGCGCGCTCTGAACGTCAGCCAACAAACAACACTGATATTGCATACAATTTTACAGTGCTTCTCTCATTTTAGCACTCCTTAAAGTTTTTGGAAGCAACCGCCCTCAAAGCCTGGCCAAGTAAATCTGGATGCAGGTTTTAATGTACCACCGCATCCCTAGTTAGGGCCAGACAGCATTTTTCTTCTTCTTTATTTACAAAGCATTCAGCCATAGGCCCTAGTTAAAACCTGGGACGTTAAAACATGTTATAGATATATATTGATGACATTTCCCTAATAAAAAAAAATACAGTATCCGAACGATAACTGAAATGATAGAACTATTCCACAAATGGTTTGCATAATACCCTGAAGCAAAATAACCATACAAATTTTACATATTTATATTAATTCAAGACCAAAAATTGAAATGGCCTCAACTCCATTTTGTAAACAAACCTTTCTCGCCTCTTCATCTCCGAGACATATTCTGATTGAATGGCAAAATTAACAGACTGTTTCGATGTTCCATCAACAAGAAGGATATGCACCCACGCATTTTAAGAATTCAGATTATATTTCAAGTAGGGGAAATGTATGTAATGTCGGCCGAAGTGTCCCTAATTTGGGCCCATACATTAATTCAGCAATCAACTAAATTTTCAATAGCAACCAAAAATATCCATTAGTACCGTTCCAATGACGCGTTCATCTAGATAAAATGGATCAATAGCATATTTTTAGCGATGGGCCCAATGTTAGATCCATAGGCCAACATTAGAGCCATTTCCCCTATTATTTACCTTATAGAACAATTTATGCAAAAATGATGAATGTCTATAATAAATACTGTGAATGATGAAATGTAACACTACATTGATTGACGAAATAAATAAATATTATAAAAGGTTCGATTGCGGATCGCAGTAATTTTAAGTTAGAAACTAGGTAGAAGTAAAAGTAAGTGGAACACAAAACGGCGTCAGTGCGATTTGAATTACACAAAATAAGTGAAACACATGGGTACGCTATTACCAAGCCGGAGGCGGGCGGGTTTTATTCTCGGTGGGTGCAAGTGCAAAGTTGAGACCCGGCAAAACGCTCACTACAGAAGCGTGAAAGCCTAGAAGATGTGGAACACAAAACGTCGTCAGTGGGATTTGAATTGCACAATTGGAAGTAGAATGCATTGCTGTTTAATTTACTTGCGGTGTGATATATCAATAATGTGTATACCTATGTATTACGAAATAAGAATTACATTTTATTTTAAACGAAAATGAAAGCATTGAATTTCATTCGTAGAATTACTTAAATACTACTTAATCCAGTGAAGATGAAGCTTATCAAAATGGTTTCTTTAATATGATAGTCAAATCTATCCATTCATAGTCATTCAAGTATTATGGACGTGAAGAAGATTTTGAAAGATCGTTAGATAAACGACAGATTGGTTCAAAATTGTTTGTCTGTATTTTAATGAGCTTCAAATGAATTGAAAAAAATTGTGTACATAATAGGTATTTGTTGATCGCTTTTAAGACTTGTGAGGTCTTTGATGAACTTTCATGTGTGCAGTCAACGATGTCAATTGGCCAAATGATGAATCACATTTGTCGCATTTGTATGGTCGCGATTTCAAATGAACGGTCACCAAATGTAGCCTCAACGTCTTCCTGGTTGCAAACGATTTTCCACAATCTTTACAATCATTTTTCAAGTGCGTTTGTCGATGTCGTTGGTACGTATCGCTAGTTTGAAATACTTCTCCACATTCTGGACAAACCCGTTCCTTTATTGGCATTTTGCTTAATTTGTCATGTTTATCAATATGACGATCTTTCTCACTTTGCGTAAGGAAGAATACATTTTTATTCGCTTCCTGGCACAATTCGCAAGAAAGCATTGGAACATTTTCCTCAGGATGCTTCTCTACAAGATGCCGACAAAGGAATTTTTCCCATGAGTAAACTGCAGGACAGAAATTGCATTTTAATTCCCGCTCACATACAGTTATTTCAGTTCCCATGTCCGTCAACTGCGGCCGACCTATTTGATTTATTCCTGCTTTTTGGTGAGCGCGCATGTGAGTTTGGAGGGTGTATTTTGTTTTGAATCGCTTTTCGTCTCCACATATTTCACAACTAAACGGTCGTTCATCACTATGCTTCGCGATCTTATGAGAATGAAGGGCATTTGATTGATTGAAAGATGCGTCACATTCGTTGCATTTGAATGGTTTCTCAGCAGTATGAATGCGTTCATGTCTGTATAGCCCTGATCTTGAAGTTGCTGAAAAGGGGCACTGTTTGCATTTGTACAAAATTGCCTTCGTATGTATGTTCTCATGCAATCTCAAATGAGTTCCTCTGGAAAATGATTTGCCGCAATAGGTGCATATGAAGTTCTTTTCTAGGATTTCGACAATCCTTTCGTGTACCGTCTTTATGTGAGCTTGTAGCTTGTAGTTGGACGAAAATTCTCGTACGATATTGTTCTTTTTGCACTCTTCGCAAGGAATTCGTTTGCCTTTCCTGAAGTGGACCCTTCTCAAATGCATATTCAAATAACGTACCGTTGATACGGGTAACTGACATAAATTACATACTTGTCCCGTAGATCCAACATGTGTAGAAATATGATTATCCAGTGCCTCTGCAGTACCAAACTCTGTTGCACAAATATAGCACTTGGAATCTACTTTGTTGCCCACCTTCTTGGGAGTTGTTTTTTTACGTTGTTTGATTGGAGCTTTATATGAGTGTTCACTTTCACTTTGGGATTCAGAAGAATTCCTTTCCATCGAAGCTCTATCGTAATCAAAATTTGGTTCTACTTCAATAAACTCATACTTGTTGATAAAGTTATAATTGGAAATAGTATCGTCATCTTCAAGACTTGCGGAAACACTAGGTTCTGGATCAAGTTGCTGATTGTCCATCTGATGCAGCTCAGTGTCTTCATTCGCATGGCTTCGGCTTTGTTTTGGCACCTCCTCAACTAAATCATCTTCTTGTTTGACAATCAAGGATCTATAAACAGAAGGCAGGTTTATAACGTAAATTTCCAAGTTGAATATAGGAAGACTTACGCATAATATTGTTTAATCTCAAAATCCACTCTTCTAACCCGCTTACGGATCTTATCGACGGCGCGGATCTGATCGTTGCATCTATTGCAAACTTTCGATATGATTTCGCCATCCGAAACCTTTAGGAATACAATAAGTTTATTAAGTTAATGAGTTAACTCATCAAAAACAATGTATAATTGACAGAGTACATTAGTTTCTAAATTAGAATTACAAATTCTTACCAGTATCTGGAAACATTCAAAAATCATACGCTGTAGGTTACGATCATCAGCTATCGTGAAATGACCATCTTCATCCAATAGAACATCGGCGAGGTTTTTTAAGCAGAGTCTGCAGCACTCCACTAAACTCATGATATTAAAATTTTAGGAAACTTTATTAATTTGATAGCGATTTAACATGTTCTAAGAACTCGAATTCAAAGCGTTGAATTTCTCACCCAAAGTCTTGCCAAAAGTATTAAAAACAACAATATTCTGTCAAATTCCGAGCTAACTTGGCGTACAATAATAATGCACGCTATTTCAAAACTCCCCAAATTTGGGTATAATCCACCCAGATCCGTCAAAACTGAACCTACCCAAAAATGGGAACTGTGTAGGGAGTGACAAGTTGACAATAAATGAACAACATTGACATTAAATGAACAACATTGACATCAATCCGATCGACGTTGTCAATTTGTCAACTTGTCACTCCCAACACAGTTCACATTTTTGGGTAGGTTCAGTTTTGACGGATCTGGGTGGATTCTACCCAAATTTGGGTAGTTATGAATCTCCACCAGCGTCACCAGCATGTTCTAAGGCATAACATCTCTGATCACACCTTCCGTCGGGAAGTAAAGCCGTTGGTCCCCGGTTGAGTTGATGCGTCGATTGGTAGGGAGCTGCCTTCCTGGCACGTCGGTAGCATTGGTGCTCAGTACGGAAAACAAATCTCGCGTCACTTTTCAATAGGTCGATCGATTCTTTTCATCGACACTCTCTTTCGAAAATAACTCGGCTTCACAAATGTTTCCTAGATTGTTGCTTCTTCCATCGAAAATATCCGGCCGTAGCGATTTAAAGTTGATCAAGGTTGATCAAAATAATGTGTACCCCTGCTTCCAGTTTGATTACATGAACATTTTGTGTGATCGTTGGTTCTGAATATGGGCAAACAGGCAGATGAATTCTATTCCTACTCTTTACTGTAATAAGCTTGGTGGCCCTGAAAACAGCCGTTTTGTTTATAAAGTTGGTGATGATTTAACCTCCGAAACCAAACAGAGTGCGTCTCTGTCACTTCAAAACGTAGATGACATCCATGGCCACTTACGCTTGGCGTGTTTAGTGTAGGTGACAGCATCACGGATCTCATTTTTCAGGAACACCTTCAGCACACCCTAATAAACTGGTACCATACACTAACGATATCATAGATGATTCGACCATACCACATAAAGTTGGGATGATATCCCGTATTGGTGGTTAGGCGCTTATTATGGTTATTGTTTATGCGGGCACCTCGTAAATCAGACCGGAGATACGTCAGACACCGCCACGGCGAGCCAGACGACAAAATATTACGGAATTCCATCCTCCCTATTCGCACGCGCCCGAGGATCGGAGGCGAATGCCACTTCGACTTGTTTCGTCTACTTACTACTCTCTGACAACTGTGCTGTGGAAGCAGCATATGCATGTAGGTAATTGGTGGATTTGTTAGTTAATTCGACGCTTTTGGACAATGCTGGACATTTACCAGTTAGTTCCTTGATGAAAATCAACATTCAGAATCATTGTTATCGTTGCGTAGCCATATTTCTTATCGATTGGTGATAAAATTATTGAAATTGGACCAGGGGCAGCTGAGTTATTAACGTTCAAAATCTTTCTTAATTTGTTACATGTGTACCCCCATATAGAAATCAAAGACGTAGTCCTACGTCAAAAGTGAATAATTGTCTGAAATATTACACCCTCCCTTTTGAGGTTGACGTTATATTTGAACGAACCCTCACTGTTTTCATTAATTTATCAACAGAGCACGTTCACAACTTTTTAACAAAATGAATTCAACTCAACTGCTGGAGCAACAATAGAAAAGGGCCCATCAGCATTTGTTAACAAAAGTTTTGTAAACCTTTTCCCCACAAAGCGTAGGCAGCCCACGCAAAATGAGTAAACTTAGTGGGGGTTCCCTAATAATAATGTTATGGTTAATTTGCTTAACGACGTGTTCGGGGTATCATCCAAACCATTTGGGGAATAGTTCAATCATTTGGGTTATCGTTCGATTATGGTAATTTTTTATTAGAGTTGACAAGTTGACAAATGATCAACATCGATCGGATTCCAGTCTAACTTAGTTTACTGATTTTTGAGTAGGTTCACTTATGACCGATATGAGTAGATCCTTCTTAAATTTGGGGAGTTTTGAAATAGCGTGTACTGTACAAACAAAACAACAGTGTGAATTAAAAGCTAATCAATAAAAAAATTCGTGTTTAATACTCATATTGAAATTGTCTTGATCTAAATAGATTTATCCATTTCCATCATGAGTTCCTCTTCGGCGGCCACTACTCCAACAAAGCAAGTGAAAACCGACAGTTGGATGGACGATGTTTTGCGTACGAATACAGGTTCTAATAAGTATGAAAATTTCATTATTCACAACTCCTATGCAATGATCTGAATCTTACTGCAATGTTTTTCAGGAGTGGTAAAAATTACTCCAACCTGTTGGAAATGTAAGTATTCTATTCTAGAAGTAAAATCTTTTCCAACCAATATTGAAAAAAAAAATAAACAACTAAAACGCAGGGAAAGATTCGGCAATACGAATTTCTCGATGGAGGAGTCCAATACCGTTGAGTACAACCCAGACGACATTCCAATGCTACCAGATGCAGATGAGCTTCAAGAAAGCCTTCTTTACAATGAGTCCCCTAATTTACCATCGTATGTTTGTTTTGTCTATCAGAATTTGAATTCTCTATCCAAACGTGTTTATGCGTTTTATTTTTCAGAGTTACAACGTATAAACAGCTTGGTTCCGATATATTTCCACACGGCAAGTCCCCATTGGGAAATTTGGATGAGATCGACATATCGATTCTTACGGAGTGCCTGGAAAATGAAGAGGATATTGAAGAACCTGACGAACCATGGATATGGGATCAGCTTTTCGCTCAGCTTTCGGTGAAAATAAGCACCGAGGCAAAAGCAACACCAGTAGAGTATAAGAACTAAATGCATTTATTTTAGACCCAAGGGCGTTTCGCATTTGATTTAATTATTAATATTACTGCTATCGATGATGTACAGCGTTTCCTCTTCCAGTTTCTGTAAACTCTCCGGTAGGAGCATATTTTCTTCGGCGTACGGTAGTATGTCGCAAATTTGCGACGATTCCACATTCAAAATATACTCACAAGGCCGAGGCTCGAGTAGGTATAGGGAAATGGAATTTGAACTGGCTGAATGTTCGGTGCATTTGAGCTTCACTTCGACCTGCCTTGGCTGTTGGGTTTTATCGCAAACGTCGCCCCCGCTGTAGAAATTGCTCAGTTGATTTTCATTCTTACGTTTGTTCCGAATGGACGGATTCTTCTCTAGCCATTCCACATGTTTTTCCTTATTGAAGTAGCCAAGAAATATTGAAGTTTCGTCATGGAATTGACGAACGTGTTTTCCGTAGCACAATTCAAACTTCCACCAGCCTGAACCCTGAAATGTACGAATCAATAGTTGTCAATCAGTGTTTATAGCCTCTTAAATCAGTTAGTCCTCACCCCGGTCAAACAATAGGCACCATCCAAAAATTCCAGCAACGGCTTCAGTTCCTTCGACTTTCTTGCTTTCTTCGCGAATGAATCCATCGGACTGGTGTTGTCTTCCTCGCCAATTTCATTTTCTAACAGTCCTTTTCGACTGATGCTATCAACAATTGGTACGTCATTCGAAAACAGTTCAACCTTAATTGGTCCATCCTGCAAGAAAAGCAACACTGACATGAACCTATGCTGTTTCACTGTTCAAAAACAAAGCCACAACCATTTAAGAACCAAAATACCAAATAAAAATAAATATAACAAACCTCGTCGAAATTAATGACTGCAATAGCGTCTTTAATGTTTTTATGCACGTCCTAAAGTGAGGGAAAAGGAAGTAAACTAAATATAAAACCAAGAAACAAAAGAACTACTACTAAACCAAGAGAACCAAAATGCCAAGCAAGTATGTACAAACCAAACCAACCGAAGGTAGACAAAACTGAAACAAATGCTCATACCGTAAGTTTTTGGTATTTAATCTTCATACTCTCGATTTCCATCATCAGCAAGTTTTTCGGCTTCTTGGGAGAATTGCCCAATGGGTAACAGTTGACTTTGTTCTCTTCGTTATCCTGAGGCTTGTACTTCGGATGGGCACACAACATTGGCGTTAAAATGATAACTTCGTAATTGCATGTGGACGTCTCCTTCAGAGAATAGACTTCGTTCTTTCCATGCAGATAGCACACGTAAAGTACTTTCGTAACTCGTGGCTCTCCGTTGAGGTCGCAAACGGTACCGGAGTCCATGTCCAGTTCCAAATAAGGCAAATTCAATCCGTCGATTTTCTTGTACTTTAGTTTTTCTTCTTCTGACCCAGATTTGTCGTACAGAGCTTCCAGATTGGCCGTTTTCTGCTTGTCCCATCTACCCAGATAGTATTCTTGTAATTTGCTTGTCTTTTCGTGCCGCTCCTCATGGTACTGCTTGATGTAATTGCCATGACAAACCTCGTAGGTCCAATAGCTCTCGATTCTGTACGAACAGGAGTGGGTGAATAGCGGAATGAGTAGATCGATCGGACTCGGACCACTGTATTGGACTTCTCCGTCAGTTTCTTTAGTTGCAATGGAGGGAATGATGCATTTGTATTTTTCCTTGTTTGTGGTCGCCACGATAATCTCTTCGTCTCCGATAGCGTTGGTCTAGGAGAGATTGGTTGATAATACAGATATAATTTTGACCTTAGAAAGTAAACAACTTACCAGCAATTCATCCTTGCCGTGCCAGGCGAGCGTGTGCAGCACAGTATCGTCGAAGCCTTTCAGATCGTGAGCACTAACATAACCCGCCAGCAGGAGAACTGCCAAGGAGCAAAAAACCTTGAATTTCATATCAAGTTCTGATGAGTCAAGATTACTATTTTTTCATGGAACTAAAATCTTCTGCAAATCCGTGGTTTCGAGTGATTGATTCTCTCAGCCAGCAGTTTTCTGATACGTGTTGTTATCAATCAGTTGAAGCTGTCAAGCAGTGCTCACAGTGACAGCTTTGACAGATTATAGAAGGGATCCGTTCTCGAATGAATGTTGCATACAAGGTAGCACTTTTTGATTATTATATACCTAGAGTCGACTCTATATATACCTATATATGCCCCGAAATGTCAGTTCAAATGTTTACATCCAATTCGGATCCGAATTCCACCGCATTATATAGAGCAAAATTGTCGTCTCACCTCATACGCCACGCAGAATAACCCTGGAATGTGCAGTTAGTAGATAAAGTCGACAGATTAATTCTAAATGTTGAATAAACCTTGTACGCCATGAAATGCATGTAGCTAACATGGTGCCTGTCATGAACTAACTGTTAAAATATAATTGAAACCTTTTGGAAGTGCAATGATCGTACATAAATCGATGTATTTACGCTTTTTAGCCATTATTGCATTAGCAGCGATTGGAATCATATTGATGATCTCAAGTCTTCCCATATCTGGTAAGTTAGCTAGCATCCCTCGGCAATTTCACTGGATTGTCATTGTCGCTTATATTTTCATTTGCAGATACGTGCAAATGTGAGAATCCAGTGGATCGGGATGTACAGCATGAAAAATTTCATAGCAGTTTCAAGGAGCTGCATCCTTCGGACAAGCAAAAGTTAGCAATTTTAGTACCATTCCGAGATAGATTCGACGAGCTCCTACGGTTTGCGCCTCACATGTCTGCTTTCTTAAACCGGCAACTGGTTCCGTTTCACATTTTTGTACTAAACCAGAACGACCGATATCGTTTCAATCGAGCATCGTTAATAAACGCCGGGTTTTTACTGGTGAAAGATCATTATGAATATATTGCTATGCATGACGTTGATTTACTGCCGTTAAATAATAATCTTAAATATGAGTACCCTGCGGAAGGACCGCTGCATATCTCCGGTCCGGAATTTCACCCGAAATACCACTATGCAACGTTTATCGGAGGGATTTTGTTGCTAAAACTAGAACACTATCAAATGCTCAATGGAATGTCCAACAGATATTGGGGTTGGGGTCTTGAAGATGACGAATTTTACGTACGAATCAAGGAAGCTGGCTTGGAGGTGTTCCGACCGCGAAACATTACTACCGGATCTGAGAACACCTTTTTGTACGTAACAATGGTGTTTTGTTATTTTTCTATAGCATAGCACTAATCTAAAATGGCCTTTACAGACATGTCCACGACCGTTTGCATCGTCGGCGAGACACGGCAAAATGTTTCAATCAACGAGAAGTGACACGCCGGAGGGATCGTGACACAGGACTAAATACGCTTCGATATAGTCTGGACAGCCGTAGAGAGTTAACTATTGACGGCGTCGCAGTAACGGTATTCAATATTAATCTAGAGTGTGATAAATCACAAACTCCTTGGTGTGAGTGTGACAGTAAAGTAGAAGCAAAATCTCGTTTAGATAGTAAAACAAAAACTTGAATTTCTTGCCATAATGTACATATAGAGAATGAAATGTTGAATAACTAATGTTCTTAGTTGGACTTTTTTTTAGATATTCTTTCGCAATAAAGAGGCATTTTTAATTGTCGCATTTGTCTATTTTTTACCAATTTATGTATGTTCTACAAGATTATACAATTAATTATTTGAGCAGAGTCCAAACAAAAATTGCGCAGCCACACTGCACAATAGTTTGCTTCATACCGAAAAGCGGGGCGATTTCACGTAGGTTCCTAAATTCGTTCGCAAATTCAGTATTTTTTGAGGAAAAATAGCATTTTCCAGTACCTAAATGTATCACAATGAACGAAATTAAGTGCCCACGCAAAATTGAGACTCTTTGCTAAACGGCTTCGTAAAATAACAAATAAATAACAGTCAACATTAATTTAGCTACTCTCCTACATAGAAGACAGAAAGAAAAAATAAATTACAAACATCATGTTTTAGAAGCAAAGGTTTATAGGTTCCCCGTTTCATGCAAGATTAAAAGATACAATGTTGCTACAGTTGTATTTTTACTTGAGTTAAAAATTGCAAACCAATCAGTTCTACACCAATCTTCTCTTCGGTATATTGTTAGCCACACCGGTATTCAATGTAACGAGATGAGTGTTAACGGTTTATCACCGTTCCTATTTTTACCATTATTTTAATATCGTTGCTGATTCGTAGGCAGTACACTCGACTACATATTTAATTCCATTAGACTTGCACCGCAGAAAGTTTCAGCTTCTTGGGGACGACCTATTAGTAAAAAAAAAACGTATGTGGCTGTTAGGGGTAGTTCAATTCGCAATAATAATTTATAGTAAGAATATAATGAACTGATGACTATGTATAAGGGACATGCAAAAGCATTAGAAAACAGATAACTTCAGTCAGGTCCTGAAAATCTAATTATCATGCAACGAAATTCAGCGTAACGTGGATGCAAAGAGCGTGCCTTATTTTCAATATCAGATTTAATCGACTAATAATAATATTAATAATAAAATAAGTGAATAATATATTAGAGAAAAATCTTATTTATTATACAAGAAAATGGTTTACAAAATGACGATAATAATTGATCCGTTCATTTTTATGTGCTGTATGTATGATCGGTACATGGTTTTATCGTTCATGCAAGAATCGAACAAATTGAGGCTGAAATCACGTGTAGTAGTTACCAAATAGTTTGTACGCTAGAATTGAACATGAGTGATCCTTGACGAGCAAAGTTCGAAATGCGTTTAAACCACATATTCGCGATCGCTGATAACTCGAATGCCATGCTCCGTAAAGACAAATTTTATCATATCGTCGTAGCTTTTCGCGGGACTAATGCGTCCAGCGGATGTACCACGATTCCTGTCTTTGCTTGATTCTACGTGAATATTCGTTTCATTTGAAGCAGCAGTGGTGATTGATGCGTTACTTTGAATACGAGGAATTTCCAGTTCGGTAACACAAAGCTTCAAATCCTTAGGTTTTTTAGAATCTTCTAGCGTGCTTTTGCCTGTGCTGTTGTGTAAATTGAGATCGCTTTGTGCATCTTGTGCCGTAGTGTTACCTTTAGTGCAAGTTTCGTATTTCTTTGTGCTTGTTGGTATTGTACTTTTGTTGTCACATACCTTGCCATCTGCTGTGTGATGAGCGATGGAACCTACTCCCGAATCAGACACAACTGATGATGCATTAGAAGTAGCTGCTGATGTTGTCGTTGTTGTTATTATCTGAACAGCACTTCCAGGGTGGGTCAGAAATCCTCTCGCATTTCTGGTTGCTGTTTTTGCATTGTTTTCCGTTCCACAACAGAAAACACGATTCAAAGTATTTTGCGGAAAATCAGTGTCATCCATCGATTCCAATGTGCTAAACGTGTTTAACTCGTTTCGACTCTCAACATAATCGTCATTATCGTTGATGGGAGAGACAGGCGATATGCTCATCATTTCCCCGCTCGTACTAACAGGCAAAATGTACTTACTGATGGAAATCCACAAACGCACAGACATGTGAAAATGAATGAATTCAATGTGTTAGTACAGCAGCTGATCTGTTGATTAATTGTTCACTGCACAAATTAATGAAACCATTATGAATGCATCCTAAAGTGATAATAACAGTTTGAATAATTCGATAAAACTTACGTATCATTGGTGCCATACAAGCCATTCTTTTTTATGTATTCAATCAAATAATCATCCAGTAAATATTTGACTGACAATCCTCGATTGAGCAAACGGCGCACTAGTGTTGAACTGACGTCGTTTGTAATCCAGTTCGTGACGATTGTAATGTTTCTCTGCAATAGATACATTTTTTGTAAATACATAATTGAACCAAGGCTGCAAAGGCAACACTATTGCGCTAACCCTGTATCTGCTCAGTAAATCAGAATTAAAAATAAACTGCTCCGCATTTGCTCCGGCACGAGATACAACCACTATTCCATGTTGACCAACGATCGCTTCTATGTCTTCGTCTTTCCACAGACCAGGCGTAGCAAAGGATTCAAGCAAATCCGCCCCACAAAGTAGCTTCATCTGGACATGTCCAGCAGTCTTTTTTAACCCTTCTGGGATCCATGATGGAATATGTTGATCATTTCTATTATTCGAGTCTTTCAGATATGAATTTACAAAGTTCTGAAATAGAACGTATATAATTAGTAACAGAAACACTTACTGCAACGCCACGTGAAACCTGATGATACTGCAAGGTAAGTCGTGTCCTAGTCCATTCTTCTTGTTGTGTTTCCCATTCCGACAGCCGGATCCAATCTGACGATTGCAGTCCAATCTTGATCATAGTGCAACGGTGCGTTGCAGTAACTAGTCCATTTTTACCGTAAGAATCATGTACCGGGGAAATGACTCCGCCAACTACATGAGCTGTTCCCATCTGCTCAAAATGATCCCGAGCGATTTCTACGTTTCAAAAATACAATTAGTATCGTTATAGGTATGTATATTGACGATTAATTGCACAACTCACCAAACATCCGAAAATGCATCGGCGTTGGAGGGCTGAACGAACCACATGCTATAAGCATAATTTTCGTTGGAGATGTCATCCTCATTTGTGCAAGCTACTTTTTATTCACTGCTATGTACAATAATACGAGCTTTTTTCTGCTCAAAATATGGGCTATACTTGTAATTTTGGTAAAAAATATTTAGCTCAACCTAAACACTTCACTATTAGTCATGTCCTTCAAATTTTTCGCGACATCGATAAATGTTTTGACAGTCAGTTCTGAGCCGCTGTTTACGTTTCATAACTAGGGTTGGGCGGCTGTTTTTATGCATGGAAACTTATCGAGTCGGCGGCGGCTAATTTCACGTTAGGGACGAATCAAATATGACGTTCACTCAAAAATATAGCTAAACATTGATAGATTAAAATTTATTCATTTTATGGTTATGCTATATTAAAATTTCCTTTAAAATTATAAATTATAAAATTATACGTTGCCGCTCCCGATTTTTCCGAGGAGCACCAGAATATTTTTTTTTAATCTTTATTCAAGGCTAGTTCATCTTTTCCAGAATAAATTGTACCAGTCGAAGCAGGAAGAGTGACCACGGGGTGACCGCAGTGATGCCACATATACAGATTTATCTGTAATCATACAGATTTTTTTTCGATATTTTGATATTGATATCTATATATACAGATTACAGATTTTTGAAAAAAATACAGATTTTTCACATAAAGGGAATGTATTTTACATTATTTTTAATATTTATAAATAACGATAAATAATCATTTTTTTTTTCCTTTTAAGCAACTTGAATTCAATCTGAGCATCAAACCCAAATCGTATTTTTCATTAAATAAATATTATTATTTTAGCTTCCAATGGATTTGGAATCTTTCGAATCGACTTCTGACGTTCAGATGTTCTGATTTCTCGTTGGAAGGGATATTAGCAAACAGTGGAAACTAACGATTTTAAATTGGCTTACTACTTGACTAGCCTATTGGTCCCAAGCAAATCGATTAACGTACCCCATTCTAGTCGAAATTCTAGTACTACAATATGTTTGTTTTGATTCGCTTTGAAAGTTTGACAGATAAAATGAGAAGTTTGTGGATTTTCCTATGTTTCGAGGGGTACATCGATTAGCTTGGTACCGAAGAGAGTACCAGAGCTGAGCCAATAAGTTGAGCACGTTTCTTCGGGACCTTCTGGTCTTAGAGTTACCTCTATGATATTAGTTTGACTTTCTATTTGTTCAATTAAGGGGGTATTCCCGATCTTTTTTTTCAAAAAATCAAATTTTTTTTTCACGTTTTTTTTGTACTTTAGACTATATACTTTCATCCCCCCAAGCCGTTTTCCGATCAGCGAATTCGGTGTCCAGGCATAGCTGACTAATGGTAAGAACCCCCAAATGGTTTTAACCAAAGTCAAAACTTTAAACGCGTTTTTCTCGAAACCACATTTTTTTTATCGGGCGAAGACTTTTCTCAGAAACTATAAGAGATATTGACTTGAATCCTTGCGCATTTTGTTCCTTATTAAATTCTTTGGAATAAAAAATATTAACATTTAACATTGTTTGAAGCACCTTAAAGTTGCAAAAAAGCGGGCTAAAAATCGCCTGTTTTTTCATATGGCCGCCATTTTGTTAATTTGCAAGATTTTTTGCTGCCAACGGGAGAAGCTCCAGAGAATCTTATGCAGACTATCATTTCATCACGAAATCTGTCTCAGATGAAGCCGTTCCAGAGAAAAGTCTTCGCCCGTCCAGGCGTTTGCGGCGAACAGGGGTCTGTTTGTCGCCATTTTGTGACGTCAATAATGTCTTTTTTTATGTCGAAAAAAAATTATTTGTAAACTTTAATGTTCAATAAACAAGAATCCCAAAGAGTTAGGCGCATTACTATTCATTTTCCTTGAAAAAAAATTAATTGAAAAACAGGCCGAAAAAAGGCAAAAGATTGGGAATACCCCCTTAACCATGTCGCATGGTTACAGATACGAAGGTTAATTCAATATATTTTTTGTCAAATCGATAAACAAGCCATTTGAGAAAACCAACAAAGTGGTTGATTACAGTTTGTGAGTTGAGGAATCAACTGGATATTTTTATATTTGAAAAGTGTAATTACAGAAATAAAAATGATTGCATGCCATTCGGATAAACTTCCAGTAAAAGTTCTGTGTTATGTTTGATGTCTAGGTATAGGTTTTCGTAATCTCAGACATTAAAAAAAATTCTAGTAAATTGTAATAGTTAGATCATTAAGGAAATTTTCAGCCGGAAACAGATTTGTCTCTCATAACTGGTTATTAATGTTTTGTATTTTCAGACTGTAGAAGAGATACTAAACACATGAATTCTTTAGCAAACTTTAGTCATTTTTCATGATTCTAAACTTAGAACAAACTCCTTCTTAAATATAGGGTGGAACTTCGTCCTTCTAGGTAATACGAAATACTCTTTTCTTTTCGTTATTTCTCTGTAAAAATCATTGGTAACGTATTTTTTTTCTACAAAATCAAATATCTCTGAGTGTTTCTTTTTTTTCTTAAAACTTCATTAAAACATCTTACATTTGAAGAGTCAATTGTAAAAATCGGTCAAGAGGTTCAGAAGTTATGAATTTTTCAAAAAAAAAATAAATAGATTTTTCGGATCACTATAACACGGAAATGGACCCTAATGACGGAATAAAAAAATACGAGTCTAATATTTTTTGATAAGGAAGAACTATACCAATTTTGATGAAAAATTCTGATACTCACTATA